>NC_138824.1:56517885-57717885 GCF_965183815.1 Platalea leucorodia
AGAGATATATATAAATACACACACGCACAGACTTCATACGTACATATACTTCGTATGTATGCACCCAGACATACAAAACGAGCCGGGGTTTGCCACCTGGGTAAGGCGACTGGCTCCGTTTTGTCGCCTTGCAGATGTCCAGGTTGCGCGACGCTGGCCGGTCCCTCGCCAGAAGGACGGACCGTTTCCCCCCGCTCCCCTTTCCCTGCCGTGCAGAGGTTTGCTGGATTTACATTTGAAAACACCGTTTTCGGGCACTAAAAAGAGGAAAGCCGTTTAGAGGGGAAAAAAAAAAAAAAAAAAAGCGTTAGGTTTTAGTTAGCAATCACTGGGAACCCCCGCGAAAAATCCTGCAGGAATAAAGCAGAAATATTGCTCAGATAGGTGAACAAATGACACGGGTTTAAGTGGCGAAGCTCTTAGGCTAACCAGATAAAGTGGTCAGGCAACTTTCCACTCTGAAAACGTTACTGGAAACCGATGAAATGCTTTGAACGGTCTCAGTGTATTCAGTGAACTCTGTTCTGCTGGTCCATGAATGCCTTTTTTTTTTTTTTTTAAAGATAATACGACAACTTTTTTTTTTTTTTTATCTTCTTTCCTATTCACGATTAAAAATGTGATAAATCAGGTTTTTGGCTCTGAATAACAATGGCTTGATTTAGATTTCCTAGTAAATCTATTCAAAAGTGAAACAAAGACAGCCTTTAGAGGATACCTTACACCTCACCTGGACCAGGCACGTAAGGGCAATTCAGATAAAAATCTTGTTAGTAATTCAACAAGAAATAGAGGATTTTCTCTTTTCCCTGCTTCAGGCTTTATTTAAACTCTTTGTTCAAAAATGAACAGAGTGGTAGTCGGAATCTAATTTACAGATATAGTTTAGACGTCTAACTTTAAATTAGAAGATCACACAAGAAAACCATTTACACGTAAATGTTAAAACCAATACTTAATCTTTTTTTTTTTTACTTTATATTACATAAAGCCAAAATGAAACTAAATACATGTTAGCCAGCTTCATTCACAAACATTAGTCAAAATATACACATTACAAAAGTAAACCAAAAAAGAACTCTAAACTGATGAAAGATTTTTTTTTCCTCTAAAATTTGTTGTTGTTGTCGTTTGGGTTTTTTTTAATCGCCATTTGCAATTGAATTGCAGTCGCTCTAAAATAAGCTAAACAGGTAGGGTACTCCAAAACACATGTGAAACACTTCATGTTGGCGGGGGAGACGGATTTTCTTTTAAATGAGAATACTCTTCTGTCAAAGCAAAGCTCTGTTTCAGTTCAGCTAAATAATAAATAGATAATTAGCACTCAGACAAAAAAGTCTGATTTAACCTTAGATAATATTGCGATCCCCGAGCGGTCCCGCAATATTTTTATTCCCTTTGAAAGGCATTCCTTTTTTTTTTTTTTTTTTTTTTCAGGTTAAAACTGAATCGACCGTGGGCGAAGTAAGCAACAGAGTTTTCAATCCGAGATCTAACGTTTCCACAGAGATATACAAATTTACAGTCTGAGGGTGAGACTTAACTACCGGAGGGGAGGGGGGGACACACGGGGACCGGGAGCCACGCGTCTTGCCACTCGTGGAAATCCCCGCCCGCGCCCGCCAGCGGCCGGGACCCAGGCGGGACGGGGCGCGGAGGGGGACGGCAGCACCCCGCACCGCCGGCTCGCTCTTTGCCCGGCTCCAGCTCCCGCTCGCCCACGAGGGGCTACGAACCACGCACGCGGCGGCCCCCTCCTGTGCCGGGGCCCGGGCCTTCCCCCCCCGCCCTTTTCGGCGGCGGCGGGACCGCTCGGAGCGCGGCGGGGCGCGGGGCGTGGGGGGCGGCGGGAGGGAGGGGAGAGCCCGCGGCCGAAGAAAGAGCAGCGCGGCGAGGAGGGACGGAGCTCCCCGTGTCTGTCCCGAATAAGCACTTCTGGGGGCAGGGCGGGGCGGTTGCTTTTTTTTTTTCTTCTTTTTTTTTTTCCTTTTTTTTTTTTCTCTTCTTTTTCAGCTCGGCTATCTGCAAAGACCGCATGCAACACACACAAGCTCTACGCGGGGCGACGCGCAACAGGTCGGCGGCGGCCCCTGCGCTCCCCGCCGTCCGCCCCGGCCCCGGCCCCCGTTCCCCCCGCGGCCCCGGCGGCGGCTCGCCCCCTCCCCGGCCGTTCGTATGCACCGGCACCCATCCAGGCGGGCGCCGGGGCTCTGCGCCGGCATCCTCCGGCCGCGGGTCATAGGGCCGCGGCGTAGGCTGCGGGGTAAGGGTCCAGCTGGGGCTTGCCCATGCCCGGCAGGAGGATGTAAGCCAGCGGCGGCTGCAGCCCCGGGCCGGGCCAGGCGCTGCAGTTGCAGGGGATCATGTAGCCCGGGTTACCGGGCGACGGGTGCGAGTGCGTGTGCCCCCCGGCGGCGGCCGCGGCGGCGGCGGCGGCGGCGGCGGCCCCGTGGAAGGCGCCCGCCCCGCCGGCGCCGGGGTAGCCCAGGGAGGAGGCGTAGGGCAGCCCCGAGCCCGAGGACGAGGAGGACGAGGAGATCTCGGCCATTTTGGAGCCCAGGTCCAGCAGGGAGTAGGGGCTGCTGGCGGCGGCGGCCGCGGCGGCGGCGGCGGCGGCGGCGGCCGACTGGGGGAAGAAGACGCGGGCGGCGGCGGCGGCGGCGGCGGCCGCCGCCTTCTCGGGGTTGGCCAGCAGCGACTCGGGCACCAGCCCGCCGGCCGCGCCGCCGTGCAGCCCGCCCGCCTTCAGCCCGTGCGGGTGCTCGTGGTCCGCCACGCCGCCCAGCCCGTAGGGCACGGGGAAGGCGAACTTGTCCTTCTTGAGCAGCGTCTTGGGCTTCCGCCGGGGCCGGTACTTGTAGTCGGGGTGCTCCTTCATGTGCATGGCCCGCAGCCGCTTGGCCTCGTCGATGAAGGGCCGCTTCTCCGACTCGGTCAGCAGCTTCCACTCGGCGCCCAGGCGCTTGCTGATCTCCGAGTTGTGCATCTTGGGGTTCTCCTGGGCCATCTTCCGCCGCTGCGCCCGCGACCACACCATGAAGGCGTTCATCGGCCTCTTGACGTGATCCACCGGCTTGGACATGGTGTCCCCCCGCCGCCCCGGCGAGCCGCCGCCCGCCCCGCGCTGGCGGCCGCCTCCTCCGGGCGCCTCTCCCGCCTCCTCCTCCTCCTCCTCGCCCCCGCCGCGCTCCGCTCCTCCAAAAGCAATCTCGGCGGGTGCCCCGGCGCGGCGGCACCGGCTGCGGCTGCGGCTCCGGCGGGTGCGGGGCGGCGGCGCCTCCCCGTCAGGGCGCTGCGGCGGGCGGGACGGGCGCCGCTCCCCGCCTGGGCCGCGGAGCCTCTCTCCGCGCTGCCGGCCTCCGGGCCAGGGCTCTTCCTCGGGGCTCCCCGCGGGCGGCGGCGGCCGGCGTCCAGGCGGGACGGCAGGGAAGTCTCGATGGCGAGGGCGAGCGGCGCGGGGCGGAGCGGGGGTCCTCGCTTCGCTGCGGGCGCGGTGCTCCTCGGCGGCCTCCGGTGCGGCGGCGAGCCCCGGACGGGGCGGCGGTCAGAGCCCGCCCGGAGCCATCGCCGCCCGCGGAGCTCGGGGGGCAGCCCGCCGCGGCGCGGCGCGGTGCGGGGCCGGGCGGGACGGGGGCCGGGGCGGCTGGGGCGCTGCGGGGAGGCCCCGGGGGCGCGGGCCGCCCCGCTCACAGCCGCCCCGCTCCGCCCGGGGGGGCGCGGCGAGCCGCCCGCTCCTCGCACATACTCGCCGGCCGCCGGTCGCAAGCGGCCGCCGGGCGCCGCGGCCTCCCCGTTCCCGCCGCCGGACAAACTTCGCCAAGTTTCGGGCGGGCTGCGGGGCGCTCCGCCTGCCGCGCCGCTCCCCCTTCTCCGGCAGCCGCCAGGTCTCTCTGGGTTTTCTTGGCCGCCGACTCGGAGGGGCGGCGGGGCGGGCGGGAGCGGCGGGGGGCGGAGGGAGGCGGAGGCGGCGGCGGAGGAGGAGGAGGCGGAGGCGGCGGAGGGGGGGCCCTAATTAGAATGCTCGGCGGCCCGCGCCCGGCGGCAGCCGACCCGGTTATAAAGTCCGCGGTGGGGTTTGCAGCCGGCGCAGTCGCCCCCTCCTCTCGCCCCGTCGGCGCGGCGGCAGGTAACGCGCGCGCTCTGCATGCCTCCGCGCCGCGCGCCGCCCTATATGTTTGCATGCGGCCTGCCCGCGCCGCGCGCCGGGCGGGCGGGCAGGGGCGGGGCCGGCGCGCCGGGAGGGGCGGGGCCGCCGCTTCCCCGCCCCCTCCGCGGCCGGGCGGGACGGGGAGGGGCGGGGCCGGGTGCGGCGCATGCGCGTCGCGGCCCCGTCCCAGCGCGGCCGCCGCCGGTGCCCGGGGCGGCGGGGCTGCGGGCGCTCGCCCGGTGCCCGCGGAGGGCTTTGGCGCGTCGTGGGTCTCCCCGCGGAGGGGGGCCGGTGCAGGCGTCGGGCCGCCCGGCCGAGGGGCAGAGCCCGCCGCCTCGCCGAGCATCCCCACGCCGCCGGGGCGGGCGGCAGCGCGCAGCCCGTGGCGCCTCAGGAAAAGCCACGCGTGTTTTCCCGGCCGCTCGGTACGCGGCGCCGCGCTCCCCACAGCCCCAGCTGTCCGACCGTGCTCCTCGCCGGCTGCCCGCCGGTCAGGGTGAACTTGCTCGCCTTGTTTGCCCTTCGGCGGGTCGGTTTGACTTACCCCTGTGGTATGTGGCAGCGCCGGCGCCGCACGCCATTAACCCTTTCCCGTGCTGGCGGCAGGCTGGGCTCTGCCCGGGACAGCTCCGCCGCCCTCCGGGGCGATGCGGGAGCGGGGTGGCAGCACCCCCCCGCCCCGGGACGGCCACCGAGCACCCCCCCGCCGGACCCGCCGCGGGGACCGGGGGGCGGCGGGGACATCGCCGTGGCGGGGCCGTCCGGCCGCCGCAGGGGCTGGTTTGCCACGCCGCCCGCCGTCGCCTGGCCCGGGCTCCTCTCCCCGGAGCCCGCTCCGTCCTCGGGCCAGCCCCGGGCTCCGTGGGGCGCCCCCCCCCTCCGGCCGCGGGGCTTCGCGCCTTCCTACGGCCGCACCGCGGCCCTGCTCGCCACCGCCGCCCCAGCCTCCCGCGCCCCCGGGGGCGTCGGCACCTTTGGGAAGAAACCTGAACTGGCGACCCTCCGCGGGTGCCCCCCGGCCCCCTCCCCGCCCCTGAGCCCGCCCGGTCCCCGGGCGGCCCGTCCCGGCCGGAGCGCTCTGTAAAACACCGAGCAGCTCCCCTACAGACGGCACCTTCTCCCGCTTCGTCTTCTACCACCCATTTACTACTACTTAAACGCAATGCTCTCAATCTCCAAAGCCACCTTGCCAACGTTTGACCTCCTGCGATCCGTGTAGCCGTGGGAAAAAAACCCTTCCCGTCGCTTGTCAAAAGCGGGGAGATTAAGATATCTACCGGCGTTTAGGCTTAGCGGGGAAATGGCGTTTCTCGAAGGTGGGAGCCCTACCAAGAGGGGCTCAGCCCGGTGCAGGTACCTCTGCCCTGGAGGCCAGGTTATCAACCCCTCGGCCAGCAATTTCCCGCTCCGAGAGATGAGCAGCCAGTATTTTCAACTGCCTAAAATCCTCTCGTTTGATCAGGGAAGCGATTTCCCATTTCGCTCGTTCAAAGGTAAGGTTATTGTGTTGGACTTCTCAGAGGCGAGGACTAATCCCCTGGCTCTCTCCGCACAGATCAGATTCCGGCGTGATCGACTTCCCCGCGCATCGTGGGTGCCAGCGGGAAAGCGCCCGGACTCACTCAGTTCAGGGGAAGGCGAGAGCGCCGTTTGTACGTCCCCAGCCGCCGCCATAAGCAGGGTGAGGACCAGTAACATCTCCCAGAGGGTGCTCGGGGCGGGGGAAGGAGCAGCAGCGACTCCCTGTTGCCACCACCAAGGCCCCCTCGGCTCCCGGAGGCGCCCGGCCCCGCTCCCGCCAACGCCCCCGGAGCGCGGGGAGCAGCGAGGGCTCAGCCCCCGAGTGGGCTCGGCTCCAGCGAGGCTCTTCCTCCGCTCCTCACGCCGGCCACGCTCCCGCCGTCCCGTCCCCGCTCCCCTTGCTCGTGCCCTGCACCCCTCGGCGCGGTGTAGAGCGGACCGCGACGGTCCGGTGTCGCGACAGAGCCGCGTGAAGCACTCTGGGGATGTGCTCAAGGCAGGCACACGGGCAGGCAGTTCCTGCGCAGATGAATACCCCCGACCGCGAACTTTCTGCCCGTGGGCCCCTCCGTGGGTACCGCCGCGCCAAGGCTGCCGCTGCTGCCTGACCCCGCCGGGCTGCAGCTCCGGATCTGCCGGCACGCCAGTGGGAAAGCGAGGTGCAGGCAGACCGGGCAGCTCTTCCACAGAAACTGCGTGGGGAAGGGCTCTAAGCCACGGCCACGGGTGTCGGCACAGGCTCCGGGGAGGTTTCTAGGGCGAGCGGTCGCGCTTTGCCCTGCGGTTCTCCGAGGAGAGCAGAACCTCCGGCTGGCAGGTCCCCGCAGAGCCGCCCACAGGTGAACTGATCTTAAAAAGAAGCCCTCGCATAACTTCCAGCAGAGAAGATGCCTCAACTCATGGATTGCTGTCTTCCAAAAATGCCGCCATTTGCAAACCCATGACTTCATCTGCGCGTGTTTCTGATTACGTTCAGTCCTCCAAATAGTGAAAACGGTAATAGAACTTATTGGTCATAGATTAATGTTCATAGGCTGAAATCTATAAATGGCTCGATACCGGCTCAAGTATAGTTTTTTTCTAGTTCCAAATGAAATACTATATTCGAAGGTCTCGTTTCCAAAGCGCTCCCCCCCCCGCTTGCGGTAACCACTGGCTACTAAAACACACACACACGGTTATTTCAGCCACGCTTGCAGTTAAAGGAGGGCTGCCTTTCTCTAGCAATCTGCCTTCAAGAGGTTTGCCCAAAGTGATGGAAACTCTTCTCGGTTCCGCTTGGAGCAAGGTCGGACTCGGGGTCAGGAGCGACCGGAGGGTCCCGGGTCTCCCCCCGGTTTGAGGCAGCCGCAGGACGGGGGCGGGGGGAGGGGGTTGCTCTGGCCGCGGGGAGATCCGCAGCCGCGGTGCGGCGCGGAGCGGCTGCCCGCGCAGCGCGCACACAGGCGGCGGAGTCTCTCGGAGAGCCCTCAAATCCCCAAACACAGAAAGTGAAGGCTTTATCGGAGTTGAGTTACTTATCTGGATTTTTGTTAAACCACTACTGTGATCTCCGCGTAGTTGTGCGAGCGTGTTAATTGTTCTGATAATGTGTTGTTATCGATACAATAACAATACAATCGTGTATAATGTGATTTACTTGCCTTTGACCTGTCAATTCCTGACGCATGCAAATTCAAGGGCGCAATCTTTCCTTCTGCTATCGGGGGGGGGGGAATCCAAAAAAGCGGGCAGATGCATTATCACACGGAGGCTAAACAAGAATTTCCAGAATGCAGCGCTGTATTCCACCAAGGGAGATCAAAGTGCTTTTAAAAATATTAAAGAGGGGTTTAGACTATCTCCTCGATACCCGTGTGTTAATTCTGCCAGGTTGCTTACATCTACTGTCAGCAGCTACCACCCCCTTCAAACACTGTCCAGTGCCTCGTACTCTGCCCGAGCCTCACCTCACCTCTGGTGCACGCAGCTTTAAGATGCTGCTCGCATTTTTTAACGCCGAGTTTAACGTGAGCTGCCAGGAAGCAAGCTCCTTTCCTCCTAATTTTGATTGGCGCCGACTAATCCGGTGGCGAGTCAAAGAGAGAAAAAGCAGGCGAGGGGCGGCGGGCAGCCCGGCGGCGGGGTGCGCCCGGCCGTGCCCGCCGCCTGCAGAGCGGGCTGCCGGCCGCCGCGGCCCCTCGCTCCCGGGGCTGCGCAGAGCCGCGTCGCCTCCCCACGGCTTGGGCGCTGCGCACCGCAGCCTTTCCACCCCCTGACTGTGGCAGCCGGCTTTTTTCCTTCGTGCAGGCTGTCGGCCACCGATTCCGCAGCGCTTTCGGGCCGTCCGAAAGTTGCCGGGCGCGCTGGTGCCTTGCCCGCTTGCAGGCGAACTTTTCCGCTTGTACGGAGTTTGGCAGATTTCTGCGCGCTGCTGAGTCTTTTTCCCCTTGCGAAGTGGCGTGCACCTGTAGCGAGAGAGGGAGCGCAACCCCGTGAGCTCGTCGCTGTGCGCAATACGCTACATTCATTCATCTGCTTTCACAGAGTGCTTCCAAATGCTCGGTATTATTATTTTTCAATAACATTCACTTATTATTAGAGCAGCTGGTAGCCCAAGCTCTGGTGAAGTGCCTGGCAAAGGATTCTATCGTAAAACACTGGTTTCTAAGTTTATAGTTTCTAATTTGGCTGTGAAAGTGTGATTCTGGATGGAACTTGGCACTCAAACGCTCAGCTGGAGAGTAAACTTTTTATAATAAAAACATTGGTTTATTGGGTTTGCTATTTTAAGTTAAAAGAGAATTAACAAAGTTTTTACTAGTTTGGGAAGTGTAGAGAAGTCCTGCACTTTTTTGAAAATTAAATGTTAGGATTTCGGTAAGGGGAGAGTATGTTCTGCCTTTTTTTTTGTGATTTAATGTGCTATTAATTTAAAACCAAACCCCGATCTTTGTGCTTTAGGACACCGGGGTTGCTCTTGCAGGAACACCAGACCTGGATCTCACACAACCCTCAGCAGCAGTTCTGAGCAGAGGGTGGTGACGGGGTCCTTACTACTTCTAGCCATAAAGAAAAGTTTAAAATGCAGCCTATTCTGATTTGCTAAGAGACTAGATAAAATTTAGCTAATCTGCATGCACTCCATTTGTAATCCAAGCTATTTTCATGTACTTTAATGACTCGATTTTTTGCTGCTTTTTAATCCTGTTAGCCTTGCAGTGGTTATGCAGCCTGGGAAGAGTGATCAGAACAGCAGACAAGGAAGTCTTAGAAAAAAAAAAGGGGTTGGGTGGTTACATGCTAGTCCCGGACTGCTAGATGACTAGTCCCTGTCTGGGGATGTGAAGGCGAGAATTAGTCTCGCTGCAGAGTTCCTGGGCAGGCTTGGATGTTCCAGAAAGGGTGGCTAAATGCCTTTCGAGCACAAGGAGCTACTACCTAAAGCTCATCAAGTAAAGCAGATGTGTAAGCTTCCCCTCCCTCGCGTGATGAAATCAGAGCTGATATGGATGGAGACTGCTGGCTGTCCAGGGTCCAAGTTTTCCTCTTTGAGCAATTGCCTATTGCTTTTCCTCAAAGGAGCTGAGCAGTGCCTGTCGTTCCTTTTTCCAAAGATATGGACCTCAACGTTGCAGTGCTGCTGCCTTGTACGGACCGTATGGTGTGGTTTTACCGTTCGCTGTTAGGAAGGGTGACCCTTGCTTTTTGGTGTCTTCTACTACAGGCTTCTTTATATTCACAGGCTCTTAAAATGTCGCCAGTCCCTGGACTGGTTAAGGAATCCTTAACTGACGTCCCCACATCCTAGGCTGCTCTTTCTTGCCTACCTTCTCACCCATTCCTTCACCTTTTCTGTTGTCCAGTGGACAGCCAAAGAGTGAGGGCGGAGTGCCCTCTAATCTGGTGGGTAGGAGACTGTTCTGCAAAGGGAACCTCACTGTGGAAAGGCGAATTAGATCGGGTGTTCATGTAGTAGATCATGAAGCTTTTTAACCAGGAGATCTTTTCAGAGGCAGAGATCTCTCTGAAGATTTTTACATCTAAATTCAATTGAAATTTTACACTGATAACGATCATCTCGTTTCACTTCTTAGGGCTGTCCAGCAGGCATAGAGGATTTTTTCCTTGAATAAATACATTTTAATGACTAGCTTAGTTCTGTTCAAAGATGATTCATAACCATAACCCACACAAGGTTGTTTTCCTAGTCATGGGTGCTAGACAGGTCCCAAAAAATCTTCGATTTCAGCGGATAAGATTGTGGTTCGGAAACCTTTGGCAAGCACTTCAGGATTTGTAAGTACACACAAGAAGGCTAACAAGAAGATCAAAGTTAAATGTTTGGGCCATTCCCCTCTGAAGAGAAGCGATGCATAAGTCTTTGCTGCTTGCCTCCTGATTATAATGACTTTTTAATTGACTACAAACAAATAGGGAATGGAGGCCTGTAATGGAAAGAATTGATGTCTCTTTTTGGACATAAATTCATGGCCTTTGCTTCTTTATGGACAGTGTCTTGTTTATCTGTTTGTAAGAATGGCCAATTTCTGGGTTCTGTTTGGTTAGGAGGAATCAAAATGTCTGTTCTTTAACACCGAGTCACTCAGGAGTTCAAAGCTAATAGTCACGAGCCAGTTCTAGCGATCAGATGAGTTAAACACAGAGGGTGCCTACACCTACACCCCACACCTACATTAGTACTTGCACCTGCATTTTAGCTCAGATCAGCAGTGCCACAGCTTTCCAAGCAAATCTCTTCACTGTGCTCACTCACCATGCTTTGGTTTCCATTGAGGAGCAGTTTCAGATGGGACTAAACTGGAAGATGCTCTTCAGCTGCCCATGGGAGTGTGGCCCGAGAAGAGTCTAGCTCAACCTAGATCAACTAGACCCCGATAGCATAAAATGGATGATACTTAGTGTTCTTGATTCAGACAGCTGGCAATTCTGCTTTTTGCATCCACTTATTTTAGATGTTTTAGGATGAGCTTTTCTGCCTGCGGGTAGAAAAGGCACTTCTGCCTCTGCATGAGTGTTCTGCTGGAAAGGAGTCCCACCACTTTGTGGGTGCTCTGTGAGTGTGGTCATAGGTAGTCAAAAACCATGGACTGGGGAGTTCATGGCTGCTTGGCCACCATCCTTACCACAGGTTCTGGGATTCTGCTAGGCCTTGCATCATCCTTACAACAGACTTCTCACTGTCCACAGTAGGATATATAATGGCTTCCCTTGGCATGGACATTGAATGGAAACTGTTCTCGTTTTCTGAAGTTGGTTGAATAGTTAAATCTTACTGTGATAAACATGGGGTAGATTTTTTCTTTTCCTCACTTAAGTGTATAGTTTCAATAATAATAATTGCTAGATCTTTTTTTTTTTCATATCCAAAGTTAGATTTTCTCTTTTTAAAAAAAGTAATCTATTATTTTGAATAACTTGTCTCTATGAGCCTTTGACAGGTGTGTACAATAATCTCATAATAAGCAAACAGACTAATAAGAATAATAGTAGCTATGAAACACTGAGATCTTTTACTTCTTCATCATCATAAGGGCTTCTGATGGAGTATTTTGTCCAGTACTGGACTTCAAGAAAAATGTGGAGTTATTGGACAGAATGCAGCAAGACTGATCAGAGGTCTGAAAAATGTGATTTACAAGAAAAGATTGAAAGCAGTGTTGTTACTTAATCTGGAGAGGAGAAGACTTAGGAGACAAACTGGTCTTTAAGGATATAAAAGCAGGACGATGATGAGGGGATTAAATTGTGTTTGTGGGGATAGACAAAAGGTAATGAGCTTAAGATGCAAATTGAAGTTAAATGATGGAAAAAAGAAGCTGCAAATAGTGAGGATAGATATGCAGACGCTCCCCTTGCCTGGGGAGCCTGTGGGAACGCTGAGGGGTATTAAAAACAGGAGAGACTGATTTGGCAACGGCTACAAAGCCCTAGAACAGGAGTTTTCTTCTGCCTGGCACTGTATGGGTCTATGACATGGGAAGAATCAACTTTAACTTAGTTCTTCATGCGATACTTTTTACTCTGCAGAGCCCAGATGTCCTGCTGGTTCACAGCCCGCGTCTTTGCTGTTCCTCTCCTACCCACGCGTGCGACCCGCACCACTGCCGCCCCCCTGCCTCATTGCCAAAACGCTCACATACGAGCATGTCTTCCACCGACATGCTGAAGAAGCATTTTTTTTTTTTTCTATCTGGCTTAGTTGGCGCTGGCCTCCTCTTTCTTCTTAGCGCAATTTTATCACCGCCTGTGAGAAGTCCTGTCCCTGACATGGCTTTGCTTCCCCCCGCCCCACTTCATCACCTTTCTATTTTGTTTCAAATCTCTGCTGAAAACGCATTTTCTGCATCGTTTCTACCTGAGTTTCTCTTCCAACTGTATTTCCTAGATCTATAATTACAATATTTAATTTTATAAATTATCATGTTATCATTCCTATTAAAATTTCAGTGTAAGTTATTTGAATTGCATTATGCTACACAGCATGGAATAAAGGGTCATCATTGTTCAATAGCATTGGCAAAAAATTGTCAGTGGTGTACCAAATCAGTGACAAATTTGGCCCTTGGTGTATAAAATTTGTTCAGGGTATCTTTGCCTGTAGAGTGCAAGGACGTTTGTACCCTTTTACAGACATTTTATTTTCTTCCACAATATTCTCCCACGTGAGGATGCTTATTATCAGTGACGTAAAAGATAAAGGCATTTTTCATATTGAAAATCTGACTTTTATTACTGATTCTATAGAAAGAATAAGAGAGCGGAACATACATTAAGTAGTAGATGTCTAAATGAGCACGGAGTTTTGCAGTGCTCTTGGAGACACCTTTTCAGTTCAGTGAGAAAAATTAACCCAAAATTTCCAGAAGTTCTTTTGGTTTTTAGTTCTCTCATGTCTTTTTCTTACATTTTATCAGATGGAACAGGCTGCCCAGGGAAGTGGTTGAGTCCCCATCCCTGGAGGTATTTAAAAGAAGGGTAGATGTGGTGCTTGAGGACACGGTTTAGTGGTGGACTTGGCAGTGATAGGTTAACGGTTGGACTCAATGATCTTAAGGGTCTTTTCCAACATTAATGATTCTATGATTCTATGTTGTTTATAGAGTTTGAAGAAGGTCATGCCAAAAATACTCGTTTGCCCAGAAAGTAAATAATTCAGACTTGGATCTTCTAAAAGACCTAAAAAGAATTAAGCACAGATCTTTTAAAGTATGAGGGTGCCTAATTTCCATGGATTTTAATTCCTTCAAGGAGATTCAATGGGATATTCAATTTTATGCCCTAAATTCCTTGAAAATATCTGTATACTCTGAATGGAATCGGCCCAAAGCACATTTATGCTTTATGATAGAAACAGATTGTTGTATTGTTTCTTGTTCACCCCCTCCAGTTTTTTAATGCTTCAACTGTTTTCCAAGTAGGATGGTTAAACAATGGTTATAAAAAAGACTATATAAAGTTCAGTTTTCTTGGGTTTATCTGGGTCTTTGCTCCCATTTTGCAAATGGAGCCCAGTCCTGCTGGGCTAGGAGTTAACCTGAACAAGTTTCCATGCAGTAGGCTAAGTGAACATGCCCACGTAGCTCCTCAATGGTAAGTGCCTATGTGCATGCCTATGGTAAACACAGGATAAAGGAAGGAAAAGAACTAGAAAATATCCTTCAGAGGAAAAAAGTACAAGCCACCTCACGTGTGCTCTAAAGTAATATGGGATTACAGGCAGTTACAATGCAGTAGATGATGTACTGTGAATTTATGGTCTAGCTTACCTCACAGGGACTTGCTCTTGTGTATGTAGCCTTCGTGTAACAGAAAGCAGCTGGAGATGATGCTAAAATGAAATCTTGTGGACCGCCTAGCCGTGGTCTTCTGCTGAATTGTCAGGAGTGCCACATCTTTTTTTTGCGACACACAGAAAGACAAGAAACACATCTTAGCCACGAGGTATACTACCTCTGCTTTTCACCCAAAAAAATTTTTTTTTAAAGCGTGTGTTAAGTGCCCTTCTTTTTGAAAAGTAGTTTAGCAAAGTTGTTAAATGCCAGAACAAATGGCATGAATGCTTGATCTTCTCTATTGCTATAATCCTATAAAAATGCTGCAAGTATACCTATTAGATGTGCTAATACTGCTGTATAACAAGCAACAGCGGTACCTGTGTTTGACCGATGAAACACCACATACTTTCACTTGCTTCAATTGTAGTGGCCCTCTTAAAAACAGCAATAAAGCTGTTATCTTTCAGTGGAGCCATACTTTAAAACATAGTTCACGGAAACACAAACACATGGTATGACCCCAGCCTACTAAAATGAATGGAAATGCTCCTGTTGCCTCACAGAAAATGTGAAACTGGTGTCCTTTTCTTCTTCTGGTCATTACATGGACAGGTAAAGGGTAAAGCATCTTCATACAATTCTCATCAGCGTTAATGTTGGGATTTTCTGGAACAGGATTATTCTGAGGTTTTTTTCTTTTTCCATGTTTTATCTGTGTGATAGAAATTAAAAAATATTTACTTGTTTGCTGTAAAAAAACAGTGATCCTGCACATAGCAAATACAGAAAGCATGCTTTATTCTCTAAAGACTTCACTCAAAACCTGCTGAAATACATGGGCTCTCCCAAGCTGCCTCCCAGGTTTCTTGGTGGCAGGCAGTAAATTAAATTGGCCAAACCAACTCTTCTGCGACTTCACTGTTGAGTTTGGGTCTTCCTAGGTAAAAGGCCAGTTCATGAAACTACTTTGTTGCCAGTCACCTATCCTCCGCTTATCTCTCTCCCTGTTTAATGACATGACTGGTTATCTTACAGATAAGGAGTCTGTTGAACTTTCGGTTCCTACTATTGCTGGAAAGACTGCAAGTCCATAATCCTTTTCCTTCAGAAGAATGGATCCCTTTCTTTTTGCCTGCCGTATGTGTTAGTGCGATCCCTTCAAACACAGCTATGCTTATAGATGTTTTGATTTTCTTAGAGGCAGAGATGAGTTTAACATGAGAGTTTTACCTCAAAGTGTAGATGCAATTAGTTTATTTTGGCTCACAGCACAGAGAGTTTAAGACAAAACAATAAATTAAAACCGGCAGGATTCCTCCAGGCACTCTGACATTTTTCTTCTTTTTTTTTTTTCCTTTTTCTTTTTGTGTTTAACAGGAGGTGGCGGTTGTAACATTTGCAAAATAATAAGTACAATAAGTTGACATTGTGATATGATTACTTATGTAAGTGCTTAGACATACAAATACCTAAACACTAATGTCATTATTGAGAGTCATGGCAGTTATTCCAGCCAAGTTAATAAAAGATCATTACTATAACTATCTACACAGGACTGAACACGATGGGGAATCCGGGATATGGGAAGTCTAACAATACAAAATGCACTGAAACTTTATTCTTAGTGTATTTGTGCACATGTGATTATTCTAACAAGAAATCAGAAATAATTCAGTGGGTACTTGATCTGTAGGGGTATTTAGAGATAAAATTATACAAGAAAATTTTGCTTTTCGTCTCTCTGTGTTTCCCCCCACCCCTATTTTCTCTGTTGAGGAAGCTAAGCGCAGCTAATTTAAGCATGATTTCTCTGTAGTTTACATGCTCCTGGATCTTAACATAGAGATGTAAATAGCTGGGTGTGAACTCGCCAGGTATTATATTCAGCTGACACAAACAACCCAACCAGA
This sequence comes from Platalea leucorodia, assembly GCF_965183815.1. Classification (NCBI taxonomy): domain Eukaryota; kingdom Metazoa; phylum Chordata; class Aves; order Pelecaniformes; family Threskiornithidae; genus Platalea; species Platalea leucorodia. Next base: position 56,533,245 of record NC_138824.1, read on the forward strand.
TAGTTCTGTGTAGATAACAAACTCATTTCTGCATTGGTTGGGAATCGGGGCTCAGGTGATTGTTGTTCTTTAATGATTATTTATTTAAATTGGTCTAATTCAAATATAGAGCTGGTCCCAGGCTATGGCTGGCTGGACAAACTTCACAGGTTGGACAAAACTTTGGGGTAGGGATTGTTGTTCTTTAATGATTATTTATTTAAATTGGTCTAATTCAAATATAGAGCTGGTCCCAGGCTATGGCTGGCTGGACAAACTTCACAGGTTGGACAAAACTTTGGGGTAGGGATTCGTCCTCCTTCCCCGTCTCACCGCGCACCCCCCAGCCAGGACTTTTCCATGGTGCTCTGCTATCATTCCTTCTTTTCATCCAGAAAAAGCCTGCAAAAACAAGCCTTGCCGAGTTATGCAAGGACCAATTCTGGCAGGTAGGAGGGGAGGTAAATAACAAAGTGATTTCAAAGCAATATCAGTGGGGATGCCTCACTGAATGGGCCTGCCTCCAACCCACCCGTAGGATTTTTAGACAGTATCTTCTCCGGGCTCTTTGGTACAAAGAGAGCAGCTGTCCCTGAGCTAACCAGGAACAATTCCATCCAATGCACCCGCTAAAATGAGTATTTCCTACTGAAGCCTAGAACCGAGTCCAATACTGGTCTGAACATACAAGTACTCCATGCAAGCCCCCCATTGGACTGGACAGCCGTGCTGCACTGGTGAGGTTTCTGACGGAGTGTAAGGATAGCGCAGGCACAACACCCTGCAGTGCCACCCAATGTCGCTGCAAGTGTTTCCAACCTCCTTCCAAAAGGAAGATCAGAGTCTAGATATAGCAGCGCTGAGACTGAAACTGGAAGCCCATTTTTTGAAAACCCATCATTGCCACAAAAGGATCTAATATATCCCTGAAGGATGCTCATACTATAGTTTGAGGACACACACATGTTCCCACTGCCTTCCTTCCAGAACCCATCTCCTCCTGCTCTGCACCAGCACTGAAAGCTGTGGTCAGATCAGTCGGCTGACCCAGCTAAGAACCAACCATCCCAAAAAGAAAGAAAACACTAGTTTTCACCAGTCACACAAACACCCATTTGATTGCTAACACTGATGAACGAGAGGCAGTGGAAAGACAAAGGCAAAGAGAAACATGGGACCTTCCATTTCAGCAGCAGCACAGTCTGAGATCAGCGTAACCCACTCGTGAAACCTCATCCTATGTGCCAGTTACTGAAATGCAGACAAGGAAGGCATGGCATTTACCCTCTTAGAAAGGGTAATGCTGGGCTGGAGGCAAAAGTATCATGAAGTTAAATGCTCCTTTGAGACAGAACCACCACTGCCACCAGGTCACAAATCTGCTCGCCATCCTCAGCAGTCCTGCTGATCACGATTTCACAGCTGCTGCGGTGGGAGGAACTAAGCCTTTCCTTTTTTGCTCTGCGGCCAGCACATAGTATTTCAAAATCAGATGGATTTGGCATAGGTCTGTCTTCACTGGCAGTTTGTTTGTATACTATGTTTACTTATGACAATGAAGTATTGGAGAAAGTTGTTTGAAGCTGGTTTATCAGTGATTATCAATGTGTAAGGCCATTACAGAGAAGCCTGTAACAGGCTTTCTCAGTCAATGGGATCTGGCCTGGAGCATCAACAAGGCATGAATGGAGCCTGAAGCTTGCCTTCTACCTCTGGAAATGAAGGAGGAAAATCCATGTATGACTTCTATGTCCACCCTAGCCCTAACGAGAGTTTCTCTCAGCCAGCAGACTGGCAGGAAAGTTTCCACTGCAGTAGTATCGCTAAGCCAGCAGGGGCAGTGGTGGCGCAGGTAAAAGGGCCAAAGAGATTTCTTTCCCTTGCTCGTTGCCCTCTCTGCGGGCTCACAAGTCTCTGGCGACCAGTTGGTTTTGAGACTAGCTATGCAGGAACAGATGGGAGCGAGGGGGGTGAAGTTCTCCTAATGTCATTCCTCACCTTCCTCACAAACAGATCTCCAAAGCTCCAGGCTCCTGGTCGCATTGTAGTCATGCCCAAACTCGTGATACTCAGCTTCCCACACCTCTCTCCCCATGAGTTCCTCGGGCTCTTCAAAGTCCTCTGATCCATGAGCATTTCCAAGCTTCTGGCTCCTCCTGACTCTCCTAGACACCTTTCCAGAATTAAATAAGCCCAGCAGAGAGGAACACACTTATCCACAGCACTGAAACCTGTTGCAGGAAAATTGCTATAGCTTCATATATCTTAATGATCGAGTGTTTCATTAATAGCCTACATGTCCGAAGATTGGACCAGATCCCCACTGAACTGGCAAATGTCTGTGGAGAAATCCCTGGCACCAGATTTGTTTATCTTAGTCGACAATTTGTCTCATTGTCTCTAACATTGATGAAACCACAAATAGTCCCCCAAGATCATTTGCCTCGATAAAAATGACAACAAATTTAAGAAGCGCAGATATGTCAGCTGCGTTACAATCTTTATCAGTGGCACCCAAAACCAAACTGGAACCATTAGCTTTCAAGGACAGGCTATTAAAATAGGTTCTCCACCTCAACAAGATAAACCTGTCCATAATACATATTTGTGTCCATGAAGAAATCACTTTGATCTTGAATGCAACCTTTCAACAAATTAGGAAAAAAGAAAAAAACAATTGCTATGTGTTCTTATGGGACACATAGTCCTATTACACTTATTAAGATAGTGTAAGCAAAGATACAAAGTTGAGGCTTCTAAAACTTGCACACAGGTGCTCCTATTTAGAAGTGAAATGACTTGATTTCACTGCCGCTTAATGCTTCAACTTCAATGTGAAACTCTACAGGAGTTTCTTCTAGAAAACGAATGAGGGCATCCACATGAGGGTTTAATGCAAAGTAATTTATTTGCATTCATCTTACAGCCTCAGATCACTGAAGACACTTTTCTCAACTGTCCCCAGTTAGACAAAGCACATGTATTTATTCTTGGTTAAAGTTATAGCTGTCCTTCCTAGCTCTCTCAGGTGTGGCTCAAGACATTACTTGTCCCAGTGCCTGTTTCTCGCACCAGCCATGGAGCGATGGCCGGTGGCTGAGGCAGAGCACTCGAGCAGCTGCTCCGGAGAGATGGAGCGCACCGTCAGGTAGCATTTCTATCAATGATCTCCAAAGCAGTTTTTGGACGATGGTCTTTATTGACGTCGAATAATGTTTAGTTCTTCAAACTAATTGTCATATACTATGTCAATTATGTAAAAATACTCGTTCTACATCTCTGACGGCACTCATTTGTCTCTCACATCTTAGACTATACCCTATTCTGAGTTACATTCCTTGTGTTGTGGGTTGGGTGAAATGTCATTGAAGCTATGGGCGTAACCACTACCTTCTTTTAACGCAGCTGTAAGAAACAGTTAAGCTGCTTTATGAAATAGCAGCGACCTCCGCCCCAAACAAAAGCATGTGTTACTGTTCAAAACCACAGCACATACACAGGCTGCGCGGGCTGAATGGTGTAGGAGAGGGGTTTGGCTGACTATTGTTTTTAAGGGAGAAGGATGTGTACGCATGTCTGTGTGTGTGTGTCTCTGTGGAAGAGGGAAAGAAAAGCCCCACAAGAATGAATACAGAGAAATGAGATAGAACCTAAACAAAATACTAGGACTGTGACCAGCAGAAAAAAACTAGAAAGGAAGTCTTTGAGCTGAATATTTGAATCTTCCAGTGCTCAGGGAACTGGGACTTCATAAAGTCTTTGTAACTGAATAGGTTTTATCAGAGACATCTGATTCCATTTGAAATTTCTTTCTCAAGGAAAAAAACTCACAAGACCCCGAACTTCAATTAAGTGTTCAGGTCAAAAGGTATGAGACAAATCCCTACTGACCTGAAATCAGGAGAATTGCACAAGATGTAAGCCAGGCTGGAATTTGCCTCCCATGTTCAATATTCATTTCTCCCCACCTCTAACATGAACACATAAACATGCGGAGAAAAAAGGAAAGGGATAAGGAGGGGGGAGAAAGGGAGGGTGGAAAGAGAGCATATAAACCTTATCATTTCTCATATGTGCTCAGTACAAAATTATAATTTAATAATGCTTATTTCTTGACATAGTCGTCAGATTTTTTTCCTTTATTAAAATGAAATAACAGTGATAAATAATAATTCAGGGGTTTTGAGTTGACATAGGTTATATAGTTCTGGCTATATGGATTCTTGTGCTATTCATAAGCCAGTTTAGGTTTTCACTTGTGTTGCAGAAGGATTGAATTATAGCTTTGCAGTAGATAAGATTTCTTTATATTATTCTATTTATATATATCTAGTTGCTCTATTATGCATTTTCTTCGTACTATCTTATAAACTGATTGGGACATATCTCCTTTTCTATTGTGTGTGTAAGTGCCCGCCACAGTATGGATTTAAAAGAAAAATTAAATACCCAATATCCCAGGCTTAGAAAATCATTGGTGTTCTGTTGTTGTATTGTAATTCTGCCTACAGTTCTACCTACCTACATTCAGCTTATACAGAAAATGCAATTAAAGACATGGATTGTGGAGAAATTGGAATTATTTTCCATGAATCATAATGACTACACTTTGCCCATTTCTGGCCCTGTATGCTGTACTTGAGCTTTGCTGAGGAGAGCTTTTGATGACGCTCTTATGTTCTTAATACAGTGTAATATCTAAGTATGTTCTCAGCTCAGTTGGCATCTTTCTTTGCTTTGGGGCTCAGGCCTTTGTGTCCTAAAATTATAGCTGTATAATCCTTGCATTTGCTCTGTGACTTGAAACAACTAACAGGCTATTATTTCCTGTGAGAGACCTAACAGTGAGGGAAAATATTGAGTATTTTACTAAGCAGTAAAATGTTCTGCAAGTGATAATGCATCTTAGCATAAAGCAGATTCTAATACTGGTCCTTTCTTACCCTGTATTTGTTGAATTTGGTATTCATGAAAGTAGGACTCACGACGTGGACTAAATCCAAGTACAGTGTGGGCAGGTGCAGTGCGAGCTTTCCCTCCCAGCTTCTCCCAGTCCCCTTTCATCTCAGTGTGTTGCTGTTTTTACACTGTATCTCCTTACGGCAGAAATGTGGTGTTTTTATTGTGTGGACAAACATTTGGTGAGTTCTGAGGTGAAACTTCCACAATTTTTTCCCTGTGCAGGGTCTGAACTGGGTTTTTTACAGGTGAAAAGCCAGTGCTCTGATACAGCTTCCCACTGCGTGTGAACAGAGGGTGAAGAAGTAAAGCATCAGACCTTCTTGCCTCTTTTTACTCTCCTCTGCACCCAGAAAACATGCATCGTATGCAGTGAAAGCCCATTTCTCAAGAATCTGGCAAAAGACATTTGTTTAATAGCAATAGTGTTCAAACAAAGACTTAACAGGAATATAGCCAATATTTTTAGGCTATTTTGGGGTCCTCAGTTAAATGAGGCTGTTTTTTTACAGTCATCTAACCGTAAATTAAATACAAATCCCATGATCTCTGAATTCATTTGCCCCAACTGTATTCCTCTAAATAGCCTTTAAAACTAATTTTGCACATTTTGTATGTATTTATATATTTATAATAAAAATGTAAATGAAAGAATCAAAACCTGGTAGCTTTACCTCATAATACTTCACTTGAAGCATACAGGCAGAGAGTAAACATTGGAAAAAAAAAGTATTAGTAGCTCTAGGAAGCATAGAGTGTTTAATATCCAGATTAAATACTGGTGGAGCTTGAGCTCCTTTTCTGTCAGTCTATCACCTGCTGTTGTAAAAGACTCCTGTCACATATCTCCTGACCAATTATGTCTGCAGTAGCTTGGGAAGAATCCTCTATCCGGCTGCTCACGGTGCTGTGGGCTATGAACAGGAGACTGCCCTGAATTATTCTCAGGGTAAACCCTTTATGGGTTTTAGAAACAATTAACTTATCTATTTTCTACTAGTCCGAAAGCTTTATGGGTAGCACAAATGTAAATTTATTTTAACCTCAAATCCAATGTATAATTTTTGTGGAAGTGGAAGTAGGGAACCAGTGTGATTGGAAGATACATTTCAATTAATTCTTCCTCCGACGCTTTATCTCCTCGGCATCAGAACCTTTTATAGTGTTAAAATTAACAATTATGCAGCTGATGGCTGGCTGAAACCACAAGGGGATCTGGAAAGGGCCTCAGATAACACAACATGTATAAATCATTCAGGAGAACAATTCATGAAAGAAAAGTTATCTGTGTTTTGGATGACATTGGAAGAACTAAATAGGAGTCAATTTGAGGAAGGGACATTTTGCTCCATTGTCCAGCCTGGCTTTTTTTTTTTTTTTTATTGTGTTGTAATATACATTTTCAAAATTAATTAACCATTAACAGCAAGATAAATGTTTCTTCTTGTGTTAGGGAAATGCTGGCCTCGGCGGTGAAAGATTATTTCACATGAGCAGCACTCTTCAAGAAAGCTGTTGCCAGATAAGGTGGCGACTGTACTTTGAAGAGGAACAATGAGAAGTGACAGACAAGCCCGTGTTTACCAAACTGAATAGAGGACTCGCAGGTTTCCACTCACCGCTCGGTTACCTAAGCCCAGGGAATCAAGGCTGGAGTGCTGTTTCACCAACCCGGATCAGTAACAAAGTGGTAACAACTTCAGAATATAATAAACACGCCGTGAAATCTTACTCCAGGTGGTAATGAATAACATTGTTTTTATTTCATTTTTATGAAACGTTTCAAAAATACGTTGTTGGAACCGCTCCTGTGTTTATGCATTTGGCAGCTGTGGAGTATTTTTGTCCCGTGCCTTTTTTTCAACATTCAGACTTTTGATTACAGGTTGGGGTGTGAACGCAGCACGACTCGAATGTGAAATCCTTCTACTTCAACCAGGCCAGAAATGTAGAAATAGGAAGAAGATGTTCTTGTTCTGCAACTTAGAGAGGATCTAAGTTTGGCAGCTGCGCTGTACACAGAATGGCATGGGACTCCTGTGTCCGCAGTGCTCCGAACCACAGTCCTGAAAGAAGCTACCTAACTCCTGGAGCATTGTACCAACCCACCTTGTCCAGAGAAGGACACTGGAAACAGGAATCTTTTCCCATTTTCGTCTCTAACGCTGCAGAGCTGGCAGAGTTGGTACCTCGCGTATAGGGTAGGGCAAGCTGCCCTCACCACATTGCTTACAGCCTTTGATAAAGTGCTCGATTCTTATTACTTTTATGCTGTGCAAACATATGCGATGCTACAGTCCGGAACACAAATATTTATAGAGCTGAGGTCTAGAACAATCCTGCTGTCTGCTTACAGCATTGGCAGTTTCTTTGTAGATACGAGCAGTGCGGATCAGTGCTGCCAGGTGAGCGTCTGGACAAGTTCAGCAGGAAAGAGGAGTAAGAACAGAACACGTGCGCTTTGTATATATAATCGGATTGTTTCCTCATTCTCTCAGAGCTACATCAAGCCATCGAAGCACGTGGATTTACGTTAGAGAACAACATTTTAACAGAATTTGTGACATGTGCGTGAATGCGCGTACACACACAAACATGCAGACTGTATTTACACATGTAAATGTATATATGGAATATAAATACTATATAAAAAGGGCTACTAGATACACTATTTACTTTAACATACATTACTTATATGAAATTGGGAGTGTAAGTTTTCAGTCTGTGCATAATCAGCTGCTATTTATTAAAGTTTTTTATAATGCATATGATTTTTATTTTTCTCATCTGCAGTTATTTTTACATGTGAGCTCTTTACATCTTCAGATTCTAGCAACAATATTAATTGGACTAGGATACATAACAGATTTCTAATTTGTATTACACAGAAGTTCATATCCATGAATATAATTTACTAGAACATATAAGCATCTTGCATATTTTTTCCATTCAAATCCAAATCCATCAAATACAAACCTTATGGAACATGAGTGCAGAAAATATTTGGTTCAAATCACAGGTTTTCATTAACTGACAGAAAAATATTTGCTAATATACGGGGACAGAATCCTTTGTGTTGATTTTGACATACATGTAGTGACTGCAGAGTGTATTTTCTCTTAATGACAGTCAGTAGGTTAGATGATTAGTCTGGAAGCACTACAGAATAGTACAGACCTTCATTGTGTATGTTATCCAGAAGATCTTTAGAGATCTTGAGAGATGTACCTTATCAGTTATACTTAGTAATGATATATTAATAGTGCCCAATAGGGCACACACATGTACATGCAACATTTGTCTCCTGATGGCCTGCAAAAGTGGCAGGCTGAGATTCTTTCTTGTGCCAGCGAGGAAGGGGAGCGGGGAGAGAAAGGGATAGTTTGGAGAGGGTAAAAATTGCTTCCCAGATCTGAGTCGTGTCCCTTGACCACCAGAACAACATGGAGCAGACCAGAGGCTGCTCTGTTTTTATACAATTTAACTCCAGCCGCTGAGGGACCACTGACTGAGCCTAACCAGGGTGAAAGCTCTGGTTCTGTCCAGCTCCATAGGCTACCTGTGCCACAAAGAGAGTGGCACAAAAATTTCTTCTGTGCTTGGGAAAGTTTTTGACTGTCTCTAATTTATTTTGCTCTGTTCAGGATATCTGGCTCCATCTTTTTCTTTACAAGCTTCAGGAAACTGAGTTTTGAAGGGGCATTTCTTGGTTTTGATTTATATAATTAACTTTCGTAAGTGGTGAAATTAGGTTTGCTTTTTTTTTTTGGCTCAGCAAGACTCAGTCCTGGAAAAGTCAATGTAGTCTTTGATCATGTAGAGATAAAGAAGTGTGGTTTGAAAGACAATGGCACTGGCAGAAGAATTCTTGCTGAGGCATTTAAACCAGTAACATCCCTTCCAATCCTGCCCTTTTCCTCTGCCAGGAGTTATCATGTATGGAGCAGGGCTGGCTGAAGTGAACATGTGTCGGCTTCTCGCCTTTGGTGGTTCCAAGACTGGTGTTTTAACGTAAACTCTAACTGATAGATGTTCATCCCACTACGTCAAGCTGAAGTTGAGTTGCTTTCAGTGTCCGCTCGGTAGACGGAAACCGCAAGCAGAGGTACGGGCAAACTGCTGGTACCGTTGCTAAATACCAGACAAGCTGTCCATCAGAGCCCTAAGGTTTCTTGAAATTTCAGGCACTGGACCAAGCTGCCCAGGGAAGTGGTTGAGTCCCCATCCCTGGAGGTATTTAAAAGACGGGTAGATGTGGTGCTTAGGGACATGGTTTAGTGGTGGACTTGACAGTGTTAGGTTAATGGTTGGACTTGATGATCTTAAGGGTCTTTTCCAACCTTAATGATCCTATGATTCTATGATTCTAAATGCAGTCTTTGCTCTAAGACTGTCCTCTCTTCAGCAAGAAACACTGCTTAGATCTTTCTATTTAGTTTTCCTGCTATGAACTGTGATGACAAAGAATATTCATTTAGTTCTGTAAGGAGTGATTAATAAACACGGGCAAAAATCCAACTGCAACTTCATGTCACCAAAAATGCAGAATTAATTCAGCTGACATTCTTTGCAATATTACAGCTTTTTTCAGTAAATCTTTTTCAATTAAAAAAACTAATCACATTTGTTAAAATGATTGTTTCACTTAGCATTTTCTAAAAAGAGGCTTTCAGATCTGTATTTTAATTATATTCTTAATGTAAATAAAACCTGAAAACGGCACCAACCATTTTGCTGTGAGTCAAATTAACTTTTCTCCAGGTTTTTCAGAACTGCCAGTGCAATGAAAACTAGTTATTCTCCCAGTTCTATTATATTAGTTATTCTCACAGTTCATATTTTAATTTGTGTACCCATCCATATAGTCTGAAACCCTAAAAAATATTGGTGCTTTAAAAGAAGTCTCAGAAGAACTTTACCCTCAAATAACAAAGACAGAAGACGCAGAAGAAGTTGGGGGTGGGACAGGACGTGACAGGAGGAAAGATGACAGTGAAGTCAACCTCTCCTTGTGTGAGAGTAATACCTTCACTGTGGCTGAAGTCACAGAGTATTTTGCAGGTAACCCACAGTTTATACACATGATTAGTTACTATTAAGCATTTGTAGGGCACTTGGAAAACACAAAATGCTGAGTATTGCTCTTCGGGATAATGACAGTTGTATGGAGCTCCACCAGGCTGGATGGTTGCTTTGTGTGATAGCACAGAATGAAAGATCTGTGTCCTCTACAATTAAACCAAAGGTCCTAGAGTGCAGTGCTGGCTGGCTTGGTGCTTGTGAACCACATTCCAGGAAGGACTCCAGAACATAAAATGGGATTTGGGTAAAATTTAGGCTGTAAGTAAGTCCAAAATTGCTACTGTGGAAAGCTCTGCTAAGCTAATGTTCACAACAGGCTCAGGCCAGGCCAGGTACCTCACTGACTCTCCAAGTGCCCAATGCTGGAAAAAAAGGTCACACAGGCCGTTCAAAATGCAGCGGTAGCTGCTGCTCTGAGTAGACCCCCTTGCTTATAAGTATGTAACTACTGCTTAGACCTGCTGCTCGGGGCATTGAAAACCCTTGCTCACGTTCCTTAGACTCCCCTGAGGCAGGATCTAGGAGGGCGAGCAAAAAGGTTCGGCAAAAAGGTAGAAACACCTTGTTGGCAGGGAGCTTTGAGGCTGTGCAGGGAAGAATCCAGGATTCACAGGGCTGGAAAGGGCAAAGAGCTGCACATACCACTATGCAAGTTAGTGGTCAGGACCCAAACTTAGTGCTGGTAGGGGAAAACAATGATTTTAGTCCTTGCACCTTCCCATGTCATGTATTTCACCCAACGTATGTTTAATGTACAGTACATAAATGGTCATTGATAGGAACAAAAGCTAAGGATCTCCCCCATCAATCCATCCCTCATAAGGCTCATAACCTTGAAGCCACAGAATGATGCTGTATTTGGGGTTTCTCTACATGAATTTTGTAATGTTCTCGGTGCTGGTTGTTTTCTACACAGGAGAAGGAAGGTGTGAAACTAGCCCACAGTTTTTTGCAAACTAGCAGAATAAACCGTATCTGTAGCAAGTATCTTTAGAAAGCAGAATACATATCCAGAGCACTCAGAGCGAGAGCTGTTAGTCTTCTTGCTAGTATTCCCACCCACTCCCATGACTCTTGTATTCCTGCTGGAAAGTGGCCCAGCTTCAAAAGGAAGGATTGCATTTAAATAATGTGGGGCATGTTACTCTAAATAGCATTGGAGCCAAACACAGTATGCGTTATTGGGTAACTTAACTTTCTGTATGTTTTCCTTTTGAATACAGTCCACCAAGTGATGGTGAGATTTAATTTAATCAATTAAAATAATTTCTTCCAGCGTTTTCAAACATCTGCCCCAAATCAGGAGACTCTCCAAGACGCTTCCTAAAAATAGGTATGATTTTGATGAGTTGGCATTTTCCAACAAAAGCAAGAAAAATCCTGACCATCTCTAATTCCCTGTGAAATGGGGAGAATATTTCCTTTTTTTACACATGTGAGGCTCTGTCTGACTGGATGATGTTGTGGTGGGCACAGACTGCCCCTGTCTCTGCATTGTCACGCAGGATTTGCCACACAGCAGTCGGGTCACTAACCTGATAAAGGGACCAGGAAAATGATAGGTGTGTATTAGTTGCACAGTGTTTTAGCTGTAAAATTCCATAAGAAGAAGAAGTGTTTACACAATGTCTTATTAAGGAAAGCAGTGTTATAAATCATCCCATAAAGAGAAGAAAAACCTAATTGCATGCTTTATCTTCAAAAGTGGTGAATTTCAGAACGATCTGCATATCAGGTACCTTGTCTGTATTTTAGTGCTAAAAGGCTTCTGTTGACATATATCCAGCTTTTGTTACCTCTCTTTGACACATCACATAGTTATTTTCTTTTTAATCTCTGAAGAGCAGAAATATTGCGAGCTCTTTGCTGGTGCCAGTATGGATAGAAGCCATCCCTAAAGAGACGTATATTGCAATTGGCAAGATATAAATCACATACTGTATAAATATAGAGGTGTTTCTGTGTCAGGATGTTGGCAAGTGGTTTGTGGGAAAAACTACTCCATTGGATGCTGAAAGCATCTTTCAGATCTGCCATTTACAACCCCTCTTTTCTTGCTGTTTTTGTGCCAATCTTTGAATTGTCATTAGGGGTATATGCGATCGCCTGTCCAGATGTTGTGCAGAAGTGCCTTGACTAAGAAAGGGGAGCTCTTGCCACATTCCTAGTGAGAATGATGCTGTTAGGAATTTGTTTCAGGGTTTCTTTGTTTTTTTTTTTTTACAATCACTCTCTTCATTCACTAATGTCAGCACTTGTTTATTTGTACAGGAGCTTTGTTCTCTACCAACACTGTGGCTTGAAACTGCCTTGCTGTCTCTTTGAAGCATAGTAGTCATCCCTTTCCAAACCTCAGCTCCAGATTGCTGCTCCTTGGCCTACTGCTTGTCATTTCCTTTCTCCCTGTTTCTTCAGTTTTTTGCTTTAATGAACTTCCTCCAAGCCAGCTGCAAGTTCACACGTCTCACAGCGTGGCTTAGTGTGGCCACTTTGCCTTAAATCCTACGGTGCGAGGATTGTTCCTGCTGTGCAATCCACCCTGGTCCTATGGAAAGCTCCAGACAGCTTCAGTTTCTTCAAGAAACCTTCATCCTCCCTACCTGAATGTGCAGTCAACAGAGGCAGCCAGCAGGCACAGCAGTTTGGGCAGCCACTTGTGCAGAAGGGCGTGGGAAATGGGACCAGGAATGATGCTCTGCAGTAGCGGTCCCCCAGGGCGTGGTCCCTAGCACCTGCTGGAGCAGCTACCCTGGCACATCAGAGGCCTCAGTGCAGACCAAGCTCCTGAGGGAGGGCACAGCTGTCTGGGTCTGGGGCTGCTGGGGTCCCTGAGTCCTCTCGCTGAGGCTGGGGCAGCAGAAGGTGGGCTCCCTCCCTGCCCCCGGGAGGTGGGTGCTGGTGGGGGGTTTGTGGCACCAAGTGAAGGAGCTGCAGGCGATCAGCAGGCTGGGCAGCATCAGAGATGAAGAAAGCAAGAAGCTCTCACTCTTTCTGGGAAATCAGCATGATGGGGTGCCTCTCTCAAGTGCCTGTGCAGCATGGGGAACAAACAGGAGGAATTAGAGGTCTGTGTGCAGTTGCAGGGCTCATTGGGGTCACAGAGAGACATGGCGGGATAGCTCACACGACTGGAGTGCTGCAATGGACGGATATGAGCTCTTTGGGAAGGACAGGCCAAGAAGGCAAGGAGAGGGAGTTGTCCATTATTTGAGAGCGCCGCAGGAGTGCACAGAGCTTTGCCTGGGGATGGGTGTATTTAAAGGGGATGGAGGTATTTAAAGGACGGATAGACGTGGTGCTCGAGGACACGGTATAGTGATGGACTTGGTAGTGATAGGTTAATCGTTGGACTCGGTGATCTTAAGGGTCTTTTCCAACCTTAACGATTCTATGATTCTATGATGGTGAGCCAGCTGGGAGCTTCTCAGTCAGGATTAGATGGCAGACCAAGATGAGTTTCATTGTGGTGGGTGTCTGCTACAGACCACCTGAACAGGAAGAAGTGGATGAGGCGCCTTCTTCAGACAGCTGGAAGAAGCCTCACATTTCACGAAATGAGCAGATGGTTGAGGTTGGAAGGGACCTCTGGAGGTCATCTGGTCCAACGCCCCTGCTCAAGTAGGGCCACCTAGAGATGGTTGCCTTTGTAGGGCCTTGTCCTTGAACCACCCCAGTATCTGCCATTTAGAGGGACCTTGACAGGCTGGAGAAACAGGCTGATGGGAACCTCATGAAATTCAACAAGGGGAGGTGAAAATTCCTGCACCTGGGAAGGAACAGTCCCATGCACCAGGGACAGCCTGGAAGGTTGACCAGTTGGAAAGCAGATTTGCAGAAAAGGACCTGGGTGGACACTATGGATCATCAGCCAGAAATGTGCCCTTGTGGCAAAGCTGGCCACCAGCATCTTACGCAGCATCCTAGCAGGTAAACATTACCAGCAGGTTGAGGGAGGTGATCCTGCCTCTACTCAGCACTGGTGAGACACATCTGGAGTCCTGTGTCCGTTCTGGGCTCCCCAGTACAAGAGAGACATGGATGTACTGGAGAGGGTCCAGCAAAGGGCCACAAGGATGATTAAGGGACTGGAGCATCTCTCCTACAAGGAAAGGCTGAGTGAGCTTGGTCTGTTTAGCTTGGAGAAGAGAAGGCTCGGGGAGATCTTATGAATGTACAGAAATACCTCAAGGGAGGGTGAAAGCAGAATGGAGCCAGGCTCTGGTCAGTGGTGCCCAGTGGGAGGACAAGAGACGATGGGCACAAACTGAAACACGGGAAATGCCATTTAAACACAAGAGAAAAATTTCTGTGGTCAGGAACAGGTTTCTCGGAGAGGTTGACCCTCCAACCTTGGAGATATTCAAAACCTGACTGAATAGGGCCCTGAGCAACCTGCTGTAAGTGACCCTGCTCGACCAGGGTAGTTGGATTAGACAGTCTCCAAAGATGCCTTCCTACCTCAGCCATGCTGTGATTCTCTCATACATCTTCTTGCACTTCTTAATCATTATTGGAAGAAAGGCTGACCAGATAGAAAGGCAGAAAGACGAAATGGTGCTTTGATCAGGTTTGCGCCCTTGCAGAAAAGGAGTGTGTATATATAGTGTAGATTTTATGTACATTATCTGGAGGAATCAACAGGAAATTTGAAATAAATGGAGGAGATACCCTGGGGAAGCAATCTGTCTCATATGTCTCAAGCAAGGTATGTCAGTAGCTTTGACTGAGTAGTTAAATACCCAGACAACATAGACTGTGCTGGCAAATCAATAGCAGTTCCCTATTCATGAAATAATTTCCCTTTTTTTTTTTTTTTAAAGGCAGTATTTTATGACTAGATCTTCATTACATGTAGGGTCAATAGACCCAGTTCCCAGGACTCTGGTCACAGGTAGCTGGAACTCCCTAAGTGGTGAAGCGAAGATGTCCAGCCTAAATCTGTGAGCTTTGGGAAGGAAAGGACTATGTACACAGCAGGCTGGAGTCCAGCTGCCAGCCACTGCTGGGATCTGATACCTTGCAGACCCATAGGCAGCACCATAAGGACTAGATCAGCTTGAGGAACAGCTCAAGGATTAGGGAAGGTCAGGGATTTTGTGTGTGGAGGAATCTTGATGCAAGAGACAGTCTGGCCATATATACTTAAAATAATCATACTAAATAATAAAACATAAAGCCTATTGGAAGGTTTCTCATTGCGTGTTATCTCAGGTCAAATTTATGAGAGGATTGATTTATTCTGAATCTATAACATATACAATAATTTACAATGGTAAAGTATTGAATAAACACTACAGTGCCACCTTTTTTATTATTTAAGTGTCTTGAACAGTACCAAAATAATTTAGAATTCCTGAGAATGAATTCCTGCTATTAGTTATCTGACCTGGATATGAATCAGTAACCTAGAGCTGCAAAGCCATGCATGTAATTGTACCAGTTTCCCCACTTTAACTTGCTTTATTGAGACAACTGTAACCAGCCGTGGTATGAAAAACTGCTTCTGTACTGCATCTATAGTCTGTTCTAAAATCAGATCTGAAAGATAATGACCTGTGCCATCTCCAGAGAAGAATTACTAATTAAATATATTCCTTTTAATATTTCATCTATTGTCCTCAAAAAGACAATAATTTCAACTCTTACACGTATCTTTTCCACATTAAAGTTCATTATCTATTCCTTAAGAACAAAACTACAGTACTACTTTGCAGAACTAAGTTGTCGTGACAAAAATTGATGTCAGTCTAAATTATCTATGCAACAAAATGATAGAAACCAACACCTTTACAAGATATGAAATAGGATACAGTAAGAAAGCAGTTCCATTTCCACTAAAAACAAAAGCTCTGTAAATAAACTGCTGGCATCATGATGTCATTTGATAATAATAATAATAACAGCAATAATTTGATATAACCATTTTAGGGTTAGTGGTGGTTTGCTATCATGGAGGATTTTGCAAATGTTAAAGTTATTGGTGTCCCCCCATACGCCTTAGCTCAGCAAAGCAGTTAACCATGTGCTTAAGACTCATTTTGCAATCTCTTTCTCTAACCATAAATCCTGCTTCATTGACTTCTGCACCTTTTATAGCTTGCTGAGGGAAATTCATGCTACCTGTTTGGCAACATAACAGTAGCATGACAGACTAGTGCATGCCTGTACCTCGTTTAGGATTTTATTAGAGAATACATCTGGAAATGGAAGGAAAATGTAATAACAGAGATAATGACTTCATTCTTCTCGTTTCGCTTAATATAAAAACTTTTAACTCACAAATGGTGTATTGCTAATTACAGGGTCTATTGAGATATTGATACTAATTCTTCAGTTATATTCATTATTATTTATTTTTTATTTATCAACCCTGCAGAATGTAGAAAGCTACATATGAGCCCTGATCTAAAACCCTTGTGGTCTGAAAGGCAGGCTCAGGAAAAGGTGGATGAGCTAAGAATGGGATAAACAGGGTGAACAAGGAAGAAACAAGCTAGTTTGGTGAGGAGAGTTGTTTCAGGTTTCTTCCCTGGTTTTGTGTGTGTTAACCAGCCCAGTGGCTGTACATTTTTGCATGTTTGTTCCTTTTGTACATTGCTGTCAGCCATTTTTGTATGTATGTCAACTGTGTGCAAGTAGACAAAGCAAGCACTTTTTTCTTACAGAAAGGATACTCATTCTTGTGTACTTTACACATCAAAATGATTTACAGCACTATGGATGGACTGGTGCTGTAAATGGGTGATGCAGGTCCTGACTCCAAGCCTCTTACAAGTTTTCACATCATACAGGCCTGAGCAACTGGGAGATGTTCAAAACTCTGCTGGGCGATGCCCTGAGCAACTCAATCTAGCTTTGAAGTTAGCCATGCTTTGAGCGGGGCACTGGGCTAGATGACTTTGTAACTTTTTAATAATGCTCTAATAAATACCAAGATGAATAGAGGGTGAATTGGATTTTCCACTAAGACACTATTGGTTATTTCATTACATGCAACACAATAATGCTAATTATTAAGTCAATAGGTGTATGCCAACATGTTAAAAGAAATATAATAAAGAGAAAAAAATAAAAATCTTTATGGAGGTATTAATGCTATCTTTTAAGGAGAAAAAACCTTGGGAACAGTGCTGAGAAAATCCTGTTAGACAAGACTGGCTGAGATATGGAATTTCCTTTTCATAAGAAATGCTGACATCTGACAATTTGTTATTTTTTCTACTCAGGGTGAAATCAAATGTTCCTGATATGCCGCACAAACATCAGTTTTGAAAAAGACTGAATTCCAGCAATATTTAAATTAATAATTCATCATTCTCTTTCAGATTTCATTCTCTGTTTTCAACCAGAGAATACATGGATAGTATATATTATTACTAAATTATTTCTGAAAGCAGTAACAGTGTACAGTATACCAGCTTTGTCCCCAGTGCAAATTTCTGAAATTGAGGGTAGCGAAGTCTTCAAGTGAGTGAATCTTTCCATAGCAATGTTAATCACAGCTGACATTATGAAAACTGTTTAGATGTTAGCTAAAACTCTTTTTCTATTATTTTTCCTGAAAAACATTTTCTAACTATAGAATGGGTTTATCCCAGGGAGCTGTTAAAAAAAAAAAAAAAAAAAAGAGTCCTCTTTCAGGGGGAAAAAAAGCTGTGGTCAAAGGGAGGCTCCAGACCATAACCAGTCAGGGGTTCCTCCAGGAGCTGGTGGAGGCAGAGGGGAGAGCTCCTGGGACTCAGGCCACCAAGCTGCCTCCTGAAAGCAGGTGCCCAACAGGGCAGTGCTGAATCCTGTGAGAGGGTGTGCAGTGTTCCTTTTCCTTTGCCGTGCAGCCCAGGTGTTGGAGCACCTGCCCGTAACACAGGAGAGCTGGGTTGAGGATCCGCTGTACCCAGACTTGCGTCGGAGTGAGCGCTTTCAATATCAGAACATAATGCACGGGGCAGCAGCTGGCAGCAGCACTGTTATTACCATCAAGGACATTATGGGCAGGTTAGATTACGCTAACTTTTGGGGCTTCACCTAGGGTGCACGTTGACAATCACTGAATGAGATACTGTGAAGAAAGTCACCTTAGCTAATATGCAAAAGGAGAAGGAAGGCAATGGTAAAGCCCAAACTGGTGTCAAGAGACAAAAAGGGCTGTTAAAAATTTTGAAGAATGGTTTAAAAAAATTAATGAAATACTACAGTAAAGCAGACAGAGATGCAACTGTGGCAAAGCTCTAGCTTGTGATAATTAACAGCCTCTGAGCATTCAAAACTAACCTAGAAGTAGAATGAGAGAAGAAAGAATACGACCAAAATTAATTCTGTCTAAATGGATGTGTTAATGAAAGAAAAAAGATCCCTAAGGAGTCCATAAGAAGTTTTCTGTTGAGAAAGCTGCAACAGGAAGGTTTTCAAGAGCTGAGTCCATAAAAGAAATGTAACAGAGAGAAGGTGCTATCTCTGCTGAAAAACCATTTGTGTGCTCTGCAGCAAGTTCTCCAAAGGGGCAAAGATCCTAAGCTCGGGCAGCTGATCCAGACAATGTTAAAGAGAAAGAAAACAATAATCTTGCTTAGGTTTGCTATAGGAGACGCATATACTTCTGAGCAATGGTTGAGCCAAAGAATCTGACAGACATCCGCTCCACTCAACATCTGAGCTTTAGTTTAGTCAATACCACATAACGTGAATCGCTGAAGAACATAACAATCACCTTCAACTAGCCCCTGCTGTACCTTCCTGGAGATATAATTCCCTCATCTTCCTTTCTCAATTAAGCATAAGGCCATCAGAAATTAGCAATAAACATCAGAATCCAAAATACTTATTACAAATCTATTAACTAGCTTGTAATGTGAGTCTCTGCAACATCCTTGCAAGCAGTCTTCCTTGTATTATTGGACGGTGGAAAGTTAATTTGTCTCAAACTTTTTATATTTAGGAATCAGAAATCTCAAGATGATGCAGCTGTTTCAAGTTTTGGACTTCTCTGGGCAAAACGGCAGTTCAGCACCCCACAATCTCGCTACCTTCCATCAACGCTGAGATACCTGTTTTGACCTCAGGGCTCAACATAATGTGTTTGGGCATAAATAATTGCATTGTCATTCTCATGAAGGAGTGCCAGGAGCTCTCAGAACTACGAACTTGACTAACTTTGTTTTGCTTCATGTTTCTCCTTCTATATCCACAGTCAGATGTGTACCCTGCATGGTTGCTTTCTAACCATGCCCACAATTTTAAGTTTTCTGCTTACTTCAGGTGTTCCCAGAAGACAGCCTCAGCTTTTCTTGGTGCTGTCTTGGTGCCTAACAGTCCAAAATGCAGATCAGAGTATGATTCCATGATTTTAATTCTTTAATGAGATGTGCTATTATTAGATGTTTGTTAGGTTTGGGATAGGTGGGACTAGCAGTGGCATGTCTAAACCTGAACTTCCCTGCAAATTCATTGTATTCGTGACCACTAAGTTTTGGCAGTTCTTAGAGATCTTTCTTATATTGATAATAAGGGCTGGGACTGTGTTGCTGGTCTTAATTAAGTCATGTAATTAATTAATTAAGATTAATTAATTAGCTATCAACTAAAACAACAGCGTTTTGGGGTTTTCAGTGTAAAAATTCAACTTGTCAAGCACATAATCTAATGTGGACTTTCCTCTCCTGCCTTTTTGTCAGATGCCATCAAGATTGTGGCTGAACCATCAAATATCTCCTCATTTATATTTAATTTGCAAATGATACACTTGTAGTTGGAAAAATAATCGCTCTGTTCTTATGGGCGGAGGTGGAAAGTTGACAGGTCCCTTTTGGCAGTGGCAAAAAGTGGTTTATGGTAATTTCGGCTAAACTTGGCCTCCCATAAATAAAAACATGAAACTTTTTAACACCCACACTCTAAGTCTGATGCTCCTCCTGCTCTTCTTGAGTATATTAACACTCCACTTGTTAGCAAGTGGGATGCGTAAACCCCAGTCTTGGCTATGATGGTGCAGGAGATCTGTGCCCAGACCTTCTTGAAAGTGTCTGGAGAGCACTTAGTTTCAGCTCACCCTCAGAAGTCTTTACTCCAGAACATGGATTCATTTAACTCTTTCAGTTTCTCTTTACTACAATTTGTATCCTATGTCCCTTGCCCGTCTTTGCATGCTATTGCTCCTAGGGTGCTGGTCACGCACCCACACCACGTAGGTGGTCCATTCACAGTCCAGTCCTTGTGTCCCTCTCTCTCCTGTCGGAGGAGATGTGACAGCCTGTGCTGTACTCTGCTGCACACTGTGGTGCACTCTGACCAGCTGCAGTAGGCAATTTCCCTTCCACAGAGTCTACTTTTTGCTTAAGTTTAGTGCAGAAGCGCTGATTTCCCCCAAAACTTCTCAGAGCAACAAAGCTATGTTCTCTCATGGTTTTGTTTTTTTTTTTTTTTTTTACATCAGGACCTCCAATTGGTAAATCTCAGGTGTTTATCTACTATGAAAAAAAGTTGTGTTTGCTAGTGAAAATGCACGGGTGCTTCACACAGTCTGAGAAAACAGTGTTTCCCAAGGGGGTATTGAACATGCTCAGACAAGTGCTCTGTTTTCCTAAGGACACCTGCCAGAACCTTGCTGACATATCAGGCGTTGAAAAATATTTGGCATCAGTCGTCTCTCACGGAATTTCTCCCCTTGTTGACAGTAGGAAACAGCCATATTATGCATATTTCTTTAATTCTCTTGTCACCCTGCATAGCAAAGTGTCTCATATGTTTTCTTCTGTAACCACTGATTCCCAAAGAGAACAGAGTAACCAGCTCTTCTTTTGGTCTGGGTTTTGAGGGAAAGGAAACTTCAGACCAGGAACTGAATGAAGATAGGAGAAGGGCATTTTTCACCTTGTCCTTGATGGGAACTTCCTTGTCTGATGGAAAATACTTTCCATGAAATATTGGTTGTCTTGGTCCCACTGTCATGTCATGCCAATGCCTTCATGATCAGACTAAGGACATTTTTTTTTTTTTTTCCAGTTTAGGATTGGGTACATTTCCTTGACTGTTATTACGATTTCTATCTTTTCCACTCTGTCCTGTATTCACAGTTTATTTCACATTTTACCTTAATGGGAAGTTGTTCACCAGCATAAATTCTTACACGCCTTCTGATGACCATAGGGCAAAAACCTCTTAAAGCACCACCGTTTTGCATGCGAATATCCATCTCTGCCTTCAGAGTCTTGTATTTCTCTTTGTATTGCAAGGGAGACAAATCCACTGGTAAGGGGAAAGCTCTTTTTTATTTGGTAGGGAATTAGTACACAGAGCTCCACATTTCTCTGTGCAAATTTTTCTCTCCTGTACAATTTTTGCTTTTTGACTGTTTATGCCTCAACAAGATCCTCTGGCCAATTGCTTCCTGTAGTAGTCAGACTACCTTCTGCCAATCAAAACATTACACACAGCTGTCAGGCATTATTATCAACACCTATCCTGCAGTATTCTTTTGTTTGTGATGAGTAATTCAACACTCAACACTCTGAAACCTAAAGCTAATATTGTGAAGTACTCCAAGGAGACAAATTGCATATGTCTTAAACTTTCGATAATCATCTGGTAGTTTGGGGATACTATTACACTGTGGGTTTTCAGAAAACAAACCAAAACAACAGAAAGTTCTGTTCTGATGCAGCCAAGGATCCCTTGCTTTCCGTCTGCTGGAGCTGAGGATCAGCGGCTGATCGTACCCTCCTGGCACTAGGAACGCAAGCCGGTGTATTGGTGCTCCCTCATCAGCAGGCTTTAGCCCACTTTGGATCTCATTGATCCAAAATGAAACCTTCTGCATTCATTCAGCTTGCAGCTGATGAGCCAGTCCATTCTTTAATCTGCTTAACATCTGATTCCTGGCATTTGACAGGTATCACAAGTTTTTGTGAGCTTATAAAATGTTACCACTTTACTAAACGAGATTCTCTATTATCACAGGGACCTACTGTCTTTGACAGTGATTTTTAGCTTTCACCTTCTTTCTCTCTCAGTGGTGTAACTAAATTGCTTGCCTACACTGAGCAGTGCGAGAGTCAAATATTGGCTTGCTTTGTTGGTTAAAGGCTACATAAGCAATACAGTACCTGTTCTTCTAAGTAACCTCAGTGATCAGTTGAGAAAAATAAATTTAATTGTCAATTATGATATTTCCTTGGTGAATCCCTCCTAGTCACCTTAAATTGTCCTTAACACCGAGTTTAGAAATGTATGAGGTGTCAGTACAACTCTGACTGGCATCAGTTGCCAATTAAAATAACTTCCCAATGAAAAATGCCTTGAGATGGCTGCTACTTTGTGTTTTGTGGATCTTAGGCCTGATACTAGAGCTAAGTTACTACCTGAGCCATAGGGCTCAGAGGTGGATGTAGAGTTTTCTGAATTGCAGGAGGTATAAATGCTCTCTCCCCACGGATTTACTGGTGTAAGCTCTGAACAGTGGGAACAGTCCATATGGCCAGACTGTCCTCTCCGTTCCCAACCTCTACTGTTGGCAGCCTTCGTATGTTCAATTGTCCATGTTCCCCTTCCTCAGAACAAATATAATTCTTCCCTTTAGCATCTCTTACACCTCCCCTTGGCTAACTGTGATCTCCGTTCCTCATATAACTCCTCTCTCTGGCTTATCAACAATTTGTTATTCCTGGTATGGATTTCAGCTGCCACATTAGGCATTTTCTCTTTGCTAACTTGTAAGCCTCAGATAATTCAATGCCATATTCACTCCTCCATTTTACTCTTGCCTCCTTTCTCTCCTCACTGTGACTTCCAAGACTGGATATTGTTTTTATTGTTTTTTTTAAAAAGGATTTAGTATGTAGTGGTCATCGTCTTTTGAAATTACTGCTTTCTAACTTACACATGTTGAGGCAATCTAGGCAGACAACAGTTATCCTTGCCTTCTGATGTGCACAGCATGCTCTTTGGGATCATGGTCTTGCACAGACTCAGCTTAGGTGCGTGCAGGACTGTAGAGTGGCTCCAGGCAGGACAGCCCAGCTCTTGGAGTAGAAACCAGAAGGATGGCAGTAGGAGGGTATTGGTCTGTGTGTAGGCTCACATGATGTAGAGTCAGGGTGCATGCAGGAGAAACTTCAAAGCCTGGGAAGTGGGAAGTCTTCCTAGGTAAAGCAGAAAAGCTTTAGCAATGGAGAGCTCTGTGGCACCTAGGAATGGCATTAATGAGGGAAATCCAAACTGTTGTGTTGAGCGGCAATGCAGGATAGAGCGGGTCTAGGAGGACCCATGGCACCCTGCAGGCTGCTGGAAGACTGAGGAAACAGGATGGTCAGGCACAGAACAAGAAAGCAAATACCTCAGGAAAAGGAGCTGCTTCTTTTGGTTTGCCAAATATAAGCCAAGCAAAAAAATTAATCCTTGGCAGTATCCAACAAAGCGTGGTCTTAGCAGACTAGGAATTCAACAGCCCCTCCCAGTGCAAGGCTGTGCCATGAGGGACACATCCTAACTGTACAAACATGGAAGTAATGAATAGGAGTAGAGGGGTGACAGCACTTTCATGCGTTGTTCTGGCAAGACAACAGCTAGGATATGGAGTTCAGTTTTGGTATTTTTTCAAAAACCATTGAAAAGATGGAGAAAGTGCTGAAAAAAAACCAGTAAGTGATTTAAGAACTGAAAAAAACCCACTTTTTTTTTTTTTTTTTTTAATCTTATCAGAAAGAAAATTGAGAAGGGATTTGATTAGAGTATATAAATCCCTTTCCGGGGAGAAAACACTGAGCACTGAAGTGATCTTGAATTCAGTAGAGAACGAAAACTGTGGTTGGAATCTGAAGCTAAGTCAATTCAGGACAGAAGACAGATACTTTTTTTTTTTAACCGTGAGTGGGATTAACCATTCAAACTAACTACCATGCAATAGATTTTCTGTCTCCAGCTATTGTCAGATCAAGACCAGATATTCTGCTAGCAGTTATGCATTTGTCAAACACAAATTATCCTTTCATCAAACAGAAGTTATTGGGCTCCATACAGAATTAATTGGGTGATGAAGTAATAGCTCTAATATACTGCAGATCAAATTTCATGATCTAATAGTCCGTTTTGGCAGTGGAATGTAAATGCATATGTGTGGATTTAAATGTCTAAATCTAGGGACCCAGGTTTGTCATTTTCAGACTGTTCCTGTGAGAGTATATTTCTTAGGATCACAGAGTTTTCTGTATTTGATTATAGGGTTCTCCACCATCTCTAAGTTCCTGTCTCCTACATTGGGTCACATCTGTGCAGGTTCTTCCCTTGTTATCCTTCTAATTAGCTGCACAAGCACACTTAAAATTCCATTAACACTCAGTGCTGTAGACATCATCAGTTCTGTAAACACTGTGTGTGTTGTAGCACCCCATAAACTTTGACCAATCATCCCTTAGAATATCCCTAGTCCTCTTAAAGAGGTTATTATTCCCATTGAATAAAATGGAAAGGATATCAAGGCACTCAGAAGTTCTGCTTTTGAACAAACTCCACATTCAGGACTGTTTGCTCACAAGAGTCGGTGCTGTAGTTGATTGAGAAATTTTGCTTCTGTTTGTCAGTGCAAATTCATTTATATGTGTTCATTTCGTATTTCAGCTGCTTACCTAGTGTGCCCCATCATGCACTCAGCTCAGCTGAAAGCAGTGGTGACACTAATGATCTTTTAAAAATTCTGAGTTGTTAGCTAAATAAATACATTTAGATGTCCAGTGTCTGGAGACCTCTCATAGAGTAATCCCTTGTTATGTTTTGATGGCTTAAAATTTATAAATAAGGAGATTTTGCTTGGGAACATCTACATCACGTAATGTATTGCAGAACTGCAGAGGTCTCTGTCTTCAGTAAAAAGCGAGATGAATAGTCAAGCCATGTCCAAGTTGACCATGCAAAACCCATGGTTCAAGACTTCTTTCTCCATCCAGGCCTGCACATGAGAAAGTCCTGGAGATTATCTCACCCTCAATGACCTCAACTGGAGCCTATTCACGGCTCGGTTATTATGACTACTCTTGCAGGAGGAAAAGATGTAACCTGGGCTGCTCTGTATGTAGAGTATGTGTACCAGCATTGTGGTGATGGGAAACAGAGAACATGTATATGCAGTATATTATTAAAAATACCATATGAGGCTAATGCAGTACATTCACTGCAGAGCAGAGAGGATCCCTTGACAATGATGTTGCGAACATTCAACATTTTTATGTCATGAAGTAGTAGAGGTATTCCTCAGGATAAGTTCATGACAAAGCTGGAAGGTTAATCTACAAACTGATTGGCAGGTAAATTAACTTTTCCTCTGAGAATACTAACAGTTAGAGATTATCTAGTTTGTAATTAGAGAAGTGATTGAAACACATGTTGGTATATCTGAGTCATATTCTTGACATCAGCAACTTCAGATGAGGCTCAGATTACCACAGTGCCTGCTGTTAGGAGATGAGTGGCTAATGCCATTTGCTGTAGTACCTCAGATTTCTCATACTTTGAGCTCAGGGATCTCTCCAAAGACAAAGTATAAAAGAAATGAAAGCATTTAGAAATTCCTTGGAATTTCAGTGCTTGACATCTCAATTTCAGGAGGAAAATGGCCGTGGCACTACAACAAAGCAGTAACTTTATACAATATGGATCTTTCTGTTGGTACGTCTAATCTGTCTTATTTGTTCCACAGTTATTCATAGCATTGCTGCTTCTTAGCTCAAAGTCCTTAGCTCCAGAAGCCTGTAATTTTCAGGTTTGTTCCCAAGACCCCAGCAGCACTGGCTGGAACTGGACTCCTCTCAGCAGCCTCCACTGCCACCAACCATGTACCAGGGTTGGCTGTTTCGTAGCCACCAAGTATTTTACTCATTTTACTCGTAAGTGCGAGGCAGAGGATTTGAAACTCTTTCTGAGCTTCCCTTGATGGGAGGCCACTAATCTGAGATCACTGAGCAGGCCAGTATGGGGCCTGGGAGCAGCTCCTCCATTTCATGATAGTTGGGTTTGCTTTTGGCCCCCTCGATCCCAGCTAGCCCAGGAAATGGTGCATACCCATAATAGTGAGAAATCAGGTCTGGAGGCATATGAACTTTCCTGCTGGGGTCCTACAGTGTTTCAATGAATTATTTGGGGGAAATGCTTGAAAAATGGATGGAGTGGCAGATATCCCGATGCTATAGTCCTTCCTAGCGGTCTATGCCTACACAGGGAAGTATTTAAATCAAAAGGATAGATGTATTAAAAGGAAGTCAGCTGGAGGGAAAAACACAATCGGAAATTCAATAAAACCATTTCAAATCGAGTACTTAATAAATTTGTTTTGAGAACAAACTCCCTGTGCAACAAAAAGTAAAATTCAATAGAAAGCTAACACGGTAAAATAATACAACCAGAAAATAAATACTTTCTCTTTATATCAAACCAATAAGTGTATCACTGAATTGCAGAGTTCTCTTAAATAAACACTTTCTGAAATAATTTGGTGCAGTTAAATTATTTGTGGAATATTTTCCTGTTCCAGGGCATTTACCATGGGCTGTCACAAATCCCAATTCCAAAGAAGGACAGTGGGTGATATTCTTGATCTCTGATGACCAGAGAGCCTGAAGCATCTGAAAAGCCGCTACCAGAATGAAGGACTGCTTAATACCTTTAAATAAGGAGAAGATTGACTTTCTAAAATGAAAGATACCTTATTGAAATTCTTTACAGAACAAGAAAATAGATTCTTAGGAGAATTTTCTATTTGTTTGGATGTCAAGCAGAGAATAGCTGTATATTATTGGCAAATAGCACTATTCTACACAATATAACTTCAATATGTAATTAATGAGTGGAAGCTGGTACGATTTAGTCCTGTTACAGAGTGATGAGAGGCTCTAGCTGAGGGCACGGCCTGCTGCAGGCACCCCTGTGCACACATGTAATAGGGAAAAGCCCTGCTTCTGGAGGGTTTGCAACTTCTCTAGACAAGATGTCAGCACGGATTGCCAAGACACAGGGCCAGACCATGTAGCCCATGATCAAGCTATGAGAGATGCTTCAGGGGAGGGAATTAGCCATCCACAAAAAGCGGACAGGCAGACGGTTTCTTCCTGTAAGGATCTCATGACAAGTTCTGTGCACAGACTTCAACCTAATCCATCAGGTTTTTGCACTGGAAATGTCTTTGGCATTCTCAGAACTCTGAATGTTTGTGTCAGCTCTGCAAATGCTGTCACAGGCTGAAGCTGGGAGAAAGCAAGGCTTATTTTATCATTTTATAGACAGGAAACTGGAGCACGTACAAATCAATGGTGATTCACGAGTCTAAATATAAGCATCTACTGCTATTGTAAACATCTGAAGGTATCCAAAACATCTGCATGGGGCTGGCAGATGCAGGCAGGACCTACAGGATGCACACAGTCTGCTGGGATGGAGCTGGAGGCTGGGCAGTATACCAAATGGGGCACCTAAAATGGCCTTATGTTTAGAAACCTGAATTGCCCTCTGGATGGGGGTGCAGGGTCCTGCACTTGGGTTGGGGTAATTCCTGGTATCAATACAGGCTGGGGGATGAAGGGATTGTGTGCAGCCCTGCCGAGAAGGACTTGGGGGTACCGGTAGATGAAAAGCTGCCCATGAGCCAGCAATGTGCTCTCACAGCCCAGAAGGCCAACCGTATCCTGGGCTGCATCAAAAGCAGTGTGGCCAGCAGGTCGAGAGAGGTCATTCTGCCCCTCTGCTCTGCTCTGGTGAGACCCCACCTGGAGTCCTGCGTCCAGCTCTGAGGTCCTCAGTACAAGAAGGACATGGACCTGTTGGAGAGGGTCCAGAGGAGGGGCACAAAAATGATCAGAGGCCTGGAGCACCTCAGCTGTGAGGAAAGGCTGAAAGAGCTGGGGTTGTTCAGCCTGGAGAAGAGAAGGCTCCAGGGAGACCTTATTGCAGCCTTTCAGTACTTAAAGGGGGCTTATAAGAAAGATGGGGACAGACTTTTTAGCAGGGCCAATAGCAATAGGACACAGGGTGATGGTTTTAAACTAAAAGAGGGTAGATTCAGACTAGATATAAGGAAGAGATTTTTTACAATGAGGGTGGTGAAACACTGGAAGAGGTTTCCCGGAGAGGTGGTAGATGCCCTATCCTTGGAAACATTCAAGGCCAGGCTGGATGGGGTTCTGAGCAACCTGATCTGGTTGTAGATGTCCCTGCCCATTGCAGGGGGGATGGACTAGATGACCTTTAAAGGTCCCTTCCATCCCAAAGCATTCTGTGATGCTATGATTCTATGATTCTATGATTGTTCATGGACTGAATATCTACTGCAGGGCAGGAATTTGAAAGCAAGTGTTTTGAGAGGTGGTCCATTTGCTTTCATGTCTACTCTTCAAAAATATGTATAATTCAAGTAGCCTTTACCATGCAATGACGTGGACACCTCTATTCCTTTCTGTCCAACAAAGAGCAACATTTCTGAGAAGAACCCTAGGTTCCTCAGATTTGTATCCTAATATAATAAAGGGAATCCATTTCTAGATAGCATTTACTGAAGCTCTACCTATTTGTAAATGTGTAAAGCATGTGCATTGCAAAAGCAACCAATAACGTGCTGATTTCAGCTCAAGATTTCAAATCTAAAAAAAAATTACAAATTTGGTCCTTCTAAAGCCAACTCATTTCCTTCCCATAATGTCCTTTATGTGAGAATTTCCTGAGCTTGGGAAATCCCATCAGGATCACTTCAGCTTAAATATTTCTTCTCCAGCCCATTCTTACTGCTGTCTGTTAAATGACTTCGTGGCTTCCTGACACTGTAGGCAGCTTAATTGAAAATTTGATTAAGCGAAATAATTGCCTGTTGTACAGCAAGAATGAGAATTTTTGTGGGAGAGCTGTTTGTTTGTCATTCATCACTGTCAGGCCACTGTGTTTTGATGCACATTTGAATAGATGTCATTGCTGACAAATCAGTCCCTGCCCGTCCTTTACTATTATTATGTTTTCCACTGACATTTCTGAGAAAATAATAAAGATCTTAAAGTTTCTTAAGGACAAGATCCATAGTCACAGTATCAGCTCTGGGTGATCTCTAACTACATATCACTAGTAAGGATTTAGCCAATTGAGTTGTTGTAGCTTAACTAAAATAGCTTCAGCAGAGTTGGAGGGTATATCAGCTTTCAAACAAGATAGGGGATATCTCTCAGGGATGTGGAGAGCAGCTCTCCTCATTGAGTCCTATCCTATCACGTAGCATAGCATAACCAGAAGTTTTGACTTGGGAGAAACCCTTGAATTCAGTCAGGTGTCAGAGCTGGACACAAAACGAGGATGGTGGCTTTTGGCTAACTGCTCAGTTAGTGCTGTGCGGGACAGAAGCTCTTTAGTGCCACATACCTCTGTATTGCCAGTGGAGGACTGCATTCTCAACAAGTGGTTTTGGGCAGCTTTCCTCATCTCCCAAACCAGACTGCTGTCGAGTTCATGGGCATGAACTCCTGTGTTACTGAAGGTAAGACCAAACTGTCAGTCAAGGAGTGGTAACCAGGAAGGAAATGGGAAGGAGGGAGAAACAGGAAGGAGACAGCTTGGTGCATCAACACATAGAAATGGGTAAGAGGAGACCACTGTATCACAACACAATGCCAGTATACAAAACCAATCATGTTCTGTTCTTTTTTCCACATTTCGGGGGTTTGTGTTGTTAATGAACATCGTTCTGTCTGCGGTGCAATGTTAGTGTGATTTTCTTGGGTGTAAAATCATCACGTCACCCGGTACACTTAAGCATTTAATAGGAAAATATGGTTTGATATTTTAAGTCTGTCAGTTTTAGAGAACCACTGGCTAATAAAGTATTTCTGCTGACCAAAACGAAGGTTTCAAAAATTGGTGGTATAAATAAGCTAGTTGGTCTTAATGGTGTTATCAATAGGTTTTTCGTCTTGACTAACATTTGAAATCCAGGTTCAATGGTATGTCAGATTTACAAATATGGATGATGCTTTATCAGGAGAATTAGGAATAGGGCAAAATATGATAGACAGCATTCCAGCCGGAGTCAATAGTTGATCACCAGTGTCTGCACTAGTGTCAAGCATCAATGGATAAGCAAGACACATACTTCTGAGTGATCTGTGGTCTTAGAGGATTACGAATTTTCAAATCTCAGTCCTGGATAAATGTTGTATTAGAAATACTGAGATGCACTGATAGAGATTAATAAGGCATTCAGAATACCTTGGAAGATCACAGGAAAAAGAGGCTGGAAGGGACTCTCGGAGGTCATCTACTCCCTCCACCGCCTCAAGGCAAGATAAACTATACCTATGACATTCCTGACAGACACTTGTCTAACCTGTTCTTGAAAAAAACACCAGTGATAGAGATCCTACAGCCTCCTTAGGCAATCTATTCCAAGGCTTAACTAGAAAGTTTTTCCTAATGACTATCCTAAATCCCCTTTGCAGGAATTTAAGCTCATCAATTCTTGTCCTATCTACCAGGGACATGGAGAACAGATTATTCCTTGCCTTTATGAATACACTTAAAAATTATGAAAATTTCTGACTTTGTTTCCCTGCTATAGGCCTTGTAATTTCAGGAGATAAAAGGAGACTGGTAAGAAAAGAAGAAATCAGGAAGCAGTACAGAGCAAGTGTATAAGCGTAGGATTTCGTATCTATAAACTGCTATATGCAGGTGTAAAAGTGATGTATAATGGATGTACATTTTATGGACTAAGGTGTTAGCAATCAGTGAGTAAGAGTGCAATCTAAGACTGCAAACGGCCAGGGAAAAACTGATTCTCGACAAGGATCATATCAGGACCACAAAGCTAAAACTTGTTAGTGGGTCTTGGACATCTGCCCCAAAGGCTGGTTCTGATTTCAGTTTCATTTTGCAAAAGTAGCAGTTGGTTTCTGACTTTGTTTCAAGATCTTGGGAGGAGGGCAAATATGAAATAGAGAGAAATTATTTCAATCACATTGGGTAATATATAGGACACATCTCCATCGATTAAGTCATTTGAACCAGTAGGAGCAGATTGATAGGGTAAAACAGTTGGTGCTGAGGATCCCATATCCACACTCTGTGCATTTCAGAGAGGGTGAATCTGGACTAGCTGCAGCACAGACCCAGGGACTGAATGCCTATAAGCAGTGGGAGCACTCTACATGCGCTTCTGGAGCACGTCTTCTGGGTTAGGTTCACCCAACAGGCATACAGCTGATGCATGCCAAGGCATGATGTGAACCAAAGCCCAACAACTGAGAACAACCAGGAAATCATAGAATCATAGAATCATAGAATCATCAAGGTTGGAAAAGACCCTTAAGATCATCGAGTCCAACCGTTAACCTAAAACCTAAAACTGAAAATGCTCATTTCTTGCTAGATCAAGAAAGTGCCAAGTTTTGCTCTGTACACCATTTCAGCAGGCAATGCCAGGGGCCAGTTTGATGTTAAGCCTTGAAACTGGTTACCCAAAATTAAATAATTTCCCTAACCAATACAAGCTTCAATCCGTGGGGCAGTTCTTCCTTTAAACCCCTGGATTTTCAGAGCCGGACAGTATATTTTCTGCAGTCAGTATGTCCATTTAAGGAGTTCCTGTTCCCCTCTTCCCTCCCAGACAGTGCTTGCTCCCTCAGTTTTGCTGGCATACTTGTTTATGAACTGTGAACTTGATCTGGCCACCGAAGGGCAATAGGAGAGCAGAGCCAAATGGCCAGAGTGAGTGCAGGGACAGTCATTACATTGTCATCACAAGTGAGGAAAAAGTTGTGGATCTTCAGTCTTGGGAAATGATGAACCCTGCCAACAAACATCTGTCTGAGCCATAGGACTGGCAAACAGCCTTTGATTCTTTCATAGTTGTTTTCTGCTGCCCCCCAAAGTAAGTAGATTGCTTAAAGAGGGAGTAGGGGGAGGAAGACCACCCTAAGGAACTGCTTTTGCTGGGTAGATAAGAGAGGAAGAGCAGTGTGGGTGATGAGGAGAAAGCTACAGGGATCCAGGCAAGATGGTGAAGCCTTGATAAGGATTTTAGTGTTGAGTCCAGAAAACTGGATGACAGAGAGGGAAGGCATATAATGGAGGCTGTCTGGAAGCAGTCGCTAGCCCTCATGCTGATCTTCTGGTATTTCTTCCATTTTTCCAACGTAGATGTGGTATGGTCATTTCACCCAGAACAGAGAACAACTTTTTTTCCCCTACTCATTTGTTACCAGTGTCCTGGCCTGCTTCACTATGTGACCACACAAATGACCAATGGTGGATGGGGTTTAGGAGAAGGAGCAGGGGACTGCCTAAGTCATCATGTCCACCTGAAAAGCTCTGTGTAAGCTTTTTATAGCCAAAAATTGGTGAAACGCAAGCCAGACCGACTGAGATGAACAACAATAAGGTTATTCATCAGTGTGGTTTGGGAAGAACTTAGCATGATTTAAAATGGAAGAAATGTCCAAATATAGAGCCCTGTCTTGATCTCACTGGACACAAATCTTTAAAGTCAGGATGCAATTCATTTTACCTGTCTTCAGTCATTTAAAAGTTAAATGTCTAAGCCAGTCACCCCAGGCTCTCTTTGTATTCAGTCAGGAGAAATAGGTATTTCCAGAGGGTGATTGATCCCTCCTTAAGGTGGATGTCTGACACAGGTCGCATAATTTTCTTTCTGAAGGTGCCAGTTTCTCCCCATTGACTGAAAAAAGAGGCAGGGTGGCTAACTCAGACTTAGACGTCTAATTTTTAGGTGTGTAAAGGTAGGTGAGATGAATCCTGTCCTAGGGAATCTCGCCATTTGGGTACCACTGCAGAGCCACATGGTCAAAGTTGTATTTCACCTACATGGCCAAAGCACTAAGTGGCCTGTACATAAATAAGGCCTCGCGGGTCAATGACAAAACTCCATTACTCCAGGGGAGCAGGAGTCAGTCAATAATGAGAAACTACACTTGCTGACTGAGATGGCCTAATAATTCTTTCCACCGTGAACTTCTGATTTGTGAGATACATCTATTTTTTAACCTGGACCTTTATCTTAAATCAGAAGAAGGGTTGGACTTGGTGTGAGTCATCTCACAAATATGCGTCTCACAAACATCTCTCATGTGCCTCACCAAACGTAGTAATGATTTGAATTTTTAAAAATTTGGAATGGACATTATAATTTAATCATATAATAGAAATCATCGCAATTAGGTATATGCTTTAAAAAGCCTTTTTTTATGTGTGTGTGAGTTTCCTTGTTTATTCAGTTGTGGCATTTCAGCCTATAAACAACACTTCTGTTCAGTTGTAAACATTTTATTACATACCATTCATTTCTGTAACACATAAATGCTTTTGTCATGCTTCCAGTCAGGTTCTGTCATGATGAGAACAAGAGTTCAGTTCATTTTTTCCCCTAAAACTGGGTAGGATTTTCTCAGTTTTACCAACAAGCTACAAGTCTCCTAAATCCAAGCACTATATAAAATTTCCTTGGTTTCACTACTGGCTTCACTAATGTCTGAGTCAATAAGCATCACCATTTGCTATAGCAAGAAATGTCTCATTTTGAATCTTTCTGTTCCTAAGAGACTCACTCCGCATCCTGGCAATGTGCTGACGCAACCTCACCTTCTGTGACGTGAGGTACCCCATGACATCAGGTCCGTGGTAATGCAGAGTCGGTATCCTAAGAAGAAAAAAGACATGAACATGCATGAATGATGCACAGAACGCTTCTTACTCTAGCTGTTTAACTAAGTATAAAAAAAAAAAAAGCAAAGCAATTTGAGGCTCGTCTTTAAGCAGCAGATATTTTATGTGCAGTTCCCTCACCCATGAATGCATACATGCATGCGCCAGTGCTATATCACATCCAGTGGAACTGGCATTTAGGTATCAGACACCCAAGTGAAAGAAGTGCCATGGAACTATTATCTTACTCAGGGGAGTCAAAAAAATTACCAAGAGAGTCACCCAGATAGCTGGCAAACTGTGCGAAGCTCACCAGGAGCTACAGTAGGTATTACTATCTTTAGGGAAAAAATAAAAAGGAACAAACTGGGGTTAAAGTTTCAGTCACCAGCTCCAGGGTATTTTCCCCTCCTGTGTTTTTTTTAAAAGCTATAAAAGCCAATCTTCACTCAGGAAATAGTATTTTTGTTTATGTGTGATGAGTTTGTCTTTTGACAGTCTTTCGTTTTAATCAGTTTGACTCTATCATAACAAATGGCATTTGTGTTCTTCTGAGCAAAGAGCTAGACAAGATATAATTAGAAATACTTTAGCTGACCTTTCATAAACCATGATCCCCAACAAAATTGTTCGGAATCGCATTAAAAAATGGTCTTACATCTTTTGTGGGTACAGACAAGATTACAGGATACTTTTATTTTAGAATAATTACACAGTGACCTTCAGTGTTATTTGCAAAGGTCATATTCTCTTCACATACCCTTGATTTCCTTTCAGTTTTCCCTTTTGTCCCACCAGACATAAATTTAGCAAAGGAAGAAGAAAGAGAGAGTATTTTTTCTGTGGTTGAAAACTGAAGAAGATAGTTCAAAGTCCCCATAGGCACTCAGAGGGCTGTGGGCTATGATAGGCTATTTTCTACCATTTAGCTCCTGTATTATCACTACTCCTTTTTCTTCATTATTCTCTACTTATCACATGCAGCATCACTACAGAGCCCAAATAGAGAGTTGTAATTACCCAGCTGCCACCTGATAGTACCCCTTCTATCATCTTTATCTCACAAGGCCTTGCTGTTTCATCATTGGATAAAACTTGCCCATGGCAATGCCTGTGATAGTACATCTCAGAGATACATTTAAAGTTTACTCATTTATCGCAGAAAAATGCTGAACCCATGCAATTATTAGATACACTTGCCAATTTATTTGTTCAGTAAGGCTACTTTAACTCCTTTTTCTATCAGCTATTTGTTCTGTTCTTCTTGAAAACACTGAGGTCACCGTTGGGCACCGAAATGAAATAGAAAATTTCTAAGACATCCAGGCAGAAGGCAGCCCAGAGACTCATTGATAAAAGCAGACCTATGCTTTCCCCAGCTATAAAATGTGAAAGACATGCATTTTGTGCATATGTTTTTCTTATACCATCCGATGAGGCTAACTCATGGGTCACATGGCTTGAGCATCCCATGCTCCCAAAGTAGATTTCATGCACTGTGCCACAATTGTCAGGTCCGATCCAGAAATACCACATTTGGGAAATAAGTAATCTACTGACAAGCATAAAAACAGGGTAAAAATGTGAGGACATAATATTAAATGTATCCAGATGCACTTGCTCTATGAGTAGTCAGCATCTGCTCTGGCCTGCTTGTCTGAACCTGATATTTTAAATTGGTGTTTTGCTTTAGGATTGATGCAAGTTTCCTGTCCTTCAAAGAGAAATAAACTACAGAAAATGGGAAAACAGAGAGTAAATGAGAGTTAAAAATAAGGTTTTTTTTCTAAAATTTTCAAATCACATGTACAGTATAGCAATAGTAACAGCAATGCTTCCAGCTGAATCTTATGCCAGTGCACACTATGGGGAGGCCCACAGAGTTCCCAGTTAGCGTGGGAGATTCTTACCCATTTTATCTGGGCCATGGAGCGGGAGGCCTGAATTCGGGCTGTGCCACTGATTTGCTCTGCAACCTTGGGCAAGTCATGCAGGATTTGCAAACGTAGGTGCCTAAAGTGAGGCACGGTGAACAAAATCAGCACAGGCACAGCAAAAAGCACTGGGGTCCCAGAACCAAGATGTCTTGATAACTCTTCAGGAATTTGCTCGGGACCAGTCAACCTCAGCAGCTTTGCTCAAGCGTGATGCTGTCTCCATGCAGAGGGGCCTGTGTATCTCTCTACGTGCATCCTACTGCCCCCAGGGCTGGAAAGGCAAGGCAGGATGAGCCTGGCTGGCTGCTGGCTCCATGCATATCTGGATACCATAGGTTGGGCTTTTCCTGGTACAGAGGTGACTGTTCCTCTCCTGAATCCCAGCTGGCCTAAGCAGTAGCAGAGCACCACTACGTAAGAGTTAATAAGCTTGGCTAGATCTGAGCTGGCTCTGCATCCCAACATCCATGGTTTATCAGCCACCTGGATAAACCACCCACGGGTAATTGGGAGTTGACTGTGTAATACACAGAGAGAATGAGGAACCTATGAACAGGAGTCAGAGAAGCCAGAACATTGAGAAGAGCATTACCAGAGTTAGTCAGTGGCAAATTTTAGGGAGGAAGGTGTGGCAGAGCTGCTGCTCTGCAAGGGCACTTCTTCCCAGCCGGAGAGAGACACCTGCCTCCCCATAAGCTTCTGCCATGGGACGTTACTTCTGAAGCTGGGGGCTTCATCCAGGACAATCCTCTCTGGAAGCAAACCTGGTAGAAACTTCCCTCCTCCGTCGCCTGTTGCTGCCATCAACAGCCCTGTGCTTAGGATGATCTCTTGGGCGTGAAAGGCGTACCATCAGACTGTCACCACAGGTGATTTAGAGAGGTCTGAAAGTAATCAACCTAACCACTGAATTTTTATTTAATAAATCCATATTTAAACATCCATGCCCTGACTTGTGCACATCTCAGTTTCTCATTTGTAAATGGCAAAATCACAAAACTTCCTTGTTCTGGGGTAAACTGCTTTGAGACCTGCTCTTTTTACCAGGATCACTTAGGCTAACCACACCATTCTGGCACCTCAGACTGAAAGGGGATCTTGAAGACGTTCTGGAGGAGATGATTGCCTAAGATGCCCTCTGTGAGATAAACACCAGGATCCCACTGGGTCTTCTATTTGTCTTCCAAACATTACACACATACCACACCCTGCAGAGAAATTCAGGTAGCTTGAAACTTAGGGTGTTCACCAACACGAGAGAAGCCTGAAAAGGTTTCACAAAGTTCCCACCCACTTGAAAAAAGAGAATGCCAGATAATTAGTGGAAATTGGCAATGAGTATTGGCTCCACAAAGTATGTTAGAGTTTTTTCTGCCCTCCCCCCCCCCCCCAATAGTTCTGAACGGTGTTTGTGTGCATCCTGACACAAAATGACATACCGTGTCATGAATTTTTAACTAATATTTTATGGAGTTTTTATGCATTTCATAAATTTTTTTTCCTTCTTAGCACTCAGGATTTCAGTACAGAGATTACTATGGCAGTTACTTAAAACAAACAAACCCAAACCTATTGCTCTTTTAAAAGCAGTACTTTTAATTAAGCCG
Source organism: Platalea leucorodia (assembly GCF_965183815.1). Classification (NCBI taxonomy): domain Eukaryota; kingdom Metazoa; phylum Chordata; class Aves; order Pelecaniformes; family Threskiornithidae; genus Platalea; species Platalea leucorodia. The sequence goes on from NC_138824.1 coordinate 56,570,476, forward strand.
TCAATGCGTAGTTGAAATCATGTGCCATGCAGTGAATAGTTGGCTTGCATGACTGTGTTAAACACTGACAGAGAGACTGAGCAGCTCACGACCCCTAAAAGCCCTTTATTGCACGTACAGCAGTCATTTCACCATATACCATAGTTAATATTCAGGAAATAAAATTATTAATATTATTTAAATATTTGGCTCCATTTAAGAAATTTTAACTTTGAAACAGAGCCGAGCCAGATGCTGGCTTTCTTCAGCGAGCCAAAACCAGCATATGGCCTTCCAGATCTGGCTGCTCCCCCAACTAGCACCACATATTTTTCCTTTCGAGGATGGCAAGCCCGAGGGGTAGCATGTTCATCCTCCTTCTCTCCCAAGGCAAAGCCCCTCAGGATCTCACCAGCAAGACATTTGTCTTTTCCTGCTTGCTGACTACTACAAGAGACCCTGAGAAGTTGGTCAGGACTCCATATTGCATGTTTATCATGGTGATCTAATCGTGAGGAGCAGATTGATACTTCCCCTCACTTCCTCCCGTGCACGGAGAGCAAGATGGTGATTTTCCAGATGGAAAGCGGTCTGGCTCGTTCCTCCCCTGCCAAGCATGAGTTTGGCTATGTGGGATCAGAAAAGCACCCTGTGGAAACAGAGGAGCTAGTTTACGCTCCCTCTCCAGATCCATGGAGGAGCGGGGAAGAGACTGTCACTTTCTGACTCCCCCAGATGGTCTCTGCAGCTGGGCTTGTATTTCTGTGGCCTAACCCTTGCAAAATTAACCTCAAAAGGACTCCACTTCTAGCTGCACTTCTGGCTCCATCATCCCCCTGCAGACCCACCAAGGGCTCAGGCATCAGGTCTTGGAGGTCAGACCCTTCGTTGTTACTGACTGGAAGAGTCACTAACAGTAATGAGCAACTCATAGCACAGTGCTGGTACCTCCTGTTTGCACTGCAGCAGCACCAGACCTCCCTGTTGGGGAACATAGCCCAGACTTGGGCTGTGGTACACTAAATAGTTAAGAGGACAGTGTAGGTATGTCCCAAAGAGCTAGAGCTGAGACATAAAACAAATAACAAATGCTAACATAAAAAAACCAACCAACCAAACAAACAAAAAAAAAAGAGAAGGGTTTGGGGAAAAGACTGTAGAAACTGTGAGGATTCACAAACGTACACCATGAATCATAGTAAATTGAGAGCAAGCCACAAATACGCTGGTTCCATACTTAGCCAGCTCCACATATGTGAGGTTTGATCTTAGGAGGGTCTAAGACCAGGGCACAGTGCCCAGGGCACGGACACTGCTGCGGGCTTAGTGCCATGGGCAAGTGTTACACAGGCTCTCGCAAGCTTTGCTTTTGACTCTGGTGAAATATATCTTGTTCTTACCTAGATAATCAGGGATTTTTTGAGATCTTGGGGGAAGGGGCAAGGGATGCCCCCATTGTTTGTATTGCTTTTGTCTAAAGGTCCACTAAGTAGATGGGACTGAGCCCTTGGTTCAGAAATGCAGATGCTTGGGCAAAGCCTTATTTAGCAAAGCACTGAAAGTTAAGCATAAGCCTTGTACTCTGCTCACTTCTGGGCCTGATATAGGGGACATCCATTTAGGTACACCAGGGTGTAAGGTCTTAAAATGATTGAATTGTGTAAGATATGTTCAACCTGGGTCAAGTCCAGAGAGGAGACAGATCAATAGCTGAAGTTTATTATAGATCTTCTTGAACCTCTTGTTTGGCATTGTTTCTGAACAGGAGAGGAAATCCAGACTGCCTTAAAGTTGCTCCAGAAAGAATAAATCAACCTCTCCATCTGTGTAATATTCCTTGCATTTCTGAACCCATGACAAAAAGTGCTTTTTATATATTCATGCATGCATGCGTGTATGTATGGATATATATATATATAAGTTTCCTGAAATACCTTTCCTTGTATCATAGCCAAAGTCAAGTAGTTTTCCACCAACTTATTTATAGCAGATTAATTTAATAATTTTTATTATGAAGGTTTGGAATGAGAAATACAGGTTTAGCCTCATATACAGATCTAGGTCTTTGTAACTGTGTCTGTACTGTAAATCCTCAATTTAATTTTGCCAAAGCACCACATTTTCCAGGCAGAAATGTAGGCAACCAAGGCCCGGGTGAGAGGAGAATTCTATAGTATTAATTACCTTACACCATGGAGGCAACTCAGCCCTGATGATGGGTAGTTAAAATTTTTCGTCCAAAATACATAAAAATGGGACAATAATTGCATCTTCTTTCATAGCAGTGAAAAGTTATTGCCGTTATTACAAGAATGTCCTGAACGTGCAGCGCTGAGGAGAACCGAGGGCGTGCTCTGGAAGAAGAGTTGTTACCAGTGATGTTGCAGAGTTTATAAAGAAGGAGACAAGTTATTTTTAGAATATCTATTACATGTTTCTCTCCTCAAAATCACATGCCAAATAACCTGTCACAGTTAGTTTTATTATTTGCTGTTACTGGGAGTATCCAGAGTGATCTACTGCAGCACCAAGCCCTGTACAACCACAGAGAGAGACGTAATCAGTCCCCCGTGGCACATATATCCTAAACAGAGAAAACAAAGGGGCACCGTGAGCAGAGGACAGCAAAAGACCTACAGAGAGATGGTGTAATGCTGAGGCTAAATCAACAATGAAGATCTGTCACCCAGGCAGGAATGGATCTCCCACATCTCCCAAGCCTCAGACCAGTACCTTAAACAAAAGGCTTGGTTTGTTTCCTTGTCCCTCTTAGACCTTCTGCTCATGTTTTGCAGATGCCCATAGATGATTGGTTCAGTGACTGCTGTACTGATCCAGTTGAAAACACTCTAGGTGCCATAGCAGAGCTTCCCCAGCCACATAGGGAAACCATATGGCAGCAGATGGGGTTGATGTCCTCCTGTCCATCCCTTTCCCAGGAGAAAGGATCTCTCAGGCCAATAGAAACAACCATCAGCATTGTGTGTATGACCAAAATAATGGTGGCACTGGCACAATACTGGCCTTTGGCATGTCTTCATGGTGTCTGCTTCATGTCTGGCTGAAACAGAGCCTGCGGTGGATAAAAAAGGTGTTCTTCCCAGCAGGACCATTGCTCTTTTCTAGAGCAGGACATTGGGCTGTTCCTTGCTGGCGCTAAGAGGAGAAAGGTTCACGTTACACTAAGGAGGGCCCACTTGGCCAAAGGAAAATCTTTAAAACTATATCTTAAAAGGGGTCATATTCTGCACCGTGTATTGGGGCCTGAGGCTAGCTAAGCAGTCTGGCCAGAAACCAGCTCTTCAGAAGCGAACAGGGATACCACCTACATCTGTGAAAGAACAGGCTAGGAAACTTGCCCTGAAACAAGATAACGAAAACACAGAAGGTTAGTCTCACATCTTCCGTGGGAGATAAGCGTTATCTAAGGAGATACCTCACAGCTCTTGGATTTATCAAGGCTAGCTACAGAAATAGCCTTTCACATAATATTTTACCTGGAATCAGAAATTACAAGAACTTTATGGATGCCAGGCATTCAGGTAGGTATTTTTTTTGGAACTTTGTAAATGTTGGCTTCAGGCACTGGTAGGGTTTCAAGCTAGTCAGACATTCCAGTGTATTTACTGGTCCCTATTGATAACCTTAAATCAGTGCGTCATGTTTTATTCTCGTACAAAGGCATTTTTTGTCTTTACAGGTTCTGTTCTGATTTCTTTCTGCAACATCATGTGAATCACTTCGTTTTATGACTTATTTCAGTTAATTATCATGTTAGCAAACCTAACTGTTCCACAAATCCCAGGATCATCTATAGTGGCCAAGGTATTTATAATGCAGTCTCTCTAGTACAGTAGTTGATTTTAATGCTAAATTACACATTTTTGTAAGCAGCTTTCCCCTCGGCTCTCACCCACTTTCAGGAGTGTTAGATGAATGCCATTCAGTTCTGCTTTCAGACAATAAAGCCTGGTCTTACAGGCTCTGCCTTCACTACGATTTTAACTGTGTCAGTCAGAATCAAATATTAGGGAAAGATTGAGGGGGAAAATGTTAGCCAGGACCGATCCTATTAACTGCAATACTTCTTGTTTGTTGTAAGCTGAGCTGTAAATTAAGTGGGGTTATAAATTAATCTCACCCTTACCTTTTTAGAAAATGTTGATTTTTTTAAACTCAGTTTATCCTTATACAGGCTAACCAGGGACTATCATTTTTCAGAGAGAACTGTTTTCACTAACAGGGTTACCCCTCTAAAGCAGGTAGTGGCGGATGCATTTTTCCTTTTTCTCTCTGCTGGACAGACCCTTATGACAGATCGCATTTTAAACTCATGAAACTGTACAGTCTCAAGTCCTTTCCTCAATCGCGCATCCCTCTAGCAGTTCAAAGGGCAACGTATCAAGGGTTTCACTCACCTCTCCCCTCAGCCTCAGCAGAAATTTGCAAAGTTGTTTCGAAAGCATTTTTCTTCACAACAGATCTAAAGATGCCCGATACTTCAGTAATCTGGTAAATAGCAAATAAAACTCTCGGGCATACTCCCTTGATACTTCCACTATTTTGAAAGACAAAGGCAAATTGACTGCCAGATGAGAGTTCTCCAGTACATAAATCCTTGTCTGCAAAGCCACAGAAACTTTGCACAATGCCTTTATCTTTCCTCTCTTTGACTGTGGTGATATAATGGGGACACTGTGTTCAAACAGCTATTTGCTGGAAAAACTGCAAACACTCCAAAAATTAAACCTAGCACAATTGCATTCAGGCTAATGAAAGCTGGGAATGTTACAGAGGTGACGCTCTCCATCTTCGCGATGAGGGTGCATTATGGGACCTGTCATTCCCCTGCACTCCTGGCTGCCAATCTACTGTAGGGAGCAGCGCTAACAATACCCAGCGCCTTCCCGACCGCGGGGTTCGTGTCACGAAAGGGCAGCGGGCTGACGAACGGGGAGGGCCAGCCAGGGGAGGGAGAGAGCTAAACCACACGATGCCACTTGAGCGGGGCTAACGTCTTGAGCCTCTCTGTCTTGGAGCATTGATAACCACTTTGATGCATGTCCTCAGCCAGGGCAGTTGATGCGCTGATGCTGGGAGCCCTTGCTAAAAGATAAACGGGAACTGGTGTTTTTGTCTGTATTATCGCCTGCAGTTGCAACAAACTGTTATACAAATACTTTAGTTACCTGCTTCTCCTCTCACCTCTAAGAGAGATGGGCCAGAGGCACAGACTAGCAGAGTTCAAAATACTTTTTCTAAGAATTCTATGACCACAAGAATGCTATTTTCTCCAGCATTTATGTGCAAACCAGTAAAAGCAGAGCTACCTGTGACGAATAAGTCAAAGAAATGTTATTACTTGCAGGTATTTTGAGGGAAATTGGTATCTATCCAGAATTTGCTTACTTGCTCAACCCTTGACTCTTACAGCTGAAGGTGTCCAGTGTCAGGTGTCAGAGTTCAAGAGGGTATCAACTACAACGCATTGTTCAGCACATCATTAATCTCCTGAGGAGCTCCATCTGCAGCGCACAGCCCTGCACACCGGCAGCGAGCAATAGGGGAGCGGAGCTGATGGCGAGCCCTCGCACAGGAGACAACTGGAAGTCTGGGACAAACAAAATTAAGCGGTGCTCTGACAAGGCTGGGCTGAAACAGAATTCGGCTCGAGGCTAGGTGACACAAGCTGATTAGAGCCACCCTCAGGGGCAGGAGGTGAGACCTCTGAACTGGGGAGGGACCACTCCTGTCTCAGGGACCAGTGGCGGTAGGAAGACTTTCACTGATCTTAAGGTGCTTTGAATTTAGCTCTGCAGGAGTTATCAAGTTTTATATTTTGAAAAGGCCCTCAAAACTGTTTTAGGAAATGATGCAGACACTTAGGCACTGAAGTCACGCAGGAAGTCAGCATGAGACTCAGGGAATGATCTCAGAGAAAGGGAGTTATCAACCACCGTGACACACCTGCTATCTTGGAGGGCTTAAGACTGAGGCAGTGAGTCTTTTCAGCATAGTATGTTAATAACAACCAGCACTTGAGCTCCTCTGTTTCCAATACACTCACCCAAACAAGCTTCCTTCTCCTGCTTTACAAAAAGCCAGGGTCACACGGGGGTGATGCATCTGCCTCACAGCTCAAGCATATGGATTTAACAATGGGTGCTAGAGGCTCCTGGGACAGGCAGCCCAGAGAGGAGTGTTGTGCGTGGCTGTGGGCGTGCATTAGACAGCCTTCATGGGTGCACACACAAAGTAGATGCCCAGTTGCCTTCCCACAGATATAGCGTGGTCTGCCTACTGAAAACCAGTCACCCAGAGTCATGGAGGATTAGGAACTAACCCACTTCTTCAGCCCATGAACTTGTTGACTACCCACGAAATTTGTTCCTAATTCTCTGCAATTCTGAGTAACTCTCTCAAGACCGACATCCTTTTCTGATAAACCTTGTAGTGGAGTGTTTAGCATAGCGCTTGGGCATCTTACATCATCCTAATTCATAAGCTAAAGAATAGCGAGGCGTCTGCCAACTAGCCAAAATGAAAACAGCAGCAGCAACCCTAGTTACCATTCATTCCGATATATAGCACAGCTATGTGCAGAGCGTCCTGCAGCTGCTGCTGCCTATGGCGCTGATGGCCCATGCAGGCAGCTGTCAGGTAGCGGGCAGGATGGATGCTTTCCTGGGCCACCATTCAGTTTGATGTTAAAGACAGGATGATGCACCACTGTGGTCTCTGGGTTTGTGGGGTCAGATGAACGTAAAATCCACTGGTAGACAGTCCTCTATGTTCCAGCATCGTAACAAGATCCTAATTAAGGCTGTAAAAGTTATTGATTTTTTTGATTCCTAGATCCCCACTAATTCACCCATCATAGAGTCCTCCTTACTCGCATGCTCGATGACTGGTTAAGCTTTTTTCCAGCTGAGTAACTGTGGTGGGAGTTACAAGGGAGATCCCACCCAGAGTGCCTCCTAGCTCAGATGAAGAGAGGCCACCGAGGGTCCATGCTTTGCCCCAGTTCTCATGTAATTATTTAAATGATTTTGAAGAAGGGATCCATGGGAGAGAGTAAGAAACCTACTCTGTATTTCGTAAATTGAAATAGGTATCCTTGTGAAAGGTGTTGTCTCAGATCTTTAAACAGGAAAGAAAATTGAATTTGGTCTTCTAGATCTTGAAAGAGTTAAAAATAGTAAGCTACAGACTAAAGCCACCATGAGTCATTTGGCTGAGTACCTTACATTCCCATCTTCCTTGCAAAGAAAATGGGAAAAGCATCTCCCACCCTCCCCAAATACTTTTCTTTAACAGAGTTACTTTTTGGTTACTTTTCTTGTAACTAAATATTATAACTTGGTTTGGAAAAGTTATGAATCACTGTATTACCTCCCACATTTACATTAAGAATGAGAAAATATATTTGGCTTTCTTGTTTCTCTAATAAGAAAACTGTTACCTTGTTGACATTTTTTCAAGGAGCAAAATCTGATGGAACAAAATTTAATGTAAATGAGGTTTTCATTAATGGTTCCAGAGAGAAAAAAATTGGTCTTTCAATAATCTATATTACGAACACATAGTAATGCTGTAACTTAAAATAATTAAGTAAAAGATGTATAATCCATAGTGGATATCGCCAGCAAGTGCATTTACGTATATGTTTGTAGCACAACAGGTGCTCGATACTGATCAAGGGTATCTGAATTTACCACAATAGAAATGTTTGAGAATTGTTATTACTATGACAGCCTGATGCATGAAGAGAGAAACATCTTACACCAGAAGAAGGTTACTAATCACAGTAAAGCAGACACCAAAAGACTTAAGGATATACCGGATCCTGCTTCCTTATTTATTGGAAAAAGATGTGCTCATTAACAGTGAAGATTTCTTTTGCTCCAAGCATCTTTCTAGCTTTCTAGAAATCTTAACAAGAGGGCATATATTCGTGTATGAGGGTAGACTTAGTTTCAAGTATTTTAATAACAGGCTAATTAACTTCGTCCTGAATCACATGTGATGCACTGCTCCATGTCCTAAGTTGCAGCAGACGTTAACACAGAAAGATAGAGAAAAGCCTGTGTAGAAGCAGCAGTATATTACAAAGTCACACGCTCTAAGGTTCCTCAAACTGTTAATCCACAAGCATTTGAAGAGGTAAGTACTTTATAGGCATTTCACAAGTCTCTTTTCATTCTCAGATATTCAGTCTACTAAGTTTTACAGTCCCTCAGCATCTAGTGAACTTGGAGAGCAGCAGAGCTTTAAGAAGAAAAGGATGTTATCCACAACTGGACAGTATTACATCAAATAGCCATCATATGGCAACATCAATCACCTCCTCTTATGGATTTGGGCAAGCTGTAAACCACGACTGGAGAAAAAAAGGAAAAAAAAAAAAAAAAAGGAAAAAAAAAAAAAGGAAAGAAATCATATTTAGCAGGCAACCTTTACTGAAGACTGAAACGGTCCAATGCCAGATTCTCAAAGAAAGCAAGTCAGCAAAGTTGCACCGAGGTGGTATAAACCCATTTAAATTCAGTAAGACAGCTCCTCACTAGGTGTAACTTCTCAGAAAAATGGCTCAACAAGAGTGCATCTACTTGTCTTAAGTCCTCTGTCTTACTATGATTTACTCTTGTTTTACTTCATCCCTGCAGATGCTCAAGGCCCTGTTTTTGCTTCCCTTGTTAAGTTTTTGAAGGAAGGGAAGAAAATACACTGTTTATCTACTCAGCTATCAAGAGAGAGTCTGCCAGGCAATTATCTGTTGGAACCAGTTAGTTTCATTACGAATGTGCGAGCTTCTACAATAGTTGACACATTCTCCAAAAGAAACATTCATTGTCAGATCACCTTCTAGGTCATCATTGCCAGGCTCAGAGATGGCACCACGTACACAGCAACAAAAGCTAGTCAGCACTTTGCCCAAATGTGCAGCCAGCACTTTTGTCTGAATGAGTCTTTCCAGTTCCTTCCTGCAGCCCTGGAAAAAAAAGCAGTCATTGTGCAGGCGCGGAGAAAAACCACTAGCGCCTAGCACCTGTGCAAGAGCTCAGAGTGCATTATACTTATTCAAGTTTGCAAATAAGGGCTGCTACTGTGATTTCTGAACAAAAGGAGCTATTAAGATAAGCGAAACTCTTGCTCCCTTTCCTGCCAGCTGAGTAGCATCCTTATCCCCTCCGTACCTCGGGATCCTCCCTGCCCCCAGCTGGCTCTGCCCTCCGCAGAGGCAGGGGCGAGCTGCTTGGCAGCCCAGGGTTGGAGTTCAACATTTCCTCCCTTCCTGATCTCATTAGCATGAGATTCAGACAGAGCTGCTCCATTCAGAGCCCTGGCCTCCGCTTGGTTTGGGGGTCTCTAATTCCTGTTTCTGGCCACTGTGCAACCAAAGAGAAAGCAGGGGGTGAAATTATCTGACACTGCTCCTTTCTGAGGGAAACAATGACTGCTGGTACTCAAGTAAAATGCCATCAGCTAACGAAGCTCTTATGAAAAGTACACATTAATATTTTGGTAAAGCTACATCCTCAGTAGTTAGCATTTCTCCTCCCAGAACAACTTTATGGGGCACGCAGACCATGAAGTAAATTGCTGCCATCCCAGAGCTTCTGTTTCTTCCTAACAAGTTGCAAATAGGTAGAAATGGAGAGAAGGATCGCATGGAGATTACAATCCTTTAAAATCCAATCTCTTAAAATGTGTGACACTGCCTTTTCCACACTGGAATGAAAAGTCATTCACCATGATGTTTTAAAGCATCATATATTTATACTTTTATATATATATTTATATAGTACACATATTTTTAAAAGGATTTACAAACCTCATCTAGTAACCTCTCCTGAAGATTAGTACGTGATAGCATTTCTCTTTGGAGAAAGAAATGAGGAAGTAGAGACATTTATGAAGGTGTGACTCCCCTTTCTCCCTAGCTGTAAATGAAGTCAGCATCTGGCTTGGATATTCTTACATTCTTGTTGTATTTCTAAGATAAGAAAATAGATGATAAAACAGTTGTGTGACTGATATGCAGATCTGCCATCCAGCACTGTCTAGTTCCTGGGAGGTAACTGAGCTAAGAGCTGGAAAGCCCAGGTTCTATGCCTGGCAAGCCATCTAGGTGGTGTGCACGAGTTTGTTTGCCTCGCCTCTTTGGACTGCAGATCTGCTTGGGAGGGGACCTTCTCTTAATGTGTGCCTGCTGCCTGACATAGTCAGTGTAACGAGACTACGCAACGTAATTCTCCGTTACGTTGCACTATCTGCTGTTAATGCGTGATGTTAATATATGCTGTGCACGCTGCTAACACACTAATGTACTATCCTGTGTTGTACACAGGACTTAATTTCTGGTTTTACATAGATAAATGTCACTTAGTAAGATCAATGTCTTGACATTCTCATCAGGACAGATCTCAGGCATGACAAGTGATTAACATTGCTCAAGCACTCGACCTTCTTCTTCCTAAAACCATCAGAGATTGATTTATTTTAAGTTGTTGCCCAGCCTTTGTTCCCTAAATCAAACACGATCACCTTTCTTTACCTATGTATGCGTATCAGTCTTTGGCACCTCCTGTAGGTTCCCCTCACTTCTTCAGTCCTGCTCATCTCTGAAATGTTAGGAGCAAATCACCGGTGAACCGACCTTGTCCCCGAGAGGGAGCTTCCAAAAGGAAAATGCATTTGTTCCTTAAAATCATGCTACCTCTGTCGCTCCTAGTAAACTACCAGCTAGGGCTCTTTTGACTGCCCTTCTCTCTAGGACAGCTGCTTAGAGGCTCCTTGAGACCAGAAAAAAGTTAAAATAAAGTTGCCAGACTTTAAAATGTGTACCTCTATTGGTATAAATTCCCCCCTTTCTCAGAGGAACGGAACCGCTCCATCAACATCAGCTGCGGGTGTGAGTGTCCATACCCCTGCCACAGCCCCTCTTTCCAGTCCGCGGCTCCTGCTCACATCAAGGTGCAGCTTTTTGCTATTTAAATAGGCTCAGTGAGCAACAAGGTAGCTTTCAAGTTTTAAACAGAAAAGCAATCTTCAAAGCAGCCCAGAACCTGCTTCAGGTAGGAATGCGGAGGGATGGAATAAAGCGCGTGGGAGGCATGGTATTATTTTGGAAACAGGGAAATCCCAATTTTATTAACATCTCTGAAGAATCCAAATCTTTCTGCACCTGGAGTTTTCCCAGGTGGGATGGGCAAATGCATTTTTCCATTTGATAAATACCTGGATACAGGGCCAAACTGAACATTTCAGGTAAAACAGAAAGTTTCCATTCTGAAAACTAACTGCCTGCTCATGAAATAGCTGTGCTTCATTCAGGAATTGTGGGCTTCATCACTACATAGTTTTAGATTTTGCTTTATCTTTCCTGAGAAAGTGTCACACTCTTTTCTGTTATGTGACTTACTGACAAAATTGTTGCAAAAACAGTTTATCATTTGATATTAAATTACATAAAAACTTGAAGTCTAGTGCCTGATGAAGGCTTAAGTGATACCTAAGAGTCTCCCACAGTCATGGTGGAGAGCTCTAGGTCTGACCTAGGAATTCCCGTCCCCTTGTTGTCCCCTTTGCACTGTTATATAGGGCAGATGCATCTGATAAACTGCACCAAAGCTGGTGGCCCCTGTGTGGGACTTCACTAAGACACGCCAGCTCACACGGGAACTTGCATGCACCCTCAGGTGTTGCCACTGAAGATGGTGGTTCTCCATTTTGCTGCTGCTTCCCAGTGTGCAAAGGGACCCCAAGCAAAAATGATTCTCTGTATGTTCATAATGTATTGTAATGTAACACCCTAAAGCCCATCTTACCTCTCAGGAAAGGGAATGTAGGCCAAACTGCCTAACTTGTCTCACAGCCTGGGGTAGCCCTGCCTGGTCCTTCACATAGGAGTAAATGAAATAAAAAAATTGAGGGCAAAGAGTAAGGACTTCCAGGAACAAAGCTTTTTAGTTGTAGGAGACACTTTAGATGCCACCCTTGTACTTACAGCCCATGCCTACAGCACAGCCACCATGCACTCACAGTACTAGGTAAATGAAATAAAGCAATAATAACAAATATATGCATTTCAATTACTAAAATGTTCCCATGCACCAGGCCACAAGCTTAAAAACTCCATCTGTTTATTTAATTGCAGTTTACCAGGATCATGGTAATTAGAGATAAAACAGATCTGTTAGATTATCCAGTTTATTTTACTGCAAGAGCGGTAACTTAATAAGACATATTAACATATTAAATTCATCCTGCCCTAGATCTCAGCCAAAATGCTGAAGAGATAAGATACGTTAGTGCAGTTTGCCTTCATAATAAAATGGTTGATATCTGCTTTATTTTGGCTTGCAGTGCTACTGTGAGTCATGTTAAGAAAAGGCTTTTTCTGTCCTTGTTTTACCTGTAATCTGAACCTCGCCGCATTGTTCAGAACACCTCCTGACCATATTGCTCTGGATGTAATTAACCACAGCACAGGGCTTTGGATTCCTGATGCAAATAATCTCCCAGAAAGTTACTCTGGATAGAACTGATATTTCCCAGAGCACTTGCAATAGTATTTCATTCTGAGCTACAGGTTGCAGCTGGTCTGTCTCTCACTGTGTGCTGCTAAGTGCTTAGACTGGCACTTTATTATCAGAATAGAACAAATCTAGGCTAATGTGTGTAGTATAAAGAGTCCCAGGGAGCCAGGGCTCCTCATTCTCCAACCATTCTTTCCAGTTTTTCTGCTGTTGCACTCCGGATAATTGCAGTTTAATTGGGTGACATGAAATGAAAACTGTGTCCACATTATCCAGGATTATCTCTTTTTCCTGAAGCCTGCCACCAATTGAAAGGAGCCCATTTATCAGTCCAAAGAGCTGTGCTCAGTTGCTTTTACGAGCTGGGTAGAGTGTGAGAACAGGCTGGAAATGGGAGAAAAGGACTTGACAGCTAAGAAAAATTATTTCAGTTGTTTATCACGAGGAAAGTTTATCTGATTCTTTACAAAATGATATGGAGGCTCAGAGTGTCAAGCCATGAGTAATGAACATTGACCAAGTTTGCTTCCTCAACTTGATGTGCTCAAACACTGCCTCCCTTTTGTGTGGGCACAGATCAACTTTAAAAGCTTCTTTCAGGCAGCATGAATGCACTTCATTTTACCAAAAAGAACTTTGTATTGATAGCTAGGAAAAAGGAAGGTTGTTTAAAAAGGAAGGGTAGACAATCAGGACAAAATGAAGAGCTTTCAGTTTCCATTATGAGCATGTCGCTCTATTCTTCTCAGCTGTTTATACATTCCCAGCACAATAATGCCTCTTTGCAGTAATATGTTTCCCCTTTTACACTATTCATATTGAAAAAAGCCCTCACATCATGACCACAGTAATAAATACTATAGAAATGTGGGTATAATGTCAATTTGCATTCTGTGAGAAGATCAAGGTAAACCTAAAGGCCAAAAGAATATTCCACTAATGCTCATTCATCATTCTACAGTTCCAGGTAACAGAAGGACCTTGTCACTACACCGCACACCCTTTCAATTGCTAGTGCATCTGTGTGAATATTTTAGCCTAATGCACTGATTGTTAAATAGAAAGAGCAGTCTTTGAAATTGTCTACTGCACTCAAATCCCTAGCTGCACAAGGTCTGGGCAGGAGTGGTTTCTATTCAGAAGGAAATAGAAGGCTTTAGTTCAGTAAGCACACTGTGTGTGAAAGCGACTGAGGATATTAGGAGTTATTAAATTAAAGTTTGCAAAGAAAAAAAGCTCATGAACTATAAATGGCTACTGTAAATATACCGTAAATACCTCACATAGATGAATGAAACCACAGTAGTTGTCCAGGCACTTCTGATTATAAATCCAGCCGAGAGAAGGGATTTGAATATGTACATACTAATAAATTTCCCTTTTCCATCTCTTATGCCTCCTTAAATCATTGGTCAGCTGCATTAATTAACACTTACAACACACTTCTAAATAGAGGCACGCTCACAAGCACATACGCAGAGGCAGAGCACAGCTGGCAGTTTATCCCCCTTGCTTGCACACTGGCCTGGGTCCTGCTCTGTACATCCAAAACATTAGTGTCGAAGCTGATCCTGAGCCCATTGACAGCAAATGGAAAGACCTTCCCTCATATGAGTGGGCCTGGGATCAGCCTACTCCACGCGTCTGTGTGCTGGGTGTTCTCCAAGAAATACAAAGAATATCCAGAGCTTGCACTTCTACATTTTTTAGTACTTAATTAACTTAAATGTCATGCTTTGGGTCTTAAGTCAATCTCTAACTATTAAAGGAGGGAATGCGACTTAATGCAAGGGACTTTTTATTCTGTATTTGCCCACTGGGGATTTGTACACATGTCTTTTGGGTTTTGAGTGCCTGCTGCTGTCAGAGATGTGCTGCTGGACAGGGTGAAGCTTGAGGCAGATCCAGTGTGACAATTTTGGTTTGCCTGTTACTGTGCTAAGTGATGGTGTTATCAATGTTTGGAGAGGGAAAAATATGAATGCTTTAGGATGCCCAGTCAAGGGTTTGTAACAACACTCAAAAAAACTGGTGAGATGTCATCTAACCTTAATGTAGTCAAGTGTACCATGAAATCTGTGCCTGAATGGTGGCTATTCATTTCATGCAAGTCAAACTACTCCATATTCAGCCACAGTGCAGCTAAATTCCTCTATCCCTCTTCCTCTATCCTCTGTTCTAAACCATCATCCCTTTGGTTTAAATGAAGCCTATAGGAAGCATAATCTATTCTACCTTTTCAGAGGTTAGCTGTAGAGGCAAACCACAAAGGAGCTGGAATGTCATATAGTATATGGAGGTGCTCAGATATTTACTAATAAAGTGTTACAGGGCAAACATTTTGATAATTAGGAACACAAAGGCAATACCCCTGGAGAATGTATTTTTAATGTTCTTGGATTGCAGTTTGACAACTTGTGTCAGGTAGAATCCATTTCTGTACTATCGCATGCAAGTTTACGAGAAAACATATATGCCAAGCATTAAAAAAAAAAAATACACTGAGAAGCCCAATAATTCACTTTTCATTATAGCATATAGCCAAATACAGGGAGATGAAACTTGTCTTTATCCGTTGAAAATGAACACCTCCCCGGCTGGGAAGAGTGGAGAACGTTTATCAAGGCTGGCTAATGTATGTCTCCCAGGCAGCATTCCCTTTTTGTGAACAGCAGATTATAAAAGTTACTCCCTCTTCCTGGTCTGTGACTGACCGCTTTTTTTTTAAAGATCTGCGGGAATTGTTTGTCACTCAAAACTATATTATACTTTATCTTCTCTTTATGGATCCATATTTTCTGTACCTGTGAATCATGGAGGTCAGAGCAATAGTCCTCCAGCTCAGGACTCACAGCAATTTTTTTCTGAGCCACAAGGAATTAAAAAGAGAAAGCTGAAGCAAATAGATGAAACAAAGTACAATATTGCCATTAGTGGATTGTTCCTTACGGGCCAGGGAGGGTTAGGGGCTGCTCCCAGTCATAACTGCTGGCTTTTTCCCTCACCTTTGTATCTACCAGCACATGCCTGGCTGTGGAAATGCCATCGGAAGGGGATCATTAACTTTTACAGCTGACGAGTGTGTGGGGAGGCTCAGCTGACTCCCCCTTGCAATGCCTTTGGGGACATGTAGGTGATGAATGCTACAACAGGAGAGAACACCAGGAGATCCAGGAACATGGTCCAGGAGCCTACATATACAAATATAAATGGTACAGGAAGCCCAATGACCTCTGTGTGTGATGGTGCAGATAGGATGTTTGCACTGCTGTGATGGATTTTTGTTAGTGTTTTTTTCTGACCAAGGTGTGCAGCCTGTTATAAGATCAGTGATGGGAATTTTACTTCGTTTTTTATGTATGTTTCACTAAAACCCAGGCTAGCTATATACCATTGTATTTCTCTCATGTGTTTTCAGTACAAATAAGTTATGTCAGGAAAATTTTACGGTTATAAAAAGGAGCGTGAAAAGTCCGTATATGCCCAAATTAAAGGTGACCTGCAGCTATTTGTAAGTATGCTCTAACACATTCCCTTATGCTCATTATTCAGTGAGGAAATTCAGTTTCATTTGATACACACCATCTTAATAAAAAAACAGGCTGGCCCATTCATTCCACTTCTCTTTGATAAGATATCATCTGAGATGAAGCGAAAACAATTCTGGTATTATGGAGGACAAACAGCAAGATAATTATAGTGAGACACCTATTTTAGCTTTGTGAATGGCAGGTTTTGCTAGCCCCAACTATGTCTTTTAGTCAGAATTTCCGTAAGTTTCTATTTTACTGAGGATAGTGATCCTTAAGAACATTAAAATCTTTCTTGCATGTTTCTGCATCTTGACAAAATCTAACTGTTTTTCCAAATATATTTATGTAAAGTCCTTTAACACCCTAATTTCACTTACAGAGCTTGGGAGAATGCAGTATTATTCAGGACAGCCCCACCAAAGGGAGTGAAAGGTAAGTGGTTTGTTGTATTGCCAATCCATATATTTGTAAATTAAGAGACGTGTGTCTCCTGATATAGAAAAAAACCTATAAGCATATTTCATCCCGTCTTTAATTTTGAATGACCAATGTCTGTAAGATGTGTTTTATAATGAAGGATAGTTGTACTACCCTCTGTTTCGCTGAGCTATCTATATTTTTAGCTGGGTTGTCTTTCCCTTTTAGTTCAAGATGCTGCTACTGAGAAGCAGACAAAGACATAATTTGCCTCTTTGCATAACGGATTTCTATAACTTTGCTTTGACTGTACCTCAAGTCCATGGCCTGTCTGTATACATATTTAGGATTTTCATTTGAGTTTTAAGGGTCACGCACTGAGGAGGTGTGAAATGACAGGACTGCACTTAAGAAAAGAGTTCTAATTTCCACTTATATGAAGGGCTGCCTCCATTTTTTTAATAATTAATAACCTGAGTCAAGTGTGGAGTAAGGAAAACATGGTAAGGACAGAATATTTATCTATAACATTTATAGGTCTTTAATAGGACACCAGCTTTTCTTGTAAGTTATTCTGACTTTCACAAGGTGTAAAGCAGATGACTCTTCAGTTTCAGAAACGTTTGCTGATGATACAGCAGGTGTGACATTTCATAACGTGTCTCATCTGCCTTTGTAGTTGGCGCTTCACTAGATTGCATGCAAACTCCCTTCAGCTAAATTATGGGTGCTTCATGGGACCTGGTAACGGAGGCACATCCAGGAGGGAGACAGTCAAAATAAGGCAAAAAAAGAGAGCTTCTACAGGAGCCACACTTGCAAATCCCGCTTTTGTAGGAGAACCCTGTACAAGAAAGACTTGCAGATGATTCAGGCTACAGGTTTTCTAGATTTTTAGGCTGGCCGTGGATTCTGATTCCAACTCACCTACTAACAGTGTCGAGAAAGCCAAGGTGTTTCCAGCAGTGGGGAAAAAAAAAGTATCTGTACCACTGTACAGGATTTTGGTAACACCTCATTTTGAATGTACAGTTTTAAACATAGCAATTATGAAAATTCAATCCCACACAGTCAGGGAATCATGAGTAGGAAAAGTGAATCTGTTCTCGTGTAAGGATCTAGAAGAGCCTGGCTTCATTAGCTGCTTATAATAAGATGTGATTGATCTCCGCTGTTAATGTTTACCCCTCTAACATATTTACAGGGCACAGTTGCTTCACCTAAAGAGAATGTTGGCAAAAGAACAAATAGCTATAAACTGGCCATGGGTAAACTTTGCCTGGGAAAGGGGGTTTTCTGCGGTCAGAAGGCAGAGGGTTTGGATCAACCTTTTATTTGGAAGAGAGTGGGCAAAATGTTAACAGCACTTACGATGGAGCTCTGTGAGCTTATTAAATGGATTATGTGGCCTGTGTGCTTGCAATAGCAGATGACTGAACTGAATGACAGGTCCCTACCTGTACCATATTCCAGTATTTTTTATCACCTTCCTTGTTCCTGTTTTCCATGTTTTATTGCCTTCTTGCTTTTTCTCACTCTTGCTTGTAAGAAGATAGGCAATTTAGAGGAGAAACAAAGAAATGTTGATGGATGATGCATGATTTTGTCAGTGCCCAGGGATCTGAGTAAGCAGCCAGCAATGTTCTGCGGTAAGCCATGGCATTGCAACTGTGTAGACACTGTATTCGATCAGTGGAAGGTACTTTGGGTGCCCCCTTTTTCTGTCACTTGTAATGGCACAGAGCATGTCTGTGACATGCAAGGGCAAGAAGATGTGTCCCTGTCTAGATTCAGTCAGCTGTCTTCATCACAGGCAGTGAAAGCTCAAGGCAGCTGAGGCATCACCTGAACCAGTTCACCAAGAGAGATAAAACAATCAAGTCGCCACTTAACATTTATACTCTAGACACCTATCAAATAGGAATTGCACTGAAATCAACAATCCTCTAACAATAGCCCCACAGACTGCAAATCTTACAGTATCTCATTTATGTGTACATGCCAGAGTTGTCATACTTGCTTCAAACCATGAAATTCATAAATCAGGATTTGAAAAGACATACATTACAGTTGGTTTCAGATAACAATATTATGAGTTAGAGATGAAAGGGAACAGATTGGCCAAACATCAATCCAATCCCAAACTGGTCCCTGTTTTTCTCCCCCCCCAAAATTGAATGCATTTATCCTTTTTCATCCAGTTTCACATTTTTAAAGAAGATTTGAAGGCAATCATCTTTACAATTCTACAAGTAGAAGGTAGCCCTGCTCACTACAACTACAACTAAAGTGAAATTCACCTCCAATCACAAGCATTCAAATTTAAAAGTCTACAGTGTTGATGTCTAATGTAAGCTGGGTGTTTCAGGTCTCCATTGTGGTCAAAGGAGATCATGACTAAGATGTCACTGCAGAGACACAAATCTAGTGTCCTTTGAGCCTGCCGTAAGGTATCCGAGATATCTTCATAGTGCTGGCAGATACGACTAGGATTACTGGATACTGGGAGAGGCAGCTGGATGAAGGCTACAAGATAGTCTCCTGCTGGGTAGTACAAGGGCTGGTACTGGCTTGTTACCACACACCTTAGTGCTCAGGGGTAACCCCTTTCTTGGGATAGAATCATAGATTCGTTAAGGTTGGAAAAGACCCTTAAGATCATCGAGTCCAACCGTTAACCTAGCACTGCCAAGTCCATCACTAAACCATGTCCCTAAGCACCACATCTACCCATCTTTTAAATACCTCCAGGGATGGGGACTCAACCACTTCCCTGGGCAGCCTGTTCCCGTGCCTGACTACCCTTTCAGTAAAGAAATTTTTGCTAATATCCAGCCTAAACTTCTCCTGGTGCAACTTGAGGCCATTTCCTCTTGTCCTATGGCTTGTTACTTGGGAGAAGAGACTGACCCCCACCTCGCTACAACCTCCTTTCAGGTAGTTGTAGAGAGCAATAAGGTCTCCCCTGCACATCCTTTTCTCCAGGCTAAGCAAGCCCGGTTTCCTCAGCCGCTCCTCATAAGACTTGCGCTCTAGACCCTTCACCAACTTTGTTGCCCTTCTTTGGGCATGCTGCAGCAATCATACCCATCATGGTCTTTTCCACCATGAAGCCATTTCAGTGTTCTGATGGGGAAAACATACAATGACAGTTGTTGAAACCATATTTGAGATCATATTAAAAGCCACTTAAAGCTGGACTACCAATGGAGTCTTTACAGGGTTGCAGTGACATCTCTGAGTGCAATAGGTTAGAGATCAAACAACATGCATTAATGCTATTGAGAAATTTGCTGACAATATTCATAATAATTAGCTGGTTTTATCAGCAGTTTCTTAGCCTGTAAACTCATCAGGACAGGGATTGCATTAGTCTCTATAAACTTGCGTAGATGAGGTCAAAAGATGCATTTTTTTGGAAGCGTTAGAGCAAAAAGATTTAACTCACATTTAAAAGCTCAGATGGGCTGGGCAACTAATAATTTAGCATTGTAGCTACTACAAAAGAATCTTGTGCTCCACCTTTTCTTATTTTTATTATTTACGACAGTACCACCTGTCTTTCACTCTGGGCTTGTTAACACTGTGTCATCCTGGGAAGCGCCTCCAGATTGCTGACTACCACTTGGGAACATCGGAAGAACAGACTGTTCCCAGTCCATGCTTCCCCAGTTATGTGCCACGCGTGCTGGGACAGGACTTTGGCAGCGCAGGAGAATAGTTAGGTAGTGGAAGCATCCGTAAGCCTGCAGTTCGTGTCTGCCTCAGTTACAGAGGCTTTCTAGTACTCTGAAGCATAACTAATGTTGGTTGCTTCTCTTGAGCTTGCAGCGTGGAAATACACATTATTGCACACTGCTTGCTTAAGTCTCCACATTGCAGTTACTGCCCAGAGACCACCTTACTGAAAAAAACATGAAGAAAGCCAAGCAACCTAAGAAACTCCACTCTCCCTTCCAGACTTTGCCTCTAGCTGGAGGATAGCACTTGGGGAATACTGTGTCTCATCTGTCCTCTGCCAGGCACCCGCTGTTGGCCTGCTTGGGCAGGGACCCTCAGGCACTCACCAGCGTGTGTTTGGGCTAACGCATTTCAAGGGGGGAAAGAACAGGCTGCAAAGCACCCCACTCTGTGTGTGAGGGTCCCTTAGTTATGCAGCAGATATCTGTGGGGTTATCCTGGAAAACAAGGAGCACAGGAACTTCCTCTGCCACAAGCATCTCTTCACATTTCATAAAACTATTCTGCTCCTTCTTAAGAAGTGATTCATTTTTCCACATCCAATTGCTATTCCAGAACTTCATGACTCTCAAAATCCTTTGACTTTCAGCTGAAACTTAGCAAGGATCAGCTCAACCCTATTTATTCTTGTGCCAACATTGTCCTTCAAATCACTCTTCTCCCACGCTGTGCATTACTCCCCTGATGTACAGAGAGCAGCTGCATCGCACCTCAGCTTTGTTTTGCTGGGCCAAGCAAGACAAGCACTTGTAATATCTTCTTTCAAAAGGGAGTCTCCATTTTCCCAGCCATCCGAGGAGCCCTCCTCTGTATTTGTTCCTGCCCGCTCGTGCCCCCCTCTCCCCAGCCCCTCTGCCCACATCCCTGGTGACCAGCAGCCCCACTGCCTGCATGGCAACGATGGCAGCAGCTGCAGCATCGTGGGCTTATTTGTCCTGATTTGGCACCTCTTTCCTCGCTCTTTTACTGTTCTGGCTTTAGTATTTCCCTGCATTTACTGGCAATACCTTGGCTGGTGCCTTTGAGTTTTTTCTTGGCTTTTTTGGCTTTTTTTTCCTGCTTTTTTCTTGGCTGCTTCACAACTGGCAGCTCAGTTGTAAAGCTCTGACCAGCTGACATACCCAAGTCTTTCCCCTCCTCATTTTCTTCCAAATGGGAATCTCCAAGCTGGCAGCAGAATTTCTTGTGAGTAATCCCCCCAGCTCCTGCCGCTGCATTTTCTATCGCATTTTTCATCAGAGTTCTGCACCAAGCCACCCATTTTGTTTTGCAGGATATCCCAGTCATCCCTGAGTAATGATGTTGCCTAATGAGGCCAACAATTAGCTTCTGATAGTGCTGACCTAGTGTAATTTCTACAATAGTTTATTTCAAGATTAATCTTTTCTGCATTTTGCACTGCTGGGTGCGTGGAGCAGCCTGGGCCCGCACTAGGAAGAAGGGAGGAAGGTGAGGAAGAAGTACGTCAGCCTTCGTTGAAGGTCCATCTGCACCCCAGGGCAGATATTTCCTCTTCCTTTAGGTCCTGGGGTTCACAGAGCTGGAAAGCTCAGTCCTGGATTTAAAGGAAAGCAAAACCAAACAACTTCTCAGGACCACTGCTGCATTCCTTCTTTTTCCATAGGAGGGTAGGAGAGGCTTTAATATATAAAGCTATGAGCGGATGCAGAGGGTCAGATTCTCTGAGTTAGCGGTAAATTACAACGTGGCTTTTCATTCTCTTGATGATCCCCTTGGATTTTGCAGTAAGACCGAACCTCTGCAGATCCTTCTGCAATTAATGTATACCAGGATGCAACTCCAAATACTTTATTAGCAACTGATAACCACTTCTCAACCAGCCTTTGGTCTCAACCAAGGGTAGCAGTAATGAAGGGGGCAGATAGATACAAAACTGCTTGTTTATATGAGTTGAGTGACACACAGGGATTGCAGCATTTGAGTTCTCAGCGGCTATGACATTGCCATCAGACTGAAGTGCTTTAATTTTTGTCATGGGATCAGGTGACTACTCATCAGCCATGGCCATTTGTAGCTGTAAGTATCCAAAATGTTGGCCATGAGAGGGAAGGACAAGTGTTAAAATACAGCCAGTGACCTCCTCAGTCAAATAACATTGACCTCAATGCACGTAAGACACACAGAATATATTTCCAATGTATGTGATATTCATTTTAATTATATTTCTAAAACTCTGTCCATCTGGGTCCAAATCTTGGCTTAAACAAGAATCAAAAATGAATTTGGCAGCACCCACCTCCTGCTTTCATATCGTGACAACCGCTCTGCATTTTGTGCATCCCAAAATGTACAGCACGATTTGGGAGCTGGTGAGGACCACCCCAGGGAAGCACGGCCAGTCTGAAACAGCACAGGTTTTGTAGGCAGGTCTGCACGTATGAGCCCATAGTCCTTGCCTGGACTTCCTAACCATCCAAAAGCAGCAGATTCAAACACTAAAATCTAACAGAAGAGGATGCAAAATCACAGTTCGCCACCAGCAGAAGTGCTGTGTGAGGTGCTGCTGTTGTCAGGGCTCTGAGAGAGCCCATGGGACAGAGTTCCCCTGGGACACCCAGGCACCTGAGCTCACTGCCAGGGCACAGGAGGAGCAGAGCTGCCCCATGAGGGGGGACGAGGAGCAGGGTGCCGCAGGGACCCTATGGCCAGCCATGCCACCCCAATGGGTGGAGGAATGGGGGTCTCATCAGGGGCAGTAAAGCCTAGTGGTGCTCATGGTAACCTAACTAATATGAACTTTTAATTTCTCAAAGTAAGACATAATTTGGTCTGCCAAATTAGTTTCAAAGTGCCTGATGTGAATAGCTTCAGGTAGGACCAATTTTTGGAAGACAGAAGACTAGCACATCCCCAGACTGATCCTATGTCTCCTCAGCTTCCAGCCACACCTGAAAACCCTTCACTGGGCCATTTGTCTTCATTTATCTGGAGTATTTAAATACCTCAGCACTCACCATATACTTCACTGTAAACACAGGGCAACCTCCGATTAGCTTGGAAAAAAACAGAGGCGGTGGCGAGATAATGACCGCAGACGTAACGACAACCAGTGTACAAATAACCATCCCGTTAAACATATAACTCGGTGTATTCCACTCGCTGCCGAAGGAACAACAGACCGTCGCCTTGTTTGAAATCATTGCAGGGGCTGTTAGGCTGTCGCTTCCCTTTCCACCCTTTCCCTGGCTGCTGGAGTGAGCGAGAGGGTAATGGAAGAGGCAGTCCCCTGGGAAAAGCAGCTCCCTCCCCTTGACACAACCTCCGGAGGCTTTCCCGAACCCCCTCGGAAGGGTAGGTACAAATTAAAGACAAGCTTTTCCTCAGCCATAACCAGGCCCTGGGGATTGTTAGCGCTGCAAAATCTCTTTTGCTGGTCTAAATAAATAAAGACAAAACACATAGAAAATGACTGCAAGAGCGGGATGTTGGGAGACAGCTGGCATAACACAGAAAAAAACAGAACAGGAAAATTTAACATGGCAGTCTGGATTGCAGCACAAGATTTTTTCCATAATAAATGTAAAACTTAGAAAAATCTAGCATTCGCAGAGATGGCCTGCCTTCCCCTTTTCCCACTTAAAAAAAGAATAGTTTGCCAGAATCAGGGACAATTTCTGAGATCCTTTTTCAGATCTGTTCCCACCGAAACAGAAGTCCCATTTTCCCTGAGCGAAGGTTGCTGGGTCCAGATGCTTGGACTCTTACCTCCCATCCCCACACAGACATACAAATTCCTATCGATATCAAACAGCTCCCAGCACGACCATTTTTAAATCTGGTCTAAACTTCCTATTGATATTAACTCAAAATGGTGCGTGCATCACAGTAAAAAAAAAAAAAAAGTGCGATATTGTTTTATTAACTGAAATAAAAGGTCGGAGAAAGAATTAAGATAAAGAAACAGCAAAAGCAGAAAATATCTCCTATGCTTAGGGAGTCATTCAACCTATAAATGGTCTGCAGGAATCTCTTAAAATACCTATTTCCAATCTATTTGAGCTACAAGAACTTGTACGTCACGCAGCTCCGCGTTGTCGCTACAGGCACTTAAATACTGAGCCGTCTTCTGCTTACCCTGATACTGGTCCCGTGGTGCTGCTCTGCGTAAAAGCCCTGTCACCTCAGCCCTGCTTTCCATATGGACAAGCTTTACATTGCCTGCCCACTCAGTAAAAGACGCGGGGAATCAGGGTGTCATTGGGTCTCTGGTTTTCCCCCTGTAAGAGCGCAAGAGCAACTGTTCATTATTCCTTTCTGACATCGCACAGGGCCAAGTGCTCGGTGCAGCATCCCCATACGCCTATACAGCATGCTCCCGCCATTGTACGTCTGCGGCTCCGTCCAAAGAAAAGTGAATTGCTGCCGTAAAACCAAGGAAAAGTTGTATTACAAATTGTTTTGTTGCGACCGGTTGTTCTCATGAAACTCAGCTCTTGTATTCTGTTATAGGTGATTGCTGCGATATTCAGAAAACAAGGTGAAAAAAGAGCCTGCTGTTTGCAGGGTAACGGGCTGATCTGACGCCCTGAGTGGAAGGATCTGACTTCTTTCCAGTGGGACTGGGATAAAATTGACTTCGACAAAGAGATCCTTCAGGACCCGACCCTCTTTCCAATCAGGGAGTAAAATTAAAGGCATATAAATAAACCCATAACTCAGCCCGCTGTCTTGCAGATGTTAATTTCCTCAACACTTGTTGTACAGGAAGCTTAAAACTGCCGAAGTTAAATGGATATTTTTGGCATGACTTAATGCTAATCTTTCAGGTGTCGTAAAAAACAGCCAGAAGATATATATGTCAGAGAAACCCGCGCGTGGCCCCTCCGAGCTCTGCCGGGACAAAGGTGGCGCTGCCTCAGCACAGCCTTTGCACCAGAGCCGAGCGGGAGCCAAGTGCTGGCTGTCGCCAGGCGAGCGTGGCTATTTGACAGCAAAAGATTGCACAGCGTATTTGGGGATTCCTGGACAGTGCCTGCGTGACTGTACCTGGTACGTATTGCAAACCGCTTCAGGAATCTCCTTTGGAAGGCTGTTGACCCGGGCAGGAGCCATATTCTCCCAGCTCTCAGCGGAGGAGACTGGGTGTGAATGTGGTGAAACCTTCAGGACCGTGGCCTCTAAAGGGTTACAGCTAAAACATCTGTAGAAAATCAGCTTTAAAATGTTATACAACAAAACATGTTATTGCTGGTATTTGAGTCAGGCTTGATAATGCATTTCAGGCTAAAATATTTCTTTGATTGTCACAGAAATATGTGGAGAGCCAAGTGTTTGCTTTCAGTGTGCAGAATATATTTGGTTGCATTTCATTACCAGAGGCTAATTGTCTGAGAAACAGTTTTCACATCCAGAATTCCTGATACGGTGCAAAAAAAAAAAAAGGCTACTGGGAACCAAGAAGCCTTATGTTGCTGATTATTTAAGAGTGAAAGGATTAGTAGTGGCAGTGAGTATTTAGGCACTTTTTGAAAGAAATGTAGGTTAGTTCTTGGATTGATGTGGGTGCCCAGCAATCCTACCCAACGCTGAAGTTAAAGCACCACGTGTGTACTGGCTGTTTGTTTATAAATACCTCAATAGCCGTTTTCAGTAAAATATGGAAATTCCTTCATTCTGTAGCCGTTCTCTGTTAGATCATTAAGCATGTCAATACTGCTGAACAATCAAACGGGGGAAAAAATGGTTTAATCTGCTTATGCTGGAGTGCTTATTTATTACAATCATTCATCAACAAGACCTGAAAAAAAAGGGGGTTGATTATATCCATTGGTTAAATACCGCGCGGTACACAAACGTGGCAAACACAAGAAAAAGATGGGCATCCTGCCTGATAAAGAATTACACTGGAAGTGAAAGGCTGACCTACAGTCAGCAAATGTTAATCATTTTTACACCAAAGTGAGTGTAACGTTTCTATAGGGAAATTACTTCAATCTGGTCAGTGCAAGGAGCAGTTTGTATAATCGGATTGCAAATAAGGTTTGATCACATTCCAGCTTAATCTACTCTCTGAGCACCATTTACAGCACTAAATCAAACACTGGGAAGCTGCAGGTGCTGCTTTACAGTCATTACACCCAAGGGGCAGGGACTTGGTAATAAACAGCAAATAAATTGAAGCACTGACTTGCCTGCTACGGGGCATTTCTAATTATCCTCTAGTTTAGCTGGAAATTGTCATGCTCTCATCACAGCCTATTTTAACTGCTGCTGAATAAGTGTGACACTTTTAGACTGAATTAACTGAGAATATGAAGAAATGCTGCCTTTTTTTTTTTTTAATGTTGGATCAGAAGTAACTTGCTAAGATCCAAGGAGGACATTCTGTTTTCATGTCTCGGTGCTGGAAGTAGAAACATAACAATTGTAAGCCTCATATATTTTAATTATGGGCTGAAGACCTACCAAAATGAACAGCACTTGTCATGATAGCTCACACATATCACCAAATAGGCTGATAAGTAGGGCTGCAGCCTCCCGTGCCGTAGTTGATCCAGGATTGATGGTGGTGGCTTTTCCTGGGAAAGTTGATCTCGAGAACGAATGGCGATTAACAAAGCAGCACGCTGTTGTTGTGATCCATTTAATAAGTTTAAGGAGAAGGGAGGAAGGTAAGACCCCTAGCTTCTAAAAAAAAAGTTGTTTGGAAATGCACAGATAATTGCAATGATTAAAAACCGCAAATATCTTAGCCATTTGTGATACCTCCAGATCCTCCCACCCAGATTTCATTCTAGTAACTTGTCAACACAAGTAATATTCAGGAGAAATGTTGATATAAAAAGACATCTCTGCTGGGAAGTACAGCACCGTAGCAGCAAAGGTATGTAATACACCTCGATGAGAGGTGATGTGGTGATCATTTTCGGTACTTTTAATAGGATGTCTGATATGCAGGTAGCCTGACAGCTGCAGTGACGAAGCTGCTGTATAGCTCAAACCCCAAACTAACTGGCTTTCTGTGGAGGTGGGGGGATACACCAGGGCTGATACGAGGAAGCTTTCTAACTTTTCCAGCTAGAAAGAAGCTAGGTGTAGCTAGCTAAGACATGTATCTTTCTATTTTAAAAAGACATAATTGTGTAAATTTCTAAATTGGATTGAAGTCCCAATTTGTGATCATATTTTCACCCAGATGCAATGCTTTTTATTAATATACTATGAAGTAAGATTCATAACCTTTAGGTAAATTGTTCTCCCTAATATCCCTAACGTAGTATTTAGCAGGTAATAATAATGAATGCAATTGGATCACAGCTCTGCAAATATTCTTCTTCCACTTGCTAATGAACAAGAGACAATAGAAAAATCCTTGGGTTTGCATCTTTTAGGACTTCAAACAATTAATAGCTTAAATGATTTATTAAAGGAAAAACGTGTAACTGCCGGTTTTATAGATCTCAGTGGTTCACCTTTAGAGGGGGACTACGGAGGAGATGATAGCACCGCACAGTGCAGCGCAGCTCCTGTCATCCAAGCTGCAAATACAGCTCGCTAACCTCAACTTCCAGGCTCTGAGGAGAGAATAAGGACTGCATGACCGCTGGGCCACAGTATTTATTTCAGTAGGGGGTAAATGGGTCTTTTCTGCTGGATAAACTCAGTTGCAGACTGGAGTGACGGTGGAGCAGAGACTGCCTTAGTGCCCATTGCAATACTGTTGGAGTTTCTAAATCAGAGGAGCAGGGGCTGGACTTCTCTGGAAGTGTCTGCTTTGAGCTATTTTATGGGAAGAATAGACTAGAATCAAGCCCAGAAGAAAAAAAAAAATGTTAAAGGCCCAGAAATATTGAGATCCCTGTCTCTGTTGAGTCTAGTTATTTTCCAGCCACCAATTAGGCTTCAAAACTCCGTATTTATTTGTAGAGGTTATCACAGGGGCACAAAGTATTATCCCATCCTTAATACTTGTTTTTTTTCCCCCAGATAGTTACCGTTATTTCCAGTGGCCACAACCAGGACCACTCAACGTTAGCTGGCAACTTTATTTTATTTTTTTCTTATGGAAATGCAAAGAATGTTCCTTTGTTACATGTTGATTTGGTATGGTATCTGCATTTAAAGTGCCTCCATGTTGTAGATGAGCTATGCTTTTCACATTATGTTCTTTCTTTTGGTTTTCAGGCAAATTAATTAACATGATACAGAAAAGGGAGAATACAAATGCTGAAGCCCTCACTTTAAGCCCTCATACTCTTTTGTTCTCCATTATTGCACCAAATTATTTAATTGGGTCTCTCTGATTGTGCACAGACACAGAAAAGAACACAGTCTATTGTGAGAAGCCCTACAACCATAATGCAGTATCAAATTCAATTCCCATCAAAAGTGCTTGCTGCTAAAAGCCTGTACTGTGGCTGCAGATTAATGAAGATCTGCATTGAGCAAAGTGGTGGTCGTAGAGACATTATTTTTCTCCAATAGAAGGCCTATTCTTGAAGAACAATAAAAGCATAGAAAAGCGTTAGTCTGCTTATGGATGGAAATAAATCAAAATGAATAAGAGGGTTGATGGAAATAGTCTGAAAGCAGTAGAGTGGAATTCTGAAAATACTGTTTTTGTTTTGTAAGGATTTTTTTTCCCATAGTCTCTCAAAAATGCTGCTTGATGGAGGCTCAAAAGCCTTGGAGTGAAGGACAAATTTGAAAAATCAGAAACTAATTGCAGAAAATCAGCATTTCACAAATGCATTTTTTTCTGCAGAAATGTTGCACAGAATCTGGGCTCAAAATAAGAAGAAAATGTAAAGAAGAAGAAAAATCAGTCATATTAACCAATACACAAGTCTGACCCAAAGAACAGCAAACAGCTCTGAAACAGCATTCAGTCACCTCCAGTTGAACTCTTCTTCTTTCCTTTTTCTTGACACAATTTTGTGCCTTGTTTTTCTTTTTCCTTCTTCTTTCAGTGTCAAAGTCAACTTTGCACTTGTTTTTGTGTCAACTACTAGGGCCAAATCCCAACGTACTTACCAGCAATTAGAACATCGCCATTGACTGTAACTGGACAAGCATGTGACTGTAATACTAAGCAATTTCTTTTTAGAGCCACATGGTTGCTCCATTCATACTTGCAGGTGGTATCACCTCGGCATTGCTTAGTGCTGGACGGGTTCAAACAACGAGCAGAGTACTCAGGTAAAGCAAATAGACCGCGCTGCGGCCAGGCTGTGCAGAGAGGAGGGGACCCACGCTCACATCACCTAAGGTCACCCACCAAGTGGAGACAGCCAGGCTAGGATGCTGAACAGGCTGAATCTCCTCTCTGGAAGTCTCTCCTCCTCCCCCCCTTTGACTGCGTAAAAAAGCCATAACATTTGGATTCCTGACTTGAGTGAACTGTTGGGTGCCTAAAAGGACGCAAGATGAATCTGAAACAGAGATATCCATTTTAAATACTTAATCTCTGTCCTTCATTGCACTCCCAGCATCCCAGCTGTTTATACAATCACAGTTGATGCCCAGTTTACACCAGTTTACTCAGGAAGTGGTTCCACCTCTGCACCGAGGATACATATTTGGAAACAAGAAATCCAGAAGCAGGTCCAGGACAATAAATGTTTTGTCATCATGTTAGGCTACTTTTTACCAGGTCTTTCAGGCCCAAGTCATGCACAGACCTGAAACCCTTCTTTTAGAACAACACCCGTTCTCCAAAGAAGTCATCAGCGTGAAAGCCAGAGCAGCGACAAAACCTCTTTTCAGTGCTGGAGCAGCTGGTGGGTGATTCTGTGCATTGCCGTGATTCAGAGGCCTACAGTGACTTGTCTTCTGTGATAAACTACCCTGTGTTGAATGATATTGGCCTGCTGTTCAACCCATTAGTTTACACAGAATAAAACAGAGCTCATCGTAGCCATTCAGTGAGATGAGATGCATCTTCTTCTTAAACGATATTCAAAAGTATGTCCTGAACCCACCTTATAGACTTAGAGTTTCAGCAGTCACCTGAGATTTACATTGCTACTTGCTATGAGTGCATTGGAGGTTGAAACAAAGTGGAGATGCACTTCTTGACCTATATTTTACCCTGGATTAAGTCACACAAAAGCAGGAAGTAATTTTGAATTATACTTTAAAATAATTTGTCATTACTCTAAGCTCTGCTTTTTCCTTTTATTCATTAGTATCTCTCAGTTCGAGCTCTGCATAGATAAGAAGAGCTTCTAGAACAGTTCCAAAGAGTCGTGTCCCTCTGGTGAGTTGTGTAGTGCAACTAAACTTAAAAAAATGGCTCCATTTTTGAAAGGTCCCAGACCCAACACCCTGTACACTCTTAGAAAAGTTGCCCCTGTGCATCCAGACCTGACTGCTCTGATTGCCAGGGTTCTGTGGAGAGGAACCTGGCTTGGAGACACTGTAAATGTTGAGTGGGTCCAAAGACAGGAGTACGGAAATGGATGCTTCCAGATCTATTGTCCCAGAAGCCAGGAACATACGTGGGGAAGGTCTGCCACTCCGGGCTGGTCTGGATATGGGCAGCTGTAGCACTAGCGCAGATCTGTGCAGGATGTGGACTGTAACTAGATGGCTTAAAATACTGCATCACGATTACATTGCCCTGGGTCTGTTGTGTGCAGTCTTATGATCTTTGCACAGAGTCAAGAGACCCTAAATAATTATAGTGAATAAAAAGGCCTGAAAATATAAGAGAGTTAGCCATAGCACACATGCTTTCTCCAGTGAAGGATTCGGTCAGTGCCTTTGAAACGCCCTGGGTATCCCACATTTCTGCATGGGCTGGAGAAGATAGCACAGGACTAAAGGGAGACTGACACTCTTCTGGAGACACTGCTGGAGGCCAGCTGGGACACTTCATGGTGCCCAAAGTGACACCACTGCTTCTGCATAACTGAGTGCCAGCTCCTTGTCAGCGCTGTATCACGGGCCTGTCCTGTGTCAGCAAAAGAGAGCCTTCCTGAGGGGTTAGACTAGTTAAAATTGGCAGACTGAGCACATTTTGCAGCACAAACAGCACAGAATATTTGGTTTATTGTTCCTTTTCTTAGTTAGTTTCCTCTTACTAAACTTTCTCTTTTTGGTGGCTGATGTTAGCTATCTAGATGAAGCCTGGGGTTTAGGCAGCATCAGTGCTCACCATCCTCTCCATCACCACCCTTTCCTCACCATCCTTTCCCCAGAAACCTGTGGTGAATCTTACCCTGATGTCCTTGGGGCAAACCCTGCCGTTGGGAGGGGGGACGTGCTGCGTAGGTAACGCTGATCCTGGGTGTTCACCAGCACGTCCAGTGCCGACTCAGTAGCCCAAAACTGTTGGGGCCAAGAGGGTCCCAGGTGCTCAGAGACCGACTTATTCCCCTGTCTCCGGGGAAGTAACAGCCTTTTCCTGCACCAAAGAGCTGCTTGGAAATGATCTTGAACAGCCTGAAATGGGAAAAGAAAGACGAACTACTCACTGTGTTTCTTTCTAAGGTTACTGGGCTGCAGATTGCAATGATCCTAGTTTTTGGCATGATACCCCTTCTCATCTTTCAGATTAGCTTCCCAGCACTGTCAGGCAAAAACTGACTTGAACAGTGGTAGGTCTCATCCTATGAAACTTTATGGTTCTTTTTTTGAAATTTTACAGGTGGTAAAACACTAAAAAGGAGATTACAAACCGCCACCCAGCCTGTGCCAGCAGAAAGGGAAGCAGGTGTGGGAGAGGGCTGGGTGATGCAAGGACAGGACTCTGCGGCACTGCCAGGGGGTGAGTCCCTGGCCTGAGCACTGCTACGTGCGGCAGCTACAAAGCACCTGCACATTGGCCTTGTAGGGATGTGAGCAGCTGCAAGGACCGACTATGGCTCCTCATGGCCATGCTCCTGTCCACATTAGATCACATGGAGTTTATAATCCCCACAAACCATGTCGAATTAATTACATTGGACTGCAGTATTAATGCGGTAACTGATTCTGTGTCTGACATCTAAATACTTCTGCTAAACTCTAACCTAAGACTAATAAAAGACATAATGGAAGTTCCTCGCTCAGCTTGTTTGATCAGACAAGACAGCAAACTAAACAAAGTCAGACAGAAGTATATTGAGCTCAGACATAGCTCCCTCACTATCATCTTGTTCAAATCATGGACATTTACTAGGAAACAGTGGTGTAAAACGACACTTACAGATTTATACACCTGCTTTTGTTTTAGCAAAATGAAGGTACAAGTGAAAATCCACCCCATACCCAGAGAGAACCTCTAGCCTTTGCTGCAGCCTAACTAATGTCTCCACACTAAATGCTTGAACATTGCATTTCTGCTGTCAAATTATCTTGCCATGAATTCTTCAGTAGGTCTTATAAGCTGCAGGATTTGAGGGTTACCAACTAAAGTTTCTCATCAGGCAATTCCTTTCCCGGGCAAAACTTCCCTCAATAAATGCTGCGAGCATCTCATGCCTGCACTGTCTTCGAAACATCTGTCTCTGTTTGGCAACAAAGGCACTTTAGATATAGTGAGCTTTGCACTGTGGTATAACTTTCATATTACCCTTTGCACAGCCATTTTACTTCAGCTGCATGCTGTGTATCATTCATTGCGAGTTTACTTCATTCTCTGGATTCATAGCTGATGCTCTCTGGACCATAAAATTTCAGCTGCAAAACCAGAACATCTCATTATTTCTGAAATATCGAGCTTGTATCTTCTTGATAAATAATTCCTACTAGTATAATGTATCAGACTAAAACATATTTTCTGAGGCCAGTGAGGTTAAAGCGGCAATCTCACCTTTTTTAATTTTTTTGCCCTGAAGACAGTGATTTCCATATATAGAGTGACCCCGGTTTGTGTTGAACATGGGGAATGAGGATGAAGCATGAAACGACACATATTGCTGTCAGAGATTTGAAATGAGGCCTGCTAACCTGTAGGCAGCCTTACAGGACTAATCAGTCCCTCACATTACCAATGTATTCAGATTGCTGCATGCGGCAGCCAGCAATGGCCGGGGAAGTTTTCTTTTTTATCACTGCCATTGACAAACATTACATTTTAATGCAATTCTCCCCTTCCATCCACTGTCTAAAAAAAAAAATCTTTTGACACCATATCTCTGAGACACTGGTCTCATCTGGTTTCCTTGATGCTTGAAGAGTGGGTGCGACTGTGTTGATTTGCTTTTGAATATACATTAGTCGGCAGTGCTTAAACAGCCGATAACATTTTTTTACTCTTGTAGCTGACAACACAAACTCTTTTGAATTCAACTTGCTTCTCAAACTTTGCCTCTGAAGTTTATAGTAGCCCAAGACACCTGAGCTGAGTTTGTTTGGAGAAGATGGAAGATGTGTGAGCAGGAATGAAAGCCAAAACCTCTTGTGCTCATGAGATTTTTCCTTTTTTTATATTATTCTAAGCATCAGTCAAAGCATTAACAAAAGAGCCTCTCAAATTCATAAACCCCTGACTTTCCCATTCAGAGCACACACCCAGCAAAGACTGGTTTTCCCCTTTTGTAAGACAGAAGTTTCAATGCTGATGAAATGTAATTTAAATATACTCTTTCAGATGACTGTTGTACTAAGTGCTATTTCATCTACAGGCACTGGTATTTCTTGTGTTCTTGGTATTATGTGATGACGCTCCATTTCAAGGTTTTGTGCAAGCAGATCAAAGCAGAAAAGGATAGAAAAAAACCCGACTAAAAGTCCTAGCGAGTAGTAGCCACCCAGTACGTAAATCCCTTCAAGTGAAGACTACATTACCAGGTTTTTGGGGTCAAAAAAGGCATGGTAGGAAGAGCTGGGTCAAGAGCACAGGCCATAACCCCTTCTAGTCCCAGTCCAAGCAGAAATCCACCTGGAAATGTACTGTACTGCCTGGTGTGCTAATCCTTCTCCTTGGATCCTCTCACCCTTCTGCAGAATTTCCCATGGGCCTGGAATCCATGAAGATCACTCATTGATACTGTTTTGGAGCTAATGGTGACACAGGGAAACACACAGCTAGGAGGAAGAGTAGGCATCGGTGCTGAGGTCCGGCACATCACCTACATGCTTAGCATCTCCAGCATTAGTCCTTCTGTCTTGGCCTCCTGCCTTGGCCTCCTGCCTGCCATTGCATCCTGTCCACAGGGCCCTGAAGACATGGGTTTTGCTTCTGTTCAGCCACTAACCCTCTTCCCGAAGGAATAAAGCAGTGGTGCTCTCTGGTCCCATGTCTCAGCAGGTTTTCCTGGCACTTTCTCCCTAATTGGGATCCTTTGTAGGTGAGGAACGATGGAGCTTCCATCACAGCTTGCTATGTTTAGTTATGGGCTTGCTTTGAGGATCAGTGTCCTAAACAAAATAAAACAATTAGTAAGAAGTAAAATTCGTGCCTTTAGTCTCCAGCATCCATAATGCTAAAGATTTTCTGGAGGTTGCTTTGAACCCCTCGTCCTCGGAGGGTGCTGCTGCAGGGTGGCTCAGGACGAGGTAATCCACCCTCCCTCCCCACTCTGGGCTCTACTTACCTTTCCCCTCCCTTGTTCTGGCACCAGTGCTCATCCGAACCTCCCGTGAGCTAGCTCCAGGCACAAAACTAGCCGAAACCTAATTTGGGATTAAAAAAAAAATGAATGGAAGCTTAAAACTGTTGCAGAACCTGATCCTAAAGGTGCTCAGCAGCTCTTGGAGATAATGAGCATCCCACAAGTTCAGACCCAACCTTATCTCATCCTGGAAAAAAGGGAGATGAGGAGGAGATGTGTTAGCCTGGAACAGTGATTCCCCGATTCAGTGAGTCCATAGTGCATCCTTCAGCATGGTGCAGGGGTGCTCAAGCCAGCTCCAGGAAAAGCAGCTCTGGAAATGGCAGTGATATGGTCACATCAGCACGGTGCTTTAGCCTGGTGAGCCCCGCTGAGGGGAGGTCGGGTCGGTAACTCTAACCTGGCACCACCTGGCCAACAAAGACTACGCCAGGTCACGGCTCTCCCTGAGGTCCCGTGTACCTGCCAACTCTGTGGTGACACGTTGGACACGCCAGACACTTTGGATTGCACTACCCATCCTTGTGTGGGCAACCGCACTGAGCACTGGACCTCCATTGGGATTAGCCACCGTGTGGATGCTCCACCGAACGCTCCTCAAGCTGACTGCCTCAGTCTGGAGATCAACCCCGAGCCGTGTCATATATGTGTCATTTCTCAGAGCTTCGTTCCCTCTCAGAAGGATTTACCTGGAGGCTCAATTTACCACAAAACTCAAAAGCAGCTCTGCGGAAATGTCTGCTCCTCATGAAACAGAAAAAATAAAGTTCCACTGAGGTTTTACATGGGTGTTATTTTTCCCCTTGTGTAATGTATGCAGTTGAACTCATTTTTTTTTCCTTGAAATAAAAGAGCTTCAAAGGCAGTTTAAATAAATAAATAAGCTTGATGAAGTGATAGAATTTTTCTGGAGGAGAGATCATCGGCAAATTCATTTTAGAAATCTTTTTCTTCAAACCATGGCATCTTGTTCTTAAAAAGATGTTTGAAGTCTTTGAATTTGCCCCTTGGACCCATTTAAATCTAATTTATAATCCCTTAGTCTCTGTAATCATATGAAACCTCTAGTTTGGTATTATCATTTGAGTCCTAAGTATTTGCCAAATACATACTATATCATCAAATATTTGTCATATAGTTGTGATTAAGATGTAGAGCCCTCAAAAGAGGTTGATAACAGTTTAAACAACTTTGGAGTAAATTAACGGATTTAAAGGATTAGAAAAGAGATAACAGATATTAAATGTGTACAGATTTTTTTTTAAGTTTTGTTGATTTTAAAATACCTGCCACAAATAATGAAATACATGAGCTGTTCTTGCATGTTATATCCACACTTTCCATTCTCCTGCATGTAAAACTGATAAAAAAATCAGATATCCCCATCATCATTCAGCAGGGTATTTTACCTTGGCAGGACATTTCATCTGGTGAAGATAATAGCAGCTGTGAAGGAAAGTCCACCATTCGAACTCTCAACAAAGTTCACCTCTCTCCAGTGAGGCAGAAAGCAAACCCACAGGCTCCCAAACCCCGCGATCTGGGCTAGGGAGCCAAAAACGTCCTCTGCGGCAGGAGCATTCGTGTTTGTCCTGCTTTAAATAAAGGCTCCAGGCATCAACTCACCCTGGCTGCATTGGCTCCTTGCGGCGCTGGGTGCCGCAGAGGCCCTTCCCCGGCGCTGGGGAGGGGGAAAGAAGGAGAGTAGGATGGGGAGAAATGACTGGGTCTCACCTGGGACAGCACCAGGCCACGACTTGGGCACGTTGCTGTACCTGGGGGCTGGGCGATGCTCCCAGGGGCTGAAGTATCCATTAAAACCTAGATGAGGTTTCATTTGGTGTCCTTGGTACGGGTTACTCTTTTGTCAAATTAGTGGAGGGTTATCTCAAAAAGAGAGTTCAGGGATGGGCCCTTGATTTATCACAGAGGTCTAAAATTTTAAAAGCTTGTACAAAAGCTTCTTCCCACAGGTTTTATTTTATCCATGTGGAGAAGTGGGTTTTCAAACGCTGAGAGAGCTTCTCTTAGCCATGCAAGAAAGGCAGCTCTTCTAGTTCAGGCACTCAGCAGATTAACAGTTATTACTATATCTTACGGCAGCAGCCATAATGTGAGGGATGCTATTGGGAAAGACCAGGTGAAGAGTTCTTATCCAAAAATGCCTAGAGTCTAAAAAGGCAAATAGAAATAGGTGTATGCAAAAGGTACCTCATTGCAGCAAATGGTGACTGAGAGTGTTTGCACAGACAAGAGGATTTTTCTTAGATGACCAGGATGAGGACCCCGATGGAGCTGCTGCACCATTGAACATGATCCAAGATGAGAGCTGAGCAGTTTTGAACTTGGAAATAAAGTTCTTGCTTGGCAGCAGCTGGAAAAGCATAAGACCACACCTGAAACGGTGTGTTTATACCAGGTGCTGTTTTACAAGATGGGCATCAGAGCTGTAGAAACAGAACAGAAAAGAGCAACAAGTATGAGAGGAGGCCTCAGGTATCTCAGCAGGGAAGGGAGGTTAAGAAAACAGACAGTGTATTCGTTGCAAAAGAAGACGCAGACAAAAAGGACCATGCAACGCGTGAGATGCTGAGGAGTGGTGAAAAGCTGGACGCCGAGGATGTGAGAATGGAACAAAAAGCTGGAGGAAGAGAAGACAAGGTTTTCACAATGTTTCTGCACACTCTCTCCCTATAGAGGGTAATTAGTATGAGGAACACAATAACCCACAATCATCAGGCAGCCCTGGATGTGTTTACAACACAATGGTTTGCTGCATTGGCAGGAGAAGCTGCAAAGCTTCTTGGAAACCCCCTTGTTAAAATTCTCCCACTAAACTGAGGGTTATATGACAGAGATAAAATCAAAAAAGCTAAGACACAAAATGCATTTCAATTAGCAAGGGACATAAGAGGCGACCAAAAGAGGTTCTTCAACACAACAGAAATTAAAGGAGAATAAAGGGAAGTATAACACCCATTAGTAAAAGGCAAGGGAGAGTAAATAAGCAATGAGGCAGAGCAGACTGAACTGTTCAGCATCTCGTTTCCTATGGCCTTCCCTCCCTTCCCCGCACCCCAAAGGCAAATTTTGTCCAGTTATTTATCAAAATTAATTTTTAGGAGGAAACAGGCACTCCAGCCAGGGTAACAAAACCAGATTGCATTGCAGAATAATTCTGTTGGATAAAAAAAGTCAAGCTAAAGTGCGCACAGTTCATGCTACAGCACCAAAGGAAGGATTTGTGGTCACCCATGAGGCAATACTGAGCTACCAACAGGACAAACCATGGTACCCACAGTTGGATGCAATGGTGACACTGAGCTGAGATTTTTGACTCCTAAGCTGGGCTCTGGTCTCCACGCCGGGCAGTTGCTGAAGTCCTTTATCAAACCTAGCTCACTGCCCCTATTTTTCCTGTTAAATTAGTTTTCTAGGGTTATGGGATAGTCACACAAACCAGTTTCTGTGAGGGAGGAGAAGGTGTAAACTTAACATAAGACAGCTGCCCTGCAATAACTGCCAGTGCACCAGTTCTTACCGTGGGATACATGTGGGAGAGTTTCCTCCTCGGCAAGTAAATGAGGGGTAAACAGCTTGCCTAGAGAGGGAGAATTTACTGTGGGGAGAGGAGCAATTAAAGCGAGCCAGCTTTGAGGCACATTCACACTTTAGCTAGCTGGCAGTAATTAGTTCCCGAATCCATATCCTTAGTGCTAGGATGCAGAGAAATATTTCTGAAGGACATATTTTTCCCTTTTGTGTTCAACAGGCTGTACTTTAGGACACAGTCTGTCAAAAGAACCACATGGCTTAATTGGTCTCCCAAGGCTGTTTGCCTTCATTCCTTGATTGTTCCTTGATGGTTACAAGTGAGCATTTAACTGGTAACTCATGAGTTACTTGACTAGGGCATCACAGCAGACATGTTTCTGGCAGAAGGAAGTAGAAGGTGTGAGAATACAGATGAAATCTTCTGAAGAGCCTTGAGTAAAATGCCAGAACAACACTTTGAACATAAAAAAGAGAAAAATAAACACTGAGACCAATTTCCAAGCCAAGTGACTTGGAAGTAGAGTCAAGACCAATAGACTTTGAACTGCATCCTAAGGAAGATGCATACAGTAGTGTGTTGGAGGACTTTTAGTCTGTATGCTTTGGACAAACCTGTCTTATTAAACTCATATTTAAACAGCCCTTTCAGACTTTTGTAGTGTGTTTGTTGTGTTGTTGTTCACTGGGGGTTTTTTTGGTTGTGGTTTTTTTTTTGTTTTTTTGTTTTTTGTTTTTTTTTTTTTTCCCCGGGTTGCTGTGATATTATTTCTGAAAACTAAGAAGCCTTGCACTTTTGTTGTGATGCATCCTTGACAACCTGCTGTCAAAATCAGCCACCAAGAGCTTTTCCCAGTGGTAGATAGTGGAGCCATCAAGGTCTTTTCGAGCTCGTCTGTGGGAGCAGGACTTTTCTTCCCACACCATTTCCAGTCAGAAGCAGGTGGCTTGTGATTGCAGCACCTTCTTCTGCAAGAGAAGACAAATAGCTCAGGGAAGGGGCTGATGAAGCCAAAAGCTGCGTGCTGCCACCCAGGCAAATGAGTGTGCAGGAGCCTGGGGTGAGCTGGGTGCCAAGGCTCCCGTGGCAGCTGCTGGAGATCTGGTCAGAGGGGTCGAGGGAGCTCAGGGGGAGGCAGACACCTCTGTCTGGGCACAGCAATAGCTCCCCAGGCTCTGCCAGCATAGGCAACCCAACTCCTGGGCAGACACCCCGGTGTGAACACCTTGCTCGGGAGATAAATCCCATTCCTCTGGCTGTGGTGAGCTGTGCCCTGTCCCAAGTCATGCTCATGCCAGCACAGTGCCTTTCGGTCTCCCTCAGGGTGCATATTTCTCTCTTCTCACTCTGCTAGTGTCAGTGGGAGCCTTTCTATTGATTTCAGCAGATGAGGAAACAGGACTTGAAAGACCAAATCTACCAGCAAAGCCCCCATACTAGCTAGCGTGGAACAATCTGGAAGGGTGCCATTTGCTAGAGCAGTGCCCTCCAGGTGACCTGTGCTCCATGGGCTTTCTACAGCCCCAACCAAATATTGTCATGCTTCCCAAATATTACACCCTATCCTGATTAGATTTGTTGGTTACTGCTCTCTTATTTAGTTATCCCTTTGTAAACCAATGATGCCTGTAAATTTAGGGTGTAGGTGGCGACAACAACCTTTTGGATAATGTGGGGAAAAAAACCTGCACCAGCCCCTGGTGATCTGCCTGTGTAGTTTGTTTTATTGGATTTTGTGATATTGAGATGGTTTGGCAACTGTTGGCCTGTCAGATTGAGAGGTCACTCACCAGCCTCCATCAGAGATTTAAAGGCACTGCAAGGAAACTCCTTGTGTCAATTTGACTCAATTTGCAAGCTAATGAGTTAAGCCCTCCCAATGTGTTTAGGGTCAGCTCAGATCTATTTGGGAAATGTTTGACTATTAGCATTTAAAGCTTCAGATGTGCCAAGCCCCATTTCCCCCTCCTGCTCCCCAGCCCTCTCCAGGTTGCTCCCTCCTTTAATTTCCCTGCAGGTTTTAGAAAGGATGCATTAAATTAAAATCACTAGCTGTTTTGTGAGCAGTCTTTTGTGACCAGTAATGAATGTAATGAGTGAAAAAGGATAGGGAAAACAGGATGATTAAATGATGCTGGGCTGTTTTTCACCCAGCAGTTTGCAATGTGACACAAATGGACAATTGGGGCTTTTCTTTTCCCATTAATTTGTATCTGTGTTTGCACTTGTCACATAAAAACCAGACTATTTACTAAAACATGAGGTAGGTAACAGATGCCACCTCCTTTGGAGCTGAACCTGATTGACCTTATGTCTGATAGTACAGTTGCGCAATGTTATTTTGGATTTTCTCGACGTTGGACACAGCCCCAAGCACTATGACAGCTAGACTTTACTCTCATGTGCCTTTAGAAGGATTGGTATCTTGCCTTGTGTGCTTATTG
This sequence comes from Platalea leucorodia, assembly GCF_965183815.1. NCBI lineage: Eukaryota > Metazoa > Chordata > Aves > Pelecaniformes > Threskiornithidae > Platalea > Platalea leucorodia. The sequence goes on from NC_138824.1 coordinate 56,611,186, forward strand.
TGTTTTATAAAAATACAACAGTCATTTTGAAACATTTTTCCTACCAGCATTGAAATGTAGTCAGGATTCCATTTTTTTTCAAACTGCAGGCAGAACTAAGAGCTTTCCTTCCTAAAACGCATGGTTGGATTTTTCCGTGATAGATATTAATCAAAAGCTTTAGCAATTAATCATTTTCTGAGCCAGGGTGTGCTCTGAGTGTGTGTGCGTGCGTGTGCGTGTGTGTGTGTTGATTAAACCAAGTATCTGGATCTGAAATCCTCAGATATCTATATGTTCATTAGACTGTTTTGGGACTATCCTGAAAACAATTTCTGCCTACTCCAAATATACCAGATTCTTTCTTACTGTTTTCTCATTTGTATGAATCCCACAAAACAGCCCACAGCATGGGAACAGCCCAGATTCAGTACCCTAACGAAAGCGAAGCCCATACAACTATATGTACAGAATTTAAAAGTGAGGTGCTGCTGTGTCTTCGTAGGATTCGCACTGAGGATTTAGGCAGGAGTGGATCTAGAGTTCTTGGAAAGTACCCTGTGATACAGTCCAGCCTGAGCTCTTGGAAATGAACATCACAATGGGTAAATGAAATGGTATAAAATTAAGTCTATGGAACAAGGCCATGCTCCATACAACGTTTCACTAGATGTGTATTTATAATGGGTGCTCTTGTCACTCCTAGGGACCTAACAGGAGGCTGAACCAAGGGCCAGTCTGGCTGAAGCAATCTATGGTCAAGGTCAAAACCCATACAGAGCACCTTCGCGATAATTCTCATGGAGACACAGAACAGTAGTTTTTAATTCAGCATTAGCAGAAATAAACTGAAGCTGGCCAGAGTGTAATGGATTTCAAAAATGCACTTGGATGCACAAAGAAATCAGGTCTTTTTACATGATTTTTTACGGCTGTTGCACCATGTGAAATGATAGGTCCTGTAGCTCCGACAGGGCTCTAACAAGAGTCATCATTGCCAGAGACTAGTGACACATGCAGTCAGCTGCAATACTTTAGCAACAGGCAAGTTAAGTAAACTCTTCATCCAATTTCCATTTCAATTTTATAGTTGCTGCCGACACAAGTCATTAAAATGCACAAGCTGGCTTCGCAATTATTCATTCAAATAACACTTCAAATTGTAAGGGGTATTCCTGCTCTTGAACTTGCAGAGCTGCCATCCACACCTCACTGAAATGCTCCTTGAAATACACACCGATGAGAAAGTGGCCTTTCCATCCTGATTCACCTCCGCTTAAAGATCTGTTTCTGTTCACAGGAGGAAAATGAACTCTCATGCAAATAAGGCAACAACGGTAAATACTTTTTGTTTTGTTTTTATTGAATGGGAAAACAAACTTTAATTTGAATACTAAACCATCCAGAATATCTAGCTGAAAACATGTTTTTATTATTTACATTCCTAGGTTTGGCTTGTTATGCTCCCGGCATATCTATTCATATCTCTTGCAATATTTTTTCATTTCATATATTAATATTTAATATTCTTTATACATTGTTCAACTTTAATGGTTGTCTAATTTCTGTTTTTCATCCACAGAGAAGCTATTAATTTATGAGCATATAGGGCAGTAAGTAATAATTTGCATGAATGCCTTGAGCAGATATGCTTCCATAGGCCTCCCATAGCATAGACTTTGGAAAGGGTGATACCATCTATTGGCCAAGCTTCAATGAACGCTCTTTACAAGAAGAAGAAGAAAAAAAGTTTTTAATCCGTAAAGAAGTCTACTAAGTCAAAAATCAAGAGAGATGACAGGAACTGGATTGTTTCTAGGGTTCGTTTGGCTTTTTTTCCCTTTATTAATGTGTTAAATATATTCCTGTGGTTTAGAAAGCATCACAGAAACTGAAGTTTTCTGTACATCTTCAGGATTTACAATGAGGATTAAAAAAGATTCTCAGAGACTGGCTGGCCTGCAGGGACATCCCCACTCCTGGTGTTCCCAGCCACAGTCTGGGACTCTCTTTTCAGAAGGTCAGTGATAATTTACACCCTGTGGTAAGACTAACTTCTGACTCCTTCTTCCACAGACAGATGTCAATGTAAAGCACTAATAATGATGTTTACCATATATTGCTGTCCCCAAAAGACGCAAATGAAGCAAATAATGGGATTTATTTTGCATTCTGTTGAGTATGGGGTGGAGGAAAAACATTGTTTGTTGGTTAAGTGCATGTCTTCTGTCTTCACATACAGCTCATTAGAGCATGTGAAACTGCTTGCTTTGAACAACTTCATGAATACAAAACATTTCTGATGAGAGACCTTTCTACTGGACAGTAGACTGAAGGAAATTTCAAAATTTTTGCAGACACACAACATCAACAGCATTTTCTATGTGAAAGTATTGAAACTTTGACTTTAGCTTGTTTCAGCCACGAAATTCTGATTTAATTTTTTCAGTGCTTTCCTGTATTACAATTTGACATTAAAAATGTGAATGGAACATTAGAAAAGGTTTGAATAAATTGTCACAATATTTTTAAAAAGTCTTTTTTTTTTTTTTTTTTTTTTTTAATTGGTACAGGTGTAATAATAGCCCCATGACTTGATATTGCAGTGTGATCAAAGCACATTTCAAAAGGTTGGACTTTCTTGTGGAATGCAAAACCTATATTTTGACAAAGTCTTTCTGGAAAGTTGGAGCTCTCTATTTAATGTAGATACAACTGAATAGAGTCCTGCAACTACCAAAAACCACCCAACACCATACAGGGACAGGAAAGGAAGAAAATGCCTGATGGCTGGCAGGTATCCTCCAAGGATTGTTCCAGTGCATTTTCCCATAATATTCTATTTAAGCAGAGGAGTTGATCTGTGCATTTCTCCTTCCATTTTAAGAGTAGAAAAAGAGTCCTGTCCACCAGGCAGAAGTTACTGCAGAATCTCCTGCAAAACATCTTCTTTGCCAACAGACATTTCCAGAGCCTTCATTTAACGACATTTTCTCATATGGCTGGACTCCATATTTTATGTGGAGTTCACAAAAATAAAGCAATGGTGCATGTGCATTTAATCTTGGCTTGGTTTGCTGCAAGAGTGCCTTCAGGCAGAAATACGTGCATCTTTTTCTTCAGTCATCTACTATTCATATGTAGTGATAATGCCAGTGACTCATAGACTCAATGACCTGAATGGTCTGGTCCTGCGCATGGGGGTAACAGAGCAGAGCCTGGCTCAGGGAGCGCTCACCACTCAGCACGTGGTCCCAGCTTTCCTACCCAAACAAGCAGCTGCCTGTTCCTGAGGTGTAGTTCTGCAGGGTAGAGTCACAGGGGTGATAAAGGTGCTTTTAGGATGCTATTTGTCTGACCCATCCCAGACTGCTCTATTAGCACACATTATAGGCTAGGTGTACCCTCTTGTCTCCACTTGAGACAAAACTGTGTAGAGAACAAAACTCATGCTCTCTCTCATTCTCTCTTTCTCTCTCTAATAAGATGATGTTCATTAACTTTCTTTCACGAGCCTTTTAACCTGATTTTCCTGGCATTTGTGCACTGGGAGAGTGTACAAGTCCAGAAGTAAAGGCTTGATTTAGTTGCTTAAGTGCTTCTGCCTGGTCTCTCAACTGGCTTGAGAGAGGGTTCACCTCTTTCAAAAGGTACGGCACTGCTGATTTTGACATTTTGTCCAACTGGAAGTCCATTAACTAAATGGTACCTAGCTTTAAAAAAAAAGTAGTCCTCCATGTTAAAGACATATTTAATTTTTTTTCCTTATTGTTTGAATTGTAAAAAAAGAAGGAGAACATGGTAGAAAATGCAGTTGAAGAAAAAATATCAAGTGAAAATTTATCTTCATAGTCATTTTCTACTCAATTTCCATGGTTGAAGAACTAAAACTCTAATATTAAAGTTTTAAATTAAGCTGTGTATATCAGTGTACTCATAGTACTTGGTAGCATGTATAATAATCTGTCACATTGCTTTTCCAACTAATCATTAATGAATTAATGAAAGGGTTTCACTGGTTTTGTACTGTGTAACATAATGAGATATACAGTATTTAAGGCTTTCAAAGATTTAGGACTCTATTAATGAAAAATAATTATTATCCTACAACAGTAATTAAGTGTAATTTGCACGGAACTAACATTTTCTAATCCGTAAACATTAGCGATGTCAACAGTTCCTCACGGAGCTGTTAACTGCTCTGCAACATTTTTTAAAGGAAGATGAATGGGCTAATGCGCTGGCAAAGAGGGACGCAGTTCAGAAAACTGGTAACAGCATCGAGGCAGAAGGCCTCTGGGCAGATCTGGGGAGGCACATCGGTGTCTGCAGATGCCTATCTACAGCTTCAGGTGCTTAAATACCCTGGGTCCTTGGATTTAGGCGAAACGCAAAAAGAGGATGATGCATACGCCAGGAGTGATTTGCAAGGTGAAAAGCGAAGCTGCCTTTTGCACTCATTGTAGGGATCCTGGGGACTCGGCAGAGCCTTTTCTTGTGCTGTAAAGGGCTGTCCAAGGGCAGTGCTAAGGGCAGGTGCTGGAATGGGATCGATTTACCGGGGCTTAACAAGCTGCTTATTAAGCGTTTTTCTTTTGCTCAGGTTTTTCCAGGAACACCCTACCTTGTCCCTGCTGCAGGCTGAGAGTGCGTCTCATGTCAGTTATGATGGCTTGCTTGAGAGGCAGCAAATGGTTAAACTACCGTAAGTTGTTGGCGGTGTTTGTGTACTAGTTGACATCAGATTACAAGGAACAGAAACTACAATTTTGTCTCTATTTTGACACACCCAAGAGTCACCCGCTCCCTATCACTGCTTTTCAGCACAGGCATGCCAAACGAGCATCAGTTTTGCCTGTATCCCCTGGACTGAACCCACCCACAGAGCCCTGAATAGGACCCACAGATTCATGTTTGCAGAGATCCTCTATGGCCTAGCAGATTGTAGATGGCATAAACTACTAGCAGCTGGAGTTTTTTCCTCTTTTTGCATGGCTGGGTGATAAAGAGAGCAAATCTTACTTCTGCCAGTTAGTCTTTTAGCTAAAATATCACTGGTCTGTCCTGTGGATAGGAAAGTCTAGAAATAGTGGGCTACACAATTCTTCAAAATATCCCCTCCCTCTTTTTTTTACTTGCAATTGTAAAGACCTAAAATTTACAAATGTTACCTCAGACAAGCTTGAGGTTACAAATCAGCAACGAAAGAGAATATGGCAACGTGTGGCAAGAAGAGAGAGGGTGTCTCTAGAGCCAGGGAACTTACAGGTCATGTAAATCGGGTCCTGCTCCAGCTGCACACCATGCTTCCCATGCAACTTTAGGCAAAACTGTACTGTTTGAGCCTGTGGAAACCAATACACTTCAAATTGCATTACCAGCAGTTGAATGCTTGACTTTACACTGTAAGGCTGTTTTAGTATTTTGGAGATTTGTGTGCAGTTTTGAAGGCACCGCTGATTTATAACCATGTGACGTACTGCAAAGAGTATTTGCAAAGGTTAAATTAATAACTGACAGGGAGGCTACTGGAACAGAAGACTGAATAGAATTTGTGATTTTATAATCTTGTGATATGTTAATTTTATGTCTTTTATCTATGTGCATTTTATTAACAGACAACACTATGTTTGCCTTGCCACTTCCTCAGTGAGAGGTGCACGGTGAGGGAAGAAGAGAAGGCTATAGGAGGTTTGGAGGCTGATTTAATTTCTTAGCTATAATTCAAAGTAGATTAGAAAATAGCCTTTGAATAGATTTTCCCTGAATGTTCAAAGTAAGTTTTCCAGCCTCAGAGTGAAGATCTGAAATCATCTAATGAGGAGAAAAAACAGGAATAAACAATTTAACCAGTTTTAAGATGGACTTAAACAATACAGTCTCTCTTCCTCTGTCTCCTGGGCTTTTTTGATGACCTACCTCCCCCTTTTACAGCTTGTCAGTATTATGTTTGCTTAGCCTCCTTCCCCACATCCATCAGGGCCCTCACACAAGCTGCACACAGGAAAGGACATTTGCATGCTGTTCTCCACCCCCTTCCTACATTGTGCTGATAATCTGGGATCCTTCCAGCACCTTTTGTCATCACTCCTAGGATGCTGTTCCTTCCTCCCTGCTCATCTACCTCCTGCCCTCTTTATCAGTCAGAAAGTCAATTTGTGTGTATAAACTGATATAGTAAAAAGGTTGCTCTCAGTTTTCTGGAACAAATTTTTTCATACATTTTAATTAATGTCTACTTTAATCCTCTTAAAAAAATCTGCTATTCTGTATAAGGGGAACAAAACAAAACAGAAAAAAGTAGTCTTTAGCAGCTAAATCTTTTAAATATCTATATATGTGAGTGGCCAGATAATCATAAAGATCTTTTAAAAAACCTTCTAAAATTTCGAAGCATCAAGAATAAAAACATGATTTCCCTGGAGTTTTGTGTGTTTCATCCTCTATCTTCAAACGGTCTTTAACCAAAATTTCCAGAAAAAAAAAAAAAAATCTCTTTTGGGAGTCGATGCAACATATACCAATTAAGGGCCTTTATTCCAGAGTGTCCGAGTGGGGAAGTCCAGATGCAACCAATGAATATGTGACTGTAGCTTTCACTATACTATAGCTGTGGCCTCTGCACAACATGCACTTATCATCTGATAGCCAGGAACTATTTCCATATTATAGACTCTTCTTAGAAACTTTGTGTCATATGGATGTATACTGAAGCATAAATTTGCCGATATGTATTTTATAACATAAACTTAAATTTTAAACTTGTTCATCAACATTAACTGACACTGTTGTTTTCATTTTCCTCTTTCTACTTATGTTTAAAAGGAGACACTGAAGCTAATAAGGGGAAATTGCCTCTGCATCTCATCTGTCACCCAAGCTCTGCTTCCACTTATTCACGTCAGTAGGAAGCCAGAGGCACTGCGAGACCAGCAGCAGGGCTGGCACTGTTTTGCACAGCTGGAGAGACCAGCACGCTCTGCCCCTTCAGGGCCAGGGTTTGACTCCCTAAGATGGAGAAGTCGGATGCAGATGCGAGTGCACACATCTGCAATGATGAGCAGGATCGATGAGAGAATTAATTCCCCCAGTTGTTTAATGCAGTGGACGTGTTTCTCTAGAGAGCCGAGTTCAAATTCAATTTAGATGACAAGTCAAAATGATGGTGGCCATTTTTTTTCCTCCCAAGGAGATATCTATCTGCCTCCAGCTACCATGACATAATTGGCAATATCTTCTCAGGACAAATCAGGTCTGAGATTGATAGGGACTGCTGGGCACCAAACCTTGAACCAGGGCTGCCTGCACCATTCCTTACTCTGACTGGTACTGCTAGCTCCATGGGAGCCTGAAATTCATATGCAATACCTCAGAATAATGAATTAATTAAAAACAGACATAATGTCTGCTGGAAAGGTTCAAACTTGCATCCACAATGATGACAGGAATTCTTCTATTGATTTTAAAAGAGATGATTGGAGACCCAATAATGGTAACATTTAAGCCGGCCATTTTGCAGAACAACCTACTAACTTTTAGGGTCTCCACATTTTACGTGCTGAAATGCGTAGGAGCTTGCTCCTGACCTCGGTTCCCCAGTCATCTGCACCAGGGATTTGAAGACACATTTGCATGTAGACTTGCATGTAGTTTGAGCACACGACTTTCCTTTTGGTGGGCCCCAGGGCAAAGGAAGGGAAAGAGGTGAGCATGTGCGTGGCTCCTTCTGCAGGCAGGACTCCTTCAGGATGTACGCCCAGCTCCAAAACCAGGAGCATCTCCCTTCTTTGGTGCCACCTCGTTGTTTCCATTTGGGAATGACTGTTGCGCTAATGCTCTAAAAAATTTCGACCATGATGTTGAAGTCCTTTGTATCAAGCTCTGTTATAGAGACGCTGAATGTTTCCTAAACCAAGAAAGATGCTAAAGCAAACAATGAAGGAGTTTGGGCTTACATCAGGTTGCAGAATTTTCTGTTCTTTTAAGAGGTAAGATGAGTACTCCTTCTCTTTACACTCCGCTCATATCCCAGCTGCAGTTGTGGCTCTTCTCATCATTACTGTGCCAACACTCAATGTCAACTACTGTGTGGATGAAGCTGAGCAGGGAGGGAGAAAGTTTACCTCCTTGAGTTTCACACTTTCGGCAGTACCTGGTAATAACCATATTTTATTCACTATTCACACGTGGAGAGACTTTCAAAGGAGTCTTAGCATATACTAGCAACAAAATTTAATCTTCAGCATTCAGCTCCCCCTCCAAATGAAAGACTATGTCATCTCTGGGTTCAAGAATGCTAAAAGATGTGAATTCTTAGCTCTAACTAAAAAGGACATTTCCCACCTAGTCTCTGTTTCAGTGTACAAGGGTGGTGCTTAGCGATTCAGTAAGACCACCTTGACATTTAAACATATGTCACTCACTTCAAAAATGTGTCTAGCCCTCCACCCTCCTCAACCCCCTGGCCTCTATGAAAAGGAAACTGAGCCTTTTAAGGGCATCTGTCAAATGTCAGGCAAGCATGCATAATCTGCAGTGTGCTCCCAGGGTAACTGCTGAATAGTTGCTGCTAAACCCTTCTTAAACTAAGGAAAGAGCTAGACCTGTTGAAATGAAGTACAAAACAGGAGGAACTTTTAAAAACAATTTGTTGGTACAAATGCAGAGACCTCCACTTTGAACCGCATGAGTCTGTCACTAGTGGCAGCAGACTACCACGGCACGCATTCACGACACCAGCTGTCATAATTAATTTCTTGGCAATCATTTCTGGGAAAAGAAAGTTACAGAGAATTAAGCTAGCACAGAGTATCTGCCACCAGAAGAGGGGAAAAAAACCTTTAGTGAAGCCTTTGGGAAGACCCAAATTAAGCTTGGCTTTCTATGTCCTGTAGCTTATTAACCTTAAACTGTGAAATTCTTGAGAGAATGAGGATAGACTATGAACAGAACAATTGCAAGACTTCCCTCTGTATTGAAATGAAGTGATTATGTGTATCACTGTAGCACATAAACAACAGAGACGTTGAGAAACTCAGCATTTCCAAGATAATAAAATAAATGGGCAGAGGAAGTTTTCCTCAGCTCATAATGATTTATAAGGCAAACTAGTAGCCTTCTAATCTATTATTCTTGGTAACAGTTCCCTTCCCACCCAAAGATGTATTTATATATGCAACGTATCCAGTAATATCCAGTCAGAAGCTGAATGATTTATCTCGCGGTCTGCAAATTACATTAACAACATAATTAATAACTTAGATATAAAAACTGTGTATATCAAAGCAGTATGTCATGTAATCAATGGCAACAAATCATTTTCTCTGGTGTTTAATGATTCTTTCAAGAGGGCGAATCTATAAAAACAGAAGAGTCAATCAATGAGGAGGCTGCATACATTGTCTGTCCTATTTGCAGACTTGAAAACTAAGGTTGCCTTTATTGTTTGAATTTTAACTATTGGAAATCAATCTGGGAACATAAACAGAAAGGAAAAAAAGTATTAATGGCAAAAAAAAAGTTGGTATCTGTAAAATCTAGTCAGAATTGCCAGCTTCCCAGGTATTGCTAAATGCTGATCATGTAAAACGTTTATGAAACCATTATCACTTGCACAAAAGCACAAACATGGGCAGTACATTGAAAAATTATCTTTTGAAAAGGGAGTGCTCTTCCTCCAAACTATAATGCACAACTTGGATGGGTGCTGCAAAATCAATGAGCTTTCCTGACAACCCTAGTTCATTTCCAATGCCTTCTGCTGAAAGCGTTAGTCAAAGCCCACCTCATTCATTCTCAGGAGCAAAATAAGGTAACACATTTGTGCAGGGCATAGGCTCTCTTTCATTGACTTACTCTGGGTGAGCATTTGCTCAACTTCTTTCCGTAGGAAGGTGAGCTGAATACAGGGGGAAAAGCTCTCATCCAGCAACTGCTCTAGACTGCGAGGTTCCTCCTTGTTTTTTGGCAACGCGCTTTTCCACTTGCACTGACTCATTTCAGTCGAACACCCTCATTCAGAAGTCAGGGCTGTAATTCAGGAAATGCTTTCATGTTGTTATGACAGACAGATTTTTTTTATTCATTTTTCACTCTAAGATGGAAAGAATGAATGCCTTCTGTGTAGCTCGGAGGCACTCAGAAGCTTAAAAAAAAAAAAAAAGAGAATTAATAAAGTCTTCATGCCTTTTCTATGCTATCTATCTGGAAAAACCAGCTTTTAGCTACGAGGCCCAGGAGGACAGCAGAACCTGGAGCTCTGGATCCACACAGGCACTGAAGTACACGTGAGTGGGATTCATCTTTCCAAACTTTAGATAGATGTCTACGGTGTCCACTCCTGGGCTGGTTATCCCACTCCCTACTAGTAGTGGCAAGAAATAAGCATTTGTAAGGTGTACTTCAACAGACCAATGTCAGAGGTGAACACAAGGATAAAGGAGTCCCTTCCAATTAACTGTAAAGGGTGGCCAGTTCAGGTGGAGAAGTCGATGTTCGAGCTTTCTATGGATGTTTACCCCAGCATCTCTTGTTTGCCAGGAGCTTTACAGTCCGAAATGCCTTTGTGGATCCGGCCCATAATACCTCAGAGAAGAGCAGGTATGATGGACCTCCCTTGTTATGCTGATCAAGAGGGCAATCTGCAATGCTCTCCTATGATGCACAGAGAACAAAGTTCAGCCTCCACCTACTCGCAGCCCCACCCTGTCCCCTGCCTCCCTGCTTGCTTCTGGCCATGGAGGGTATTATAGCTTGAGCAGCTACAGAGTAATAATTACTATTTGTGTGCATTCTTTTCATTGCCATATTTTTTAGAAGCGACTCTTGATCTTGTTCAAAGCGTGACGCACGGAGGATAACAACTCCTGGGACAAACAAATCGCACTATTTAGCAGTGTAAGCCTCACTTTCCAGTTGCATTTGTATGTATTTGTATGCTTCCCAAGGCAAAGCTGGAAACCAACTTTAGCTGTGCAGTGATGAGGTTGGAGGAGAGGGAGGGAGGGAGGAAGGGAGGGAAGGAGAACAATAAGATTTTAGATACCTAGAACAGGGAGCATACGGTTAGACAAGAATAACTCATATACACCAAAAGCCAGAGACAGCCAAGGATCAGTTACACATTGAGCCTCTAATGATCTGCTTACATCAAAAGCCCTTTCAAGGCACAGCAACATACCTGCCCCGCAAAGGCTCCTGAGCTACGGGATAATGTAATCATCCGTACAATATCCTTTCTCTTTTGTGAGTAGTTTAAGCAAAGAAAAGCAGCCGCTTTGACTCTAGTATTAAGCCTCATCTTGAACAATAACTAGGAACAATAATGCCACCTTATTTGCTAAAATGTGCTCTGTGTGTGTGTACGCAGAGTGACTCTACCTGGGATATTTGGGCATTCCTTGCAGAGCTCCAGAATTTTTTTTTAATTTTTGATTTCTGGTGCTCATTGTGTAGTTGTGTGGGAGCTGCGGAGTAATTCTCAAATCGGTTGAATTCATCTTATTTGTTTCACAAGCAGGTATTTAGATGAGCTTTGTCTCCCTAAACCTCTTAATATAAAGAGTAAACTAGATTGCCTGTGAGTGTATTGACTGTGTTAAGAATGCTGGATTGTATTGCAAAGGAGTTCAGGCCTGTAATGTTATCACTCAGCAGGAATGGATCCCATCAGAAGGCACATGGCGTGCCATGACGTAGCCAGCCTTAGACCACAAAAGCAGACTTTTCTCTGTGAATTAGACAAACCACACAAAAGGCAACAATAGCTAGCATAAACACTATTTAATACTATTCACAGGCTATTGAAGAGATGGGCGTTGACTAAGAATTGCAGCAAAGCCAGTACATTGTTGTCAGATGAAAGGACGCCTAATGAACAGGAAGCATCATTTGAGCAGGCTGACAGTAACCATATAACTGCAGGATTGTGGGACTGGCATTTACCCCATGGGTCTTTACAGTCAAAAAAATAAAGAGAAATTAAAGCATAAGGAATCCTTTTTTGTAGGCACTTAAAGCCCATAAAGCAACACAAGAAAGTGTACAATTGTCTTTTCATGATTTGTCTGTGCTTCAGCTAATCATAAAAAAGAACTTTTGGGGTGCAGTAACTATAGGTTCTGTGTCGTAAAATAAACCCTTCAAACAACAGAAGATTGGGGTATTTGCAAATTGTCCCAATTGAAATAAGAGCTGCATTTTTTTTCCCTCAGCTATCTCAAACTAGATTCTAGCAATGGCTCCCTTAGTAATGTCATGATGATAAACACTTTTGTACTTGCCCCAACAACAAGGCTAAATAAATGCTCTTGCAGTGGCCCTACTTTATTTGCTAATGTGTAACAGTAGAAGGAACCTAATTAAATAGATTCCCTTCTGATACAATTATTCCAACTATGTTCTCCAATCCCCATGATCACACGCAGAAAATAGCTTCAAATTGTCCCTGCTTTGAGTATTTAACCCTTTAAATTGTGCTCTTAAGATGCAAGCAACATGCTAAAACTCCTTTCTGTCGAGACTTTAGCCGAGAGAGAATGGACTTGGGCTTCTTAGAGAACAGAGGTCCGAGAGTCGAATTTTGTTAGTGAGAGTTTTTCTGAGTAAGACTGAAAATATTTTAGGACTGGCATGTTTCAAAATGTTCTTTGGGAAACTGAATCTGGAACAGTGTCCACAGAAAGACCTCCAGGCCACTTAGGCCTGTTATTTGGCAAAAGGCTGTGATGAATAGCATTGTGGCCAGGGAGAGGATATTATTATGTTCTGAAACTGAAGAACTGGCTCTATGCTGTTTGTCACTGCCTGAGCAGGGACACTGGAGTTTATATATATATGTATTTCCATGTACATGTATATATATCTACGTGGACCAGAAGATCAGCTCCTGTACTCTAGATTTCTCAGCACCCTGCCCCAGTAATACAGCAACCGATGCACATGAGGGGCTGCAGGGAAAATGACTATGTATCTCCTTACTCCCACTTTTGGACGCTTCAACCACAGAAAGCCCCAAACCAGCCTTTTTGGCACTGGCACTGTGAGTAGGAGGCAAAGCAAGTTTTGAGTAACAGGGAAGTATATAATGATTTAACCCCCTTCTCCATTAACCCCTATCAGCTCTTTCAATAGGTGCACTGTAATACACTTATAGAAAAGAAAGAGAAAGCAGGTGTTGAGGGAATGAAAACCGAAGATCCTTTTCCACATGAAACAGCTGTGAAAAGGCAATCCATGTTGAACTGTGTTTCAGAGGATTCCAGCTAAATTGCCCCCTTAAGGATTTCATTTTCTTTACAAAAATTCAACTACTTGAAAATTAGTTCTACATTAAAAATTCTCTGAATGAACAAATGAGGGATCCAGCCAGCTCCTGACTCACTATCAGCCCAATTTACCTCGCCCACGCAAACCTTTTGATATGTTCTGAATTAGAGCATTGGTTATGCAGTTGACTTTATACGCTGTTTATTAACTGGCAGAAGGAGACCAAAAGAAACACTCAGATTACAGCACGCTGTGCCATTATACTGTTTTAAAACATCCCCTTTATGTTTATATAAATATGTTTAAACATACGTTAAAATAGAGAAGATGATTTTCACCAATAGACTCGGAGTGACTGATCCATCTAGTTCTAGAAATATGTAAGAGACAATTATAAAAATTCATTGAGCTTGAGCTGGTAAGTTGGTGAGTTAACATTTAAGGGGGCACAGCTAAGATTTTCTGGGCAGCACAAATCGAGTAGGATGTGTGCAAGGGTGATCGAATGAATAGCTGATTTCAGCTTTAACCACTGAGTGACTAGTGTAGTTTATCATACATTTAAGGCTGGAAAAGAAAAACAAAAAGAAAGAAACAAAAAGAAAGAAGAGAAATAGAAGTTTAATTAAATGCCATGGATGCAGTATAATGCAAATCTCACAAATAGAGCATAATTGGTTTAGCAGAGAGATCCAATGCCATAAATAACCATTCATAATCATATACAATTAACATATCAATAGTTCTTTTTTGGAGTTATAGTCCATAAGCTAAGTTAGTTCTTCACTAGAAAAGTCTGGCAAAACCAAGCTGTTAATTAAACCCTTTTCAGAATTTGGTGCCACATTTCGACTCCTCCACAAAAAAGTCTGAACCTATTATAGTGTCCCTCTTCTTCACAAGCAGAAGGACACATTTTTTGCCTATTTAATACCACACAAATCTTCAGAGAGGAGAAAACCATAATCTCAAGCCTTTCCACTACAGCTGGCTGGATGAAGTTGCCTGTGCTGTAGTACAGTATTGGGACAATGCAGTAGAGACTGGCTTTTTGCGCAGCATCAAACAAAGCTTGTGCCTGATTGAAAAAGACTTCATGATAACCTGAAACAGTCTTAAAAGAACCCAGTCCCAGCTGAGGGTTTATGTACTTTAGGTGATAATTATAAGAATAGGTTAAAGATCCTCTTTTCCTCGGAATTAATTAATGTCCCTCTTCCGTGTATATTAACAATAATTCAATCCTGATCTCTGAGCAAAAGAAAAGAGCTCATTAAAGAATGGCAAAGAGCTTGCCAGTTACCTGCAAAAATGCTGAGAGCTTTCTGAGTACTCCCAAATTAAAGGGGAATTAGAAAAGCTTTAACTGGTTGCACAAAGGGCTGAAATTTTCACCTCAAAATTGCTTCAAAGAAAGGTGGCTCTCCAAGCAGCTGGAGTCCCTGCTCTGCTTTGAACAGAAGACGTGCAGATGGGCTTGCTTTCCAACTTTGCGCCTTTCCTGGGGTTTGCCTTTATTATTAACTTCACAAAACATAACTCCACAAAACAAACACCGGCCCCTTCTTGACCAATTCCTCATTGCACTGCGGTGGGCCTTCCTCCACCCCGGCTTCCTTCTGTCCCCCTCCAAAGGCCTCCCCATATTGCCTGAGCAGTTCCCACTTCAGCAGAAGATCTCTGCTCTCTTTCTAGAGGCTTCAACTTTTGGAGAGGAAGGTGACTAAACAGATGATCTAGGTCGCTGCTGTGCTGTTCACCCCGTTACATGAATGTGCAATGATGCCCGTTTAGTTTTTAAATTACTGATCTTTTAATGAGGACTCCACTGAAGGGCCTTGGAGCAACTCTGTGGTCCTGCACGTGACAACATTTTATCTTCATATCCACACATTTTCACCTGTACCTACAGATCAGTCAGGCAAAACCATGAGGAACATCATCTGTATTTATCTCCATTGTAACAACAGAGTTTATTATTAAAACTACTTAAACCAACAAACTGGTCTTTTTGAGCTGGCACCCATCTCACCACAAAGAATAGAAGGACACAAAGACCTACCAGGCTCCTACCTCAAAGGAACCCTGTCAACCTTCAGCATCAGGTGTATTTTTAAAAGAGATGATGCCTTTCTTGTCCGTTGAATGTTGCTATATTATCAGCAAATCAGCTTAAACACAAATAATAGTTAGGACAGACATTGTAGGAGTTATAAAACATTTTCTGAGCAAATGTCCCTTCTGGACTCTTTGTTGAAATGAAATGAGACTCCGAGACAAAAAAATTGAATAATGAAATGTCACCTTTCACCCCCTTAATTCTAATGCTATACTCGGGTCTGTGGGCTTTCTTACCAACATTTCATTAACAATGCTGTGGGAGGAATAGGGAGTTTGATTGATGGGACCAATGTTACACTAAGCTAGTTGATTATTTCATATTGGATGTCATACAAAGATATCTAATGGCACTTAAATCATTAGCTAATGTAAAACAGAGAACATTTAAATCATGAGATAATGGGTACAGAAGCTGTACTAGTGCTTCCTAATCTCTGAATCAGCTGAACTTTCAAAACCAAACTCTAAATCCAGAGTTTCCACATTCTCTAATACCAGTTCAAAACTGACAGGCATGGAAAAAACAACAGCCTGCTAATCAACACCGCAGCCTTATAGCCACAGATCTATGAGCTTAATCACTTGCTAGGACTTGATGACATTCCTCATTAATTTAATGTGGTTTTTATCTTCAGAAGTAGAATAGCACACGGCGTGGAATTTATTCCACACACCTGTATGCCTGCTCTGCATCGTGTGTACTCTATGTACAAATGAAGCCTCATGGGCAGACATTAGTGGCACTGAAAACAGCAAGTGCCAATGTAAATAATATCTCTACTTCATTTTGAACACAGACATAAGTCTTCCACCCGCTTGTGTCATGCACGGAGAACATGGGCACAAGCTTTTCTTCAGGTGAGGGTATGAGGAGACATCTGGGCAGTACCACAAAGGAATTTTGGATCCAAAAGGGGAATGAGTGTGTCAAGCACAGAACTATCAGGAAAGCAAACGTTGTTGCAGGGCATCACTTCAAGGGCTGATGGGGCTCATGCAGGTAGTTGGGTCAGTCATGCTCAATCCGTTCTTCTGGGAAACCTGGCCATTTCGCTGTTTCCCATTGACACATTTTTATGATCATCACCTGACCAAGGAGACCTTTCTCGAAGAGCCCTGATGTTGCCTGATGAAGTGAAGGCAGTTTAAGCTTGGGCAGTCTGAAGACCATCATGAGCACCGCAAGGAGCTTCAGGTGCCTGAGAGGTGGCCATGCGGTGCAGATTTTTAGTCACTAAAGGCACCTAATGTTCATTCACATGGGGTAGCAAGCAGTTGACCAAATAAATACAAACATCTAGAGTGATTTTAGATGTCTAACTGTATCCAAGACATCTGCGTAGAGCTTGCTGATATGGCCCACACCCTTACAGTATAGCTCAAGGCCAGGTGGGACCCTCTACACCTATGTTTAGACAACTTACTGCCAGTATTAAATACAGAATGGGGTGTGAACAGGCAGAGTTTGAAAGACAGCTATAGTGTAAAATGAAGCATGGAGAAAGGGAATTGTGAAAAGGTCATAAGCAGAGATTTGTTGGTGATGGCTCTTCCAGGAGCACCATGAGCAGGGTTTGGAGTAATATATATCGAAGGATGTGTGTGGGAGTATTTGAGAAGAATGGTGACAGGTTTGGAGCAGTGGGTGAGAAACATGGCTTTGCCCATGGTGGGCCACCTTCCCCAGGCTGCGGAAGGAAGATCTGCTCTGTAAGAGGGAGGGAGGGAGGGTGAAGTGTCAGGAGTAACACAGCTGCTGAGCAGACTGAAGGACAGTTGAGAAGAAGGCTAATAGAGAAGTCTCAAGGAATCCTTTTGGGAACATCCAAATTTAAAGTTACTGAAGCTGACAGACTTTCTGCTTCTCAAAAGAGGAGAGGAGAGGAGAGGAGAGGAGAGGAGAGGAGAGGAGAGGAGAGGAGAGGAGAGGAGAGGAGAGGAGAGGAGAGGAGAGAAGAGAAGAGAAGAGAAGAGAAGAGAAGAGAAGAGAAGAGAAGAGAAGAGAAGAGAAGAGAAGAGAAGAGAAGAGAAGAGAAGAGAAGAGAAGAGAGAAAAAGGAAAAGAAAAGAAAAGAAGAAAAGAAAAGAAGAAAAGAAAAGAAAAGAAAAAGAAAAGAAAAGAAAAGAAAAGAAAAGAAAAGAAAAGAAAAGAAAAGAAAAGAAAAGAAAAGAAAAGAAAAGAAAAGAAAAGAAAAGAAAAGAAAAGAAAAGAAAAGAAAAGAAAAGAAAAGAAAGAAAAAAGAAAAAGAAAAAAGAAAGAAAGAAAGAAAGAAAGAAAGAAAGAAAGAAAGAAAGAAAGAAAGAAAGAAAGAAAGAAAGAAAGAAAGAAAGAAAGAAAGAAAGAAAGAAAGAAAGAAAGAAAGAAAGAAAGAAAGAAAGAAAGAAAGAAAGAAAGAAAGAAAGAAAGAAAGAGAAAGAAAAAGAATAGAAGGGAAAAAAGGCACCCTGAAACAGTGTTTCACTGCTAACTACGTTTTACAGCTAGCTGGAGCTACCCAAGCTCTGACTTTATACTCAGATAAGAGTCTCGCCCACTCCTGGACTGGGGTCACACTCAGAGCCTTTATTGCATTGCACCTGGTATGTGGGCACAACAAGAGAGTCTTGCTTCTGCTGCCCCCAACAAGCAGGGCTATTCAGCGACAGCGCTTCGACATCCTCACCCTCGCTCTGGACAGGCCATTTTGAGCACTTCTGTTCAGACCTTCCTTTTGTCCTAACTTCCTTTCCTCCTTAGTTTCTTTTTCTTTTTTTTTTTTTCTCTTTTTTTTTTCCCCAAAAGACACGCAGAATCCAGAAATTCCCTGCTCCTTGTGTTGCATGTCTGGAATCCTAACAAGTCAAACCACAGGAGTTAAGCCAAAAATTTGAATGGAGACAATTAAATTCTTCAACACTTGCAAAAATTAAGGAGTCATAATTTATACCGACTTTAAAATCCACCCCATCTGTTAGTACATTTCTAACAATGTGATTTGTCACAGTAAAAAGTAATTAAATGAAATGTATAAAAACGAGTCTCATACTGTTTTATGCATAAAATATATTTTATTATAATTAGTCACCTGAACAAAGCATGATGAAGAGATTATAAATGGCAACACTTACAGAATTTAAACACATAGAAGTTGTAGCGCAAGCAAAATATTTTCTCCATAAAGAATCAATTCACAGAGAATATTTGAATGGGAAAACAGAGTTTTATTTAGGTAATCCAATTGTCTTCAAGCAACAGAAAGTTTTGCGAAAGGAGAGCAGTTACGTACAGTGTTGGGGCCTGATTCAGAGTCAATTAAAAGGCTCCTGCTGATTTCAGTGGCTTTCAACCAGCTTCCTCAGCGTGCCACTATGCTGAAGAGCTCCCTCACTGAGCCAATAGAAGGAATCAATGGTCTTTTACACTAAGAGAAGAATAACCCACCCGGATTAAATTGATCTCACTGGCTTGACTATGTAAAAAGTTCACATTAAAGCTGCCCATTATCATATGAATAAACAAACCTTTCTAATGCTGCTATTGTTTTTGCCATTTCCATGTTGTTTTGTTGTGTTTTTGGTTTTTTTTTTTCTCACTTGACACTTGCAGGCACACCTGTAGTATTTCATTTCTGAGCTAGAAAACAAAAAGCTCTTTGGTTATGTGCAGTATTTTCAGCTGTGAGTAGGTGTTGTTGTTTGTGTGCACAGACTGAACAAGAAACTGTGAGAAAAAAAGGAACTTTAAAAATATAATACTAAACCCAAATATAATGAAAATCTGTTGCAGGGGAGGGAGACGGGGTTTATGCCATAAGCAGAAACAGCAGTAAAAACAGAGAAACAAAAAGAACACCCAGAGTGGGAATGATGAGGAGACCCATTCCTAACCTGACTCAACCAGATCACTTAGAAGGAGATTGTCCCTCTTGGTCGTTTAGCAAGAGCCACTGGTAGTTACCAAACAGCCTTCTCCAAGCGAGCAGCTCTCTGCAGCCTCCCAAAAGGAACAAACAATCAGACAAAGGCATTTAGGGTCAGAACAGATAATAAAGTCTGTCCTTCTAATTTTAGACTGAATGTTTAATACGCCTCTGAAACTTAAACCTCCTTCTTCCCCTTCCTGCAGCTATAGTCTCTCAAGTTTTCTTCTGCTTTTGCGTAATGAGGATTTTGTTCATAATGTTGAAAAGACAAAATCCAAACAACTTTTGTTTGAATTCCTGGAGGGAATTTTTTTCCTTATTTATGCCTCTTTAAGTTATGCAAATTTAAGTTGCCAACTTTATATTATGCTTGTGCATGCTCTTTGTTCCTTTAATCAACTCTGACTCTTGTGATGTAGGAAAAGGACAAACTACAATAAACAAGAATCAAATTTTCCAGAAAGTAACACACACAAAAGCATTAGTGTTCCTTGCCATTGTTCTTTTTACCTATTTACGCCCAAAATCTAGCTAATCAATATTATGCACGGCTAAGAGTACTGTAGCCCAGAACGTCGCTATATTGACTGCTAAGCACAAAAAGAATACATGACATATTGCTCATAACTCAAACATCACTACCACATTTCACTTCCAACATTTAAAAATAAAAGCCAGAACCCCAAAGCTTTCATTATTTAAGTTAAACAATGAAATTGTTGCTCTGTCGCTTGAAGCCCTGCTTTGCTCCCAGTGTCTTAGGACATCTTTTTTCCTGGAGAGTGATGATACATTTTATAAGACACAGATATGTGCAAAGCAAGACCTTTTTAGATCAGCTCCAGGATTACAGGTTGCCATGAAATGAAGAAGAAAAAGAGAGAAGGGATTATGCCAGGAAAACGTGAAGTAAAAGCAGTTTCATCTCACTGTCAAGGCAGTTGTAAAAGGCTGTCGTCTTCTCCGCCTTCCCTGTTACCTGGGAAATGCTCAGAATAAAGAAGAAGAAAATGTGAAAATGCCTCAGCTTGTGCTAGCAAGCCAGAGCAGTGTTGACAGGACTACAGAAGTTGCCTAATTAATTCCTTCTTTGCTAATATCCACCCCAAGAACTCCACTTTAACTGGGAAACAACCAACAACTCGGGAAGTTAAACTCAGGAGCTAAATACCAAATCTGACTGCTCTTCTTTCCTGCTGGGCCTCGCCTGGGGCTGGCCTGCTCCCGCGGGCAGCAGGGATGGTTTTGGGGCAGGGGCAGCCCCTGTCCCGCTCGTCCCCCCCAGCTGCCCAGTAACGCCACAGAGGCAGCAGGCCAGGAGCGACAGCAATCAGCACCACAGCCTCCCCAAAGGCAGGGTGACCCTCCTCTTCTCCCTTCTTCCACCAGGGCTTGCAAAGGGGAGAGGCATAACTTAACTCTGATTTTTTTATTTCTTTTTCTTTAAGGCAGCAGGAGTTGCTCATCAGGTGTGTTTGTGCGCTTGAGGGAGGTTTGCTTTCCGTGTAGCCCCACGAGGAGAGGGATGGACGTCCCTCCCAGGGGATGCAGCTGATGCACTAGCCGTGTGAGCCCTGTATTAAAACCAGCTGTGACAGTGACCAGCAGTTGGATCTCTTATGTGGCTTGAAGGAATATGCACATGGCTTGCAAATTATGCTGATTCCTTGGCATATTATAGATAATAAAATCCTGGTCCAATGTTTACGCACACAAAGAAACAGAAGTTGCCATGATTTACGTCTTTTCCCCTTCCTCTTAAAAAAAATCAGAAATATCCCCCCTCCGCCCCCCAATAATAGTAGAAAGTTTTAATAAACCCACTTTTCTGAAACAAAAATGAATTCCAGTCCCCTAGAATTTCCCAGTGACTTGTTAGCGCCATTGTGTATCTTTATCTCTTCCTTGAAGGAATAATAATAATAAAAAAAATCTTACAACTCACAAAGCCGCCCCAATTCATCTCTATACTCATTTGCATGTACGTTTTATTCCCATTCTTCTACCCTTTATTTGTGTCCTCTAGATGGTTAACTCCACAGGGAAGGGATTATATCTTTTCTTTTTTATACAGTTCTATGCATAATGCTCCCCTACTGGTTCCTTTGGACACAACCATAATATAAATATAAATATTTACTACCACTGCTAGCACCTAGGAAGAATTATCCTGAATAGCTCTACAGTTGTAGCCAGTAAAATTTTAAAGATCCTAGTCTGGCAAATGCATGGGAATTGCTGTTACGTATTGATCCATATGTGAGTGATACCTGTAAGACCTGCAGCCATCCGGTTTAGTTGCTTTTACTCCTCATTTGCCGACATCATCAGGGCTCTATATCACTACTAACCTATATACGCAGTAGGTTACGTGCCCCACACTGTGTGAATTGTTTTCTTTTTCACAGGACTCGCCATTAACAGGGAGAGAAATTATAACCTGTGTCCGGGAAGCCCTCTGCCTGTGCAATCCTCCTCCCTTTCATTTGCAGAGTGGCACACTAAAAGCTGGCAAGACAGACTGTATGCAAAGCCGTTCTGTAATAAAGGTGTGACACAAGGGACTACTTGTAAATGACTGATTTTCTCCTTTCTGCTCAGTTCCCTGCTATATATTATATATTATGGTCTGGTGTTACAGGGAGATTATATACTTGCCACATGGTAAAAGTTTTCATGACCGCTGACTCCACTTTCCACAGTTAAATCTACAGTTTTTCTAACACACACAGGCACACATGTCCTTTTAAAGTCAAGCTCAAATGAAATACAGTATCAAATGAAAATAATATTATGGCAGGTGTCTCAGTTCCAAATTGTTTTTCTTAGATTGATAGCAAGTTTTTACTCCAGGAAAAAAAGTCTGTCTTGCCAGTAATTCTTTATTATACAAGCTCTTAGGTAGAACAGCTGTGTGAACAGTGAGGGAATTTGCTTCCTCCTTTGATCTCTAAAATGGGTCCATCTCTGAAGTATAGCTACTCTTCAGTGCTGGAAATTAGGTTGCAGTCCTTAGAGGCAGACGCTTTCTTGCCTACCCAAAAACAGGGGCAGATGAGTTGCGCTTGGAGTATCTTCAGATCTTCTGATTCGGTCTCCTCTGGAGACTGCTCTGCAAAGCCCCAGGCTGATGTTATCACACCAATAACCACAAAGTGGTGACTGGACATCCTGTTGTCTATGCTGTCTCAGTGGCTTTCTGACCACGCGGCAGTCTCTGTTCCTCAAAACAAACACAGGGTCTGGACCTGCCGCTAAGATGAAGGTGTCAGCTGGAGTGTCCCTGTTTGGATGTCCTCAGGAAACAGAAAGCTCGGTGTAGTACATGGCTTCTGCTCAATGGGTAGACCTGACCATGAGGAGAAGCTGCAGAGGCTTATGGGCAGCTTCTTCTGCTTGGCAGGGAACATCTGCACTGCATCAGCTCCCTCTTTCCTGAGCTTTAGATGGCTGCACATGAGCCGAATGCCCTGAAGTTTCGTCTCAGTCAGGGGAGAAAAATGCATACTTTTTAGGGAAAAGTTCATTTAGGTGTCTCTTTCTGGGTGAGATGAATGTCTTCTCAAGCTGCTTATTTCTGTCTCTCACTGATGTCTGGGTAAATGCCACCTCTAGCTGGCACACCCATTTCAGGGGGGAAAGTGACTCTAACATCACGAACTTGCACACTTTTTTTTTTGCCGTCCCCTTCTAAATTGAGAACTATACGCCAGCCTTGCAAAAGTGCAGTGATATGAAGTAAACAGGAGTTGCTTTACTCAAGCAACACAAGTTTCTTGATTTTTGCCGCTTGCTCTATCCTTGTCCTCAGACTGCCGTTGAATCCTGCTTCCAGTTCTTCTATTTCACATTGCTTCCCGGGCAAGGTTTCCTTTCTCCTCCTCACAGGTCTCTTGCATTAGTCCATGTACAGAGTGAACCACACCATGAAGTTTTCTAGATTGTACCTCATCCCAGGAGATATCCTTAAATGTATATTAACCCAAAATGAGAGGGAAAATACAATTTTTGTAGCAAGTTAGATCTGTGGCTTGAGTCAACAAATGAAAATTATTGACTTTTAAGTAGTGACCCAACTTCTTCATTTTGCCTAATGAGAAGCCCATGTATTCAACAGCTTGATCCCTATCTTTGGTTCAGTACACAGAGTAACAACGTTTGGCTTTACCTTCTGTTAATGCAGATAATTGCTGTCTGTCCCGAGTCAGTAAATATCACTTACCTTTACCATGAGGCTGAGTTCAGCTGCTAGCTTAATTTCTCAAAGCTAGTGGAACTTTGCTGCATTATTTTATTAGCATTTCATTAGCATGTCTAGAAGACTGTTCTTGAACATTGTCAGCCTAGCATCTGAGGGGGTTATAAAACTATTTGGAAAATAAAGTCATCTTCTATTTTGGTGACAGAGGCCACATCCTCACTAACCTTTGACTGTGTGTTGTGATGCTCCTGGAGCAGTGGCCGTGGTCTCCCAAATCTGGGGCCGATGAGCATGTGCTGAGGCTCCTGGCGGGGCCGGGCATTGCGGGTGGTGAACGCGGGCATCGTGCCCCGGGCTGGAGCCAGGATACAGCAGGGTGGGTACATGCCACGCACAGGCGTTTGGCAGCGCTCCCAGGTCCCGTAGTCTAGACGCAGCCAGTGGCTTAATTAACAGCTAAATAAAAGTTAGGCTGAAACTTTAATGTTCCTCGAGTACTTTTGTTGTTTGCTGGCAGACTTTCCGGCCTGTGCAGAGGAATACCCGTGCACCAACGTGCTCCAGCCTGACAGAGCCATCTACACAGCTCAGAGAGTCGCTCTGGTGGGATTCACAGCCAAACGAGAGGGGCACAGGGTCACATCAGCTGCTTTGGGGTGTCTTACCTGGCCTCCATGGCCTCGCCACATCAGGTCCTGTTGGTCCTGTGTCACACGTCCCTGCCTGCATGGATGTCTTCAATGCTTTAAGACATCTAAAATCACACTAGACACATGTTCAGGCACCTGGGCGAGTCGCTACATGACTTTCACCCGCTTCCGTGCATGCGCAGACAGTGAAAGACAGTACATGAACGAGGGAAATGGATCAATGATGTAATGTACAAATATTTAGCCTTTCCTGCTTTGAGTATTACTGGATTGGTACTATCAGACCAACCAGCAGCCTCAGCCTTGGGTTAGGACTCGGTTATGGTGAGTACTGCACAGACTACAGACACTAGCAATGTCTTTGCTCCAAGGAAAAGGCAGACTGTGGAGAAATAAAAAGAATCAGTGTTGACTGATAATCTTGAGATAATCACAGGAAATTCTTCCCAGGTACTGGAAAAAGTCCAAGAGTACGTATGCTTAAATTTAACATGGAAAGGAGGAATATTTTGCCCAGTCAAAACTAGTGGGGACCCACTTAAAATAGAGATGAAAGGTTGGATGACAACAGGTTGTGAAAGCCCTTACCAACAAAACCAAGAAACTTTTATTCACGTGGTAAAAAAGAGAGAATGAGTGGGAGAGAAGCAAAAATGCCTGCAGACTGCAGACCTGGCTGGGTAGGAGCAGGGCAAAAAAGCATTTCTCAAGTTCACAGAAAAAGATTTTGCAGGATCTGCCCTTGCATGGAAAAGCTATGCTTCCTGGGGTACAACATTTTTGCCAAAGGTTGTCTTTCCTCTTAAAAATAAATAAGCATTTCTCCTTTCTCCTCCATCCTCCTTCTCTCTGTGTCCCCCTCAGTAAAGCTCTCTGCAGAAGAATGCTGGATTAAAAATATTCCCTGGCCCAAGTGGCAGAGCACTGATTTTGCTCCTATTCTGTGAGATGGGGCAGCAGCTCCTGGTCCTCTTTTAAATAAAAATATTATTAAAACACAATCTATATTTGTGATTCATATGTTGCTGGTATTAAAAGCAAAGAGGCATCACGTGGACAATAGAAAGAGCTTGGAGAGTGGTTTCTCAATCAGTTTCCATTTCTGCTCTCACTACACTAACACAAGGCTGTCTCCAAGGATATTCCAATAACAAACAAATGTTACCCACTGATATCCTTAAAAATCTTAAAACTTTTCCATTCTCAATATGTTTCATGAACATCTCCTAAAAATAGAACTCTGTACTGTTGTAGCTCTCTTCCACCTTACCAACACATGGACAACCAGGCAAGGAGAGACCATTGTGTCATCTACTCCAAGACCCTCTATCGCACAGGCGGTGTGACTTTCCTGAATACATTCCTGTTTGGATTGGAGCAGGTATTTAAAACAAACAAACAAACAAACAAACAGACAATGAACTTCACACACATGACTTTTAACTTAAGATTGTGGAAACCACTACATGTGGAGGATGTTGCTGTCTGCATGAAAAGCAATGGCTCCTCTGAGTTTGTATGTGAAAATGAGACTTAGTTTTGTCAGAAATGAGACCAGAAAAAAAGGTCTATTTTTAAAGAAAATGCATCAATGAGCTGTACTTCAGTCAGAAAAAAAGAGCAGCCATTTGATTTCCATGAATACTGCCCATTCAAAGCCTGTAGTGAAGACTTCCTAGTTTGCCAGACAGTTGGCGGAGTCAGCCATGCCAAACCTGGCACATATTTAAGAGATATACAAACACAATGGATTAGCGGTATTTATATTTCACCCTTCACCTCTCACGGGGGTCACGTTCTCAGAAGAAGGTGACATCATTGTGAAACTTTACCCCGCTTAAGCCCCAAGCAACATATCTGCTTATTTAAAGATCAGATTATCCCTTCTTCATTGTTTTGCATTTGATTTTGTTTCTTTTCTCCATTTTGGGGAAGGGCAGCTCACTATTTTGAAGAGGTGATGGAGCATGCCAGGATTTAAGGAGTGAAAGGGAAGAGATTGGTTTGGATTTTCTGCCTCTCCTTTGTGTGCTCTGAAGCTCAATATACTTAAAGTGGTGACTGCAGGTACACAAGCAGAAGAAAGCTTTTGTGCTCTTATAAACCCCAACGTTCACTTGGACTATACCTCTATAGTCAGAAGACAGGAAAGAAGTTCAAACAGTTTTTTAGCCGCTTTCCATTTCAATGGGTGTTTATTAGCAATATTGCCGAGTCTCAGAGATCAGGATTCTAAAGTGCTGATAAGGGGTTTGATGCATGTACAGATAACATGATGTAAAGAGCAATAGCGACTACAGATGTCCCTGTTTTAAAGAAAGCTAGGGGACTAAGTGTTGCTCACATTTGAGTTTGTAATTTTCTGCAAATGCTAGCTGGGTGTTGGGAAACAACTGCAACCATATTGCTTCCCCCACTGACAGCTCTTCTAGATAGTTTCATACTTCACCAGCCCCAAACAAGCTCCTCAACTTCAGCAGGCTGGTAAACTCTGCATAACTGTGGAAAATGCCTATCTTTCTATGTCATATTTATCTACAATAGTTTGCAGAATAAGGAGAGCAAACCTGAACTCCACGTCATGAATCAAGGGAGTTTCTCATGTCAAGACTTTTTATCAATTTTAAAAAATATTGCTAATATTAATTCATTGTATTTTATATTAATGGATGTGACAAACACAGCAGACATAGTAATTTCAGGAGAAAACAGTTTCAAAGAAATATGGTAAAGCAAGTGACTCAGTGAGATATTGGTAATTCTGAGGGGAACTCATGTCATTGACCATATGGAGGTGACAAAGTACCACCTCAATGCACTGTTCAAAGATTAATAACAGAATAATGTCATCTTAAATGTCTGCTGAAAGCATGGGTTATAATTATGTGAATATTTTGGACACTGTCTTCTTACTAAAGGTGGGTGAATACTGTCATGAATGTTTGATCAGACATTTAACTGGATTTGCTTCTGCCACACTCACACCTCTTTTACACTCACTTTCCAAGCACCACAGTGTATTTTAATTTTACTGACATAAGCATTTGCAAAAAAAGCAAATTTCAAGGTCATATATTTAAGTATTCATTGGAAAAGGCATTATAATTTAACATGCATGACTATTCATGCTAGAAATATTTGTATAATTATCTCGTTTGAGCCAACAGCGAGGTTTGAAATAAGAAAAAAAAAAAATTTAAGACTACCCTTAAAAAAGCAACTGCTTTCATGGTAATGCCCTAGTCTCACCCATCCTCTCACTGGGTCAGTCATTAACAGAGAATTAAGACTGGGAAAATCTCCATGTGCATTTTGATCCTCGTCTTGCTCCCACAGAAGTCAGCGATAAAACTTCCATTGATTTCAGTAGTGCTGCATCAGTCTTCATCTGCGTAAGCATTAAGTAAGAGAACAAGAATAGCACCATGCAAGATACGTGACCAATCATGATTTACTTAGAAGAAAAATATTAACAAGGATTAACAAATACTTGCAGATATCTGTGTTAGCATTGAGCTACATTCTGCTATCTTATATTTCTTTGGGTCGAATTCTAAATTCTTACCGTATGTAGAAACTAAATTGGGTTATTCAGGATCTGCACCTTTGGGCATTACGCAGTGTGTAATCTAGCCCCCATACTGGGGGACACACATGTGCCAAAGTATTTTTTTGATTTATCATCCTTTTTCATTTCTCTCTGAAGTTCTTTTTACTATCAGTTTCTCTGGGGTAGGAACAAGCTCCCAAAAAAGTACCCCTGCAGTGACAATGCTTTGAGGAAGGCAATGGAGGAAATCTCATGACATCGTTTTCAGTTTGATCTCTTAAACGTAATTTATATTTACAGATATTCCTTTTGTTTGCCATGTTTAAGCTTTTGATATGGGGGGAGGTGTTATTTCTGTGGCAACTTCCATTTTATTAATTCTTGCAGCAGCAGTTGCTTTGCTATTTTTGCTCGCTGTAAGTCACACAGGGCTTTCTCTGAACCTTCAGGGATTTGGTCTTACAGAGCTCCTGAGATTTAGTTTCTCCAGGTAATGAAGCTCTTTTGTGTCATTTCCACCTGAGCATCCAAACTGTGTTCAAAGAGAGGGGAAGGTAAAATTAAGAGTGCATCAGCATGTTATTAGATATGTTTGAATTAGTTTTAAGGGGAAGGGCAAAGGGAGTCATGTCTGGTGAAGAACACCTGATCAGGCAACAGCTGTACATCAGCTCATGCATCATATCCCTGCTCCAACTTGTAGCAATAACTAGGGAGGGGCAAAGTTTGAGGATGCTTGCGGACTGTAGCTTTCATTCCTGTAAATCAATCTGCTAGTCACCTAGTGCATGCATGCATGCATCTCTATATGCAAGGAAAGAAGGATCTGACTTTTGGGCATTTTTGGACTATCTGCTGTGAGGTCTACCCTCCTTGCCCGCTGTCCAGCTAGAGATCAAGCAACGTGAGCCCCATGAGGATGTGGATGCTCACAGAGAGGGAGGGTCTTGTGCTTACGGCTCAAAGCTGCACTCAGGAGTCCTTCAGCTCTTTATATTGTACTTAATTCACAGGTGGAGTAAAATCTTGCAGACGTTAACGACTGCAAGAGTAGCCGTGCGAACCCAGCATTTGTGAAAATAAAGCCTTGCCTTCTATGTCGTATTGTAGTAAAAGATTAAAAACAAACAAACAAACAAACAAAACCAAAACCTAAAAATAGCTAGAAATAGCTAAATAGCTAATGACTGGTTAAAATACTAACCTCTCTTACTAGACCAAAGTAATCTGTGATACAAAGGTTTGGGAAGGTACACAGGGAGAGTCTTCCAGTAGTGATGTTAGAAAAGTGAGAAGTCCAATTCAGACTGTAATCAAATGTAGAAATTGTATTATAGAGAGACGCTAATTCTCCAGAGAACATGATAGTTGTCACCGATAAATACACCGCCAAGGCCTGACATACTCCGGTTCAAATAACCTACCCATCCATCACACAGGCACATATGTACACACTTAAAGCTTCCTAAATTCTATTTCCAGGGCCTGATCCCTGCAGGACTGAGGGACACAAATAACATTGCTACATGCCAGTAATCCCATTATCAGGCAGGATCAGGCCCTGATACTGAACATATCAACTCGCCGGTTCTAATCAAAATGCAAATGGCTCACATCACGTTTGGGTTAAGCAACAAACACCGGGAATATTTTGAGATTTCATATTCCATGGAATTAAGAAATCTTCGAGGATGTTTGTCAAGAGGAGGTTGCACCATTGTATTTTTCTGCATTCCAGTTGTGTTAGCTGTGTTAATGTATTACAATTTTAAAATCATGTTTTGTTCCCAAATCCTTCTACGTTTTCAACAAAAACATCTCTATCATTACATTTGCATTTTAAAAGACTGTGGATGTTATACTTACAATGGGCATTATTTACATTTCAGATTTCCATATAACTGCACCAACTGGCTTTGCTGGATCTCTGATACAATCACGCTTTCCATTATCCGTCTTCTTCTGCTACAAAGATAATTCACTTTTTACTTCCAAACTTTGCTAGTCATGCTTTGTATAATCACTCAGGTCTTACTATCCCTCGCAAGTTCGGTGGCTCATTAATATAGCTCTTACCGAGAGGGTGCACTACATATTGATCTAATTAAACATTTTTGAATCAGGACAACAATAGTAATGGGATTAATTATTGTAATTTGTGCAGCAGAAGTATATACATAAATAGGCAATTTTTCCCCCCTCGTATAGCCGGCAGAAAATGAATTTCAGACATTAGGACCTGAGAGACCAGAGAGCTACAGCTGCTGAGCTAGTGTCCCTCCCATAGTCCTGGCCAGCAGCTCTGACATCCCCGCACAAAGTAATCACAGATCACAGCATTTAATCACTGAAAACAAGCACTCCAGAGGACAGCAGTGTCAATATCCCACTCTCTCATTATCTGTTTGGATTGCACATCCACACTGTCAGATAAACAGAGTGGAAAATTAAGATTAAAAATATGGTAATTTCATTTCAGGCAGCAGGCACCACTCACTGCCCCTATTATGCTATTGATTACCTCTGAATTCAATTTTTCTTTCAATGCAAACTTTAATCTGTTTGCTACCCAGCAATTCAACTCCCCAAGGGCTATTTGAGAGTAAGTAACCATTTAATCTGATGCTAACTGAAAAATCACCGTCCTTAATGAATTGTGTAAATCATTCAGCTCTAAAGCACCTTTGACTTCTATTTCATTTTTTATTTTCTACTCAATATAGGAAGGGATCGGCGTGTGAATAATTACAAAGTAGCAAGTATTTTTAAATAGAGCAAATATGATAAAAACCCTATTATAGTGGGGCATGTGTAATGAACAGTACTTTTTAATTTCAAAATAGCTATTCATTAAAAAAGAATGGGAGATTAAAAAGAGAGGCTCAAAGCTCAAGGTAAAAGTTGATAGACATTGTAATTACATGGTTAATTTCAAAGATTTATATGCTGTTATGATTTAAAAGGAATTTTTATGACCTGACATTTTCATTTGAGAAGATTTTTTATTTAAAATTAATCTTCTAGCTCCTATTCTTAATTATTTCTTGGCAAGCGATAAATGGGAATACAAAAAATGCCCTATATCAAATTTTCAGCAGAATAAATGCATGTGAATTTGTGAACAGCAATGAAGTGGTCCTACTTACCGTAGTTGAATCACTTTACATTGAAATCCCAGGCTAAAATAAATTCTTTGTATATGGAAATTATTGACACTTTTAGGAAGGCTCTTAAGCTGCAGATTCACACTGTGATTTTTATTTTCCCAGGTAAGAAATTCAGGGCACTTTGGCTACGCCGAAATTGCCTTTCTACTTTGCAATTCAGTTTGCAGCGCACCTTTCCTCCTCCTCAACTTTGACGGGTTTTCTTCCCAGCTCCCAACAAAGGGACCGGCAGTCTGGGGAGGGACTTTGCCTCCCAAATTTCCTCCAGCCTCGGCGGCAGGGAGGGAAGCCGGCGGCTGACTCAGGCCAGACGCACGCTGAGGTGCTTGTTTACAGCCTGGCTTGCAAAGGTGGCGTGTCCCGGGCCGAGGAGGCTGTGCCCCGGGGATGCTGCCCCATCCACACGCTCACGTTGTTTTTCTCAGAGCCAGCGCGAAGCCAGGAGCTTGGCTACGGCCAGCGCCACCGCAACGTCCTTCCCTTTGCACGGGTGACCGTGCCTTTTGTTGTGACTGTGCTGAGCACGTTATTAAAGCAGCCTGGGACCCTTCTAATTCTCCCAGCACCAAGGGAGCGTACCCTGTGCCACTGGGCTCCCGCTTCACCCTCCGCCGGGTCCCACATGGGATGCGGGATGCAGGGTGCAGGATAAGGAGTGTGGGATGGAGGACACAGGATGCAGGATGTGGGATGCAGGATGCTCCCTCCCTCATGGTGCAGCAAGCAGAGGGGCAAAGCAGCACACCCCAAAACGTGTCTCTCACTAACACACAGTGTTGTAGACAGCTGCAACAACAAGCGTGAAGGCGGACCCCATTCCCAGTCCTGGTCTTGGTCCTCCCTCTGCAAAATGGATCAGGCAAAAGCACGTGGGGACTGGGGGTTTTTTGCATGGCACCCACCAGAAGGTGCCAGTTGCCCTGCCCTCCTTCCGCAGCCTCCCCCAAATCTGCATGGCCCCACTGCTTTCAGATGGAGCCGCATAGCTGCCAAGGGAGCCCTGCCAGGTCAGAGGGGTTGGCAACATCTATCTTCTCTACAGCAGCAGCATGTTGAGTAAGGGGAAGGATGGGCTCTGCCTCCCCGGTGCTGCACATAGGGAGACTGGAGGCAGTGGGGCAGGAGCCCAGGGTAGCTCACTGCCGCACCGCCAGCACCCCAGTGAGCGGGAAGGGCCAGCACCCAGTCCGCTCCCTCACCCAGGTGAGCAAAGCATGCTGCTCCTGTCGCTGTGCTGGTGTAAAATCTCCCGGGAGCGCCTGGCTGCCTCCAGCCCCAGAGAGGTGGTGATGGTGATGGTGGTGACAGTGGCAGTACTGAAGGCACCACAGTGGGCTCCCCGTGGCCCCGCTGCGTGCACGCAGGTCCGCGTGTATCCGCAAGCCCTCGGCATCCTCCCGTCTATTTCCATACGCTCATCCACAACACATGCAGGGTGATCGGTATGTGATAAATTGCAAAGCTGCATACTAAATTATGCTTTTATGCCCTCCAGACATAGTCACCTGCATTTTCTGTCCCATCTCATACCCTTCTCTGTTGGCTTTGCACTCCCTATTCCCAAGCACAACACAGCTAACAGCAGCTGCCGTTTAATTTTTTTCTTTTTTAATTTGACCCACCAGGTTAAAGTTCCCTCCCTTCCTACCAAATCCCTTATTCTGCAGGTGGTTAAACGTCTACAGTACTGTATGTCCTCAGCTAGCCCAAGAGGCAACCACCACCACCACCATGCCTCCTTCCACCAGCTGACATCCATCTCCTGGCTGCGGCATTAGGTTGGGAATCCTATACAGAAAGCTACTGAAAGCTACCCAAGGCTGTTGAGCTAAACCCTCACACCAGGCCTTCTGGCTTCTCCAGGACTGCAATAGCCAAGGCTCAACACAAGGCTTGCCTGGGAACAGCTTGAAGATTTTCCTTGTGGTAAATGGGAGGTTTCCACCGCGTGAGGGGGAATTTTACCTTTCCTGCGGGATGCTTGCTTGTCATCCTGGAAATTCCTGAGCTTTCTTATAACATAAAATTATGACAGTATGATGTACGGTGAAAGGTTTTAAAGTGGAAAAAAAAAAAAAAAAACTATTCATGTGGTTGAGTTGCACTCGGTTTTGCTACAAGTACTGTACAGAGTTGAAGTCAATAAGGTTACCAACATGAAGAAAGTGTTGCCGGTGTTTACAGAGCCCCAAGTCATCTGGCTTTAGAGGCAGAAGGCTGGAGTGCCAATAACGTTATTAAAAACTCTCTGCGATTGTTCCAAAATATTTCTTTAATAAAAGGTAGCATATACAGAATAACCCGTGTTGGGGCAGAGCATAAAGGTTTTGCTGGCACTTGTTTGGGAAAGGATGCATTAACCAATGTCTTATGACCCAAAGCATGATTGAAAAAAATTATACCACACAGAAGGTATTTCGCGGCAACACAGCCGTACTGGATGCCTGCACGCGCTGCGAGCCTGCCTGACAAGGCACAGTCCTCATTCTCACGTATAAACGGCCGCCTTCTCCCATCACAAACACTTTCACAAAATCATAGGCATCTGACACTTAAGATCTAAGCTGAATTTTGAGCAGTTTTGTACCACGGTTGCCAAGCGTGTCTTTTTTTCATTCTTCTAGCAGTGGGACTGGCGTCTAGGGTCCTACTAGAGCTATTATCATCTGTATCAAAAATTCAAAACATTACATTCAGACAGAAAGAGACCATAAATAAGCATTTTCAAATACTTAAATACTTAAATAAGATAGATAGATAGATATATAAAATTAAGTACAGTTCGGAAAAGCCATCACAAAGCTCATTTGCATGAGGGAGACTCTCTTCCCAAATCACTTCTGAAAATGAGACTTAGGCTCCTCAGGCTCTAGGTAATTTACATTTTTCAAATTCAACCCCCAAAACCTGTAAAATTATCAAAACAGTCCTCTGACATGTACCTACCATACAATACACCCATGATACAGAATTTAAAAACTTGGTCTTTTCGCTACAGAAAAACACAGATATGTAAGTATATAAGCATACATAGATACATAAACACGCGATAAGTGTACAGGTATCATACCATATGTATCTATGAGAGAGAAATGTTGAGCTGTGCTGCATATACTACAAATATGCTGTATGTGCCTCCTTTCTGTCATGCTTGTCACAGTAACATATGATTATACATTAAACACGTGCTACGCACGTTGTATGTACTTTGTACACATACCCTGGGTATTTATTAAAAGCTGAAATAATCGATGTGAATGGAAAATGAGGTTCTCCCTCCCCCTCATTTCATGTTATACAGAAAGGATCCCCGCGCAGACAAGGAGAGGGCTGTGAGCAGTTTTCGCCAGCGCGGGAGAAGACCTGTTTTTCTGGCAGAAGGAAGCACGTTGCTAAACTATCCCCTCGAGTTTCTCCATCTCTTCAGGATTTTTTGTGCCTGTGCGCGGCAGAAGGCAGATCCTCCTCAGAGCAGAGCTTGGCTTTTTTGGCACTTGGATTTCGTGCCTCCTCAGGAGCCCTTTCCTCACCTCTCCTGCTGCTGCATTTCAGAGTCTCCAAAAAAAGAGAAGTTATTAGATTTGTGCTTTCCAGGTGTGTCTGTTCCTCATCTGACTTACCAAAGCTTGTCTAGGCAAGAGGCAGCCGAGATCCTCTCAGCAAAGCCCCTTGTAAATCAGCAGCAGCCTGCAGTTTTGCATGTGCTTTTTCAGTCTCCAGCCCCCTCGCCCCCCAACATGCATGCAGCCACCCCCCTAATGCGACGGACACACTTGCCGTAAAATGAAACACAGGGAAGGCGACTGCCTGCCACCTCTCACGTGCCTCTTCCAGACCCGGCCCTGTGATTTTTACAGCATCCTGCAGCCGTCACTTAGAGCAGCTTGGCCAGAAGCGTAGACCTAGCCACCGGTCTGTGATTTTTTTTTGTTTGTTTTTAGGTGGTGCTTTTATGCTTATTGCACACACAGGCGGGATCGTTCCAGGGACCTCGGCACTACGGTGCGGTCAGGATGCCCATCCAGGGGCTCCCTGCGCAGACACGTGTGCGGTGGTCGAGGGCCCAGGTATCCGTGTGGCAGGTTTGCCCCTTATAGAAATAGAGTGAAAAAGCTCAGACTTCTTCCTCAGACTTCTCCGAATTCCCATGTATCGCACACACAATGTGTAGAGATCATCTGCTAGCCAGAGACCCCTGATGGAAGTTTCTACTATCTGCAATACCTAGACACAGATGTAGTGAATAAGAGCAGGCTTATGAAAACCCTCGGCACCTCAGCATGCGGCGTGAAACAGGGTTGATGGAGATGACAGACAACACTGGTTTAGGTTGAAGCTCCCGCACCGTAACCTCTTAGCCTAGAAGGGGTACCAGCCTACCTTGTTCTTGTCTTCTTTCAGCTCAGGACTATCAGCATAATAGGAAAAATATGTATGTGTGTGCACATAGTTCCCTTCATTTGTCCTACGAGATTTCTCCTTTGGGAACACGAGAGAGTCCGTAATGGATCCCCTTCATTACAGTGGTCAGTACTGATGGCCTGTCACAGTTGGAGAAAAATGCATGTATGCAGAGTAATTTTAAATGAATATCTTTTACCACATTGGTGCTGAAAACTGCCTCAAAAGCTGTTATGCTCCATCATGGCAATGAGCACTTATGGACTTTTAAATCCACAAATTAGATGTTGTGCACGGGAACTAGAGGCAATTACATTCAGCTCGGTGCATGGACCCTCAGCTGCACAAACCCAGCTCCAGCACACGCCTGCCAGCACGTTAAACCCCAGCATTTTCTTGTTTATGTATGTATTTATTTACAAGTGGAGGTGAAGCTATTAAAACTGTACGTAAAATGAAATTGTGAAAGAGAGATAAAGACAAAATATTCTTAATTTTTTTTCCCCAAAAAACTCTCGTGAACTTTGATCTATAAGAAGATTAGGCATCCTTAATACCATAGTTTTGAATTAGCAGAGACCACAGATGCACGTCTACACACACACACACACACACACACACAGTCACACACTCAAACTTCTCAACACTAAGAAAACCCAGAAAAAAAAAATCCCGCACTGACAGTTGCACAAAATTTCATTTTTAAAAATCCCATCTGGATGGGAACCTCACAGCTTAAATATCTGCAGAGCTGGCACATTTTTATGGCTATCCTATGTCTCTGCAAAATTGATTTAATTGGAAACACCTACAGACATTTAAAGGTCAAAGAATGAAAATCACACCATAGAAGAAAACTACGTCAGATTGTATTTTTGCAAGGGTTTATATAGGTAGCTAAACCCCCGCGTCTGCCACATTGTCTTTCTGCCAGCCAAGCCCATGCAGCGCGGTGGAGGATGTTACCATGAGTACAGCGCCAAAACCCTTCTGGGCCTAAAAAATCCGTCAGTACCTCTCCTTACTTACCACTTCATTGATAATAGCGTAATGTTTTCCTTCTCAGAACAGGAGTGTAAAGTGGGAAATGGGGCAAATTCCTTGCACCTCCCCTAGAAAAAAGGGATGAGCATGTGTTTCCCACTGTCTTTTTGAAAAGCTTTGTCTAATCACGCAACGGAACAGAAGCTGTGAATCTTTCCGTCATTACCTAAACCCCAAAGACTGGAAAGAGAGGGGAAACCACTGCTCAGTAACCCCCCAAATCTTTGACAAGGGTGTGCTTGCTTCATCCCTACTTCCTGCGAGACCTCTTATTTTACTGCCAGTTTCTCCAAAAACAGGTAAGACACTGGGTCTCGACAGCACTGTAGCTTGTGAGAGAACTGGAGCAGTCTCAGAAGACAAAAAAACCCAAGAATTCCTGCACAGCACTGGGTATGGGAAACCCCTGAGGGAGGTAGAGGGAGAGGTCCATGGCTGAGGAGAGAGGAACAGAGAGAAGGAACACCGGGGGCCAGGGGAACTCGGAAACAGGTTACGGTTAGCTGTTTCGAGGCTATTTAGGAAATAACGTTGAAACTATAACTTAGGAGCACACACTGAAATGGATGTTTTGCTCAGGGATGATCCTTGTCTTCAAAACAGACAAGAAGGGAGAGAACGAATGCCTGAAAAATTGGGACGCCAGTTTTGAGAAGAAATGAATAATAGGAAACACGGGCAAGGTAAATGAAATGTTACCTAGTAGACAATTTCTGCTGTATAAACTAAGGAGCTGCTAAAGGAAATACTTTATTACACAATGTATAATTAACGTGTGGGACCTTAAGCCACAGGTACCACTGAGGCCAGAAAGAGAGGATTCAAAAATAGGCTCGTCTTTATATGGGTGCCATGAACATTGAGAGTTGTGGTACATTAGCTAGGATAAAAAAACAGGTTACGTTCCAACACAAGGAGACTTGTTGTACAGGGAAACTGCCTAAAAATGTATTTTGCATTATGTCCATGTCTTGTGGTTGCAGAGGCCTCTGAGGAGGAGCCGGGGGCCACCACCTCAAACAGCAGTACAATACCACGGGCAGGCAGGCTGGTACGGAGGCTCTCCTCAGCGGCATCCACACAGGCTCGTGCCTCTGGCTGCCTTGTTGGAAGCTACCTGCTCTGCTGTGAGGCGTCAGGGACCTGCCCTCCCACCTCCTCTCCAGGCACCCGAAAGGCTCCGGATGAGCACTCATGGCTGAGGGTGTTGGAGGAGGCCAAGGGAGCACAGGATGATGAACTGAGGTCTTGGGACAGAAGAGCGAAGGCAAGAAGGTCATGGCCATACCAATAGTCAGTCGCATACAGCCCATACCATTTTTCTAACTCAATAATGAGAGCTAAGAAGCAAACTTCCCTTAAGAACAATTAATACTGTAATTCTCCACAATGCAATTTCTTACCTCCTCCTCCACCATATACAGTGCTGGCCATGAATTCAGTCAGTGCGCAAGACTACCTGCAGCCGCTCTTTCTTTTTTTTTTCACTACAAAGACAAGGCTTGGTGACATTGCTTTGCTGCCTTTCCTCCTCCTTTTCTTGTACACAGTCTGTAAATGCTGTCTAGCTGGACTTTGTTTTGCTGAGCTACTGCATGCCTCAAACATGTTTATTGCTATACAGGCAATAAATAAGTATTAAATGCTGTACAAATAGCAATAAATATTAAATCTACTAGACCACACTTCTGGAAACCTCAGCAAAATGGCTTGGAGGTGGAACACCTCTGCCATGCGGGTGGCTTGCTCTTGAAATTAAGCGCATGGATGAATGGCAAAGGAATTTATATGGCCAAGAAATGCACTCCAGAAGACTGTCACTGCAAGAGACCTTCCAAAACAGATTAAAACATTAGTTTGGATGATAAGAAGTTATATCAGCATGCACCCTGGTACCAAAATAAATTCCCTGGCGACACCTCCGGGAACGCCTAAGCTTTGAGCAGAAGCATGGTGGGGATATCCTTACATGAGCAGCAGATAGGGTAGTGGTCGAGTTGAGAGTGGTATAGCTCTGTCAGCAAGGCACAGTGCTTGAGCCGCGCTGAGAGAGGCAACTGAGTTTCTCTAGCATGGAGCTGCACTGACCTAACTGTGCTGCTCCTGGTTTCATCCCTGAATCTCCAGCACACCAGCAGCTGCAACACACGGCCAGCCAAGCCGAGCCCTGGGATCAGCAGAGGAAAGCCACCACAACTGATGGTCCAACACATAACAAAACGAGCATCCCAACGCCTGACAAAACCAATGACTTGCACAGTGGCATTGCATATACTCCATTTAGCATTTGCCCGCTGTCTCCCTGATCTTGCATAATTTGATGGCTTCTCTGTACAGTAACTTGCGTTAACCGAGAAGGGAGGAAGATGCTCCCCGCCAAGGTGCACCCAGCACTTTATGATTAAGGTACTTTCTTGGCAGCAGAAATAGCTGACTAGGAATACCCACCCGGGTCCCTTATGCCTCTGCTGGGTGTCTGAACCCTCAGGCTGTGAGCTGCAGCTGATGTCCTTGCACAGCACAATGCCAAGATGCCCTGGTAACATCTTCAGAGAGGGGTTTATAACATCAGGGCTAATCGTCCAGGTGGCGCACCATCTTAACACACCTCTGTAGCGCCCGTTCAGCAGTGTCCCTGTGCT
Organism: Platalea leucorodia; assembly: GCF_965183815.1. Classification (NCBI taxonomy): domain Eukaryota; kingdom Metazoa; phylum Chordata; class Aves; order Pelecaniformes; family Threskiornithidae; genus Platalea; species Platalea leucorodia. The sequence continues at coordinate 56,650,108 of NC_138824.1, forward strand.
GGTTTATGTTACAGTATGCCTTTCCCTGACTGCTTGCTCTTACTCCCTCTCTCCCGACACGCCAAAAAGATGCTGGCTAAGAACGCCAGCAGCTGGAGTTGCCTGACCACATACCAGAGGTGGTACCTACGCTCCACCTCATTGCTCTGTGTTTCTATGGGCTTGCTTACACAGCTCTCAATACTTCACACAAGTTTCTGTGAATTATATCTTCTCCCCCAGCACTGGGACAGGGAGCTTGGGACTCCGGAGTATGCGGAGCAAATGCGTATCTCCATCCCCAGGCCTAACCCTACATCAAAACTATATACGGGTCACTGTCACGGATATATTAAAGCCCCAAAGATGGACTTGCTGAAGAGTTTTAAATCGCGCTTTGAGACTAATGGATAGCTTCACAGGGTGAAATGTGCCAGCCTGGAGTAGATCCTCAGCATATAAAGAATCAATGACTGTAAACTAGGAGTGGAAATTGGAAGAGGCAAAGCACAGTGCAGAACTGAAAAGAAATCACTGAGCAACTAATGTGATAGGGGAGGAATTGAAATGGAGAAATGTATCCTATTTCTGTGCCCAAAACAGGTGGAAATGTGAGGAGGAGATTTTCTTTAAAAAAAAAAAAATTAAAAGTAGTAAAAGACTTTCCATTAAAAAAATGTTGAGGAAAACCTTTGCACAGCTATGGGAGAAAAGAAAAAGGAGAAAAGAAAAAGGTGGCCTATGATCATGCTGCAAAGGAACTTGCCTCCAAATCTGAAACGTGTCACGATGATAAATGGAAAGAAGTTAAACCTCCAAATGCTATGACTATCCCCAGTTCTGTTCTGGACAGATGTTTGATGTATTGTATCTCTCTGTGACAGAGACCTGAGGGTTCTGAGGTCTTTTTTTTTTATTATTATTTAATATTTTAGCAAAACTTGTATAGCCTGTCATGCCAGCAAGGTATTTTTTAATTAAAATGAAATGTATGTATGTGGGGTGAGCCAGAGTTTATGAGGAGCTTCTTCAGGGGGAAAATGAATCAGTCCAGGATTTTCAAGAAGGATTCAAGGCTAAGCTCAAGCTTACTAACTCGGGAGGAATGTAAATTAGAGTGTACTTACCAGGCAGGGAAACCTGGGATGGGAGTCAGCCGGGGAGGGCGTCCGCCCTTACAGCTCTGCACGGCAGGCAAAGCAGGCATTTTCCAGCAACAGGGGCCATAGGAACGGGAGGTGCAGTCCGTAATACGTAGCATAGTGAAGCCAGAGCCCGGTGGTGGTTAAAAGGCAGCCTTATGGGTACCTCGAGGAAGGACCTGGGTAAGCGCCATTGGGTTAGCGGCTGCTGAGCGCGTGTCCCGGGGAAGGAGAAGGGCCAGACTGCACACATGCCTGTTGCAGACTGGAAAAGTGCTGCCCACCTCCTCTTGGAGGGGCTGTAATGGCGGCCAGCGACTGGCCGACCCACAGAACTGCAGGCAGGTACTTTTCCCTTTACTCCACCTAAAAGACCGTCTTGCTGCCTAGATGGAAGCCCTTTGGAAACCAGGAACAAACTGTCCCCTTGTTCTGAAAATTTTCTGAAGCCGTAAAAAAGCTGCATTTACCAAGTCTGATAAGCTATGTTTTCATTACTTTCCTCCGCATTAGAGAGGCTGTTCTTAAAAAATATTATTTAGTATTACACTGTTTTTACGTATAGTGTATTTAGTGTTATATTATAATAAACAATAATATTTATACTAAATAATAGTATATTTTCCAGTGATCACAAAAAGGAGCCCTTATTGTCATAAAAGCGCAACAGGAGGTGTTAAAAGAGCCCCACGTTCAGCTTTCCAGCATCAACACTGCTACACTTTATTGGGACCAAAGTGGAAGTCTTCCCATTGCCCTGATTCCTGCAGTTTGTCAGTGAATTCGTCTCTGAGGGGGGATTCCAATCACTGAGGAATCTGACCAAGAAATGGCATTACACCTGAGCGTAGGACTGGGATTAGAGACTAATGAACAAGGGAGATGACCCTTTTTTTAAAGGCAATTGTGTATAATCATGCACCAGGAAACAAAAGAAACGTAATTGATGGTAAGAGCAGAAGATGAGAGGCGTAAGTTTATTCCTTCTTATAACACTTAACAAATGCTATGGATATCTTTTATTTTCATATCATTCATATTAATTTCCTGAACATATAATGTGGTCTGTTTTTTCTTATCCTGTTACATGAATAGTGTTCCTCAGGTTTTTTTATTATTTTCTGTGGTTTTTTATTTTTATTTCTTCTGTTGATTTCATAATGTGATATATTTGTAATAAGTATTTGTCCTTTCTGAAATCTTTCTTGATAAACAATACATATGAATCATCATTTTTCAACCTTGTTCTGAACCATTTCAAAATTAATAGACTAATTAGTAACCTGGTAAATTATTACCATAACCATTTTAAAAAAACCAACCACTTTGGTGTGGCCAGAAGTTGCTATTGAGATAATATCCATGACAGTCTTTTGCAACCATGTGCCGCAACCTGAGACATGAAAGCTTCTCTGCTATGTGCTGAAGCACGCTCTTGTGGTGGGACCCAGAGTGCCAAATATGAAATGGTGACTCACGTTCCCCGGGATCCGGCGATCCTCTCCTTGAATATTTCACATAGCTGTATCCCTAGTCATCCCGCCTAACTTGAGGTGTCTGGCTGAGATCCGTGGAGAGGTGCAGGCACAAGCCCCACCGAAGGCGCCTGGGGTGACAAAACTCCTCCACGAGGCATCCTGGTATAGGGATGCACCTGGCCTGAACTGGGCCATACATTCAAGTGTTGGGCAGAGGCAGGCCAGCGTTACTCCAGCTTCTGTCTAGCTAAATTTCACTGGCATTTTCTGCTCTTGCAGTGCTGGATATCCCCTTCCTGGTACTACACAGATACCCAGGCCCTGTCCTGGCTTTTTCCATCTTTCTGGAGTTTTAAATCTTCAGCAACACCGGTGTCTGCATTAGCGCAATGCCACTGAGGGATTTTTTAATACTGCCAAAGCAGGATGACAGCCACTGTGTGATGATCCTATATCCAGCTTCATCTTCAGTCTCTCCCCACTACCCAGGGTGTTAACCAGATTATATTTCTATCCATCTTGCGCAAGATGAATATTTCTAAACTGGCTATCCCAGTCTTACAGTCTGCAGCACTATCTGTGTCCGCAGCATGCATATTTTCATTTAGTCTCCCATCCTTCAGGAGTGATTTTTCCTTACCGTTCCCTAAGCAGCAGCCTCTCCGGAGGTGCCTTTTCCTGTTATGCCTTCTCAAACACTCAATTTTAAATCTACGTGCAGGCGGGCAAGGGGGAGCTCCCCTCAGAGGGTGACATGCTTCTACCTGCTTAGGACTCCTCTGTGTACTGCTCGTGCTGCAATTATTTTGGGCCTCTCGCCTTCTGTCTTAGCACGGGGACCAATCCCTCTAACCAGCCCCGTTGCGTTTCCACAGGCACGGCAGCATTGGTGGCACGACGAAACGCGAGCTCTACCTCCATCACGGTCCTTGCCCGGGTACCTCCAGGAGGGACCCCACCTCCTGCTCAAGGCGTCACAAAACCAGCAGCTTTCTGATAATGTCCTTCATGCTGCCGTGGTGCAGGAGAGGAACCAGCTTTGCCCCCCTGTTGGTTTCGCTGCTGAAAGCTCAGCGTGCCTCAAAAGTGGCATCTCATGTCCCGCAATAAGTCTTCCTGCAGAGTTTTATGGTTTTTGCCATTATTTTGCCAGCCGACTTCTTGGTAGTAAATTGAGCAGGAAATTGCATTTTTTCCTCTCCAATATATTTAATCCATTTAATCAGGCTACAACTTTTTTGGTATTTTCTGTGGGCTTTAAAAAAAACATTTTCATTGATTGTCTCTACAAAATTAAAAAATCATCCCTTCTCAATGTACCAGCTGTTTTTTCCCATGTAACCTGCCTTCCTCTTTATGTAACCAAAGAATTTCTAGTATTTATACTGAAAACTCATGCAGCTAAACTTTTCTTCCTTCCTTCCTTCCTTCCTTCCTTCCCTCCTTCCTTCCTTGCTTCCTTCCTTCCTTCCTTCCTTCCTTCCTTCCTTCCTTCCTTCCTTCCTTCCTTCCCTCCTTCCTTCCTTCCCTCCTTCCCTCCTTCCCTCCTTCCTTCCTTCCTTCCCTCCTTCCTTCCTTCCTTCCCTCCTTCCTTCCTTCCTTCCTTCCGTCTTTCCATGGCATCCGTCTGTCCATCCTCTTTGCCAAGTAAAAAATCCCTTGCCACCAGGTCTCCAGAGCAATTTGTGTCCCTAAGTCCATGCCTCTATCTAGTGCCACTTCAGACACACCAGGGCTGCTCACTTGTCCCCAGCTGTTGCTCAAGCCTCCTGCAGCCATGTGTCCTCCTATCAGCCAGCCCCATGTGATACTCCCAGGTGTGACAACCATGGTACCTTTATTGGGTAATACGTACCTGCTTATGTGTGTGTATACATTCTGTAAGAGAAAATACTTTCTGTCACAAAATGGACACAAATGCTGTACATCGTTTCCGTCAGCAGGTTCCACATAACCGATGGCCGAGGCAGTGATGTCTCTCGCACTTTGTAGCAGTGACTCTGGCTAAACTTTCAGTGTTTCATCTAGTGGCACGCAGCGGGGATGTTGTTTGTTTGATTAATGGGAAGGCTTTTCCTCCTGTGGAATAACGAGATTGGCAGCGCAGGTTTCAGATGCTCTCCTGGTAGGTGCATTACATGAGATGATAAAAATTTGGCAAATGACCGGAGTTACTTTGGGGAGGGGGGCAGGATCTTGTTCTAGCGTATCAGCAGATACAAAATGAGCTGAGCACCTTGCACGGGAAAAGGAGAGGAAGCTGCGACACTGGCAGCAGCTGACCACCCTCCTGGAGAGGCTTCGGCTGTTGCAGAAGAAAAGGCACTGGAAAGCACCAGAGGAATTTACCTCAACTGCGTCTCTGGGTAGAATAAATCCTCACCCTTCCAAGTGAGCCAGTCATCAAGCTCCAAAGCAAAGAGTGTGCACATCTTCAGCTCCCAGGACTGATTTCTTCCTTTGGCTACCTGGAAATAAGGCTGTCTTGTCAGGATTTCTGTATTGAATCCTTCCTTTCATACCACTTGAGGACGAAGCCCAACTCTTAATGAATTTTCCACAGCATAGGTTTAATGACATTAACTCCCCTTCTGGTTTTCCACAGGCTTACAAAAGATGATGTATATCCCTCTGGAAATGGATTACCAGGTCTATAGGGGCATACTTGCATGCCTGTATGCCTCCATCGGCAGCACCTATGGAGTCAAAGACAAGGGGAGTCACTCCATGACTGAAGTCTCCAGTCCCAGCTTCCCCTATCTTGTGGAGCAGGCTGTCATGACCTGGAAATCTTCACATGGGAGTCCACGAAAGAAAGCAAAAGAGGCAGAAAGAAAAGTTTATATGATGCAAAGCATCCTCCATGTTCCCTAGAAAGCAGGTGGTGCTCACAAGCAGGACTGCCATGGACCAGAAGACATTTGCAAACTTCCCCTGAGGACCTGCGTTGGGTCTCTGTAGAGTCTGGGAGGAAGGAAATAGGAAGAGAGATGAGATTTATAAATTTTCACTTTCAGATTTCTCTGAATTAGAAGGTGGACATTTCAATTTAAAGGGATTTACATGTAAATTTAATTCCTTTTCTTGACAGAAGGTAAACTGTGGCCTGGGTAAAGGGTTTTTGCATGATGTCTGCTTCTCCTTGTTGCCTCTCCTTTGGTAGATAAACCTTTCCCTCTCCACCCTCCTGATGTCGAATACCAAGATATATCTGCAGGTGGCCACCAGCATTTGAACACTCACAACACCATAAGGAGAGATTATGGCGAGCATTATGACCTTCTGGTATCAAATATGGAGAAAATAAAGATCAGCAGGATAGCACAATTCATACTTGCTGCAGGCTGGCCGAAAAGAGGTCAGTATCAAGGGTTGTGGAGGTGTTGAGGCTGGGCTATCAACTCAGTTACTCAACACAGCTGAAGAGAAAAGACATGGCAGAGAAGATGGCATCAGTGTTTCTGCGTCCTCAAAGGCTATCTGTGGAGAAGGTAAACTCTTTTGGGACCTATTTTAAAGCCTGCACATTGTGCACCCACTGTTGACCAAAGGAAAAATAAATGCCATTGGTGATACACTATGGAACACTTCCAGGTGGGCTTAATGTATAAATACACCCAGGGTACACATGCTGAAACATTTACTTTTTTAGACTTCGTAGGTTTCTGTTGTGTTTGCAAATCAGTCTATTTGCACATCAAAGTGCTATTGTAACACCAATATGACCAGGACCCGTGATCATCGCAAAAATATAGAGGTAAATATGGGTTTTGTCCCCAACAACTGAGACCTTAAGGACTACAGCTCAGCATCTCAGAACAGTAGGTCATTTGGCATGTTTAATGCCAAAGAAATGTCCTTCATGGAGTTACAACATTGATTTTAAAAGCTCTTAATTACAGACCCATCAAGCCCAGGAACAAGGGTTTCATATCTTTCAATCAACTAAAGGAGCCTTCTCGACTGCGGCAGTGTCTTCAAGAAAGATATCAGAGCTGAGTGTGGTCTGCATGTGGTCACTGGGAGAGCAGCACTGTATTATTCATAGAAATATGGTGGGTATGCAAACTCTTGTTGATTTTCCAAATTGCATTCAGCTTTCCCAAGAAGTAGTCCTGGCATTTTTTTTATTCAGAGAGGAAAAGGACTCCCATAAAGCAGATCAAAGGGAAGGGAAGCTTACCACTCAGAGACAAGATCTTTTCCTCCTTTGTGTCCTTTCAGCGTAGGGAAAAGTGACAGACAAGTTCCCGCATTTCCCGCGGCAAGGTAGGCAAAGCACAGCGTCTGAGAGGCACCATATCAAAGGGATGAGCCACGAGGTTAGCATGAGGCACCGCTCCATGTCACAAGCGCTGCTCGGCTTCCCTTTACCCCAGCTGGCACTAACTCACCAGGTATTATCTTGCAACAATTTACTTCCACGGGTTTCAATGGGAAGCATTAAGACATTCCCTTTCAGGAAGAAGAAAAAAGGCTCAAGTAAATAAAAGGGCCAAATTACCTGAACACACCAAGAAGAAATATGAAAGGATGAATTTAAAAGAGTCTGCGTGGCGTGCTGGGTTCTGTCATCAGACGACACTGCTGCTGGCGGTGGAAGGTTGGAGCAGCACCTTCCTGCTCAGGGAGTCTGCTAAAATGAAGCCTGGGACAATGGGACACCCTGTGGAGCCAAGTGGGTTTTGATGAGTCTCAAGATCAAAATCTCCATGTTTTGGTGCTGCTTTTTTTCCCTCTCCTAATTTCGAATGCAAACGCTAGGATTCAAACCCATATTTTCTGCAATTGTTTAGAAAAAAAATGGAAACGGTACAGAAAAGGTGAAGTAAAAGAAAGAATTTTCTATAAGTGGACAGGGTAATATATTTTTCTTCCAGCTGTGTCCTGCAAGCATGGGCAGCCCCAAAGGTGAGGGAAATTTCAGCTGCTCCCTGCAGGGGCTCCAGCCAGCGCAGCTCACCAAGAAACGTTGTGAGATGGAGCTGGGAAAAGAGGCCCAGATCCATCAGAAAATCTTTATGGGACTAAGCCTTTATGCCTGATGCTGGGGCAGGTGTGGTGGCCGTGGCCAAGCCCACAGGCCCCTGGGGGAAGGCATCCCACTGCGAAGACAACATTTGTAAAGAGCTGCCATATAAACAGCTGCCTCGTCAATAGGTAGATGCTGGGCACCAGGGAGCCAGAAAAGCAGGGTAAGGGATGAGTAGGAACATATCAAAGACAATTATGTGTAAGTAGTTTTTTTCTCTAAGTTTTCTCTTCCTCATCCTGCAATGGAAAAATCCTGAGAGATCATGAATGGAGCATAAAAAAATGGATAAAGGAGAGGGCTTAATTTATAGGGGAGCTTGAATTTTTAATCCTGTGCCCCAAAGAAACCACTGCCTAGGCAGCCAAATCCTATCTGCAGTGACTAATGAAGGCAGGAGGTACAGCACAGACCCCCATAGCAGCCTCATCTATCTAAGCTGGTGAATAAGCAGATGCTTTAGCCTTCTCCGCCCAGGAGGCTGAAATTCCCCTCATGAAGGGCCCTCTAACATTAATTGCAGAGACACAACCTGCCTTTTTAGAAGACAAATTAATAATTTCCTTAATCCATCATCAGGAAATGGAAGGCTTTGATGCTTTAATTCCTTTCCTGTGACCATGGCAACAACAAAAAAGGAGGGGGGGGTGTGTTAATTTTCTCATCCATGAGAATTTTGGCAAATAGCATGTTAGCGTTCTTTGTCTGTAGGTGAGTCTTTGCTGGAGAGGAGTCCAGAGAATTACACAAAAGGCAGGTAAAAAAATCGGGTGCCTGGGGCATGACGGTACGATGATGGGAGGGAAGCCAGAGCTAGGCTTTGGCAGCCCCACTCCGGTCAGAAACAAAATGCAGAGGGGCTCTAGCACTATGATTATTCACCCCAGTCCCATCATCCTTGAGGGAGAAAAACCAGCTCACGAAAGTGTTGTACTGAGGGCACTGAAGCCCACTGATGCTCAGAAAGGGACACCCGTTAAAATTAGTGTGGGCTGGCCTACCTTCTCCAGAAAAAAAACCAGAACAACAGGCCATGGCTCTTAGTCTGCAGTATAAGTAATTATAGCACTAAAATTGGGTATTGCATAAAAGTGCAGTGTATGCATGTGTATACATATATGTGTCTGTGTATGTACGTGCATGTATGTATCACATGCCCATACCTCACAGTCTAGTGTCTGTTTGCACACACGCTACCAGCTGTGAAAGAAGTTTCTAGCACCAGGATGGCAAATCCTTTTTATGTCATGCATGACTTGCAGATGCATGGGTAAACACTCTTTCCCCTCTGAAACACTTGGCCTCATCCATACGGCCCCTGAAGAGCAGAGCCTGATCCATGCTACATCCTGCGCCGCTTAGGAGGGTGTTAGCCCTCAGGGGCCAAAGCCAGGCCAGGGGCTGCACCCACTTCAAAGTGCGCCTCGTTGCAGCACAGGGCGCAGCCCCTCTAACTTATTGGTATAGACAAAACCTCTGTGCCCTTTCTTTAGGAACACAGGCTCACCCCCTGCATACACAGCCTCAATTTTACAAATCCCATCGGTCAGAGTAACCCAGGGCACACTCCTGCCAGTCGGGGTTCAAAAGGGCCATGATTTCACCCCTGCGGTTCATGTATGAAAATGCTTGCAGAGCTGATACTAAAGGTGACTCCACTGCCGTAGCTTACATGGTTATTCTGCAATAAGGAGAGACTGGATTCCTAGCACGTGAATCAGGCTGCATGGTCTGAGGGAGGCTGATTCACCCAAGTTTGACTTCGCTGGAGCAAATGAAGCCAAGGCTTTGCCCAAGTGAAGGTATCAGAGCCAGGATCTCACATGCATAATCCTCAAATTGAGTACACCGTCCAGCTGGGAGGAGTGCTCATTCAGCTGCTACGAGGAGGCCGTGCCTCTTCGGGTCCTTGACTCAAACACTGGCAGTGGGCTGCCCGCTCTGCTCGGAGGAGAGGTTTCCCCTGCGCTTGCGCTCATTTGTACCTTGGGTGTACAGCCTCCGCTTTCTAATACATGCTGTTGGCACACACTCCTCTTTCCAGCTGCTAAGGTACTGAAAACACAATAAATGCTGAATAATATCTACTTTCATAGATATTAAATAAAAAAAGTTTTCACTTTATGGCTGCTGTGGGAATATAATGTGATTACAGGTAGGCACAGGAATGCGTTCCCAAGCTTCAAATGGGCAAAGAAGTGTCTAAAGGGCACATCTATATTCAACGCTGAGCACTCTCTGATCAGCTTTGTGAACATGAGACTTAACTAGTGACAAAGGCTGGGACACTTCCCTTCTCTGGAGAGCAAACCTTGGTTGCTGTTTTTGTCCATGGCAAGACTCAGCTGGTAGGCACTGTGAAGCTAAATTTTACTAGCTTCATGAAGCAGCCCTCTTGAAATAAGAGCCTGTGAAATCAAAGGAGAAAAGTGCCTTTGAAAGACACTGAGCTTGTTCAGCTGCTCCTCAGGGTTTCCTCACCAGTGGGACGCCTCCCCAGGGATCATGTCCTACACAACTCTACGGGTTCTCCAGACAACTGCTGCCTGTTGCATTTTTCTGGATCATTAAAACCCAAGGCAGTGTTTTGCCGGTAGTGCTGAGAAATAGGAAATAGTTGCTGCAACCCTGCATTTCATAAGGCTGGGGAGAAATTTCCAAAGAGAGTTCTTCATCAGTGCTGAACTAATGCGAGTTTGTTTACATTCAAAGAGTACGAAAAGTTGATAAAAAAAGTATCGCACCTCTCAGGGAACCAGCGATGCAGAAATTCCCTAAAATCACACAGTTCAGAGATAGCACTCTCGAATAGCAGTGCAACCTGAAGATTATTTTCTCTTAGAAATATGAACACCCACGTGGTGTTAAGATACCTGAAAGCGCTTCAGTTAGTTATTCTGACATTGTGAGCTGAACTTCCCACAACAGAATTACAATTAGATACATTTAACTTTCACTGCGTGCTTAATCTGCATTTCTTAAAATACATGTGGACCCATTTAACCTCTGGGGAACATTTATTCACTGAAGATGGCTAGTCACTAACTGATCCCACTTCAGCTTAATATCTTGCCTTTTGTATTTCATTCCAGCTCCAAAACCCAGATGCAAAAAAGACTATGCTGGTACCCTTCTACCAGCACAAATCCCAAATGAAGAAGAGTTTGAGCATGTCTGCTGGCTACCATTTAGCTGAGATGCCCATTTCAAAATTCAGAGTGCCTACAGAAGATGGACAAGCAGGCCTTGGACACCCAAAGTGCTTTGGGAGAGTGAACTGGAGTTATGCATTAGAAATGCCCCCCGAATGTCTATAATACAGAGCGTGGGTCTGTTTAACGTAGGGTTGTTTACAGTAAGGTCTCACGGCACTGTCATATTTCTGTGAACTGCAAACAGGGAATGAGGGTACCTACGGGAGTCAGGGCCCTTTTGTGCCAGTGGCAACCTATTTGCTTGGCTGCGTGGGTAGAGCTGATCCACCTTGTAGTTTAGTCAAAATGAATGTTCTCAGGAGGATGGAGAGAGGCACAGATGTATATTTTGTTTACTGTTAGGAAGATTAGTTTTAGCATATGTGTGTGCGTGGGCTTAGAGGATTAAGCAGGACTGTGCATTGACGGTCAATATTATTTGCATTTTATCATGTGTAAATGATATTCACACAGAAGTCATGACGCAATGCGCAGCAAGTTTCATTATCCGTCATTAAGGCAGCTCTCCCTTGCAAGTGCAAATGTACTGGAAGGCTGACCTAAATGTAGAAGAAGCTGAATGCTGATCCTTATCTTAATGAACAAATACAATTAGCCAAGTGTAAGAGTGTCAGGTATTGAAATGATCCTCTATAATACCTTCTTTCTTTTATTTCACTGCAATGAGCATCTCCTGATGGTATCAGAGCAGCATCTCATCACAGCACCTGGCAAAAACTACCTGAGGGTCCACGAAGCATCATATCCAGGCAGTCAGTCCAGGCGCAGGGTAACCAGCCATTTCTATTGCAGTTGGACTTCCTCAAATGTACACTAGCCTTTCAGGACATCCTGGGAAAGGTTTCTATTTAATGCCTTTCAGCTTTCTTGACTGTCTCCAAGAGTGGAGAAAGCCTCATTCCCCTCTACAGGAGCTGGTGTCCCTCATGCAGTAGTGATCAACACTGAAAAGTCCTTACAGATAAAAAAGAAGGGAACTAGCGTGGCTGAAAACGAACCTAATTGGATGCTGATGATGACTCTACTGGCAATTTATGATAATGAAGATGTGAATAAAGGGGCTCCAAGGGTTCTTTGCCACCCTTTGGGGATTGCGCTTGACAAAAGCGTGGCAAGGACAGTGACATCCTTTCTTCATTTTGGTTGCCTGATCTCCTTTGAATTGCAGTATCTGCTGCAATAAGCCAAAGACTTTAATCTTTCATGAAGACCCTACTGCTGAGCTGGCCTCCTCCCCTCTGGAGTGAGGTTTCTGCCTAGAAAATGAGGCGGAAATAAAAGATTTCCATAGATGGAATGTCTTAAAAACAGGTTACACACAAAATTTTCAAGGTTGCAAAATTGCATTTGCATAAGCTTTATTTGTATAATCTCACCACTGAGTACGAGTTATGAGTTGATGCTGATCCAGACTTGACTCCATTGATTAATAGGCACCATGTGCAACACATTTATGCTTTGGGAAGCAGAGACTTCTTCCCTCTCAGTTAGGGCAGGGGACATTTTGCTTGATCAGAGCAATGGAAACTTGAATCTTTGTGTGATTCTGCATCAAAGAGACATTTGGGACCGTCTGGGCTTCTCCAGCCAAAGAGCTACATCAGAACTGATTGCCCAGACTATTTCAAATGAGTCTTCACAGAGCGCAATGATTAAGACTACTTGTGGAGGTTTATTTCTAGTCTAAAGTCTTCTAAAGTTTTCAAAGCAACAAAAATTGTCTTACCTGCTTAAGTAATTACACAAGCACATCCTGCTTGATCTACCTTCCGTCCCGGGCATTTTTTCAGAGAGGCAAGTTGTTTCATCTGGATTTGACAACCTTTAACTAGAGAAATTAAGGTTAGATTCGGGAGAGGTTTGGGCACAGAAATCCCTGACTTGTAGGTGATCTGGCCTCCAGCAGCTTACGAGCTGCACTCAGACTCCCTACGCGGTTGATGGCGAAAGTTGGGTGCTTCGGAGTGGAACCCAAGAGAGTTGGCAGGATACAGTGGGATCTTCTTGAAGGGAGCACACAGCTGCTTACATTCAAGCAATAGGAAAAGTGGAGGACAAGGGTGTATCTGCAATTCTCTCTTGCACTAAAAGCCCCTTGAGGCTGGAGTGAGGCAATCCTGTCTGCTTGGGATCCATTGTCTGAAATCTTCTCTTGGAGATCGGTACCTACGCCCTTTCTTTCAAAAGACTCCACACAGATCAGTCTTTTAAAAACAAAGCAGGAAGAAGAAAAGGTGGTGATAGCTTTTATTGTATAATGCCTTGGTATTCAAAGTATATGCTGAGGAAGTGGGAGGCCTGGGTTCCTCTCCGCCTCAGCCCGAGGGGCCCAAACCCACGTCTCCCACATCCCATGACAGCGCCCCAACAACCAGGCTGGAGGCTACCTTGGGCGGAGGATCCTTCTCCACCCCTGCTTTGAAACTGCACAGCTCCGCAGCAAGGAATTTCAGACTCAGGAGGCCGAGGGGGGGCAGGGAGAGCGAGGAGGGAGCACGTGCCTGATGCCGAAACCTCACTCTGAGGCCCGTCACCAGGGAGCGGGTATCCGAAGAGGTTTGCACGCTGACTGTGGGTTACGGCATCCAACTTCCTCCTCTCTCCTTGGCACCTGACTCCAGGAAAGGCTTCCAGCAAGGCGGCACTGTAGAGGGTCTTTGGCCCCAGGCCCCCTGGGCACCTTTGCCCCCAAGGGCACTTCCCCGGGAGGCAGCAGACAGGATCCTCCTTTGCTCCTCTCCCACTCGCTCCACGGGTGCCCACAGGCATGCCATCTTTTGGAGCTGGAGCTGCCAAGGCATTGCATGGGGAGGCACCGGGTGCAGCTACGGGGGCCTGCCGAGCCCCTAAACAAGTAAAATACCAATTTTCTCCATGCCAGGGAGGCTTAGGTGAGTGCGAGGCACCAGGTTGCCCAGTCCTGGCAGATCTGGAGACCCCACGGGGCATGGCTCCAAGGTAAAGAGTCAGGTGTTTCTAGGGCTTCCAGGCAATTACAGGGTTAAGTGGCAGTAGAGTTGAGTTTTCCAGACAAGCTGCCTGGACACATGGACTTCAGTTCGGTTTATACCCTTTGGTTTTGATCCTACCTACAGCAGAGGAGGTTTCTTTCTTTCCAAGCGGGCACGCTGGGTGGCAGATGGGGAATTAATGTCCCCTCCCTGATGTTAGACAATAAATCAGCTCCTCACTAAAATTTGGGATTAAGGGCCGTCCAGATAAATCAAAGTGGGAAATCAAGCTCATTCCTCAACTTCAAGGCAACGGATTAGAGAAGAGGGACACACTCGGCTTGATTCACTCAGTTATGATATGATTAGGTTTTAAAACTCTAGCATGGCTGATATTTCTCCCAGCGTAAGATCAACTTTCCCAGTCAAAAAAAAAAAAAAAAGAGAAAAAAAGAAAAAAAGGAATTATGCAAACAATTTAACAGCAGGGGCCAGTCTTTATTACAGTCCCCTCAGGATGGGCAAATGAAAGCCCGGAACAGCTACCAACAACAGTAGCCACAGTTACAGTAACAGGGCTTAAATACCGTGTGAGCTTGGCAGCTCTCACCAAGCAAGGAGAAGTCACAGAAAGGCACGTTACACTTAGCAATATCTGATAGAAGTTTGCCTCAATATCAGTTCCAGGGAAAGGATGAACTGATAATCGCTTCTTGAGAGGGGGGAAAAAAAAAAAGGCAGAAAAAAAAAAGCTGGAAGGAAAAGCAGCCTTTCTGGTAAATCTGTGACAACAGCATCAGCAGCTCCGACTGGTTTGTTGCCCATTCCTTTTGGCAGCCCAGCAAAGGCATCTCCCAGAGATCTACACGTCTCCCTGTTAAGTAATCGTTGCACTCACATTCATTAGGCTGCAGCAAAGGCATCCCCATTAGCCGATTAACCAACCCATTAGGAGGTCCTGGTAAGCACTGTGGGCTGCTACACCTTCCTCACAGAGCACCCAGGAGCTTCGCCGGCCGTCGTTCCAGCAAGCGCCCTGAAAAGAGGAGAAAAGAGCAACTTTTGGTCTGCGAGACGGAGGCCTCTGAGCAAAACCTCACTGTTGTTTCCTTCGTGCTCTAGGAAGCTCTCCCTAGAAATTTTTCCTCTTCAGAGGGCTGCTCCTCCTCCAAAATAAGCCTGATTACTCAAAACGGGCAGAGGCACAGTCAGCCAGCGTGCTCGTAAGGACGACACCTGAGGGGAACAGGCTTCGGCCAAGCCTGGCACAGGATAAGCATCTGCTCTTGCTTACCGGCCCCGCTCAGCCTTTCACTTTCTGCTTTCAGCAACGAGAACTGGTTCTGCACAGCATCTGTTGCAACTTCTTACAAGCACAGAAATGCACAAAGAACCCAGGCAAGTAAAACCAGTGCAGGGGGACTCCTTCCAGCCCTGCTCCATCCCAGCAGACCGCAGGCAACTCGTCGCTCTCTCTGTTCTCTTGGCATGTGCAGAGGCACCTTCCTATTCTCTCAAGGCCGCAATGGTCTCTATTGTTTGCTGCTAGAAATGGCAGCAGAGCCTTTTCCATAAAACTATTTGAAAAATGCAGATTCTCTTCCCTTCTGTGTCAATGTGCATGCATGATGCGACACGCCATTCAAGTAAATCTAGCTTTACTGACACGGATACTCACAGAAATGAACACATGCGTGTGTACCCAAAACCAGATGAAAACAAAATTTTTAATTCACAGATATGAATGTTTACACCAACCGATACAGAGACAATACTATGTAGTTTGTCTGATCTATTATGAATATGACTCAAAAGAATCAATAAACATTAACCATATACATAAATGTGTGATCTACACAGAATGCTTAGAAGTAATTGCAAAAGGATTTGTTGAGTAATTCCAAAAAAAAAAAAAAAACCGAAAAAGGAATGATTGTCAGGAGGCGACCTGGTTGTGGGAAGAGGCACTTAATTCACTGCATGAATGACTCACGGTGAATTACTCGCATAACTCCACTTGCGGAAATCACTACTCTGCAAAAGCGCATACATGTTAAATCAACCAAAACACAGAGCGGTCCATATTCTTGGTACAATGCCGTCTTCTTGCCAGTACAGAATGAACAAAAATCCTCTCAGCTGGGCCGGGAGGGGGGAGAAATCCTCTTTTTTGGTATCCTGGCAATGTTTTCAAGAGACAGTTCGACAGTGCTCGCTTGCCCTATTCATGCCTGGCATTTATGTTAAAAAGAAAGTCTGGGCCTGTAATATTCAAGAGCAAGCTCTTGTTGACAATGAAACTTTGACTAATAATCTGAGGCTGTGTTTTCTACCCAACTCAATTTAATGCCATACGGTAATTAAGGTCCTTTCCTGCAAAATACAGAGCTCCGTGAAGAATGTCAACTGGTATGAACACTAGCAAGATTTGCTTTCTTCAGGCTACTCTCAGGATAAATAAGTCCTTCCTTTATTTGCTATCTGTGGTTGAACCGTGAGGTGCAAATCTTACTGGAATTAAACAAAGGGCACTATTTTTCACTGTCCCTTGCACTTTAATTTCCCACAGCAAGTCCCCAAAACTAAAAAAAAAAGGCAAAAAAAGGCAAAAAAAAAAAAAAAAAGCCATAGCTCCTTTGTAAGTCTCATGTGCCTGACACAATCCACCAGCCATACTTCAGGCATCAAACTCAGAGTGGCCAGGTGACACACATCCCCTTGGCTGCATTTAAATTTAAACTGCATAAACTGGGAGCTTATTCTCTGGGTATAGTCAATGCAGAGGCTTCGGCTAGTATGTCAGAGCTCTTCTGTTAGGAGCTTTATTGATTATAAGGAAAAACTTGGTCTACAGGGAGACTCACTGCCCATATGTTGCACGAGGAGCAGCTGCAGAAGGAATAGCTGGCTACAGAGAGCATCCCATCCCAAGCAGAGGTCCACACGGTAGTGACAGCACTGAGGGCAACAGCATCCTTGGGGAGGCAGGAGAGCTTTTTGCTTTTTGTAGCAAAGGCAAGAGAGCTTTTTGTTTGCTTTTGTAGAGCTGCCCAACAGCTAAAGCACCGACTCGGCAGGCAGCAGGCCTGTGCGCTGCGGGAGCTGCAGCCTCGGCCACCACCGCCCAGCCGGAGCGAGAGAGCAGGAGCGAACACGAGCGAACGGCTCCTGCTGCCCAGTGAGACCCAGGCTACGCTGATGCGAGAGCCCTGGAGCAGAGTCCCCAGTTCCTCCTGGTGTTTCTACTGACAGTCATTGAATAAAATGGAAGTGGGACCTGAACCTGGGATTTCCTTTGTCCCAGAGGAAACGTAATCCCCCGCTTCATTCATTCATGGTGAATATTCCCGTCAAAAACATCCTGAATATTATGCTTTGGCGATGCAGAAGACGGAAAGACCCAAGCGGCTCAGGCTAATGAAAGCCTGTAATCCCCATCTCCCGCTTCTCCAGTGCATGCTCTAAAAAAACGGGGTGGTCCCACGCAGGAGAGGGACGAGAGCTCTGGTCCAGCTTTTAACTCAGCCACGTTTGAAGACAGCAGCTATGATCCAAGTACCCTGAGCTGAGCCCCTCCAGTGACGTAGTGTAGGACATGCCCTGGCTCCAGAATGGCAGCGGGACTACCTCCAGTTTCTTCTCAAGGTTATTGCTAGATACGTGGCTAAGATCCACGGGGAATTTTGTATCTCAAAATGGGCGAGGCTATTGATTTCAGGCAATTTTGGGAGTTAAGCGGTGCTAAGGTGTAGACAGTGGAAACCTGATTTCAGAGGCTGGAGTATGGGCCTGTGTTTTTACACATTAATATTGCTCCAAATCCATGAAGCAGCTTTATACACTCAGTTTATGAAATTCATGCTTGTTTTGCGGGCAAGTTCATAAAACACATCTTTGGCTCTGCTATTTATCAGCAGCTCTCTTTCAGGCAAGCAAGCATATCTACCTCACCCATTTCTAAGAGAGAACTGCTGTATTAACACAGGAGCACAAGAATTTGGCAAGCGCGTGCTCCGGGAGGATACTGCGCATGGGCTGCGACAACGAAATTCACTTACAGGTGGTTAAGATAGATTCATGGTGGTTGCAAGGCAGACTTGTGGTAGAAACCTGAGAAATTTTTAACACCTATTCCAGCATCGTGTTATAAAAGGACAGATGACAATTCATGTTGCATCAAGTCCTGGAACTTGCTGCACTGGGGGATTATTGACAAATGCAGAGTTCATCTTGTACTAAAAACTTGCATCAAAATAGTAGATTTAAGTGCTTGAGATGGTTGGTAGACATAGGGAGAAGCTCTGAGCAGTTTTCAGAAATGAGCAGTTTTAGAGTGTCTTGTTAAATTAATAAACAAACTCATCAGACAGAAGCACAGGATTGAGACATGACACCAGAATTTGGGAGCTGTGCTGCTAACCACTTCACTTCTGTGTCCATTAACCTTCCACCTTTTGGCCGTCCAACCCATGGAGCTTGCTAGCTGCTCGGGGCAGAGACCGTACCTGACCTGCACTTGTGCAACTGCAGTGCTTCCTCCGTCACAATTTTTTGAAAAACTATTTGAATTACTTTTTAGCCCTTGTCATTGAAGCAAAAAGCTCGATAATGTAATCTGAGAGATCTCAGACCGCAGATGACTGGTAAAAACAAGCTGGAATGTATTATTCTGTGTTATACCTCTGAATGGAGGATGTTCAACCCTGCGAGTTGGTGATGCCACCAAGAGGTGTTTGGAGATTTCAGGCACGGCCTGACTTAGCCCAGCATTTCTGCCTTCAACCACACATTCACAATGATGACAGACTTCTGCACACTTCTGAGAAACACCTTTTAATATACGACAGGAGTTGTCACATGAATGTCAACAAAAGAAATCATTCCATAGCAATAACAAAATCAAATTATTACACAAATGCAAAAAAACACCCCAAACAAAACCAGAGTTGAAATGATGAAAGAGCAGTGTGCTGTTACACAATGTAAAACATATACAGAAAGCCACATTCTTCTGTTAAAGGGTCAGATGCTCATCACCATCGCAGGAAATAAGTGACCTCAACTTCCTCGCCCCCCCAAGGAGGAAAACTTTAAAGTCAGATATTTCGAAGGGTCAGATTAACACAAAAAGCAGCATTTTCAGAAAAGTTTCTATACCATTTGGATCTTTCGTTGCCTTCTGGTTCTTTTTGCAATCTTATTTTAAAAAGGTATTGGGAAGGTTAAAAGAAACTGTCAACAGCACTTGAACAATCAGCATTACCATGTTGGTCAGAAGAAGGTCCTCCCCCTTCCAAAGGGCAGTACGAATGGTATTGCAGAAAACTACACCTATCCGGCAAACGAGCTCTGGGTCAGTTCACTACAGAGAATTTTCCCCTTAAAATAAGCAAGACATGAGATAACCTGTCCTTGAGAACTGTGGTGGTTTTGACTCTCCCAGTGGTCTTTTGAGGAGGGGTGGAGCAAAGATATACCAAAGTGAATGTCTGAAGAACAATTCTTGAGATCAGAAGAGGAGGCTGTTCCTAGTCTTTTACAAGCAAACAAACAGCACTTCTGTAACTGAAGATTTTCAGTATTACTGTATAAAATTATATTTATTAGAAGTAAGACTGGGATACTTTAAGGCACCTCATGGTGAAGAAATATTTTAAAGGCTTGAATAACTCAGAAGATTGAGTTCTTTTTCCAAGATCCCCAAGAAGGAATGTAGCTTATAGTAACCAGCTTTGCTATTTCCAAATAAAGCATGAAAATTTTCAAAGTGGAAGTTTAGAACTATTTGAACTTTTCTTTAAAAGGAAACATAGAACACCTTGCTGGAAAGATAATTTGTTCATTTAACAGACCAAGACTTTCACCAAAGGAAGGCCTTTCTCATCCTTGATCTGAGCTTTGCCATTCAGGTACATTACACTTTTTCACTCGACTGAAATTAAACGGGTCAGTCAATCTTAACCAACAGTCATCTAAACAAAACAACTATCGACAACAAACCCAAAAGAATCTAAAACACAATTTCCTGATTAAAATATTTTTGTTACTTTAAACTAAAAAGATGGATATAATGCCAATGACAGACACGAATGACTCACTATCAGTTGTTCTACTCAGCAATTTATGGGTTTCAAGTGTGATTTTGTAAAAAATTTGTTTTTTCTTATGCTGATATTTGATACCTACAGCTAGTAATGTCCTGCCAAAACATGTGAAGAAGCACAATCAGCATTTTCAGAGATACCTAACATTTTTGTGCACATTCAAAAAGCTACAGGATCAAATTAATTCTAGCTTATAGACTGATAGCTAGATCTGTCAGGGTCTCATACCAGTGAGTCTGCAGCAGCCAGCGTTTTGGAGCTCTGCTCTGAAATATAACTTACCATAGATTCATTTCAGAGCTGAAATGAACTAAAACTGTAATTATACCCTTGGTTTACACATGCATATCTCCTTGGTTCTGATAAAAAAAACCCCAAAAAACTCAAGGTATACGGCCAGGAGAACGTACTGTTCTCTTAGAGCATTTAAAAGTCTCAGTGTATTATACGTCATACATATTCTCTTGTAAGAACTAACTATTTAGAAATGTAACCATTTAGGTATGTCCAAACTGCTCAATAAAAAAGCTAAGCAAATGAGCTCAAGCATCGGACTCCCTGGTCAACTCACCCTGGCTCTGTTTTGGACCGCTCCAGCCAGGTCTCTCAATGACAAACCTTGAGCAGAGTTTGGACATGGTTCACACCATGGATCCCTTCCAAAAAGGCAGTTACAGACAAGACCATGCAAGGTTGAACTTTCTTCATGCTATACAGTCCCTAGCATTATCCCATGTGACTTTATGCACTACAACACTTCCCTACCTCTTCTCATACCTCTGCAATACAAGCTCCACTCTACTGAGCTGCAGAATAGCCCTACCCTTATTTCGTACAATTTGAACTGAAAAGGAAACCAAACCAAAACGCACTAGATAGTAACTGCGTGCTAGGTCCCTAAGTCGACCGCACGAGCCCAGAGAAGACCCAGGGCCAAGTGATACAGAAAAGTGGATGTTGCTGGTGTGCTGTGAGAAGGATTAGCCATAAGCACTGCTTACATGAGCCAATCTGTGCCATGTGGCTTTGGGGACAGGTGGCTGTCCCTGACTGTCTGCTCTTTAGCACCAGATGTAGCACGAGCCCCATGCTGTGCATCACTGCATGAAGCTCGATTCCACTGATCTCAACGGGATCTGTTCTGGTGTAAGGTGCTACACACTGCAGAAGAAGTGTCAGAACCTGCCAAAAGAAAGCTAGAGACAAGAGCATTTAATTTTTTAACTTCCTGCTAATGACAGAAGAGGATGTTAGCAGCAAAACTAGACGCCTGATGTTTGTTTTCCCCTCCCCACCCAGCAAGGGAAGCTGGCTGGTGGCACAGCAGGTTGTAAGAGGTCCACCCCCAGGATCTCACGGCAGGACAGCAAGCCTCACCGCAGGGAAGATGCTGCAACAGGGGAACAAGGATTCTGCCTCTCACCACTGGGCTGACTCCTGAGCACGACAAAGTCCTTCTAAATGAGCCCTTGTGCTGAGGCACAGGCTTTGGCCTCAATTTACTTCTCTACAAGGAGAGAGTAATTTTGT
The DNA here is from genome assembly GCF_965183815.1 of Platalea leucorodia. Lineage (NCBI taxonomy): Eukaryota > Metazoa > Chordata > Aves > Pelecaniformes > Threskiornithidae > Platalea > Platalea leucorodia. The sequence continues at coordinate 56,671,539 of NC_138824.1, forward strand.
ATTTGAATCAGTTATTTGCTTGTAGAACTGCTTGAAATGAGAAACATTTGTGTTTGTCTTCCTTTTAGACCACCGGGTGAACACTGGGTAAATAACATTTGTGTTACATAGGTAATAGCAAGCATCTTCAGTGTTTTTTTTTAAAAGCACAGTATTTTCTATGTCCTGAAGAGATCTGTTGCCTTTTAGTCTCTTCTGTGCCCTTTGAACAGTAAGATGAATACATTTATTTTCTACTGGACGTCAAAGAGTAGGTATCTCACCAAACATGAAAAAAATCTGAAGCAGCATAGCACTTGCTTGATTTTTTTTTTTTTTTTAAAGCATGGGAATAGTGCCTTTGTATTAAAGTGCTTTGCTGAATCAGGACATAAGTTAGGAATACCGAACCTCCCTCTCTCACTGCATTCCTCTCACTATCAGCAACAGCCATTCAAAACTACAGGTTGTACTTTCCTACCTATTCTGGTAGGATGATAACTTCAAACAGCTTGAGTTCAACAGAACCCCTGATGCAAAACTTTAAATATACTAAGGTTACATATTTTTAACATATATTTAATGAATTTGTTGTGTACCCTGCAGTTATAGCTTTGGCTTGAAGGCACAAATATTAAGGCACAATAAATGCAAATAATGTATACATTTCAATGTGTTGTGTTGAAGATAACTTTGTACTACACGGTATTTAGGTATAATGACATGTCATTCAAACGTTTCCTCAAGTTATTTTAATACCTTTTTTTCTTTGATAACCTGGATAAAAAGAGGAATGTATGTTAAATTATTTAAATATTTCTTCAGTGCAAATGTGGTAATTTTCTTCTAAAGTATAGAAGATTGAGAAGATTGATTTTTCAGCATTTGGATTTTAGCAAAATAAAACTACTATTTACATTCATCTTGAACAGCATTATTTGCATTATTTATCAAAAAAAAAAAGTATATAGTACTTCTTGAAGAAAAAGTATTTTTGGCTTGTTCAACTCTTTTTCTACCAACCTGCATAGCTACTTATGACAGGTAGAAAGACAGTTGCACTAGACAACTAAGTTGTACACTACCGAATCTGCTGTTTAGACATAGCTGTCAAGCTAAAGTGACACTGAAAAAATTTTGGTTTCGCTTGCTCTCAAAATATTTCCAAAAGAGGAAAAGGACACATTCGAATTTTTTTAATAAGCTCCAAATACGCACCCTAGACCTGTTAGGTGTCCTGCACCTATTTAAATAAAAGAGATCTCTACCACATAACTTTCAAATAAAAACTGAGCCTGCGTGATTTCCTTAGCAATATAAACATAACTTGTTGGAAAGGAAAACATATTGCACTGAAATTAAAGAAAGAGGGACAGTAAAAAAATTTTCTTCTCAGTATTAAATAGGAAGGATGTCCAGTGCAAAGAATCGCCCCTTCCCTTTCATCTTCCATTGACACTTGCAAACATCGTCACTGAGTTTAGACATTCTCAGGTTTACATTCTATGGAAAACAGTTAAGGTTATTAGGAATCACAGTGCAGTTTCAGTTACGCATAATCCTGAGGAAGGATCCAAGGAGGAGTCTGTGGCAAGTTGACCATTCTGAACAACTTCTGGGTAATTCTTACTGAAGTACACCTAGGAAAAATATCAGATTCTGTGAGTAATTATGCATCAAACACCTTTTAGTTTCAAATAAAATTTCTGGAGATAAATACAGTAGAGATAAATACATGTCCTTAAGAAATCCCAACAGGAACTTCAGGTTAGTGGCATTCAGTAACTGTGTGTCACTGAAAAATTAGTAGAATTACTGCATGATCTTACATTGTAACAAAGCGTGAGAAAAATCCCACACAACCTGTAGATCCACTCAAATTCTGGTAATTCAGATAAATAGATATGTTTTATCACTTTACATTAAACTGATAAGTAAAATCATTTTACTAGCTCAAAACATGGAGATAAATTAAAAACAGGATGACAAAGAAGCTGTGAAATCTTGCGTCTGCACAAGGGTTTCTCATTTTCACACATAAAATGAACACAATGGATTTGGATGTTAATATCAGGTTGTAATCCCTATATTTTACAAACTATGATTGACAACCATTGAAACTTCGAGGTATATGTATGAAATATCCCAGCGTTTAATTTGTGCTGCAGAGCAGTTATAGGGCCTATAGAAATGTGATCTCTGGATAGTGAACCACAATAATGAAAGAAGAAGCAAAAGCTTTAACAATGACTCAACCAAGCAACTTCTCTAAAATGTAAGATGATACCAAATAATAGGACAGTTCTTTGCCAAGCCTTTGAGTTCATGAATTCTACCAATTTCTAGCTCAACTAGAAAAGATACAGGTTTCCTGATAAATGTATAATCAGAACATAAAGGAAATGAAATGCTGTCAAGTTTCACTGTTCCACAATCATCAGTTTTTAGTAGCTGTATCATATCTCTGTTCCTTGACAGATGCGCATAACAAAATGAAATAATGTCAGGACTTGTGTGCTCTTATCTAAAAATGTGTTTGGGTGAAAAAGGACTTCAAATGCAATTTTTTCAAAGAAGAATGTGAAAAGTTTTGTTTGAGTCTTTAAAAACAGAAAATACACTATCTTTCTGAAGCTGACATGTGTCACGAGTTAGGTCTCATAGTCAGACTGCTTTGACTACGGCTTATGAAACATTTCTCCAATTTATATTTGAGAGTGTTGTCAATAAAGTTCAGTTTGTTTGACAACAATGTCCTTTTCATATATATGAATACATGTATAAAACACGCAGGATAAAAAAGAAATAGTAATTCTATAAAAACATTCCTGTAAGTACCACTGTCATATTTTGTGCACAGGTGCTAACGCAGGATATATACATCTTTACAAGTTTCAAAGAATATTAAGGTCTGATTTGAATCAACAAAAGAATTGGAAGTCCTGTTAAGAGGCATTCCTCAGTAACCAGCCACGATCGGATGCAACAGAGGAAAGTTAATCAGGCGCCTGCCTGCACACACGCTGCGGAGACGGCAGCCCCAGTTCTGTATTCCCATCCCGTTCCTGGTTTAAAACATAAAACTTTGGCATACTTTTAATGCAGCTTTTGAATGTGAATTTTTTTTTTAATAGAAAGTTAATAGAAAACCTTGGCACATTACTAGAGATGTAATGAAATGGCAGCTGCTTTTCAACTGTCTCATTGCAATTCCTCCCCTGAGCCCAATCCCTCAAGATATTAAATGCCCAAGTCTTTATACAAGTTTCTTCCACTGCCAACAGAGCTGCAACCTTTTTAAAAGTAATCACTGAGGTGAGATAACACCTAGTATTTTAATATTTACACATCTGTCATAGCTTTAAAATAAAATAACCCTTATTTTTCCCTCAAAGTACTCAAAGATGCCACCAAAGCTTGCAGAAAAGCCTCTCTCAATGCTGCCAAGAGCACGGAGAACACACCAACTTTTGTTTATCTGAAGAACTGAGCACTTTTTTTTTTCCCCCTTTTTAACTGTTTGATGACTATTTCTCACTTTCACATAGGATTTTCTCCTAACAGCTTCTTGCAAACTGAGCAAAGACAAAAACACAGTCTCACAAGCACAACTCTATTGCAGTCAGGCTCACAGGCTAGTTAATATATACTCAGCGGTCTCCAATTTGAGCCATGCCTGCGTCGTTTTCTTTGACATATGCACAAAAAATGGGGATACTGAGTGACCAAGAGAGACATACAAATAGCAACGCTGGATCAATTCAGAAGCCTGAGCTAAGGTTCCAGCAGCAGCTTGATCTTGCAATGCTTAGCTAAGATGCCCAAGAGATTTTTTTGAAAATTAGGTTTCTTCAAAGATGTCCAAGTTAGTCTTCCAATTTAAGATGTGTAGTCCCTCTTCATTTGCACTTAAAGGATACGTGCAGAATTTATACTGTTCCAGAAAATGCATTTAAAGTCTCACCTTACTGAAAGAAGCTCTTGGTACAAGTTTATTCTGCACAAGATTCAGGTCCAAAATGCAATAAATCAAATAATCATTGCCAAAGCATGGCCACATTCCAAACCATTTCACTTAGCAACCCACTGTAACGCTTTTGAGAAGTATGTATATATGTCATATTACCATTTCTTTTTATGTGCAGCATGCTGTTTTTTCAACAACAGAAAAAAGCTGTTCTTCATAAAAACAGTTCTTAGTAACCACAGTAGGAATGTGAGACCAACAGCAATACATGTAACAGACTTACTAGTGTAAAAAGAAAAGCCGTTGGAATCAGCTCTTCTGACTAAGCAACTTCTCTGAAAGTATGCATGAAGCACAAGGGACAGCAATAACAAAAACCTTGAATTAATGTCCAAGTCCTTCCAACAGAAAGAAGTGTAACTGTGCTTCTGGGTAGCTGCTGACTGGAGATATAGTCTCTCGATTCCCATATTTTTGGGCTGAGCAGGGATAAGCACCATGCTTTGCATTCTTGGCAGATGCTAAAGCTTGTATCTGCCTTCTAGCCTGGGAGTTAGCAAACTTTTTCATCAAACCACATTTCAGCAGACTGGTTCCTGGATCTCTTCCCTTCCTGTACAAAATCACATAACATTGATGTGGTAACTGCAGATGACTATATGGGCAAGTAACATCAGGCAATTATTTTTATATATTTTGAATTATCTTTGAATGCAATTGTGCAATTGGGGAGGACTGCAGGGAAGGAAGGAGAGACAGCATGACATGGCTAAATCTCTACAGATGACAGCTGGACAGCCTCACCTCTTGCCATTCCAAGGATCAAGCCTTAGGAAGCTAGCCTTCACTTTACAGAGAAACACTGGTCATATGAATTTGAAGCTATCCTTGTAAACATCATTTACGTAACCTCCAGATTGTCGTACACATACCATAAAAAACATGGCTAAGCCATTCCTCTCTAGTAATAAAATATAAGAAGCTACATTGCAGCAATGGCGAAGGACAGCGGGACTCATTGCATAGTCTAGTTAAGGACAAAGCTGTTTCCTCAGTTCTGCAAGTAGTGCCACACATGAACTTACAGTGTACGCTCTTGGCTACAAAGCTTAACTTGAAAAACTCTTCAAAAAAAAAAAAAAAAAAAAAAAAAGAGGTTTCAGCAGCTCTAAAAATTTCTAAGAATATGAACAGACCCAAAAATCTCTTCCCTAATCTGCAAAAAGTCCAGTAAAATAGCAGACATGAGTATGCAGCCTCCATGACAGCACAATTTTTCATTTTTTCCAACTTGCTGGAAATGCGTCTATTTTTACTAGGAAATAGCCAGGCACCTGCCATTTTGTTTCCTGTCTATTGGTCTCCTGTTTCCCCAGGAAACAGTTTGGAGTTTGTGTTCCACAAACTGTGGAGCTCTGCTCCACACATCCAGCAACTTGAGGAAAGCATAAAGGCTAGAGATAAGACCTTTGCCTCTTGTCTTGAAAAGGCTCTCTTAGGTCACTACATGACTAATACCAGTGCCTTACTTGCACGCTGAAAGTAAAGTTACATGACTATGAAGCAAGTTGCTGACAACCTGCGTACTGCCAGTCTCAACTGAAGCGGTGCTGAAACTTCATAGGCACTGAGAGAAATAAAACCTTGCTCTGGACCTCCTGTGTGGTAAACTTATCAAGAAAAAAGAAATCAAGCCAAAAGCTAGTCAAAATGAGTTCCTCAATCACAGGTCAATTTTTTATCTTCTTATCTCTGCTTCAGCTTTCCGTCTGAAAAGTGGAGATGATATAGCTTCACCTCAGAGGCATATTATGAAAATTCATCCATTGATGTTTCTTAAACACTTTGATTGCCAGAGGAATGCTCACAATTACATTAATAATTCTGTACTCAGAGTAGGATTTGAATAGTAAGCAGTAAATCGGGCACAGAGCCTTTTAGGAGGCAACAAAACATTCAACAGCTGTTTCTTAATTGAGCCCTGCTCATGTGCAGAACAGAGCAAGGGTACAAGAACAAAGTAAGAGAAAGCACAAAAATAAGAATGTGATCACACCCCCCAGAGACCATAATATAATGCACAGGTATTGAACTTCAAACTAAAATGTGAGCGGCCCTTTTAAAAATATAGAAATAACAGATGAATGCTGGACTCTGCAGCCCTAACATGTTTTTACAGCAAATTTTTCTAAGATCAATGCCCAGCACAGGTGAGTATGTCATATATTATTTACACTTACCATTTTGTGTACATACAGAAAGATGCAAGAAATCCAAACAGTCTTTCAACTCAGGGTATATAAATACACTTATCATTTGGAAGTCTGTGTATATCCCACTAAAAAAAGCACTGAAAATGATGGCTTTGCCTTGCAAAGCCGACAGATTCTTTAGTGGAAGGCTTACTATAACACTGAATATGCTAACTTGAGATAAACAAACTGCAAACTTAATTATCCCTTCTTCTAAAATTACCCGTTTTGCTGTTTCAATCAGAGAAGCCGCTTCAGTCTTGCCCACTTGTTGCACCATTTTGTAAAACAAGCCATCTTGTTCTTGCAGCAAAATGTAAGGTTCACCATATTCTTTCACTCTTCCTGCATCTAAAACCTGTTAAATCAGCAGAAACCAACATATTAACATAAGAAATTAAAAAAACAAACGTTAGAGTCTACAAGCAAGGGGAGAATGTATGCACTTCAAGTCCTAAGATGAATTTTGTATCCTGAAAATGAAGTATGTCCTCTTCAAACTAGCATAGCACTTTTTCAGTTTATAGACCTATTGTACAATTTTAGAGTGCCCTACAGCCATTCCACCTATAGGAATCCAATGCAAAGTTATGCAGAATATGGAAATACAATGTTTGTGAAGCCAACAAAGCAGATTATAAGATTCATTGTGTAAGAAAGAAACAAAGAGGCCTAAAATGGGCTCTGAAGTAAACAGCTGTGGGTAAAAGCCACGCAATAACCACCACGACGGTTAAGGGAGAATAAGTAGGTCTTTTGGATTAGAGGAGGTGAAGATGTAATTAAAGAAAATGAGGGTGTTGCTGAAAAGATAAACAATTTCTTGCATCAGTTTTTGCCAACTACATATTAGAAAGATACTTACCCTGAACCTATTCTTTCTACATAAAAAAAGATGAGATGACACCAGGGACATAGGTACCCAAAAGCGAGGAAGGGAGAAGTAAAAAACAACAGAAAAATTAAAAAGGCGTTAAGTCAGTAAGCCACAGAGGATATACACAGTCAAAAATATCAGAAAAAATTCAAGAATAAGCTGATTGAACCTCGAAGAAAATATTCTCATACTAGTGACTTTATTTAAGGACTGCATGGTAGAAAATATTGCACTTAAATTGTGAAAAGCCTTATGGGATTAATTCAGGGAACTTTTAGACTAGCATATATATTTTGAGATAAGACAGCAATTTACTTAAAACAGTCATTAAAACACAAGTAGAAGACACACAGATCACAGGTAGAATTTGTTCTCTACAGTTTTAGCAAAAGTAAATTGTACCTCACAAATCTGATACAATTCTTAATGCACCAGAAGAAAATGGTTTATATGGATATCCAGAACGGTATCTGGCGTAACTGAATAGCTGTGCTACAAGGGACAAAAATTTTTCAAGAACCTGGGCAGAAAACAGAGAATAGGTAGGAACTGGTGGGAACCACATCATTATGGCATATGTGGTAGCTATGTATGTGTTAGCCATCAGAAAAAGGAGCTATCAGGAAAGTGACAAACCTGCAAATGACACAAAAATGTGCAGGTAAGTCTAGACCAGAGGAGATACAGATACACCTTACTAACCTAAGAGAATGAGAAACACAATAGCAGGGAAAACTCAATATTGACAAATGCAATGCCCTCAAATACTTAACTGGCTTATAAATTAATGGTATTGACTCAAGAAAGAGATTTGGGTATGAGTCTACAAGTTCAGTATTTATAGCCCATGTGTAGGAGCAGTGAAGTTAAAAAAAGAGAGAATTTATGTGAGAAAACAAAGTAATTAAGAAAATATTTTTGTTCTTATATAAATAAGAACCTGAATACACGTGGAATACTATTGAAAAAGATATTGCCACAACAGAGGAACTTTAACCCAAGCCATAATTTTGGTGTACGTACTTGTAAGGAAAAAAAAAAAAAAAAAAATCTAAAAACCTGGAGCTGTTGATTTCATGAAAGAAAAGAATAAAAGGTATTATGAGGACAACTTCCAAAATAACAAAAATAGTTCGCAAACGTCTGTTTCCAAGAAGAAACTCCAATAAACTTGGAAACAAACTCAAAGTCCTGTGAGGAAACTTTCAAACGTGCGCTTTGCCTGTGCAACTCCTTAAAGCAAAACATCCTGATGGCCGAGATCTCTAAGCGGCCTGGGCCCCCGTTAATGACAAAACCCGCAGTGAAGTAGGACAGCTGAGCTGATCCCTTTGCCTGCGCTGGTGGAAGAATTACACGCCGCCAAGATCGCTGTCGACTTGTTTTTGACACCAGGGACCCGGCACCAGGGGAAAGGCGCCCGCTCCTTTGCTTCCGGTTCAATTAAGTACATGGCATTTGAATGGAAAATAACTAAGCCAACAGCAGCAGCGTAATTACATCTAATTTTAAAAATTGTATGCACAGAAACCTCTAAGAAGTTATTTGGTGTTTTCAAAAGCTCATATGTTAAGAGCACCCAGCTTATACTATGATTTTCCTTTGCAAGCGATTTCCAATACTGTTCGGTATATAGCTGATAAAAGTGCTCGTGGAAAAATTTTAAAATATTAGTAATATTGCATAGCACAATATATAGTCATTTAATATACAGTAGATGCGGTGTTTCACCTGCAAAGGTATGCTTGTGCACATGTTGATTTTCCAGGGTACTTAGTCCTATCCCATTTAATCTGAATATTTAAGGATTAATTACAAATATAACTTTCATCGCAATCTTTTGTATACCACAGTATGTCACAGTTAAGGACAGCTTCCTTAAAAATGCCATTAATTAATTTATCATATACAGTTCAATGTAATAATTAAAATTGGGGTGCCACAGTGTAGAACATCTCTGGTGCCCTGAATAAGTAAAGTTTTTTTTAGCATAGCACTAGATTATGTAACCACTCCTTAAGAAAGAAAACAAAAAAGCATCTTCATTAAATGTGTCTCTCACAAGAAAGAACTACAATAGAAAAACAGAGGGTTTTAAGAATTTATATTACTGTGGTATCTGAATTTTAACATTAATTTTGCAAATATCTGAAACAACCACAAACACGGACAATCTTTCTCCTCCAGAGAACCTGGGAGGGAAAAAGGAAAAATTTATTCCTCCTTGACAAGTTTTAAACAGCCAAGTCCAGAAGATGAACAGATAGAGCAAGCAATTTGTGTCTAGAAAAATTCCATTCACATTTTAAAACAAATCATTAATCTATTCATATCCTTTCTTGGCGAATAAAAACAAACTTGTTTATGAAAATAGACAGAACAAACACAGGGAAAAAAAGCCACGTAGCTTTTTTTAAAAATCTGAAATGAAAAATAAAGAACGAAACCGAACACACAATATCATTCCTACAAGTCAGGAATACTCTATAAACGCTGTTCACCAAGGAAAAACACTTTCTACTAACTGCTGTCATCTACAAGACAATGGAGAAAATTTAAGCTGATTTACTTGGTAGTTATACATTTATATATTTATACATTTATTAAAAAGCACTTAGACAAAGAGATAGGTACTCTTCTTTGAAGAAATAGGTGCTGATAAAATTTAAATAAATAGGCACTTTGGCTAAGGCTTTGCATACTCTTACTCACTGACTCCAAGCCAAATTAAAATCATCAGGACTTCAAAAAGCCAGCTAATCATTCAGGAAAGGTGGAATCTGGTGTTTACCAGCCACATATTTTCTGATCAACTTGCATGGAACGCTTATCACCGCACGATACGACCGAACCGAACCCAGATGCGTTCCAAGGCAGTTGTACCAGTGGAACTTGATACAGAAAAGCCAGAGAAGCTCGTAGCTGGCGAAATGAGATCAGCAGGGTGATAACGGAGCACACACGCAGGAGCACAGGACTCTGAATCGGACTGGGATTTCATTATAGACTAACACAGATATCGAGAGAGGGGGATTTTAGACAAATTATTCAACTTTTCAGCTCCTCCGTCTGACTCTTCGTAAAATACACCAAATAAAGACTCACAAACATTCTGTGGGAGTTAACTGCCTGTGAAATACTTAGACAGCCCAGAGTAAAATAAAAACAAACACAAAAAAGCTATATAAACCCAAAGTTGTCATACATAAACCAGGGCCAGATTCTCCACTGTCTTGCACTGGCAGCTTCTCTTCCCTCGCCTGCACTGTTCTTGCCTTTGTAGTCACACCCTTTTGACTTCATCAGGATTTTCTCAAGTGGAAGAGTAACTCCAACAGTACAAAATTTACCAAATTGGCGGCTGGTGATCATGCAAAGGAAAGCATGCAGGAAAATTCTTCTTCAATGGAATTTGCTCGCGTCCTTGTGCAAGGTGAAACTGTACTTTACTTATAGCTATCCGAATTATGCTTACTCAAGCAGCACTATTCAGACATCTTAAGTTCAAGCAGGGCTCAAATGCTATCTTTTTCTTGAGTAAAATCCTCTCATGCCACCTAATTTCACTTGTTTCATCCCAGTTGAAGGGTCTGGGGCAGTGACTGCTCATCCCAGTTGTGTTTCTTTCAGAAGGATAAGCACCATGTTGGGTAGAAGGCAACATAGTTTTGAACAGCACTTTGTTTGACATAGAGGCACAGAATAACATAGACAGAGTGAGATTAAAAACCTGGCATGGAAAGACAGTGAAACAGAGAAGTATTTGAATTTGACTGACCTGCAAAGGCAAACGTGAAAATGGAGTATTAGCCATTTAAATGTGTTGTTTACGTTAACTCTAGCTAGCACAGAAGGACTATTTGCCTATGCAACAAAAATGTTGCTGAACTAAATTTGTGTAAGATTGGGCAACTACAAAACAGTTGTCCATTTTGCCTTATCTGTACCCTACCAGGTTATCTATCTCCACTTTGCCTAGGTCCCCCCCTGCAAAAACTCCAAACTTTGCAGTATTTCCATTCTATAGTCTCATAGTTTAATGTATTAACCATGACAAAAAAGCAGGGGAGGGAAGACAAAAAGGAAAACATAAAACAGTGAAAACGAAACCAGATTGATGGCACAAAGAAGAGAGAAATGAGACAATGACCCACAAGGATACTCCATCACGGTAGTCCAGTTTCCAGCAGAGACCTAGGCAGCAGAACCAGGACAGAACCTTTTCTCCCTGATGATTCCTGCAACTAAGCTATATTTTTCTGTTGCACAGGACTTTGGGAAAAAATCCATTCATTTTGTAAGTGAATTTAAAATCTTCTTTGCGGATTAATATAAGTGAAAGAAGCCACGGAAAGAGAAAGAACATGGTCCCTTAAAAATGCTGTAACAAATACCATGTACTTACGGCTATCCATAGACACAAAAAAGAAAGTTCTAAATCCTGCATTTTCTAACTTTCAGCAACAAAAGCAGACAAACCAAGAGAACAATAGTTATAAAACATTCTGAGAAAAAAACAGTCCAAGGTTGGAAGTGTTCAGCAACAGAGGAGGGGGCCATGGGAATTTATTTCAATTATTATTGAGGAATGACTAATATTCCTATTCACGTTCATCTTCACCATAAAGCCAGAGGGAAAATGGGACATTTAAGAGTTGATCATAAATGTTTTTATTTCCTATTCAAAAGGAAAATAATTCAAGCGAATTATCTCCTAGGGAATACATCTGATTTAATTTAGACTTGGAAAAGACATCACCAAACAACAAAATTATTATTAAAGTTCAAAACTCCGCTAGGAGTACAACTTTGAACAATGTTTTCCTCAGAGAGCATACATCAAGATGATCTTCAATAAAGTCCTGGGAAGAGGAGAATATTCAGGAGATGCTTCTGGTTACATCATATTATAAGAAATATATTTACCCAAGACAATACATAACTTTGTGGGAAAGAGTCAACAGCCTGTGCTCCAGTTGGCATTACATTCAGATGCAAGCATGTTCTGTCTCTTCCGTCTCATCATGGTTTGTCAAAACAGATCAGAAACATGTACATACTTCTCTGAAGAATAATTTATAAATATCAACCTACCTAAACAGGTTTGCGACCATCGAAGAACATGGAGAAGGCTGCAAATATAACTCAGGAACCATTTTAAAGTTGTTGTGTTTTTTTTTGTGTTCTTTTTAAGGGGTTTTTCTTTTTCTCCCCCCCGCCCCTTTTTTAAATTTTTCGTGGTGGAGCTTTGTTTGGCTGTTTTTTGGTTTTTTGTTTTGGTGTTTTTTCAGTCTTCAGGTTTAATCTAAGCACTCCCCAAGCTCCTTCAGGGTTCCTATACAAATTACTCTACCAGTAACTACAGACAAATTTGGTGTCAAATGATGTACATTTCTTACATCATGTATACAAATAAAGCAGACCATACTTGGGCATTTGCCTTCTTATAATCGGAATTATTATTTTCAGACTTTCCAAATATTTCACCTCAGCAGAGCTTAACTCTGCTGTAACAATGCCAAATCTGCCACTGGTCACTGGGATTTGACATGTACCCCCTTGCCCACCTTGCCCTGCTTCACAGAAAAGGCAACTTCAGACATTTCGTTCTGTGACAAGAAACAGTGGATTTCTTTAAACTGACATCATTCTTGATCTATAACTTAGGGAAAATTGAGCATGCAACGCTGCCTGGTAAATTGTTCCACATATGAGTTATCTTTACTTTTCTTGCAGAGGCTTAAAAATCTACCGTCTTTTTCTCCATCTGATGGCATGCCGCTGTAAGCTGGCTGGAACATTGTGGGAAAAAATATCAATTATGTATGTAGTAATGAGTCTTATTCTACTGATAATCTTTTGATATTAACTCCTTCTGTATCTTGTTGAAGGAGAGAAGCCTGTTAACCAGTCACTGCAGATGCTGCTTACATTGTTCAGTTTCCTCACCTCACAATATCTGATAATACAGTGCAAGTTCAACCTTTCCCTTAGAGACTACGAAGGGACCTCATGCCAGTTCTTACCAACAGCTGTACACGCTGACAAAACTCTCCCTTGGTCAATCAGTAATGACTGTTTCCATCACTGTAAAGCCACATTTCTCAATCGGGATTGCAGAATGGCTTAAAAGTGGCCCTGAAGTGATAGAAGATATACTTCAGCTTTTGAGGGTCTTAGAAAGTTAGATAAGCTACAAGGATATTATACTTTTCAAGAGGTTAAGGAATATTGTTGCAGATGACTGGGTATGTCTCTTGGTTTTATCAGTTTCTGATGACAATGAACTTGTGGCTCAGCTGCCATGCACACAGTTTTGCCTTATCAGAAACTCTCTGCTCAAAGAAACAGCCACCAGCATGCCCTGTGCTAATTTGCTTTTAAACAGTAATATAATATTTCTGAGAGAGCAAAAAATCATCCTCTAAAGATGTGTTAGTATTTCTAGTATGATCTGGATTCTATACCATTGTCTTTAAAGAAATATGCTCCGGCTGTGCTGTCCTTATACTGATGGAAACGCATTCACACACAAATACCTGACAGAATGAGAGATCAAGGTTCATCAAGCGTTGGCTTCGCTTCCTGCAATAATTCAAATCCAGCTCTTCATTTGAATGCTCCCAGCTGAAGTACTGCCTCAATAATTAGTTGTTTTACTTAGGCAAAAGAAGAATCTTGTTGGGCAGCCCTCTTGAAATGGGAGCAGCGTTTAAGAACTCAAAGATGCCAATGTTTTGGAGAGGTGTGGCTTAAAAGTGGCAAAGAGAGTCAACAATCCTAGTATCTTTTCAAGCTCATTGGGATTTTGACTCATTTTAGAGACAGCTGGGCCAGGTGTGATATTTACAACTGTTGTAGACACTTTATTTCAGCTGACAAAACTTGCTCTGATACATGACTATAGCACACAGCTCAGTATTTTATGCAAAACGTGGCCTAAACATCTATATAATATCTTCCCTTAATGGTAAAGATGCATAAATTACTCAGCTTTGAAAAAAATGTGTTCACTGTTGATATTTGTTGAACTCAATTACTAAATTCCAAGAAAGAAAACAGAAGGATCTTGTTTTTCCTTGTGGTTTGCCAAACATCAACCCAGTTTCAGAAGATCTGGGAATGGTGGAAATTGCCTTTGTTCAGATTTAAAACAAAACTGATCATTTCTGAAAAATCACTTGCTAAATGCTTAGCTCTTCCAGAAACTCTGCAAGTCTTGAGTTACCAAATGAAAGGAGAAACCTAATGGTTCCCAGGCCCTTTGCTCTCCATCAGTTGGCCAGACAGGCTTCAACACAGCCAAGAGCCAGGTAGGTAGGTTGGCATTAATCATACACAACATCTGGTGGAACTGCTTAAAAACTCCGAAGAGTCTCCCTGAAATATTTCATCAGCCCTTATAGTTAAGTGTGGAGATCTTTCTTAAGTTTTCACATTTGATTGTTTTAGATCCTGAAAATCTGGACATCAGACAATTTACCAGTCACCTTACAGAACACATGTACACAAGCAATGTTTTTGCTGTGGACATACTGATACTGATATTCAGGTATGGTGAGACCAAGTATTCTTTCACCTTCCCTCTACAAAGCATCCCACCTATCCCCATTAACTTCTATCTTCTACTCCATGCAGGTCCTCTTCTGTGACTATCCTTCCTATTCTTATCTTCACATTTCTTTACCCAAGAGACTTTGGTCCCACAGCACAGCTGGGATTTTTCTTACATTGAATAAAAAATAATAAATTTAGTTTTAATATTCCTTAGTCCATATTTTCAAGACAGAGGCTCAGTCAAAAAAGGTGTTTTATTAGTGTTTGTTCCTTTTGAATAATGACGGCAGGTGCACAAATATGAATGTAGCAACTTTACTGTAGATTACTGGATTCAGATCCACAAGATACTTTAAGGTTTCTATGAAGAATTAGGTGCCTAAGTATCTTTGGAGACCTGATCCCTAGTTTCAAAAATTTGGCTTTCATTCAGGCTCCTATAATCCATTAAGCTCCCTTTATATTCTTTTAACAGAATAGACTTTGATAGCACAAGTATAATATCCAATAATATTTCACCACATTCCAGATACTGGGCTAATATAAGGTCAAAAATCCTTTCAGCTCTGTGTTATAGAAAAAAAAACACAAAACCAAACCCATTTTATACCCTTGCAGTTCTCCTACTTTAGAATTTTAAAGGATTGAACAACAGCTCTGAATGTAGCCCTAATTACTTCTACTTTTCACAAAGTTTCGTGTTTTACCATCCCAGGCTCCAGGAAAATTTATGGTCTTGCCAATTGACCTCTCTTAGACATCTTATGCACTTCAGGGCCTGTATATGACAGCAGGTAGCTCTCCACCAAAGAAGCATTCCTACACGTACATACTTAATATGAGAGTCAAAACTAACGGCAACCCGCACAGTTTTCACAAAGAACTGTTCTATAACTAGGACTGGACATTTCTGTATCTTGCGACTTACAAAATCTCCCCTAAACAGAATGTCTAAGATTTACTGTAAAATACATTAGTTTTCCAGCAGTGACATTTAAATAAGAGCCAAAATAAGAGCCAATAGACCAGAGCATTCATGGCTTTAACTCCGTATTACTAACGTCAGTGTACCACCACTACCTTCCTATGTTCTCCACATCTCCATCTGAAGCTAGGCCACTGCAGCAATAGCTCACACGAAGGTATCAGCAGGGCAGCTGGGGCTCCCCCACTCCTTCAAAAGCTCTGCTTCTCACTGGGCTGCAGATTCAGACTCCCTCATGCTTATTCTCCCTCTAGCTCCATGACTCTTGCATTTCTGGCAGCACAATGCTTCAAAAGGAAGGGTGGAGAATGGCCTTAACCTGACTGCCCTGTGTATGCTGGTGGGTACAGCATCTTTCTGGGAACGGGGAGCATTGCATCCAGACCTCCTCAGACAGAGAACAATGTAGAGCACAGATTTCTGCACTTCCTGGAAGAACGCTGTCATCCCCATGCTAAGGAAGGGCAGCATTGCTATCACTATCGTGTTTGCTTAGGTGTATATTAACACCATTGCTTCATCTCCAACTGGATGGATGAAGGATACTAATGTACAATACCGGGTCAGACACCAGAATTCCAGAGAGAGATAAGCGCTCAGACCCTGTCCGCTGCATAGCATTTTCTGTCGAGCTGTAGATGACTCCCCTTTCACCATGCAAACTGCCTGGATCTCTCTCCAGAGCTCCCCTTTGCTTTCAAGATGTTTACACCCACTTTCAGTGGACTGATTGCCCTGATGAGGTTAGATGTCCACAGTGCATGAAACACGGTGCCTGATTTATGAGGCCCAGATGTTCCACCACGGTAAACGTAACATCAGAAAAATGAGAACAACTGAATGAGGGAGGCTTACCGGAAAGACGTGGGAAGTCATTTTCTATTGACCAAAAAAACCAACTCAAGTCTGGCTGTGAAGTATGTTGTATTGTTAGCTTGAATATTAGTCATTTCAGAATGTAACCACAACAGGTTTTCCCATAAATAAATCAAATCTCTTCCCATGATTCTCTTCATCAAAAACTTCCTATTTGAATGACAGTTTTTAATTACTAGATCAAGTTCTGCTTGCATAAAGAGTTTCCATTTCAAAGAAGTATTGCACTGATATGAAAAGTCTCTGTGGAGAAACATCCTTGTCATTGGAAAATGCACAAGTTTTGACTACTCTGTGGTTTTCCTATAGAGACCATGGCATAGCATATAGGGCGAACAACTGCATCAGCTCTTGCCAGATGCATATACTTAGTTTGCTACTGATCCACTCTGTCCCTGGCTGAGCCTCGATTTCTGTACACTTCTGTTTTCCCCTCCGTAAAAACACAGTTTCTAAAAAGTACTTCTCAACCTGGAGAAGGAAGTAGAGTGAAGGGGGAGGAGTGGGCGATGGGGCTTTTACTAGATCCCACTGGAAGTCTTGGGAGTGGTGCCTCTTGGCTGCCCCAGGCTGCTCCTGGCTGGGTTTGGTGAGCTGCAGATGCAATTTACGTAAAAGGCCCTCTCCCTCTAAGGTGAGAACAGGACAGGGAAGAAGCTGTTGTGGTGGTGGGGAAGCTATGTGGAATGAGGGGCCAGTGGAGCAAGCCTGAGCTGAGCTTCTCCCAGGATTTGCCATCACAGAAGAGGCAACTGCAGCATTTATCCCATCCTCCCCTTCTGCCAGGGAGCAGGGTGGCTGCCTGTGCCAAAGAGCTAAAACGGGTACTGCTAGCACCTGACGGGAGGAGTTACAACTTGGGTTCTCAAACTAGTGAAGGAAAATGAATGAGAAAATGTCCTATGAGACTCTGGAGCATCACAGAGGAAAGAAAAGAAAAAAAAAAAAAAAAAACCAAACCCAAAACGAGTTTGAAAACCGCTGGATTATAATTTTATGGTAGCATTATTTGATGGTCTAACTTAACAAGTCTTTCCAACTCTGGTTCCAAAGATTGTATGGATACTTCCCTATCTCACCCAGGTGTTTGAAGTTTAATTAATTAATGTTTGTAAAGAGCGTTACAATTTCCAGATGAAAGGTCCTATGCAAGTGCAATGTAGTATTACTCATTGAGGTGATTAGGTTAGAGAGTATCACATTACACAATACAGCTCTTCCCTCAATGATTTTAAGCGTTTGAAGTTTTGATAAAATGTGTTTATCACTAAGATAGATATAATGGAAATACTCTTAAGGTGTGACCTGGATTATGAAACCAGAGGTATGGTTTTGGGAATGGAACAAACGAGAATTAAAACAACTCCTGAGGCCAGATTTGTCTACAGTTGTATAAAATGTATTCTGTTCATCCTTTTTTTCTCTTCCAGTAGGCTCTTCTTCTCTTCTAAAATAGAACTGGTTATTACGATGGGTGTGAGCAGACATGCAACAGTTCACGTTCAGTTCCTATTTCCATACTCATCCAACTCGACATTTTCTCATAACTTTCTCAAAATTCTTTTCTGTTCTTTTTTTTAGATGTTTGGATTAACCCTGAAGGTGAACATTTTCTTTTTGGAAAGTTCTGCTTTAACCAGCAAATAAACTGAATTAAATCAAAAGCTTGTGGACAATGCCAAACTGGAGATTGCAGTCAATACGCTTAAGACAGGGTTGGCATCCAAAGCTATTTAGATCTAGACAGGCTAAAGGAATAGGTCAGCAGGAACTTCATGACACGCAACAATGACAGACGCAAAGTCCTGAATCTGGAATGGACTGACCCCCTGCATCATTACCAGCTGGGGAGTAACTGCCTGGGCACCAGCTGTGCTGAAGAGGAGGTGGGGTCCTGGTGTTCAGTAAGCTAAACAGGAGTCAAGCAGTGTGCCATGGGTATCAGCAGGAGTGCAGATCAAGGGAATTGCTTTATTCCGTGCTCATCAGATCAGATCTGGAATACGGTGACCGGTTTTGAGCCCTCAGTACAAGAAAGATGAGGGTAAATTGGAGCAAGCTTGAAATAGGGTCACCAGGGTGGTCAGTGGACTGGAGCACTTGATCTATGAGGAGAGGCTGATGGAGCAGGGCTTGTTCACCCTGGAGAACAGATGGCTTCAGGGGACTTAACAGCAATCTTCCCACACCTACAAGGAAGTTACTGAGAAGACAGAAGCAGGCTCTTTAGTGAGATACACAGTATCTAACAAAAAACAATTGCCATAAACTGAAGGGAGGCTTCAACTGGATATAAAGGAAAAACGATTTCATGGCAGATAATTAAGCATTGGGGCAGGCTGCTCAGAGAAACTGTGGAATCTTCATCTTTCAAGGTTTTTAAGACCCAATTGGAAAAAGCCCTGAGCAACCTGATCTGAAATTAGTGCTGACCCTGCTTTGAGCCGGAGGTTAGACTAGAGACCTCCTAAGGTTCCTTTCAATCCAATTCAATGGGAAGGGAGCAAAACACTAGTTTATGTTCAGGTTATGTATACTTGTTAAGGAATGGGCTTGGACTTTTGTGATTGAGAGAGTTGAACAAGTTTGCTCAAAATTTGTTTGAAAAATAACTTTAGTCATTATTTGTCAAAAGACAATTGTTAATATTCCAACTGCCAGGTTCCATCTTTGTTCTTCTTCCCTCATTTTCTAACAAACTTACCATGACAGCAAACAACAGAGATTTGGGATGGCTTATAAAGGAAGGCATTATTGCACCTACAGGTCTTGGTTAAAGGAGAAACAAACCCAGGGTTTTTAATAATACTGGGTAATGGAGGAACAGTGCACTTCAGTTGGCACATTTTTACTCTTAAAAACAAATCTGCATGTGCTGGTTTTGGCTGGGATAGAGTTAATTTTCTTCAGAGTAGCTAATATGGTGCTATGGTTTGGATTTGTGCTGGAAACAGTGCTGATAACACAGGGAAGTTTTCGTTACTGCTGAGCAGTGCTTACAGAGTCAAGGCCTTTTCTGCTTCTCACCCCACCCCACCAGCGAGTAGGCTGGGGGTGCACAATAAGTCGTGAGGGGACACAGCCAGGACAGCTGACCCCAACTGGCCAAAGGGCTATTCCATACCATACAACATCGTGCTCAGCATGTAAAGCTGGGGGAAGAAGAAGGAAGGGCAGGACATTTGGAGTGATGGCGTTTGTCTTCCCCAGTATCTGTTACGTGTGATGGAGCCCTATTTTCCTGGAGATGGCTGAACACCTGCCTGCCAATGAGAAGTAGCGAATGAATTCCTTGCTTTCTTGTGTGCACAGCTTTTGCTTTACCTATTAAATTGTCTTTATCTCAATCCATGAGTTTCCTCACTTTTACCCTTCCAATTCTCTCCCCCATCCCACCAGGGAGGGAGTGACCAAGCAGCTGTGTGGTGCTTAGTTGCTGGCTGGGGTTAAACCACGACACTGCATCAAGTTAAATTTGTGAATTACTAAAACACATTATTGACTAATCGAATTTTAAAATACACTGAAAGCTTTCTTTAGCTGAGTCTTCTCAGTTTTTGTGATATCTAAGTAAAGGATTAATTTTCCATGAATGCTGTTTTAATTGTTAATGGCACCCATTAATAGTTAGTCTTCTAGAGGGATATTCTTTTTCCTTGCATTTTTAACACACATTTTTCTTGTTCTTCCAAAACTTTGCTATATTCCCACAAGGAGTTACATGCCTGAGTAAACCAAGTAATTAAAAGTGTAACAAAAGCACACCTGCCATAACTCTGATCATTCTAAATATGTGATCGTATTTCTGATTTGTCCAGAAACAGAATCAATAACTGACTAAAGATGTCAAGAAAACAGGTTTGTTAAGGAGTCACATGTCAGTTTCCTCCTTTTTTTCTGTCTCATGCTTCTCACCCTCCTCTCTCCCCCCAAAATTACAGAAATCTGTAAGAAGATCAAAATGGAGCAATGTAAAAAGGTGAAAAATATTTAAGAGTTACTAATGACTGAGGACTCAAAAGGCACATCTTCTTGCAAATCTGTTCCTTAATACTCTAAAGAGGTCAAAGGCATTAAAAAAGACTGTATTAGAAAATGTATGAACATAAATGGACTTTTAGGAAACTAGAAATCTTAACAGTGGCTAAACTGAAACAACACAAGGTTAAGAATAATGTACAGACTCTAAAAATGCAGTAGAACAGCTATATAGTTGGTAATAATACTGAGCAGTTTGGGGAGAAGGGTGATTTCTATGCTTTGTTCCAATGATTTTTGGCAAAAAAGTAAATAAAACATCCAGTTTTCATTACAACTGCATGATATTAAAGGTAAAACTAAGAAAACACCTTCATGGAAAGAGCATTCTGTGTATAACATGTTAATGATAGTTAATGAACCAAAAGCCACAGAAATCCCATTGGACAGCTAACAAACACACACAGCTATTAATTAGGTCACGGTTGTTTCCTCACAAACCTTTTGTTCACTTTAGTTGTGGAAAACACCAACATATCCATTAGACCTGTGGGGAGGTATTCACCAGTGAAGAAAATATTTATTTATTATACATTAAATGCTTGCAATTATATGACTACTTATGGCAGTTCTGCTGGTTTCTCTCTTTGTAAGTAAACTATAATCACTCAGTTCACAATCTATTCTACTCCTCAGAACACCACTCACCTCAGTAGATCCAATTGTTTAATTTTGTGTACTTCAGGCAACCATTGTAACTCAATCACAGATTTTAAAATGTTTTGAGCATCCAGTTAAAAAAACATGGAAAGAATTAACATGCTTCATTTTCACAAAGCAGAGGTTGACAAAAGTATTCTTTTTAAGGTTACCACCGAGAGGTGAAGGGTAATTTCTGCTTGAAGCCCAGTTAAATTTGAGTTCCACTCACAAACATGGTTTGCCCACTACGTCAGTTACTTCATTAACTGGCTGTGAAGAAACCTACTGCAGAAAATTGCAAAACTGCAGGCTGCACATCATTTCAAGGACACAAACCAGCCCCATTTCCTGATAGCCTAGGGAAGACCATTGCCTTTATGAAAATAATCAGCAAGTATTTCCTAATTCCTATGTGTGTGCAATGCCCCATGGGGCAGACAAGATGTCAGAGAGGGTATTTCACAGTGGCAGAGTATATCACTGCTCTTTTGGGAACAAAGATGGCAGAGGCTGCTGGATTGGTAGAGCTTCATCTTTTCTGCTTGAACCTTGCTTTAGAAAGCTGGCCATGCTCATTACCTAACCAGTCTAGTTCCACTTCTCCCACCACCACCCTTGCCCCAGGGCAGCTGCTGCCTCCTTACCTCCATGTCTCCTGCCCCAGAACCTCTACCACTTCCTCCTCACACATCCCACACCACTAACTATTGTCACTGTCTCCCTCAGCCCACCGAGACTGAATTAATAAACCTGACCGAATCCAGCTGACTCTGACCAGAGCCTCTTGGGTGTGTCTTCACAGGCTCCTACTGCCGGCAGAGTTTATTTGCTCAGGTCTGCTGCTGCGCCTTACCTGCAATGGGTTCATGCCTCACAGGTTGGAAACCACAGGGCCAGACAGTGTAAGGAGTCTTTTTAGGTCATTACTTCTACAGTTTTATGAATTGCCAATCCCAGTAACTAGGATAACTAGGTTAACTAGGATAAGTCTAAAGTACGACTTAAACCTCTGCCCACTTTTGGATCAAAATTAAGAAGAAAGAGTTAATAACTTTATTCTTCTTCAGGAAAAAAAAAAAAAAAAGAAGAAAGAATAATTTTAAGCCATTAGCTGTCTTACCATAATCCTGTCACTGTCAATAACGGTGTTCAAGCGGTGTGCAATGGTCAGCACTGTGCAGTGAGCAAACTTTTCACGGATCGTCTTTTGAATGAACTCATCTGTTCTGAAACACAGCAAGAGCAATGCAGACAAAAATAAGATGTTTGCATGGATAACTGAATGGCAGGCAGGTTTTATGACTTCATCAAACATGACTGTATAGCAGGAAATGTTCTTATGAAGTCATTACAGTGCTTCTTCCTCTCCTTATATTAGATGACTTGGAGGCATATCACGAAACATACTCCAAAATCTACCCTCTAATACTTGAAGAGGAAAGAGTTTCTTCTTTCAAGTAGAGCAGTAAGTTTCATTTCAGGAGACTAACTTCCCAGGCTTTGATTACAGAAAGAGGAAAATTCTGTAGAGTCAGATATTCCTACAGATTTCTACACCAAAAAAAAAAATCATTGTTATTTTCTTTCAAGCTTTAGTTTGTGCAAGCAGCGAAGGTAAGTTCGTGAAAGTAAATATCCTTCATTGCAAATCAGCTGAAGAACGAACACAAGACAGCCTATAACTAAGGTTCTTGATTTCAATTGCAAAATGGGATTAAACAAAATAAGTGGTTGGTAAACTAAACTGGACTGGAGTAGCTCAAGAACGTGAACACAGAAAAAAGAAAACTTGGCATGTTCCATAAATCAAAAGTGTTAACTGGAACGCACAACCCAAGGAAAGGGATAAAACCTTTCAAGTTAAGAGCCTCAACCTGCTATATGATTTAACCACCTAAGAAAAGGATATCAGAAGGAAACATAAGACTTGTAAAGAATGAAAACTAAGCTCGAGCACAGACACTGAAGTATAGGGTTAAAGTGCTAACTGTCACAAATAAAGCTGAGAACCATGAAAAGGAAATAAAATTATACCAAAAGATATATAAGACACTAAAATGTTCTTTAGTTGTATAAACAAGCATCAAGACAAAAGAGGTGCAACACTCATAAAACTGGAGATTATTCAAGTAACTAACTGTACAAGAGAAGCATTGACACTACTTAACTTAGAGCACACCAGTTAGGCTTAAATGTGGAAATCTATATAGTCCTCTCTTTAGTCAATGAAAGGGGAAAAGCATGGCTGGAAGGTGAATCAGAGCACCTGAATCAGGCAGCCATCAGGTGATGAATGCCCTCTAGAGGCACCTGACAGCCCATATTCCACAGGAAGCCTTGGCTCCCAACCTGGGCACAAAGCCAGGCCATGTGAATACTCACATATTGCCCATCAGCCTTCAAAAAAACAAGGAGTGGTGACAATGGGGAAAAAAGGTACAGAAACTAAAATTCTCATCCAAGATAGAAGGAAGACACAAACAACTCAAAATATACTGGGGTTAGTTGGACCAAGGAAGCTCCAGCCTAGAAGTCAGGCACTTGAAGGCATGGGTCTCATTTCCAGGATTTCTATTAAAACATGAAATTGTACCTTATATATAACGACTGGAGAATAATAAATGCTGTAGATAGTGTTAAAACAAGACAAGGGAGATATCTGGATAAACTGGTATATTTAGGCAGCCGTGTTGGCTTCAACCAGTTGCTTGCAAAGCCTTAATTCTTCAAATTGTTAAAAGTAACTGGAAAATCAAATAAAATACAACAAAGATTCATGCAACACGTCTTTCTCTGACAAATTATTATTTTTTAGACAGAAGCAGTACTCTACATTGAATCTGTCTGTACATGACAAATATTTGGTATCACTTCATAAATTAAGCAAAAAGAATTGTTCTGATGCCACCATGTCAGGAGGCACTAACAATAAAAAGTGGACAAAGACATCTTTGGAAGAACAGGATGACTTAGAGGAATGGAGTAACCATTAAGTTTCCACATTAGAAAGCACAAGCTCATGTTCTGAAGGACTGACCATAACTTCTGTTACAAACTAGGTTTAAGCAATCAGCATGACAAAGGAACAGACAGGTCCCTGCTGATGACAGGACGAATCATCAGAGAGAAGGAAGACATAAACAGTTAAGTAAGAGTTCCCATGCATGCTGACTGTCATCTTCGTCTGGGGACAGAACATTTAAGCTCTGTCATGAGCTTAAGAGGACTGGGTTCTGGGCCGCAGGCTGAGAAGGCTTGGTCCTTCTGCTCCTACTTCCTAAAATAAGCTAAAGAACATGGTGGGACACAGGTGTTCCTCAACTCCTTCTTTTGAACCAAGGCCAGTACGCAATCAGGGAAGAGACGGGAGGAGAAATCGGGACAGAGCCAGGCTCTTTAGCCCTTGTGTGTTAACAGTCTCCTTAAGAAAAGAAAGTTGTTCATTAATGCCCCACATCACATCAATACCAGCGCTTTCACCCCAGTGTTAAAGCATGTATCTTTTGTTGCTATCTTCTCAGCAATGCTTCAATGACCTGACTACTCTGACTTTCGAAAGAAAAAAAAAAATCAGCACCATACATGAAAACACTCAGTAGGGAAGAGGCTTATATAGACAGCAGGATATGTTCTCTGCAATGGTTAGAGATAGTGAAACAGAAACAAAAGGTTCAGTACTCCCTAGAATAATGTAAAGAAAGCCTTTTTCTTTCCTTATAGTCAAGCTCAAGGTGAGGTTTCCTGCAGAGCTACTAAGGAGCACAAAGAATCATAGCTTGCTCAGGAATTTTGAAAACAACTTTTTAAAGGGCTCAAAACTATTTGTAACTCTCAGGTTATTCCTACTGTTATCAGAGAAGAATGCTTCCCTGTCGTCTGCATTCATTTATTGTATCTTCCTTTATTATGTGCATTCCTTATAGCACCACCTCTTCCTACATTTACAATAGAAACCATTTCTCATTCTTTGATAGATACTATCAAACTATTATCTTAAACAGGTATTTCTTGAATATAAGCTTATCCCTAATAAGAAACTGCTAGCCATATTGTGGGTGTGACAAACGTTCTAAAATGAGACTACAAAGTAATCAGAAACAGGCCTAATAGCTCCATCTTCAAATATCACAGTATGAAATCTCATGCAGCCATGTCCGCTGACAGAGACTCCACCAGGTTCTCTCTAAGGTTCATGGCAGATCTCGGAGTATAGTTTTTGGGGTGGCAGGCAGAAGCACCATCAGTAATCTCCAGAAGAATCTTGGGAAGAAGGTAGGAAAGGCAAGAAAATATAAAAGACTAAGAAAAGATCTGTGTACAGAATTACATGCTGACAGAGTACAGGCACTATACCACATGCCAATTAGTGTCTACCATCTAGAAAAGTGCCAAAGGAAGCAGCGTTTCTGTCCTGTTTTTCAGGTCATAAATGGACCCTTTGTGGCACCTACCCACACTGAGAAAGTCACCAGGCAAGTGCCAACTGATTCCATCACCTACCACAGTGGATCAAACCCCATCATCTTTAAGGCGCATTAGAAACCAAAGATGCAACCTGAATACCAAACCAGGGCTGCTGGATGACAAAAGCTCAACCCTAATCTGTATGAAAAGAGGAACCACGATACTCCCCATCACAAGAACAGTACAATAAGAAAGCACAAAATGGTGGTATAGCTGTCCCACTGGCACCGCGGGTCGAGGATCTAACACCAAGTTTCACAGCAACCCAAGATCTGGAGTAACCTGAATTAGTTGACTGTGTTAAAAAAAACCAACCAACCAAACAAAAAAACCCAGCAACTATCTAAAGAGCAAGAATAACTACGACCTGAATAAGAAGCAACAAAGTTGCTGAAAGGACCACTGGATAAGTCATTATCTTCAGTCTAATGTCCTCCTGGGACTGTCCTGCAAGTGTATCTCACACTACACAATTCCTGAGTGGCCCTGGATAATTTCTCCAAGAGAAAAAGTGACAGCGGTTAGATGTAACGAAAGGTTACACCTTACAAGGTTAAGCTGGCTAATGAACTGAACTATGAGCAATGGCTGTTTTTACCAGACTCAATGAACAACCAGTGTAAAAAACGTGGCAGTGGATTGGTCCCAAAAAATTTTCTCCTCTGTAACAGTAAAAATACTAGTTAACGCATAATACTGTAGTCAGTGCGCAGAGAGCTTAGTAAGTTCAACTTACTCAATATTTTAAAAAAGTCTCAGTTACTAAGGATTTTGTTTCAATATATCACCAAAGTGACTACAGAAAGATTTTCAGCTCTTCTGCTCCGGATTTCATAAAACTTTCCAGAATGGTTCAACTGCTATAAAATGATTCCATTCTTCAGGGTAAGAAGGCCAGCTTCAGGACCAAGAAGATAAGATCAAATTAAACATCTGTCAGTCATCACGTAAAACACGCAAGTAGTCTGACTTAGGGCAACCTTCTTTAGGGCAAGCTCCTCCTCTCCCTCACGACAGCGCTGACACCCCTGCAGCATGCAGAGCAGCTGGTAGCTATGAGGAGCAAGGGAAATAATAATAAGGGTACATATGGGAGCTGGAAGCTGTAGGAAGGAGGGAGAAAGGTGCGCTCGAAACCCCTTCCCTTCGCTCCTTTGCTCAGCTTCGCTCAGCAGCAGACAAGAATGGCCTAGCTGAGCTGGAGACACACGGCGGGGAGTCCCTCAGCCCTGGGGAAGGTACACTGCACGCCTCTCACCCCGCTGCTGTACCCAGCGCCTCACGCCATCTCACCCTTCCTTCTCTCCTCCCACCCCCAAACCCTGCCTTCTCACATTTGCTTCCAGGTTGAAAAGGAAAAGGGACACGGTTGCAGCAGTGGTTGAGGCAAGGAGATCAAGAGCCAGAAAAACAAAAAAAGGAATAATATCTCCAGAGCCGGCGGCAGCTCCCCACGGTTTCCTATCCCAGGTGCTTGCTACGATGTGTGCTTGCCGCCAGGCTAGAGGCAAGGATGCCAGGTATGGGGGTTGTGCATCAGAAGAGGAGGAGGTTTTCCTTACATGCCAAAAATGCCTCCCTAACTGCTCAGTTAAGCAACCCACATCAGCATTTCCTGATGAGCGTCCTATCAGATTGCACGGCTGAAAAATACTCCGCTGGAGTTACAGCAGCACATGAAGGAAAGGTAATAATGACTGTAATGCAAACTGAATTCAAAGAAGAAGTTCTAAGTTATTATTTGTATTGTTATGCCTAGAGTTGATACAAACAAACATTTACCTTATTATAATATATATTGCAGCACACACTAAGGAAGATCAATTAAATGGATAGTGTAAGTTGAGAACACACACATGTGAGATGCCAAAATAGGGAGGATAAGTAAGACGGTATTAAATTTCCACAGCTATGATTAATCACAGTTAATCTATCAGAGCTCAGCCAAAAATAAACTAATAGTCAAAAAAGGGGAGAGGGGGAAAAAAAAAAAAAAAAAAGGGAAAAAGAGAACCTCTGGGAAGGGAATGCACTTCTCTAAAGGTTTTAGAAATACCCTGTCAGCTGAACTGCAAAGCTACCCTAGTGGCACCACTTCTCCCCCAAGAAGATGTTATAAAAATGAGTCACGCCCAGATGACATACAAAATCCTTAATGCATCTGTTTGAGGGACTTGCTGTGTTATTGTCCTCTTTGGACTTTGAGTTCTCCCTCAAGCCATAGTTTGTTGGAACTATATATTCAGCTCAGACTAATTGATGCAGTACGTTTGCAGTATTGTTTCCAAAATATTTCCACCAGCGTTTCAAATGTTTCAAAAAGTAACAGTGGGGGCACTTAGCTATTGGAACAATTTAACAAGGGTTGTCATTGAATTTTTTTTCTATTGAGGTTGGATGTTCTAGAAGTACACTCTAGTTCAAACAGGAATGAATTCAGGAAAGTTCTGCCGGCCTGAGTTATACAAGACAAAATAACAAATGATAAATAAGTCCCTCCTGTAGCTTTAAACATCTCCAAATCTGTTTTGCAATTTCTGTGGTGTTAAGGACAGCTTACCTTGCCCCCCCCCCCATTTTATCTGTAACTTATTACACCGGCGTCTGAGCCATCTGAAGGGATAGCACCTCATAACTAGAAGTATCTGGTTTTGCTTATAGCCATTTTTCACCTTTCTAGTTTTGGGATTGGGGTGGGGAGTGTGTAATTAATTAATTAATAAATATTTATTTATTTATTTATTCCCAAGAGACATTTCTTCTAGAAATCAACAGAACTCAACTTGTTTCATGGCTATTCTGATGTTACTGATGCATTTCCCAGGAGGTTCTTGTCTTCTTGTCTATGGCTGCAGGACAAATGAACTTTGAATATTAATTTCCCTACTCTATGGAATGCACTGAAATTAGGGATATTTTGAGCATTTAGTTTATATCAGCTGTTCTGTAGCCAAAGCTCAACCGCCCCATTTTGAATAGACAATTATAACGCTATCATTAAAAACATAGAATAGCAATACAAACTACAAGAAATACAAAGCATTTAAGTTCATCTCTACAGTACAGATGATCGTATTAGAAGAAAAACCATGAGGTCATCTTAACATGACAAATTTTGTTTTTACCTTGGGTCCACATTTGCTGTTGCTTCATCGATGATAAGGATCCGATTTTTTTTTAGAACCGCCCTGGCAAGACACACCAGCTGTCTCTGACCAACACTAAAATTAGACCCAGATTCTGCCAGCTGCGTCTCCATTTTATTAGGTAGATCTTCCACAACCTCCTTCAGTTGCACCTGTTGACATGTCAACATATTGTAGGATGAGTAACTCTCTTTTACATCAGCTATTGTGTGTCTGATGACACAACAATAAGTATGCAAGGTTTACCTTTTATATTCTGACACAAAATGAGTAAGTGCCAAGTTGGATTACATAGTGTGTCAGTTATTAGAATTCTAAAAACATTAAAGCACATTGTTAAGAATCTATTAATGTTCATTAAAACTAAGATATGAATCAAAATGTAACCAAAGCGTCATCCCAAAGGATAATTTTTTCATAAAAGACTTATATAACAATATACATGTCTAAACACACAGGCGCAAACGCACACATACACAAACGCGCACACAACGGTCTACCTTTCTCCATCAACAGCTATGCCCTTATCAAACCTGATGAAAACACCTAAAACCTAACGCACGCAAGCACTGTAATGTTATTGGGCTTGTAAATATCAGATGTACATTATTAGATTTAATAAGTCACCTCTTCCAAGGCATTCCACAGCTCTTCATCGGTGTATTCATTGAAAGGATCTAAGTTTTTCCTCATAGTTCCAGTGAATAAAACAGGCTCCTGAAACCCAGTAAAATTAGCATTCCATTATAAACACAGGGTTTATATCGCAATAGGTAATTTAATAATAATCAGAACTAACCTATATCAACAATAGCACAGAAATATCCAACAACAAGCTATCCTTTATGAAATGCAAAGGAGTATTTCACAACAGCATGCTCAAAGTGGGGGAGGCAAGTGTGCAAGCAGTCTGTATGAAGATAATTTACCAAACGGGACAGGTCTGTTTGCAAATTGCTGTACACAGTTATGTTGGTACTCAAATGGGCATTTACATGCCACTGTTTTGATGCCACAAGCTATATATATACTTACATGAAATCATTGCTATCCTCCCGGTATTGTTAATAAAACCCAGCAACTATCACTGTCAATGAGCTCACATTCCTAAATTATGTTTGGGCAGTTTTGAAAATTCGTTTTTGAAGTAGATAAACCAGAGAGGAATCAAAGAGCTCAAAAGGCCTTTCTGGTTTTCCTTCTCTATTTGGTTTTGGGTTTTTTCTTTCATGTCATACCATAAAAGCCCTTCAATTTTACTGCCAGAGTCTAAGAGGAACAGCTTTCATTATTTCAACACAATGTTTAAACCTATACACATAGAAGTTAATCTATACTGCCACAGCATCAAAGCAAACTTACTTAGAACCAGAGCACTGCTGGGCAAAGCTCTAACTCAAAATACACCAGGGAGTCAAATCAGTACCTTCTCCCATTCAGGCACCAATGTGGGTTTACCTGTGGTCGAAGCAAGTTTTGTTCTACTTCAGTTCCCAGTCAGACCAATAACAGATCATTAATCAAACTGGCACAAATCGATTCACACTGGAAAATGTACTGTTTGAAAAGCGGGGAGACAACTTTTGGTCCAGAACTCCTTAAGCAACACATCAGTACTCACTAATGTGAGCTGCCAGACCTGAGAGTCATGCACTGACACGACTTCAGGGCTAAACTCCTCTTAATACCACACATAAAGACAACAACAAGAAGTCAAAAGCTGTAATAGTGCTAATCATAAATGGAGACCATTCATCATGTTGTCAGTCTTCTTTAAATTGGAGAAATCTTATGCAAAATGTTTTCTTTTTTTCTCCCTTAGGAAATAAAGTCTAACTTACATTGGATAACTTCCACTTACTCCGAGATTAACCTCTGTCGTGACTTATGCCCCATCTAACCCTAGTGATGCCCAGCTCCAAAGGGCTGCAGCAAATCAGAACAGAATTTAGACCTTAACCCTTTTATTTTGTCTTAATTTCTAAACCACTCTGAGCGGTATAAAAGGATTAACAAAGATAGAACGTGCCACAAGCAACGTAAAAGAACATATACATTTCTTGACATAACATGCCAATTATTTGAAAGTATCTGTTGCATTAGCAACATGTCACTAAAAACCTGTTGAATGAACAAAAGAATTTAAAAAACCAATTAACTGGTTAAAGAACATTTTTCTTCAAAAACACCTAGAAAGTAATTTGTTTAACAATACATATTTTAAGACACCATTTGCTGTGTTTTGAAGGTATTGTTACATTTATTTTCCTTTTCAATCCATTTTTATAGGTTGGCAAAATAACAGGCTGAATTTATAAAGTGTTCAGAACTATTATAGAAGTCCTAACAACAGACATGTACTGCAACAGAAGATAAGGATATTTTTTAATTATCATTTCTGACACAGATTATTATTTAAAATACTCTGGTTTATGAGAGGAAAGTAATAAGACAAACCTGTAAATAATTGTTGTAAAAATGCTTGCAGTCAGGGAGGCAGACAACATTTGCATAGAAAAGATTTACAAACACAACCTTCACACAGCTCCATCCAAGCAAGCAATTAGAAGCCTAAGCACATTTTTATTTCTCCAGGTAGGTATTTAAACTTACATATAAGAAAACTTCAGTCTTGCCTCATTGCTCTCTAGGAATGGTTCTGTTTAGCATGTTTTATGTTATAATTTAAATAAGCATCTCTCCCTCTGGTTTCTTAGCTTCCCACATAATTACAAAGATATTTGCTGCAAAATAACTACCTGATGTTACATTACTATTTCTATTATTGACGCTACTATTAATGCAGTACAAGACAATGCCTATCACTCAGTTTACTACAGTATAAACCTTAATTCCAAACCCTCCTCCTCTTCTCACTACCACCACTTCATAGTTTTGCATATTTTTAGTGGAAACAAGTCTTCCCTTATGTGGAAAAGAAATGCTGCCTGCTAGCCCTTGGACACTTAAAACCCTTTGGGACCATGATGAAAACCGTATCATATAAACTTGATAAAAGTCACAGAATTCAACTGGATTAAAATAGTTTTACAACCATGTCAATAGACCAGTGTATGAAAAAGAACACATGTATAATTAAATGCAGTGACCTTTGAGGATCTGCATCACTCAACATGTAGAAACTGTATTTGACCAGCAGTTTTCCTGTCTCAGTACTCTATTTTATTCAACTGGGCTGTATTCTTCCAAATGTAGAAATCACCCATAACAGTTACAGGCAAGGCTTTCAAAAAGCTGTAGACCTTGAATGAACTGATGATCACCTACTTTCAGGGGAAAGGAATGCTGCACACAAACAGAAAAACAGAACTTAAATCCACATAAAGTCCTCTTTACATACAAAAGACGACTAGTTCCAGTGAGTACCTCTGCTGTGCAATAACAAAGCCTTCAGCATGCAGAAACAAAGACATCCTGCATTAGGCAACAATCCAATTGCTGGGGAAGTACCTCTTTTTTTTTTTTTTTTTTTAATAATAGTATACCTGCTTCTTTTCTCTGACTGCTATTCTTGGGAAAGGGGAAAAAAAAAAGGCAGGTAATCAAAAGAGGCTTAGAACCACTGTTCATTACCATTTTTATCAGATTCACAATTTAAAGAAAGTAATACACTCTGAATGCCATCCTGCCAACAGGCTAGCAAACATTCAGACACAAAGATGGTGTAAGGACTCTAAATACAGCTTCTATAATAAAATACAGAGATCTGAGAATTAACACTGAACATGGCAAACAAATTCCTCTGGTTTCCACAGCCTGCTGTTCTATCTACTTGCTAGAACATCCCAGACAAATGATTTGCCAAAAACATGACTTTGCCTTTGCAGCACATGAGCTTTTCCCTCTTTCTCCCTCTCCAGTGGAGAGTGAGTGATCATGGAAGAGATCAGAGCTCTTGTGAAACATGGTAACCTGCACAGGCTCTGCCTTCAGGAAGTTTTGAGGTTATACATAACCCTTCTCTGATTCAATGTCTCATTTGAAAGTAAGACCACAGAAGAGAAGACCTGTGACCTACTGGACTTCCTGGAACAACCCTTCTTCTGCTCCATCTCCAGAAATGAGGCTATTCCCAACACCGTCTTAGGTTTTTTTCCTGCATTGAAGCCCTTCCTACGTTCATCAGCTTCTAAAGCTCACCAAGTTTTTGTTTATGGATCATAATGACCCACTCTTCTGTGCGTTTCTCTGCTCTCCTCCTGTCCAGCCTTCTCTAAATAATGGAAAGGCTGGTAGCTCACTTCTACTTGGCACGTTTGCTTTCTAGATCTAGCCTCAGTCAGTTCGTACAGGGGTGACTAGAGACATGAAAGTGGTCCCTCAAAGTCCCTTACTAAGGAAGCTTTAGGCCACACATCAGGCAGGAATTGCTGCCAAAGGATCAAGTGACTTCAGACAACTGCTGAACGTTGGTATATTCCTGTCAGACTTTCTCTGCTCTCTCCCAGATACAGGAGGGCAACATACTGCTAACACCTACTCACAAGTATTCCAGAGGAATAGACAGGAGACAAAACGAGGAAGAAAACACTCCAGTTCCCAAAGCTGATTCTGTTTATCTTCAAATAACCAAGACCTTACTCAAGTAAGAATAATGCCTCGCTAAAGTTTCTATGTCTACTGAAATACAGGGGTGCAGGGGGAACATATCCTGATAAAGCATTTTAAATACTACGGCATTTTATTGAAAATGTTTACAGCAGACCAAGTCACTCTCTTACCTGAGGTATAATTGAAATTTTCTTCCGCAAGTCATGAAGTCCTAGCTCTGACGTCAAGTGCTTATCAATCCAAATCCTTCCTTCGGGTTCCGCCAAGCGAAAGAGGGCTGCTATCAGAGAGCTTTTCCCAGCTCCGGTTCTTCCCACTATTCCAACCTACAGAGCAAACCAAGGTTGCACAATTAAACCATGAGCTTTTCAGGATAAATTAATATGTCAAGCAAAAATTTTACAGTATCACAGGATTTACAGCAGAACAAGCACCAAATAAAACTTCTTATAATTAACATTTTTTCGAGAGGAAAAAACCTCTCCCCAGATCAGTTTGGATTCAGGTGACATTTGGATACCCAACAATTTCTTGGATCATATTCAAAGGTGAAAGATTTTCCCTTAATGTGTGGTGTTTTATTGTGTAAATAAGATAAAGTGGCTCAGTGTATAGAGTAATGTGATTCAAAGGCTGCTAATTTTTATATTAAACGTAGTTTGCTGGGTGATGTTAGGCAAATCATTTCAGGCATGCACCTACTTCTCAATCCAAAAAAGGTCTCCCATAAAGCACTTTGGGAACAATGTATGAGCAGTATTCCCATTTTAAATAACTGAGACTGATTTTGGTTAGCATAGTTTAGGTGAAGTACTTCAAAGTAGTCAAAGTAGCCAAAATAAAGCCCAAACTAGCAGGAGGATCATAAACCGTATTCTTGCTCCAGACACCTTCAACAGAGAGGACACAAGTACAGAAACCACAAGGCCACGTGAGCAAGCTGCAATTCCTTTCCAAACAGAAGAAACAGTGAATAATAAAAATCACAGCGATTCAGGCTTCTATATGTTCCCAAAGAAAAATCAGAAGCTGTATGCAATGTGAAAAAATAATGTTTTCAGAAAAAAGAGGTGGAGAAAACACAAAATATGGGATTGCTAACTTCAACGACAAGGGGTTAAGACCTACAAATATTTCATATGAAACCAACATTTGGGAGAAAGTAGGCCCATTAATAAATGAGGAGACATATAATTAATGGTGATTAAATACTACTTGAACAGCGAACTCTTTTTTTTTTTTTTTTCTTAATATGTTGTCTTCAGGTAAAGGATTCTTAGAGAAAACAATGTGCAGTAATCAATTCTATCAGAGAAGGTGATGGGAGTAACCCTCTACACAGATCTGATCTGGCAGGATTTGTTATTCCCTGCACTCGGTTCTAATCGCTACATTTCCAGAAAGAAATCAACACACTGGAAAGAGTTCAGAGAAGTGCAACATAAAATTAATATAGGTTGGAGATACTGATTTGATGAGGAAGGATTTATGAGGATTAAACATGTACAATATAGCCTGGTGAAGTGACTGGGGTGCAGAAGGGAGGAAGAAACATGAAAACCTTCATGAGTATACGTACAGACACCAGAGGGCAATTACCCACTGCCTGAGACTCAGATGTGTGCAGTAATGACTGCTGGAATGAAATTAAGCATGTTACATCGAAGAGCAAGGAGAAACTTTCTAACAGTCAGAGACACTAAGCTCAGACAAAGCAGCAGGGCCCACATTTGATCAAAAATACACAAAATGCTAAAAAGGTATACTGCAAGGAGCAACTTAAACCTAAAAGGTATTTTCTACTTCTATTTTCCGATTCAACAATTTCATCTAACAATTCATTATTGTACTATTGTATATAAACTAACTAACATTTATACAGTGCTTATTATTAAAGATACCGCCTAATTTAAGCAAAACTGTTACAATAAATGATAAAATGTCTAGTATTCTAAATTGTATCAGTGAAACAAAGGAAAAATAGTTCCGAACAGTTACACTACAGCTCAGAAAGAAAATGCTGAATGGAGAACACAGGCACCCAGAGTTGTGAAAACAAAAGTTCAATTGTTTCGCTGTAAATGTCAGTGATATAAAGTATTGTATTAAGGCTATAAAGAAAAAAACATAAAAAATACATTGATACTTAAAATAAAAATGCAGCTGCTCTGCATATTGTCAAAATCCCACTTTCAGTTTGGCATCAAATGAAAGGACTATGCTCTTCAGTATTTAGAGGAATTTATTTGTATTTTTGGTCCAATTGACTACAGGCTGCTGAAAATTGACATGAATTTGAAACAGCTCTCAGTATACACACTTATTTATTTTTTTAATACATTGTATTCTTCAGAGGCCCATGTTCATAGCCAGTGCAAATACAGCAACGGTTTGCAAATGGAAGTCCCAGCCACCTAACGGGAATCGAATGGCCAGGATTTTGTTGCCCGACGTAAGCCATGTGCATACACAGGAGTACACCTGCTACGCTGGGCTCATCGTTACTCAAGTGTCACTTGCACTTCAAAGTAGAGCTGCACAAAAAATGAGAGTGAGATTTACAGCATGTCAGCTACTCCACTGAAACTGCCCATGTCTTTGTCATCCCTCCGGCAACCTCCCTTCGTGCTACGCTGTGAGAGTATTTACGCGAACAGCTGCCACGCCGTAAATCTAGACCCTCACCCTCCTAACTTTTTCACGTAGCCATACCCTCAGATTTAGGATCTGTCAGGACAAGGTGCATTTAACAGTATATTAGTCAATAAGCATTCATAAGCACCCTAAAACAAAGATAGTGGTGTTTAAAACCCAAGGCTGCACATGCTAACCTTCTCCTGCTGCAGCTATAGTAACTGAAGAGGTTAATCACCGCCAGCTGCTGGCAGAGCTCCTTACACGAGCACTCCCTGGTCTGTCCCCGGCAGACTACGCTACCTTAGCAAAGATGGTTAAAACAGAGGGTCCTTCCTAGCCTGCTTTACCGTAGGGAAATACTGAACGCTGAAACAAGCGGATCAAAAGAGACCCTAACTGACAACTGATCTGTTAGTAATCACCTCCCCCATTCTTACTGTACCTACAGCTTCCCTAACTGGGCGCTGGGGTGGCTACAAGAAAAAACTACAAGCACGGCAGAAGTTTAAACTCATTCATCCTGCCAGTGGCACTGCAGAAGTCGTCTGAACAGGCGTAAGAGCTCTCACTGACAGCCGCACGGGCAGAATCCCTAGCGGATCTGGAAACCTGGGTCTGAAGAGGCACTTCTCTGTAATTAAAACCAATATAAGGAGCACAGATGCTCGGGAGATTTATTTTTACACAGTGGCAGTCTACTGCAGTATTGTGCAAAACATCATAGAAAACGGACACGAACTTCTTGGCAATAGTTTCAAGCTGGGCAAATTCACTTCAGGATGACAAAACCATGGCATAACCACTCAGCAAAAATAAATACCCCCAGTCATCCCTCCCCCTCCTCCCCCCACCAAGGACTGAGTCATACACTGCTACTATCTCTTGCTTCCGTTTTTTATTTTATTTTATTTCTGTCTCTCATGAAGAAATGTAAATCTTGTCTGCTATTACATTGGAGCGATATAGAACAGCTAACGAGACGGCCCATAGGCAAGAACAGTAGAGAGTAGATAAACATCCCTTTTGCTGCTCTTCTTAAACACCCATACCTAATTCCATGAGATCATCTCCATGCAGCAAAGTTGGGTTGAATTCTGGTAACGTGCATGTTATTAAAAAGGTCCACTTGAGCAACGAAACAGGTTTGGGACTGAATGGAAAAGCATGTTACAAATGAGGCCAGGGCAGTGATTGTAGAGAGCTGAACCAGCCTCCTAGGGAAGATATCCTAATCAAAAACGTACACGTGCATTTGAAATGTAGCGAAGCACGGATTAACACTGCAGGGCTCTAATTTAATTTTGTCTGTGGGGGAGACCTTCCCTGCAGCACTCTTTCAATTGGGATGGTGTCAAAATTGGGGAGGAAGAGTCAAATTTGCAGAGGAGGAAGAGTGTTATTTCTGTTTCTTTTGGCTACCAATCTAATTAATGGCAACAGTTAATTGGATTGGTAGCCGAAAGGAACTGAAATAAAATCCCCAATTCTAAACTTATGCAACTGATTCGTATTTCTTTCTTCTCTCTCCCATTCAGGGCTCTGTGCAAGAGCATGTACATTCCTTATTTTCAGTTGTCTCTGCTCACCTTGTGTGTTGACATCCTTTGTTCCATTTACGTTCCCTCTACTGAATCCCCAGTTTCCTAATGCAGCTCCATTTGCTTCGAATTTGAACAAACATTTTGGGCTTAGTCTGTATTTCGAATGTCTGTCACATTCTGATAAAGCCCAAATTTTATCAGAAAATTATAAATATATTTAACCCTTTGTTTTGACAAACAGAAATGCCATGTTCCCATGTATGCTACATTTACAGGAAATAAATAGGCTCCATCTTTTGCTATTAAATATGACTAAGGCTTGTTTTTTAAAATAACATTTACTAATGTCCTAACATCCATATATTTTATAATGTGTTTTTATCACACAGCTTCTTGTCAACTTATCACCTTTGCTTAATTTCTGTGAATGGCCAAAGACAGCCATATACATACCTTTTCTTTTGGCTTAATTAAAACAGACAAATGTCTTAACACCAAAGGTCCATCTAGACTGTAAGTGAAGTTAACGTTTTCAAATGCTATCATTCCTTGGCTTGGCCATTCAGGTGGTGGATGCTTGTTGGTCTCCCAAGGAGCTTCTTTTTCAAGTTCTGTGTATTCCATTACTCTTTCTACTGATATCATCTAAGGGGAGGAAGGAAGACATATATACATAAATTTCAGCTTATTGCATATATTGCAAATATTGCGTGCATGTACGTGTGTGTGTGTGTATTTTTACTATAAAGATTCAACGCAAATTATTCCAGTTTTTCTTTTAAGCACAGATAAGAGTACTTGGTACCATCCTATGCTTACTTTATACGACTGAAAAAGCGGAAAGAATGTATCTCATGTCCTACTACAGACCCAAATCTATCATGATACATAAATCCATACATAAGCATTCATTTCTAATCAGTGGGATTAATTACAAATCTAAGTATGTGTATAAGTATTAAGAAATTTAAGCTATGAGAGTTGTCTATCAGTCTTGTCTAAGATCACACCATTTCATTGTGTGCTGGGAAGACAAAGCTAGAAATGAAACTGCCATATGAGCTACAGGCAGACCTAACATTAATAATAATTTTATCTGTTATTAAGCATGGCTTTGTAACTTTTACAAAAGGACTACATGTATTTCCTAGACTATGGTCAGCAAATCATAATTACAAGTAACCTTCAGTTGTCAACACAACACAAAAAACCCCCAGGTTTATGCTCAGTATGTTCTTTTTATAGTCTTTTTTTCTTATATGTTAACTTAAAAAAGTAAATAGGCAAACTAGAACATGCTAGTAAATATTGTAAATTGGTGGAAGGTGTTTTACTTTATATATTTTGGAAAACACACAATCCTCTCCACTGAATATAAACAAATACTTTCAAATATTTGTTAACTTACAACAAATTAAGAGGATATAAGCCTTTACAATGAATTAACCCTAAAAAATGCCATGAGGGATATAAATCAAATTTTAAAATGCAATAACAAATAATAATAAATTATTAAAAATCCCAAATCTAAAAAAAAATCATTTAAACAAATCTTACTTACAGAGAAGGATTAATTTCTTGTAATTTTAGTGAGTTGCAATGCAATTGTCTACACTGTAACTAGACAGTCTCCTTTCTGCTGTAAAGGGAGATTATAAAGCCTCCTTTACTATGCATGGAAAGGGACAGTCACTGGGCACAATTCATCTCAATAGATATTCAAAATCAGTCAGACAAATTATACCCTAGAAGAGGCTACTTTTCTTTACGGACTGTAAGTGGTGCCTTAATCGCTTGCTAACGTATTAATGTCCTAAGTTAATTAAGAAGAATCCCATCCTTAAGGCCTCATGTCACAACCACGAAAAGGAACCAAGAGGTGAAAAGGAAGAAATAAACGTTACCAGGTTTTCAACTTCAGCACTTTGTCTAACACCCCACTGGAATGTTCCCATGAGGGTGATTGCGTAGGATAGTGCCAAACCAACCTGCCCCGCATTCAAAGCTGCAGAACAAAGAAAAAAGAGAATCAAATAAGTACACTGGTAATTACACAAAATTCTAGTTAACTTCCCTTTTATGAGGTTACTTACATGATGGAAGCATCACAGCCAGAATTTTGTTTGGTTACACCGTACTTGCCATCTGTGCAATGAGTAGCTCCAGGCAGAACAGCTACTTGCTGCATTTTTTTTTTTTTTTAAGGTTTTGAAAATTGTCTGCGTATTTGAAAAGATAACCCCAATTCTCTTTGGCCTGGCATTTTATCTAAAACCTGAGGTTCAGTCTCAAGACTTGTTAGGGTCATCCCTATCTGGCTGAGCATTAGTAACTTTTCACCTTTTTCTAAGGGAATTAGATCAGCCCCTAAACCTAAGCAAAAAATGAGCATAAAATGATTTCAAAATAAGTTACGAACATGTACATCAACTTTGTACTCTTAAGTGATCAGATAATTTAACAGGACAGAACACTTCTTCCCCTGTTTATATAAGCACTTATTGTGTTCAGTGGGTCTACTCTCACAAAATAAATGAATTCTGTCTGCCCCAATATTAAGCACGATTGTCCTCTGGCTTACTTGAACTTTATCCTAGCATAGCTCTATTGACTTCAAGAGAGCTACTCCTTATCCAGAGGCGAGGAAAGATTCAGGACTATTGTTTTGACTTGTCTTTTTGCATTCTAATAACATCAAACCTAGCTCAAAATTTTCAGTGTTGAGCAGCACAGAGTGTTCAAATTTTAAAACACACATGCATATACAGAACTTATCCAAAGGAAAAAGAAAAGAAACAAAACCAGCAAATTAGCACTAATTTTCATGTCCAAGATAATTACTTCTTCCTTCATATTTTAGATGACTATCTCATTCTAGTACATCTAACCCAATTACATCCTGGATGATGCATACACTAATGACAGTTCATGAGTGACAGTGAACATAAAATGTATTATTACAAGGCGATTTTCTTTCTGGAACTGGCCTATCCTGCTGATCCAAGATATTAGAAGAGTATCCCTAGGAATTTTAGCTTGCCTTTTCGCCTACTGTGCCATGTGTAGAAAGGAAAAAAGTTGTTAAGAAGCAGCTCTGTGGGTGTTTCACTATGAAAAGCAAAGCCCTGTAGGCCCAAAAAAGAAAGGCAAAGGTGGGGAAAAAGAAGAAGATTTATTTGTTGTTATTGCTCTGAAAGCCAGAATCTCAGAAGTGAAGACTACAGATCTGCAAGTTTGTTTGCACATTTGGGGATGATGGTAGATGCACGCCTAAGCCCGGAAGATGTCTGAATTGCCTCCAGTATTTTCAGGAAAGCAGATACAGCCCCAATGCCCTAGACTGAGGAAGAGATCGTGATCTAGAAAGAAACATTTAACTTAATTACAGTCCTTAAACAATTAGAAACAGCAAACTATGAAAAAGAATTAGACATTACTATACATGGTAATTACCGGGTGAACTTTTTCTAACATCTGTACTTACTCTTGGCGAGAAGCAGGGAACCAAAAGCAACCACTATAACAAAAACGGCACAGATGGCATCCAGACGCACAGCAAACCACCTCGAGGTTGTCAAAAATAGAAACCAGGCCTCTAAAGTGTATTTTACAAAGACATAACAACAGTGGATTATTAGAAAACTAAGCTGTATAATTATTACTAAATTAATTCATGTTGGTATTATAAGCTGTTAAAAAAAAAACCCCAACATTGCCATCTTCAAATGCATGTCTGTATGGACTGATGATGATCAGAATATTGTCCAGTTTTCCTGAAATGGCCTAACCTAGTTTTCACACTAGTAGCAACCACAGCTAGTATAACAAACAGTAAAAGAAGAAAAAGAAACACAGTCAAGGCCTGAAGCATCGTCCATTTATTTTAAAGGGAAGCCTTTTTTTAACTCTAGTGGACTTGGGAGTCTTATACAGAGAGCAGAAGTACAACTACATTTGCTGTAGCTGGACTACCGTCTACAGGCTTTTAGCTAGAACGTATCACAACACAACCGTCAGAGCCAAGTCTTTAGAAGACAGCTGCAGCTGGTTAAGCTCCCATAAGAGCTACTTAACACAGCCAGTGGAGCTACAGAGCTATTCAATTGACTAAAAGCACATATCTACTTTTGGAGAAGCTCA
Source organism: Platalea leucorodia (assembly GCF_965183815.1). Lineage (NCBI taxonomy): Eukaryota > Metazoa > Chordata > Aves > Pelecaniformes > Threskiornithidae > Platalea > Platalea leucorodia. The sequence continues at coordinate 56,713,212 of NC_138824.1, forward strand.
CAGGTGGACATCTCCACTGCGCACTTACATCCAAGTGTCCACAATTTGGTGCTAAATTCCATCCCAGATAGATATGCTACAGTACAAGATACAGGAGACAGCAGGAAAAGACATTGCAATACAGAAGGCAAAGTGTTTGAATTCAAGGCCAAAACCAGAAGTCAAGCAGCCATAACAAAATACGGCATTATTTATTGCTTAGGCTGCAGTCAGATGAATTGTTCCAGCTGCTAACAAGTCACAGCAGAAGGTTACCATTCCAACCCTTTCTGCATTGCTTGTTATTACTACATGTTAAAGATCAGTGCTGTTTCAACCGTTTCACTGTTCCTTAGCCCAGTGCTGGGAAAGATTCAAACTAAAAAAAAAAAAAAAAAAAAAAAAAAAAATCCTCCCTTTTATAAAAAAAGGGAGGCGGTAAGTCTGGTTTTAAGCCAGATCATTTTGAATAGCCAGATTACAGAGTGATCAAATCAACAATTCAGCCAACAGAACTCCATGTAACTTCTGGAGGGCAGCAGAGGGGAAGAGCAAGGATGACAAGAGGCAGCCAGGTAAGGTCCAGAGCTGGTAACTTCTTAGTCCCATTTACATCAACTCTAACTGCATATGCCTGACCAGACATTTAGCAGCTGGTTTCATTAAACACGACATTTGATATGGTTTAATGGATAGTCATACACCTAGGCACACAGAATGACATATGCAGAAGAGAGTGCTGCATCAAGTCACAAATCTGGTTCCAGAAATTGAATTCACCATGATAATTTAGGTACCTCTCTGAAACCCAGGAGCCGAGTGTCCCTGGACACAGTCTATGGCAGCTTCCTGGTGACATGAAAGGTCGTTTTTGGTGCAATAGTGTACCTGTAAGACCAGGAAATGGGACACTTGGGTTGTAGATTTTTCAGCTCCAAGATTTTGCTCCATTGATCCCGTTGTCCAGGGAGGTGCACTAATCTGCCAGTTTGAGATGGGTCATTCTGCCACCTCCCTATGTAACCAGGGTCACTGTGCCTGCAGGAAGGCAATCATGGGGACTAACAAAGACTCATCATGGTGCAACTTCTGATGACTCGTGAACTTGCTTATAGAGATGTTGCACTGGCAGGAAGGAAACTTCAGTTTGGTCAAACCTCAGCATGACTTTTAGATGTTTTTTATCTAAAGATTATTTAATTTCAAATTCAGAGGCATCCCTGAAAGAGGGTTTGAAGCGAGTGTCCTGTTTCCCAGGCTCAGCCCTAAACAGAGAGGAGGATACCACTCCTGCCAAAAGCACTAAACAAAACCATTGCTGGCTGGGAGAGCTTTCTGCAATGCAGGAAAGAATTTAAAACTCTTTGGGAGACTTAAGAATCCAGGACTCCAACTTCATGAGCTAGTATGAAAGGTATCCTCTTCTATCGGCTATTGCTTATACACATTTAGCATCAAAGAATCCTTCAGGGTGGAAGCAACCTCAGGAGGTCTCTAGTTCAACCTCCTGCTCAAAGCAGGGTCAGCTCTGAAGTCAGACCACATTGCTCGATGCGTTATGCAGTCCAAGTCTTGAAAATGTCCATGGATGGAGCCTGCACAACATCTCTGGGCAACCTGTTCCTCTGCTTGACTGTCCGCATGGTGAAAAAGCTTTTCCTTGTAGCCAGGTTAAACCTCTCTTGTTTCAACTTATACCCATTTTCTTGGTCCTCCCACCATGTACCACTGTGAAGATCCTGACTATCTTTTTCATAACATCCTTGCAGGTACTGGAAGGCAGCTATTAAGTCCGCTGTGAGACTTCTCTTCTGCAAGTTGAACAAGACCAGTCTCCTCAGCTTCTTCTCACAGGGAGATTATCTCCTGTTAGTCCCGTAACCATCTTAGTGGCCCCTCCACTGAACTCACTCCAGTTTGTTAGAGTCTTTCCTGTATCTGGGGGTCCAAAACTGGATGTGGACTAACAAGTGCTGAGGGGGATAATCACTTCCCTCCTTCCACTGGCTGTGCTCCTGTTACTACAGCCCAGATGTTGTTGGCCTTCTTTGCTGCCCAGGCACACTGCTGGCTCATATTCCCTCCGAGGACCAAAAACCACAGACACTAAGCAAGCTGGTATAACCCAAATACTCTGGTGGGAAAGACACCAAGATGAAGCATGTAGGTACACAAAAGAGTGCGACTATAAGCACTGAAGCTTGATTTCAAAAGCAGGCTCCTGAAGTGCCCAGGAGGGTTGTTACTGACAGTTTTGTTAGACATGCATAAAATTGACTGGAAAATAGTGTGTTTATGTTTCTTAGATCTGACCTCAAAACACAAGAAAATATTTCTTTTAAAGGTCATGATCCTCTTTGTATAGTGAAACTTTTATATGCAGTTTATCGACTAAAGATGTCTTTTAATACAAAGCTTAAAAAACAACTTTGTGTTCCCTCGCTATCAGCTACTATAAAATTGATTTTGTCAGATAACTAGCAACTTGAAAATATTAAAAAAATGGGGAATTCAAAGCTAGAGGTGCCTCCCTGGAAGATACGTTACTCTGGTCACAAGTCACTGGGCTCAACACAGAGGTCAGCGTGCACGATTCTACAGCCTGTGATAAACTGTACTTCACAAAAGATCAACTGGTCTGGTGTGAAACCTTTGAAGTCTATAAATTACAAAAAAGCCATAGAATATATTTGTATGCCTTACGACAGAGAAAATTCAAGATTTTACCTAACAAACACAAAATTGCAAACTTGCATTCTGCTGCATCTTGAAAAACATTGTAACGGAGAACATTTAATCAACAGAAGGTAAAGAATCACAGTGCAAACCTGAATTATATTACTTATGCTTGCAGAATACTAATATTTTACACCTTCTGGTCATGTTAATACCATATATTAGATTTGAGCCCTGAAAGCTGCTCAAAGGAAAAAAGTGAGATTTATGAAACTTTTCCAAGATGATTTATATTAATCATCTCTGCCCACTCCTAGCACACTACATAATATTAAACGCTTCATAATACAGCTTGTTTCCTCCTCCCTCTCTGTTTAAAGATGGAATCCAGGAAAATGTCAAAAATGATTCTTTAAATATTCTTATCAGGCATACTTTAAAATGTTTATCTTAGACATTGTTAAAACATATGCGTGGATATCTTAAATTATATTACAGCCCAAAGTAAACTCTCAAAATCTAGACAGATAACAACTTTTTTGTTCTAACAGAGAAATTTTACCCTAAAGAGACAAATGCACAGCTGCTACTGATTTTAATGTACATTATACACATGTCGCTGAGGGCATAAGATATTTCCCTCCTACAGAGCAAAGTATTTGATTTTTCACGTCAATTCATCACAAACCTGAGTGGAGGTCTTGGTGTGCATCAAATAATTTTTGAAATTTTTCCTCTGCTTTCAAAGCCCGAATAGTCCAAAGTCCCTGGAGAGATGACGACAAGTGGGAGAACACTGGACTTCGAGCTACAAAGGGAATGAGAGTAACTTAGCAATAGCTGAAGGACTACATTTAATTCTTTTTGTACCACACTAATCTTTAATCCTACTACTTTATATTTAACCATACAAGTTACTGTAATGCATCCTTTTAGAACAAATATGTGATATCTTTAACCAAAGTCCTCCTACTCAATTAGAATCAGTCAGACAGCCAGGCAGATTAATTTATACAAAAATGTCTTATGTTTTTAACAATAACTGTCACTGAAGAAAGTCTTTGAGCTTTATTAATGACATGATTGTTATTCATAATGCTTAATATTTCATATCATGGTCAAGCTAAAGCCAGGCACAAGACTCAGATTAGGTCAGAAACACCATTAGTATGTGCATGCAAGGTCCCAAAGACCAGCAACTTAGCATCTTCTTAACTAGCTTTACTTACAGACAGTTAAACTGACATCCCTAAGGTTTATCATTACGCAAAAAATGAGTTAAGTATGTAATTCACTACTTGAGAACCAAGGCAATAAGGAAGTTATTTGCATAGCAAAAGACAAAAATCTCGGATGGATTGTCTATAAAATACTACCATTTTACATAATAATAAGCAGGGTTCAAACTAACATTAAGTCCCGCCAAACTACATACTTGTGGATTCTAGACGTTTAATATCTCTTGAAGTGTCTAAGAAATATCGTCGAAGAAAAATGAAAAGAATAAATAGTGGAATTAAGGGGATGAGTATCCAAGGAATCACTGCCACAGCCACAGCCACCACACCAAAAATCTGTAGGAGAGTCTGCAACACAATAGAAACAAAATAAAAAACTCTTTTCCAGAAGAATTTAATTCAGAACAAGTATAAAACTATTTAACACCACTGAAACACTTAAATATTCAAACATAACTACCGAATTTAAGAGCGGATGCATTGTATAACGTACGAGCGACATCTATTTTTAAGCAATTTGAAGAAATTACAGTAATACCTAATTTGACTAATTGTGCAGTTTATGGTTTTCTTCTGCATTATTTGTCCTTTAAGAAATGTCTTTACAACATTGGCTGACTGAACATTAGTGTCTTCCTTTGTGGACTATTCTGTGACTGCTGTAACAAAATAATAGATGATTAATGAAATAGACAACTAATCTTCAATGGATCCAAGCTATACGGTGAATCAGGGATATGTTTTTTCACTCCAGGTAAAAAGAAACTGGTGAAAGACTGGCTTTCAGCTGAATGACTTGATAGCTGGAAGATAGACTTTCAACACAGACTTGTAACTTTTTTCCTAAAAACAACTTTGTCCCATTTGAAAAGAAAACCCAATATCAGAGAAAGTGAGCTTTCTCTTCCCAAAGGATTGTATTGGGACAGTTACAAATAAGACAAAAACATGAAACGCTGCCAGAAGTGTCACAAGAGTCTCACTTTAGCAGGTTTACTTTAGAGTACAAGACGAACAGCTAGGCTAAACCTGAATTTACTCTTAGAAAACTAGATATAATGTGGAATGAAACTTTGTTGCTTAGGACAGTGGATCCCGGCTCAAATTTCTGAGTTAAATCTCACATTTCCTGCAGACCACTTCACATCCTTCACATCAAACTTTCAGTTTGAATACACTATGAGAAGCAGTATCTGCACACAAATTGCTTTCAGAACACCAGCTGTGTATGTATGTATGCATGCCAGAAGTCCTGGCATACTGAAATCAGGGTGTGTCCATCTGCTCCTTAAAAAAGAGGGGGGGAAAAAAAAATACAAAAAGAAACCCACCCTGTACAAAAAACAGACAACTGAAATTCTAGCTCAACACTAAATTCCTGTATTATATTCATTAACAAATTCCTTAGAAATGACAATATTTTCTAAAATGTCTCCATTTTATGGACTGTAGAGGAGCCACCTTCTTCATCATCACATACGACACGCAAGCAGATTGCAGCTGAACTTTGTAGCTGCCTGATTTTTGGATGCCAAAAATTCATTAGTGACCACTGGGTCCTGAGAATGTGTGTCTTACAGCAAAAAGGCTTCCGTCCCTTTATCTGTGCATCGAGCTAGAAAAGTTAAGCAACACGTCAGCTAAGGTCGGATACCAGAGAGCTGCCTGGATTTTCAAACGCTTTCAATGGAAGTGCCTATGAAACATTGCATTTCCTGTTGCGCTTCTGGTAGCCCACACACACACGCTCTAAAGCCAAAACCCAGCACAACCTTTTCCCCTACATCTGTTTTTTCTTGAGGCTTCTCTGACTTTACCCTAATTTCACCTGACCAAACAGCAAACCCACACACCTTATGCATTACAGCTGCATGAGTCAGCACAATTCAGTCTTCGGCTCTAGGCAAGATCTTAGCTCATGATAGAAGATTTATCAGCGTAACAGCCCTGCATCTCACAGATCCTGAAAGCGCATTATAGGGTTTCATAAATCTATTAAGGAAAATAGCTATAGGGTAGGTATGGGGTAGGAGCTCTGAAGGAAGCTGTATTACCACTACACTGCTCATCTGTGGGTTAAGGTGTTGACGGCATCGTGTTGTTTGACCTTCTAGATACCTACAGCAGATTGCAAACGTTTTACCTAGATTTCATCACGAGGCGGTACGGTGGCAGCGAGAGTGCACGGTATTTCACTTGGTCCAATTATGCACACGGTTATGTCAGCACAAAGCAAAACAAAGCACCCCGATTCCTCACCAGCGCTGCCGTCAGCCCTTCTCTACCTTCTACTTCTCTGGCATTCTTTAAAACGCCGTAAGCGTATTTCATTTTTATCCTGGGATGAGAAGAGAAATAAAGATTCCTGACTTCCGCCAAATTTTCTCCTGTCTATATCACTGTTTTTCCCAGTACTGCTCATTGCCTCTGCAAAGCCTGTCAGCCATCCATATGCTAGCTAATTTCTAAAGGCTCCCTCACCTCCATCCTCAATGGCAAATGGAGATCAAAGTCTGTTCCTTCCAACTACTCACTCCCAAATCTGCTTTATACACCTGCTGCCTTCCCCTTCTCCCTCCGCCACCTCCTAGACAGTCACAGAAAAGCAGTCTCTTCTGCCTCCTCATACCATCAACTGCAAACCTGATGCGAAGCATTGAGGAAAGCTGCTTCAAGGAAAAGATAATTCCAAGGAAAATAAAATGTTTCTTAACAGAAAAATAAAAAAGCCAAACTGGAGTTTTAGTGATGATAATCTACAACGTATTGCAAAGTGCCGGTGGGGGTGGGAGTGGGAGTAGAGCTATTAGGATCCAGCTCATGTAAACAAAGCCTTGCTATGGCGAAAATACAGGGAAGGAAAAGATGGTTAGGATGACTAAAGTAAAAATCCGACACCGCCTTTGGAAGGAATTTTAGATGAGCCTGCACCACCTTATCATTATAAAAATTTATGATAGGGTGGATCAGTCATGTGTGTTGTTTTTTTGGAAAACCAAACTTGCATATAAATTAACTCTTAATGAAGTAGTCTGAAAGCCAGACACAACCATTTGCAGACTGTAATCATGCAGTTACTGTGTGAGGTAAGGCAAAGGTTTTAGTTCCCAAGTTTCACAAGAGATAACTAACATCTTCAGCTGGAGACTGCCCCAGCTTCTAGTAGCTTCACTGCGTGCAAGCAGGAGGACCCGAGACAATCAGTAGGCTGACGATAACGATAACACCAGCAGTCTGACTGCTCTCCTCTCTGAAGACAAGCAGTGAGCTAGCTATTCACTTTGCACAGCAAGAAACACTCAGGACTGGATATCTAGACCTCGTCTAGCAGGATCAGCTTAAAACTGAAAATTTTAAGTATGCAAGATTTCCCTACATAAAGAAATATGGCCTACAAAATCAGCATCTTTTACCGTATTTCTTAATTTTAGCATTTAAAAGTCTTCCATGACAACCATGCAGAAAACAATAGCCAAATTTAAAAAAAATAGGAGCTGATTAATTACATTTTATAGCTATTGCAGAGTAGTGGAAACAAGGCCACCTTACACAAAAGACAACAGATGCACAGGCTACCGAGACTGAAGAGACCTGGATGGAGAAATCTAATTTGCTTCCATATGGAGCCATATTGTCCAACGTCCACCTTAAAATTTCCTTCAGTTTCCCTGGGGAAAGAACAATCTCCCACTCACAGACCGCATGCACTCTATCCCTCGAGTACAGAAAAGCACATGCTGTTTCTGTTGGGAGTCATCCTGTTGCTTGCAAGAGTCCTGAGATATTTCCTTCATGCTTTGGTCGGTCACTCCATTCACTGCGGCTTATTTTTCCCTCAAGAAATCTCCTGTCCTACTGTCTCGCTAGAGCAAGCATACCCTCCTATAACCCTCTGGGGTAGTGAATGCTCTGATCAGCACATTAACTTGCGAAACGTGCTTTTCCTTCATCTTCTGATGACCTACACATTCGTAATTCTTATAGGTGCTGAGAGTGATATCCTGCAGTTTCTATCTCAAACAGGTCTTGATCTAGGAAGAAAAAGGTATTTCTGCACCACAACCACACAACAGAAAAGCATTTAATGCAAAGTAAAGAAACAATAAGAAAAAAAACCCATAAAAATCTGGAAAGTGGGAACTACATACTATAAGCCATATATAAAACACAAGCTATAAGCTTTTCCCTTTCTTGCAGAAACTATACCATTTATATAATGTTACAAATCTTACGACAAATTGTAAACTATTTGAAGTCATTTAATAAAGTTGACAGGACAAAATGCAAAAGCAAAATTTAGAGGGTTCAAGATGTCTCATAAGAATGTCTACCCTTCCATCCTATAGATCACTACCATTCCACATCAGTTACACCCTGAGCTCAATTTTTCATGTTTGGCTCAAGTACTTCTTTGAAAAACGCACTCAGCCTTCATGTAGAGATGTTTTGAACCCCTCGGGTCTGCTGGCACTTTGTTCCAGTGGGGAGGTACCCTCACTTCTTAATCATTTATCTCCTTGTGAAAGTACCTATCAATCGCCTCTGTCTACTCTCTCATGAGCTGAGTAGAGTCAGATCTTTGAGGTCTTCCATCTTCTTCCATCATTCAAAAAGAAATTAAATTTTGCCTTTTTTTTTTTTTTTAAATGGACCTTACAATTTATTTCAGCATCTCTTAAAAAATACACGCATAAGGGGTACCATGCAGTTGTGTGTCTGTGTAAGTGCCTAGTGTGACGCGTGACGCCAAGCTGGGTTTGACAGCTATGATATAGCAGCTACTACCATAAGAACCACACCGTTCTGGACTTGAGGCTGGTGACTTGGTAGGATCTCTAATGAACGAGTGGAGCCCAAGGGATGGGATTTGAGACTCAGAAACCTGAATGTGGGAGTCTACGTGTGACCTGCATAGCAAAGCTCCTGTCCTATTTAGCTGAGTTTAGAAAGTCATTCAGCTAACCTTTCAGTGGATGCCTAGTTACCCTATGGTTGAATATTTCTCGACAGTCCACTAACTGTATTGACTAGATTCCCTCTGACTACAGCAAAGTAAGCATCTGAAGCCCAACTGGCAGATACCTAAATTGTAACGACTGAATCTGCAGTCAAAGCCCACCCAAGAACTGTGGTGTTCCAGGACCGGTTTTACCAATATTTAAGCAGAAGTCAAACACACCTCCCCCTGAGACTCCTACTCCCTGGACCCTAATGTGCACTCCCAAGGATTATATTAGCTCATGGACACTGCCACGAAACCATATGAATTTAATAAGAGCAACAGTGCATATCCTGCATATCCTGGATTTCAAGTTTGCAACCTTAACTGCATTAACTTAGGGCACTCTCAGTCAGGCTGTGCTGTCTGAAGTAAAGCCAGGTCAAGAAACTACAAAACCCCACTCTGTTCGTACTTGCTTGGCATCACCCTTCCTCCCCTTCCCCTCCCCCTGACTAAAATTATTTCCTCGTTGGCTCTGCCAAATAACTGCATGCACAATCAATCCCTAATCCAGTTCTGACATTTTCTTTTTCCTTGAACGCTTTTTTTAACACGCTTTTTCAAACGGGACTGTTTGGACTGACAGTCCTACAGCAATGTTAAAGCACAACTGCACAGGCCGCTGGTTACACTGGCACACCAGAGGACAAGCTTCCCTGGGGAGAAGACATTGCAATGAGCAGATCAGAGCGATAAACACTTCACTCAGGCCAGCTGCGTCCAGAGCAGCATATCGAACCACATAGTAGAGTATTTGTGTTTTTCATCCTTTATTAAAAAAAACCAACCAACCAACCAAACAAAAAAACCCACCCCCCAAAAACCCCAGGAAACGTCCAAATAGAAACCCTTTACCTTTGTACCATAATCCTACTACAAAAAAAGCTCTACTTCATTTTACTCACTTAAAGTGGCCAAGTTGAGGCATGTAGTCTTGTCTTTAAACTATCTTTTTAATAAAATGTATGGGTTTTCTTTCGGAACTAGTTAAAAAAAAAGTACATATGGCTGTTTATACTACTGCTTGCATCAAACTGTCAGGAACAGATTTGTCTTGAGAGAAAAAGCAATGAAGGCTTCTGAGTAGAGCAGAAAAAGTGTTGCACATAACTCCAATATTTAAAAGACATCTCAGACGTCATCCTTTACTGAAGCAACCAGTGACAGCACTCTTTGACAGGAATGACAGCTCTCAGTCAATATTAATTCAGCTTTAGGAAAATGTGCATCCATGAGAAAACTGGGAATATAAAGACAAGACAACCAATGCACTGAAAGGGGAAAAAAGGCACAGCTGGGAAAGAAATGAAAATTGTAATTTCAGATAAACTGAATGAAATAAAAACGTAAGAACTAAATACTGCCAGCTCTAAAAGCTTCAAAACCAGCAAGCTCGTCTTATCTTCTGCAAGACATCCTCTCCTCCTCTGAATCCTGCTATTCGCAATTAGTCGACAAGAGGTTACCTAACTAAATCCATATGCCACTGCAAATGGGCTGAATACACCTCTCAGATATACCACAGAAATGTATTCAAAATTCCCAATCACATTCTTAATGCTAGTACCTTCTATTTTTCTTGTCTCTATAAGATACTCTTTCTGGATCATTGTTCTTCCAAGCAAACAAGCATATACTTAGCTCCTCAGGGAAAATGTGTTTGGTGCCACCAACATGCTCATTCATTTGACTTGGCATGCATTTTGTCATTAAGTGAGAAGCCTTAATATTTGTTTGAGATCATGGCGAACTGTGTCCAATTGTTCTTTAACAAGTGACCTTATAATAAAAAGGGTGTTTTCTTTAATACATTGGCACTGCCACCATTCTGTTGTATTTAAACAGCATCTCCTATCATCAATAATCTCTTACCCTACAACAAGGGTTAGAAATAAGCTTTCTGGGCACCCTGGGCCAAGAAGTTTAACTATCTTATGCAGGTCTCGATCATAATAGCAGTTCTCAAAAAATCACAGTCCATATGTTGTCTGAGACTTCTAGACATTGATGCTTTAGAAACACGCATAATCAAGCTCTGGACTTCGTGATTCTGTCAGACACTCAAAATACTCTTCCTTTAAAACTCCGCATTACATTCCTACATCATACAGAGGTTATTTTCCTTTTTGTAATAAATTATCTCCACTCATGTAAGAAGTTAGTTGCCAGGGTCCTTTGGCAACAGTAATAAGTCACTTCCAGCTAATACAGATTTTCCATGAAAAAACAAGCTTTTATCAGAGCCAAAGCTATAGCATCTCTACATACAGCTCCTGTTCATACCCACTGTACATGGAAACCAATACTGTCACACAAAAAAGGACAGTGCCAACACCCATTCTTGTAAATGTCTGTGGACAATGTATTTTTCTATTTATAAGCAGTGAAAACTTGAGGAGGACCTTTAATTTGATTTTCTCAAATGCTTTTCTTTTATTGCACCTTGTGCCCACTAGGCACTTCTGCACAAAAGTGTTCTCAGTGATTTGGGCAGCAAGGCACAACTTGGCAATGAGGATCTATATACAAGTGAAACTCTTCTTGAAGTTACAAGGAGTTAATTATAACTTTATTCTGATCTCCCTACAAAAATGATATAAAAAGTTAATATGTTTTGTTGTTCAGCAGTGTTAAGTTTGTCGTCTTCTCCTGTAAATGTCCGCACTCCCTGGCTATATTCTTACGTTGTTCTTTTCCCAAGGAAAAAAAGGCGCGCACACAAAAACTATTCACATAAACTATAGTGCTCTTTGTACCATGACAAATATATCTTTCTGTGGAACACCTCAGATGCCAAGCACAATTTTACATGGTAGCTTGAGGAAACGGCATTAATCAGGGAGTGTAGAACATGCACACACACATGCTTTGCTTTCTCAACAGCTCTTGCCAGAACCTGCCTGAAACAATACAGAAAAATGTCTGGCACCACCCAGCCCTCCCAGAGTTACTCTTCTTCTCAGGTAGCGGAAAGCATCCCTTTCCATTATATTAATTTAGGGGGTTTGTGACTCCAATACCCGCCACCATTGCCAAGCGTGGTCACTTTGTTGGCTGTTCCACTTGTTTCAAGACTCCCAGAGCAATGCATTTTTATATCTCCTCTATCAGTCCCTGTGGCCAAATAACTGATATTTTTAAAGGAAAATAAAGAATGGCTTGACAATTTCTGTTCCCCTCCTACCTCTTAGAAGCCATTTCCAAAACTCTTCCCCAGCTATATAAGCCCAAGACACCCCCACTGAGCAGAGACCCTGATGAAATCAAAACATTTGATTCAAGAATGGGTACTTTTCTCTTTAGTACTACTACAAATGGTGTATTTCCTACTTCTTTCTTTGCTCACATGTTCAGCACTTTATCAGCAGAGGCTGATTCACCATTTGTCCTTGGTCTTATCCCACTTACAACACTTCTAAAAGCAGTTTTTCTTTCAGTGATAATTATTGCTTTCTTTCCATAAAAGGGGCACATATATACAGAACAAAATTAAAAAAAAATAAAAAAAATCAACAAATATCTCACTGCTTTCAGGCTATTGGATTACAGGAGGCAGATCTTACAAGCTGATACAAAATGATGCAAAAAATGGAGAGTAAAAGGACTGGGAAGAGATAGGCCTTTTGACACCCCCAGCACAAAACTGTGAATGCTGCGGTACTAAACAGGGAATGGACCACAGAAAGCAGCCAGGTTCTCATGCTCTCCCCAAACAGCATCTCCTATTGCTACTGCTAGAGAAAGACTACGGGCAAGGGCCTAGATGGACCACTGCTGTGACCCTGCATGGCCTTATTTAATGTTCTTATGGTCTAGTCCATTAACTTATTTGCTAAAATACTGTCCACTGTTCCTGTGAGGAATTCCTCTGAGCTAAAGATGATGTTACCATAACCTTTTCATCCATGCCGTGCACATTTTTTCCCAGCTCTTCCAAAAGTTTTGCAAAATTTTGCTTACCACAGATGCTGCTGCCCCATATGTCGCAGTTTTGCAAGCTCTGTCTTTGAGGTATATGGACTTTCCTGCCTCAGGCCTCCTGTCCCTCATGGCTGTAACGCCAGAGCAGCCCTGCGCCCTCCCCAAGAATACCTCATTTTCAACTGCGTGACCTTTTCCGCTCAGCCAAGTCTAATTGTTTTGCCAGAAGTCAATTCTGGGTCTTTCAGCAACTTTAAAAGCTTTGTGCTACATTTGAACTGTGGGCTCTTCTGTTAAAAAGAGTATCAGTTCTTCAGTAACACAGCTCTTCAGCCTTACAGCAATTACAAGCTTTTAAGCGTTTTACTGTTTGTTCTTGCTATTTAAAATACACTATTCCTATATTTATTTTTAGGTGGAATGAAGTACTACTCATATTTCTGTAAGTTCCACAGAGGCCTCTCTGCCCCAATTAAATGAACACTATGAAAAATATTAAGGACTACGGCATCATCTATCCTAAGAAATAAAACTATCTTCTGCTCTTTTCTGGTCGCACTCTTTCATAGCAGATATGCAAAAAATGCTCTTTAGCCAGTCTCTGGGTTTTTTCCTAACTTCCCCGGAGATTTGCCGCTCTGATAGGGCTATAAAATACTACTTTCCTATTCAAAATAAACTCTTGACTCATAATTCTCCAGTACTACATTCTGTTCAGTGATCACTCAGCTCCAGGAAGCTTAATAGTGGCCTGACGCTTTCAGCAACCATATTTTAACTAATCAGCACGAGCCTCTCACCACCACCATCAGGTTTCACTCAGTTCAGCCATTCTCTGCAAGTACAGAACCCAGTGGCATCTAAAGAAGTAAAAAGAAACTTCCTTGGCAGAGAACAAACATTATTTACTGTGGCAAGCGCATGCTTATTCATAATTTGTTACAAATATGCTCCAAAACCATCAGGAAGACTTTTCAGGAGTTTATTTATCACAAGCCATCAACAAAGACACACTTACTAAAGTAAGTAACTGATACCAGGTCTGACCCAAATCCAGACTTTCTATCAGTGAGAAAAATGAAAAATTATTTTTCTCAGTATCATGTTATTTTCTCAGTATTATGTTAAGTTTAACAGAAGGATGGACAACTGAACTGGGTACCAAAGCCAGCATGTTTTCAGTTTTAGAAGGGAAGATCTAAACCCATTATTTTAGCATATGACTGACTTCCACAGTAAGAGAGCTCTGCTTATTTAGACATTAACATTAGACTGATTTCCAATAAGAAAAACAGAAAGAAAAAAAGATTTAGGGATGCGACTGTGGAAGAAAATGCAATCACTCAGCATGTTATTCTTCCACAGTGCAGAAATAGCTATTATCGAGCCCCTGAAAGAGCCTTTCTTAACACACAAATTTTTACTATTTCAAGAGTGCAATCCAAATGAATCAATTTATTTAAATGATACAGAACTATCCTGTAATGTAGATGTGACACAAAGAGGTATAAGCTTCCCAAAGACATGTTACATTCAGTTCCCAGTTGAACTCTCATCTTTAGCTGTATAAAACTGCCCACACTGCAGCCTCTACCTTTTGAAGAACAAACTCGTCGGAAGTTTTCAAATCTGCTGCAGAGTTCACCAGGCAGCCACGGTACCAGCTTCAGCAAGAAAAAAGTTCTCATGTTCTGCATGAGATGCACACATAACCCTGGCAGTACATTTCTATGAGATGCAGTCTTTTTTCTGCTAAAGATAATTCCTTATCCCATGTTTGTTTTGGGCATAAATATGCATAATGATTTAACACACACACACACACACGATAGCTATATGGCTTAGTAATTCAAATTACCTCCAAGTTTCTCCTTCCCTCTTGAATCAAAAGTGAAATCTCCAGTCCTTTTGCCGAACAGAGAAATCCTAATTTGTTTGTAAGCACACATTGTCCTATCTATAGTGTATCAGTAGTTTAAGGCAATCTAGAAGATTTGTACTTATCACCGTTTGGAACAGGATTGTTACACTCTATGACTGACAGCAGAATTATATCTGGCTACTGTGAAGTGTTAGAAATGTTAATGATCTTCAGAAGTCTTAAAAATAATCATCGGTTTAAGCTACAGATGTGAAAGGTTGCAATAATGCTTCAAAAGTCGGGTAAATACCTATTAATAACAATAAAAATTCCCACTCCGGCACCAAATGCAGAAGTAGTATATATAGAAAGATGGACCAAAAAGAAAAGGAGAAAACTGCAGAACCTAAGTTCGCTTACATCCAAGTATTTCTTTGCCCTCTTTCACAGCAAGAAAAGCAAACAAGAAAATACCTTCCAACAGATATAAAGGGCCCCAGACAAATGGAATCTCTCTCTCAAACTTTTACAAATTCCCCCTTAACCAAACGAGGGGAAATTCCCAGACAACACAGAACTGAGGCACATCACTGGACTTCCATACAACTATCCTGGTTTCTAGTAGCTGAAAATGTATTGAGAGTAATCTGATAAAGAAAACAAAGAAGCCAATTTGGAGAACAGCAGATTTAAACCTGATCAAAATTTCGTATTTACAGGTTTCAGTTGGACATACCAAAATACTGCAAGAACAGCTACATTTTTGTCTTCCTACTACTAAGCCACAATCTGTTAAAAATGTTAGAGAAATGAAGACTGCATCTCATGACGCTCGCATGGTCTAGACAAAGAAATACAGAACGTAGAATTCCACTAAGTGAAAGCTAGCTTTATTTTTCTGAGTACTATATTCAAAAGAGCAGTACTCCACATTTCCTTGAGAAAATGGAAGGAACAGCACAGTAACAAAAGTGGTATCTACATATTTACTATATAAATAGAGAAGAATAAAAACTAAAAGAAAAAAGAGTTAAGAAAAACAAGAAAAACAGAAAAGTGGTAAAGGAAACCCCAGGAAGCAAGATGACAAAAAGGTAATGAAATCACATTTTTCAGTATTATTTTATCTTCTTTCCCGTGTTAGATAACAGGTTACATTTTCAAATTTTATTAATAGTAAGTAAACAGAAATCCTAAAATATTCTAAAAGTTATGTCATGTTCCCACACCAATTAGTTTTGTTACTGCAGTGATAACTGTTGCCTTGACACTAATAAATGGAGAATGACACACCTACAGATTCTTGTAAAAATTCTACACACTAACGCAAATAGGAAAAATAAACGGGATGAGGGAAAGGATTGGGCTGGCTTACATATGACCACTATAGTGAGAACAGACTTCTGGCTTTCCCTAGAAAACCAAGGTCCACGTAAACAGGAATCCACCTATTAGCAGTGATTCCAGACTTTACACATTTTATCCTATACACATACCAACAATCTGAGTAGATATGCAGTCCGTATGATGCAAGGTACTCATCCTTACCTTTAAAGGAATGTGATGACAGGTAGAGAGTAAAGACCAGCAATAGCTTTGGCATAGATTATCTCCACGGCTGGTCACCATCAAGAAGACTAATTGGCTACTGGGATTCAACAATCAAGGCATTCAAGGACAGAGGAATGAAAGGTCAATAAAGAACTGCATTATTTAGACAAGTGTCTGTGCTAAACTCACAGCTCCTGTGTGTTGGTCTTGGAGACACAAGTGCAACCCAAGCCTCCTCTTACTCCTCAACCTCCCACCCCTCTTTTTTTTTGCAGGGGGGGCAGGGGGGGGATATGGGATGATGATGACCAGGCAGGCAGGATGGACAGTTTTTTGTTTGTTTGTTTGTTTTTAACACAGTGTATAACCCCTTTTTATTTCAAAGACAACAGCAAAACTGAAAGCACATACAAATATCAAATAACTGTACTGAAAATGTGGGGTTTTTTTATCATAATGATCATTTTAACCTTTTCTGAAATTAGAGCTCAAAAGTAACCAATGGAGAAATATATACCCCTATTATTTTTCTTTAAGTTTTATTATGCACTTTAAGTCTTTCATTATGCACTAACAAGATGCACTGTAGTATGCATCTTGGGAATGTACACTTAGAACATCAGTTCCACACAGAAAAAGGTCAGTGAGATTTCAGTAGTCAAGTGCCACCAGGCAACTAGGTTTTTTAATTTACTTATTTTTCATTTAAACCTCAGCACAGCTGCAGAATCTTGTGATCTAACCATCAAGCAAAACTACCAGGATTCAGCCAAAGGGAAACCAAAAGGTGTCTCCAAGATACGGGTCTGCTCTACATACCAGGCTAAAGAGAATATGCTGACATTTAACATAGATCCCACCCACTAGTTATTTTCTCACAACATATTTATGATCATATTTTAAACGCACACATACAAACACGCAGAAAGAACTATTCTTTAATGAATAAAAATATCTCTTAAAACTCACACATGCATACATACAAAACCCAGCTAAACTGGAAAAAGCAACACAACAAACCCCCCAGAACCCCACCTCTCACACAAATCACAAAATAACAACGTCATTGTTAAACCAAAAGATCCTGGAATTCCTTCTACACACTTTCCCTGACATCTTCACACAATAAAATGCAGGGGTCAGTGGTACTGAAACAAGGAACGGCAGTTCCACTCTTGTGCACATACGAAAGCAAGTGACCCAAGCTATTATTCCAGTCTGAGGCACTTTTTGTTCCTAATATCCAGATGCAGCAGCTTTTTTTCCCCCCCCCCTTTTTTTTTTTTTGAAGAAATGACTGTGGACACCTCCTTCACATTTTCCTTTTCTTCAGCATTTTCACTTCATAAAGCTGCAGTCAATGTGTTTTGTGTGTGGTGAGAAGGGAATGGCACATTCAGTGGTGGTCTCAGCCACAGCCTACATTGGTGGCTCAAGTAGTCTCAGGATTAGGTCTTTGTGTGTGATGAAAGGATATGAAAAGTCAGTTATTTAAACTCAGTCAAGCTGTTGATTTTGGGGAGGAAAAAGGTTTTGCAATTCAGTTTTCCTCAATAAATCACTGCCCTTTTCCAAGGGCAGCTGCAGATAGTTCACATGTTCACAGTGTTCTCCAGAAACAAAACAGATCACGATTTTTTCCCCCAGTCCAACATAGGGGAAGAAATCAAAATGAAGGGGCCATCACATTAAGTTACTCAAATTCACTAGAAACTAAAGCAGAAAATCAGTTCTGTTAACAGGTAATGAGATCACTGAAGAGTTAAAAGGACAAGAAACTATGGGGAAAAAATCCACCCTTTAAAATTTATCATGATAATTAACAAAACAAAACAAAAAGTCTGAAATACATTTCACCATCCTATGTATTCATTCAGTTTCTAGATACAATTTTCAACCAGTAGTTTATCAGTTTGGGTACTGATCACCTAAGATGACAGTTTAAAGATGTTAAGCCTCTGCAGATATATCACAAGTCAAAGTGAGATTCAGGTACTAAAAAAGAAGCCTTTGATGAGCTCTCAAAAATACAGCATCCAAAATACTGGCCACTTAGGAATATCTGGGCTAATGTGCATAAAATACTATTAAATATATTGGATTCTTAATTCCTAATACTTCCTCATTAAATTCTTTTATTCTATCCCTTGGCTGACCTTTTCCCAAATTAGTATAGTATGTTTTATTAGTGCTGCACTGAGCTAGACATTGCTTATGTATTTTAACCATGACATTTTAAACTACAAGCCCCACACCTACCAGTGAAGTCCACATCAACAGAACCTTGTACTCCCACAGAGTTTAAGGCAGGAGGAGGAAAAACACTTGGTTACAACACTGACTAAATCAGCTGGTATTTTCAGAGGAGCCTAAGAAAATTCAGTAACAAAATCCCAGTCATCTTAAATGGCACCTGACTTCCTTAAGTCCCTTTGGACCTATTTATAAGATGATCAAGTTCATATCAGTAAAGAAAGCATTTCTGCAATTATTTGCGTTTGGGTAGCTCTTTGAGGCTGCTGTCAGACCTGCCCTCTGATTAAGCTAACAAATACATAAATAAAGCATATATATCTAAATGAAGTAGATGTTTAAATCCCCCTAGAAAGTTTTAAAGCAAGGTAATGGCCTTCACACAAGTAGTCCCTTACCTGAGGAGATTGTAACTTAGTTGGAAAACACCCGCCGAAAAATAGGTAGGAAAAAGAGACAGAGATGCAGAACTGAGGCTAAGGATGCTAACGGTACTAATGCAAGTGATTAAAAACATGCTCACAAAAAAAAAAATACACCATCTTCACTAAACAAGTTAATTCAGCTTTTTGACTACCTGAATCAACCTACAAACATTAATTACTACCTGATTTTGCAAACATATTTAGTGCCGTATTTAGTAGAAATAACAAGTGTCATAGTGAACATAGAATTACTTTTTATTGTATTTTTCACGTGAGCTGGTGTGGAACCTTATGGCCAGCTAGAATGCATTACAGAAGATAAGGCCCAGGCTTAGACTGTGGACTGTAAAGTTTATCTTTTACTTTAATGAGCTTTGAACTGGACTGTAAACGTACAATTAAAGATATCTCAGTTGAAGCACCTAACTTAACCTTTGGTTTCTTTCCAGTTTCTATACTTCACATCTACCCACCTAGTTCTGTTCAATAGCCACGTAGCGAAACATAGCCATAAATGTGTTCTCACAAGAGAGACTTATTTTTTATTTATAAATCTTGTGGACACAGCAGTAATTTCTACAAAAAGATAGTCAACTGCACTAACATGACATGTCTCATATGCTGTTAAGTTTCGTAAGTTAAGAAGGAAAAATGACTGTCTCCTCCTAGTGAGGACTGCCCCCCATCTCTCCGAAGACAGGTGCACTTAAAACCAAAGAAAGAAAGGATGGCAGGAAACTTTAAGCATAGTGAGAGTTGCTACTTTGGGAGCTATTGCAAAGCAACGGTTTTGCAAAATCTAGCCAGGTTTTCAGCAGAATACACTAGGTCTATAATGCATTTTTGTGCTTGCCACATACCTTTTATTTTTGCTTTAACAGGTGAGTGTACAGTAACTATCCACTGTCTTGAAGAGAACTGACTGTTTCTTCTTCATTGACTCATTGACATCATGGAAGATGTAAAAAAATTCAACTCTTGTAGTTCAAGGCATTAATTTTCATCCAGTATAGCTGTCTACACTAATCATGCTCATTATGACTGTAGTGTAGTGTATAAATCTTATTAGGGACTCTAAAAAGAACATTATCAACTTTTAGCATTGCCTTCAAATCTGTACTCAGGGTAATTACAAAATTCTCAAAACTAGTAGATTTTATTTATTTATTTATTAATAGGTATTTAAATGGGCTCATATTGTAGTTTTTGGGTGTCCAATCACATTGTGTTTATTTGTGCAGAAATTATACACTCACTTGTCAATATAGTAAAAGGGTGGAATGCTTCACAGTGATCCTAACAGTAACTTAGAAAAAGGACCACTTCTTCAATGCAAATCCTCTCAAGAAAAGCTTCTACACACAAAGTAAGATGAACCAGTTACTGCATTGTTTATTAAGTTTCGCTTGATTCCTCCTGACAACCATTTAAACAATGAATGTTGGGAAATGTCTCTCAAAGAATCAACAACAATGGCTGGGATCAGAGCTTTTATATTTAGCTAATACTGTTTTTAGAAAGGAGAAAATATTTCTTCCTGAAGGGATTATAGCAAGTCTTATAAAAGACACCTGCAAACAAAACAAGCGACAAAAGATCTCTATCATAATTGATAACACTTATCCTTTGTAAAAATCTGTGCTTCTTCAGAAATAAATATCATCTCTTTGCTATTGAATTTCAAAAGGCCAACAAGCCTGCCGATCAAGAATAGTAAGTTTTAGAAAACCTGCCAAGAAGGAAGTGCTTTTGTCTTATGGATAGCAACGCATTATTAATCAGCAGTAAGTTCCTAAATTTTATTTTTCCTATGCCAAACAGAACAGGCAAGCTTTGAAACATAGTATTGTTTTAATAGTGTACTGGACATGTAACATCTACTTTATTTTTTTGAAAAGGAAAACTTTTCACTTAAAAACTTCAGAATTTGACAAATTATTCAATAGCCAATTTAAAAGAAATGCACAAAGTAATCAGCATGAGCGGAAGTGTTTGCAAAATGCGGTTTACAGTAGGAGCTTGAAAGGAGAAAACAGTCACATGTAGAGGAACAGCCTTCATTCTTTCACCCCAGACCAGTTAAGTTTTGGTAAGCATATACTGCCTAAAGCATCTATACACTGGTCAAATAACTAGGTTCTCCAGTTCGCTAGTAGATGATTCGGTCCTCTGTATGTGCTGAGCATACAGGTTACCTCCTTCCTCAGCTTTCTTTTGGAGCAAACCAGTTGGTTCCCTCAGAAAAAAAAGAGTATGTAATTCTCAAGACAGTTTGCTTCAGGGTCTGCTCCCAAAAGGAAGTATGGAGAAGACCACACCAATTTTGGCTCCCTCTGCTTATGCAGACTTCTCTAACATTTTCCCAGAAAATTTTGCATCCTCAGACAACCCCACATGCCTTTAAACCACATGCCAGGGCATGCAAAACACCCACGCAGTTTTTTGCTATAAAAACCACCAGGCAAGTGGGCTGCAACACAACTCTCACATTATTGTAAATGCCCAGAACTAAGGAAAAGGGTTAATCATTTTATCTCAACACCACCGGATCCAAAGGATGGTCTGGCCATGGGTAGTATGCAGTATGAATATACACAGTGCAGTCTGCTGTAAAGGGGACAAACCTATGAAAATACAAACCCCTCTGCATTGCTTGGTCTAATGGCCAAGGAGCACTATGCAGAAGAGATGGTTTTGACTTTGTGGATGTAAATCCTATGCTAAGAGGAGAAGAGGATAAGGATTGCAGGACAGCCTGATCTTCCAGCCAAGAAGAAAGGCACATATGTATTGTCCCAAGAGAGCTGAAATAAAGTAAGATATTCTGTCTAACAAGACAGTTAATGAGACTGAAGAAAACGTGCAATCTGTATAAACAGTAGAAAGTGAGTGGTATATTCTAGAAATATGCTTATATTGCACTTTCGGGAAAGAATGTTTCAGGGCCTTAAAAGCCCGTGAATTCAAAATCTTCATATCCAGGATAAGCAACTCCCTAACTCACAAAAAACCCCAATTGCTTTAATTGATAGGTAAAATACATTACCTTCCTTTCTTCCCCAAAATGACATGTGGCACTGTAATGCTTTGAAAAACAAACACACACCTCAACTTGAACAACTTCACTAAACTAGGAAAAGGACTGTCTTAAGAAGTGTTTTTACTAGCTCCTTGGACTAATTTTTTTTTCTATTTTCAAGAGTTCAGCATTAACAATGTGATTAAACTGCTCAACCTGAAAATGTCTTTGGTTTATTTTTAAAGTGAAAACAAGGTTTAGATCCTGAATAAGCCATCTCTAAGAGACGAAGCAAAGTTAGCAATAGCACCTTAAGAAACATTTCTGACTTGAGCATGACAAGTCTGATCCACTAAGTGGATCCAGATGATCCACTAAGTCATTTCTTTCTCTAGCTTCCACAATTCTGTGCATTCTGTGATTCATGTTATTTTGATACAGTACGATCAGTTTTTTTGCAGCTTTATCCTTCTGCAATTTTTTACAAGGAGGATTACTAGCAACTGCAACAGAAAAATTACCTTGATGTCATATATAATCCTTTATCCTTTCATCATCATCAAAATCTCAGTGCTTTGTCCATCTTTCTTGTCTGCAGCAACTTATTTCACTTGTTCCTATTAAGGCTATTATATTCACCCTATTACTACTAATCTTTTCTTTGTAAATAGCCACACCTATTTTAATCCAAAATGGTGTGGTAAGCATTTGATTCTTTGTGGAAGTAGACACGTAATTAGGTTAATCTGTGCTATCTTTTCATGTGAGTTGATTGTTTCTTTACTACGGACATATTTCTTATAACAGCAATAAGCTTGCCAGATTGCTTGGAGGCAAATCAGGAGCAATTTACCAAGCATGTAGCTACTATGAACTGAAATCTTGACATAATAGCAAGCTGTGTATAGCCACTCCTACCTGCCAGTTATTACTCATGTTAGCTTTTTACTGACACATTAAATTTCAACCGCACCTTTCTTTCACAAACAAGCACTTTCATTCAACTCAGCTACATCTGTGACAAATAGCTGATCTTCACCAAAGCATACAGGAATCTAAATTCAGTATGCAGCGTAGAAGTCTTTGACAGTAGCAACTGCATTACCTGCACGAAGTCCAAAAACGTCAATGGAAGCAAGTCATCCAGGTGGCCAATATCTTTGGAAAAACGATTTAAGATTCTTCCTATAGGAACAGGGTTGGAAAAGAAAAAGAAAGTAAATATAATTCCTTGAAAGATCAAAATATCTTAAACACACCATATTTTACCATTTTAGTAACAGTAAAAAGGAAACAGCTGGAATCTAAAGATAAAAAGATACTTTTTGAAACCACCATGAAGGGAATCTTTGACAACCATTGCAATATATTTTGAAGAAGAATACTTTTTTACAAATGCCTTTCACCCAGATATAAAACCGTTACTTAAACTGCTAGGAAAAAATTAAAATGGGCTTTGAAGATAATAGTTCAATAGAATTTAACAGGTGAAACACACATGCTTTATATGCTCAACATGTGCAGGTGAAGGTTTACAGTTCAGACAACAAGTTTCACCAAGTAACATCAGCCAGAATCTGCTCCTATCCTTGACTGAAACTCACTAGTGCATGCATGTCCCAGATAAATCATAGTTGATCTAACTGATCCTTTTTACTATTTCTGTTCCCACCCCTCCACCATCATATGTGGATTCAAATTGCAGGTGTTTCGGAAAGAAAATTTGAGATAGATTTGCATTTAAGCAGCCTTACATTTATACTTATTCAAAACCTTGACAATACTGATCTTTATTAAAGCTAATAAAACAATTTTTAATCTGCTGTCAGTGAAGCATTTACAGTTCTCTATTTTCCCCAGTTCTACTTGAGTGAAAAAATCAGTTACAGCAACAGTTCTTTAATTATTAAAGTCACAACACTGCCACCCATAAGTGGATCAGTATCTTTCTCTATTAATCGATATCTCTACTCACCAGGAAAGAAACTAAGCTAAGGATGGGAATCTGGCCTTTTCTAAGGTGTGTAATGCCCGTACATGCATTCACATTGCTTTTTTATCTACATATATCTTGATTCAATTATTATTTCTAACTGGTACAAACACATTCACTGCATTGGCAACAAAAGACTTTTTGTTTTTTCTTTTCAAAGGAGCTCATTAAACTGAAAGTAGTTAAGTTTAAAGTTTCCATGGAGTGCACTGGAGACGTAATTCAGAGATAAGAGATACTGAAGTAACTCCTGTGGTAACCTTCATTCTAGTTTTCTGTTCACAGCTGTCTCGAAATTACAAATTTAGTTGCATAACATCGATTTCTTTTTTTAAGGGAATTTCTGTTCCACACCAAGCAATATGCAAGACATCCTCTCCTCAGGCCTGGGATACAACTCCAAAGAGAGATACTGGTGGTGAACAGCTTGTTCTGCAGTACTTTACCACCAAAGGCAACTGCCTTTTTTCTATTCCTAGAAATAGAATATTCTTTTTTTTTTATTTGTTTCTTAAGGCAACTTAAGGCAGACAACAGTAGAATTCATCCTATTTTTAGGCTTTGCACACAGAGAGGAAGTGTACATAGCAGCGCAAGACTCAGTAAAAATCTCTTTCATCTGTTTCTACTGGGAATGGCAGCTGGGGATGTTCCCTTTCACTTATTTCATGCTGGGGTAGATATACCAGAAGGAACTCCAAGGCAACTTTTTTTAGTTTCCTCTTCCTGTGATTTCCTTACACGGAGACTGGCTGTGGAAGAGTGATCTAGCACATATTGCATGCATGCTGTAGCTAAGACTTCTTAATATCCCTGAATATCACATTCCAGGTTATTTTCAAATGAACCAAGAATTCACTGGCAAAAAGAAAATAATTCAAAGAAGTTAAATGCTTCCTTCAGACAGGGCTTTCCTTAGTGGCCTGTCCAGGAGGGGCGGATGAGGGAAACAAGACGGCATAATGGACTGGGCTCAGGGTATTACCAATCTGTTCCCAGCTGTATCACTTGCCTCCTGAGTGACTTCACTTGATTTTACTGAGCGAAGAGCAGAGCAAGGAGAGGGAACAGTGCCGAGCCCCTCCATGAAATGCTGTGAGACCCACTGATGACAAGCTGTACGCAGGGGCAAAGGATTATTCTCATAGCGAGCAAACCCTAACTTAATTCAGACTCAGAATCCCCTTTTGCCTTTTAACCCAAAATAAGTTTTATTTGTAGTGGTTTCAGATTGATATAAGAAGCTATTGGGCAAAGGCCATCCCATGCGACACTGGCGGGAGGCAGCAAGGTCACGCAGGCTGGCTGCTTTCCCTGGCCATAGCGCAGGTCAGGTCAATGCCGGCGCCCTCCAGGAATCAAGCGATGCCTTCACAGTCTCCCTCATCCCACAAGTGGAAGAGCACATCCAAACTTGTTCCTGGAAGAGCGCTCTGCTTACTCTCGTTTTGTATGGTAAGGACGAAGCCTTAAGGGCTAGGGGAGAGAAGCCATTACAAAATGCTCGCTGTCGAAAGCGATTTTAGTTTCAGTTCCAACAGCATCTTGGAGTTCAGTTCTCATTTCTATTGAGGAATGACCCATTAAAGTTGCTCAAGGAGAAATTTTGCAGATTTTGAGTCTGGCTTTTGGGGTTTTTTTCGGCAATTGTTTGGAAGCTGTGACAATCTCCAGCCATTTTCTGAGAAAGTTTCAGTGTTGCAACAAGGAGAGCTTTAGGCTGCAAGCACAATACAGATCTGTTCCAGCGCTTTCAGGGGTAATAAGCTGGCACAGATATAAATGAGAACTGCAGAATACTTGCCTTCATCCTGCACACCAAGAGTGACTCTGGCAATGTTCTCCACAGCAACATCTTTTCCAGTGAAGTTCTTTGAGGAACACGGTCATGAAGGAAAATTTAGCTCACTTGAGCCAACCTCGGTAGTCCTCTGGTTTTACTATCTGTTCCATATATCCACTAACCACCAACTACTCCAGTTCCCATTGGTAATCAAGCTACTAATTAATTGCCAAAACTGTATTTTTGGCTACTGCCTTATGAAATTGTTAAGTATAACAGTGTTTCTACAGACCGTGTTTTGACAGAGCTGAGAGCTGCCACTAGGAAAGTGGAAATTAATCTGACGCTATCAATAAAACATGAAAACATCTTTTAATCTGCCTAATCCTCTCTAAAATGTAAATACAGCAATTCTGTAAAATGACATGGACTAAAATATGAGTGAGCAAAAGAAATGGTGTATCAAAAAGACAATCCTTGAAAACTGTAACCTTTTACAGTCCACCTGATACAATTAAAGCAATTTAAACAGTGGGGATGTGAATCAGCCGCTTCCCAAATAAACAGTCAGTGAATCTCTGGTAGCAGAACTTCATTTTTTGAATTTTCAAGTTATCAAAAAAAAGTCATTTATGGTCTATTTAGTGTTGGCACATAGTAATTCTGGAAAACGACACCTGAAGTCATTAAGCGTAGGAAAATACCTCGCTTCTTGCTAAGAGGTCCACATATCCTGCTTATATTTCAGTGAGCATTAATGTTTTACTGCTAAAAGCAAGTGACAAAGCCACAAGCCTTAGCCCTATTTTTGGTTGTTGCTGGTTTTCAATTATATTACCCCAGTGACCGTATAAGAGAAGACACAGGCCCGGAGATATATCTCAAATCCATATGAATATAACTGAACTGGCATTTTATTCAGCACGTGTCATGCAGAAGCAAGCTACAGTAACCCACTAGAGCAAGCAAGTTCCCTCACCATATAGCAGAGAGAGCAACGCACCTCCAAGCTGAAGTGCTATGCTTTGGAAATATCTCCAAAATGCCCCATAGCCATCATGATATTGCATCCAGAGCGATTGCTACATTTATAAGGATGTCTACAAGTAAATGAGGTCTATTTCGCAAGGTATGAAGAAACAACTGTTTCTACTTACTGGAAGCATAGTAAATCAGTGGCTTGCTTATGCATTATTAAGCACGCAAGAGAAAACGTTCTAGATACGAAAGTTAAAGTAGCCATTTTGAGTCAGGACTCAATGCTTACAGTTATGTCTATGGTTTCTACCAGCATTTGAAAACCTAACTTTTGGGGATCATTTTTCCGATTAAAGAAACTGTTGCACCTGCTATTCAAGAAGGGCAGGACCTGCACAACTCACCAAAAAAAAAAAAAAAAAAATTTCTCTCAAAAACTTCTAATATCCTACTCTCCCAAACATACAGACTATCAACACCACCTTCCCACATTATGTTGTACTTCCAAAAACCCCTAATTCCTTAAGTGAGCAATTCTTTGATATAGATACATGCCATGAGACAATAATTCTTAGATCTAGCCCAGTATTTTCAATTTACAAAAATTTTCAATCTCACGTAATAATTGCACCCTTTACTTATCCCTGTGAGCTTCAGTCTGGGCTTCAAAAGCAGAAAGAAAATACTAAATCTAAAACTTGTAAGGCAAAGGAAATTTTGTGAAACCACTAACAAAAAAGTCTTTTAAGAAATCAAGAACTAAGTATGCCAATGTTACAACAGCATTCAAATTTGTGAATAGTATCTGCTGTTTTAATCACTCTCAGGCTTCCACATGGTGTGCAGCGTCAGTAGCAAGCTGCAAAAGGGAACGTGCTCTCTTCAACAGTCCTATGTTTGTTTTTACATCAACTAACTCGATCAGAACACACACTGTTGTTAGATTTCTTCCAAAGTAATTAAATAACTATTCAATGCCAATTAATCACAGTTAAATAAGGGTCTGTCACCAAAGTGCTATGTACATATTTCAGACTATTTAATGGTCAAATACTTGGCAGTATCAAAGTTAAACAATGATTCATTAAACCTACTCCACTACACAATAGTTAGGCTAAACTTGAAGTGAAAGAATCAAACCTCTTTTGTTCTCCATGAAAAAGACATCAGACCTCAGTATGTGATATTCTTTTCTTCCTCACTCTGTAAACTGCTTTAATTGCATGAATCAGAATGTGTTCAGGTGCTACATACCCACTTTGCTTCTGCAGGTGCCTACTGATACTTCGGAATAGATGTTCAAACCTATCATCCAAATAATGAAAACACTTGACAGTGTGCCACACCTGTTTAAAATGTTTATTCATACTTCACGATGAAAGAAATATAATCCAAACTGAATCAACACTTAGGGTGTAAACACCAGAAAAGAAAAGGATTTTTTTTTTTCAAACAAGAACCTAGGATCCTCCACTGGAACAGCCAAATGCCACCAACAGCATTCAATGTTGTGAAACCTAAATTCCAAATATCAAGGACCCTAAGAGCAGCAGTACATTATTTCTAAATGTATTTGGCATTTCTAGTACACTTTGTTGGCCAGTGCATTCACTGAAATACTTCTGTATAACAGAACAGAGTGGGCAGACTGAATTTATATACCTTGCTAAGAGTTCACAAAGTCTTTTTACCCACTTGCTTCATCACACATTGCAGAAATACTTTGTTGCTACTTCTCTAGTCCACTGATTTGCCTGTTTGGAAAAGAAAAAGGTTTCAAGAGAAGGTTGTTCTAGGGATAGAAAGCTTTTGCCACTTGGTGCGTGCACGGGTGCATGCTCTCGGAATTTCTTCCCCCCTCAGAGATCAGGCTAATCCTCAATCCAGGGAATTTTAATTGCATCACACTTTAGTTCAGCACACAAATGTTATTAATAAATACTGCTTTGTATAGTAACCTAAACTCCTTCACGGCAATTGGCCTTAATATCAGTTTTCACGTACAAGTACGCTGCATTTACCGGGGGGGATATTCAAAATCTCTTTATCTACTCTGCAACAGTGAAGCCAGGAACACTCCCCCACTGCCCAGCCTCCGTGAAGAAAAAAGTAACAAATCGACAGTATTATCTCCCACTCCTCACTGCAAACTCGCAGAAACCTGTCTGAAGACAACTTGTACTGCTAGGAATGGATTCAAGAAGGTCCTCAGTCATACACGTATTAACTAAACGTAAGCAACCCCACCTGGGATTGCACACGTGCTTGAAGGCGGTCGTGCCACAGAGACGCTCCTCTAGTCTGAGACAACTTGAACTTCGGGGGACCGACGTCGGACAGTGGAAACCTGCTTTCCTCAGGGATGAGGAGAAGCCCCCCCACACCGCCACGCTCCCCTGACTCCCCTCTTCGTCCCGGGCAGACGCGCTGCAACACACCACGCCTCAGGTTTTGTATACAGAGAGGGGTTAACCTGCCCTAACGAGAGAAATCACGTGCTTCAACAGTCCAAATCACAGCTTAGAAAACCAAAGTCATTTTAAACGTATGCATGGTAGTAAAATAATGCTCAGAAGTGGGTATGTGGTAATAAAAGCGTACTCAAGGGTAGGAATAAAAGAACTAGTTGCACAGAACTGGGTATGTTTAAACGCCCATCAATTTAACTACATTGAACATGTTTCGCACCATCAATTTAACTACATTGAACATGTTTCCTATTCTGTTAGTGGTATGAATCGACAGCTCCCCATGTATCTTGCTGTTAAGCTATGGCATTCAGTGACTGATAAGTCTTCACCCGTGCTCAGTTCGCACACATATGGTGAAAAAGAAAAAAAAAGTAAAAAAAAAAAAAAGTACTGCAACTACAAGCAGCCTTCCATTTCATCAAAGCAGCGACAAAGTGGATTGTCCATATCAAATGTTGGCAGGAAGCAGACATTACATCAACCTTGTAAAATACAACTATGAAATGCACAAAATAATTAAAGATGGATTACCGACTTTGAAAGGAATTGTAACTTTGTGAAATATTTCTTCAGAAAGAAATCTGGAAAGGCATCTCCTGCATAGCTGTCAATTACTGATCTACTCTGGCTTTTCTTCCATATTTCTACAAAGAAACGTCAATAGGTCTGTTATCTTTTTTTAATATATGTTTAGCACCACATGTCCACACAAACTGCCATATACAGCATTACTGTCTTCCCCACAGGCATCCTATAAATATAAATAAGAAATTCTACCCCATTTTTTTTCTTTAGCAGCCTGAAACTGACAGGAATATTATCACTTTCTTAGACATTTGCAAATGGGCACAGTGGTGCTGGGCCAAAATATGCTGAGATCATAATATCCATTTATCTAAACTGCCAGCATGTAATGAATTCAGGTGGGATGCCTTCTATCCAAATTAATTTACTACTTGAAAAGGACTTTTTACACGAATGCTGTCAAACAGGAAAACAGTTAGGAAACGAGAAGAAAATGTGAACGCTGTGTTTGATCTTATTTTTAAGTGTAGGATTTAAAGAAAGAAGGATAACTATGACAAAGATAAGAATGGAAAACAGGCTTCTTTGGAAATGAATTTCTATTTTTACTGCTGATGGAGATGTCTACATTACCTAGTATGAATACATTGATCCTAACTGTACAGTTGTTTCTTGAGTTTTCCAGTCCACTAGAAACACGCAGTATTTTAATGACCTACTGATTAGCACTACCCTGCTTGTAGAAAATCAAAATAGGTCAATGCTCCATGCAAGCTGACTTATCCCTTTGCTAAATTATGTGGTACAGTTGACTTGTCTTTTTTCCTGGGTGTGCCCAGAAAAGCATGTGTATTAACATCAGTTACCAGCGGCCAAAGTCTATCTCCTCACTTACGATACAATGCAGAAAGGATATATAAAGTCTTCATTAAAAACAGAAGCACACAAAGAAAAAACATCTTGATTGGGGGGGAGAAATCTTGAATCATAGAATCGTCAAGGTTGGAAAAGACCCTTAAGATCATCAAGTCCAACCGTTAACCTAGCACTGCCAAGTCCACCACTAAACCATGTCCTCAAGCACCACGTCTACCCATCCTTTAAATACCTCCAGGGATGGAAACTCAACCACTTCCCTGGGCAGCCTGTTCCAGCACCTGACTACCCTTTCGGTGAAGAAGTTTTTCCTAATATCCAACCTAAACTTCCCCTGGCGCAGCTTGAGGCCGTTTCCTCTTGTTCTGTCACTTGTTACTAGGGAGAAGAGACCGACCCCCACCTGGCTACAGCCTCCTTTCAGGTAGTTGTAGAGAGCAATAAGGTCTCCCCTCAGCCTCCTCTTCTCCAGGCTAAACAAACACGGCTCCCTCAGCTGCTCCTCATAAGACTTGTGCTCGAGACCCTTCACCAGCTTCGTTGCCCTTCTCCGGACACGCTCCAGCACCTCCAGGTCCTTCTTGTAGTGAGGGGCCCAAAACTGAACACAGGACTCGAGGTGCGGCCTCACCAATGCTGAGTAAATACCTTCTTGAAAGACCTTCTGCATTGTAACTGCCTTTCATATTATATATCACTACCAATTAACCAAGTAGCCTACAATTTCAGCTGTAACAGAATTTGCAAAACAGAATTTAACTTTGGTGCTGTATTATACTCGATAACAACATGATCTCTTTTACAAAAGCGTGATAGATGTGGGATAATACATTAAGTAGCAACTTCCAAATTATTGATCCTTACAATGATACCCCCTACCCCAATAATTAACATTCACAGGTCTTTTTTCTTTTGTAATTTTGTGTGAAAGAAAGTATCGGAATCATTCAAAAGAACACACTTCTGGCTATATAACACAGCTTTATCCCATAACCTCAGTACAAAGCTACATCTCTGCTTCATAATTAGAATGACAATGAAAGCAGACACCTACCTGCACCCTCTCCCCCCGCTCCTCGCAATCCCTGGAGTAATATTAAACCTTTCCAATGTAATTCTGTGATGAAGATTGCCAGAACAAAGTTCTAACAGTTCCAGAAGTTAGGCTCTGGATATCCTTTCTGCTTCTTTTTAAACTAATTTTTATTCACTGGGGCTATATTAAGTTATCCTGAGTTTAATGAGTAAAATCTACATTTAAACATACTGAAATAAATAAAAAACTAAAACCAAGCCACCAACTCTAACGTACTGCCAACATAAAGCACAAAATTTCTGCTGTATACTACAACATGAGGAAGAAGATATTTTAAAAAAGTATTTATACAGAGGAGGGGGTATGGGAAGAGTTGACACTGGCCTCCTTCCCCCTCCTGAAGGGGAAAAAAAAAAAAAAGAATTAAAAAATGGTAACCACTCGCAACTTCTTATCAACTGGCCTTTAAAAAGATGTCAAGTTGTACACTACCTATAGAATTTTCTGTTGATTTACACCACCTTCTTTTTCTGTTCCAGATGTAAAGTTACCTACTTCAACTTCTTACCACAATACAAAGTATCACTATAACAGAAACCTGGAATAGTATATACGAAATACAGTCCTATATTGGCTTTTTACTAGCAAGATTATGAATTTATTTCTTTGCTAAACTATTTAACCACAAACACACCCACTTCTGAAAGAGCACTTGTGTAGTCTAGTTCTCCTTTCTGCTATAAATCCAATTTGGATTGAAAATATGTCCCAAGTGTTGTTTTGCTGGAGGGGGGGCTTACAATGAATTAAACAGAACGCTACAAATCAGGATGAACTGAAGTATCTGAAGAGTATTCTGTTGCTGGAATTTTTATATGAGAGAAAAACAGCTTTTAGAGCTACTTTCAGATGTGGGGGTTAGATATAAATATACATCAATACAAGTATTAAAACAAAAATGGAAATCTATGTCACCTTTCTGGTAAGGTTTTTCCAACGACAAAAAGGAGTTTTCCTGTGCTATTTATACTACCAACACTAGATTCAGAATAGGCTTTAAATACTGTATTTCAGAAAATATTGGGGGGGGATCTCACATAGCTCTTGCAAATCTGCTTTTATTTGTTAATTTTCTTACCATTCCATCTCCTAAGGATAATTCACTGAATAAGAATCTTAATTTGCTTCTTTTGAATGTTTTTCTTCCCTTTTTTGGGGGGGTTGTTGAAGTTAGAAGGGCTTAATCATCACTGCAGTCTAAGATGACAATAACCAAGTAGGACATTACTGAATATAAAGCTTTTGCCTCCTGAAATCTCCAGTTGAAACTGCTAGGTGGCTGATACAGTTATCACTCAGAAAACAAATACTATCCTGTATTTTACCAATCATATATATTCAGATCCCCTCCCACACACTGAAGAGAATGATTCTTCCTGTCTCACATGAAATGTCATTACTACTGAACTCAAGAGAAACTCTGGTATAACTATCAGAAAATTAGAACTGTGTCTCTGAGTTTGCCATACAACTAATCAAAGCATTTGCTTGGAAAATCTGCTGTGTGTTAAAAAAAGACACCACCACCCCCATGAAATTAAAAATTTTCCTTCAATTTAGGACATTTTAAACCACACGTTAAAGCAAAGCCACAGAAAATCTGGAAACAACTCGATTCACAACTTGGGTACCATTCACAAAACCACAAAGGAAGAAGACATTGGGAAAGCTGTCATCCTGTTTATAAAGGTACAGCCAAGCCCAGGGGTCAGGACGCTTACATGAGAGGTGAAGGTTGGGCAGAGACGCAAGGGAACATGTTGTATTTACCAGTCACGGCACATGCACTGAATGTGGGTCGCCCACCTCTCCAGCGAGCATGTTAATTGCTCTACTAGAGGCAATTCTGCGGTAGGCCTCCTTCAGTCTTTGCTCTTCAAGCTGTTCTCCCTTTGGATGAATCAGTAAATAAGTATGGCACCAGAAGACGGCAAATGAGTGCATGCCTGAAGGCTACAGCAATCAGCATGGGAGGCACTACAGCTGGATTCAAATCCCTTTTTTTTTTTTTTGGCCTAATTCAGGGCACAGAATGGATCCTTTCCCGCGGAGTGGGCTGTAGGGTATAAGGAGGGATGACTTCACCTCCTTTTCGGTTTTGTGATTGGCACCAAATTCCACTTCCAAATCTCACCTGAGAAACAACCAAAAATCTTTTGGCTCAGAAAAGCTGAAGGCAACCACATCCCAAGCATTTTCTTCAAGCAAGGACTGCTGTCCAAAGGAATCTAGATATGGTCTGACAATGCATTTCTTTGGGCTATCAGCTTCCAGGGAAAAAAATACCACTATAATGTAAGCCTCTTTAAGCCTAAACTATAATTAACAACACTGAAATGGAAATGTGGGGTATAGTATACATTCAAATAAGAAAAAAAAACCCAAAATATGACCTCTTCTCTACTGTATATTATACACATTAAAAGAAAGAAATTTAAATGCTAAGCATTGTGAAAAGTTATATTGCACTGTGTATGACTTTACTGTACCCCCTCTACTGGGCAAGCATTAGAAAGCTTCACCTCAAAAACAAAAAAGAAAAACATACTAGGAGTAAGTAGCTGCTGACCATACTAAAACACTAGTAGTGTATAAATCAAAACCAAAGAACCTTTAATGTTCATGTAGAAATACACCTTAAATTCATCCCCCAAGATTTTCTGACAGCTGAATGCTAGAGCTTAAATTATTTTAAAAACATATACTTACATATACTTAACTTAAAATTAAAGAAAAACCTAACATAGCCCTATAATTTTCTATTTTGTCATGGTTTTAAAATAATAACTAAGAAACTTAGAATGATAAACATAAACACATTAACAGCACCATTTCTCACTTTTCTATAAACAGAGAAAAAAATTCATACACATCAAGGAGAAAAAAATGGGTTCACTGAACAGTCATTCAAGCAAAAGTGAATACAATTTACAATCTATTTTGTCTTTGTTCAATTCAAAGACAGACTTCACTGTGAAGCTCAGATTTACAACTGTCCAGCACTATCAACTCCTAAATAAATAAATAGGCAAAAAAAGAAGAGTGCCGCCCACAACAAGGGACTCCTGAGAACGCTGCCATTTGTTATTTGCCTGACAGAAACACCCAAAAGAGGATGAATATATCTGAAGTGGGAGGCAGAGCCTCACTAGGATGCACGCTGGACCATCACGTAGCCAGCAGCATGCCCTGCCCTGAGGAGTTTGTTGTGTCAGTTAAGAGAAACCAACACAACTGAGTATAAAAGGAACAACGAGCAACGGGAAGGTGTAGCAGTACACTGGAACAGAAAGTTGCAGGACAAGATGTGTGCCTTTTTTTTTTTTTTTAAAGTACAGGAAAACAAAGGGATCAGGGAATTAATGAGTTTCTCCACCCATATGTTTAACTACTGTCAGTGTACAGTTATACTGCGGTTACAATGATACTGGTGTATCATCTTGAGAGATGATTTTAACGTGAAGAAGAGCCAGCTTGTGGATGAACTTTACTGCACAGAGAGCAGGAAGCTGCAAAGATGTAAGCATGAAAGATAAGCAGGCAAAACGATGATGGGGGGAAGAAAAAAAAAACAGCAATGTGCCAACAGCTCCAGTTACCAGGTGCAGAAATAGTAAAAGCTTTGCATGGGAAGAGGGCTAATGCTCAAATGAAGCCACGCTCCTTTCTGCACCTCCTGGTAGACTCCCTCAAAGTACACCGGGGCCATAAGATCAAGAAAAAGCCTTCTCTCCATCTGGCCCTGAGGAGGAGCTGCAAGACAGGACTGTCAAAAGACTAGCTGGTAGTAACAGTCACAGAAGTTGCCAAACTTGGGATGTTTGGATATCGAGAGAGCTTTGTACGTATTGACTTGAATTTCTGCCCTGTGCAGGCTGGCTGCTTGCACATGCCCTCTTCTTCAACTTCTGCTTCATTCACTGC
Organism: Platalea leucorodia; assembly: GCF_965183815.1. NCBI lineage: Eukaryota > Metazoa > Chordata > Aves > Pelecaniformes > Threskiornithidae > Platalea > Platalea leucorodia. Next base: position 56,748,783 of record NC_138824.1, read on the forward strand.
GTATCCGCTCGTCGTTTCCTCTCCTCCCCCTGCCTTCAACATTGCTTCTTCCATTCCCCTTCACCACGGAATGGCACAAGTTCTGGATACAAATAAGCACGCTTGAAAAAGAGGACAGAATGTCATCCCATGCACAAGCAAGGCATGAAGCCTGACGTGGCGAGGCATAGGCTAGGAAGCGTGGAATAGTTTGGGACAAAGCAAGCGAGAACAGAAGGTGGCTGCAACACTTAAACTAGAAGAGTGCCTGAATTAATGTTTTGCAAATGCAGAGTAACAAAAAAAAGCTAGATAGGGGAACCACAATAACCACACATGAGCCGTAAAGGCAACAGGAAGGGTGTTTTACACTGAAAAACAAGGAATATCCTTACAGCAAGTGAGAGATCAGGTTCTGAAATAGTTCCAAAAAAATTCCCATGGAATTTGGCTTCCTATGGAAGCCAAAAGGCCACTATCACCTGAAGGGAGATTGCAAAACTCATCCAGGACGTAGTGCATAACCATAAGCTTTTGATACATAAAGACTATTTACAAGGTTACGCTTAGACAGATGAGGCAAGGCTCGCTATCTGTTGAGAGATGCTTTTAGAGAACAATTCAGAGGATTTTAGTTCTTGCTTTAAACTGCTCTTACAGGAGCATATTTCACTCTGCTAACTACAGAACCGCAGGGGCAACAGCAGGTTGCGTCTCAAGTTAGGCTTTAGAGTATACTCTAATTAGTTTGCTTAATTTCATTCACACAGGGTCTTAAGATTTCACAAGACCAATTAAGATTTCAGGTAGAGGAATTCTCAGTAAAAGTTTTCTTTTTTCCTTCAAAATAAAACATGTCTGTCTTTGGGTCTTAACACTTCACTTATTTATGCCTCATTTTGTTTCTCTGACATCCATTTTAACCACAATTTGGTTTTGTATTTTTTTTTTTTTAAACCAGCAGTTTCTCTGCTGAAATTACATCACATCAGGATGAAAGAAGTTCCAGGACTGCAAGGAACTGGACAACTAGAGGAGCAATGCAAAGACTATGACAAAATACCTATCTTTCAGGTATCCATATCCAATATATAAAGCACTATAAAATTCTCTCATGGATCTAAAGCACAAGTTATACTTTGGAATAAAAACAACAAATTTTGCAAATAATCACTGATCACAATCTCATCCCACACGTTTTGGGAAAGGCTGTTTTAAAACGACTGCTTTGCCATTATTCTGCGTTAAAAAAGGCATTAACCTAATCTCTGGTAAGGCAGGATTAAAATGGAAAAATACACATATAATAATGAAATTAAACAACAGAAAAATATCTTGTGTTTCTCCTTCCCTCTTCACAAAACAGCATAAGCACAGAACTTGATTCTGGATCAATTTGTGGTTGCATCCTTAAAACATACGAAACAAAAGTAAAATTTCAAGCAAAAAAAACCATGGGAGGCAAAATTGTGTCAATAACCCAACCACTATTAATATTACAGAGTATGAATTAGTAACAACTTAGCATTGTAGATATTTCATTATAATATTTAGAGAACAAATGTTGGCTCTGATGGTTTTCAAAATGTAGCTTAACTTTAGAATGCATACGAAAAGCATCCAATAAACATTTCATCACAGCTGAGTGGTATTTACAATGCCTCTTAACTTTCTGAATGTCTGTTTTGTCCTTGACTGACTCTGGAGAGGAAGTCCTTAAATAGCAATTCACATTCCAAATATGAACATTCAAGTCCTAAAGGTCTTAGTGGTCAACTATACGGTGGTTATGCTTTCAGGAAGAGGTCTCGAACAAGTTTAAGTGTTTGGATCACTCTCAAACCTTTTAGAACCTTCTGGACAACTGGGGTTTTCTGTGGTTGGTTGGTTTGTTTTTCCAAAGAAAGGAGACTGAAATGTCTCTTGACATCAAGGTTTTGTACCCTTTCACATTCCAGTGTTTTTCTGGAAAACTGTCATATCACAGTTGGTATAGGAAATGCTGGTCCTATGAAACAAAAGTCTCTAATACAGCACACGATCCATGTGGTGAGGTCTATCCCACCTTCGAGAAGGTTCCTTACTTCAGTGGGGTACCACCCTCATACCTGCAGAATTCTGTCCACAATGGACCACTTGGCACGATCCGGACCTAAGTCAAGACATCACAAATTACCTGAACTAGAAACTCAAATAAATATTGAAAATAAAACCTGATGTATGCTGTAAAACAGCATCATGAAAGTGTTACTGCTTGCATCGGTCACATTTTTTCCTCCTCAGTGCATTCAGCCATCCAAAGGACCATTATGTTCAGCAGAGAGATCCTGGAAGAACTGAAAGGTTCTGACATAAGAGAATTTAAACTAGCTGTGAATCCCATTGAGGAGGTATGACTCATCTCTGAGGTTGAAATTAGATTATCAACCAAGTGAAGCAGCACAGTAAATCTACAATAAAAGATGAATGCCTACAGGAAAATAATTTTTGCCCCTAGTGGCAGATGCTTGAACTTTAAAGGATCTGAGACTAAGCTCTTTGTCTAAGCCGTCCTGACAGAAAACAACTGAAATAATTTCTTTAGTTGGTCCAACTTTGCTCCATATGCCACATGGAAACAATATCTAAACCCTGTAAAAGAAAGTATATTGTCACTTCTAAACCAACTGAGGATCAAACAATTTACAGAAACCAAGACTTATTTTGCTGACAATTAAGCTCTATCACCAAGACTTGAGATTCAATGAAATTTGACAATTGTGAAGAAAGAGGCTTTTGTCTGAGTAAGTCTGAAACATTTGGAAGAATCAACAGAAAATCAGAAGACTGAATTAGATCGAAGTATCAGAGCCTTTGAGGATAGCGTACAATTCACTAATTAAAATAACTGCCTTCCTTGCTCTGTTTCCTCTCTGAATTGCTTTGGTATTACAGCAGAAAGGCATATAGCAAGAGGCAAATTTGGTCTAAGGAGCAAGCGTTATACCCATCACGCTTCCTCTTACACCAACAGCATACTTTGCCTATCCTGCTGGTCAAGCTCCATTATGAAGAACCACCATCCCTTTAAAGATGAGATGAAAGACAGGTATGAATCACTGCTGTACACCAATCTAAGGGGTGTGAAGGGCCACTTAACCCTTTTGCTTCCAGACTGAAAGCCATCACACTTACTTTGTAGTAATTCAGATACAACCCAAAGAAGTTTGCAAATTCTATTCTGTTCCAGTGCTGGAGATCACTAGCTGGGATAATATTCTTGCACCTCCTCCTCACAGAGTCAAAGACTGAATATATTCTTCTGTTTTTCCAAGAACAATAGTACTAACTTGTTCTCCTTCTGCCCATTTAATTGAAAAATACATAAGTTTTCTATTCAAAACACCTCCATGCCTACTTTACAATTAATAAAAAGCAGTCAATAAGCATTTGAATGTCTTGCATCTCACGAGAAGTACAAACAACAGAAGCAGAGTGCAAAGGTATTAACAAATTAAGCTGTGCTCGCAGCACTACATTTTAAGCTGCAAACATCTTAGATTGTTTCAGAAACTTGGGATTTTGCATTTCACAAGATGTTCATGTCTCCATTAAAAATACATAATATTGCTTTATTGCATGGCTAAGATGGGAAAACAATTAATGAAATGCTGTTTTTCCACAGGAAGGTTTCTATTTTTTAAGCAAACAAACACTTCTGGAAAGTGTCAGATTGGACATTTCTACTCTCGAACACTCAGCAGGTGAACAAAATCATCTGTATAAGCCCTCATAATCTTTGAGAAACACTTATTTCTAAACAATCACTTCTAAACACTGTTCCTTAAGCCTTTGGTAGTAGCTGAGCAACACTGATTATTAAACTGAGGTGCAGCAGAGTTTATTTTTTCTTATCTCAATTAAAAAAAAAAAAAATACACTGGAATTTTTTTTTCCATTTTTTTCTGTTGGGGATTTTTGGGGGTTTAAATATAAGCAGCATTTAGTGAATGGCTTTGAATTCAATATTAAACCATACTCGTAGCTTAATTATGAAAAAAGATCATTGTCACTACATATTTGGAATATTAAAATTTGTCAGCTTTATAAAAACCTCAAGGCACTTTTTTCTCTCAAATTTGGTTTTATTTTGAAAGTGTTCCTTAGATAAGATTTCTTAATATTAGAACAAGTCTAATAGAACTAGTTTTCTGTTGAAAATATCGGGGAAAATATGTTCCCTCTATATTGTCAGTTCAATAGGAAAAAAGATGACACTTCTAAAGCTAAAACCATCTATATTTCACAATTCTGGTGCTTTGAATTTGCAGAGGTTTCTGCAGATATCTTTCGTCCTAAATGAGCATCAAATATTTTTTTTTCTCCAACGGTAAGGGAACATTAGCTGACTAAAGGTAACTGCTACCAACTCTTCCTTAAACCATCTTACCATCTTTTAATGAGAAAATACCAGAAATATTCTGGAAGGCTAACAGTAATGGTTTACTTTTGGCCGGTTGTTGAGACTGAGGGGAGGGAGATTTATTCTTCTAAGAGGAGCCTGGGGAACGAAGGAAGGGAGAAAGGAAAGAAGCCTTATACTAACATCAGGCAAAGCATATGGGGTTTTTATATATATATATGTATTTTTAATACATATATCTATATATGTGTGTGTATGTATATATAAAAATAAATACTACAATTACGGTTCATTCCTTCCTCTTAAATTTAGTGATAAATTCAGAATACTGAAGATTTTAAGATACCCATCCTTAAGCACGCTGACAGCTAGGTACCCTGAAGCCCCACACTGTAGTGGGTAGGAAAGACAGCTCTTTCCAGTGAGATTAAGAGCAAAAGCCTCACATTGGTGCTCTCAATAATGCCCTGGAAGAGCCTACCTCTCCATCACGTACCTACCAAAACTAGGGTAATGTTAACCCCTGTGAATACCCTTCTTTGGTCATTCCTCATTATACATATTCTTCAAACTGGAATCCTGAATGGCTAGAAAATAGAAATAATCATGGATTTGAAGAAATTCTATTATTTTATGCCAGAAAATTGTATATTTTACTCACAGAACACTTAACCTCTTTTACTGAAAGGATAATCTTACCATAACAAAGATACCCTTTGTACTTTATACTCAACAATAACTTAACCAAGTAAGCGCCAAATCTGGTCTGAACAGGCACAGGAACCCCAGCACTTCAGTTTGCTGTTAGTTTCTCCTTCTGTAAACTGAAAGAAAAAGTTAGGCTCCTATCTCATTAGGCGATGCACAGATTTACTGATGTTTACAGGTCACAACAAAAATAGAAGGTTCTTCATTAAGCCCAGCATTTACAATATATTCACCTATTTCAGTGAGAGGGAAGAGAAAGCAAACATGAGTGATAGACAGCAACAGTATTTCTGAAACTGTTCATTATCGCACTTAATGAGAAGATCACTGCATACAAAACTTTTAATATTCTAAACCCAGTCTCCCTAAGTGAAGTTAGACATTTCAGACCTTCTCTCTAAAGACCAGCATAACAGATTATAAACATAAAATAAGTACACTGGAAAAAGAGATGAATGAGATAGTGTAAAATTTATTTACAGCTTTAAATGTTCATATTAAAAAGAGAGAGGGGAAAAAAAACCCCAACACTGATCAAATGTTCCCAGCATCTAATCATTTATTGTCCTCTGAGCATGCCCTAGAAAGGATGGGGCAGGAACAGTATTCCTGTATGAGAAGTTACTTATGACATCTTAAAAACAGATGTAGGAACTTTGTCTGACAATTTAGACTGAACTGTATCTATTTTGGGTTGTGAACATTCAAACTGATGAACATGAAATTATGCTGAGAAATGAATACATGCAGGGACAAAGGAACATGTATTCCCGATGAAGGGAAGCTTACCACAAAGCAGAGGATTTTTTCTTGCCTACGCACGAATTAGCAATATTCTGCATTGCATCATTTGCATATTAAACAGACAACAACTTCATTGAGAAAAAACAGGTTTACCACACACACAGAGAAATCTCATCACATCTGATAAAAAGAAAACTGAGGAAGAGAAGAGTTAGGCCACCTATCCCCCATCCATTATACCTTATAATTGCCAGCAATAATGTCCATGTTCCAAATCTTCCCCTTCTCAGTTTTCCATGCACCTTCAGATTATTCTGCGCTCTGTGCCCCAACACTAACACAAGCTAGTGAAGATTTATGCTTGAAAGAGGGCAGGACGTATGCAGAATACAGGGTAAAGGTGTTGGGAGAGATGGAAGAGTAGCGTTCCCAGACACAGAAAGTAGAGGATAAATTCAGGTACACAGTGGGTGAAAACTGACAAGGACCATGCCAGTGGACAGAAAAACCATGAACGTATGAGGAGTTTAACTTTAAACTTCCTTTGAGTTTACGAATGTCATAAACGTTGCACAAGTAGCACATGATAAAAGCTCAAGTTTGAGGAGCATTAGAGACCTCTATTTTCTTTTTTTAACTGGCAAATAAGGAAGGATGAGGGGATGCTACAACTAGAAAACAAGCAGATTAGTAGTCATTTGTGAGTCTGCTATAGCAGTGAAAAGTCCAACACAAAACCAAAACCACCTCCCTAGTATACAACGCACTTCTACTCTCAACCAAACAGTTGAGAATGAAGACTCGGACACCTTTTTCCCATACAGCAGTCAGCTTGCTTCGCATGCTGCCTCTGCGAATACAATTTCCTACCCAGCATTAGGTCAGTAACAGCTAAAGCAGCCTCAGCTTCTCCAGATGTTTCAGAAATCTCCTCACTCCACAACCTCTCGTTAGGGACCACCACAACCAAATATTTTGCTCAAGCTGAAATCAAAAGCTATGCCAACAAAATATGCAAATGAGAAACACCTAGGAAAATGTTCAACAAGAGCCAAAGTTTAAATGAACATTAAAACAAACCTCCATGAACCAGCGGTTTCCAGTTTCAAGCTACCCACCTCAAGGCTGGCATTGCCACAAGCAATGATTAATGTCCATTACATACTACTGTTCTAATTACAGGACTATTGCCCAGTAACTAATAAACCAAAAAAAATGTTCTTCATATGCATGATGCTATTTTAAAACACTTTGTAAAGCTCTCTTAAGACTGGCAGCTGTCAACACATACACCTTGTCATAATGCTGCCTCCTCCCAATACAACATTATCTTGCATAAAATGACATCGGAAATCAAAACCTGAAGAAGGTCCTGCATATGTACTCACCTGAATACATAACAAAAAGCCCCTGACAAAGTACCTACTGATCCTGCGGACAAAAAAGAACACCTGGGGAAGACAGGGTGGAAGCAAGCAAGCGAGCTTGTCTTGTACTATTCGCAAATAGCTTTGTAATTAACTCTGTCAAGTTTGTATTTTTTAAACTGAACAGCACACTAAAGTCGAGCTCGATCCAATACCTCCACTTCCCTAACTGTTGATTTCTATCCTTTGGTTTTTATTCTGGATTGCCAGAACAGGCAGATTCACATACAACATCCATTCTTTTCTACACTAAAATTTTAATTTTGGATCGAGAAATGCCTTTTGTTTCCAAATACTTTGCAAGATCACCACAGGCACAAACTAATCTTCACTTGTTGCATAATATGCAAGATGCTGGCAATCTAAAAAAAAAAAAAAAAAGACTAATTAATTCACCCAGATGCTGCAGTGCAGATTACCTAGGATCATCTGGGAGAAAGATTTCTGTGCAGCATAAAGCAGAAGAACAGTGCTAATGAAATGAGTTTGCACTGTGATAGTCTGTTTTCTTTTAATTTACAGCCATTCAGAGGAAGAAAAAAAAAAAAAGGGGGGGGCTGTTTTTTTCTGCAACCACCACAGTGGCCTAACCATGTCTGTGTCCCCGTAAGAGACAGCAATGAAAGGTTACGGCATGGGGAAGAGCCCAGAAGAGCCAAGAGCCTGATGGCCAAGGGCTTTCACCTGGGATGGGGGAGCCACGTCTCCAAGGCCCGTATTAAATCAGAGAGGGAGGAGATCTGGGCTGCCTTCCCCATGTTCCACGTACGTGCTCTCAACACCTGGCTATTCGTTATCCCTGCCCTGCTCTTCCCCAAAATAATTTTTTTGGAAATGCTTCTGCCTTGTTCCAAGGTGGAACGAAAGTGGGTTTTTGATAAGTTTTTCCTCATCTCTCAAAAATGCCTGTTTCCCACCCAGAATGGGCGTCCATGAACAGCAAGAGAGGAATTCCTATCCATGTGGTGCCTCCAATCCCCACTACCCACAACAGCCACAGCATCATCCCACAATTTTTAGGCAGATTAAAAATAGCAAAAAAAGGTATATATTTAAACTAGTTATTCTCAAAACCAAAACCCCCTCCATCCTTCAGATTATCTCCAAAAGCTTATTGGCAGCCGCATCACCTCAGCTAGGCCCTCTTTTAAGCCCCTTGCAGTTTTTCCACCGATATTGTTGCAGTCTCTCCCTCTGTTTTCAAGTGTCTCCAACCAACGTTTCTTTCCTCCTCGCCACAAATCTCGTCAAATAGCCTGCCACCTATGCGAGACTAAAACATAACTCCATTTTTACTTTCCTGCTACACTTGAGGGAAAGACGTGTCTCTGAATGGCTTGTCTTCTAAAGTCAATACTTTTAATTAGGTTTCTCTGCCTCGGTCGACTCCTCCATGCCTCCTTTTTGCTTGGCTGAGGTGGGGCGATAGCAGCTCTCTGTGGTTGCTTCAGCAAATGAAAAAACTAGACTTTGCAGTATCTGGGCAGGTCAGCATATGGTCAGAAATGAGTTTCGCAGCAGGCCGTTTTCCCCACCAGGGGATCTTAATGTGAAGAAGATAGAAAATCTCTGTGAAGGGATGTGAAATCTTGTGCCAGGAAAGCGGGGGACTGCACTTGGATAGTGGTTGTCAGTACAAGCTTCATGCTATTTCCCTATCAAATAATGCCCCATCCCCTCCTACAAACAGCTTTTCCGTAAACCTTTTAATTTTATCTCCTGCATTAAACGTCAATAGGGTGAGCACTGACTCGGTGCACTGAAAATGTAATGGGCTTGTCTCATCAGTTTACAGCCAAATTTCATTCAATTATTATTGCAGGGAAAATAGGGGAGAGTTGAATTGAGTTATACTAATAGATAATAAACGTAAACATAACTCCATAGTACTATTTACTAACTTTAAAGACTACTCCTATAGCAATCAACTTTATAAGGTTCCTGACAGAATCATAATGGGGATAAAACACACTGAAGCGTAAGGCTATTTAAACTCTTAACAAAAGCCATGATAATGCTAACAGTAAATGAGCAACTCCCACAAAATATCATTTAATAATCACGCCCTGATAAGGCTTAAAGTACATATCGCCATTGTTATATGAAAAAACATTAGTGTTTTTTTTTAAACACATGTAGCAACCTAACAGGTTTTAATTACCACACCTACTTCAGTGACGAGCTGTTCCACTCAAACACCCAAACATAATATTTACAACGTTGTGCGGTTGTTAAGGATCTCAATGATTGATAGAACCTATTGTGTTGCCATCTTAATAACAACAAATGCAAGTGATTACCAACACGGAAGAGAGAAGCTGTGTTTTTATTTTACAACAAAAGGCTGTCCTATAGGGACTTCTTTTTAACATAAACTAACAAACCTGCGCACACGTGAATGTGCTTTAGAGCTTGGCACAGAGAGTAAAAAACAAAGCCTGTGCTGTTTTAAGGACAACGTATTTTTTTGTATTAGCTTAAAAGAACACGAAGGCTGTCAAAAGAGCTGGTATAGTTTTTTACAACGCCGCAGAATTCATCTTGACCACAAGCAAATATCTGAAAACTGCATCAGAAAGATAGCATAGATCTTGTTTCCGAAAGGAAAGCAAGCAATTGAGTCATTGAGTCAAATAGCAATACAATACATTTTCTGGCATTGCTACTGAATATTTATATCAGTGATGAATGAGACTACAAACGAAATATTTTAACATGAAGCTTTGCCTTGTTAACTGCATGATATGCCAAAACACCACCTACTGTAAATCACAGGGTTTAAGACCAGTATTTCTTGTTTAAACATGCTCCTTGTTCAGCAGAATCACTTGTGTGAACAAGCATACATTAATGTACACTAACTAGAGCAGTTTCACTATCCAACTGATAGAGTATAATTTAACAACCTCATTATCAGCATTGTAATTTTCAGACTGCTGAAATATCATATTTGTTGCAATTATTATACGGTTTAAATACTTTAACAACATTGCCCATTTGACGCTTCTGTCAGATAAAATGCTGATAGGCACTTGTGCATTGATGAACACGCTTTTAATCCTATAAAAAAAACTTTCTCTGTCAAATTATAGGTGTTTCAACACTTGATTTATGAACGCCATAATTAAAATCCTTATGCCTTAAAGAAAAACAAACTCTTCATTATAACAACAGCTTTCTTTCACATTTTTATCTTTTAATATTCAGAGTTTGCTTTTATATGCTGCTATTAGCTATCAGTTTGGCATGTCATTCGTGACTGCCAAGACAGGAGACTACTTCTCTTTATAACCTGGTCAAACCTCAAAGTCTGGGTAAGCACCCAAAAGGATCAATGTTTATTCACAGCTTCCACAAAGCATATGCAGGGGGAAAAAAAAAAAAAAAAAATCTCCTAATTTAACAGGTAGAGGACAACCATCACACGATTCAGTGCTTTCTACTTCTAGGAAAGCCAGAAATACTGTAATGTCTGCCAAAATATTTCTCCTCCTTCTATGAACTGTCAGAACCAAGAATTTGGAGAGATACAATTTAAAAAAAAAGAGCTAGATTTTCATATGCATTTCTGTAGTGGTTCTGGTTCAATTTGAATTTTAGACAGATCTCTGGAGGGGTAAGAGATTCCTATATTATCTGAACAAATTCATGCATATCATTCATTCATTCTTACAGCACCCATCAGCACAGCAGCAGCAGGTTTCAGTTTCCTAAACCGAATGCAATTCAAAATTACACACAATCTCCACTAAAACTACCATTACTGAAAGTGATGCAGTTACACATTAGCATCCCTTCTCTAAAGAAATCTCTGGCCCCAAATCCCAGAAAAGAACAATTCATTTACAAGCTAAGCAAGTAATCTTGAATCAAATCCTGAAGCTTGTCAAAACTAGGATTTCCTAAACTATCAATAAGAAACTAATTTCAAAAGAGGGAACTCCCAGTTCAAGTCATTGCTGCTGAAGTCCTGGTCCCTTTTACCTAGCTTTCCATCAAATTTGTTTTGAAATGTTACAAACACCTTGAAAGAGAAATTAAAAGGAATAATGGCTGAAGAAGGTCTCCTTGATGGGACCAAAGCATCACACTCTATACAGTTATCTGACTTTTGGCTACTTAATTACAAAGCCAAAGTTCCTGAACTCAGTATTACATGAAGCTGAAAAAGCTTACTGTGTAAAAGATTAAGAGAAAATATTATACTTGCAGATAATGAGGACAACTGAATGGAACCACATTACTATTGCACAGTGGAGAGGTTGAAAATTCACTCCTCAAATATCATCTCTGAAAACACAACAGATAAATTTTGTTATCCTTCTAACAAGCTGTTGTAATGCTAGACTGGGATAAAACAGATCATGCTGCCCTCTTGTGCTAGACGTGCATGGAAATCAACCCCTTTATTCCTGCAAGTGACACATGAAGAGGAATATATAAAGCATTCACTATAAAGTAGAAAACGTCCACGTTTTCCTCGTTACAGATACCTTGACACGCATGCAATACCCTTACTGGGATATGGATAGAAGAGCAACGGAAGTTTCAAGAATGTCACATTCTACACTCCAAAAAATAAACAAGTTCTGTCAACAAACACGGACAAGTCAGATGTGATAAAGCCCAAAATATAACCACCTAATCTCTAACTTCCCATCAAGCTTTCGCTATAGCTGTTTAAGTGATGCTGTATAGATATCTGCTGATAAATTTGAATTTCAGTCATAAATATCTGATCATTCTTTCTGAATGCTGGTTAACACAATAAGCTTTGGTCACTTAGAATTATCAGCTCAATACGGTTAGGTTAAGTGCTTAAGAAAGAGAGAGTTGTTTACTAATAAGGTCCTTCCAGTGCAAACCATACTTAAACCAGCAATGTCTCACTATTTTTAGATCTACGCCAAATTACACAAAGGTGAAATTTCGGTACATACAAATATTTTTGGGTGGGAAGGGACAAAGAAGAGGGGTCCTCATATTCCTCTTCTGTCTCTGCTATGTAACCCAGGTCTCAAAAATACATTCAAATTCGTATATCATCTGGGTAAGATGCTCGTTACTATTCCTTTACAACCTGCCCCTCCCTATATATTGCTAATGCAATCTGTAATGAGAGATCTTGGGCTCATGCCTAAACTGATTCACAAAGCGTAATTTCTTTAGAAATAAGTCATCTCATTTATTCACTACGACTGATTGGATCTACACTGTTGGGAGCTGACAGACATGTCATGATTCACCACGTATTTCCATTTCCTAATGTCAACTCCCTGATGCTGCTCATTAGTCTGTTTCCCCAGTAAGAACTATTGAGAGCTTGGGATGTCTATTTATTTAAGTTTCCTTCCTCGACTTTGGAACACGGATCATGGTGTGTTCAAAATACTGGCCGTGGCATTTTTTAATTGCTAATTATTTTTTGATAAATAGAACAGCAAAAGCCAGTTCAGCAATTGCTTCTGCTAAGGTCTTAAGAGACCTCACACAAATACTGAGAACACACTGGATGCTTAAATGACAGATCTGACACCGCAATATCAGCTTTGCTAATATGGGATACGATAACTAATAGTTTGGCTTGGCTCTTACAATCACAACACTAGAAAAAGCAGCCTTTAATAATTTCAATTTCTTCTTAGTATGTCTTTCATAGTAAGGCATATTAAAAAAAAAAAGAAAGAAGAAAAAATAAAAAAGGCTTCTACTTAAACAAATCTCACCCCAATGCAAAAAAAATAGTATCTGAAGTTCTAAAGGATAAATACACAGTAAAAACCCACATAAATCAGACAATGAAGCACAGATATTAAACACAGAATTTCAGAACTGCTACATGCTGCGGTTCTGAACAAGAGCATCGTCTCACGTGTCATCTTTTCCCTTTTCTTTTTTCCTTTTTCAAAAGATGTATAGATCAGAACAGCAGTATCTTTGCATGGTACCATGACCAAACGGAAAGATGATGGGAAAGAAATATATGCACACTGAAGTTAATCTTCTCTTATAAAATATCTGCTGATAAATAGAAACACACATCTCTAAGTCACGACAGTGTGTGAATACCAGCGATAGGCAGGTTTTATGAATGCCACTTTTACCAAGCACTGCTAATTTGAGCTTCGCAGTATGTTACAAAACAAACCGTCGTTTATTACTTTCCACTGCCCCTGATGTTTACTCTGCAGTTTAGTTTGTTATGATGAGCCAGGTTTATAGGCATTCTTACAATATGATTACGTATTCCCTCAAAAATACAGTTACTGCATATGCTGTGTGCACACACACACAAAAAAAAAAAAAAGAAGAGGGAGAATAGGGAAATCCCTGCCTATCTGACAACAAACCCCATCAGTACTACGATTTCTTCCGATGTATGTGCTCTCACTAGCTCTCCGCTAACCTGTCTCCTGAGCTTATGGCTTCACTTCTAATCCTTTGCAGTGGCCTTGAATTTACACTACCACAGACTCACAGTACAAGCAGACCATATAACACAGCCTTAAACTTCTGCAGTTGTAGATTTGTTTTTAAAGGGGAAATTGTACATGTTTCATTCCTCATATTATGGACATGAACCTTATTTCCACACGAGTATTTTTTTCCTGAAAATATTACTAATTTCTCTGAACCAATAAAACCATCCGTATATACCCTTACAATCATCAAACGGCTTCTGGAACTATGAGAACAAGCCTATGTTCCTTTTCTTCAAGGGAGTGAAGACCATCGGATTTCTATTTCTCATGTAAGACTGGCTAGTAAATCTGTACCACCCCACTTCTCCACTCTGCTCTAACTTCTCTCTCGTTTCTTTTGAAGAATGTAAGGATCTGGACTACAGTTTTAAATTGCATGCTTTGCCCTTTTGTGCATTCTGGAAGGATAGTAAGCTACACAGTTTCTCAAAACTGAATTATCACACATGCTTAAAATTATTTTTTAAAAGGGCAAATAATTATTTGGGTTAAGCTTTCAGAGAAATGCACAAGAAAGGCATCCCCACAAAATGCATGCATATACATTCAGCATACGGAAGACACCCCTGTGTAACTGAATCAGAACATCAATGCAACTAGCAGGTCAATGTACAACACCAAAGCCACAGGTAATTCATTTTTCTGTAGATTGCATTTGAAGAGAGTAAGATCAACCATTGTCAACATTGTCAAAAGTCAACATTCTGACTTTTAAATTTAAAAAGACCACACTGTTAAAGATTTTAAGTAAAAGAAACAAAAAAACCGCACCCCAAATGTGCAAAAAATACTATAAAATCATAATTTCCCAGAAACAGCATAGTTAACATAATCAATGAGGTACATTAAATGTTAAGGAGTTTTTTTACTATTAAACTTACCTATAGGATTTCTGTCAAAAAACAAGACAGGAGCTTTCAAAATGGATTGAAACATTTTGTTGTGCAAAGTCTGACCAGAATTAACAAGAACTTGAAACACCAGAAGACTTCTTATTATGCCAAACAGTATTGTAGCCACCGTTAAACCTGAAATTAAAAAAACATGGACAGAGCATGCATACAGATATGGATCTTTCACAAAGAAAAGAATTTAAAAATAAAACTGAACTAAAACCAAATTTTGTTGACTTCTGTACATAGCAAGAATCCAAACTTAAGCCTAGGGACTCAGATTGAGCATAGAACATAGACACCTTGTATTTGTCACTAGCTTCAGTTACTATCATATCATTGATTTAAACAATTTATCTTTTTCGGTTTGAAAGAATTGGCACTTTATAGAAATGTAGGAAATGACTGTTAACCCATGAAATAAATCTGTATTAAAACCTTCTGCATAACACCTCTGCTAAGAAATTCATTTCACAGCGCCGTATATAATTGTGGCTTGCAGAGGTCACTGTGAAGATTCAACATTTGCCAGCAGGTATTAACCAAGTAATATATACATGGCTATTTAGAGACAACCTTAAGTTATTCTCAATCAGCCCAAACCACTCATGCCATTCTTCTCCTTGTAAACCACATCAAATCATTTAAATTATGTGTATTTCTTTAAGACAGTATAAGATGCATCCCTTATGCCATGTGAAATAGAGCCCTTCCAGGGAATTGGTCTGCAGACTGTTTGTCTTTCGCCTGGGCACATCTCCACTTACAAGACAGGGGTGCTACAGGGCAAAAGATGGAAACAAAGAATGAGGAGATTGCTGCTGCTCTGTTTGCTGTGTGTAATCTCCAGTGTGGCTGCCCAAATTCCCAGTCGATGAAGGTGAACAGTGAAGGTGTTAACCTTATATTTGGCAGTGCTTCCAGGCTCCAGGTGATCTAAGCATAGACACCAGAAGCCCAGATGCTCAGGCCTTGAGGACACCCTTAAGTCAGACCCTAACTATCAACATAAAACATTGCCTATTCTAAGCACAGGTTACAACTGGACGCAATTCAGGTACAGCTATAGTAACAGTGGGAAAGAGTGAGGTTTTAAATTATATGATGTGGTTAAGTCAATCAGTTATTCCATCCTGCTTACTGCTGCATCCTCCCAGGATGCAAGAAAAGGTATCACTATTTCATTTGTCTGTTCACAGTTTACTGCCCATGTTCTGCACAGTGCTGTTTTTAAGAAAAAAGCACATGGCTGGGATGAGAGCTTGTTTGCCTTGTCCTGACTGCTGTATTCCGGGCCAGGTAAAAGAAAACACCTTTTCCAAGAGTATCTGCACATACCCAAACAGGAAAGCTGGGTCATGCAAAAAGGGAGCAGAAGAGGTAGTAAGCAGGAGGCTGTGGCAGAGCCCATGCCTAACAGCTGTCTGTGGGAGCGATGGGAGGAGAGGGAGCACGTCCTGGGAACCCTGCATTTCTGCACAACTTCACTCAGGCTTGGAAGCCACTGGAAGCTGCTGGCATGACCCTCACCAAACAAATCACCTGAAAAGACCTAATGGCTGGGGAGAAGGGGGAAGAATGAGACTTACTTTCACGTCTCATCCGGTCTGTCTCACGCTGAAGGTTTTTGCTTTCCCCATTTACAAGCTTACCAACCTCAGTATGAGAGAGACAAGGACTCTTTGCACACTTGCTTTATAGAAAAGGTGTGGAATTGGTACCTCACTTCTGGCCAACAAGCTTCCCGTTAACAGAAATTTTACTCTTCTAAATCTTTGTCTCATAGAAACAACAAGGACTAGGAAGGAACTACCATGGTGATTTTTTTCTTTTTTCCAAACATTGAGAACCAGAAATAAAAATGTTAAATTATTTTATACAGTTTCAGAGGTTATAGAAAAAGGTAAGTCAGATTATTATGTACTTTATATAAAATGTACTATCTTTTTATAACTTTTTCAACTTCACTTACAACTTTGTGTAGGTAAGTCAATGCTGTCTGTTCAACTATTGCAAATATCTCACTAAGCCATCTGAACATTTCAATATAAAGATAACTTTTGCTGTTCTGCTATCTAGAACAAAATTTGCCTTAAAGGATAAAATTTTCCCTAACGTGGTTTAGGTTATATGGTCAGAGAAAGCCAAGTTTGCCACACTTAATCATACTGTGCAGTCCACTGGAACAGCTCATGAAATAAGACATTACACAGAGAAAATAAGAGCCAAGTTTATCTGGCTCCTAAATTGCTGCTTTCTAGGCCAACCACAATGTTTTCTGTCAAGCACTTAGATCACGTGGATTCCAAAGGAAAAAAAAAAAAAAAAACAAACCAAAAACCAAACACCCAAACAAAAAATCCTCCACCTATCCTCTCACCCACGAGAGATGTTTCTGAATACATTCAATGCATATTCTGGTATCCCACCTGTTTTCTCAGACCTACCATTTACATCTCCATCAAGAAATCACCATGCCATACAAAACTGTGCATCACTAGAAGTGCTAAATAGCGGAGTCAGAGTTCTACACGTGATTTTTCTACACCAATTTTTACTACATTTCCGAGCAGTATTTCAAGATGTTTGGATGCCTGAATACAAGGATCAATGCCCTTTTCTGGATATTCAGAAGCATATGGCTACATATTGAAATATACTAAAACGTTTTTTAACATCCTGCTTTGCATACCCATCTAGGATGCTTTTTAAAAACTGGTTCTTTTGCTATGGCACTTCAGAAGGAATATAGCCATGCCAAGTTTTAGAACAGCACAGAATGAAGATCCATTTCTAATCCCTCTTGCCCATCCATATAATGACTGAAGATTTAGCTCAATGACCTATTAGTATAGACAATAACCACAACCTTACAGTGACTGACTTTTTGAATACTCAATTCCTAGTTTACTTTCCAAAATCCAGGCAAAGCAAATTAAGAGTCTGCATTCAACCTGTTTCTTCTGTTAGATTTTATTATTTTATTTATTCCAATTAATTTAGTCAGGAAGCAAGACTCAGGCTCCTAATCTGTTGAGACATTATTCAGTTACTGCTAGAAATCACATTTCCCCATATTGCCGTTTCTTCGCACCTCTCAAAAGTGTTTGTTATGATAGGTCAGATAATAAAGTTATTCAGACACACACACATGCATGTGTAATTACCTGCGTAAATTCCCAAGTAAAAGTTAAGGTCTAGATGTTCAGTCTCATTTGCTCCATTATTTCCATTTGTTGTGACATTCAACTTTTCTTGGTGATTTGCCCTGTGGAAATGCATACAGAAGATAACGATCATAAAATCACATTCTGCAAATATTCATGAGTACGTTTAACTGTTTCTAGGGTCAACTCTGTTGAAATCTTTAGTTCAAAAGATCCCATGCACTGATGTTGTCATGCATCACACCATGAGTAGAAGTGATCACGGGCAACACTTCAGCATAAAGTTCAATTTTTTTTCCCCCACACAAAATGAGTGGAGATCAGAAAAAGACCAAGCATATTCTGAAGTTTCCTCCAACAGGTTTCCCCCACCACCACCACCTATACAGCACTGATTTCTATTAGACAAGCAGCACTTGACTGAAAAGGCAGAAATGACTGACCAGTTATCATCAACTTACCAGTAAGAAAGCCACCAGTCCTGGAGCACATATGCCACCTTGAGTAAAAGAGGCAAATACAAGAATCGTCTTACAAAATGAAAAAAAAATTATAAAATTAAATTTCCTTGCTATTCTTTCATGTTCTCTGGGAAAACATCACATATTCAGGAAAGTATGCCATCCAGTCTTTCAAGACCAGCAGCAATTTGCAAAGCACATTAGAAGGTGCATTAGAACCCTCTACAAAGAAAGAAGTTACCTTAAATTACCTTACATGACAGCAAACGAAAGGAAAGCACTACACTTAAGCAAACAAAATATAGTAGCTCTTCCTAATGTATGTTAATTGCACATTAAAGAACTCATTTTTTCAGTTCCTAAATTTGCTACTAGAGATATTCCAAAATGCTTTTTGATTAACAAACTTTCTGATGTTACCAGTCCAGAAATTTGTGTTTACGGAAGATAATTACCAGAAACAGGGCTGAAGTAGGATGAGAGAAGAGAGGGAGGGAAAAACCTCCCCTTCTGTGCCGAGAGGTGACTACAAACTTGTAACAGGGTTATTTATCTCAAAATACACCTCTGTTCACGTGAATTTAAAGTTCTGGGCGGTCTACTGCAGAGATTTGATCTTGCTCAGCTATCTTTCCAAAAGACTCAATTCAAGGACAAGCAAAAAGGAAGTAACATGTCTAAATATATAGACTATTTTTTATAGCCAAGACCAATCATTTCCATGAAATGAATTTAAGCTTTCTCAGCAGGCAACAGAGAAAAAGGCAATAAGCTATCTTCATGCAGCTTCCTCAGCTCACCATTTCTTTCAGTAAGTTTCAAAATCATTTTCCTTGTTTAAAAATTCTTTTACATCCCTGCTACAGTCTGCATTACACATAATATTTGCCTATCCTTCTCCTCACTTTCTTATTCTGCTAAACAGTGACCCTCCTTCTAGCCCTTCTCATAACCTGCACTTATCAGCAGATCAGCTTTTCTTTTAACACTTCTGTCAGACTCTGTCCTCCCATACCCAGTAAATCTCTTTACCCTCCTCAAGTCGAAACATACTGACTGTTCAGGTTTGTTAAACACTCCTTTATACACCTTATGATTTTGTTCTCTATCTCCAAAAATTAGACTGGCTTATAATTTCTGTGCCATGCTGCCAGTAAAATAATTATTTTATTGAAGTATTAAAACTGTTGAAAGGAGGATCAGTTAAAGACCTCTCCATGCTGTACCAAAACTCCATGCTGATATATAAAATTTGATCGAGTATACTACAAAATTATTAAAGAACACCATGCTCCCAAACATTTTAGATGAAACATTACAGTAACAAGCATATGCTATGTTAAAAAGAAAAAAAAAAAAGAAAAAGAAAAAAAGAAAAAAAAAGGCAAACCCAAAAGATACTGAATATTATCTGTGGCTCCCGACAACTTACCTGTGCCAAAATATTGAATACCAAAAGTATAAAAATCACAAAGCAGTTTGCTCCTGCAGTGAAATATTTTCTGTAAACCTTAAAGCTTATTTTTCCCTCAGACCGACTCTCCTCTGGCACTGCAGCCAGTGCATTTTCAGCCTGAAAAAAAAAAACAGAGTAAAAACCATCAGCCTTGCAGTTACAGATTCAAACTAAGCCACTTGAAAGTCATGGTTCAGAATTAGCGAACAAGTAAATGAGGAGATAAAGTGATTACACATATAAAAACTTCAAATATCGGAACTATAGCTTTGACAAAAAAACCACATTAGTCTCAGTGCAGTAATACTGAAAAATCTACTCTGCAAAATGAAACTGTGAGGATTTTATTTTGCATTGCATCACAGAATGCAACATGACTTTGATTACAGCCAGAAATATTTACTCTAACTGACCGCTAAACCAGGTTTTTCTTTTCTTACATACTACCTTCAGTGTTAACAGCTCTGGAAACTAAGGCCTTGACTTGGGGAAGATTCTGTTTTCAGAATGCAAGTGTGTGTAACCTTTCCTTTCCAGAAAAATATTTAAAGTAAATACTCTTTTGTAAGTCTGCACCAAAATCAATCAACACATGCCCAGAGTAACAAATTACCCATAAAGTTCTAATCACCCCCTTGTAAGTACCAACAAAAGCATCTGTTAATAGGGAAAACAAGTAAAATGACAAATCAGAAATCATATTAAGCAAAAAATGCATGGGGGACACTGAAAGACAGGAAAGGAAAAAAATGAGACAGAAGGTAAAAGAACTATTCAAATGAACAAAATTCTGATTTTTTTTTTTTTATAGTATATGTGATAGAAAAACTAGTGCCAGTTCAGTGGACATGTAACACTTTTTTTTTTTTTTTTCCCAGCAGAGATGGCTGTACAAGAGCAGTGGAATCAACAGACCTGACTCAGATATGAAAGGGGAAATCACACCTACTTGCCTATAAAAGAAGATAAGCCAATCTTGTTTTTTTGTTTCTCCAGCCCCCCTCCCCAGCTCTAAAGCTGCTAAAAAGTTTGGCACACCTTTGTGGATTTAATAGTGGAGTCACTACTGGAACATTAATAATACCAGATAAGTTTACTGGTTTACTGTTTTTGGGCATAAAATCATTCCTCCAAAAAGGTATGAAAAACAAAAGTCTGTAGTATTCTTGTGTGTGTGTGTGTCTCTCTCTCTCTCAATGCTTTTTATTATAGAAAAGAAAAACAAATAACATATACCCATAGCATAAAGGTGACAATCATCGGGGACACACAGGGACTACTTGTTCCACGTGTTCCACGGATGCAGTGCTAGCACAAGCCTAGCAGGGTTTCAGGGCTCCTGCGCTGTTTTGCGTGAATGCAAGCACACCAGCAGAAGGCCACCTCTGGTACAGAAACCTTTCGGCTGCTTTCGCATGGTGCAGACCAGGAGATAACAAGGCGCCTGGAAGTCAAGCTGGCACCATACAAAGCATTCTGTTTTCAGAAGGGCTGGGGAGACCAATGCAGTGGTGTCCCAAGGTTACCCCCTCAGGGCCAGCTCAAGATCATGTGGACATGTTAATGCCAGCCATGCAAATGGAGACTTTGTATAAAGCCACCACCTCTGCACGCACTTCCCAGAGCTCAGGATTTTGGGGGAAGTATTAATTTGAGCTTGGGACTGCAGGAGCAAACAGAACCCACCCAATACAGTGGTATTGGCCCCTTAAAGCACCGCTGTCAGAGGACAGGATGAAGGAAGCAGCGCGCGGTCAGCATGCAGCAGATGTGATGCTGAACCTGAAGGAATTCACTCTGCTGGGTTTGAACAGAACAGCACAGAGCTGTGGGATGCCTGCCCTCTGCAGCCCAGGTGGCAGGACTGCCAGCCAAGCACAGTGCTAGGCAGATCCATCGTGGGCGAGCTCCCACCTGCTAATGCAATCCAGCAATCCCTGAAATTCAAAGGCAGCAGTGAAAGTCCTTATTGCAGTTTAAGTTAAAAAGCAGCCAGACAAGAACTGAAACACATCTATCCTTTGAGCACTCACAGGGGGTTGTTCCACTGCTCCGTCTTTCTGCGAGTGGACAGAAGAATCCTGGGACCAGACGGAGGACTCTGAGAAGGTTCGGCTCCGGGCAGGCTTCAGGTTGGGGGTTCCTGGAACCGACAGCTGTTCTACCTCCTCATCTTTTTTCAAAAGGGAAGCAAAGTCGATGCCAGATCTCAGGAACTCTGAATAGGTACCTTTCCCCACCATTTTACCCTACAATTAATATAAGCTTTGATTATCTTCATTATACACTTTCTGTAAAGGACAATTTTTCCTATCTACCCCTGCTGCCTCTGAGGTTCTGCAGTTGCTGAGCACTCATCCTACTGCAGGAAGCCTCTATCAGTTCCTCATTTAGAAAAGCAGAAACAAGCTCTTTACCCTTTAACCAGTCCCTTCCCAGCAGCTAACCAGGCCAGGGGGCATATGAATGGGATGACAGAAGTCCCAGTTACAGCCAGGTGAGAATTACCTCCTTGGAGAAGCTGCGGGAGACAGCCACACAGCTTTAGGACAAGCTGTAGAACTACATACATAACCACCGGTCTTTTTCTATTACTCCAGGCTAGGGGTAAACAGCAGCTTCATTTTCTGGTCCTCAGAGAGCTCTACAAGGAGCAACACAGACCATTTCCACACTTACAGCTCTATCACAAACTCATTCCTAGATCTGAATAGGAGGAAAAGACATAGATAGTGTCCTTTTTTGCAACTCTGTGATGCATCGAAAGTAATTTGAAGTACATCGCTACCCAACCTTAAAAAAACCCAAAACAAACGAGCTGAAGTTCTTGCATTTCCCCTCTACCCATGAATATCTGGTACAACAAAGTTTGGAAGGAATCAGTTTTGCTGAAGGCCTGCTCGTTCTCAAAGGTATCTGTGACCATTGCTCAGCCTTAATTTAAAAAAAGGACCTGGTTGCAAAATCATCATAGTTCTTAATTCACACAAAAGTGTAAGAAACAAGAATAAAAGCAAAGCATTAACACAGTCTCAAAGTAAGTAATTCTCTCACAGTATAGTATACATATATAAGATACAAATCAATATGTAAGATTACATATATGCATGATAAAATTCAGAAACAGACTTTTCAGGGAAGGTATTCTAAGAAAAATAAACTTATTTCATTAATAATTATAAATCTTTAAAAACTTATATGGTCATTAGTAGACAGAAAATATATTTACAAACCAAAAATAAAAATCTTTAACTGTTTTTTTTTTTTCTTCCATTCTTAGATGAAAAAGGATAATTAGAAAGTATGTGAAATATAAAAACACCGACACTGAAATCACTTACATCTTTTAAAATGAGAATCTGATTTGCAGCACGGAGATACTGCAACTGGTGAGTAACCAAAACAGAGATCTTCTGATGTAAGGCCTGACAAATACATCTGCAAAGAGATAGAAAAATCAATTTAAAAATAAAGTGTCCTAAACCATTTTGACTATTTCTGGAAAATGTCTTCTATTCAATTATACAGTGTTTAAAATAAGAAAAAAGGATGCCCATGCTTATTAGATTTCTAAAAATTACACTTAACAAACACGCTCCTTATTTAACTTTTTAAGTTTTCAAGGTAGAGAAAAGAAATTCCGTATTTCTGGTCTTGAGTGAAAGAGAAGGAAATATCTTAAGGACGTTTCATTAAAAGTGTCTTAAACATCCTCCTAACAAATGTACGTGTCATAAGCTGAATTGCAAAGAGGGTATTTATCAAAAATTAAACTAATTGAAAGAGAAAGCAGAGCAATATACCGTGGACAGTTATAGAAAAATACAGCCAATAAAAGTAACTTCTTTGAGATGAGCTTTCAGAGCAGCTGTAACAGTGAGCCACTGAGACTTCGGGAGAAGTAAACAGTACTACCAATCTGAGCTACATCCAAGTATGCATTGAGGTAGAGGAGCGAGATCCTTCAACCTTTTCCCATGGACTCGGGGCTTACTTTCCTCTCCAGTACCTTACCTGCTTATCCTAGAGGCTTCCCCAGAAGTCTGGGATTTGGAGAGAGAAGTGAAGAAGGGACTGGGCACACCAGAACCCGTTGGCAAGTGCAGTTCAATCCCATACAGTTTTAGCAGAAAAAAAATCTAGTGTCTTTTCAGCAGAGCCTTGAAAGGCCACCAGAGCCAAAAAAAAACCCCCAAGCCCCAAAAAACTCCAAAACATAGCAGTGGAGCAATGGTTCACAAGTGCAAAAGGCTGCAAGCATGCTCTTCATGTACCACAGGGACAGCACAGACACAACTGAGTATCCAATCCTACGAACACTCTCATTGCCTTCACCCCCACAGTAACATAGCAGGGAGACAAACCCTTTGAGAGGACGCCCCTTCCTCAGCTACTCGCCATCTTAAGAAAATGAGGAAAAGTGATATTGTCTAGAACTGAAGTGTCCAGGGGAGGTGTACACGTGGGCATTTTCCGTTTGGATCAGGAGTGCCTTTCTGAACATCGTCTCCCTGTTGTCTCAACTCAGTCTGCTGTTACTCATACTGTTGAGTGGTATTGGGGCCCATGAACTGGACTTCGAGACAAAACCAAGCAGAAACACACACTTCGGTAGCACCCCTCATCAGTATTCAGCTGACGAGGAATGAAGCCTGGAGGGGCAGGCTGCAGCCTGCTCAAAGCAGAGCCTTCTGAACTGCACGGGGACCTTGGCACCGCATGTTTTTCTCCACAGATCCGCTCCTGTTGGGCTGATTTTCGCTAACATGCTAACTCCCATTTCCTAACATGACACAGGAGGGTGGCGCTCACCAAAAAAGAAAAACAAACAAAAAACCACACACACACAAATCCTCTCTCCCCATTCTCCAAAAAAACACAAGCAAAACCACAGCAATCCAATAGTACAAATTCAATGCAGAAATGCAAATAAGCAGTAAGGAGTGCAAGGCAGAAAAAGAACATGAGCTTAACAGCAATGATATCATACTGCTTACTGTGTTTCATACATTCATGTTGTACATCCAATTAACTCCCTACACAGCTTCTAACATCTATTTTATCACTCCTACAAAGACTGTAGGAAGTAGAGTACTATAAAATGGTTAATACTAGTACTAGTCAGCATAATTACATGCAGAAAGTATATTATAGTTTTCCAAATAAACTGTGCAGTAAAATTAAGTTAAAAACAATACCCTTCCTGAGAAAGTTATATGCTTGCTATGCAGCATTCAAGAAGCAACTATAAACCCATGATGTCATTCTTAGGTGGCCAAGATAGCAATTAATCAAGGTACTTGCAGCAGCATAACTATTTGAGGAGTTGCAACTATTTATACACCAAGCTCTTTGTGGGAGTATTATTCTGGCGTGGTTACTGTCCAGCCTCTGAGCAGTCACTGAAACAAGCCACATGGCAACTAGAGCACCAGCTGAAGACACACAACAAAACATGACCTTCAACAAAACCTATCCAGAGAACTGGACAAAGATCAGAGAGGCTACAGGATATTTACTTGCCTAGCAGGAAAGCTGCCAAGGGAGAATACATCAGGTATTCACCGTGAAGAGATCTAGCTTTCCCTTACATAGTCCCACAGCCCATATACCACTTTGATCACTGAATTTTCTGTGTGCCAGATGTATGTCTAACAGCTTACTGGGACAAACGAGAAAACCCAATGGCTGAAAACCTTTAAATCTTGATCCTGAGTCACGGTGAGCCCACTGCACTTTAGGTTTGCATTTGGAGGGGGAAAAAAAAAGAAGAGAAAGAAAAAGTGGGTTATCACAGCGTCAGAGCAAACCAATTAGAACTGTCAGAGCCGTCAGCACAGCATCCTCTCAGGAGAGAAGGCAAAAATGACCTCTGTGGAAATATACATTTCCACTGATATATCAGGTCACTCAGTTGAGAATTTCTAAAAAAACAACAGCTCTCGATTTGATGTCTATCTGGGTAGAAAGAAGCTAGCTGAATAGTTTGTTGATAACAGGCGAGTAGAAAAATTGTTGTCACAATTCACTGGCATGAGCACAAGGAGGAAAAATTGCAACAAAGAGCGTATAGTTAGATCTATTACCGAGTTAAACAACTCACTGCTCAGACAGCTCACTAGAAAATTTTGCCATTTAAAATACTGTATCATCATGAAGCACAGAAGTTGCAAAACTAGTAAAATACTAAGTATATACTTAACGTCTGTTTCAAAACATCAAACTACTTGAGCTTTATGTTCAAAACCTTTTTTAAATTTTTTTTGTTTTAAATATTCTCTTCCCCATTTGACAACATCCATTCTGCAGTTTACAGTGAGCATTAAGTTTCTACGGTGCCTTGGCTGCCACAGAAGACTGAAACCAGAGTTCAACGACAGGCTCAGCAAAACCAAATGTGATAAAAGGGCTGGCACAAAACTCTGAGAGCTCGCTGATTTCTTATTAGGGAAAACTTGGTATTGTCTTAGAACTGAAAAAGCAAAAAAAAACCACCCCAAATAGTCCGTAAGCGTTTATGTTTTTAACTGGTTCACGAAGGCTTAGTTTCATCATGCATCTACTTTTAGAAAGACTGCTCTATGTAGCTGAAGAAAAGCAACCATCAATTCTAGGTGAAACACCAAGTTCTAGGTGAACCACCATGTGGCAGTGTCTCCCCTTCTCACTGACAATGCAGAGAATCCAGGGAAACCCTGCCTCAACAGAGGACGTACCTGGTCCAAGGGTTGAGACGTCTGCTGGAGTACACCCGGAACTGCCACCACCTTTCTATTTGTTTAAAACCTGACCGAGTTCACCTTCCTTGTGCTTCTCCACTACTCTCTTGAGGGGCACAGTCTGTTAGTTAGACTGTGGGCACATTTAATGCATGACAGCAGGACGAATTATTGCACAAAAATGCAGTCTCCATTGCCACATTTATTAAACACACAAGCACATGCGGACACACAGAGCCAGAAAAGACACGGACAGAGAAGACCCAAAGGTTCTTCAGCCTCTTCAGTGCAAGGATAAAGAGACTACAAAAGTTGCATCTCCTTCCCCAACTAAGAATCAGTTTAAACTTAAACCATTCCTGACAGATGTTGGATAGGTTGTTCTGTATGTTTGTTTGTTTTAAGCTAAACAACAGAAATTTCAACATCCTTGAAAACATATTCCAGGGGCAAGCTACCTTTACCATTACAATTTTTTTTTTCCCTAACGTCCAACTTTACATCTTCTGGTACAATTTAAATCCACTGCTTCCTGGAGGACAGTAGACTAGTTTATACCCATGTGCACAGTCCCTTTATACGTTAAGTCTCTCTCTTTCATGCTTTTTTCCCCTCTTCAACCTCCCCCCCCGCCCCCGCAATCCCTCAAATCCTTTTTTCCCCCCTTTATTTTAAGTGAGAAATAGTTTTCTCTCTCTTCTCTTCCCCCCCCCCCCCCCCCCCCCCAAATGTTCTTGATGGGCTACACTGGAGTCTGAAGCTGGCCTACATTTTTTCCAAGTGCACAAAATTGAAATATTGTTCCAGTTGAGACCTTACAGGTACAAAACATAATAGTAGGATTACTTCACTTGTAGTGGAAGATACAGCACTGGTCATAAATCCCAGGGTGCAGTTTCCTTAACAAGAGAGTAACGTTGCTGACTCATACTGGATTTGTGATCTACCCAGTCTGCACCTCCTTTTCCATGAAACTGCCGCACTACTGATCCCTGCTCATGGAGTCAACACTTTGCACTTATCCCTGCTGCATGCATCTATTAATTCACATTTTGTAACAAAGACTTTCCAAATCCCTGTCCATCTCCAGAACTGCCTGAAGCATTGCCCGGTTTTCTATCACCTGGAAATGTAGCATCAATGACCTTCATTCATCATCAGGAATACCAGCCTCAGGATAGATCTCTCCAGAAATTACACTCTTCCAATTCGACAAAAATACACAAACAATATTTTAAGTTAACAAACCTAAGTAACAGTATACTATCACCCATTTAAAAAATCCATTGCACTGTGACGGCAAAATTCTATACAATTAAAAAAAAATTAGCTTGAGCTTTCATACTGCAGAGCACGCAGCGGAAGACACCTACTCAGAAGAGGGCCTACAACAACACAGTGCTCCTCTATCCAAAGGCAGTGTCTTGGCACTTCCATGCATACGAATCCTCATTTGTTCTTCCTTCCCTATCAGGTTTTCTCTTCTTTGAGACAAGTTGTTCTTTAATCCTTTTTTAAGTTTTTATCTCCAAGAACCAGCTTTCTTTCACCTCTGCGAAGTGTCTCATCTTTAATGATTCCATTTTCTTCCTTACCTTTCTTTTTGCCTCTCCTTTTCGGAAGTTCACATGCAAGTTTAAACTTTACTCTAATTAATACTTATATTTGTTTTAATGGAAATAACCACTGAAATGAAATTAAAGCACATGCAGAAGTGCTCATAGGCGTAAAGCCTTTGTTATATTAATTTACTTACTACATTTGCTTTCCTCTCCTTTCCCTTTAAATTTAAGTGGTTTATGGAGAACAATCCCCCAGTTGTTTTTGTACATTTCGAAGTTTAAAAAAATTTCAGCACAAAAAAAAGTGTGATACATTTGCCAGAGACAAAACCCCCACAACCCTACTTCTACTATGCTGTTTCATTTCTATGCTTGTCTTGCTAACCCATTTATCTCATGACAAGTCCCCAGCCTCCACTGGATTAACATGTAAGGACAACTGTTCTAGCACAAAATAAAGGGTCCACAAAATCCATTGCCCTGTCTGGGGCACCAGCCAGCAGTGGATGGCTGGAGAAAATATATAAGCAAACATACAGCGATGCTTCCTTTGGTACACATTTCCAGCTTCCAAGTCCATATATTAGGGGCTTTATTGAGCCAGAGATCTTAGTGTTTAAGTAGCTCTTCATGAACTTTTGCTACGTGAATTTGCATACGTCCCTCTTGAGCCCATTTCTGGTTTAGTATTCGTAATACTGTTTTGCAACTGCACCCACAGACCACTAAAGCACACAACTACATCGGGGTTCTGCAAGTGGGTTTTTTTGCTTTTATATCACATGATTTAAAAAAAAAAAAACAAACAAAACCAAACTCACGTACATTTCTGTGAGATAAAAACTGTAAAATTTTACAGTATTTTGAAAACACACAATGTACAGTTATCTCATTTATGCTTTTCACTTTCGGGGGGGGGGGGGGGGGGGGCGGGGAGGGGAACCAACCAAAAAAAACCAAACCCCCAAACCCCAAGCAACATTACTACAAACATATTCATACCTTTTAAACATATTCCCTACAATAAACACAACAAAGATCAAGGAATTTCAATTGTGTCATCTAAATGTAAAGGTATAACTAATATGTTTTTAAGAGCAACACCTGTAACACAAAAAAGATGTACAGGGCATTCAAGTTTGCCCAGTACTTCTCATTAGGGCTGTAGCCACTGCAGTGGTATCAGAGGCATAATGAGCATGGACCAGGTGTGAAACACAAAGTGCAAAGCCTTAGAGATATCACTGATTTAGCGAGATTCTACCTGAAAGGGAGCAGAGTGAAATCCTTAAATTTACACACCAAATCCCCTGTACACTTGCCATCAGTGGACGAAGTATGTAATATATGTATGCCTTTAAACACAGCACTGACAAGTACATGCCAGGGTTATCTTTGCTTAGTTCCTCTGATGCACTGATTGTGTCTGTAATCCCTCTACAGAAACGAGACCTTCTAGCTTTTATCTGCTAGTTTTACAGGACTGATGAGCTCCACTTGCTTTTAATTACCTACATCACCATGATAGCACTTTTTCCTCAAAGTTTCTACAAGCATACCCCACTTTGAGAGATATGAGACTGGAAGCATTCATGCACTCCTAATGGTTCCAAAAATCAAATTGCTTTAAATAGATGAAGTTAAGTATTCAGATCTGTATATCTAATTAAAAAAAAAAAAAAATTCCTTTTACTCATTTTCCCTACTTCATTTTGCTCCTCCCCTCAAGCACTTCTGGGGCTTAGGTAAGAATGCACTGAGGAATTCAGGACTTCTTAATCCATGCACTTCGCATGATGGAACTTCCTGCTCTCCTTTGCCATCAGTTCAATTCTTCCTCACCTTTTTCTGCAATTACGAAAGACACCTTTGCTACAAAACCATGCATGCTCCCTTTCCTGTCTCGCAGAGGAACGCTCAGTTACCTCAGATGACAATGGAGAGACTTTATCTTTCAGCACACCTGGTCAACTTGCCAGGCGACTCTCCAGCCAGCCTCAACATATGGTTATCCCATGACCCATTGCCCAGTTACATGTCCCTTGAGTTCCTACAGGAGGCCACCACCTGGTACCGAGGTGCTCCATCTGAATAGATGCTAAAGTTCATTACTGTGCTGTGATAAACGCCGTGATTTCTTCTCCAGCTTTTATCTAGTTCCAGAGGCAAAACTGAGACAGAAAAGACAAATGATACACCTGTGCATACCACTCCCAACTGTTATCACAACTTCAGGTCTGATTTTAAAAGATTCCCAAACTGTCCTGCAACTCTGTCTAATCTCACAAGCACAAAGGAGGAATAGAAAGAAATCAGGCTGACCGTCAACTGAGACTGGCACACAGCTCCTGTCACTGGAAAAGATACAAGGGAAGAACAGTACTTAGAGAAGAGCATCTGTCTCAATAGATTGATGGAATATAAACCTCACTCTTAAAAACACCATTTTTGAGTCAGTATCACTGATGGGACACTATTTAATTTCTACCCAAAGGTGATCTGGAACCATATAATATATAGAAATAGGTTTACAAAGACGCACAGGGAGAGCAGGAAATTTCTTGGGATCCAAACATGACTGAATGATTTTTCTTAGAACACCACAAGCTATTCCGAACTTTGTCATACAAGGAAACATGCTACTGTATCTGTATGGCTGTCCCTCATTTCAAAACTAGAGGTCTCAAAATACTACATTCCTTAAAAGTTAATAAAAAGCGAATTTTATTTATACATATATATCTCTCTATATTTATACAGATGTATTTATATAGATATATATATATATAAAAAAAGCATATTGTCATATACACACAAATATATACAAAAACATAGAACTATACTGGTGTCCCTGCATTGGGAAAAGGCTGAAGCATGTCTACTGTTAACTACCAAGAGAACTCACAGGAAAAGAGGCCAGAAATAACACAAAAACAGGTAATCTCCAGTTTATACCTTACTAGGCCCCAAGGAATCTGACCAGGAGAGAGGAATTCATTGGAAAACTGGCTTTATCTGCTCCATCATCCACGGAACGACTCGTCTGTATTATGGAGAAATTCTTAAGAGACACAATCCCTTATTAATAATATCATGGACTGTTTTCCCACTGGAGCTGTGCTACTCGCATTCTTTCTCATTGGAAAAGTATTTATATATTTTAAACTGTTTACAGCAGTAGCTGAACAGAACGGAGAGAAGCAGCAAATGTAATGAACCAGCCATCCACAGACCGCAGCTTCGGGGAATTACTAGGAACATACCTATCTTTGATGTAAACACATAGACTAGGCACTTCTAAAAAAATTTAGAAGGGGGGGGGGGAGGGATGAGTGAGTCAACTGAACAATATTCACTTCAGATTCTCATTAAATAATCCCTTGTTTCTTCCATCTTGTCCATTGTTTTATGCCTCGTGGTTTGGACTCCTGGGGGCAGCTTGAAAGAAGTGGTGTCTCAGACATTCCTCAGCACCATGTTCTAAGAAATCATTCTTGCCCAAGTGCTCTCTTTCTTCTCCACATTTCTAGCACTATTCAGGAAGCATTAAAGAACATGCCCTGCCTTGTTTTTCAAAGCAAGCTACTGAACATAACACTCTCCCCACTAGCCCCAGCACCTTTTATAGCTGCCATGAAGGCCTCAGAAGACAACATCTGTTTGTCAAAAAGCCCTCCCTTAAGATCTTTAACAAGGAGGGATTGCTCAATTTTCTTTGCAACTACTACTCCACCCAGTCCATTTTCTCCACGAAATGCTTTCATTCTACATTTATCTGTTTCACTCTAACTGATCTAGAGTTAGGGAGGAAGAGTAAACAAAAGTAAAGGAAGAACCCCAGCTAGTTTTCCGAGTTTCAAATTCTCTGAGATAATCTCCTTATTCCTCCTCATCTCCACACATTTATCAGCAAAACATACACTGTGCTAGCAGAGCAATGGTTTCTAGCTCCTTTATGGCTTTGCATGCACAAAAATCCAGACCTCCAGTTTTGCAGTAGGATGTAGATGCTCCCAACGTCACAGCTCACATAAAACGTAGAATAAATTGAAGAGGCAACCCGACCTCCCTTGCAAGGCACTACTGTACTTTCCTGTTTTCCTCTCTGTGAAAAGACCTTAGGACTTAAGGGAGAGAGAGGCTAACAGCTCAGGCGGGTGCACTTTCAGAACTCAGGCACTGATAAGAGTCAGATGCTGGAGTTGCAGAGTGATCTTGTGCAGAAACAGAAAAGCAGCAGCTAAAGCCTAGATAGCTTCAATGGGCATGAAAGGAATTTGATAGAGTATGTGAACTATAGAAGTCATGAACTCCATCTATCAGTTGTGACAGGTGAAAATGATCCTGCATAGAATAACGAACACAAAGCCTATGCATCATAAAACTCTTACTCCACACTGGCTGATGGAAACAAACAGTAGCCATCTGAAGAAATCAATAAAATAAAACAAAATGTTGGTGGGGTTTCAGAGGGATCTCCAGATTTGAAACTGCAAACATCAATAGGATGTACGATTTTCAAATTTAGATACTAAAAGCTTCCCTGCATGGGGAAAAAGAACATGCATGCAGTGCTAGTCAATGCAAATTCTACGACCATTTCTGCAAGACAAGTTTTTATGATTTTCTAGGGCTGGAGAGGAGGGAACAACAGTAAACCCAAATTAATTCATGTATTTAGAGCATGGAATTCAAAGGATGTAAGTATGCTCAAGAAAACACTCATTTAAGGCTTCAACCAAAGCCCACTGAATTCAGTCAATGGAAGTTTTTCCTTCTACTTCTAATAAATTCTAGATTATACCTTTTGATACCGAGAGGTGCAGGGTATGAAGAAGCAAGAACGAAACACTAGCTGGGAATAACTGGATTATTTTCATACTCACTATGTACTGTAGATTAGGCAGTTTGAAAGAAGAGAGAGACGGAGAACAGGAAATTTATCGAGAAGGGAACCTAACTTTTAATGAACACTTTCCTATTTCTTCAGGAATGGAGGAAGGTCCGATATCTCTCTCTCTTATGGTAAGCTTATACAGTCTCTTTTTCTCTATTTCTGCTCTCCAGAGTCTACTCTGCATGCCACAGTTCCCTATTTCACCTACCTGAGAGAAACTTCAACCATTCAAGAACAAAAATGAAAAATCACTCAGGAATCTCTAAGAGAGTTCTGTCCTTTTCTTTAGCCACTTGAATTAAGTGTATTACTACGCAAATAAAGCTGCAGCAAACTAAGAAGTGATTTAAAATCCCACTCCATATTCTTCTCCACTCAGTACTAATATTCATAAAACCCAATATTCATAAACCCCTATACTCATGTATGAAATCTGACATTTTCCTCAAGAAAATGGCATGTATTTCCTTAAGAATAATTCTAATCATAGTATCTTCACAACAGACTTTTACAGGGCTTTTAAAAATAAAGAACAAAATGAAAGACACGCATAGGAAAAAAACCTACATGTGTTTCAAATACATAAAATAGAGGAAAAATAAATGCAGAAAGTGAATGTGTTATGAAGAGATTCATCTCCCCCAAAATGCTTTCTATAAGGAATTTTTTTTTCCATAAGGAATTAAAAGATAACAATTGTATTTTAAATGAAAATAAAGCAATAACATACTTTTCAAACAAATGTCTTCCAACTTCAGCATCTACTGCACTCAGTGGATCATCCAAAAGATAGATGTCTGCATCTTGATACACAGCTCTAAAAGGTTTAAAGAAAAGTCAGTATCAGTGTCTTACATTTGTTTACTTTAGTCACTAAGTCTTGACAATTTGCAAATTTTAGAAACAGCAAAAAACACTAGCCTGGCCAGATTTACACGGGCCTTCTGTCCCCCACTCAGCGTAGCTCCACGATCTCCTATTACTGTTAGGTCACCATCTGCTAATAATTCCAAGTCCTGTGAACGTGAAAGAACAGAGAGCAAGTTGGGTGGGTTTTTTTGTTTTTTTTTTTTCATCATTTTAACTTCAAAGACCAACAAAGCTGCTTCAACATGACATCTTCTTACTTGAAAAGTATTAAATTATCATTTCACAATAAAATACAAGGATTCATACTAAATGATATATCCACAGTTACTTTATGACTTTGTACCTTCAGCAAAAGACAATTAAGAAAGCAGGAAGAATAGGTGAGATCTTAAAGTCCACTTTTTCTACAGCTTTGCCAGAGGGAAGTGCACTGCTATTCTTAGTTACAAGCAATATTTGCTGGTGATTCAAGAAAATCAAACTAAAAATCATGAAGTATAACAGTAAATTAATTATTTTTTACTAGAACAAAATGAGCTATCACAATAAATAAAACTGAACTAACTCTTATCAGTAAATTATATTCCATTTGGCAATGTCCCTAAGAACTGCATTACTTTTATTCTTACTGCAATGTATCCAAGAGAAATAACCACAACATTCATCACACAAATTTGGTTAATTTACGGGGCTCGGGACTATGAGTAAGAGAACAAAATTATACAGTGTTCCATGTCATATTATTGTATTTCCTATTCAGGAAATACAGAAGTTTTATATTAAGCTATAAAACATATTCTGAAAGTTTATTCACAGCTTTCATAAGATACATAAATTTCAAAGAAAACTATGAAAGCAAGTCTACCATCACACATGAAGTGTTTTTTTTTTAAATGCAGCTTGCTGTCTTTTAAAGTCACTAAAACCTTAAGTTTAGACAACAGCATATGATTGAATATCAGCAGGAGATAGTAAAACTCTATCTACTATGAGTAAAAACCTTGCAAAAAAATTTTCATCACAGTAACCATCTGCTTTTCACCTGTGTCGCTGCTGACAGGAATATCGTAACATGCTGCATAAACCCTTTTTAGCTGCCAAGCGAAATGTCTGTTTCTTGACAAATCTGGCTTAATCCTCTTCTATATCTCATGTCACAAA
Organism: Platalea leucorodia; assembly: GCF_965183815.1. NCBI lineage: Eukaryota > Metazoa > Chordata > Aves > Pelecaniformes > Threskiornithidae > Platalea > Platalea leucorodia. The sequence continues at coordinate 56,783,711 of NC_138824.1, forward strand.
CTCCTTAGCGCACAGACCTTTCAAAAATATTTTTTCATAAAACTACTTGGGCTCACCAAGTTCTCCAATATATAGCACTAAAGTTCTTTTGATAGCCATTAGCAATGCACAATACACGATATACACGACATTTCTTTTAAAAAAAGCATATAGGATATTTACAAAATAGAAGTCACAAATAGTGCTAGTTTGATCATTTGTTTTCCACCTTTTATTGTATTTACACACACCCCTACCATAATACCAGTGAAAAGGGCTAAACATGATTATGGAATTAAATAATTGGAAATAGCTTTTTCCAAATTTGTCTGTGCTTCACATAAGCTACACCTCCCTCTAGTGAAAGTTTTAGAAATTACAAGAATACGCTTACACATGGATGTCAAAAAGAATTACACATATTTCTGTTAAGTGACAGGATTTATTTCATATGCTACTAATAATAATCAATTCTATATATAATATATTGCAGCACATAGCACAAGTCTGAAAGAACACCAAGATAAAAACAAAGATCGTGAAAATAAAACACACAAACAGAAAAGCATACCTTTTTAAGAGCACAGACTTTTAAAACTTTTTCATATTTTTCTTTCTCATATTCCTTGTCAAACAGTATATTACTTCTCACTGTACCAGAAAACACCCAAGGCTGCTGGGACACATAGGCAATTCTTCCAGTAACATTTATCAAACCTTTGTCTTTAGGCAGCTCACCAAGCACAGCACTTAAGAGCGAAGACTGGAAAAGATTAAGAAAATAAAATAAAAATTGAAAAGTTTGATTGCATTAAAGACATCACAGAGATTGAGCAGTGTTTACTGGCATCATGGCCTATTTCACCCTGTCACTCAAACTACTATTAACAGTAGAAGAGCACCAGTACCCTTTACATGCAGTCTAGGAGCAACGTACAAAGTACTTTTTAACTCCGAACCACCTCCTCCCCACCCCTACAAGGACATCTGCCTTTCTTGAATGCCAGTATCTTGATGTGAAGCGTGTTATTCTACACAGAGAGGAACTGTACATTTCCAAATTTCTAGTCATGTTTAACAGACTCATAAAACCCCCACAGAATGGAGTAATCATTCAGACTTACTTTTCCAGCTCCTACAGGACCAATCACAGCCAATAACTCCCCTCGTCTGACAGTAAATGAAAGTTGTTGAAGTGCTGGGCTTTCTAAACTCTACGGATTTGAGAAAAAGTTAGGCTTCCTCAGTAATGAAATTCGCACCATCAAAACAACTCTTTAGAAGCAGAAAACAATGCACGTAAATCACTATAAATTAGCAATCCACATGCCCACCATATTTTAGGCACACAGTTTGCCTCTTCAGTAATTCACACACACTTTTGAAAGACCCTGATCCTTCACCACAAACAATTAACACAGATAAACAGCGTTCAATAAGGAACCCAAAGGCAGCAGAAGCAGTGCTTCCAAAAAGCCCACGCACCCTCGCTGCAGCTCAGTACAAGGCTGGGGTGGCAGCCTCGGAAATGGGAGCTCCCTGCTGGCCATCGCACCGGCGTTCATGGCCCCAGCACAGCATGCCCAGCAGCTCCGAGCAGCCAGACAAATGCTGGAAAAAGGTAGGGCTGAAGCTCTCTCGGAGCCCCAAGAAAGCTAGGTCTGTGTTTGGTCTAGTCAAGGCTCTATCCAAAGTGAAAACAGAAAAATACCGTTTGATTTTACACGACTTCATCTTGTATGTCGTGGATTCTCAGAGACTTTTCATGGACGACATAGTGGGCTATTTGTGCGAAAATACACTACGCTAGGATTGTTTGTTTAATATTCCTTTTTAGTATCCTTTGTGTTACACTACTGATAAGAGCTTATTTCCTAACATATTTTGCACCTCTCCTATCAAGGTTGTAAAAACGCGTATTTCTTGTGAAAAGAAAGGATGCTCATGTCTTTAATAGCTATGCTAAACCACAATTCCTAAGGGCCTGGTGCAGCTCCCTCTCATTAAAGCAAAACACCCTTGTAACAGGATCTGCCTTTACGTGCATCTTAGACCACGCTAAGCATGACTGACACTAAAATGCAAGCAGGAAAATACACGCATTTAAGAAAAAAAAGAAAAAAAAAAAAGAATATTTCTATTAAAGGACCAAATGAAAACCCAGCCTTAAGCTTCAGGAAAGAAGAGCAAGGTGAAGAATATCTAGTGTACCTCTTCACAGCTTGCAGACTGCTTAAAACCTCCAGCCACCCTTTGAAGCTCAAGAGGCTGAAGAGGCCACCACCTAACCCCGCACGAAAGATGCCACCTGACCAAGTGCTGGGACTGCAAAAAGGGGAAGCTTGCAACTCATTTCAAATTATTTGGGAGAGACACAGGTACAGTATCCATCCACGCCCATGACAGCTGGGAGAGCTGGGCCAGCACACGTGTGTCCACTCATGCCAGGAGAAACACTTGGTTCGGCAGCACCGAACCCAGAGCTCAAAGCTGCACGTCCCCCATTGCAGCTCCCACCTCGCAGAAGCACCGCAGGATTCACATGAAATCAGAGTCCTACTGTGAGAACTCAAACTTGGGCGTGTTGTGCGACTCTGCAAAACTACTTTTGTTGCTATTATTAATTTCCACAAGGTGGCATCAACGGGGCTTTTTTCCTTTTCTCCACTCCCCACTCCCAATCAGCATTTTACCATGAATTTGATTTCTTGGTCCAGAGTACACAGTTCAGGTGCTCAGCTAGTGCTAACGTCAGGGAAACTCTACCAACTTATAGCAGCCAAGGCTTTTTTTTAATGCAAAGTTTGTAGGAAGAGAAAATATCTCTTATTAAATCAATTAGTCTATATGGAAAAAGTAAATAAGCTTTCAGACACACAGGCCCTTCTTCAGATCTCTTGAGGTTGTGCTTCTTTATTCACAAAAGTGCAAAGATACTTCCTCCCACACTCAGGTTTTTGAAAAAAAATATATCCTAAGAGCCTAAAAACATTACAGAAAATTTCAAAAAAGTTTTTAAACTATTACCCAAATATTATATATTAAAGTGCTGTTCTAAGATATCATAGTACATATCCAAAAGTAGTAATGCAAGCAAACAGCAAGGCTACAAACACCTAAGGGGCATGGTATTTTTGTAAAATCGCATTCCTTATAATTAAAGACAATTTGTCCTGAATTCATCACGCCTATTTTTAGGCACTAAACCGAGGCACTCAAATTAGAGCACAGACTAATATTACAGCAACGTTCATCTGACAGCTCATTACCACAAATGTCCCAGCTCCCCTGTGCCCTGTCAACTATTCGCATCTTTCACTTCCCTTCTTCTGCCACTTCTCATGGCCTAGCCTTGCAGACGGGTTGTTCATGGGACTCAGCTATCAGAAAACAAATCGCATTAAAAGTGATTCATTTTCTGTTGCTTTATCCCTCTGAACTGATTCACCACAGGATCGTACATACAAGCATTGGCACCAGCACAAGGGAGGGAACAGAGACACAGAGTGCGAGGACAGAAGGACACAAGAATGATCCCTTCAGGGGCAGCAGCTCCTTAGGGGAGCTTGGGCAGACCTTACGCATCCTACAGTCAAGAGAAAGATGCAATTCATCCCATCTAAAGGATACAGAGATCATATATTGCACAGAAGTACTATGCTGCTTCGGCTCCTCATTTAAGTGACTAAAATTGCAAAGGATAAATTTGGCCTCTGTTCAAATGCCTTAATTTTAAATCTGAAGTTGCTTGGTTGAGCAGACAGACTGTTCTGTAAACTTAAGGCACATCAGTAAAAACCCGTACTGAAGAATCCCTAGTTCTGTGCTGGTATCAGACTAGCCTGTGGGACTCAAGATAATACTTGCCTTAGTAAAACAAGAGTGTGACCATGAATTAATTGGCTTTGTTTATCTTTTGATAAACTGTAATACACCATGTTAGGTTGTTTTCCTAGAAGTCTAGCTAATAATCCCTTTTTTACTTCCAGTGATTTTGGATTTGTGGGTTGTTGCTTTTTTTAGTATCTCTTTTGGCTCACAATCTTTAAAAATTAAAAAAATTACCATCCAGCTGTACGGTGTCTGTACAAAGACCCAAAGAGCCTTGAGAGGCCTAGTCAGGGTAGCAAGCTAAGTCATTACTTGACAAAGGATAGCATATTTTTATTATTCCTTTTATAACTCCTCTCTCTCAGAACTCGTCATCTTTTCAGTGAGCAACTCTATAAAATTATTTTGCATCATTGTAAGAGTATATAAGAGAAACTTTCTGAGCAGCTCTTAAAAGTTCTGGGAGAACTATTCTTCTCCCATGCACACTGCAATTAAATATCAAAATGAAAATTACAGTAACAGTTTAGTGGGTGGTTTGTTGGTTTGGGTTTTTTTTAAATCGAAAGGAAACCAGTAATTCCAGTCATGCTGCCCTGCTTTATGCAATATAAACAACTCATGAAAAAAAAACCCAAGGTGTTTTATGGGCATATTATGCAACCATTTCCTATAAATTGTTAACAGCAGTACCAATGTTGCTTTGGGAAGAAAACAAAGCTAAGAAATACATTCTATTTTGCATTAGAATGTATTCACCATTAAGTTTTTCATATCAATTAATTCTTAAAAATTTGTTCAATGTCTCGGAAAGATTTGTCACAGAGACAACTCTGAAAAAGTAAAGCACAATAATATAGTAATTTTTTGTAGCTGAGGAGGAGAAGGGGGAGGAAGAGGAGGAGGAGGCGGTAGATCCTCACATATGTTTTCACACTTTACCTTCCTTGGGACACAGCACATGTAGGGGAAGAGGGTATATAAAGGGAAATATGTGACCTGTCTTATTTGCATTACATTTATATGCAAAACTCATTTGCAGAGCTTCCAGCATTTCTTACGGAGACGGAAGCTTCCCTTGCACAAGAATACTTGCAATAGCTCCAATTCATCACAAATTACTGCTTACCCATAGCAACTGCAGTTTTAAAACAGAAACAACAGTCAATCTTTGCCTTTCTTACAGAAAAGGATACATAACAGATTTATCACCTGTGTATTGTCCCTTTTTCTAGTCATTTCAGTGGTTTTCGTGCATTTTAAGCAGAGAACAATTTGTAGCTGAACAGTCTCAATTAAAATACCAGAGTAACAAATACATGCAGACCAGTCTCTGAAGCTTTCAAATCTGTTATGAGAAGTATAATATTGTACTGGTTCTAGACTAATGGACTGATCAGCATTCAGTTCACAGAAAAAAAACTCATGCACTAAGGCCCACCTTACTGTGCTGTCTGTCCTCAATTCCAATTTAAGTATCTTGGCTACAGTACAGTGCTGTTTAATAACAAGAGGTATTTTCACAGAGAAAGGCATGGATTTTCATTTAGTATAATATTCAGGAATAGCTACTTTTAAGATGCACTTGATAGTGTTTTCAGTACTATTCTACAGAGTTAGCTTAACATACTAAAAGGATTCTCATACACAAAAGATGGAATACAAAACATCAGCACACTATACATAGACATACTGCTTTTTAGACTTAAAATGCCTGCAGTGCCAATATACTTTACATTTAGTAGAAGTAAATTTACCTTATCCCAATAGCAAGTCAAATCCTGAACATGAAGAATGACATTCTCATTATTACCATGCAGTTGCGGCTTGAAGTGTGAGACCTCATCAAGTATCAGAAAGTTCTGCAATAAAAGAAAAGCACAGGATATTGCCTAATGTGAGACTGAGAGCAGGAAAGGAACCCAAGCACGTTTTTGGAGGCAGCATACAGAACCATTAACTGGGGGGAGGGAGGGGAACAACAACAACAACAACCACAAACCGATCAAGGAATTACATTTTCAAAGCAATGCGCAACTCCTTCAACAGTGTACCTCTACTGTCTCCACCCCACCCCCCAAAAAAGTGCAGATTTAATAGCATAAAAGTACTACAGGACTCTAATAACCACCTGCTCAATAAAACAGAACTCCTGAAGCAAATGGACCTTAAGAACCCGCCCTGTCTTCTCCTTAAAATACTGACAAATCTTACAATTGTTTGACTCCCTCTTCCCATGCAGAAGAGGTGAAACCCTCACTGCAACACTTCGCCATTCCACTGCTTTGATGGTAGAGGCTTACGTTGTTTTGCTTGGAAGAACAATGACGACACGGTAAGCAGCTGTCCACTGTCCCTATTAGGCATTCTGCAAGCGACAAAAAGGCTGCAGAACACTACCTGAACCTCTCCTCCTTTTAAAGTCCAAGGCATTAACAACAAAAAAAAATTGCTTACGCCTGTGTAACTGGTTCGTTGCATTTTCACTGCTGTACTTCTACATTATATCCCAGTCAAAGAACCTTTCCTTCAAGTTGCATAAACATGCACTTTTGCACCACAGCCACACTTCTAGCACACCTTGCTTGATGCTAGATTATAATAGCTCAAACATGTTTAGAAAGGAAAGGGGCAAATTCTAGAGAAAACTTTCCAGGATAACAGTTACCACAATTTTAAGACAAAACGAGAAAAATTCCATCGTGCTTTGACTCGCAGAGCACAAAGGCCTTAAATAGGCTCTAGCAGACAACACTTTGAGAAAAGAAGGAAGGTCTTGATCTTAGAAGCCGAGACCAGTTGACAAGTGCTGAGCTAACAGTCTGCAGCGTGAGGCAGCTGCTGAAGACTCGGGGAAGTCAGTAACTGAGAGGAAGGAGGAGGAGGATGCCGGGAGCCAGGGGAGGGCAGGAAGGGTACTGGCTAGGTGTTAAGAGGCCCCGAGGTACTGCTCAAACTCCCGCTGGCGGGTATCGTTTCAGAGAGCGGTGAGAAGTCAAGCGTTTCAACGCAGCAGCCCGCAAACTCAATGCACATACAGATTTATCTCCACCAAAAGGCAGAAGCGCAAAGCCACACACGCCTGAGCTCTCTGGCAGGTGAGTATCGCTGAGCGCTGTTTTAGATAGGCAGGCGCAAATGGGTACGTGTGTAAAAGAGAACTCGGGACAAGAGAGTGGTAGGCAGGGAAAGAAACTCCAGACACAGCCTAAATCAGTACTGGGGTGTGCGGCTTGAGAAAAGACCTCAGAAGTGTGATTTGGATTTAGATGATGGCTGAAATACCAGCAGTTACAAGCAAGGAGTCGTTGTTTCTGAGTTTACCAGGAATTTCTCTTCTAGCAGTAGCATTCACCACAGGTATAAATCCTAGCTAGCCATTTAACTCAAAAATGTTACAGTATCACATATGGAAGATTTCAAATAAAACCAGTACAAATGAAGAAAAAAATTACATGGTTAACACCATGAATTTTAAACCATGGGGGGAAAAAAATCAACACTAGAAATAAAACTTTCAAATGCAATAAATAACTTAAGCCTTAGAGACTCTTTAAGTTCTCTTAAAACATTCCTCCATTCTTTTAGTACTTAATAATCTTCCACGCAGAGAAAAATAAAGTTGCTACCATCCACAGGATGCCGAGAAGCAAACATTAGCTTGAGATGTGACTGTGTCCTTGAAAGAGAAACCTCTATCTTTTGTACACAGCTGAAACTTATCCTCTTTTCTGCATGTCTGTCAAAATAACCCTCTGAAAAACAACCACTCTCACTTCGTTTCACGAGGTGACCTTGAGCCTATTACGCCACCACGAAAGAGTGAATGAGGTTCAAGAGATGCAGACCAGCTCTGAGATGCGTAGCTAGGATAAGGGGAAAAGAGAGCTTAGGTGAAAAACACAATAAGGAAACCACTATTCTTTTTGCCACACAGTTCTTATGTATGTACAAATGAATATGGAGGAAAGGCTAATGCTTCCTATTTGACTATAATTCTTTATTGTCACCTGGAGCATAGCATCTCCTGCTTCCTTCTCCCATCTGAGCATACTTCAAGATCAGTGCAGAAACCTCACTTGTACCACAAAACCAAAGGGAAAGCACCTTCTTAAAAAAATACATTTTCAGTTTTGCCCAAATATACCTAGCCATTGCCTTAGTAATTTTTTTTCTGTATTTCCTACTCTCTTCTCCTTAATTCCTTTCCATTTATTTATATTTCAATAACACATCTTTGGTCAGGCAGCATCTTGTCATTCAGTAGCAAAATGTCCAACCCTGAAACAGTTTGGGAAATGAAAGCTAAGAAGTTGGTGACGGCATCAAGGATGCTACAGATTCATTAGAACAATTCTTTGCCCAATGAACCTCAATTCTGGAGCTGGTTTCCAAAAACCATCCTTAAGGAATCATAAACGCAAAGGAGCTGGAGCCAGCTGTCAGAAGCAAAATCATGCGACCACTAGGATATGCTGGAAACAGAGACAAGAGAAAAAAAAGGAACAGATCGTCACTGCCTCTGCTCAAGTGCCATTCTCCTGCTCCCAAGGCATCTTTTTCAGCCATTCATGTCTCTCGACCTGCACAGCTTGAAAGATCCCTTGAAAGAGCACTGCCGTGCAGCTGAACACAGAGTATATGAGAGAACAGAAAAGACAGTGTGCAACATCCAGTATCCCGAGCACTTCTCTCCCCTCCCATGGTTTAGTTTAAGCAGTAATAATAAATGGTAATGCCTACAATATTGCTGCGGTAACGATTTTCACACATTAACCTCTAACTCCATTCGCATCAACTTTTACAAAATGCTTCTCTGAAGTGCAAAGATTATGTGTTTAATACATAGTTTTTTGTGCAGGCTTAGTACAGTTAGAAAATTTATCAACAAAAAAACTTGGTTTATTATATTCAAGCACATGGAGAAGAAAATAAAATAGGAGATTTTTAGCTACTTTCATCAACAAATGGCATAGTGACACTACGCAAAGCCATATGATTACATCTAAAGTGTTTTCCCTATTGTAGACTAGATTAACCTGAGGTTTTTTGCAAAATTAAGTTCTAAAATGGCTGACATGCTTTAATTCTGTATTTTGATAACCCAGCAATTTGGGATTTTTTAAGTTTTAAATTCAAAATGCATTTTGCATTTGAGTCTTTTGCTCTTGTACTTTATGCTAAAGTATTGGTATATACAGCAAACATGACTATTTTATTCACAACACACACTACACACAGCAAACCAAACAAAATAAAGTCCATCTGCCAAAACCAGCAGCATTACTGATATTCATCCTTATTGAAGTTGAGTCTTCGGTCCAGTATTGAAAGCAGCCACAAGACACCAGCTAAGGCTCCCATCTGTCCTCTGTAGCTGACAGGGTAGTGCAGCGCACATGGAAAATCAATCCTACAGCTCCCACCTGCCTGCTTTGTCCTCCAGCTCCCAATCCCAACACACCTGTATACCTGTACACGTTCCTCTTACTTCAAAGATGTCTACAACACCTCTTTGCATGTACACTTTTCTCCTACTGCCTTACAGTGCATGTTGTGTTTTTGCACAGGCACACACAGCAACACATTCAGTTTTCAAAAGAGGTTATTTCATGAAAAATCCCAAACTGCAAAACTAAAATAAGTCTGCTTTTGTTGGTGACATTGAAACAATGTTAGAGTAAGAGAAGAAATCCACATACCATTCAAATCCATAACCATACCTTGATTCGTCGTATGCTAACCACTGCCTCGGATACTCTCTCAACAGCCGCGGGGAAGAACAGAGTTACTGTCAGTCTTACTGCACCATACAGGGACACTGCAACAAACACCCGACTTGCAGAGATAACGTTGCCAAGTAGTACATATGCCATGAAAGTCATAAACACTGTTATTTTGCTTGCCACAAAGAAAGAGGCTAAGTTCAGTCCTCGAAGGTAGGAGCTTTTCATAACCATGGCAATCTCCTTCCTAAAAATGCAAAATATAAACAATTACATCAATCTCTCTCATTACAGTTGCCCTCAACAATAGGATGAGGGGAAACCCACTCCCAGGATCTTACTCATATCCTTTCTCCTCCCCTTGCACCACCCCAACTCGTATGTAAAGAACTGTAAAGAAAGTATGTTACATGGTAAATAACAAAAGAGAATTTAAAAGGCTTCGAAATTGAGTGGGGAAAATTAATTGTTTTCTATGGCTACTAAGATACTAAATATAATATTTTTCAGAGACAGAAAACCAAAATACTCTTTATTTCTGCTTCGGTCAAACTAGTATTTTAATTCAGATTCTAACCTGCTTTGAATCTTTCTGGGTTGTGTACAAGAGCAAAGATGAAAAAACCTCTGCCAAGCACCCACAAACTCCTTATCCTTCCAATATCAAAATCCAGTAGAGTTCAGTCACAAAACTCCTGATAAGACCAACACATACTCTGCAGCTGAAAAAATAGGGCAACTTCCAAAAGATCAAGAGATCACCCATGGCCCTAGTATCTGGCATTATTCAGCTGCTGCTCCTCAAGCTGGATCACAGGATCTGTAGTATTTCCTTTGATCTCAGTCTAAATCCTTCCCCATTTGGACCCTGCTCCTGGCTTCTTTTGCTCTGGGAATTCTGGTTTGTAATTCAGAAAATACTGATCTGTGAGGCCAATTGTTCTGCCAGCCATTACTCGAGCTAAATAGTGATAGAAGTACTGCACAGACACATAAGTCTCCCTCCAGCAACTGAAAAGCTGCTGATGCGTATGTTTTCAATTTCCACTTCAGTTAAATTTCAGTTTCCACTTCTAAATGACTCATCAAGTCCAATCCTCAAAACGTTACTGCACTGTCGACAATGTGGATGCCATCAGGCTTAACTTCTTATTAAAATAATAGTTTTTCTTTATCAAGAGAGCCATAATAACTTACTCCTTCCCCATATATTCTAATTTTATCTGCTTGAAATAATATAGACTATAATATCCTGAAACGATTCCTAATTTCTCATCCCAAATATTCTGGCAATTCTCAGGGAAAATCATATACTAAGATTAGAAACTCGAGTTATGATTATACAATTTGAAGTAAATTAAGCCCTCACTTAATGGAGAGAAGGATGTAGGATGCGCTGCTGGAAAACTAGTTAAGCAACTTTCCCACTACACTTGCCAAATTGGCTGAATTAACAGAATTTCAGAGAGTTTCAAAGACTTATTTTTTCAGCTTAAGGGCTCACAATCTCTGATCTCCAGAGTACAGTGAAAGAACATTTGTATGTAAACTATTTGAATTGGGTCTAATTCAATTACTTCTACAATCCTGGATGAAACTCTTTTCCCAGCCTCTAATAATCCTTAATAATCCTCTCACTATCTGTGGATAATCAGCAAGTTCTTTGTGCTACTCTCCATAAATATCAGATAAATTACAGCCTACCCGCAGGCTGTATATAATATACTACACCGTCTTAAGGCACGGAGTTATATAAAATGAAACTAATACGGACAGCCACAGGAAAAAAGAGCAACAGAGGAGTTCAGATGTCGTCTTAGCAACTGTCAAGGGCCACTGTGGAAACACTGGGCAATAAATCACCTGGCTGAATTTAAGACTCTTAACTACAGTTTTCCACAGTGCAGTTAAAGAAAAGGAAAAGGGCTCAAGATGTGTTTTGGAAGAGCTTATTTCTCTCCATCATTAAAAAGGAAGCCTCTAATCCTAATGGGGTGTTGAACTTGGAAATCTAAAGTTTAGTGATGTGAATATGCCCACTGAGAAAGCTTTCAATAAAGAAGTATCCTCTCTGGCTCCAAGCAAGAGAGCAAAGCTTTCAATCAATCAAGAACATTCAATCAGCACAGGATCCTATAATCTGAAGGAGGAAACGATTATGTGCGTGGGAAGAAACGTCTCAGGGAACATTAGCAAAGTTTGCAAGCCTGCACATAGATGTAAAGGAATTCCAAATTAAAAAAAGAGAGAGAATTTACAGCAGGGTAACAACCTTCTACTCATACGCTGGAGAGGGACATAACATGAAAACTAGACTATGAGGAATATGCACCTGAACTCCTACAGTTATCCTTTAGCACTGAATGCTCTTATACTGTCAAGTAAAAGCACAAATATTGATTGAAAGTCGAATTTATGAGTAAGTTTTAATCAGATGCTGATGGACCTCTGAAATGAAATGTGTTAGGATACCAAACTCAGCTGTCCTTGCCAGTTGAACAACTAGGGAATTTCTGAGCTGCTGTCTTTCTCCCCTCCACCCTTCCCAGATGGCTTGAGTGATACTTCAAAAAGCAGAAAAGGGAAGCAGAGTACTACCCCAGCATGCTGTCATTTAGGACAAAGTCAGATTCCATATACTTCTCAGAAGGGAAATGTCTGCTTATTGGTTCCTTGGTATTACTTTACAGAACTGTGAGGATTAAATTGTTCAGTTACAACTACTACAGTTTATTAGTTGCTGGTTTTAAACACAACCATAAAAGGAAGCATTAAAAAACCTAGAATTTATAAATATCGAAGTTTTTTTTTCTTTTTCTGTCCCCTTAGGATATATTTTCATTCCTTTGCTCTTTCTATAAAAAGTTTAAAAAAAAAAAAAAAAGCCAAAGAAGTTCAAGTAAACTGCACTGTAAAGCACAAAATAATGCACTTATTGACATGTAAAAAAATGGAAACAGATTTAGATCATATACCAAGCTGTATCTTTCCAGGATTACCTTCTTAAACCATTCACAAGTTCCGCAAATGATTTTTCCCAAGCATACATCTTTATTATCTTCATACCACTTATGACTTCATTCATGGTCCTAATCCTGACATCTGTTAAGGCAGCTGTCTTGCTTCTGTAAATAGCACAAAGTAAAAATTCTCAGATTCTCAAAAGAAGAAGAGACTATTTACTATTGCATAGCATACTCATATTAATGAAGTTTTTGCTTTTCCTTGTAAAGAGGATTCATGTAATCGTAATTGCATTAAAGAGTCTTCCCAAACCCATATCTTAAAGCTGACACATAGCAGACAGACTTGGTATGTCTGTATTCCTGGTATTCCCTGTTCTCAGGGAACTGCAAGTTGATTCAGTGTTCAGAATTATATGTCAGCTTGCACAAACACATGGTATTCCTTAAACAACACATTAGTGTACAAAAAAACCCCCCTCAAATAAAAAAACCTTACAAATATTAGATTTAGAACTAAACGAAAATCAGAAAACTACTTTTAGAAATGGTTTTGAAATACCAAAATAACCCTTCTCATAAGGCTCTCTTGATGTTGTTAAAGAAACTGGCCTCCACTTGTGTCTTTTGAAGATTAACCCTAGTTGAAGCAAAGATTACTTACTAACAGTACATGAGCTATAATTTAGGAGAGCCAATCTAGATATGGTTTAGTTTAATAAATAAATATTATTTAAGCATTAATTGTAATTACCACTAAATATATCTATTTTGGTCCCACATTATGTTTGCACTAATGAACAAATTGGAAAAATATATAATTAAATAATAAAGTCACAGTTTTAATTAGGAAAAAAGCATTGCAAGTTAGAAGCCATGTAATGAATGCATACACCATGCTAATAAAGCCTATTACAATTCTGAATTCATTCATGTAGACAAACATACCTCGCACATAATGAGCTATGGTAGGCCTTATTTTGATAGAACATACCATCTCCTGCTAAATTACTTATTTTTCTATATACCAATGAAAGTTAAGATTCAGAGATCATATTTAAAAAAAAAAAAAAAAAAAAAAAAAAAAAAGCTGTTTAGAGAGAGTGGCTGGGTTTTGTCAGCTTAACCTGCTCCCTGTAAGATTTCTCTGATGCTCTGGAAGAAATAGCCATGTTTAAAGCACTTAAGTAGAAAGAATTTCAGGCACCTGCTTGTCATTTTAAAAAAAAAACTTCTCAGCACCAGCATTCCATAAACATTGGGATGGCTGAAGCAGGGTATTAGGAAATATTTATACAAGAAAACTGACAAAAGAAATGTAGAAACTTGGCCCTAATACAATCAAGGCTTCTTATTAAGACTGAGGAAGATAGCTTAGCCTAAACCAACCGTACTGACATGGAACGAGATTATCATTTTGAAGTCCTCTTTTCCTTTTCCAAAAAGAAACAGTAAAAGAAGAAAAATTCCTCAAAGAATGTGAGGACTCATCCCCTCTTCCCCATACACACACCATCACTGCAAAAGGCAAAATTTAGCATGTGTTGTTCATGTCTCTGCAGCAGCAAACAACAATTCTCACCTGCAATCTTTTGAAACAGTCACCTTTCAGACCTAACTTCCAGACTTGGTCTCCAGATAACAGAAGGTTGAAGATGATTCAAAATAATAAAGTTAACGGAGGTTTCTTTTTTAAATGGTGTGAATCAAAAAGGCTATAGTTCTCATACACCAATTTTTCAGTTTTCCCACTGAAATGGCATCACAGTAACCATCCTCTTTCAAATTGCTTTAAAATGTTCAAGAGGGTATGGGGGGGTATTTTTCTTTGTTTTTTTTTTTTAAGTTACACTCTTCTACATTGCAAAAAGCATATTTTGTACATACACACCAGAAGACACAGTTTCAGAGATATTATATAATGGTTTTAAGTACACAGAATTCCAGTGCTCTGATGGCAATTTACAGCAGAGGAAGACAGGTCCCTAGTTTCAAAAGTATTCAGTTCAGAGTACATGCAGACCAGGACGACTGTGAAACACATGCTCACATAGCATGCTTAAGAGCACAATAGGAAAGGACCTGAAAATTCTTCAAGTGTCTGAGACGTCACCTCTATGATGCTAATAACCATTCTAAATTAAGCAAGCTGCAGAATTCCTTTTTGCTTTCGTGAGGCGTATTTGATGAGTTTTAATCAGGTCTGACACAACAGTTCCACATAGTTTTTCTCCTAAAAAAAACCTAAAAGGGCTTTAAATGAGAATATTGCAGTTGCATGGCTAAGCAGTAAAAGTGTTGAGCTCTTGTGAATAAATATATATAAAATAGTCCTCAGTCCAATAATTGAACTATTTCTCAAATAATATATTAGGTCATGTGTATTTTGTAAAACTTCTAGTACTTGTGCAGGTAAAAGCAATACCGCATAATACAGCGTATATCATTCCATAGGATACTGAATCCGTTCCTGCAAACTCCTACAGCACTGAAGCTAACGCTTGCATCATAAACTGTGCGTACATATGTGTTTACAAGACCGGGTCACAACTACAATGCTGAGTAACAGCACAAATTAGCTGCCACACTGAGCATGCCTGGATTTTAGCAAAGCTTTAATCTTTAAATTACTTCTTCATAGGCTGATTTCCTTAAATCCATGCAGATTCCCAGTAATTGTCATGTGAACACACTCATCATTACAGAGCTGGAATCCACTTCAGTTTTTCCATTAACTCCTTCTGTTCACTATCCATTTCTATTCACAAATACAAAGATCTGTGCACATGTAGGCAAGCAAAAGTTTTTCTGGTTAACAAATTCTTTCGCTTGCACTGCATCCAAACAAGTGGCTGTTAATGAATGGGGGAAAAACCCAAACAACATTACACTGCCACTGATTAACTTTTAAAATACATACCTTCAAGAAGAGATTATTGTCAGCTTGTTGTCTGACCCTGGACAAGTCCCTTAATCTCTTTGTGCCTCAGTTTCCCATCTGTAAAATGGGGATAATAATGCTTACCACCATGGATAAGGCACTCGTTAAGTGCTAAGTATTTTAACTATTGACTCAAAGCTCAAAACCTCAAAAACTTAAAACTCAAAAAAAGCAACAGTGAAGTAGCTTGATACTTATGCATGCATATTACACATGCAGTGAAAATGCACATGTAAGAATAGATTGGAAGTGTTCTACAAACAGGTTTTATCATTAAAAAAAACTAAGAATTTGACAGAGAACACTGAATGGCTCATTATTTGAGAAACAGTACGTGAGCATAATAACTGAGGACCATCACAGAGGTTACAAACAGAAGGAAGTCTACGAGTTGGTCTTGTTTTGGAATTCTCAGCTCTCTCTTCATATCTAGCCATGCAATGGCAATGACAGTCTGGAAAACTTGTCTTAAAATACAACTTGAAAACAACAGTAACTTACTAAAAGAAGTTTTACTTATCCAAAGAGCTAGAAGGAACCCATTCACCCTGAATACAAATGCAACAAAGATGCATAAGACTACGAAGCATATATGGAGACAGTACAGGAAAAAAAAATATTCCCATTTAGATGCAAAAGCCATTTGTAAACTCATGATATAAGTAGAACATGATTAATTACAAAAGAAAAAGAAAGTTAGGAAGCGAGAACATTGAAGACAATTCAATATTCCCACTTGAGACAAGTCTTTTTTTTTAGGGGGAAGTCACAGAAAAACAAATTAAATTTGTCTGATAATGAAAAATTACTGCAAACTCATTTTATATCTACATAGCCTAGAACCTTACAGTTAGAAACCTCATAGCTGGCATCAAAACCACCATCACAATTTTTTCTTCCTTTCTCTCTCAGTTCCTTCCGCTTTTTCCTCTCTGCATCTTTGCCTTGGAGGCGAGTGGGCAAGATCTTTGAACATGAAACCTTCAGAGCTTGCTGCTGCAACGCCCATATCACCCCAGTAAGTCAAACTTACGGCAGGACTGACAGTATTGCCTTTGTAGTAACTGCTCCCTAAGCATCAATGCAGGAAGGCAAAGCTCAAGGAGTTACACAGTTCTATGCCAAGATCTACAGCAAGATAGCTACAGAAGTATCCCAACTCTTTTAATATACTGGACAGCTAATGAGTAGCAGATATTTTCAGCACGTCTGGAAGACAGACAACTTCAAGTCCCTAAACAGGAATTCAGAAATCTCACATTAGCGACTATGAAAAACATCAGCAAAGATAAAAGACAATGCAAAAAACCTCACCAGACAGAAGCTGATCTCAGAGCAGTACTCCACCTCATTCCAGTATGTACATTTTAAAACCCAGGACAAAAAATACCTACAGCCCAACACGTGCAACCTTACCTTAGGGAAGAAAAAAGCCTCCCAATGCAGGTCTGGACAGGAAGAAGAATAATGAGAACTGCCATTCCTGCAAGACATGATGGGCCTATCTCCATCCAGAGAAGTACTGTTACTGCTACAGCTTGAATTGGTCCAGCCCACAAGAAGTGCAAGAAAATCGTTACCTAGGCAAATAGTTAAGAAATAAAAATTAGCTTTTGGTCTTAGCTGAAAAATTAAATCCTAATAACACAAAGTTGAGGAAGAACCTTTGTCTGCAGCAGGTACTGAGGCACCCAGTGAGAAAGAATTCTGCACCAGATTCAGAGACCTAAATGTACACGGAGGTGCCTAACCTCCAGAAAGTAAGCAAATTACGACACTGGTTTTGTTTAATCTTCATGTGCCAACATTTCTCTGAGCTTAGGAAAACAGCAGGAAAATATTTAAAGGGGAGGGAAAGCATTTTTTTCCTTCCCATATTTTATGAGAATGTTTCTCTTCCTATGATGTTCGAGAACTAGAAGAAATGTTTGTAAGAAACACTTAATCACCAGTTGTAAACAAAAACTTCTTAACTGAAACCCCACAACTTCTTCAGCCCCTTGGAAAGATCTGTAATACTTCTTACCTGATCAAATTTGTTCACATCATTTGACAGCAGATTTACTATTTGACCAGTGGTAGTTTTTGCCATAGCTACGTTACTGAGACGAAGTGCCTAAAAAAGTCAGAACAGTCTCAGATTGTCACAGCTTACAGAGCACAGTACACCTATACACAGAAGACTCAATACACAAATACAGTACCGGGGCAAGAGCTGAAGGCACATCTCAGCTTTTGCCTGAGAATACCTGGCCATAGTTCCAAGAACCTTAGATAGCATGTGGGTTAGGTTAAATATTCCAAAGAAAGTCCTGAAGAAGAGAGTATAAAAAAAAAGTCTAGGGAAGGACTGCGAGAACGGAAGTGCCATAACTATCTTCATGTCTGAAGTGATTAAAAATGGGAAAATACCAACATAGCAAGTTACTAAAACTAAAGAGCCTGTAATTTTTCATTTGCATTGCTCTCCCCCACATTATAAGCACCTGTTCAAAACAGGAACAGAAAACTCCACCTGAAGACCAAATTAAAATCAGGACAATGTTTGGCCAAGTGAAAGAATTCTGTTTTGAATGAGATTCGTGACAGAAGACAAAAACCCCAAGTTATTCATTTTACACTATCAGTTTTTGCTAACGCTGCAAACTGTGCTTTCTGTCTTTGCAAATCAAGAGTTAATATCCATTTACAAATTAATATTTCCCTTGTTAATAACTCTTGTAAAATCATAAGATTTCTGAATTATATTAAATGAAGTTTAGCACATGCTATGAAAAGCAACAAGAGTAAATATCAAATATTTTTATAGGTTAATTATTAAGTTAATCAGTAGAAAATAGTATGTCATTATAAAATACCCCCCAAAAAATCACATCTGGAAATACGCAGTCTCAACATTACTGCAAAGATCCAAACTGAAATAGCTCAAAGATGCAGATAACAGACCCTCCTTCCTTCTACACCTGCTAGAAAGAAAACACAGTTTTGCAGCACAAGTAAAAAAAAATATACAAAACATGTTACACGCTTTCTTCTAACAGGAATAGTTCACTCCTCAAAAACACTTTATATTTTTAGGCGGTGCACATGTACTTCTCCCTCTCCAAACAGTTATTATTATTAGGATTCCTTTTTGATCAATAACCTAACCTGAAAAGCACCAATTGTTTCAAAAATATCGTTTCAGTATTTTAAATCAGGTGCAAGAACATCAGACATCGAAGTACTATTATCATTTCAAACAAAGTGCTTTACATTTCTTGCACCTCACTGTTGGGTTACAAAGGTATTAATCACAGAGAGAATCCCAACTTCATTGAAACCAGCAGGCAGAAACACTTAAAACTCCACTAAGAAATTCCTCTGATATTCCAATAATAAATCTAGGATACTGGGCATATAAGAGACGAGATTTAATTATTTGAGAAAATCATTGCTTCATTCCCTGTCTTAAGCCATTTGTCTCTCATACATCCGAAATCCCCCATAAAGCTGCCTGCAGGTAATGCAGCCACAGCACATCCACGTTTCTATCATGTTCCCTCCACACCACAGATCACGGTTGATAAGCTCCTAAAAAAGCTGTCAGATATCCACAGACCACAATAATAGGAGTTCAAGCGATGCGTGTTTGAAGAAGTTCCCCACCAGGGTGTGTTTACAGCACCTACTGCTACCTGCTCCTTTAGGAGGCAGACGTATCTGCTATTTGAGGTCTGCCTGCGCCACCCAGGAGAACACCGCACTGGTGTCTTGCTAGGGGCCCACGGCCCGGGTCTGTCTCGGACCCGCCACCCGAGTCACCTTTCTGACCTCTTCCTAGCTATTTCACACATGGGCAGCAAAACCAGTTTCAAAACGTACTAGCCCAGTTCATTTCGACCAAGGCAGTCCCAGGAGGAACCACGCAAGCATCTGAGCCAAAAGAAGGGTGCTCGTCTGTGACTGATTTGTCTTCTCAAGGAAGGGACAGCCATTTCCAACCTCAGTGGCAATGCCACTTCAGTCTTTTCTTCCCTTCCTGCTTCAAAACTACTTTTGAAGTAGCACTGCTTTCTGACTTTTTTTGTTTGTTTGTTTGTTTGTTTGTTTTAAGTGAAATATGCCTTACGTTTTCCTGGCTGAATGGACCTGTCTAGACTGCAAAGTATACAGGAGGAAATGGAAACACTGGACACAAGGCAGCAGTTTTACTTATATAACTGATTTCTACCAAAAAGTCTCATTTTGATACCATACGCGCTGCTATGAAGAAAATTAACTCTGTCCCAACCAAAGCCCGTACACTCTGGCTTTAAATACTGCTTTGACTATAACACTTATAAATTCACTCCAAAGGTAAGAAATACTACTGAGGATTATCTAGAGCCACACACCTTTTTAAAAAGCAACTACAGTTTGCATTTGTATTTTATTTTACATTTGCCAATTATCTGTTTTCAGCACAAAGATCTCCTTGATTTTCTGTCTACAAACTTCCCATACAGATGTATTTCCCAGCAAGCTCACTTTCTCAGGGAAAATAGGTTTTAATTATATGAACTAATGAGAGCGGTTTGTATGCTTCCTGTCTTAGGTTAAACTTTTTTTTTCCCCCCAGATGTAATTGCGCAGGCCCAATTTCAAGTCTTTAGCCATTACTTGCCTTCTGTACTCCCATCTCAGTGTTTTAATCTCTCCCTGCCCCAAATAGTTAATTCAAAAGCACATTAAAAAGGGAGAACTGACCATAGAAAGGAATAATACAACTGTTCAGTCAAATAACTCCTGACACCTTTTTGGCTGCTTCCTGTCTCAACCAACTACTGCACAGCTCAAACTGCTTTAGTGTTTATCATGAACCGCAAAGAACTTCTAAAAGTTAAGTCTTCAAAAAAAAAAAAAACCAGCCTCCCATAAGGAGCCTTTTGTTTTAAAACATGAGATTGTGATTCCTGGGACAGATTCCATTTTCATTTTTGTTACAGGCTTCCTGCATGCATCACTAATACTTCTTACCGACCACAAAACATCTCGGAATTTGAATATAGGCTTTTTGCCTACAAGATTTTAACTTTCCAGGAAATGAAGGAGAGTCTAAAGCTTAAGAATTTGAGCATTTGAAGATCTCTGTTAAGGATGCTCTCTCATCCAACCCACTCATCCTTGCAAATCCAAGTTTTTATTTACTACAGCAATTAACGAACACAGCAAAAGTGCTGGTAAATTAGCATCCAGATTCTTTCAAAAGCATATATGAGGATAAAGAGAAAGTATGACCTATCTATAAGCCTCAGATAACAAAGACAAACGATTAGAAAAGTTTATCAATGTTCTGCTGTGACCTCAGTCTTCACCCTCAGGAGTAAACATGAGATGAGGGGAGATTAATTTTCCATTTAATCATATCTCTAGAAATAAGGGTGCACATTATGAGCATTTCTTTTCCAAGCTTCTAAGCTAATACCAACACAGCAACAAACAACATCGCTATATACATATTTCATGAATTTCAAACTGTGTTATGATAATCAGTTTGGTAAATTAATACCTTAGAGAGATATTTATGTACAAGAAAGCAGTGTGCCATGTTAGAGACGAGTTCCCAGAGGACAATTTCTAAAGTATCAGAAGAGGAAGGAGAATAAATATGTGCACGAAAAGCAATCAGCACTTAAAATGGGGCCTTTTTTACTGTCCTCACTTTACTGTTTTGCCCAAAACCTATGCACGACCTATACCAGTAGTATAGGTGTTTGTCTTAAGTGGGTGATACCTATGTTTAATCATTAAAATAACGTGGATTTCTTTACATTCTGAAGAAACTTTGCAGTCCTGATCCTTCAATCAAACTTCTTTGCTGAGGTAAGAACTGGCAGGTCACTATTCTAGCAGCACTAAAGCTAGAAAGATAGGGCATTTTCCCTTCCAGCATCCCCAGCAGGGTCTTTCTGCTTGGAAGCAGAGACAGGCTCAATGGTTTGGGTATTGTCAACAGCTTCAGAAGAGGGAAGCAGGCATTTACAACGGGGTTGTTTGCTCCCCAGAGCACACCAAGACCAGCATTTCATCCTGGATGTCGGTCAACTCCTTCCTGTAGGTAATATCCGTAACTTCTCTTGTTCCACTTCCCATCTGACAGCGGCCGTAGTTGAGGACAGCTATTTCTTGATCAGGACACACAGACAGCAAGGAGACCAGAGCTTACTGAACGTACATCCCTTCTCACACTTCATTGGCTTTAATAAAGGACTCCAGTGCTCCCACAGTAAAACCAGTAATTGATACTAAAAAATGGCTCTACCCTACCTTTAGGACTCAGCTTGATTCTGAACCATCTCTCCTCTGCCCACTCCTCTCTTTCTCCCCTCCCAAGCAGGAGGGATACTAAAGGGACCTGCCTCTGAAGACGCCGAGCATCCCCGCCAGCCCAGAGTGGGCAGCAGCAGTACCACCATACTGCTGCCTCTCCCTGAACTAACCTGACCGGTGCCCTGAGGGGGGGGGTCAGCCCCTCTGACCCGCAAAGGAGGCAACTCACTAGTTCTACAGCACTGCTGGAATAAAATATTAAAAAAATTCCACCATTAACCACAACAGGGCCAGGGAGGGGGACTGGAAATTGGACAGTGAAGCAACTCGCAGGCAACTGAGAGCGCTGAAGCAGATGGTGACAGCCAAGCATAACGTCCTCCCCAGGGATGAAAAGGCAGGGCTGAGTATCTGCCAGCACCCCCTGGGAGCTCTGCCCCTCTCCTGCTGTATGCTGACAGCCTCTTACCACTCCAGCACACAACCCTTCCACCAGCAACTGGGGGGCTCCCCTCCGACAGCAGGAGCAGGTGAAAATCAGCGGCTCCTCCTAGGCTTTAGCGCTATTTAACTCACCACCTTCACTAAGAGGACTGACGCTGCCATTTAGACACCATATTACCAAAGAGAGAGCAAAAGCACATATATACATTTAAGGTCTAACACACATTAGCATGCATTACATTTCTACAAACGAGTAACTTCAATGGAATTGCAAGCATGAACATAACAAATAACTGTATTTTTAAACTCCTCTAATGAAATAGCTGTCAAATGCCAAATATACCTGCAAACCAGTTTGCTTACCTTCCGATAAATCATATGGCACATAGCTACCCTCAGCTTCATGCCAGCCCGCTGTACATGATAGAAGTATAAGTGGTGCATTATAGCTAGAATAAGCGTGCACACAGACAGAGCAGCTGCGTAGCAATATGCGAAATTCAAAGCTACCTCATCTGAGGAATCATAGTTTTCAAAATAATTAATAATTTTTCCCAAAAATATTGGCTGAATTATTTTGAGGGTTTCCTGAAAGAAAAAAAAAAAAAAAAAAAAAAAAGGGAAAAAAGTATTAACAATTTCATATCATACCACACTATCCAAGTTTGTAACCGGGCAAACAAGAGCCAAGTACTGCCACAAGTCACATCCCCTATTATTTTTGTCTTTATTGTGCTCTAAAATGTCAAGCCAATTTTTATCAACACATAATCCAAAAGAAATGTGTTCCACGTTAAAATTTAGCTGAATCTTTAAAAAGAACTCTCTCATTTACCAATAGAAACTTTGATGTTATAAAAATTGCATGAATACATATTCCACTACCATTTTTAAAGATAACAGTGTCTCCTTTACACCCATTACATTACACAAGCAAAAAACCCTTTTTCTATGGGGCATCCCACTCTGATACATAAAATACAGCTAAGTCTTACGCAGCAAGTCAATGGCTTTACAAAGCAAGTAGATGGCTTGTAATGTCTCAAAAATACTGCACTAAAATCAGCTCTCTGTTCCACATCCATAACCCCACAGTTATGACTCAATTTTTCAGTCTCTACGGGACTGTAGCTTTGGTTTACTTTTCTGAGAGAGTACGTGAACATTACGGATTCTCTGAACAGCCCAGCATGAAGTCACCAGTATGTATCATGCAATTTAAGAGGCCAAGTTTCACACTGCTGTTAGCTAAGAAGTGCGTTGTATGGCATTTTAGACCACTTACCTCAATCATTGTGAAAATTCCAAAAACTAAATAGGATTTCCAGTAACAAAGAATAATGGCTTTTGTTAAATGTGGCGTTTTTCCTCTCTTTTTTGCTTTTTGCACCTCTTTATCCCAGTACCTGACAAATAAAACGCAAACATGCTGGAGGACAGAAGTAAAATCGTAAGACAGTTACCTGGAATAAAATACTTTCAGACTTACAGCCAGATTGGCACGATCACTTTTACACAACAACAGCAAAAAAAAAAAAAAGTTAACATATAGGCATGTTTTCTCATTCACATAAACATGTTGTACTTAGTATTATAGGCCTATTTGCTCTTGTATAATCACAAACATTTCACCACTGTTGACTACTGTCAACTTCGACATATTTGCAGATGAGGAACCCTTACTTTCTTTCTTCTCCTCTCAATTCAGACAGCCGTTCACCTTAGTTAAGAGCTTATTATCATGGGATCTCCTGACTATGGACTAAACTGAGGCAGCATGGAGTGTCTTTATCTTCTCAAAAGCTCTGCACTTCCCCAGAAAGTTTGTGATGCACAACCCTTTCTCATGTCTGGCTCTTTCCTTTTTCCGCCACACGCTTCGATGAGAATGAGCAGATATGGCACAAGAGCAGAGGGAAGTGTCTGCAGCAGTGTTGTCACGTTGACACTCCCCATGTCTCTCTGAAAGCAAGGATTACAGCAGCAGAGCGGCAGACCTTTGCGTTACTGCGTGCCTGCCCACGAGTAGGACACAATCTGTTCACATCAAAATCAAAGACAGTAATAACAAGCATGATTTTAACAAGAAAGTATCAGAACTTAGGCAGTCTTCTTAAAGCACGCTGTTGTCAGACAGGATACTCTCTCCTCTTGCTTCTGGAGGCTAAATATTTTCTGCCAGGCCCTCTGCCCTTGCTAGTTTGAGGGCCGAAATGAGTCTAAGGCTTGAAAGCCAAGTTATTTTGCAACAAGGCACACAAGTTTGAAGCATACAGTATGGACAGGAAAACAAAAATTTTTCATTTTTATCCTCTTTTTTTTGCTACAAGGATTATAGAGTTATTATCTAAATGCTTCAGAATCAGAATCGCAACTGTATAGATTCTGTGGGGTTTGCTGGCCCAAGAGAAAAGGCTACTTCCTTAGGTAGCTATTTATGAATTATATTCTCTGCTTCTTGGCCAAGTACACTACAGAATTAAAAACTACTCTTTTTTTTTTTTTGGTATGCTTTATTTTCTACCATTTCCTGACTCATGGAAAGCGTGTGCTTTTACTGTAAGAATCACTGGAAAGAGTCCATCTTCCTCCACAGTGAACTCCCTGAACTGCTTCAAGACACATCCGCAGAATCCGGCAAAGCTCTCCAGCTAGAAAGATGTTAAAAGCTGCACTCCTATGAGCTTATCCCTGTCCCTCTTTCTTTAGTTAAATCAGCCAGAGCAGGATGATACAAGACCTGGTCATAACCTTTTGGTTTTCGATTCTTTTTTACTTCTTGAGGAGTCTCTCATCCCAACCAAACTATTAGGAAAGTTGATCTGCTCTACCTTCAGCATAAAGGCAAGAAATAGCAAGGCCACACTTCCTTAATACACCGGCCATCTTTCATTAGGAGACACCTCTTCCTCTAATTATATTTAACAAAAGATGATTTGAAGACAAAAATCTCTATTGCAAGGTTCAAGTCAATTTACATAAACTGTTATTCTTGGAAGGTATTTCACTATTAAAAGAGATAGATCCTCCTGGGTTCACGATGACATGAATTGGTACACAGTCCATGAAAGAGTATTTATAACAAAATAGAAACACCTCCTAGACACAAGCTTTTAGATGTCCAAGGCATTTCATCCACTTTGCCAAACAGTGGCATATTTTCAACATACATATATATTTATATACACACATATATAAAGGGTACACAGCTGTCACTTAATTCAGTTTGTCCTCAAAAACAACAAAGAATAAAACCTAAAACTTCTTCCCTACTTTTATTTAAAAAGTTTCCATAGCTATTCTACCACAGACCAGAAGACTCACATTAATTTATTAAGGATTACTGCAGTAACAGTTGATGAAAAGTTGTCTTTTCCAAACATTCTGCAAAGTGTCATATTAATTATAAATGACATAATGGAAATACTCTAATACATTTTCACAAAATGCTTCCATGGTAAACAAGTTCTAAATATTACACTTAGCTCTTCAGCAATTTTAACAGCAGACTTTGTTCAACTTTACAACAACCTCTTTTAATTTTAGAGTAGGAATAAAACTCTTGCCTTCAACAGCAGAAATACAATGAAAGAGAACAATGATTTTTCTCCTTACCACTGTAATTCCTCTCCAAGCTTCTCTGAGGAATCTTCTGGCAGCACTTTATACATATCATCTTCTTCAAGCCTCCGTTTATGGCCAATAATAAATAAGGGATTCAGCCACCTATTTAAATACAAATTAATAATAAATTGATCAGCAGACCAAGAGAGTAGTTTCTCTACATTTTAATTCTTTTACCCCTTTCTTCCCTCCTCTTCTCCTGCGTCACTCAACATCCCCACATTTTACTGCACTTTTCTCTTACCTAAGAATTAAGTCACCCCCATTTTACAAATGGGAAAGCATTTCCCATTTCCTAAAGCTGTTTATGCCCCATAGCACCTTACTCTCAGGCATCCAGTCAGTCAGCACCTCTTTTTGGCCTTAAGGCAACTGTTTTCTTACAGTGTTTCCTTATATTTAAGGAAAATCAGCATTTGCTTAAATATTTACGAAAGAAAGAGAACTTAATCCAATTATTAAAATATTGACAGAGTTGTAAATAAAATTGTAATACGTATTAAAAGACGTTTTTTGTAACTAGCGTGGCTATTCATTTACATGAGGAAAGAAATAACTGCTGTTCAACTCCCATCTTGACAAATATTAAAGGTCAGCAATTTAAAGACAATGACTCAAATGTAAAAATGGGTAAATAACAGATTATTACTAGAACTGATCTTAGCCATGTTTGGAAATATAAACAAAAGGCACATTGTCACAGTGTGTAGGTTCAAAAAAAGGAAAACATTGTCTAACAGCTCAGTTTCCTTAGTGGACAGATTTTTAAAAGCTCCATATTTTATGAGAGTGATTTGAAAAAAAAATTGTAATAGTGCTACTGTAGGTTTGTTGGCAAAGGCAATATTTTCTTAGATGAAATAATACTGTCAGGGAACAGTAAGACTAGCTTTTATGCACCTAGATCCTTCTCCAAGCCTGAAACATAGGTCAAGCAGGTCCAAACAGTTTCAGCTGTGCTCCACAAAACAGATGTATGGCAGAAAGCACAAAAGCGACCAAGTTGTTCATGAGATGGAGCAAAAGAGAATGAACACGTCTGAAACGGGCATGGCTTAGCGGGAACAGGGCGGGCAGGGAAACTGCCGTTTGCCACTTAGTTTGTCTCTATTGAATCCACGAAACTCGGTTTCCCGAAGTACAGATTTTGGCTCTCAGGCTTGTTTCCTACAAGTACTTTCTCAGCCGGCCAATGTGATCAGAACCAAGAGGTCAGGGATGGACCTGTTTTGGAAAAGATACTTGCACACATGGCAAGATGTTTGTCTGATGTCGACTGCCTGTGAAAGTTCGTAACTGCTGTTTAGTTTTTGATGCTTAATTATTCCCTGACTTCATCAACACAGTTTTTAAAAGAGCACCTGGTGCACTAGGTGAAGTGTATTATTTTCTGGAAGGCCAACATGTGAGAATTCAAAACTGGGATGGTTTACGATGAGGGCATTTATTTATTCACAACCACAACAGTGGTTATGAATAGTCATCAAGTAGCTTTGCATTTCTTGCTCGGGCATGCTCCAATTTAATTTTGTATACACTGGCTTATGAGAAATTTGTTGATGAAAAAGAGTGGAGGGGCAAGCAGAATTCTCGAAGAGGGGGCTCAGAAAGTTTCTTCAAAGATAGAACTGTTGCAAAAACCTTTTTCAGAGGCTCCATGGCACAACTGCATGTAACAAATGGGATTAATAGTGTTTTTCCTTCACTACTTAGCGTGTTAGCACAGTGTTTGTGTGACTCATTCAAAGATTAAGTCTCTACCCTTAGAGTAGCATCTTTGATGCCTAACAGCCCTTTTTAAACTCTTGGAGCGAGTACTGAAGATCTGTATGATATGTGAACTGTTAAGTCCTCTATGTATGTTAAAGGTACAATTAGAAATAGAAAGTACTTGTCAGACAAGTCTGTTCCTTGGACTGTATGGCCAAAGAGCATCGGGGCCCGAACCACTGCCACAACTTCCCTACAGCTCCTGACCAAATGTCTCAAAGATCAATTGCTCCAACCAGCAGAAAAGCTTCCGCCTGGTTTGACACAATGAACCTGTTCCACTGAAACATTTCTTCTTCAGCCTCAGTTCTTGCTGCCGACCACAGGTAAAAAGCAGACGTGAGGCGGATAACCTCAAGGCCATTCAAACAATTTCTGCCTGCTGGACGAGAGAGGCTCTATTTGCTCCAGGACAGAAAGTTATGGGAAAGGTCTGCAGACTTCAGTTGACTCGTGGCCGATACCAAGTGTTCCTCCCCTTACAACATCAGTATTAGCCTACAGTGTACTCCATAAACAACTCACGGGTCTCGGTTCTGACAGAGAAGGACAAAGAACAAGTTATCTTCCACAACTCCCTTAGCATAAGAATCAGGATGAGGCACCCCTTTCAGGAAAAGAGAGATACAAATCCTTCTCACATCTATGGAAATGGTTACAAGATTCCACTAGCTACTGCTGCCAAGGTGGTGAAAACAAAAATCTTTCCAACATTTAACTTGTAACAAGGAGTATAAATAGGATATTTATTACAGAATCACAGGATGGTTGAGGTCAGAAGGGATCTCTGGAGGTCAACTGGTCCAACCCCCCTGCTCAAGCAGGACAACCTAGACACAGTTGCCCAGGACCACGTCCAGACAGCTTTTAATGTCGCCAAGGATGGAGACTCCACAGCTTCCCTGGGCAACCTGTGCCAGTGCTCGGTCACCCTCACAGTGACAAAGTGTGTCCTGATGTTCAGGGGGACCCTCTCGTCTTTCAGTTTGTGCCCGTGGCCTCTGGGCCTCTCACTGGGCACCACTGAGGAGAGCCTGGCTCCCTCCTCTTTGCACCCTCCCTTTAGGTATTTCTATACATTGATGACCTCCCCCTGAGCCTTCTCTTCTCCACGCTGAACAGTTCCAGCTCTCTCAGCCTTTCTTCTTAGGAGAGATGCTGCTGTGCCTTCGTCATCTTTGTGGCCTTTCGCTGGACTCTCTCCAGTATGTCCATGTCTCTCTCGTACTGGGGAGCCCAGAGCTGGACACAGTGCTCCAGGTGTGGCCTTACCAGTGCTGAATAGTGCTGTCTGTTATTGGCATGTAGCAGAATTCACAGAAGAAAAGACACTTTAAAAATACACTTAAATATACGCTTCTAAAACAACAAAACAATGCTCTTAATGTTACCCTGTAGAACACTATTCCTTTACTTATACTTTTCAAAACATGGTGAAAACACACATCCAGGCCACAGGAAGAACAATACTTCTGTTGAGGGCCACTGCTCTACCCTGACGTCAGTTTGACTCAACACTAGAGCCAACAGCAGCAGAAAGTGTTGACAACAGCTGTAGTGTAGCCCACTTGCAAAGTAACCAGATGAAAGATAACTGTCTCAAGTCTACAGGATTGCTAGAGTGATCTAGCTTATCCTTCGGCCTTAAGCTCTCTAAAAAACATACTGATGATACACCCACCGCCAGTGAGTTCTTATGGTTTGTAGCAAATCCCTTCTGTCCCCCCATCTACACAGCAAACTGGATTTCCAAATTAAGTAGCAGATGGAGATAATAGTGCAGGGTAAAAACTGCCAAAAGTCTCAAGGTTTTCAGACTATTAGTTCCAGTGAGCACAAATTCAGGGCTTCTCACATTTTTCCACTAGTTAAAACCATAATTTTGAAAACACTAGTATCTTGCACTACAACCTCTATTTTAACATTAAAGAAGGCAAGGAAAACCAATCCAGGGTTTGCAGAAAGCTGTGGTAATTCATTTTGTGACTCATTTATTACAATGGACAACATGGCATAGATTCTGCACGTTTCTGTAGGGTTAGGGGGAAAAAAAGCATAAAAATAAAGAAAAATTTAAAAAATCACCCATCATGGAGCTTTCTCACTACCCTCTCCCAAAATATTGATCTTCAAGAGCTACTGCTATGGAAGTCTTAAGAGTACAAAAGCTTTTAACAGCGTGTTCCTTTACTGTGGGCTATACCTGAAGACCTTTTGAAGGAGGTTAAAAATTTTTCTTTTCAAATTACGCTTAGACCTTGAAGAGCTTTTAGCCCAAGAATGAGGTCTTCTATTTGTCCACTGCAAAATCTCAGTACGGCAAGAACAGTTCAAGTTTCACCATCTCACTGATGTGTCCTGAACTTCACGCTGGAAGGTCTGCTTTCAGACAGAAGACTTGGCAGATGTTCATATTCAGTCATTAAAGCAAAAATTTCCACCAGGATCCCACGTGCAGATTACGCCCCATGGAATTCTCCTCACTTAGAGCAGAATTGAGACCAACCTTTTTCACACAGCCTGCTGTTACTCGAGTCACACACTCCTAACAAGCAAACGAACCCGGCCCTTCTATTGCCCAAAGGCCCAGTTAAAATAGAGGCTGCTGTAAGAGGACTTTTAGAGGAAGCTGGCAAATAAGGCAATGGCCTACAAAAAGAACATCCCTGAAACCTCAATTTAGCCATAAAGAAAGACTGCTTGTTAGAGCAGTATGTCTTTTGTCCAAACAGAGATCAGCTAACACTGATCTCTTCATAGGGGGATAAAAAAAAAGCCCATAGAAAATTAGAATTTGTTATGAACACAGACACTGTGCAAGCTGCATTATGCTTTAATAAAAAATCTAAAATAAACAAAAATTATGATGACCTAGAGAAATGGAGGGAATACATAGACAGTGAGGCAAACTACTACTCATATCCCAAGGTTGGGCATAAAATGGACTCGCTACCAATCTATTGCCTGAAGAAAGAGAGAAGTGACATGGTGGGGAGGAAAGACTCACACCTCAGTCCTACATTTCTGTATTTCCTTCTGATGAAGCTGTTCAGTAAAAATAGGACCCCTTAGTCATCATCTTCTCCTTCCCCAGGTACCTTCCTGTTTGCTAAGAATTTTGAATAATTATTTGGTTCTTACACATCACCTCATTTTAGTCACTCAAGACACAGGGTTCACAGGATGCCTTTCAAAGAGCTTCGCCCAAATTTTTGCTAGCAAGATCTACACATAAAAATGTGAGTATCTGGAAGAATCATGAGTACCTTCTGTTCTGCTGCGAATGCCTCTGTTCTATCAAGGTGATCACAGACATCAGTCTGGAAATAAGCCCAGAATTAGTCCCTGTTAGTGCCAGAATACTGATGTCACTAGGAATAAGATTAAAAAATAAATTTAAAAAAAAAATCACTCTGTAACATGGTGCAAACCCAAGAGATAGTCAACTGCAAAACAGTAACTCACTGCTCTGACCCCAAAAAAGCTTTCCACCTCTACAGCAGTACCTTGGGCACTGACAAAAAAGAAAGTGATTCATTTCTGAACCAGCAGATACACAAAGACCACAAACTAAACATTCACTTCCTGCATTTCCCTACTCCTGGGCCCTGACATTACACACCCTGCAACATTACAACACAGTCAACCAGCCACAATTTACTCGGTTGTTCAGGAAAGCGCAATTTTTACTAGCTGTAATTAGGGCAACTCCACCAGGATTTTGGAAAGCCTCTAAGGTCTGCAGAAAAAGCTAAGAAACAGTGTTTTCTTACCATCGTAAGAGAAGTGAGACCTCAAGGGGAGGTCTCAAGCCACCCCCTTCTTCACGGGGACGGTGTGTAAGAAAATCAGGCCCTGCATTCTAAAAGGCTGGATCATTATGCAATCAGAATACTCATGCTACTCTGTTTCATACATGGAATATAATTTCCTAAATGAGAAAGCTTTTAAACTAGGTTTGCTAGCATCCCAAAAGAATTTCCTTTCAGCCAAGGAAGAAATACATCATAGACAGGTAGATTAAACTACTAGCAGTGTGCAGCTCAACCAGTTCATTAACCCAGGGATGGGACCTGCTGTACCTCTGGATTTATACCGTGTCCTGCTTGCAAACGCTCAAAAAAGTACCATTCTCACACTGCAGAGAAGGCTTGCAGAGCTGTCCAGAAACCCATGCATATATGGGTTCTTCATGAACTAAGAAAGTCTGTCACAAAACATCAGCCAAGAAGCATTTGCAATTCTATTACAAAGCTGACACAAATAAAAAATGTCCCGTGACCAAAGGATGTGTCTGTCAGGGCCCTGGGAGCACCCACAGGCTTCAATTGCCCTCATCAGTCCCCCAAGAGTTACACCATAGTCTGTCACGAACATATTACGGTACCTTCCTCTACACAAGTGCAAAATTTTATTCTCACCAGTTTAACAAAAGCCCTCACTTTATCACTGGCCAAGTCAGAAAAATCAGACTACATGGACTACTTTTCTAATTAGAAAATTTTTTTCTTTTTGTCCTTCTTTATTTGTAATTATAGGCAGAAGTTTAACTTCGGGGTAATTTTACAGCACCCAGTCAACGCCACATCCTGTATATTCTCATCAACTAATTCCTTCAGGAGGTGGTTTACGAACAGCATTTTCCCCATTCCTCTTAAGCCTATTTGTGCATTACATTACAAGCATCATCTGTTTACACTCAATGTCCAATTATTTTTCAACAGTCGCACAGGAGAGTCTTTGTTTACTCAAATTCTTCCATAGCACTAGGATTTCATCTCCTTGAGCAGCTTGGAAGCACTACTCCAACTACTAAGCTGCAAAAGAACACGTGTTTCTTTCTCTTTAATCACTTAATTTGGAGCTGTTTTTTCTGTAAAATACATGGGGTTTCCTCACGGGACTCTTTGATTATGAATCCATGTTCCTTGTCCTCCGTGGTTTACCTCAGATGTCTACCTGCTTCGTTGTACTGTCCATTACCCACCTTCATGACTTGAAGTACTACACCAGCAGCACAAACCCAACAGTGCTATGTGCTTGCTCCCACTCCAGAGGAGCACTGTTGGGATGGGATGTACAGACAGAAGGACACACACAGACAGTCTCCAGTGTTATTTTGCAAGAATTCAGAAATATCACCACAATGGTTTGTAGTCATCATGTGATTTTCATTTTTTTTTAACCTATCTCTATTTCACATGCTCACCCATTCTCTTCAGTAAGGCGCCTTTTCCCAGTTTCCCTTACCAAGGCAATCATCTACAGTTAATAAAGTAAACAGAATAAGTTCTGGTATTTCTTCAGATGCTTTTCAACTGGTGTTCAACTGGTTTCAACTTCCCTCCCCGACTTACTGCAGCTTAAACAGTAGATTTTGCTTACAGTAGGAAAAAATAGGAATACAATGAAATTACTTCAAAGCCATATTAACTCAAAAACACCCTTCAGGCTTCCAGTTCCAATGCCACACTGTATTAACCTTTGATACTCAGCTTCATCTTATCTTCCACGCTGTTGCTTTTTCTCAGCACAGTGTAAGCAGCTAAGTTGCTGAACATCCACTTTCTGATGCTAACTAACTCAATTGGTATTTGATTGCACTTATTGCGGGCTATTTTCACTGGTATGAAATATCTGATTACTCTAACATACTTCCTGATATTGCAGATGGCAAGGAGAAGTACAAACAGGGAGAGAGGGGAAGAAAAAGCATACTGCGGCTAATATTTTCTGCAGAGCCTGGAAGCAAGGAACGGAGGACCGGCATCACCTGTACCTGTGGCATTCCAAAGACTGTTATTAAAATACTGATTCCAAACCTAGCATCCACATGCCATGAAGAATATCTAAAATACCAGATTTGATGCAAAGGTCTGCAGATTATGCCTTATAACAATAAATTTTAGTACAAGCTATTTATTGAAGTAGGCCCTAAGTAGCTATACAGAGTTAAGGGCAGAGTGTTCTTCGATTTTGCAGAAAAGAATTGGTCATCCAAACAAGTTTCTAATCTCAGGTTAGACAACTACTGAAACAACTTAGTTGGATTAGACAGTTTCTTCATCACTTGAAAAATGCATCTAAGAACTGTGTTACAGCTCACACACGTTCCACAGAAAAAAGCAACCAAAAAAAAAAAAAAAGGCTCAAATCCTGAAACCAAAGTTACGCAGAAAGTCTAGTTGAGCATAATGGCCCCCGATTTCAATTTCCAAAAGAAAATGCAAATGCTCAAACCTAATGGTAGCAATTTCTGTACTGACATCCTTTCTGGCAAGTAATGGAAACAGGAAGAATTAAAATCACCTGTGAGTTCACACTGCTATTACAAGTGGTTGGGTGCCAGGGATACAAAAAAAAAATAGATGATTGGTCTTTTTAACCTTCCACTCCCAAAATCTAATTGTGTTATCTCCCTCTTCCATTCTACTTAAGGCCTTGAAGAATTTTCTAGAAGTGGGGGGAAAAAATTGATTTTTGGAAAAAAAGAAAAAAACAACTGAACAACATACTCCTAATTTTAAAGTTTTGCAGGAATTATAAGAGGAACTTTTTTTCTCATACATGATACAGCATGCTTTACATAGGGCATTCCAAAGGCATATAGCCTCAGTGTTTTGTTAAACAGTTTATTTAATTGCATATCTAAGCAGATATTTACTGTTGATAGCAAATGTTAACATTCCGATAGTTTATGCACACTTGCTGTAGCCGAGATAATCTATTTAGCACTCTTTACCCACGTATTTTAACTTCAGTAGCTCATAAATTATTATTTTCAAACAATATTTTCCTCTGCATAATACAGCTATGAAACAAGCAAAGCTTACAAACGAATGCAGTAGTTCAAGAGACCACGTGATTCAAATTTGACTAAGGATATTAAATATACAATAAATGAACAAACAAGGCATTATCTTTAAAAAAAAAGTTGTATGCGTGATCCTCGGTCTTCTTTTAATCAGGAGGAAAAAAGAAGCAAGTGTAATTTCATTCTTTGGCTATTGAAAATGTGTTTTCTGTTTATCTATACTGAAGATGCTTACATATTGCTTTAGAGTTTCTTACAGTACCACAATTGTCCTGCACCAGTAAGTCAAAAAATGAACTAAAAAATTAGCTACCTCAGAGATCTTTATAAAGTGGGATCCGTTAGGAGTCATCACCATCACCAATTTCAGGCATTGCTAGTGGGAATTCACTAGATATCAGGCAAGATCCCAGGCAAATCACAAAGCCTGATGCTGCTTGGTATTTTCATTTGTTACCTGAAATAAATGTAAAATCCTCACAGGCAGATCTATTCACTGACACAGTAAGGAACATGGATCAGCTGTAACGGTGGCAACTGCTGGACTCTGGCTGGAACTTCCAAGAAAGGCGATGAATTCTTTGCCTAACTTCTTTCAATGCAAGGCAAGATCTGGTTTTGAAGAGAGCCAAGTCACAGGACTAAAATGCAGGTGACACTCAGAAGTCCAGCTAAATCAGTCAGTGGCCCTTCCGATTCTAAGCTATGGGATGAGAGAGGAGGATGTTAAGGAAAGCATGTAGTTATTCACACTGCTACAAGAGAGGTGCGTGACATGCAGCTACATACATAGATACAGAAACCGATCGTTTATTCCCTGGAATCATAACTGTGCGGAGCAAGTCTTCAGTTCATGTGTTAATGCTGTTATTGTAATGGCAATTGCCACATGTCAAGTGATGATGTAAAAAGGCATCTAGCCGTAGGATGCTGACAGTGTCCAGTGCTCCAAAGGAGCCGAGAACCTGTCATAGGCACAGCAAGTCTCAAGTAACTACTATTATTATTAAATTATACATATATGAAATTCAGTAAGACTTTAATTTCTTTTACTTCTCTGAACAAAAACACCGGAAACCCTCTCAAGGGTGTTCCAGCTTGCCCTCCCTCTCATGTTATTAACGGGCCAAAAGTTATCCGGTCTTTTAAAAATTCAATCATAGCACATGTTTTGTAACTTTCCACTGAAAGGGATTCGATGCCTGAACAACAGAGTGCATAAAAATTCAACTGCTGTCTGGCCAGAACATCTTTGATAAACCAATGGAGCAAATGCTGTAAGCAAATAAAAATACACCTGCTACTTAATGAACATGCAAGCTCAAAGATGGGTTAATAGTGAGAAAAGAGAAATACTCTTACCATGTATAGTTACTAATTTAATAATCCCCACAGCAGAAATAAAAAAAAAAAAAAAAAAAAAAAAAAGATGTGAAAAGTGCTATTCTCAACTGCATAAAGTATGGAGTATAAGGCTTTTTAAACTCAAGACACTTTCTACAACGGAATAGCTGTTTAAACATGAAAAACACTGGACTGAATTATCTCTTTCTTGGACCTACCTAAAAAAGAAAGCAAATCCTCCTATCGATCCTTCAAAGCCCTTATTCTCACCAGCATGCTGAGCCAGCAACAACAAAAAAAAAGCCAACAACAAAACACAGATGAAGTAAATCAGAAATATACCTGAGCACCGCTAACTGTGGAACTGAACTACCAGCCAGAGCCTAAAGAAGTCTGGTGAGCACGGGAACTTCTGACTCTGAAGGTCAGTAGTTACAGCAATATCTGGACCACTGAGAACAACAATTTGGGCTTTCATAATCCTATGTGAACAGAGAAAATTCAGTGAGAGATATGGAAAACAAGAATATTTTGCAACTGCCCTGGTCTTCATACTTCTGTCATAAATAGTTTTTTATTCTTGTAACATCCAGATTAACATTACACAATGGATATGTTATAAAAATAACAACATTCACACACAATCCAGATGCTCCTCTTTCCCATGAATGTACTGTTAGGGCATTTAACGTTCATCAAGCTCATACTTGTCAAAATCAGAACCCAAAAGCAAGAAGACAAGCTTTGAACAATGGGAGAAGAATGTATCTTCAGCCTACACACTCATTACCTTAGTTTTATAATTCAATGAAAACATGACTTCTTTTCTCCTGTGAGTTTGATCCTGTTTCTGCCAGGCAATAATTTTAGCTTTTTTTCTGCACCACTGGCAACAAACGAGAGGGTGCTTCCTTACAATGGCAAAATTACACTTTTGGAGCAAGATATAAAAACAATAAAAATAAGAAGGACCCTTGCCCAGCTACCTGCAATGCCTTACTTTCTACCCTCACTGACAACAAGCAGCCAACACCTGGGAGTCGGAGAGCAGAGCAGGCACGTTCGAGCAGCCGCATGGTGGTGGTTGCCCCTACTCCCAGGATGGCCCTCCTCAAGCGCTGTTTTTCCAGTTCTCCAGCTGAAAACATCTCAGAACATCCTGCGTGAGACAGCAGTTAAAATGAAGCAGTGCCGAAGCAGTACCCGCACAGCTGTCTGTCAGACGCTACACACTTTGCAGAAAGGAAGAACAATTCTTAAAGCTACCCTTAAAATTAGCCTTATAGCCAATGAAGGGTGTTTTAATACTTCCTTGATTTTATGTGAAACATTATTAACTTGCAGAAAAGTGACAGCCCCTGCTTATTCAATTTAAGGCACGGCAGACATCATTTCAGCTGAAATTTTCGCGAAGAAAATACTAATGCTCTCTGACTAGTAAATAACAAGGATATACTGGTATTTTTCATGATCACATGCAGCACAGACGAGAAAAGACTTCAAAAGGGTATTGCTACTGCTGTGAATTATGCTGCTATGAAAGCCTGAAAAACAGTACATAGGGCAACTTTAAACCTTTTCTCAAAGCACAAGCCCTACAGTTGTACACTATCACCTAACTGCAAAGCACAAAGTCCCAATCGATCTCTGGACTTTTAGCAGGCCTGTCATCCCACAAGCACAGACTTCCACCTACTCTTCCCTTTGCACGATGAGAACCTACAAACACGTCTGGGGTAAAAGGAACCTTTCAGGTGCTTGCCTAAAACTTGGAAAATTTAGGGTACTTTGTTGTTGCTGTTGAACGCTTCACTGCAATACATGGAGATCGATACAAAAGGCCTAAAAAAACGATGATAGGAGCAGTCAGAAAACTAGCTACGAGCACTGCACACTTCCTTTTTCACATCTAGCTGGGTTGGTTTTGGCAGAACTACCAGGACCACCACAAGATCCCGGCAAGGGAAAGGTAACAGACCAGAAGCAGCCCTGGAATGCTACATGGCCAACCAAGGTTCATCCCATTCTGTCTGGATTTCCTAGCAAAGCTGTTTCCAACACGGGCACCCCTGCTGTCAAAGAAGAAATTACAAGTCAAAATACTGAACACAGGGAGTTCTGTGCAAGCATGCAACCCCCTTTTTCCTTTTTTTTCTTTCTTCTTTTTGCACAGAGTACCTCTGAGAACACATCCCTGACTGAAAATTTGTTCAGCTAAAATTTGTCGGAGCTTTTAAAAATCCTCCTACCTTCCAAAAGAGACTCCGGCACCTGCTCACAGCTGCTTATAGGATCAAAGTTTTTTACTTGTGTTTCAGAGGCTTCCAAATAAAGAGCCTCACGTGCCATGCCCTCTCTTCCTTCCCCCTCCTCCACCACGCAACGCAGCGTGTGCGCCCTGGCTCAGGCTACCGCAGGCGAAGCAGAACAAGCCGTACCCCCGTCACTGCTCTCTTCCGAAGGGGATCTGCTAAGACAGACAAACTCGATGCTCCCCCATTTCACTTTGCACATCTTTTCAAAGCAACTGAACCGTTGAGCTCTAGTTCCTCACTGCTCTGAGCAGTTACACGTACCCACGCCACGGGCCCCGCTGATGAGAAAACAGGCACTGACTGTGCACTAGTAGTCCCCTGGTCCCATAAAAGTTTGCGGCGACGCAGTAACACCCCCTGCCCTCGCCCTGTGACACCCTAAGCCCCCCCCGAGCCGAGGCAGCCGGCTGCAGCTGGCGGCTGGATGGGAGCAGCCCGGGCACCTCGCACTCCCGGAAACTCCCCCGCAGCTCTGCGGCTCAGAAACCACCTCTCATTCCGGGAGAGGGAAAGCCCCACGCCGCCAGCGGGATTAGCAAGCCTCGCCGAGATGAGCAATACCTGGCCGCGATCCGTTATGCAAGCGGGGAAGCAGAACAACGCCAGGGAGCAGCCGGGAGGCCCGGGCCAGCAGGCGGAGGACGCTCCCGCCCTCCCCGCAGCTACCGAGGGAGTCACACACGTGCTCCAAGGGGGCGACGGGGCCGTGCTCGCTGCCGCCCGCCCGGCCGAGGGCCGCCGTGCCCGGGGCGGGCAGGGCCCCGGCGGGGCTGGCCCCAGACCGCGGCCCGGCATCGCGGCCCGGCGCGGGCTGCCGGCTTCACCTCAGGAGACCTCGCCCCGCCGCGCTCCCCGCAGCCACCTGCCTGCCAGGGGCTGCCGCGGCCGGCAGGGCTGACCCGCCGGGCCCGCGGGGGCGGCCGGCCGGTCGGGGCCGAGCCGCGGCTGCGGAGTCACCGCCGGCAGCCGACGGAGCAGCGCGGGTCGCCGCCTCCCATCCCCCCTCCCGCCCGCCGCCGGGGTGCCCGGACCCTCCCGGGAGCCGCGCCGGAGTGCGAGCCGGGCGGCCCTCGGCCGGGGCTCAGCATCCCCCCGCCGCCGGCCGGGCCCCGCAGCCGAGCGGCCAGGCGAGGCGAGGCGAGCGGCGCTCAGCCCCGGCGCGGCGCCTTCCCCGCCGGCGGGCGCCCCGGGGCCGCACCTCGCGGCGCCGCTGCCCGCCCTCGCCCGGGCGCTCACCAGAAGAAGAGCCGGGAGCAGAGGTTGGCATCCCGCAGCGGGTTGGGCTTCTCCTCGCGGGGCACCGCTTCCATGCCGCCCGCCGCGCCGCGCCGACCCGCCCGCCCGGCGGCGGCCAGGGCGCAGGACCGAGACGCGACTTCCCACCGCGGCAGCCGCCGCCGCTTTGCCGCCGGCCAGCGCTGTTTCCGGGAGCGCCGGCACCCCCCGCCTCGTCCCTCCCTCCCGCCGCAGGACGCCTCCTGCCGGCCCGGCTTCCCCGCGGCGCCCGTCCCGGCGCGGAGGCTGAGGCGCCCGGCAGCCCCGGAGGCCGCGGTGGGGCGGGAGCCGCCCCGCAGCCGCGCCTCCCCCGGGAGGGAAGCGGGGCCGCCCCGCTGCGGGGGGGAGCAGGCGCCCCTTCGCCCGGCGGCCGCTGGCCGCCTCAGCGCGGCCCGAGCCTTGCTCCGCTCTCCCGCGCTCCGCTCCCTCGCCTCGCTGATGGAGAGCATCTCCTCAGCGCACGCAGCACCCAGCCAGGGGCGAGCCCAGCCTGATGGGACCAAACCCCGCCAGAAACGCTTGCCTTCACCTCTCCTTTCTAGATGTTGCGGATACTTATGTTTTTTTAAAAAAAGACTTCTTGTCATCTTTCCAGCTTGGGCACGGGACCTGAAATAAGGGTCTGCATTCAGGGTGGCAGCTGCTGCAGCACCCAGGGAGCCGGAGATGAGCCAGAGACGGGTCTGAGTCCACAGACCCTCGGTGCGATCTGTCGCTCAGGGTAACGATGTTTAGGAGACTTTGGTGGTGCAAAGTGAAGTAGTTACTTAATTCCAGGAGATGGTGCGTCACAGAAAGCCTTGAAGCAATTCTCAAAAGTTCAGCAAGTGGTCACCGTACGCCTCTGTAGTACTGTCCTGTGGCCTGCCATGGGGAGTGTGACCAAAAGGAGCAGAGGAAACTGCAAGAGGCCTAAGAAAACAGGAGAGTGGGACATGTATCTGAAGTAACCAAAGAACTATTCATCTCCATGAAAAAATAATGAGCAGAATGGGTCCCTGCCATGCTGTTATTTCTCTGCAGTTTCGGAATCACAGGATGGTTGAGGTCAGAAGGGATCTCTGGAGGTCAGCT
This sequence comes from Platalea leucorodia, assembly GCF_965183815.1. Classification (NCBI taxonomy): domain Eukaryota; kingdom Metazoa; phylum Chordata; class Aves; order Pelecaniformes; family Threskiornithidae; genus Platalea; species Platalea leucorodia. The sequence goes on from NC_138824.1 coordinate 56,824,102, forward strand.
GGTCCAACCCCCCTGCTCAAGCAGGACAACCTAGACACAGTTGCCCAGGACCACGTCCAGACAGCTTTTAATGTCGCCAAGGATGGAGACTCCACAGCTTCCCTGGGCAACCTGTGCCAGTGCTCGGTCACCCTCACAGTGACAAAGTGTGTCCTGATGTTCAGGGGGACCCTCTCGTCTTTCAGTTTGTGCCCGTGGCCTCTGGGCCTCTCACTGGGCACCACTGAGGAGAGCCTGGCTCCCTCCTCTTTGCACCCTCCCTTTAGGTATTTCTATACATTGATGACCTCCCCCTGAGCCTTCTCTTCTCCACGCTGAACAGTTCCAGCTCTCTCAGCCTTTCTTCTTAGGAGAGATGCTGCTGTGCCTTCGTCATCTTTGTGGCCTTTCGTTGGACTCTCTCCAGTATGTCCATGTCTCTCTCGTACTGGGGAGCCCAGAGCTGGACACAGTGCTCCAGGTGTGGCCTTACCAGTGCTGAGCAGAGGGGAAGGATCACCTGCTGGCAACACTCCTTCTAATGCAGCCCAGGATACCATTATTTGCCACAAGGGCACCTCGCTGGCTCATGTTCAACTTGGTGTCCACCAGGACCCCCAGGTCTTTTTCTGCCAAGCTTCTTTCCAGCTGCTTGGCCCCCAACCTGTACTGGTGCATGCAGTTGTTCCTCCCCAGGTGCAGGGCTTTGCACTTCTCCTTGTTGAACTTCATGAGGTTCTTGCCAGCCCATTTCTCCAGCTCGTTGAGGTCCCTCTCGATGGCAGCACGACCCTCTGGTGTATCAGCCTCTCCTCTCGGTTCTGTATCATCAGCAAACTTGCTGAGGGTGCACTCTGTCCCATCATCCAGATCATTAACGAAGATATCGGACAGTTTTGGAGCCAGTGTTGACCCCAGGTGTACATCGCTAGTTACTGGCTTCTAGTTACCTCAAGCAACTAATCACAACCCTAATCTCCTAGACTACTTCCCCCTCCAGCTGAGCGAGCTGCAAGACAGGCACCATTCTTACATTGTGATTACTCATCTCATGCCCCCAGTAGCGACCAGCCCTATCTCTTCCCACTAAAATGCATTGCCAGTCAAACAATTAACAGGGCTGGCATCTGGCTTTCATTACGTGCATCGGAGTTGACACATTGCTGAGATAAAAGAGGGGTAGGGTCTGGGCTACACTGTATTATTGAAAAAACAGCATCAGTTCATGCTTGCAAGAATGTCATAACAACCGTAAGTCAGACAAATCAAGCTTAAGCTTGCTGTCAGCGAACACTGACGGGGCTGGCAACAGCATACGCTGCTTGAGCGTAGACGATGTGCCACAGAATTTTGCAAGCGGTAATTAGTACACTTGTCAACAACGGCCTATAGATCCTCCCAGATTAAAACAAGGACATACACTTACGGGAATGGTGCAGCGGTTTGAGAGGACGGGCTTTAACAAAATAACACTTTTATGTTCCAGAACCTGAATAATTAATTCAAATCATCTCCCAAAATGTATGAAGAAAAGCTCTGCCCATGAGCAAAATCTGTCAGGTTTAGGTTTCTCTGAAGCAAATTTGTCTAACTAGATACTCACAACAGAGTTAAAAAGTATGACAGCCCAGTGCAAGTGCCAAAACATCAATAAAGTTTGGGTCAGGCAGTGGAAGATGTAAGTCTTAAAACTGACTTCTATTCATGAAGCATTACCTTTGTGAAGTAAAATATCAGGCCAGTTGTCTTGCAGTGAAAGATTATCCAAACATTTCTTAGTTTGAGCAAGGAAGTAGAATACTGGTCATGAACTAGTCATTTATTTTAAGAATACAGTTAAAAGTATTAAAGTAAAATATTAAAGTAACCTTTTCCAATATTATTGTTATGGCAGGAAAAGGACAAAGAACAAACCTTAAGAAGTACATTTTTCCTTTGCCAGCATTATCAGCAACAAATGTTGACACTATTTAATTTTAAAACAAATACTAGTGTTTACTTCCAAGTCCAAAACAAAAAACTCTATGAAGTTTTGGAGAAGGGAAAACTAAAAGGGAAGGGGGAAATAAAATTCAACCAAAAAAAAAGGATATCCTGAAAGCCAAATTAATCTGTAACTCTATCTGTCAAGTGTGCAAGTAACCATTAGAAACTGATGCAGTAATAAAGAAGTGTGAAGCAATTAGCAACAGAGGTGCTCAGGAAAACCTAAGGCTGCACATGGAGAGGAAGGGGAAGGGAAAGTAGCACAGTAATGCAATTAATAATCTTCTTTCTATTTTTGGGGGGAGAAGAAAAGCAATTGCCAATTTATCCATTGAATATTTTGCTATGGCAACAGTATATTCACAACATGGAAAGAGCAAGGTATATAACAAACTAGTCAAAGTGCAACTTATATGGATAGCCGTCTAGCAAAGCCAACTACTCAGATAGGGTCATGGCCAAATTAAGCCAATGGCATCTGAATTAAACCTGTTATGCATGTACATCGTGCTAGGGAAATCAATTAGATGATCACAGAGGATGTCACAAACATGCAAACACACAAGATTCCCTATTTATTCAGTGCACAAGAAAGACAATAGTCACTAAATAAGCATCTGTATGATGTGTGGCCTTAAGCCTTCTTTGCTCTACTCTCTACTCGTTCTGAATACAGTCAGACTGACAAGTTTCTTCATGTGCATTTTCTATGGCACTTATCACTAGAGTACAAGGAGTTCACAAACATCTGCTTTTCTCAAAGCACTTAGAAGATAATTGGGCAGTTTCAACTAATTCCCAGATGGTGAATAAAAGTATGTGGATCTTAAGGTAAAATATAGCCACTGACCCCAATTATGCAATAGGAACCTAAAGCTTAGTCTTTCAGAGGATGTAGCACTATCACCTTTCCCTTTCAGGCAAGCAGCCATTGATTTCAGGGCTGAACAGTTTCTCCCTGTCAGAGCCCAGGGCCTCGAGACAGGTACCTAGAAAACCAAGAAGACATGTGCACGAGTGTGTCTGAAAAGTCTGGATAAAAGTTTTGCTGAGCACTACGTGGTATCTCTGAGGCAGTACTAGGGACAGAATCAGATTCAGAGCTGCTTGAAAGACATCAGAGGGACTAGTTTCCCAAAGACAGGCTATGATAGCAGAATGTGAAGGCTTTACAACAGTACATTGTTTAAGCTTAATGGTTTTGATTGAAGCCAGGCAGAAAGGCAGACCATATGCCTGCCTAACAAAACGAACAGGCAGCCTTGTTTCCCGCCATGCCACAGGCAAGAAAGCAGGCTGTCTCGCTGGCTGTGAGCCCAGCTTGTCACTCTCCAGTGGCCTGACTCATCATCCTGCTGACGTATCCACTGGAGAATAGTTTCTCATCCTTCTGCAATACAGACATATCAGCCTGTTCTTGTTCAGCTGCAGAACAGAAATGCCAATGCTCCAGAACGAAGCTGTAAGTAATTTTGATATTTTGATCTGGTCATCAGCATATAATACCAACAATCTTCCTCGGATGCTCTTCCTATTTGTTCCTGTGACCCCACTAGCCGTCTCTATTTCCCACATATCTTTAACTACCTGCATCAATTTTCTACATGCCATAGTTTCTATTAACTGACTTATTCATTCTCCTCAAGTTATGGTGCAATTCAGGTGGCTAAGCAGAGGTGCCTTCTTCCATTTTAGACATGGTAGGGTATTCCACTCGGCCACAAGTTACCACTCCAGAAGGTTTCAGGTCTTCCATTAATTGTGTCGTATCTGCCCGTCCCATGCTGATGTATCTGGTGCCTTATAAATGACAGTAGGCACCTATGTTTAGGCAACTGAATCTCGCCCTTACCATCTTCACTACTGAATCCGTCTGGGTTTTAAGCTGGAGTCCTCTCTGTCTTTGACTGCCACATTAAGGTTGTTTTGGCCAATATGATTCTTCCTAAAGAGCTCTTAATTTCCATTCACATTTTTCTATCTGAATGTCACACACACACGTACATGCACACACACACAATGTTTCTGTTAACTTTCATCATTTATTTCTTTTGATGTTTGGATGTTTAATTATTTGCTTTACACAAAACTATGTTACAGTCATTTATCCATAGCAAATAGTTTCTATTGATTATCTGCTATGATAAGATTCAAAACAGTTACTTTCTATTAAATATTTGTTGCGATAGAAAATTATCAGAAAAAATTGTACTAAAAGTTAAAATTGGCACACCTACCACCTGTTCAGTTCCTCCTAACAATTTAATCTCTGCACTTCATGCACAGATACTTAGCGACCGATACTTCTGTAGGATGATTTGATGAGCTTACAGCAGGCCTTCAGCAGCAGCTCCCTGTGCTATTAGTGAAAACACCGATTCATATGTATTTACAATATTGCTGTCCTGAGCTACATAGCCCTCTCTTATCCATTCCTAAGCAGCAAAGAGCTTATTTCACTGTTCCAGTCTCACCAAGTAATAGACATTAAATTTTTTGCTTCTATTCATTACAGTTTCAAGTCTTCCGTTTTTTAACCCACATTTCTAATATTGATAATACAGCTTCTGAAGAGCAAAGTCTTTCTTTACATTTTCTATAAACTGATGCATTGTGGAAAATCTTGCACTTTATTTGCCTTCTTCCTATCCTGACCTCTTGCTTTTCTAGCTTAACACTAGCCAGCACAGCCCAGGATAATCTCCAAGCAACGGTGAATTACAGTAACAGAAAAATTAAATTGAACTAGTTTCAGGGCAAGGGTGAGTCAGCAAATAGAAAACAAACTTCTGTGAGTATTGTGCAGACTGTGACTGATGGCCTAGGGAAATAAAGACTTCCCATTCCTGACATTTAAAAAACAGATTAGATTAATCTTTGTCATGATGTTTGATCAACACAGGCAACCTGGTCCAAGGGTAGGAAGTGGATTAGCTGACCTCCTGACATGCGTGTTTTCTGTGAATGCCAGTGTCCATGGACTCATTTGACTAGGCAAGATTCCCAGGGTGTTGCTATGACTTCCACACAACAAAGGGGAAAATTATTTTTAAAAAATTCTTCTCAGAGCCTGGAGGTGAATGGTAGATCTCCGCTTCAGTTCATCTAAGTCTGGTTTCAGCGATGCTGTGCTCTCGCTGTACGGATGAGGATCTTAGGCATAAGAGTTTTGTATGAATTTTTTAAAGCAACATTTAGGACATACTGATCTGATCTGAATTCTCTCAGTGCCAGGAGGCACACAAGGCGCGAACATCGTTCTTCCACTTCGATCGGTCCGCGGCTGCGTGCTCTGGAGTCAAGGGCCACAGCGCAGCATCTTCCGTCGGTTTCCCCCTCAGGACACGACCGATCCAGCTCCATCTCCTCCTCCTCACTTCGTTACCGATTTTCTCCATCATTTCTGATGCTCGTCATTTCTGCAACTTTTTTTTTTTTTTTTTTTCCGGGAGGAGGTAGTTGGCCTCCTACCCAACCCCCATGACTTGGAGGGCCAATGGTTTTTCTGTCAGGGTGGCCTTCCCTTAGGCTGCGTTGGTTCGCGGCACCTTCTTCAATTTTATCCGGTGCACCCTCCAGAGAGGGATCCCCTATCCACCACCCAGGGGACGCGCCTTCTAGCCGTGCAGCCCCAGCCGAAGGATTTAGGACATACAACACTGAGAAAAGCAAAATTCAAGTGACTTCAGTAAGAAAGCTCTGTTTTCAAAAGTGACTAAGAAGACATGTAATAAGCTAGCAGCAAACAACATGCTTCCACTCGAGTTAGTAAAACCTGTGCTTCTTTCAATGCTTTTCTTGATTACAGCATTCCCGTGCACTTCCCACATTTATTTACATGAACATTGTTTCCATTGCGTGATCTCTTGCATTTGGTGTCAACCTAAATAGGCAAGAGGGAGAGGAGAGAGATCAAAAGTGGAAGCATAGAAGTTCTCCCTTGCCTAAGGAGTAAAGAAGAAAAAAGCAATGGTGAGCACTCATAGCATTTACAAGCCACAGAGCAAATCAATCAGCAGGTCCACCATTATGGCCCAGATGTTTCTGGTTGGTCCTGAAGCAACTCTGCTTCCATGCTAAAATCAGAAAAATGGACATTGTACAGATGGTCAAACAAAACTCCTTTCTTTCGAGAAGGATTCCTTTCCCTCTAGTAATAACACAAATAATCAACAAGGTCAAGAAGAAAAGGCACGTAAGTCACTTTGCAGAATGAAACTTCACCATCAAGATCATCTGGATCCTGATCATATTTCATTTGGCATTGCCAGACTTAAACTTAAGAAAGTTATTTTTGGTGATAGCAAGGGGAAAGAAGACAGCACAGATGATAAATTCATACGTTACTAGATAGATCTGAGTTTTTTCCTTCTGTAACATAAAGCCACAGAAAAGCTTGCTTAAATTGAGTGGCACAGTGTGGCTTTTGCCCAACTGGGGGTTACCAACTATGATGGGATGTTGGACATAATTAAAATAATTTCTTTTGTTCCAAGACAGTACTTCTGACCTGAAAATAGAAACTGCAGATGGTACAACCAGAGGTCTTGAGTCTATACACTTTATTCAAATAACAATGAACCTAAAAAGTATGATATCTGTTTTTTCACTTTTTCTGAGATGCTTTGATAGTACTTGCTGCCATCACCGGACTAAGCAAAAGCCTAATGTCATCCAGCATCCTGGATGAAGATGGAAAAAACCCTAGAATACTGCTAGGTCCAATAGTATTTAGAGCTCACAAAATTAAACGCTTATGTAGGTTTTAACAGCAAATGGAACACACTCACACTGCACACTGATAATTTCATTTCTACCTTTAATAAGAACCTCACAATGCAAAGTCAAATACAACTGTGTGTGCATACACTGTTAGCTTCAGATACAGGCACAGAAGATGACCAGCTATTATAGCAAGACGCTAAGGGCAGGAAAATTTAAAAAAAAAAAAAAAAAAAAAGGCTCAGTGTTTGACAATTATTATTCATTTTTCTGCTGAGACAGGAGAGGATGGTTTACTCGGTTCTCAATACTTTACTGGAAAGCTAGTGACAGATGGGAAGGGGAAAAGGTAATTCTGTCCAAATAGAAATAAATTAAGGCCAGCAGAGTGTCGATAGGTCAGGGGATGAGAACAGAGCCAATTAGTCACATGTAAAAACATAAGCCATGTTCAAAATATGTCATATCTGACCTGGATATGAGGCACTTACCATCAAGTATAGACAGTCAAATCAGAACACAAACAATGTTAAACGACTGCAAACATAGTTACTCTCAGCCTTGGCCAACGCAGTCTGACAATACTGTTATCATTCGACCTTCTTTAGCTCTCAGCTGCCTCACCAGGGTCTAGCACTTGTAGGTCCGTGGACTGGATTTTTGGCTGGGTCACACAGAATTTCCACCTTTTCCGGAGCACCCAGAGTTTGAGAAGAAACAGAAGTTTCTCTGACACTTCTGGGCACAGCTCTCAGCAGAGCACCAGTTACCTGCCAGTGCAGAGCTCCCAAAAGGCAGGGTTTTTTGTCCACATTTCCTTGGCCCACATATCCCCCTCATCTAACCACATACCGCTGGGCAAGGCTCTTCTTCCTTAATTCTTTCTTGGCAGCCTGACACCAATCTTGGATATTGCAAGCAAGGATGGACTAGATACCAAGAACACCAGAAGCTTTTTCTGAATTGCATGCATTTTGTGAGTCAGAATTTACATTATAAGATTTGTAATGTAATTATTGTACTATATTTGTGCTACATTCTTTATCTATTTGGTTTACTTTAAAATTATAAATTTGAGCCCAAATACTACAAAAGTCTACACATATTGATTCACAGTCACCAAGGATATTTACATACCCAATGTTTTACTGTGCATAGATTCTTACAACATCTTAATCACTGTTGCACCTGGGTATCTTCTAGCAACACATTAAGTACCATGACTAACATGTGTCAAGCGTTGTTTATTCTTGCTCTCAGCCTGTTTTGCTTTAGCGCAGCTTCAGGCTAATATGCCCACAGCTGTGTTTAGGTTAGAGAAAAAAAGACTGAAGCAGTATATATTGCTGTTAGAGCAGAAGGCAACAAGGCCTTCCTTAGTGCTCCCATGCCATGACTATTTGTTTCTTTGCCTCAGACAAACCAAGGTGGAAAATTTTGTCTCCTACACAGAGAGGCTTGCTCTTACAGAGGGCCATTCTACTTCCTCTGTGGTGGGAAGATGTTTACCTTGGTTATTCAGGCATTTGTTTAGATCTCTGAGAACAAGCAACAGTGCACTGGGAGGGCAAAAATTGAGATCTTGCATTTAGCCATAGTTTATGGAAGGCAAAGCAGAGAACAGACCACAGATACGTGTTTATAGTTCTCTGTATTACCCTGGGGATGTGCACCTTGTATTCTGGGTATTTCCTATGGGCTGAGGGCTTCATGTTGAAGTGCACAGAGTGGGTGTAGTCCAGAGGGAACAGGCAGGTGGGTAATTATAAAAAAGAGAGAAGAATGCCATGGCTTCAGATGCGTCACGCCAAACTGAGTCACAGCCTCCTATTCTATGGGAGATAAGAGAAAGAGGTATTCATGTTTGCTAAGATGCAAAAGGTTAGCGTTGGTGAGACATGTGGGAGCACTCCCATGCCATGACTTGAACTGGCCAGATGTAAACTCATGCCTATGCACCTTCTGCTCTTGCTCTTAAGTTGCGGAGCATTCCTGGGAATCCTGTGGCCATGTTTGCATTCCTTACATTTTAATTTTTTTGTTTGTTAGTGCCCTCATCCTTGCCAAACATTTCTTACTTCTCTCCTCAAATTCTCTGCCTGCAGATTCATTCTGATGGCCTTTCAACCTTTAAACCCTGGGCCAGAAAGATATAAAAAGGCTGTGGATGTTTTCCGAAGAGGAGTGGTAATTCCAGGCACAGCACCAGGAGGAGAAGTAGCCATGAAGTTAGAAATGTCAGCATAAGAACAACAGCTGTGGCAGTAAGGACTGCTAGGTGAACCACAGAGAACAAGAACAGAAGAAAGGCTGGGAGCAAGTATACTCCAAGGCTTGGGGAGGATGTGGGTCCAAACTGGTGTCAGAGAGAGAAGCAAGGAAAATGCAGTAGAAGGATAGAAGACTGAGCATGATAAAAATAAAAGAGAGGCGAGGTTAACCATGAAAGGGGGATAGGGAAGGAGGATGGTTGTGTCAGGTACTAAGATGACCAGCAGATGGTGAAGTGTGGAATAGCTGCCTTGTCCAACAAGCCAAGTATATGCATCAGGTCCTGACAACAACTGAAATTCAAGACCAAACTGACAGAGAGGAAACCCTTTTACAAATCCCCTCAGTTGTGACCAGGGGCAGGCAGGAACAGGTGGGATAAATTTGTGTGTATATTTATAGGCTCATACCACTGTGCATGGGATAGCTTTAGGCTATATCAGTAGTCACATCTGCAGTTCTGTTTCTGTAACTAAATGCATTTCATACCGTTCAAAATACACTCCACAGCAGCAAACTGTTATACCATCATCCCTCTTGACACAGAAAGTTGGTGCCACCGTGTGTGCTCCTTTCTTCTCTGGATCATCTTCAGAGGAGATGACCAGCCACCAGAGGGTTGCACAGAAGTACCACCCCTCTCTCTGGCAGTAACTAAAAGGAAACACAAAACCTTCCCACCTCCTAAGTGCAGGCAGCACCAGGATTATCCTTTCCCAACAAGAGGCTCTGACTGAATTAGTTTTCCACAAACCTGCCATGCTGCTAACGATGTAGGTGGGATCTTTTCGAATCCTCCCTCCAACATGGCACCCATGCTGATGGCTCTTCCTTCCCGCTTTTCTCAAGAACAGAGGAAAATGGAGTGTAAAAAACCTCAGTGAACTCTGTCATTTTTCTACAAGGTAACCTTTATAATGCAGACTTTTCAGGAGGATTGGATAAATCACTGTCTTCATAGTTTGATGCTGAGCTCCTTGAGGATTGACTATCCTTTTCATTCTTTAGTGGTCCAGTACTGGTATAGTGCTTCTACTTTGGGAGCAGGATTCCCAGGAGCTACATTATCACAGAAAAAGAATAAGAATAATCTTGCCAGCTTTTGTTCTACACATTAAATAATGACACTTTGAAAGAGTCATTTAACCTGCCAAATTTTTAAAGATATTTTCCTTTAGTAATTTTATAAGAATGGTATTTCCTTATAGGAAGGTCATTCTTTGAAGGAAGAAGGCCCACCCAGAATAAGACAACTATAGCATTAGCAATTTCTGTATTGGAACATTTGTGAGTAGGTGAACTGGGTAAGTGCTGCAGAGTTTCTATTCAGCAGGAGTGACTCAGTACACCCAGCTGTTTTGTTGGACACATCTGCACATAAATTAGAGTGAGAGGACCCAAATAGGTAAATAGGAGTAAATAGGACATTTGGAAATCAAAACAGAACTAGCATCCTACTGAGCTCCCAGTAGGCTACAAAGCCTGTTCCTATCCTTTGTATAACCCCTGCGAGTCCAAATATGAAATACATCATTAAGCATCCCTGCAGCTCTTACTTATTCAGAAAGATTTAAGCTGCTGGGAGTCCAGATCAGATACGAAGTGCCACATGTTGTCACTTCTATGTGAACTAGGTGACCTTTCAGATAATTTCTCTAAAGCTGTGGCAACGTTACAAAAGAAACATGGAAATACAGTTCTCATCTGTGCCACAAGAAAAAAAAAATCACACATCATCGCAATGATAATGTAATATGGCCTAATTCCATAAATGCCTAACTGATATAAGCCTGTATTTTAGTTTCTGCTAATGCTGCCTTACAGTAGCCAGAAAACAAGTTTAGAGTTTTACTTTAAGCTGAGAACTATTACAGGTCATAAAGCAAAATGCTTAGGCTAAGCACATCCTTATCTCTCTAGTGGGACATGATGCTAAAAGCATCATTTGCAAAGCATGTTTAGAGTGAATGTAATTTATACAAATGACAAGGAGCCAATACAGAGGGCAGAAAAGTCCATGTTCTTTAGCAGATTGCAACTTAAAAAAACCCACACCTAAATTTGTTCGCAGCTGAACAAGTAGAGAAGAAAGCAGAGAGAGACCTACCCTATGTTCCTATGGCCGAAGAAATCTGTAGTAGCAGGGGCTCCCAAGTTTGTGGCTTGACCAGTGAACTATCACAGCTCCCAGCACTTGTATAGGGAAATTTTAGCTGCCATGACAACCATTTTTTTCCTGGTTGACTGCACTGTGATAAATAATCGATTAAACCCTTTTTGTTTATGTCTCTAATCTAAAAGGTTTCTTTAGTGAAACAGTCAATTTAAAGGTTTTGCTACCTACTCATACAACAACTAGCACAGTTCAGCCCTGGCTTGGAGGAATGGCAGCACAATTAAATAATAATAAATGACAGAAGATAGAGAGTCAAAGCAGTAAGGGAAGTGGAAAAAGGATGCTCCTTTGGTGGTTAGATGGATGGATGAACCTATGTGAACGATACTTTTATTTCATTATTTGATGGTAATTTCACAGAAAATGTTAATTTCAGGTTGAAAAAAGCTTTTTATTCAGCCTGTGAATCTGAGCACTTTACATTTTTAACCTTAAAAGAAATTCCAGACTGAACAAGTAATTTCGAATAGAAGAATCAAAACATTTTATTTAACATAAAAATAATATTTTTCTTTTCTTTTTGCTGTTATTCTCAATTTGGATTTTTTTGACACAATTCAGTGAATTCAGAACAAATTGTCTTGCCAGAATTACTTTTTTTCCATAAAAGACTACTGAATATTTTGTAATGCATTTCAAGAAAACTATGATCCGAGGAACCTTCAGAGAATTATTTTTTTATTTTATTTTATTTTTCTATTTGACATATCTTAATCCCTGTATATCCCCTTCCCTGTCTTTCTTTTCATGCTGACTCAGCAGTAGAGATAGTGCTCCTCTACCTATCCCCACTAAAAAATTAAGTTTAGAATTTGTCAGACCCGAAACTTTTAATTTAGATTTTATTAGGCCTGAAGCAATCTCTCACTGCATTTCATTTCTCTCAGCCCACATTTAAATTTATCACTAGTTGGCTTTTTATCAACATCCCCTTTCCGTGACTAGCAAGCATCGTTTCTCGGCTCCTCTAGCACTACAGTTTCATGTGTTCTTTTTAAACTGACTCCAAACCAACATTTCTAAAACTTGTGGTACATGGGGCACGTGGTTTTTTTGGAATTAAAATTGGATGGCACATGGCAGATATCTCTAATTTACCTTGCTGGGCCCATAACGCAGCAGTCCTGCCCCTCAGCTCCAGGGGCCACTAGCTCTTGCCAGGCTCACGCCTCTTCTTGCACAAAACCTTCTGAGAATTTCTGCCCTAAGGAGGACCACAAGCAAAACAGATGGACTCTGAGCAACCATGAAGAAAACAGAAGGTAAAATGTCGAACAGGATGATGGCTTTTCAAACCAAAAATGTTATATTTATTACCAGATTTAGGCAGTATCTGGTTTAAAGGCTTCTACTCTTCTGATCCTATAAAAGAGCATTTTTATCTTCTAGAATCAGTGCATTTACAGGCTGAGGATGCAAGTAACTGAAGACTTAACTGAAGCAATATATAATGTAATTCAACCCTCCTGGTTTCATTTATGTTTTTTATTTGTTACTGGGACATAAAGCTTTGATATTTTACAAAGGGTACTCAGAATAGAATTTTTCTAATGAATGTGGTAGTGGCAAGATTTTTTTCATACTTTTTAATACTTGCTTTTTTACTGTGTACTCTCAAACTTTCTATTTTTCTTTCCCTTAAGACTTTATCTTTTTAAAATTTGGCACAGTATTGGGGTTTTTCCTTTCTTTTGTCTCTTTGAAAGTCAGAGGTCTGCTTTGTTCATGTTCTTTCATGTAAAAGGCATTATCAATAACATCTGCACAGGCACTGGAATAATTAACCTTTTCATTTTTATTATAAGCAGATTTTTACGATTACATAGATGCATTTCTATATTAGTCAGAGGATGCAATCAAGATCGAAAGCATGCACTGCACATATTCTTGCACAGACATAGACACAGCCACTTCCCTAAACAGCTACACACAACTGTCTCCATCCAGTTGGTCTCCTCTCCTGCCCAGAAACAGATCTGACATATGAAAGATCACAGCAGACAAAAAAAAAAATCTTAAATATTCAAACGCGAATGCATTTTTTTTGAAACTTACAAAGAAATAAGAAGCCACTTATCCCTGCTATGCCCTCATGTAGAACTTTATTACCAACTGCCCAGTTTTAATGGGTACCACAACATCCATGGGGATGTGCTTTAAAAGAACAGTTTCTCCCTAGGTATGCCATCTTGAACATTAAATGCACACTTCAGGCACGAGTGCTTTAACCGTAGCATGAAAGATGAGCAGCACCAGTAACATCTCCAACAACCATTTTAAAAAAGGAAGCGCTACTCAATTAGGCAGTTTTCCCTAGGAGGGCACTGTCTACGCTGCAGAGCTCTCACAGTGACAGGCCCCAAAGGTGGAACATCATACCTGCAGCACGCACTCCCCTTGTGCTCCATATACCCCCGCTGACCATGTCACACAGCTGCCTCATGCCTTTATCCATCAGGGTCTAATAGCAAAAGGGGAGGTAAAAATCAAGAAACAGCCCTGCAGGCTAACAGCTTTCCATATTGACCCCCAGGGTTTTCCTGGGGTATACCTGGCAGCCCTGCTGGGGTCACTGACCTGAACCCATTCCCACAGGCCCAGCCTGCCCCAATGCTGGCGTGGGGCAGGACCTTTCTGCCTCCTCACCCTATCCCACAGCGAGCCGTGTGCTTCCCTCCATCCCTGGCTTTTGGCAGGACGCCTGGATGCCCCCCGCTTTTTGGGTGCTCCAGATTCAGAAGAGCTGAGACTACGGGAGGGCAGAGGGCACATCCTTTTGGGGGACATAGGCGAAGCCTATCTGCAACAAGACAAGTTTGCAACCCAGCAAAAGCCAGTTACCATTGCTGATATACAGGATAGATCATTTTGATTCTGCTCACAAAGGCCACGGGCAAATGTAGACCCTTACAACCAGCACCCAAGAATGGCAATCCCGTGCTCCCTATGGGCTTCCGAAGGCAGTGTAACATGGGGACTCTCACTCTCAGACCACCATAGAAAACTCAGAAATTTGGCATTGGATAGTGGGCCTTCACTGCCAGGGGTCTGAAAGACTCCACAACATCAGATGAGACTTTCCTGGCTATACCTTTCACAGAAGACTCCTGAATTAAATGTGCATTTTGCCTATAGCTTTTAGCTCCAGCCAACTCAGCCCAGGCAACTCAGCCAGCTAATGTGGTTAGAACAACACACAACTATCTAATGAGAAAGTCCCAAGGATAAAACAAGATATCTAAGCTCCCTGCAGCGCCTCGAGGCCCGTTCCTGTTTTTCTCCCTCGTTTCAGAGGGAGCTTGCAGTCTGTTGCAGGCACAACCCCCTGCCAAAACCAGGCTCTGGTATTCTTCCAGAACAAACCCATGAAGATTTTTTTCTCAAACAGGGGAGAGCTAAGTTTGTTTTCTGTCAGAGATGGTGCCTTTCCACATCGCCAGCTCTGGCAAGCTGCGTGCATTTCTAAGAGTCCTGGAAAGTATTTTTCCCTCCCTCAGAGCAAGCGGGCTAGACTGCGGGGGTGGCTGCATCTCTGCAGAGGAGTGGTGGGATGTCCAGCCAACACTGAAAGCCTTGTTTGCTAATGCTGTTCTGCTGGGGATGCCTTTGACAGAGCAACACCACTTCTGCACTAGTAAACTAAGCAGTGCCGGGGCACAATTTTAGGCTAAGTGACACGGAGTACACTGAATGGTGTTTCCTTCTTGTGCATCCAGTCTAGCCAGAAGCTAGGTAGGAGTAAGACAGCTAGTGAGTGGGTCATCTTGTGCCACCTTGTCTCTCTGAACTGTGTTACCGCTGCCATTTTTGGAGCAGATGAGGGCAGAGCCAAGTTTTGAGGCCTCTGAGATGCAGGCTGGTTAGAGATGGATGAGAAGAGACAGCAAAGACCATGAAGTATGGGGAATGTTTGACATCTTCTCTCTCATGTGTTTCTGTGTACCACCTTTTGACAATTTTGGTGCCTACTGTGGTGCCTATGCTGAACCACTTGCTACTGCCTGAAGAAATAAGGGAAGGGGGACCATATCCAGGCAAACACAAGACCTGAGAACGTGATGTCATTGTTACATTAAAAGTGGTGTCAACCTCACAGCAGCGGCTAACACACACCAACTAGCTGGTGAGCAGCATGAGGTCATTGCTCAGCTCTGCTTCATGAACTGGATGATTTTGTTTTCTGTTTTATCTGCTATTGCTTATGACATTAATATGGTCATAATAAGCTTAACTCTTCCTGTTGCATTTGGTTGTACAGGACCTTGGCCTTGAAGGCGTTCCCAGGAGCACTGTAATAGGACAGCGGCCCCTGGATTTGAGACTGGCAGGGGTATGTAGGTGCCTGGGCTCTACGTTAATTTAGATGATGTAATGTAGGTATCTGCATGACTAAGTCTGTGGGCTTTGCAAACATGAACAATGATGATCGATGGTACTTGCACATTAAGGCAATCCACTTGATTTCACTGCAAAGCAATTGTGAAAAAAAAAATCAATTTGCTCTTTCAGGATTAGGATCTTAGTACATATCCTCGTGCGTGACTACAGGACACTTTGTGAGATGCAATAAACTTCTTAAGTACTATTACGTTATCCTCCGCAGGTCCAATCTGTGGCACATTTGTAGCATGCCTGAATTGAGTCCATTAGAGATTTTTCAACAAAATCACCGTAACAGAGTTTTAAAGAAGAACTGGGCTTTTTAAAGGCATTGATTTGTTTGCATTTTAAATAGAGAGTAGTAGTACTACGTATCAATTTAAAGCACTCCATCCATTTGACAGTGCACAGAAAGCATGAGATAGAGACTTCAAAGTAGACATCATCTACATGAACCCCAAGCCTGAGTTTCCAAATACAGGTCAGGTCAAACATCTTAGCAAATGTGTTGGTTTTGCTCCATCTGAACCCTGAGGTAATCAAAAGATTTAAGACTGTCTCCCGAGGAAGGTAAAAGCTCTGCTCCTATTCAAACTATTCAAGAAACAGCGGAACTGATAGACCTGCTGTTCCCTTTTTTTGCAGCAAAGAATGGAACTTCTGTTACTTTGAAACACTTGGAAATTAGATTAAAAGATTTTGCAGATGATCCAGTCATTAGAGATGCAGGAATTTTTAATTTGTAAAACTGGCCTAGTGACAATGACTCCCTCAAGACCTTGGTAGAAAGAAGCAGTTCCAGAAGCATGGCCACACTGTAGGCACCTTTCGGAAGCTGAAGGATACAGAGGCACTGAAGCATTGCCACAGGAGAAAGAGCCCAGATCTGCATCCAGAAAGTGAACCCTGCACAGATTGCTTCTGCACTGTATGGCAGGAGGTATTGATTTCCTCACTCATGTGGAAATTATAAAGATGTTGTGTCATTTTTGCTTTAATATCAGCCTGAAGAATCTCAAAAAGTTTTGCACACTGCAGAAGGAGTTTGTGTCCCACTAAGTGCTGATATCAATTATGAGAGGAGAACAAACCAGATGGAAGCTTTTCTGCTTTACTGATTCTGAGCGATAAAGATAACACAAGCCTAGACTCTATGTTTAGATGGTTCTTCACATCAAAATTATTTCAGCTTTTTATCCTGTTACACTGGATAAAATAAAATATACAAGATGAGATGATGTTAGGTGTCTCCCTATTCGACTACGTTCCTTACTTGCTAGGCCCCAGCGTCAGTTCTGATGTCTTTTCTGAAATCATGAATCTTGCATTGGCGGCTGTGTGGCTGCCTACGGCAGCAGCTGAAGTGTGTCGCCGTCCCACTTGCTCCGTAATCCAC
The DNA here is from genome assembly GCF_965183815.1 of Platalea leucorodia. NCBI lineage: Eukaryota > Metazoa > Chordata > Aves > Pelecaniformes > Threskiornithidae > Platalea > Platalea leucorodia. The sequence goes on from NC_138824.1 coordinate 56,841,012, forward strand.
TGGTCACGCAGTCTGCAGGATTCACCTAGGAGCTGGGGGTTTGGATTTACACAAGTTGAGGAATGGGACTTCCTCTTCTTTGCTGACTGCTTTAATTAATATATTATTATTTTTCAGAACTGATTGTTGCCTTTTTCCATTTCTTCCTCTTCCCCATCTTTGCTAAGGCAGGCATGAGCCGGTCACCTGCATTCCAATGCATAATGTATGTACTAAGCACAGAACAGATCCAGGCCTGGGGCACTTCCTGTAGCCCTCAATAGGATGCTTAAATCCAGGAGACACAGCATTTTAGACCACCCTTTGGTACTCTGTTAAGTCTCACATATGCCCTAACTCTACAGCCTTCTGGTGCTACAAATCCCATTCAAAATCAGGGAACTTAGTTGCAAAACTACCTTAATTTCTTCCTTTATCTTAAATTGAATCATCTCATGACCACTTACTTGGAAGTTTTACCCCAGAACCAGATCTTCCATAAAGCACGCTTTTCAAAACCATGTTTAAAATTACATTCAGTTCCTGATGTATAAATTACTATTTGGAGAAGAACCTGTCATCTCTCACAGTCAGAAATTATATGCTCTGCTGCTCCTAAAGAAACAGGAAATGCACATTTTCAATATGTATCAAGAAAGTTTGTGAGCACAAGGAGGAGTAAAGCAGCTCAGGTAGCTAACATTTTGAGATTACATCCATCTATGTCTGCCAAGGTTTTACATTACAGAGTGGACACGTAGTCAAGGACTGGTCAAGAAACAGGGAGAGCTGGCACAACAGGATCAACAAAGAACAGAGACAGGGAGCAAAAGAGGCTAATCAAGAACAGACAGAAACCGCAAAGGAATTTGTTGCCAAAGCATCACGTCCTTTTTGGATTCCCAAAAGTTACATTCCACCTCAGTGATTCCAAATTATCAGAGCTATTTACCTTTTAGATACAATTGCCAAAGTTTGTGTTCCTCTGCAAAATTTACTTAGGTGGTCTTTACCAGCATTACCCAAGCAGCTAAACTTTTAAGGCACTTTGACCTAGATGGTTTCTTGTCTAGCCACATTTTCCTTCCTTATTTTTTGCAATCTTATCACATTACTGATATGCATATCATATTAACGATAGGGACTGCCTTCATATTTTCTTTTTCTAGAGCGGTATATACCCCCTCAAATGAATATTTCACTCTTAATTTCTGTTTCATTGTTTGTATGTGTAGTCACACCCTTATCTTAGTTTTATCAGAGGAAAGTACTCGGTGGCAAAGGAGCAAATTCCATGCTTGCATTTAAAGAAGATAAAAGATATATTTTGTAAGCACGGCTTTCAAAACGTTATCTGTCTATCTGTGTTCAAGAAACAGCGTTAGTATTCAACCTCCTGAAGTGGGTAGAAAATATGAAAGGCAAATAAAACAGGTGAGTAACGTCAGCTTTGTGGAAGGTGTTAACAACAAGGGCAGTTCCACTGACCTCGGTGGAGCTATGGCCAAATGAGGCTCTGCTCTTGGCGCTGGCCTTTGGACGGAGATCTGTGAAGTATGTGTGTAATGCAGCTGAGCATGGCGGGTAGACAAAGGATTCTACACTTTAAAATGTGTTTTGTCGCTCTTCTCAGAATGTGATTTTGTAAGTTTCGAGAGCTGAGGAGGTGGCAATTCAGTAGTTATTCTTCTCTCATGATTGCCCATCTCAGTAAACATACAACTCTTACTTCCATCAAATCCCAAATACACCAGTGATTTAAGAAGATTATAAATCATCAACCTGAGTCAGACAATGGGTATACAGCTGTCAAGAAATGCATTTTCTTGTAAGAATTAGCATGATGAATTGCATTGCATTGGAACAGTAATGAATACCAGGAGAGAATGGTAAATCAAACAATATTTTTTTTTTTTTGCAAAGAGCATGTTTTTCACCACTACTGAACTATACATGCTATTGATAGGAAACAAGAGATTGTACTGACATCTGATTACAGCTGTCTAAACCAAAGTAAGTCCTCTACTTTCTGCACCCACTGAAAATCTGCTGAAAGGCACAGGGAGAAACACTGGAACATTTGGAATGCATGTGTAACATGAGAGAGGCTTTGGCACGGCATCACTCAGAGAGCTGTAAAATACCTGCTGCAGAAGGTGTTTCCACTTAATCCCTTCCAAATCTCTGAGAATCATTTGCTTTTTGGAATTTGTCCGATTCCGAAAAGCAAATGATAGCTAGCAAGTTTGGCAGTGCCAAGGAGATACAGAACTTTCAGAAAGATTGTAGTTGCCAGCCCAAATGAAAAAGTATTTTTTGTTTTATGCTCACTGAAGTCATGTCAACAGTCTTATTTTGCCTTACATTTGTACACAGTCTCTTTTAGACACTCTTTTAAGTTCCTTCCTCAAAAATGATAAAGCTTCCAGATTGAGTTATCTCTTGGCTGTGAGTAAAGACCTCAATATTAGAGAAAGACAAAAAGACAATTTATGCATGCAAGATGAAAGATGATCGAGACAAGGAGGTGATGTTGACTCGGACAATATCAATGTTTTCAAAGCTCTTCCCCATGATGCTGCTCCATCAGACTCAAAACTGTAGCGCCTATCAGCTCCGTCACCCAGGGTGAGGATCAAGGTTTGGTTCAGGATGTCCAGGAACAATAAATGCAGGCAATAGGCTTTTGGAACATAACAGAGAAGCTGCTATTCCTAATCTGTGTTAAGCATGGACTTCAGCCCTAGACATTGTCCCACTGAGCATACCAATGCACATCCGTATTCAGAAATGGATCAACACCAGCCAGGGACTGTGACTGATTGCAGAGTCCTCCCCTATCCTCCTCTCTCCTTCCTTCCCCTCCTTTTCTTTTCCCTCCCCTCTCTGCTCTGTTTCTTGCCCTGCCATCAGCTTGTGTTTCGGGAGGGAGGAGGTGGGGAGAGGGAGAGGAAAAGGAGAATTCCCTCAGCCCAGGGCCAAGGACTAGATGGGAGAAGGCACAGCTCTCATCACTTGCACTCTGCTCCTGGACCCCTGAGAAGCCAGCTCTACATGGGAGTACAAAGTGTTCGTTCCTGCCAAAGCTCAGCCTCTGAACAGCATAGCTATCAGTTCTCAACTATTCCAGCAAAAACTTCCCAGTGATATCGTTCCCCTTTTGTACCCCCATCCTTCCCCTCCCAAGCCAAATGAAATAAGAACAATAAACTACAAACATTAGCACAATGTACAATCACGTATAAACACCATCATCCTGCTAATGAAATTCCTTTATCCTCTGAGTCTGCAGCCCCCACACTGCTATAAGAAATGGCAAAGTTTTTGCTCAGACATCACCACTTCTGTCATGAAATTGCAGGAGTAATTGCATTAACCCTTGTCCGGAAGTATTCTGGAGTTTGGCTTTTCGGTCTGCCTTGGGAATTCCCAGGCAAATATGCAAACATTGCTGGGACATGATCAAGTACAGATACAGAGGCGTGAAAACCACTGTTTACAAGAAAGCACTTACATTGGTTGCCAAAGTAGATAGCACCACAAAATTGAAGTAGGTCAGTCATGTATTTCTCATCATAAACTGTAACACCATAGCAATGGTTTGCTTTCCAAGCACCATGCAACACATTTGGCTACTTATGTGGAATTAAGCAGCGCACAGAATGGGAAAGGATGGTCAGTAAATCTAAAAAGGTACATCTGGTATGATTCAAGGGTTTAAAATTTTTAGGAGGAATATGTTTTAATGTTGAAAGGTTGAAATACCTGTTTTCCAGCTGGATTGGTTTTACTCTGCCAAAGCAGCTGTTCACGTGCAAGAGCTGTTTGTCTAAGATGGCCTTGTTTCTTAATTTCCAGGGACTATTACTTTCACCAAGACTTTTTTTGTATTTTTAAAAATTGTATTACTATATTTCATTTAGGACAGTAAATGAGCAAGCATTTCTTTGACATAGGTGGCATCAAATAGTATTTTCTTTTAACAGAGTAATTTGTAAAAAACCACAGGGAGATTACTCCATTTCCAGTTCTGGAAAATAATGCTTTTAGAAAGTGCTCAAGAGTCATAACTGAATATGAGTTTCCAATGCAGTACTGTGGAAAATAAAGTTAATCAGATTATTTTGGATAAAAAATAGAGTTGGCACTGGAACAGGCAATACCAGACTATAACTTTCCATTTTGGTGCCCATAATTTGAGAAGAATGTTGAAAAATTGGAAAAGATGCAGAAAAAAGCCCCAGAAAGTATCTGGAAGTTCAAGAAAATACTTAATGTGAGAGGCTGAAAGAGCTTACTGTGTTTAGTTTATGAAAACCGTAATTGAGGGTCAATTATACGCTGACTCCAGTATAACATTATTTCATACAACACCCCAGGTTGGAAGGGACCTCAAAAGATCGTCTCGTCCAGCCTGGTCCATTTCCAGAGTAGCCGATATTAAAAGGCTGTTTAATAAAGCAAAAGAAGACACACTGAATGATGAAGACACATTTAAGATATTGAACAAACTGCCCTTGGAGCAAACTGCTCAGTAACACATTCCTGTCTACATCTTCATCCATTAAATAAAAAGCAAGTGCCTTCCCCAAAGACAGGCTTTAGTCAGACTAGCCTCAGTGAAAAGGGGAAATTGTTGAAATCTAATCCATGTTGTGATATACACAAAAATGAAAAGATTTTAAGGGTTCCTTCTTGCCTTAAGGTGCCACAATATCAAGAGCCAGTAATCCATATGACAGGCAGCTAGTGAGCGATGAGCAAGATGCAGCATTGCGATTCTCCTCCTCTTCAGTGCTTGCCCTGCTATGAACAGAGAGCTGAGAAGGGCTCAGATCCCACTGAACAGCTTCCTGGCTACTCTCAGTACGGCCTTCATCTGCTGGTTTTCACAACACAGGTGAAGCTGGGCTCAGGCCATGGAGGGCTGTGATCATGCTTTACCGGCGCCTGACAATTTTGGAAGACATTAATGTGGTTAGCAGTTCTCAGTCAGGTGTGTGAGTCATGGGTGATGGGCTGACTGGGTATGTTTTTAATTAGCAGCAAGGCTGGATTTAAGAAAAGGACTGTAGCTGCTGGGCCTAAGTCCAGTTGGGTGGTAAGCTAGGATCATACTAGCAAACAAAGAGCTGCGCCACACCTTTAGCTCCTCACATATGGTCTCCACCTGGTCTGTTTGGAGGTGTGAGAACAATACTGGCTTTCTTCAGTTTTACAAACCTGGACTCTGAGCAGCTGCTCTCAATCGTGGCTCGGTCTAACACATTGCTACCCGAAAACTGAAAAGGTGGAGGATTTCTTGAATGTTGCAATAAGCTTCCCTTTGACGGGAAGACTGGAGACCGGCCAGACCTGAAAGCTAATTCATTTGTGTTGTGTGAAACACTAGGTTTGGGCTTTCTAGCAGGGTAAGCAGTACCGCTAAGATTCAAGAAGGAAAAGTAGAACATACAACCCCAAAAGTCCTTTCCTGCGCTAGAGGAAATGGTCTGAGGCAAACACAGCTGGAGCAAGAATGGAGCGCTTTGGGCTGCTCCCTGAAGCAATCCAAAGAATTTGCAAGAAGAACTTATCCAAATCCTGGTATTAGACCTTGGTTAAAGTGATGAAGAGGTGTGTCTGGCATGTCATGGATTTGGGATGTCAGTGGTGACAAGCAAATGTGTTAATAGCCCTATTGAAGATGATTTCTCAGTGACATAAAAGCACTAAACTCTACCAAATTCTGCTTTCAGGATCACATGAGCAGGTCACAGGAATTGATGCCTGGATGTGTAGGCGTAGTCCTGTGTTTTGTGCACCAGCTTTAGGGGAAATCACCTAGCCTTGCCTGGTAGACAAGGTGGTACTAAAGGGCTTGTGTGAGCAGGAGAGGTTGGTGTTGCTCAAAGGAACTTGCATATCATGTTCAGTATCTCAGTTATTTAGGACAAAAGGAGTACATGTATGTGCTTATGAGCAGATACATTTCTACTGCCTTTAGGGAAAGAATGATTAGCAGCATAGCAAAAGGCATTAGAGCTGCACACTGGCAGATGCCCAACAAATGTAGTAATTCAGAGGAGGGGTTGCTTCTCCACCACACCAGAATGGGAGGTGGGCTGGATGGAGGCACCATCTTGAAGGAGATGGGGAGGTGAATCGGTGCAGGAAGGCAACAACACTTTTTTCCTTCTTGCCTAAATCCCATGTGAAGTGATAGCATCCTAGAGGGCTGGTACCATGGCAGGCTGGTAGAGGCAAAAGGATGTGTTTGCCACACTCCTCATGAGATATGCTAAAGAGATACGGAGGGAGTTTTGCAATCTGATTATATGTTGCAATTTTAAAGAGCTGTGTTATCAGGTGAAATATTGTGAAGGCACGAAAACCTTTTCTGATCTGCAAAACATAGTATTAGGAAAGACATCCAGTAGCTCATTTTCATTATTAATTTTCATAACATCATTACTTTATGGCAAAACAGTTTATGCAATTTTGATTACTTTGGCACAGTGGGACCTTATCTTCAAAATTTACAATATTAGTTCAGGTATATTCTTCATGTTAAGCTTTTTTCTCTCTGTGTCCGTACTCAATAACACAGCGCAGTACTCAGGAAGGGTTATTTGCATGTACTTTTAAATATGCTCATTCAAAACTACTGACACAATGAGATAACGCGAACTACGCATAGACAGGATTTCTAATTCCTCAGTCCCACCATGGTTTCTGCCGTTAATGCCCAGACGTTTGGATGATGGCTTCTCAGGGCATGGCTCCCCATTGGGTGTCAGGGCAGGACCGGGCAGCCAGGGCCCATCCCACCCCCCAGCCAGGGGGCAGCCCGGGGCATTGGGCACCTCCCTGGGGATGGGGACAGGCTGAGGCTGGGCTCGGGCGCTGGCCCATGGGTGGGGACTGGCTCAAGACCAGCGGGGCCCATGGCCAGGCGCAGGCTGGGCAGCATGGCAGTGGGGTCCATGGCTCTGCTAGGGACCCAGCACCAAAGTCTCGGCTTTGAAGCAGCTCCCATGGGATGGGATGGGACCTGGCCACAGCCTCCCCCTCAACAAGGGGTGTCCTCACACCTCGCACAGCCCTCAGGGCAGGCCTGCAGCTCTCAGCCAGGGAGGATCGGCAGGGGCTGGGCCCCATGGTGCTCAGCACAGAGCCCAGGGTGGCCGGAGCTGGCTGTGGGGCAGCGGGGGCTCCCCACGGGGGTGGCAGGGCAGGGCCTCACCGGCCAGGGCCCGTCCCACCGCCCCAGCCAGGGAACGGGGCAGCCCGGGGAGCGGCAGTCCATGGTGGCAGTGACCGGGGTCAGACACAGGCCAGTGATCGCCAGGCAGGTCCGTGGCCATGAGGCAGGTCCAAGGTCAAGCCGGGAAGTCGAGCCGGGAGGTCAGGGACAGGGTCCGGCTCTGGATCAGCGGCCCATGGCCCAGCGCAAGCTGGGCTGCCAGGCAGTGGGCACTGTACCTCCGGCAAGGGCAAAGCTCTGGAGCCTCAGCTTAAAAGCAGATCCCACAGGGCAGAGGGACGCCTGCCGCGGCTTCCCCGCAGCACCACGCTGGCTGGGAGCCTCTCCCCACATCTCCAGCAGGAAGGGGGCTGCCCTCAGTGGCACCATTTGTAAGCTGGCCCCGAGCCCTGGCAGCCAGACCTCCAGGAGGGGAGGATGCACTCGGGACCCCTACATGGGTTTTGACGAGGTTGAGTTCACTTGGATGTAAGGCTTTTCTTCAGCATTGTGATGTTTTTCTTCAGCATTTATGTTTATCTGTAGCACTTACATCACAGTATTTCTGTTACTACCCTGTTTCCCTGTTTCACAGCCTCCTTCCTTCTTCATTGGTGTCGCAATCATTTCGCTTTGTATCTGACACCTTACAAACTCTTCTGTCCACGGCACCCTGGTGCTTGTTCGTGTCTAATACTACTGCTTCGAGTAATGCTGTCAATATACTGTAGCGCAGGCTAATTCTAATAGTGGCTGGGTTTGATGAGTTTGCTCTACAAAAAACACAATGTCTTCATTGAGCTTATCACTTCATCAATGTCTGTTCAGAAGTTCTCAGCAAAGCACAATGATCTTGAATTTCACCCTGGCTTTCAGCACTGATCAAACATGAGACTTGTCCTACCATTTCGAGTTCACTGCATTTTTGTGTTTTGCATTTTGTAGTTCTACGTAGATTAAACCTTTTTGGCTTTCTGCCACTTACTGCAAGACTAGGCAGAGTGTGCCAACAATAACGATACGCTTAATGACAGCAAACGCCTTTAATCCAAATGTGTCTGCTAGCGTCCAGTGTCAACAGCATAAACTAAGGACTTTAATGCTAGATGATCCAAAAGTAACATTTTCAAATCCATCTCTTATCCTTAATGTCCAGTTAAGACACATGATGAAAAAACCCAGGTTAATCTCGTGTATTTTTATTCTCCCACCAAACACTGATTTGAACCAGTTGTTCAAAATCCTACTCATTCTTAGGCAAATATTCAAAAAGTGCTCATGTAAATAATGCATATGAGAAAGTAGTTTGCCCATTAAACAACTAACATAAATGCTTAAAAAATAAAGCATAGCTTATATCTATCTAGATATTAAATACATACATACATGAATATACATATTCATGTATATTCTTAAACACACGTATATCTAGCTTGTATGAAGTTAGTGTAAATCCTTAACTGAGTTACCTGCTGTATGCATATATTCTCAAAGCAATTCTCCTAGTGATGACTATATGAAGTTTCTCTTTCTGTTCTACAGCAATATAACAACTGTGCTATTAATAATAGGATTATACTATAGTATGTAACACTAATATTATAATCATATTATTGTATTGTGACTGCAGTGCTCATAAAAAGCAACAAATTTGGAATGAGCATAAGACCTGAGATGACCTTCTCTAACTGTGCATGTGACCCAGCACTTTGTGAGTAACAAGGTGAGCAGCAAACATCTCAAACGGCAACTGCTTCATACCACTATAACCTGATGTTGTCCTTTTGCTATAGCAAACTGTGAAATTGTCTTTTCCCTCAGCTTTCCCATTTCCAGTGATTTCGTTGCTCCTTGAAATTCCTCTCTAGGCGGTGCCCCTTCAGCCTTCACCCGCTACACTGTTTACCTAGAGTTTCCAAGGTGCATGCATCCGGAAGTGTCGGCAGGATTTTGGCACTCAGCTGGAATGCACCCTTCCTACTTTCAACACCATCTCATACGTCACTGCCAGTTCTCAGGAACCCTTTTTGCCTTTGTGTTATTGGCCCAGCCGTGTTGTGATACAGCTTAGCCCTTGCCTGTGTCGAGTAGTGATGTCTCCAGGCTTTTTGATTTCTTCAGCACTTTACACAATGCTTTTATTTCTTCAACTTCTCCAGAAGTCTTGAGTCACTTATTCAGCCTCTGTAACTTCTAGTTTTACCACTTGTCCAAATTCTCCATGGTTGTTTAGGCCTCTCATAACTTCCTCCACAGCACTCAGGATCAATTTGCATTTTCCACCCACTCTGCAGAGGGATCTCTTAGCATTACTAGTAATTTATCTGGCACATTGTCTTCGTGTTACCTTAGCTACCTCCTCTGCAGAGCTTTCATTTTTCTTATCCAGATAACATCAGGATTGATTTGCACTTTGTTCTTCTTTTAATTTTACCATAAGTTTCCCCACAACTAATTCAGTTTAGCTGTCTGTATGTCTTCATCAGGGAAACATATATTGTCAGCAGTCAGATCTGTATCAGCCAACATACCAGCCTTGGGAACTCCTCCAGCTAGTAGGTTACAACAATTAACATAGGCTGAAGTAGAAATCGCAAACTGGAGGCTACAGCTTACCTGTATAAACATTCTTGCCGTGCTGCAAAGGTATCTGCTGGTTTTTTAAAAAACTGGCCTTGGACTGATTTAAAAAGAGAATATCAGTAGTAATAGAAACGTTACATGTTACTGACACAGTGTTCAATTAAACAGAGCCAGAGGTGCATCCCATGATCAGATACTGTATTTGCGGAGGTTTGGGAAAATGGTTCAACAAAGGCCTGTAGCCTGTGTTTTCCCTTTTCCAACTCTGTATTTAAACACTTCTTAAGCTCCCACCTGTTTTCCAACTTTTGTCTGTTCAGTAACAGGGAAAAGAAGTTTTGATATAATAGAAAATGCCATTAACAGGTTAACTTTCAACTTTGCCTTCAACTTCTTAAATGACTGATTAACTTACTTCCTGACAGTTTATAGAAGAAATGAGGGTTGTAAACGGGACTGCTTACTTCTTTCTTATCACTTAAGTATCTGTTTAATTTATTCATCACTCACACACTAACTGCCTAGAAACAGTGCAGGGTGAAGTGCTTGTAACCACAAATTCCACAAAGTCATGCACTAGATGAGAATCAGGATAAAGGCCAAGAAACCACTAAGTCCTCCTTAAGCCCTAAAAGTGTAGTCTACAGTTCAAGTGGTGCCTACAGGCACTTTCCACTAAAGTAAGTGGCTTTCAGTGTCCCATGAGGATGACACTCATGAGTGAATGTGTACTGGATGGGACCTTTGTATACGATCATCTAGGAGTGCGAAGGGGAGTTGACTTAGGAGTTTGTATTGCAGCTTGTCTAGAAACAGAAATGTGAAGCCCCTTCCTAGCGTGATACCTGGTTTAAAAGAACGAGGTCTTACTGAGGAGGCACAAAAAAAAAAACAACAACAAAAAACCCCACCATTTTGTATGGCAGAGATAGAACCAAAAAATAATATTAGCTCTCAGGAATCTGCTTCAAAGATGGACCCATTTCTGTATTCTCTTCTATATCCTTTCAAATTTAGAAAAAAGCTGTATGAAGGATTACATGAAGATTGACCCTTGCCATAAGAAAAATATGTTACTGCATTATTTGACAGCAAGGAAAAATTGCTTCCTGTCTGTGTAATATTGTCCTTATCATTAAAATAACCGGCTCTATTATAGTGTTGCTCTGTAGCAAAATCACTTTCTATGTCTCTCAGGCTGGCTGTGTTAATAAAAAGCTTTCTATTTGCCCTTGATGTGTGGGATGTGAGCCTACTAATTACTCTGAAAAGAGATTCATTCTTGTAGTGTAATTCTCTTGTTTGTATAATCATACTTTTGGGTCCTACTTCTCAGCGCTGAGCCAAAGGCTCGTTAAAGTGGAAGTATCAGGTGATGGTTCAGCAGGACAGTCTACGTAAAACTCCTTTGGCTCTTTACATGGAATGTCAATGATGTTTTAGCATCCTTGATGACCCCTCCTTGAGCTCTGAAAAGTCTACAGAAAAACTCCGATGCCGAAGTTCAGTGTGGTGTTTATCACAGCTGTAACAGGGAGAAGCATCACTAGAAGCACCCAAAGGGAAAAAAAATAGACTTCTTTCTTTGTCAAAAGTGATGGTGTATGCTCAATATGCAGGGTGATCTCATGTCACCAAATGGCATACAGTAACACCAAAGAGAAGAGGTGCATGCTCCTCCTTCAGGGGGGAGGCCAAAAGGACCAGAGAATGAGGAGAGGCATGAATAAAGCTGGAAGTTGGCATCTTAAAAGAGTGAAGGCCACACACATCTGCAAAACCATGTGTAGGTCCCACACCAGTAGTGATAGTATATTCAGGAACTGGAAATAGAATAGCTGTTTCAGTGTGGTGCTGTCACTGCCTACTACTTTAAAGATGACATTTTATTAAATCAGTGATATTCTTTGAGGATTTTTCATGGCGTGAGGTTGCAGGAGCTCAGTCAGTGGCAGGACAGCTGTTTCTGCGCTATGTTCATCGTGCAGAGCAGACATACCATAAGAAGCAGTAAATTTTCTCCGCTGACCAGAGAAGAAGTCACAATGGGGGCTACACAAGGTTCATTCTGCTGACTACTGCAGCTGCATCACTGCCCAGGGACCGCTTGCTGTTGCTGTTGTTGCTCCAGATTTGCTATTCTACAAAGACATCCACAGACACAGCCTCCAAGATGCTACTGTTTTAGAGCTGCTTGTGTGGTGGCTAGTTATGGCTGAATTAATTTCACAGCCTTTTAAAAATTTATTTTTCAAGTATTGTGTAATCCTTCTAAAATGTTATGGTAATCTGTTAAATAGCGCTGTACAGTTTGGACTCTGAACTTATTTTGCTACATGCAGTGGTTGTAAGTTTCCAATTAACTAAAAATTAAGCATTAACTGGAATACCTTAATTGAAAAAAAATATGAAAACATTTTAATTAATTTTTACAATTAGAAATTAGCAATTAGTACTAGTAATTAGCTCCCATAAAGTTGTACCTTGACTTTCTTTCTAAACATTTGTAATGCCTAGGGCCTTTCTTAAATCACTCAAGCATGACAATTTCTTTCAGCCACATTAACTTTCCGTAGCAAGTGTTACTGAACTTGTTCAAGCATAATTTGCTTATGTTATGCCTTTTTGCTTACTCACATGACTAAAGTACTTTTCTCTCCACGCAGAGGCATTACTAAGTCCCTGAGTTACAGAGAAACATGCTAGGAATACAGATTATAGCTTTCATATTTTGTTTCTGTGGGCTGGGAGCTGCTATTGCTGCTACTGCATCGAATGAGTGGAAAGTCACTAGTCGGGCATCATCTGTTATCACTGCAACCTGGGTTTTCCAGGGTCTTTGGATGAACTGTGCCGGCAACGCACTGGGTGCTTTTCACTGCAGACCTCACCTTACTATCTTCAAAGTAGAAGGTAAGTAAGTGTAATTTAACTGGAACATATGGAAAGCTGTGTGTATTGCAAGACGTGAGCCTGAGGAGACAAAGATTATTTTGGCTTGTGCAAGAGATTATGATTAAAGCATTGTGATGAATATAAGCAAAGGATATTGTAGGCAGAATATCAGAAATGACTTTGTAGGAATGATATGTATTCCAGGAAAGACAGTAAACTCTACTCTGTGGTTGGTAATACGTGATAAGTATACTGGGCAAAGTTCCAGTAAATATGCTATCAGTAACAAACCACTGTTAGCAGAGAGATGGACTAAACTGTCTTCCAGTTCTAATTTCCATGCAAAAATAAGTGTCCTGCTTGCTGGATGGGGAGAGGAGGAAAGATAGTAAGGCCAGTGACAGCTATTAGTACTCTTTTTAGTATCCAAGGAAATTAGATAGCAAAGAACCGCGTCCACAAATACTATGAAAATATTCACATGCTGGAAATTAAATGCGCGTGTATATACTTGCTGTATCACAGGTTAATATTTTAACTTTAAAGATCAGAGGTGTGTTGTTTCAGAACATCCATTTTAATGGAAAGCATTGGATTTGGAAGCTATCTATCAGAGCGTCAAGACAAATGGCGTCTTCTTGCCTTATATGAGGAATGGGTTTTCTCAGAGACAGGGACTAACTAAAAGTCTATTACACAATGTATTTTCTGTTTTGCTCTGTCTATAAAGCAGTAAATGAAGAGGTTTGTTTTCTATTTGTGTTTAAGCCTTGAGACAGTAGGCAAGATAGTGTTTTCAGTGAAACTGTGTGTAAGCATTCACGAGGGCAAAGGCAGCGGGACTGCTCTCTCCTCGATGCGGGCAGCACACATAGAGTCATAGAATCATAGAATCGTCAAGGTTGGAAAAGACCCTTAAGATTATCGAGTCCAACCGTTAACCTAGCACTGCCAAGTCCACCACTAAACCATGTCCTCAAGCACCCGTCTTTTAAATACCTCCAGGGATGGAGACTCAACCCTGGGCAGCCTGTTCCAGTGCCTGACTACCCTTTTGGTGAAGAAGTTTTTCCTAATACCCAATCTAAACCTCCCCTGGTGCAGCTTGAGGCCGTTTCCTCTTGTTCTATCGCTAGTTGCTTGGGAGAAGAAACTGACCCCCGTCTCACTACAACCTCCTTTCAGGTAGTTGTAGAGAGCAATAAGGTCTCCCCTCAGCCTCCTCTTCTCCAGGCTAAACAACCCCAGCTCCCTCAGCCGCTCCTCATAGGACTTGTGCTCTAGACCCTTCACCAGCTTCGTTGCCCTTCTCTGGACACGCTCCAGCACCTCCATGTCCTTCTTGTAGTGAGGGGCCCAAATCTGAACACAGGACTCGAGGTGCGGCCTCACCAGTGCCGAGTACAAGGGCACTATCACCTCCCTGGTCCTGCTGGCCACACTATTCCTGATACAAGCCAGGATGCCATTGGCCCTCTTGGCCACCTGAGCACACTGCTGGCTCATGTTCAGGCGGCTGTCAACCAACACCCCCAGGTCCTTTTCTGCCAGGCAGCTCTCCAGCCACTCCTCCCCCAGCCTGTAGCGTTGCATGGGGTTGTTGTGACCCAGGTGCAGGACCCAGCACTGAGCCTTGTTGAACCTCATACAGTTGGCCTCAGCCCAACGACCCAGCCTGTCCAGGTCCCTCTGCAGGGCCTTCCTACCCTCCAGCAGATTGACACTTCCACCCAACTTAGTGTCATCTGCAAACTTACTGAGGGTGCACTCGATCCCCTCATCCAGATCATTGATAAAGATGTTGAACAGAACCGGCCCCAACACTGAGCCCTGGGGAACACCACTTGTGACCGGCCGCCAACTGGATTTGACTCCGTTCACCACCACTCTCTGGGCTCGGCCGTCCAGCCAGTTTTTAACCCAGCACAGAGTGCACTTACCCAAGCCGTGCACAGCCAGCTTCTCCAGGAGAATGCTGTGGGAGACAGTGTCAAAGGCCTTACTAAAGTCCAGGTAGACAACATCCACAGCCTTCCCCTTATCTGCTAAGCAGGTCACCTTGTCCTAGAAGGAGACCAGGTTAGTGAAGCAGGACCTCCCTTTCATAAACCCATGCTGGCTGAGCCTGATCCCCCAGTTGTCCCACACGTGCCATGTAATGGCACTCAAGGTGATTTGTTCCATGACCTGTCCTGGCACCGAGGTCAGGCTGACAGGCCTGTAGTTCCCCGGATCCTCCTTCCGACCCTTCTTGTAGAGGGGCGTCACATTTGCTAACTTCCAGTCCTCTGGGACCTCCCTGGTGGACCAGGACTGCTGATAAATGATGGAGAGTGGCTTGGCAAGCTCCTCTGCCAGCTCCCTCAGTATCCTCGGGTGGATCCCATTGGGCCCCATGGACTTGTGAGCATCCAGGTGGAGGAGCAGGTCGGTGACTGCCACCTCTTCGACAACTGGGGCTTCATTCTGCATCCTATCTCCATCTCCCAGCTCAGGGGCCTGAAAGCCCTGAGGATGACCAGTCTGACTATTAAGGACTGAGGCAAAGAAGGCATTAAGTACCTCAGCCTTCTCCTCATCCTTCGTGGCAATGTTTCCCTCCGCATCCAACAAAGGAGGGAGATTCTCCCTGGCCCTCCTTTTGTCGCTGATATATTTGTAAAAACATTTTTTGTTATCTTTAACAGTGCTGGCCAGTTTAAGTTCTAGCTGAGCCTTTGCCTTTCTAATCTTCTCCCCGCATAACCTCACAACATCCTTGTAGTCCTCCTGAGTCACCCGCCCCTTCTTCCAAAGGTGGTGTGCTCTTCTTTTCTTCCTGCGTTCCAGCCAAACCTCTCTGTTCAGCCAGGCCGGTCTCTCCCCCGCCTGCTCAACTTACGGCACATGGGGACGGCCTGCTCCTGTGCCTTTGAGATTTCCTTCTTGAATAACGTCCAGCCTTCCTGGACTCCTTTGCCTTTCAGGACTGCCTCCCAGGGGACTCTGTTCACCAGACTCCTAAACAATCCAAGGTCTGCCCTTCTAAAGTTCAGGGTAGCGGTCTTGCTGACCCCCTTCCTTACTTCTCCAAGAATCGAAAACTCTATCATGTCGTGGTCGCTGAGCCCAAGACAGCCTCCCACCACCACATCGCCCACCAGGCCCTCTCTGTTCGTGAACAGCAGGTCCAGCGGGGCACCCCCCCGGTTGGCTGGCTTACCAGCTGCGTCAGGAGGTTATCTCATCTCCCGCACACTCCAGGAACCTCCGAGACTGCTTTCTCTCTGCTGTGTTGTATTTCCAGCAGAGATCTGGTAAGTTGAAGTCTCCCACAAGAACAAGGGCTAGGGATTGTGAGGCTTCAGCCAACCGCTTGTAGAATACTTCTTACACACGAGCAAGATGGAGTCAAAAAAGCAGCATAGGAAAAAATGGGCTAAGACACTGGTATTTTAGGGAACCAGAAAAGAAATCCAGGCTAGACAGAACCAGTCTTCCAAAGTCTTTATGAGACCAGAAATAAGCACAATTATAAGATATTAACAACCAGTGGCTGAAGGAGATATAAAATGTACTGTTGCATGGTTGTTACCATATTACATAAACAGGGTCATACACACACACACCCCCCTCACACACCTCTGGAAACATGGAAATGCGGGGATATTACAGATCCACCCTTTTCTTGCCTCTTATGCCCCCGCCACATCAGATTGCATGCTGGGACATACAGATGGACAGATCCTCTTATAGTACAGAGGATTTTGAGACAAAACCCGGCATCATTTTTATACACATTTTATCATGCCCTGCTCCAAACCATCACAAATCACACGAGAGGGATGTGAGTGGATAAGAATAGTTTTACTTCTTTTAAAGAATGCTGCTCATCAAAAATGACTTAAAAGGCATAGAAACTCACACATACGCTTTAAAAGATAATATTATATCTTTGCAAATCACCATTTATGCATTATTTCTGCAAAGATTTAAAGAAAAAAAACAACTCTTCTTCTCAGGCACATATGATCAAATTTGTTTAAAACAATGTAAAGTACTTCAGTAACTAGAAACTACCATTATTGCTATAATTAGTAGTACAAAAGCTGCTTTCAGAATCATCAGCTGTAATCCATTTGCCACTTTTTATTGTTACTATTATTTTGATCCTTGGCAGACTGAAACTTGAATAAACAAAATGCGCATCATTATGTGTGCATCCTTTAAATATATACTTAAGCATCTGAGTAAGACTTTGCTTATTTGCTGTTTCGAGTAACATAGACAAGAAATTCACAACAAATTAAAGTAGCACGCTCTTGTTAAAGTAAGCAAGTAGCAAGCTGCTGTCCTGACATTTAGGAAGTCTAATTTTAACCTGCCAGTGCACGCACCAGCAAAGGGTGATATTACATGTGGCATAAACACAACTGGGAAAGAGTGAGGTATTTTGTTTCGAAAACCTGCTAAACATAAACTCCTGGTAATCCAAGGAAAACAAGAGTTCAACACGGAAAGAGCTTTGTACTCTCACTCTGTCCTACATTGTAAAACAATAAAATGCTCAGATTAAAGAAGTAATGAACTCCCATCTGTTTCAATATTATCACTATTGGCATACTGACATCAGGGTGGGCTGGCAATATAACTTCTTCTTCTGCACATTTATGATTTTATGGAATCCATTTGCAATTTGTCCTACAGCCAAAGATAACTCTGTTACACAAGCTCCTCGCCCCATTCCTACCTATCCATCTTCAGGTTACCCCACAGAAAGTATTAGCAGTAAATAACACAAGTCACTTCTACTCCAAAGCAGATGCATTTGATCAGTAAAGATTTGATTGCACTTTTGGGGGGATTCTGCAGGAGAGGCTTCTACATAAGATCTATGAAGTTTTAAGATTTTTTTTTTTCCTATTTAAATCACAGTAAATAAAAAACAGACTCCAGAGGTCTTTCTTTCAGCAGGATTACCCTGCGGTCATTGGCAGTATGTAGATATATACCAGAACTGACTTTCAGCTAAAGAACTAGTCGTGCTGATAGGAGCAGAGCCAAGGCAATAAGAGCTCAGCTTCTGCAGCCTGCCCACCTACAGATCTTGAGGGTTTCGTGTTTCTGGAAGTCTGGGTTAGCATGACCCGCTAACGGTATCCAAGCTAGCTGGGCTGTTGCCAAATGTACACATACAAGCACACAGACAGCCACAGTGTACTCCACTGCAGTGACTGAAACATTCAGATGAGAGATCCTGGAGGAGTACAATGTATTTACTGCAGCACGAACAGTAATGGTGTTGTAGCTACAGTCATTTAAGGGAACGTTTGTGGGAAGAAGCAATATCTTTTATTAGATCAACTGCTTTGGGAGAAGTATGCAACAAAATTGTTCATCAGATCTGACACAAATACAGCAAGCTAAATATTATCTGGGAACATTGTCTCTTCAGTTAACTTGGTTATGATTATCAGTGCATCAGGTATACTCATGGAAATTATATGATCAAAACCAAGGGACCATTACACACAGGCATAAACTCACACAGTCAATAAAAACCAGAAGTTAACACTAACAGAGAGAAAATATTGTTTAACAAACCCACTGACCTCTGATTAACCTCTCAGTCCTTATCAATCAGAAGGACCCACAAAGTACACTCAAAGGGCGAGCCTGGGAACTAAAGCTCCTAACTCCACTAGAGTCAGAGCTGTTGTGGACTTCAGAAAGATACTGACTTTTTAGAGCAGAGTTTCTACCCACCCCATCTCCTGCTAACCCCTTAGTGCTCCGCAGGCAGCAGTTACTGCTCTTCTCCTTCCTCTCATGTTTATCATCCTGAATTCTTACAGTCCCAGAATTCGCCAGATTCTACAAGAACTAGCTTTTAGTTGTCTATGCTAGCACTGCTTAGATACTTTATTTAAGCATTTTGCTTTTGGTGATGCTAGAGAGAGCTGTTTCATTCAGATAAAAAAACCCGTGAGTGTAACTAGCAAGCTGAGTAGTGCCCACAGCCCTTTCCTGCGACACCTCCCTGGTCCGTCAGGGCTTCTTCAAATAATTGGTTCAGCATTTGGCATGCCCGGCCTACAGCGCCGTTTCATGGCTCCTCTGCACTCTCTCGTTTTCCATGCCATGCACTCAGGGAGGTGTACCAGACAGCAGAAGAATTGTGCTGCCTTGAACCTTTGCTTGTTTGAGCCTCAGATCTTCTGCTGGCGTCCCTTAGTCTTGCCAGTGCCTTTTTTGGTGGAGCCAGGTGGGGCAAGCAGTGCTATCCTGATGGTAGCCAATATGGAAAGGGCAATGCCCAGGCGTTCTGGGTCACGTTGGCAGACAGATTCAGAGCTGCCATCTCATGAAGCTGCCGCTGTAATGCAGCTAAGAGGCAGAAGGAATGAAGCAACTACTACTGCAGCACCTGTGCCCAGAGCAGCCTTGCTCAGTCGAACGCCGTTCCGGTTCATCTGGGTGTGGAGAGCAATGCCAGCCGTGCTTTGGGGTGACACTGGCAACTTTCCCCGGGGGCTCAACCTAGAGCGGGGAAGGACCGACGTGAGAGTTTCCCTCACTAGACGGAAACCTGCTGCCAGGGAAAACACACTAGCTGTGTCATTGCTGCCAGTCGACAGCGAGCCAGCCAGATATAGGGGTGGCAGCCACGGCCAGGCTTCTCCTGAGCCTACGAGGAGGGACCTTCGTGATAAATCCCCCAGCGGCCAACGCCACCGCTCGGCGCTCATCGCAAGCGGGGCTGCGCGGGGGGCAGGCCGAGTGCGGGCTGGGGCCGCAGGCTGCGCTCCGCTCCCCGCTGCCTGCCGGATCCCCGCTGCCTGCCCGCGCCCTGCCCGCTGCCTGCCTGCCCCCGCCCGCTGCCTGCCCGCGCCCTGCCCGCTGCCTGCCTGCCCCCGCCCGCTGCCTGCCCGCAGCCTGCCCGCTGCCTGCCTGCTCCCCGCCCCCCAGCTGCCCGCGCCCTGCCCGCTGCCTGCCTGCCCCCGCCCGCTGCCTGCCCGCAGCCTGCCCGCTGCCTGCCTGCCCCCGCCCTCTGCCTGCCTGCACCCTGCTCGCTGCCTGCCTGCCCCCCCCGCCGGCTGCCCGCAGCCTGCCCGCACCCTGCCCGCTGCCTGCCTGCCCCCGCCCGCCGGCTGCCCGCACCCTGCCCGCACCCTGCCCGCTGCCTGCCGGATCCCCGCTCCCTGTCCGCACCCTGCCCGCTGCCTGCCTGCTCCTCGCCCCCCGGCTGCCCGCACCCTGCCCGCACCCTGCCCGCTGCCTGCCTGCCCCCCCCCCGCCGGCTGCCCGCAGCCTGCCCGCTCCCTGCCCGCTGCCTGCCCGCACCCTGCCCGCTGCCTGCCTGCCCCCGCCCGCCGGCGCTCCTCTCTCCATGGTGCTGCAGGCACCCGGGCGGGGGCGGGCAGGGCCCGGGGACCTGGCAGGCAGCGGGGAGCGGGAGCAGGAGCAAGGAGCTCCCTGCCGCCCTGGAAGGCGGCCTGCCGGCCCCGGCTTCCCCCGGGCGAGCGGCCGCAGGAGAGGAGAGGGTTAGCTGCAGCCAGAGGCATGGCAGGGCAGCAGCAGTGGGCTTTGGGGAGGTCAAAAGGGGAGAGGGCCGGGCCGGCAGCCAGGGGTGAATGGCTGCAGCCATCAGCAGGAAGGGAGAAATCCATCGGGGCGGTTTTCTTCAGACTGATGGCCAGCCACAGAGGAGGCTGCTGAGGAATACTCCAGGTAGTCAAAGGGGCAGAGTCACGGGAGACCAATATTGAGGTTAGAAGATAACTCTAAGAACTTTTCTGCAGCAAGCAAATCCTTCCAGGAAAAATGCTAACTGAAGGGAGGTGGGGTTGATTCGTGTTCGACAGACTGGGCTGCTCCTCCGTTAATTCTTCTGCCCAATGAGTACAATATCCATTTGCTGATTTAGAAAAACAAAGTCAAAACAGCATTGGCAAAGTTGCAGCAATATAAAAAAGAACTATACACTACAATCAGCAGCGCAAATTTGGGAATGGTGACCATGAGACATGGCCAGAATTTCTCTCAGAGTTTTGTAGCTTAATTCCAAAGTACTCTCCATTTCTCAGTAGGCAGAAGGGTCACTGTGCTGATTTTGGCTGGGATAGAGTTAATTTTCTTCACAGTAGCTAGTATGGGGCTAGGTTTTGGATTTGTGCTGGAAACAGTGCTGATAACACAGGGAAGTTTTCGCTATCGCTGAGCAGTGCTTACACAGAGGCAAGGCCTCTTCTGCTTCTCACCCCACCCCACCAGCGAGGAGGCTGGGGGCGCACAAGAAGTCGGGAGGGGACACAGCCGGGACAGCTGACCCCAGCTGACCCCAGGGCTATTCCATACCGTATGGCGTCATGCTCAGCATATAAAGCTGGGGGAAGAAGAAGGAAGGGGGGGACGTTCGGAGTGATGGTGTTTGTCTTCCCAAGTAACCATGACACGTGATGGAGCCCTGCTTTCCTGGAGATGGCTGAACACCTGCCTGCCCATGGGAAGTAGTGAATGAATTCCTTGGTTTGCTTTGCTTGTGTGCATGGCTTTTGCTTTACCTATTAACCTGTCTTTATCTCATCCCATGAGTTTTCTCCCTTTTACTCTTCTGATTCTCTCCCCCATCCCACCGGGGAGGAGTGAGCGAGCGGCTGCGTGGTGCTTAGTTGCTGGGTCGGGTTAAACCACAACAGTCGCTGTTTGGACTGATTGAAATGCTGATTCCAGCATAGGGACTTTCGTGTATGCAGAGAAATGGGGTGTTAGATCTTGGGAACAAAAGGTTCTCCGCTCTCACAGTTTGCCTCTCCATTGTAGCAAGACTCTTTCCAAGCTCATGTCCTCCGTTCTGACATTAGATGACTAGGTCTGCTCTCCACTCAAGCAAGATAGCCTGAAACACATTTGGTCCCTAGAGGAAGCTGGTAATGTACTAGAGGTCATGAGACATAGTGACAATATACAGCAAATGTTTTTGGAATCTGTTACATATTGTATATTATTGCCCACCCTCTCCTCTCCCCCCGTCCCCAAAAGTGAAAGAAGAAGGGAATTTAAACAGTTCAGCCTAGGTAGGAGCTAGTCTGAGGAATAACGGGTGTTATTAGGGCGGTTTCAAGTAAGGGAAGGAATTGAATCATATGCAGCAGAGCTATTCACGAAGCAGAGAGCCATGTTTGACCCAGCAGCCCCTGGCAGAACAGATATGAACTGAAGGAGGTGGCTAACTCCCAAGTATCCAAGACATTTTCTCCCAGGGAGCTCCATCAGCATCTTAGAGGTAGATCCAGAGCAAAACCCAGGGCTTCTGTGGGGGTGCTAGGTTCCAGAGGAAGCATCCAGAGCCAAGGAGTCCTCCAAGAGGCAGGACAACTCTGTGAAACCTGGATTTTTGGATCTCAGAGCTGAAACAGAGGTTAGAGATTTTGAAGTGGTTCACAAGGAATCCTGGTGCCAAATTTTGTTTTCTCTTCGACAGCTTTGTTTCCAAGATTTTAATCTATAAGCTCGGAAAAGTCATGAATCTAAACCACAATGAATCACTATTTACTGCTGTTTACTATGAAGACTGTCTGGCTCTGGCCAATTACTTGAACCAGAATAGTCCGGAGCTATGGGGCAGACTGGAAAGAGGTGTGCCTGTTGGGGGATCTGCAGCCAGAAAGATACACAAAGGGGATCCAAGAACTGCAGGACTAGACTGCATGGGGCCAGCTGGAAAACACTGAGGGTGGAGGCTTTCACAGCCAGCTGCCAGTTTTGGAGGAGAAGCTACTGGCAGGTTACAAAGGACAGACTCTGACACTGCTTTAAAATCTGCAGGATTCCAGGAAAACATAAGGCATTGCCGATCAGCCCTCCTTTTTAGCTCTTGTTTACACCTGGCAACTTGACAGCATCTCTGCAATCCTCTTTTTGTGCTATAAGCCTTCTGTCTTTCCACCTCTGTACAAGGGCAGAGGTTACGGTGCTGAGATCTTTCTCACTTTTGTCAAGATCTGGATGAGAGTAATTCTGCTCGTGCTTCTCTTCAGTCGTCCTCACAGATTTTTGCCTGGTGGACAGTCCCCCAGAGGTGGTCTTCATTTGCAGAAAATCAGTAAGGAAATCTGAAAGGTGCAAAGTGCTGCTATCTGCTAACGTGGTTCCCATGCAGCTGGTGCAAGGATGGGAATGCAAAGCTTGTTATTGGGGCATTAATAACAAAGCTCTTTCATCTTCTAATACTCACACCAGGATAGATTGTTATCTCTGCTTTGCTTTTAGCTTTCTTTGATTACTCCTACATAGCAGCAGAGAGTGTACTGCAAAATGAATAGGACTCAGTAGTAATTGGTATGCAGCCAATGTCTTAAAATACCTCTGTTCAAACAGGTTTTGTACCCTGGTCTGCCTTGTGAGCACTGAGGTGGGTGAGGAGAGCTTCCCTGTAGCGTGCACTGAGGAGCCTAGGGCCAATGTACCTCTTCTAATTTTTTTAGCAGTCATGCTACAACCAGAGCTTTATTCAAAGTTACAGAGATACAATCCATTTCATTTTTGAAAGCAGCAGGAGAGAAGAGGAGACCTGGCAAAAAGAGCTGTGGTAGGTGGATGGGTGAGAGAAAGAGACTGAAGTACTAATCATTAAAGCTGATTATTTTGGAATTCACACTGCTGAGATTTAAGATTTTAAATCTTTAGCCTTCTAGCACATATGACATTTCCAGGGAGCAGTGCAAGGTGGAGGAGAGAGGCTGAGCAGCAAACAACTTGGGAATGGGTATGGCGGAATGAGTGTGGCCAATGGGCATGAGATGAGAAACTGTAGAGAAAAAAATCTATGTACATAAAAATCTCTGCTGTGGAGAAACCAGCCACGTGGAGTTGGCTTGGCAGGTGTGAGTTAAGTGCCAATTTGGTAGAGAAAACAAATCACTACACAGACAATAGGGCTATTAAATCCCTGAATGCAGGTGTTATTCTATGTCTCATGGTACTTACACATAGTTTTGCAATGTCAAGCAAGATGCCAGATGAGTGAAGCCATTTTAGTGGAGCTTGCACATGGCATTCCTCTCCATATCCCACATGCATCAAGTCCTACAATGTCCAGTTATCCTTATAAGCCTTCCCTAGAGTGGGTGCCATGGGGGTCTCTGATGATTTGGAGGCTGACTGATGTATCCTCTTGGCTGTTTCGCTGATTCAAATGAGATCAAATTCTTGGAGCAGAGGTGTCACCAGGGGTGTTACTGAGGGCTTCAGCTTCCCACTTTTTCAGGGCACTTATTCCTTGACTCAGTCCTGGTTCCAGTACTGCGAGGGACCCCTGCCTGTGCCCAACAGATGCCTGCAATCCACTCAATCTTCTCTCTACAGACTAGACATTGAAGCCCAGGGCTCCTGCATGGCTTTCCTCTCCAGGGATGCATTTCCTAACACAGGAGAGAGCACAGCAGCTCAGATGGCTGTGCCTTAATGCAGGGCTTTGTTATGTGCAAGGGCACCTTTTTTCCCCACTCCACGCCTCTCAGTCCATGGCCTCCTTTGCCCATCACAGCCATGCAGTAGCTCATAGACCTGCTGACCAAATGATCTGAGCATGGGGGCAAGCAGCCCGGGGTGCAGGAGGTGAGGCAGAGGCCTGGAAGTTGGGCAGCTGAGAAGGGTCCCAAGCTGAATGTATGAGACGGACAGGCCTGGCAGCGGGGTATGTGGCAAGGAAAGGGGCACTTCTGATGACATTTCACTAGTGAAGTGAAGAAGCAGCACCTCCCTTTTGACGGTATTCAGGATTTAATAATGAGTTTGTGTCATTAAAATCTTCCTGGATTTTACTTTTTTTTTTTAAACACACATATATTCAAAACAAAATCCAAGTCACAAAGCCAAGCATTCAAACCTTCATTAGTTTCACTGTTAATAATAAGCCAGCAAAGTCTTTCTGTTCCAGGGGATGCTTTCTGCCAGAGAGAAATGAACCGAAAGGCATGAAACCAGGGTCAAAGAAAACAGAACAAGAGATGTCAGAAAGTCACTTGATGAGGTGGCACAGATAACCAACAACACTGAGCAGACATCTACCAGAATCTGTTAGTGTAGACCCTACGAACTGGCATTTAGGTAGCTGAGGTCACTCAAGAACAAGGATGGTGGCTAAATAGGATGGACCCATAGAACAAGATGGCCGTCAATCTACTTCATGCCGGGGACAGGACTGATGGGGGATGAGCGAATGTGCTGGGCGGGAGAGAAAGCTGGAAAGCCAGCTCTTGTTCTGCCCCTACAGTGACCTTTTATGGGATGCTGGCAGACACTGTTGCCTGCCCAAATATTAGAAAATCTAGAACTTAAACATTTATGGTCTTAATTCGGCAAAGCACATATTGAAATTCAGGCACATGCAAAGTCTCCTGAGAACATTTTGTTCATCTCTCACCTTAAATACCTTGTACTGGTCACCCAGACATTTGCCCTTTAAATTTCTAAAAAAGGATCTGAAACAGTTAAAAAAGCAGAGGCATTGAAGACTTCTAAAGACCATGCTCAACAGTTTATTGATGGATCGTTTTACAGTTATGTCTCTTTTTTACGGTGTTAACTTTTCTAAAGGAAATGTATGTTAGTCTGGAGGTAATTAACCAAGCTCTAGTAAAACACGTCCTCAGGATTAACCTGCTTAAAGATAGAATTTTAAAATTCCACATCTTGAGCTAAGATTTACGTTGTACTATTGAATAGTTTTCCATAAATCAAGACTTCCACATGGTAGATTTTAATACTGTACACCATCAACTGGATATGTCATTAATCTCATTTTATAAGATTATTTTACATCAGACTCCAAGATTTCCCTTCCAGCTCCCCATTTTCCCAAAAGTTAAGTACACAGGCTCTACCAGTATTTGAAAGAGTACAATTACATAACCTGACAGTCAAAATAAGAAGCAAAACTGAATACTTGAAGATTCTCATGAATTTGCTTTCATAATAATACATACCGGTTTTCTACCAGGTCCACTCTACTAATTTTTATACTTGCTATTATTTTTGTGTCCAGCTAAGATGTGAGGCTACTCTTCTGCAGATACCAGTCAGAGACAAAGATGTGTCTTGGGCTCATATTCAGGGCAATGCACACTGATTCATATCTCCAAAGGAAATGAGAGCTCAGAAGTTCTAAATTTCCGCTGCAGATGGAAATCCGCCAAAATCTTCTGTTATGCGGAGACTGCCTTTTCCTTCTTCACAAATGAACTTCTAAACAATAACACAGAATGTCACATAAAAGCCTTTCTATTGATATTTCATCCTGTAAGCAGCAAAAGCAGAAACCAAACCCATGCCACTGAGAAACAGTGAAAGTGACTCACTAACCGTATCTCCGGGCAGTGTTTAACTGGATGACTAAGGGAACAAGACTTTCTGGAGGTATAAAGAGCTTCTCCACTGCAAGCCCACCACGAGCCCAAGCTGCTGCCCCAGGCTGGCATCCCATCCCAAGCAAGCATCACACCACATACCGGGCCCTGAGTCAGCCACCTTTTCTTAATAGCAGAAGTAGTTATCTCACAAAGCGGGGAAAAGAGGTAATTAAATTAACTAAATAATCATTAATAGCATCTGGCTTTTCCATAGCATATTTTTGATGGAAATGTTCCAGCTTACAAAACAGATGATACCATTATATCTCAGAAAAAACAATGCAATAGACAATTTTACTTTAATTTCAACTACCTTTCAACATCTTCATGCTGCAAGTAGTTTTGCTTTATTCAGTGGCTGTAACAAAATCTCCAATATCATGATTACTTAACATTCTCTCTAACTCAGTGGTTTGCATCTAATCTTCACAGAAATTCAGCATCTTAAAGTGTCAGTAACTCTTGAGCCTCTGTGTGCAGCAAGGCTCAGGTCCCCTTCGGGTGGACTGGCTTGGTGCAGGGCCTGGACCCAACGGGGCTTTTGACCCTCATGAGTGCATCCTCATTCAGATCAAAGCTCCCTGTGAAGACGTCCTTTCAGTGCAAAAGCCAAAGTTTCTTCAGCTTTCCTGTTGAGCTGGGTGTCATCTTGCTAGGCTACAAAATCTCCACATTGGTTGTGCCCAGAGGTGGGATTGATTGAAATCCCAAGGTGATGCAACCTGACCAAAAAAACACACCAGCTGAGCAGTCACCTAGCGTCCTAGTCAGAGCCCTGGACCTTGACTTTTAAAACAAGGGCACCCACCGCAGCCAGGGACAGCGCATGAGTGGAAGGCAGAAAACTTGTTTTCCTCCCTGCTAGGGATTTGGGTCAATTCCTGCTGAGTCAGAAAGACTCACGGCTGTCCCAGCCAGCTGACGGTAGCCAGGGCTTCTTGCCCGCGGTCCCATAGGCTGAGCAAGCACCACTGGCTGGCACTGCTTACCGAGCTCTGCTAGGGAGGTCACTGCCTGTGGCACTGTAAACATGGCATGACCATCCCGCACATCCCCTGCCAACCCCACAGCCTTCATCTTCTTTGCTTTTCTCCCTCAGCCCTATTCTCCCAAGGGTGTCTCCAACTGAGACTGCCACAGGGCTCCTCTTGTGTTCCTGGCTGACACTGTCACGTTACCACTGCCTCTGTGTAGGTGTTTGAGATGGGTACATCTTTCCAGGAGGTACAGGGAGCCTGGCTGAGGTACAAGGTGGGATAGTCAAAAGCAAAAAAGTAATCTACAGCTGGAAACATGTGTCCCTGAGGGAGTGGGAGGCCACATATGATAGAGCCACCTTCCCCTAAAGTAAATGAGATGCAGAGCGGTTGGAGCTGGTGAGGTTCAGCGCAGGGGTACAGCAGAGAGTGAAGGGGCTGTGCTTCTCCAGCTCTGTGCCTCTTGGTTGCTTTCCACTATGGTACAAGGCAAGGCTCACTCTCAGAGGGTCAATGGCCACTTGGGTCTCTGTGGTTAGGACATCCTGCGCTGCCACAACCTTGCTTTGGCCTGGCCTTCACTGGGGGCACAGACACCCCCAAATGACGGCTCAGCTAACTCACTTCTGAGCAGCGATGCTCCCCTTCCCTGGGCGACGGTGGTGGTCCCTCTCTCGGGGCTGTGCCTGGCACAGCTGAGGAGAGAGGCAGGAGGAGAGACAGGCAGTCAAAGCCAGCATCCCTCCCTGCAGGCAGCGGTTACCATCTGTGGGTGAACTTCTGCCTGGACAGACGGTGCAGGGGTGCGACGGGCTGCGAGGGGGATGGCTGCGTGGGGTGGCGAGTCCTTCCCCTCCCTCCCCTCAGCACGCACGGCGCAGAGCGCTCTGTGTGTTAACAGGAACAAGCATAAACATTTCCAGCCAAGGTACTTAACACAAGTCTGTTTGCCAAGTGGCTTTGCTGCCTTCTTTGGTTAAGGTTAAGAGAAATGTTGTTGCTCAAAGGAGAAAACAAGTGGGGATGTTTTCCCCCCTCACCCTTCCTGTCTGCAAATCCAGACATCTCTGGTCTGCAGTTCCTTACAAACAAAAGAAGGAGCTTTTGTGGAGCCTGTTGATAAGACATACTCCACACCACCCCACATCCCACAGATTTTTATTATTATTTTTGTATTTGCAATAATATGCAAATGTTTGGGCACTTCTTAAGGTCACTCGCTAGTTGTGCCGCAGTGTGGTCATTGCTCAGGTTACTGCAGGGACCTAAGGGCAAGCCCCGGGCAGAGTAAGGCACAACTGGTTGTCTGGGCCGGTTGATAGGATTTGCAGTTGATCAGCAAGATTTGAGTGTGCAAGACTCAGATGTGTCCTGGTGAAAGGAGAGTCAGGGAGACAGGAACGGCTTTATCTTGCACTCCTCTTCCCTGGGAACATTTTGCAAGGAGACAAAATGCTTGCAGCCAAGGAAAGAGAGTCCAGCGTGCAGCAGCTGGGGCACGGGGCAGGCAGAGAGCTCTTGACAAAACATATAGGCCACAGTCACCCAAAATACATCAGACAGCTCGACGGAAGCAGATCATTAGGAAAGCAGAAAGTGAGCTTGCAAGGTGCAAGGCTCGACCTTGACCTGGTGGTGACAACTCGGCCACTGCTTTCAGCACAAGAGGGACCGGGTGAAGGCTAACTGCTCAACTGGGAGAAATTAGATCATTTCCAAAAACTTCTAGCATTTTAATCAAAAGAATGAGTGGGAGCCCTTATTTAAGGAATCTGAGTGCTTTCAACCACCTGTTCTTTACAATTTTACCACCTTGGATCATTTCAAATAAAAATCTGTACCCAGAAAAAGACTTCCATGTTGTGCCCACTTGCTAACACAGCCTTGCAGCAAGATGGTCATAGTTCATAATGCTGAAGGGAAAGCACTGATGAACAAAGGAGAGGAATTAGGAAGCAAAGAAATATATTTGAGGTGTGCAAGACTCCTGAGTACCTCTTTAAAAGATGAAAGAATGACAAGAAAAAGTCTGTTTCCAAACAAGACTCATTTCTATTATGCATGAGTCATGAAAAGTGATTTTTGGAGCCAGAGATTTTTTTTCACTGGCATTGCTCACTTTTCTCAGTAAGCGAAAAAAATAGCATTACTTCAGGGTCTGAAGTTCACTGGGTTACATATGCTTTCACTCAATTCTACCAACAGCAATATTTTCTAAATGGATTTTTTTTTCTTTTCTCTCAACATCTTTGCAGCCTTACTGCCTCCATCATGCCACTAGCAGAGAAAGGATCATAAATTAGTTCAGTGCTATGTCTGACCCAGTACTGTTGCTCAAGTAATGCTAAGTTTTTATAATCTATCCCCTCCTTTGCCTCAAAATATCTACCTTCTCCTTTCTAAATAACTCACTGGAAACTCAACAGAAAAAAATTTCCACAAGCTTCTAGTCAGCTATCAGGTCTGTGTAGATGGACCAGCAGGGATCAATCCAATATCCAGGATCCTCTCAGTTGGGATCAGGCAATGCATGCCATATAGATTGTACTGTGTTGCAAAAAAAAAAAAAAAAAGCAAGTCTTTTTATAAAAAAGAGCTCGTCTGTAAGATGTGAGATGGCTTCTGCTTGGCCCAAGCAAAGCCTCTGCTGCAGTAGTGTGTCGAGTATGGGTACTACACTTGAAGCAAGATGCAGAGCGCTTGGAAAGCACACAGATAAGAGCAACTAGAATCCCTTAAGTTTATGAAACATGACTTATGAGGAAAGACTGAAAGAGTTAAGACTATTTAGTCTAAAGAAGAGCAGACTAACCACAGGCACAAAAATAGGCTTCAACTACATAAAAAGTGGCTGCAAACAGGAAGAACAGTGGCAGTACCACAAGAAATGGTGAGCCTGGATTGCCACAAAGCCTATTAGCACTTTTAGCGTTATACCTTAAAAAACAACTGCCTTTTTCCATCTGTCTACAGACAGACTAGATCTAAGCCTTAGCTTAATTTTGTTACTCTGTGGTTGTTTTACTCTGTGGTTACCTGAATCAGCTCACCCTTATACCCCATGGTTGGTTCTAGCTGCCAGAAGTGAAACATGCTCCCCGAAGTCCTTGCCTCTTCTCTTTCAGACTCCCGCTTGCAGCCTGCTTAGGTGGAAAGCTGCAATTCAGAAAATACAATTTATAAAGTATCTAAGGTCCACTGGTTAGTAGCCGTTGGTCTACAAAGGTCTTTTAGTGGACTGTTGATCTGCAAAGGTTGGTTGGTATTAAATCCTCTTGTGCCTTTTTAATATACATTTCCTACTTTTTGTCTGAATTTGGAGTAGGCGTTTTGCTCTGTGCTTGCAGAGCACATAGCTCTGTGTAACACATTTGATGCCCATAATTTGGCCTAGATATTGCTGAGAGATCTACAGCCCTGATCAAAGGCAGCACACTCACATTCATCCCATTTCACTTCTGTGTGCTATTTTCACTGCCAAACAATATTCTCCTAACATATCTGAAACAGCCCAAAACAGAGGAGGAGGGGAGACAGTATAGGCCAAAATGCTTGAATTAGTCAAGCTGTACGTTAGCTGCCTTCTATCAAATATGAACAGCATTTAGACTGGAACCTGAACAAAAACCATCCAGTTAATGGCCAGCTCAGGGAAGAGTCAAGAGAGGCTGGCAGGGAGAGGCAATGCTTTGAATAAGCTTCATGTCTTCTCTAACAGCTGAGATTTGCCATGAGATTGCAATCTTGTGTACATAACAGAGAGTCACACATTTGTAATGTTGAATGGTGTGGGTGCCATAGTTTTCCTTTCTTCCTACCCAGGAGATGTTGTCCTGCTTCATCAGGCACCTGAAGCAGGGCACAGATGAGGTGCTCAAATTGCTGCGCTGGATCTTAAGCATAGGTTTAGGATTTATCCCAGACCACTTTAGACATCTGTGGTTTAAAGTGCTGTGTGGGAGCTAGTCACCCTGTGATCCCCTGATAGTCAACAGGACAGGATCCATCCTATCCCTGGGAGACACCTACACCAAGTCAGAGGGGCAGTCTAGACATGCCAATTGACAGTAAAGCAGATGGATGATTAGTGAAGGTATGGACATACTGGGCAGGATTCGACTGAATCCCACCCTGACTCAGCAGATACCTGCAGGTGAATCCTACCCTACCTCAGACCAGTTGGATGTAATTTATACCCACAACTTTCAATCCAAACCAGAGTGCACGAGGAACAATTTCCTCCTTTCCTCCTGCAACTAATTTTTCCATATTTCACATCTCTCCCTTCTCCCAGTCTGTGCCCAAAGGGAGCAACACTTTCGCCCAAAGCTGCTGCAGTGGTAGAACACTGCAGCCCTTAAAATGTCAAATCAGATTGAGGAGCCCCTCTCCATCCCACATTATTAAGTCTTCATTGAATAGACCTTTACCTGACCAGGACTCAAACTGGCCTTGATGTGCAAAGCCTTGTTGCCCCCTCTCTCCATACGGCCTGGATGCCCCAATGAAATCCACGTTCTTCTTTAGCCATAATGTGATGATGGGCATGAGCACGGAAAACAAGTCTCTGATACAGGCATTTGCTGACAGACTGGACCTCACTCACGCAAAAGATAACGCCAGCTATTTCAAAAACTAAGCCTGCCATTTATTCTTTTGATCAAGCTTTTACATAAAAGATGCTCTGCGTGCGTGTCTGTGTGTACACAAAGTCAAGTTGTCCCTCATTTTCCTTGTGCAGAAATAATGCTATCCTTCTTGAAAGATGCTTCACTAATACCAGGCTGATGGAGAAGTAGTTACAGCAGGCAAAAAGGCTAATCAAGAGGAAGGGTTGGTTAAGCTTCATTGCTTAAGGCTATATCGTTGCCAGGCAGCTTTTGGGAATCAATGGACATTTTCATAAAGTGTTTAATAGTGAGAATGCACTGAGACAATATAAGCCCTTTCCAAAGGAGCCCTTTGTTGAAATTTTGGCAGTGTCTCTCTGGCTGCAGTCAAATAAATTAGTCATCAGATAAATCAGTCATGCCAGCTATGAAAGT
Source organism: Platalea leucorodia (assembly GCF_965183815.1). Lineage (NCBI taxonomy): Eukaryota > Metazoa > Chordata > Aves > Pelecaniformes > Threskiornithidae > Platalea > Platalea leucorodia. The sequence continues at coordinate 56,873,107 of NC_138824.1, forward strand.
GGTACCAAAATAAACAGAATGTTTTAGTCAAATCCATGAAACAAAAGGATCAGCAAATCTTATTTAAAATTCCCCCATGTAATTGATGCATAATTAAGCTTCTAAACATGAATGCAAGTATGCTGTTCCAGAGTATGTGACGATGAAGATTGTATCTTTGAAAGTAAATGGGGATCTCCGGATGTGATTAAAAGTAATTTTTGAATTGCTGGTTCCAAGTTCCTACTGGCAAAATCCAAGAAATTCAAAGCCTAAGTCATTCCTAAATTACTGCAGTTTCGGTGCCAGGGAAACTCCATGGATTTTGATGGAGTTACAACAGACTTAGGCTGAATCAGGCCCTCAGAACTTAGTCCTATTAAAAATGGACTGTCAAATATTTTTAAAAGAAAATGTCAGGATAAGTTTATAGAAATCACATTCTGCAATGAAAACACTGGGGAAGAAGCACAATACCAGCAACTTGACTGCCTTATCCCAAACATGTTGCCTTAAGTAAGCTACCTTACTAGGTCTAAACTACACAAACAACCTGAAGTCTTTTAAATTTTTCTTGTCCTAAAATACAGACAAAATAATAACAGTGATACCTTTATAATTATTCCAGTTATCCTTATGTTTAGCTCATATATTAATTATTATTTTCATATAAAATACTTCTAAAAAGCTACTTCCTTTACCAGTGTCCTTATCCCACTCCCACTTTGCCTGACAAAGGACCCAAGTCCTGGGAGGGGAGAAGTAGGGCATGAGAAAGAGACCATTGGTTGTAGCAATGTGACCAGGCAGCATCTTGTGGGAGGGACGAAGCACTGCTTTTAAATGGGTTGAGAAAGTTAAAAATGTTGTGAGGAAGCTTTTTTTCATCCAGCTAGTGTTTGTTTCCTAATAGCTGCTCTCTCAGCCAAAAATATTACACTTTGGGTGCCTAATGTCAGATAAGTTAGCAGACTAACTGGTCTTCTGCATAGAGGATGCAGTTTTTACTGGTTTGGGTTGTCCAAGCCTCTGGACTCAAGTCTGGAAGGGATGCAGGGGCAGATTCTCCTTTACCTGGAGATATGCATTTGGACACATCCAGTCTCGCAGCTTTGATGTGAATCTCCCGCTGTCCTCCCATCACACGCTTTCCTACGTCAGTGTCGGCGCTCCCCTCCTGTGCAGCCGTGGCCACCTCTGTCCTGCTCCGATCCTCCCTATGCCAAGTGCAGCCGATGATCGTGTCCTTCAGGCAAGGAGACCTGCAAGGGGATGGCTTGTGTATGGATGACCCGTACCCAAGTATTAAAGCAGTTAATGCATTTCAGCTCAGGTTGGTGATGGGATTCCTAACAGAGGCAGTACAGAGAGGTTTCTGAGAGGCAGGATTTCCCCTCCTTTCCATTATTAAGCACTTGTTTCCATGGGATACCCCTCCCAAAACCTAAACACACTCCTCACTTACCAAGTCCCTTAGTAGGACATATCTGAAAAGTAACAGCCTTTGTCACATGTATTCACTAATGTTGTATATTCACTAATGTTGTATGCAACACACATATACAGAAAGGACAGGCCATCACCCCTGTGCATGCCCACCAAATTGCACCGAAAAGAGACAAGGGAACAAGCTTCAGATGTATATTCTTTGGTGGAATATCCTCAAAGCAGAGAAATTACACATTTCCTCATGGAAATGTAGGAGCCTTGTTGAGATTTGGCAATGATGTGGCCAATAGTAGTGCTAAAGTTTGACTTACATTACTTCCCTTTACAGTAGCTTGTATACTATTGAATTCCCTATGTACGTTTTAATTTCAGCAATAATGTTGCATTCTTTCTCTTGAAGGATCAGACTGAAGTCAATACTGTATTTGCATGGGAAAGGCTGTGCCACTTTATCACCATAAACCACACATTTTTTAGAACTGACAAGGACTAGAAGGAAAATATTGCTCCATAGGGTGCTTAGGGCATTTGTGAATCTGATTCTGCTTCACGAGATATTTTTACTGCTCTGCTGATGGTCAGCTATATTTGCGTATTTGGGGGATTACATCTCTCTCATGCAGTGCTCCACGAAGGAAGCAAACACAGGCATTGTGTTGTGTTTGCACTTATCTGGAACTACTGAAACCAGAACAAATTATTATTATTATTATTATTATTATTATTATTATTATTATTATTATTATTATTATTATTATTACTGGCTTCTAGGAGTACCTCTTGTAATTGGCAGTGTGCAAACACGAAATGCAAAGGACAGCTCTGTCCCAAAACTTTTATAATCTAGGGAGCAAACTTCAAAGGAAGCAGGTAGGTTTATGCCATAAAGGGGGAGGAAGACAGAGGTGGAAGAAGAAAATCAAGCTTGTTTGATCACAGATTCTCAATAACCACCACAGAGGCAAAAAGTCTCAGTGGTGGAGATTCCCCATGCTGTCTCTCCAAAATGGTCGAGGAGGCTGTCAGTTGATACAACCTATGAAGAGATAAAGATAGTAGTCCTCATTGATAATGTGCTCTTACTTGCCTAATTTGAAACCTTTATCCCATAAAACAATTTGGATTTTCCCCTTCGGTACAGTTCATGTATCTCACACTGTGCTCTTCTTTTTTTTATGTGTTGGGAGAAATTAATCTGTAAGTACGGGAGGTAGGTTTCGATGTAGACACCAGTCTGGTCCTAACCATCTGAGCAGGAATGAGTTGGCCACTTATCCGAGCTTCTGTGTTATACCTAAGAAGAAACACATGATTTCTGTAAGTGCTAATAATTGTGCTAATAATTCATTTATCATTGTCCATTAACATGTATACGACAGAAGCTCTTATATAGCCAGTTAAAGCTGAAACTAGGGTGCAAGAAACAACCACCAGGGGAAGAACTTTATGTAAATGCATCAAGAATTGGCTTGGTGGCAGGATCAAAAATTTTGATGTGATCCTCTGGGATAAACATGTCTAAAAATTTGATTTTGGGATCCCCAAATTATTGTGCACACAGAAAACCAAATCTTTCTCACCTACAGACAAAAAGGAGAGGACAGTGTCACATTACCCAAGCACAGGTGTTTCTTCTTTTCTCCAGTTCCTCTCGCTCTTTATGCTGGCATGTTCGATTGGACTTTACTTGGAAGGAGAAGAGGTTTTACAATGGATAATCCCTTTTGTCCCTGAAATGTCCAACCCTGTTGTTTGTCTTTTTTTTTTTTTTGTTTTCCTATGAATTTAACTCCTATTTCTAGAGATTCAAAAGTTCATCAATAAAAACCTAAAGTCAGTCTGTTAGGATGTTCAGTCCAATTATGACTAAGGCATGTAAGAGTATACAAACCTGCTAAGGTTTCCACAACATGTAGAACATTATAAAACATTGTTTACGCGTTTCATTTGAAATGCTGTCTTGCACAACCCTCGGATGTTAACACGTGATTAAAGTTTAAACTTACACCCAGCACTCGTTAATCTGCTTATAGCTTCCCTCAGCTACATGAAAAGGTATATATGAAAAGGTATACGCTAAGGCTGATGTAATTAACCTGGGTTTATGTAAGTCTGGGGCATATCTCATTTAAAAGGGAGCTAGCACCTCCTTTCATAGGCCTGGGAACTCCAGAGGAGCCTTAGCTGGGAGCACCATGGTGTGTCGGCACCCACACTCAGAGAAGGCAGGGGCTGCCGGGGTGCAAGCCTAAAAATAATCTTGCAAGTAATGTGACAGAATTGGGAATACTTTAATTTACATGCACGTAGTTTCAATAGCTATTGGCCAGCAATAACAGAGTTCCTATTTGCTAGTTAAGCTAACGAAGGACTGAAAAGTAGCAGGTTCAGCATGGATCCCTGCAGACCCCTTCTGAGGGCATCGTGGACAGAAACCACTGATGATTCAGCGGGTGTTTGGGGTCTCTGCTGTAGGGTGATTTCAGCAAACTTCATGTTGTTTTTATTGAGTGTAAAAAACCTCAAGGTATACAACATTTAAGTAAGGCTTCCTACCCAGAGGGCCTTCTACTCTATCAGGAAAGAAATTAGATTGATTTGACCTGACTTACCTGTACTGGCTGTTATGCATCTCTTCATTGTCTTACAGGTATTTACATATAGTTTATTTCACTACCTATTCCCAAAAATTCCAACAATTGACATTAGGTATATGAATTTTTAATTCCTTGATGTTTCTATTGTGTTTTTATTTTTTTTAAGTTTGTCCCTGTTTGTCCTCTTCCAGGCTTCTGCCATTTACAAACCATCCATGACCCTTGTAGGCTCTGTCTATGGCATGAAATGAAACAGGCCAGACTGGTGTTCAGGATTGCTCAGGGCACACTCCAGAGCAGATATGTCTTGGGCAGAGCCAGTTGGTGTGGCCCAAACCGAGCCATAAAGTTGTACAACTGGCAACCAGAAGTCCAACGCCAGAGCTCATTGCTTGGACCTTCTTTCTCTAGAAGTATGCGTGTACTGAAAATTGCGTGAACTTCTCTAAGACTGCTTCAAACTCATTATCTCATCCCAGGCTATATACAGGACATCTGCCTTCTCCCCGTAAAACAACAGCTCTGGTCTGCCAGAAGTGTGGCACACAGGCGCGCAGCCCTGGCCGAGCGCCCACTGGGGAATTCCTGCCCCATCAGCGTGCCACCGAGACGTAAACAGGACGTGGCAAGGGCAGAGAACTATACCCGTATAGATTTTGCTGCCACTTCTGATCTTTAAAGATCTTTAAAGTAACCTTCTGTCTTCAAAACATTTTTTAGTGTAAAAGGAATGCTTCAAACAGGTAGAATTACAATGTCACACATATCACAGCCCTTCAAATATGTAGTATTTAAAAATCACCCCTTAGGATTTTGGCTCTAAATCTGTATCTAGGTATTTTTCAGACAATATTTTTGCCTGATGCCTCACAGGAGAGCAGACGGAAGTCAGGAAGCTTCAGGTCACAGATTTACTTCAAATCATGCCTTATAACATCGGACAGGAAGGTACCTCTTTCCAGACTTGATGAGTACCACTCGCACAGTGCCCTGGATGCTCCTGTGGTTCTCTATCATCCCCAAATCCTACCCTCAAGGGAGCTTTTGAAGGCTAAAGGAAGATTCCCCAGACAGCAAAGCAGCAAGGTCTCCTGACACTAGCAGATTAAGATAACTTAGCCCCGGCTTCCTTTGCTCTAATGAGACCTTTCAGCCTGGAATAGCGTGAGGGGTGTTCAAATCTCACCCAGCACTACACAGGGACATAGAAAACAAGCCAAGGGTCTCAGCTTCGGGTTTTGTTTACCAAGATCTGGCAGCCCGTTCTTGCAAAATGCTTGCCTCTTGCTCTCTCCATGGATTCTTTGGATCTGCTTCCCTCTAAAGGCCATTCAGTGAACTATGGTGTTGCCCTGAACGTCAATCAAGTCTTAACGCGAAATCAGTTCTCAGGTGTATTCTTTATCTGGAGAGGTGTTTGAGCTCTGTGAAGGAGAGGAATAAATACTTTAAGGGTTACTTCTTGTTGTAAGACAGTTTAAAAGAAATAATGTTTAAGTAAAGTCGGAGATTTTATCAGTGAGCAGAGGTTTTCATGACAAAATTTATCTAAACCTGAGCTCAAGCATACATGCTTTCGAAGTAGTACCTTATTGTACAGAAAAGTGAACCACAAAAGCGAACTGGCTTGTCCCAGGCAGAACCAGGATCTGATTATCCTAGCTCCGAGCCCTCTGCTCCAAGGAGTAAGCGATTGCCTCCAAACATGCGGGGGCGTTCGAACTCTCAGGCGTAGCTGCAGTATTGTGTGATCCCACGTAAGGAACTTTCTGGTGTAGCAGAATTTGGGCAGACTGTGTCTTGTCTCAAAAGGTGAATTGCTCTGTCAGCTGAGAGGCTCAGATGTGCCATGAAATTGAGACCTTTAACTGAGGTGTTGGACTCCCACTGCACTCAGTGGATAAAGAGAAGCCCAAGCTGGAGTGGCACACTGAGAAGTTGGTCGTTTTGTCTGCTTGGTTAGGGAAAAAAAAAAGGAGGCTTTTAAAGTTTACCTGTTTCTTATTTGGGCAGACCGTAAGAAATGGGATAATCTCTAAGCATAGTTGTAATCTGAGTAATAAACATTGTCAACCATCATTTATGCTCAGCTTCAGCGCTGTATAGACATCTCCGGAGTGGAGGGGATCACATTTTAGGTAAATTGAGTACCTCTCCCCAGTCCTCTCTGCAGGGGGAGCACAGGAGGGCTCATTTAACTTAGAGAGAAGGGAACAACTGAGGTGTTTAAACATAGGACATCTTAAAAGTCTTTAAAATATCTGAGACTTTCCACAGGCCTGGCAAATATGATACAGGAGACCCACATCCCGCAGTCAAGGCACTGGAGGATATCTCGGGGCAATTAAAATGGCACTAGCCACATCATATGTTTATGTACCTGCACTGCTCCAGAGTTGTTTTGTCTACTGGAATTGCCCTAACCAGAGAAGGAATTGTCCTTTGGGATTGCCTCTTTCTCTCTCTGCAAACTATAAGAATCTGCATGACGAATTTGGGGTAAATCTTTTAGCTAAAGCTGGCTGAGCTGCACCCTACCCCAATATAAGGAAGCAGCAGCAGGGCTCCTTGTTAGGGCTTTAGCTCCCTCCAGATGCAACGTAGTGACTCCAGGTGGCTCCCGGCTGTTTGGGGTCCTCATCTTAGAGACTGGAGTCTCCAGGTGCAGAGTGGCCCACGCTGCCACTGGGTCTTCACCAGGCCCTTCATCATCTTCACCATCATTGTCCACACTATGTCATTTAGTTCACTTCCAGGATCTCTTTTGGAGATAACTAATTAATTTGACCAAAACATAAACTGGGATGTAATTCTGGGGACAGCAGGCTCCACGGATTGGCTTTACCAATAGGCAACACCTTCTCCCACACATGCTGACATGGTATACTGGGATGTGAAAACCTTAATTTCCGTTTCATGATATAAAAACACTGAAAAAACCCACCTTAAAATTCATAATTATGTCTTAGAGTTATCACATCAGATCTGGAAGAGATCCAAACCAAACTATATACAATGAGATCCCAGACAACTTGCTTTAGCAATAGCTAGCAGGCGGATATAAGCCACCCTGTAAAATTTGGCCTGAGAGCACCACCTCATGCCCAGGAGTGCCTTTGGCTGCCTTCAGCTATGCAGGGGCAGCCCTTAATTCTTACACCTTAAGGAAGGTACTAAAGCTATGCATGCACGCAGTGTTCACAGCGGCCAGCCCAGCTGACTCTGCAGCTCACAACAACGCTCTCCCAGTCGATAGCAAAGCCACTGCTACTGGGGACCTGCCGAAGGTATTAGTCAGAAAGGTATTGCGAAGGAAATCCTCCGCAGATCTGTAGCCTCTTCAAAGCAGACAGAACAAATTCAAAATTAACCCACATTGGTGATTTAGGTACTTTGAACTAGATCTGAAGCCCGAGCTACTGTATCATTTTATGAGGGTGCACCTCCTTTGTTCTTCAAGCTGATCCAGAATCCAGCTTCAGTGTTTCTTGAGACTGCTCATCTTTGCATTCTGCATCCATGCAGGCCGCCCGGCAATCTTCTGTGCTTACCTCCTGCTGTTAACGAGAGTACTGCCACATGCCTCACACTTTCCAAGGTCAGCCCAAAAATACAAAGCCCACACAAGCAACAGAACACTCAAACTTAATAAATGAGAAATTGTTAAAATAGGTGAGAGAGCAGATATTGCCGAAGGTGTTTTGGAACAGCTACAAAACATTAGACAGAACCAGTTTTGCAAGAACGTGTCCAGAGTATCTGGAGAGTCCAAACCTCTGTGAAACACTTCTGTGAGAACAGAGAACAATGTACAGTAAAATGAGATATCCTGAATACGGGTAAGTATTATTTACAGAAAATATTATGTTCTTCGGCAGGTGATGGGGGCACAAAGAGTGTTAAAATGGGAAAGGATGTAAGATAAATCTTCTACCAAGAAGTTGTTTATAGAAAGAAGTTATATAAAACCAGTAAGGTTTTGTCACTTACAGACCCAAAGCTGCCTACAACAGTAGCTCAGTGCAGTGGAATAAGGAGATAAACAGGTTAGTAATTAGGTTAATTAGAAAGCACTGTTCAGAGTATGGCTGGCTTGGGGAAAACTGTTCTCAAAGATATATGACAGACCTCAAGGTCACTGAAGATTAGCTGATCAGGGATTTCTTGTCCACTTAAGTGTGCAGAAAGTGCAAATAATAACTAATCCTATCTCTCCCCGTCAGGGAGATCACTATCCTGCAAACATAAAGAAAAAGATATTACCCTCTTTCAACTACTGTATGATTGGAGGTATCAGGTTGTCACAGCTGAAGATGGAAATCCTCTAATGTCCAAAAAATGGATGCAAAGAGGACAGTAAGAACTAAATAACCAGTTTCCGCTCTCCCTACTGTCAACAGAAAGAAAGGCAACTCACCCCACTTATCTCGGACAACTTTTTGGATATGATGTCCCTCCCTCTCTGTTGTCTCCGTCTTGCCTATAGAGAGAGCCTAGAGAATTGGCATAAACTACCCCCTGAAATTTTAGTCTGCTCGAGCTGGGCTAGATGAGACACATCTTACCAGTGCAAGCATCTTCAGCAGTGCTTCATCCTGGAGCTAGGATGACCACCCCTTGAAAGGGAGGTTTAGTTACATATCTGTCTATCTGTGACACTGGCAGATGGTCAGTGTGTGCTATTTGTAATGGTCATTTGGTACCTGCGCGCCTTCCGTAGCTGCCTGTGCGGATAATTTTATCTCCGTAATCTGAAAGCACTGGCTGTAGAGTCTGTATGTTATGTTCCCAGACAGTTTGCATCTTAAGAGCGTGGAATAAAAAGGAGTTACAAAGCCTAATTTTAGTAAAGGTTTCCAGGGAGTAAATTGACCTGTACTCAAGCCAAAAAAAAGGTCTGGTAAATTTGAGAGGAAAGTTCATAGAGGCACAGTTTGGTTATCTTAGGAGTGGTTGGTACCAGATCAGTGTCATGGTTTAACCCCAGCCAGCAACTAAGCACCACAGAGCCACTCGCTCACTCCCCTGTGGTGGGATGAGAGAGAGAATCAGAAGAGTAAAAGGGAAAAAACTCGTGGGATGAGATAAAGACAGTTTAATAGGTAAAGTAAAAGCCGCACACACAAGCAAAGCAAACCAAGGAATTCATTCACTACTTCCCATGGGCAGGCAGGTGTTCAGCCATCCCCAGGAAAGCAGGGCTCCATCACGTGTCATGGTTACTTGGGAAGACAAACACCATCACTCCGAACGTCCCCCCTTCCTTCCCCCGGCTTTATACGCTGAGCATGACGCCATACGGTATGGAATAGCCCTTTGGCCAGCTGGGGTCAGCTGTCCCGGCTGTGTCCCCTCCCGACTTCTTGTGCACCCCCAGCCTCCTCGCTGGTGGGGTGGGGTGAGAAGCAGAAGAGGCCTTGCCTCTGTGTAAGCACTGCTCAGCAGTAACGAAAACTTCCCTGTGTTATCAGCACTGTTTCCAGCACAAATCCAAAACCTAGCCCCATACTAGCTACTGTGAAGAAAATTAACTCTATCGCAGCCAAAACCAGCACATTCAGTTACCCAAAGTATCACAACAAATGCCTCAGTTGAGAATCACTGAAGCACTACCAAGTCAGGGCCACCAAGCTCCTTGCCTTGGCTAAGCCCCTCAGATAGCACAGGGCCACAAATTTAATCCCATTAGTGGGACTCCCCTCCATCACCCAGGGAAAAAGTTTGAGTTTAAATAAAGGTTTAAATATTCCTTACAGAAGTGCCTCAGTGAAGTGCTCAAGGTTAGGGAAATGAATCTGTAGCACTGTCCCAGACTTGAACTCCAGGCATTTAACACGTGCATTGCTCTGCAGCTTTGCCTTGTTCCCCCTGGTGCCTACAGAGCCCACCCATTACAAAGGCTGAGCAGAAGGCAGGAGTAGCTCCAAGCACTGATGCTGCGATGTTCAAACATGGAACAGCTTCTTGTAGATCTTCAAGTCCAGCCTGTTACGCATTGCCTGGTAGATGTCAAATTCCAGATGAAGTCTCGGAAGGTTTTAGAAATGGAATATATAGTCTATTGGGGCAACTGAGAAAAAAATCTGGTCCTAAGAAAAAAGGTGAATACAGAAGCCACTGAGAAAAGATACAGAATTGTGTTTCAAATAATGTAAGGCTCAGATGTGAGAAATAAAATGATATGCTAGGAGGAAAATAAATGGTTTCATGTCCTCAAAAAGACCACTGACCAGGTCATTTACTATGATTTACTTTTAATTCTGCTGAAAGGCTGAAATGTAATAGTACCTGGAAAAATAATGCTTGGGAGTTCAAGCAGACTCATTCACGAATTCCAAATAATAAAAGTAGTGTTTAAAAAGTACAACCAAGAGGATCAGACAAATAAATTGTTTGGAAAAAATGAGCAGATGTAACAAACCAATACCATTGTTGTCTCAGCTTTTTATAATAGCAGGGGAAAAGCAACAGAACATCTCCCACATACACAGGTCTCTCCCCTGCAAGAGCGAAGGCATGCCTCCTGCCCAGGGAGCAATGTGCGACCGACTGCCGCTTCGAACGGAGCTTGCCTTAGAAGTGATGGTGAGGGACAGCTTTATGGGACCTTGTGAGAGGGAGGCAGATGGCCATTTTATGCTGTTACCAGCACGTTTATTCCGGTGTTCCTCTCTATTATCAAAACAAGAATGAAACCCTGCCTCCAGAAAACTCTTGCAGTCATTTTACAGTTGCGATGCAGCTGAGACAGATGAATCCTCAAGAGTAGAAAATAATATTCCTTGAAATATAAGGTGCGCTACCATAGGGGACATATAATTTGCCCTGTAACATCTGGAACTCTTCAACACATCACGGAGACAGCCGAGACATCTAAAAGAGAAAAAATAAAGAGTAACTAGGTGGGGTAAAGTTCAACAAGTCAGTACAGAGGGAAGGAGTGATCCATATTCTTGGCTTAGGGCTGTGAAAGGGAAAAAATAAGTAGGCAACAAAAGTGATGACAGACGAGTGAAAACGTAGGAAAGGATTTAAAGTGGGAAATAAAGCAGGTAAAACGCCATTCCCTCCCCCACAGAGATGCCGTAAAGTGTGAGTGAATACACGTAAAGCCCATCAGATAACTTAGCTGAAGAGAATCATGATGGTTTGACCAGCAAACACTCATTAAAAATCCAGGCCTACTCACAAGGCAAAGTTTGCAGCAGTAGACCTTGCCTGGGAAAAGCATTATTTTTAGGACAAAACCATTCACACTGGAGTCTCCCTGCTATCCCGCTGAATGCCAAAGAACAGAAAAAGCCCAGACATTTCCATACAGATCACTTTGCACAGAATACATTTGTCTCAAAATCTCCCATAAACTCCTCTACACGAAAAAAATGTAGCAGTCTCTTAACAGGTGGCAAAAACAAGTCCAGAGCTGTATATGTTAATCAGATCCCAATTCTGCAAGCGTGGAGTGGTAAAACTCTCCTACGCCTCCCTCCCTCACCACCGATGGAGCGCCAGAAGGACCTGGTACCGGAGACCGGAGTGGCGGCAGCCTACCATGTCTTCCTCCCAGAGGTAGTGAATGACTCAATGAACAAGATCTACGTGAACAGATATCTGAAGAGATGGCTGTAATTCAACTGAGGGCAGTGAGAGGACATGCCAAGGCAAACACATTCCACGCGACTTGCAACACAGTGTGAAATTTCACCCTATCATAAATAGCACAGTAAACGTGAATGTTGTATTTCCCAAGACACTGGTCAGACACATCCTTTTCCCTAAGGAGCAGACGTGGAGGAAAGGTAGCATCCCTGCTCCTTACCCCTGACAGGCAGATCGGAGGGATTCCTGCTGCGAGGATGACCATGTTGCCCACTGATCCCACCTGCTGTCTGCCTGGGTAAAGAAAGATGCTTCAAAAGCTGCGTACTCTGGCAGCAGGGCGCACAGAGCCAGGGAATTACATAAATACCAGCAGCCCCTGGGAAGACAATGAACAAAGGTGTATTCCTTCCCCTTTCCCGATGTGACCTTTTTGCTGTGTTCAAGCCGTCCGCAGTATGATACCTCAATTCCACCATAATTTGAGGCCATACCCTTCCACACGCATAAAAGCCAACCCACTTGTTATGCTGAAAGCAGATTTTTTGCTTGTGTCTATACTTTATTAGTCAACAGCCAGGCTCATCCAACCACAGCTGGAGCAGGCACCATCTACAAGGAAAGAAATCCTTCCCAAGTGTGACCACAGAGCCTGTCCACAGACAGGGGATGACGCAGACAGGCGCCAAACTGTGGGCAGTGTGTGCAGTTTATCACTGGTCCAGAAAGTTTCTCTTCCAGAGGTGCACAGACAGAGTCACTCATTTCAACAGCACGGCCTCTTGAGTTGAGCAGTGCTTAGGAGGTGGGACTCACCTCATTAATTTTAGCAGTCTAAAGGGGATGTCTAAGGTAATCATCCTAAACTCCTTCTGCAATAAGTGAAAACCTAAGATCACCCTCTGGAAGTGACCATCCACTACACATGGAGCTTAGAGTCAGTGGCTTACGCTAAACCCTAAACTTTAGACAGCTAGGTTAAGAGAGACAAATCCCATCCAAAATGAGTACATGGCTCAGGCTTGTGGCTCATAGGTGAGACCCGTGGTCCACGTCCTCATGGACTCCTCCGTATTCATAGCCCTATTACGTGGAGAGTAAGTCTTTCTTACAAAATGACCATATTTCTCATTTTGCTGTGCCTTTCTACCTCCATGCCAAAACACTCCTAAGTGTTGAGAGGGTCTTCGTCAGGCCTTGCTACTACTTTTCATGCCTGTGTTTTCCCTGCCCACAGGTAGCATATTCTGAAGTGCCACACATTGCCATGTCTCCTGGGTCCACAGGAGACAGTATTCTTTCTTTCAGGTGTGTTTGAGACAGGTTTGTTTCTTTCTTCTTCCTTCTCACTTTTTTTCCACCTTCCACTCCTGTTGCAGCCTCTGCATCCCCATGCTCCCATGTTGCTCTTATGGAATAGCGAAGTGTGAACAGACCTATTCCTCCATCACAGTGTGGAGTTTGGGAACTCACAGGAAATTCAGTTCCCAAAGAACAGATTTTTCCCATCCTTGGAAAGCCTAGGTGCCCTGTTGCTGCGAGGTCCCAGTAGCAAAATGTGTTCAGGGCCAAGATCAGTGCGGGAAGCCGAAGTGCCATGCAGGTCTGCAGGAGGTGGGGGCCACCACCAATTTGCAAAGGCAAAGCTGGGAGTGGGGAGCAGTCAAAGCTCCCTGGGTGCAGAGCTTGGCCAGAGCTGCAAGGTCTCCATTTCAGGGGATCAGATGATGGTTCTGAGGATAGTGGGGGCCACTGGGTCTCTGCTAACCCTGCATGACTTGCCCACCACACAGGGAATGCTGGTGGTTGCTGCAACACCCAGCACTGAGGAGGAGCTGCGCGGTAGGACCCCAGACCTTTACTGATGCAAAATACAGGCATTTCTAATAGGCCATTTTTGTGCAGTTGTGGGTAAGAGCAGCTTCAGACCCAGCCTGCTCTTTGTGGAATGGCAAAAGGGTTGGACACAAAATTTTTATATATACTCCAGCGTTAGTCATTTCCCTCAAAGAGGTGGTGGGTCCACATCTCTGTATATCCATGTGCTGCTCCATTGCTCCTCCCTTTTCAAGGACAGTTAGCAAAGCTAACACCTAACAGCTCAGCAAAGCAAAGCCAACTGTCAGGCTGGTGTCTGACGATCCTGCCTTCTCCAGACTGGAGACGAGAACTGGCCTGAAGGACAGCTGATTTCACAAAATGGTTCTAATTTCTTCACCCTGGCAAAGCTTCTTTTCTTTCTGAAGCTCAAAATGACTGGAGGCAACTGATTATTCCAGTGACCCTTTTCAGACCATTGGCTAAGACTCTGCCAAAGACGTTATGAGCAGGGTTAATACACATTATTGGTCTGTCAACAGTACGAAGAGTAGTTTGTGATCCTTGCAATTTTAACACAGTAAATCCATCTGTTGATGTAAGTGTGTGTTTACTATTCACTTGTTGATACCTAGCCAGCATGCAGCAAGCTTCTGAGCGATCACACATCTCCAACACGTGACCATGCGGTATCAGCGGAAAGCAGATACCCTGCAATCACTTCTGCTGAGAGCATACAGACTGGGGACTCTGGTAACTGCCTGCTCCACTTTAGTTTATCCTACTTAAACGAGAAGTTTGGAAGAGGTGTCATTCAGCTGAATTGGATGAAACCACTCAAGAGACAGGAATGTGCAGATCCTACCTGGAAAGTTGTCCATACTCTCCTCACGCCCCTTTTCATACATGTTTCAAGTTTCAGACAACGAATCTCCCACATAAGTGGGCAAACTGGCAGCTCTCTCTTTTTTGATAGCAGAAATTACCATTCTTCCAAGGTCAGACTCGCTAGGTCCAACCATTCCTTTTGCTTGCGTTATCCGTCTGCCACATTTCAGCTTGTTCAGGGAGATAAGGCGTGTGATGTAGCCCTGAAAAGTGCCATTTCTTCTTACAAGTGAAATAATAATTGCTGTTTGCTTTCCTGTGACTGGATATAGGATCTGATTATGAATTCAGAGCTGCATAAATCTTAACAGTGTAGAAGCTAATCGAGTAATGTCACTGTAAAACTGCCATAGTTAAGATCATATTCAGACTTGTCAGGTCGTTTTCTGCTCTGGATTTTCCAGGTGAACAGATACTAATAGACTTTTTTTTTTTTTTTTTAAATCTTTGCTTTCGCTGCGCTTTGGCATATTCACTTGGAAGTCATATTTCACAAGAGACCACAGTCTGGTTATTAACTTCATCAGCAGATAAAGTCGCAATTCAGGAGCCATGTGTACCGGTGCTTGTAAGCGATCAGAACTGAAGGAACAGTCAGCACCTAACGAGCTGTTCATTGTGCCAGGTCTGCTCTAGGAAAAATGAAGAGAGGACTTCACTGCATAGAAGTCTTTTTTTTTAGGTTTTATTACATTAATGTGCCAAACATTTTTTCCAGAAGAGGGCGCAAAATTTATCTCCACTAATACAAAAGAACTACGTTGCTGCCAGCCTGTATTTATGCATGCTGAAACCTTTTCAGACTGTTTCTATCACCATTTGTAAATATGGGATTCGTCATTAAACATAGTAAAAATCCCATCCTGTGACATTTATAATGGAGATGACTACATATGAATCTGTCAGTCTTGGTTCCTTTTACAGTTAGTAAAATGAAACAAGCACTCAAAGCACAAAGTTCATCCCGTTTCACCCTATATTTGATCAGCGAAGTAGCTCTCCAGACTCCTTTGACTATGCTGCCTGGTGCTCTGATGGCCACTGCGGAGCCTGGACATCTGTCTAACATGCGGACACCTACAACTAGATGTCTAAATCTAGGTGTCTACAATCTGGAACTGAATTCTACATCTGGGGTAGGATTCACCTGACCTATTTTAGACAGAGACAAGGGTGACTAGCCCAGATGTAGACACCTGGACTTTGGATATCTAAGTCAGAGAGAATCCCACCTCTTGCCTTTGCCAGGTAATGTTCTGCAGTGACAGTCTGGGATGGGGCTACCCGTACTGTGCTTATTGCCAAACATCAGTTGTCATATTTCATCATATTCATTGCAAATTTAAGCGAACTTATGGAAAGCTCCAATTACTTCGTTTGTGGGGCTGTTGTCAACATTGCAATAGAGACCAGGATGAAGGGCCACTTGCAGAGACGCTAAAGAAGTCATGATGAAAATGGCTGGCCAGGGAAGGGAGGGGAAGACGAGCGTCACTGTGGTTAGACCACACTGTTACTTATGCCAGCTGTCGCACAGATCAATAGCTCCGTTTATTCACCTGTCATCAATCCCTGTTACCGTTTCACATGGCCTTTGTCAGTGCTCTTTAAACTTCACAGACTGGCAGATCTTGAGGAGACGCTGAAAGCTTGAAGTAAGCCCTTCCTGCTAAGTCTTCCTTATAAATGTTCACATGAAAATGAACAAGCGTGGATCATTATTCAAAATAATGACTCATTTCAGAGATGGACATGCTGTGTAGATTGTATCACCTCCACTGGATATGATACAATCTTCAAACACAGTTCTTCTGTGATTTATGTATTCACAAAGAGTTGCTTTCAGCTCGAAGATGTAACCCTGCCCCTTAAGCATATATACAGCAGTCATCACACAAAACCGCTTCTGTTAAGGTGTCTCTGCATACTCAGGTGCAAAGTGAGAGTCCCATTTCTAGCTGTGGTCCAGCCAAATGGGGAGGTTACACAGTGTGCCCGCCTGTCGTCTCAGCCTACAAAGGAGGGGAAAATTTTGCTTTTCTCTCGGGTTTCCCATCTGAAGATTGCTCCTCAGGCACAAAAGCATTTTAATCTCACCCCTGCTCCCAGCAAACAGGGATAGCTAATAATTATGTAGTAGTATTGTATTAGTTTAAAAAGCAGCAAAAGTAAGTCTAAGCTAAATTCATGAGCATGCTAATGCATTAGGTGAGGTGAACCTTTGCCATCAGAATTTAGAGATCCTTCCTGAAATGGGCATTAGAAAAGTGTTTGGGAGCTGGAGAAACAGCATTTGCCGTCCCCTCCCAACTTCTTGTGCACCCCCAGCCTACTCGCTGGTGGGGTGGGGTGAGAAGCAGAAAAGGCCTCGACTCTGTGTAAGCACTGCTCAGCAACAATGAAAACAACTCTGTATTATCAATCATCAACACTGTTTTCAGCACAAATCCAAAACATAGCCCCATACTAGCTACTAGGAAGAAAATCAGCTCTACCCCGGCCAAAACCAGCACAATCCTTCACTGCTTCCAAAATAATAATAAAACCCACCAGGACCAGGCTCATAATGAAGAAAGAACAGCTGGCAATTGGTTTTGGATGTGAACTATTTAGTGAGTTGGTCATGAGCAGAAATCATTCAAATAAGACCATAAGTCACTGGATGCACAGTGCAGAAATAATTGTGCAAACCACCAGTGAAGGAAGACACTAGGCAGAGTAGGACTACAGCAAAGTTACAGAAGCTGGCAACTTCATCCTTTTAATATAAAATCTGGCAAGCTCTACTGATAAGTACAAGTTACTCCAAAATTACACGCACGAGATGATAGTGATTATACTGGGCCACCATCAAAGCTTTGGGTACTCCCAGGTTTGCAAATATATTGGGACAGTAGAGCCGAAGTCACCAAAGGTGTTGGAACTCTAAAGTGAAAAATACTGCGTTGCAACGGTACAGAGCATGCCCACAGAAATGCTGAACACTCTCCTTATTGACCATCTGAGTAGCAGGAAGAGCTTGAGATAGCTTATCTTGCCAGGTGAGACTGCTGCCATAAAAGAAAGAAGTGAAATCAGCATCAAATGCTGGAAACCAACAGGGAAAGAACCTCAGAAACACCTCTCCGTTCGAGGCTACTGCAGCCCTATTGAAAACAAATGGAGCTTACTCAAGTACCTTACTTCCCCATTACAAAAATCCCAGCTGTTGCATAAACAAACCGAGCCAGAACGTCATACTTCATCGTAACCCGCTGTTTGAGTGGAGCTGATAAAAGATAACGACCCACAATTCACAACTGGCTCATTTGGGAAATCTTCTCTAATGCATTAAACACACTAAAGCAAGTTCTAACTAGCAAGAACACAAACAGTGTAGAAAAGAAAAAAAAAAAAAAAGGATGAAAAGCAAAATCCTAATGAAATTAATGTCCTGATGGGCATTTTTAGGCCAGCGGTTTTTAAGGCAAAACTACGAAGGAAGTACCCCTCTGTTTTGCAAGTAAATCTAGCTAATTCCTGATAAGGCTAATGAATTGCTGTAATTATCACATGCCCATCCCACTTCTAGTAATGAAAAATCCTAGGGATATGCAGGTGGTGGGTAGTAGTATGTAGGAATATCTAACGCAGAAGAAATTCTGTGAATAAAGAAAAGCCCTGTGATCAGATACCATTTGTAGTCTCTGGTTGTAGAGT
Source organism: Platalea leucorodia (assembly GCF_965183815.1). Classification (NCBI taxonomy): domain Eukaryota; kingdom Metazoa; phylum Chordata; class Aves; order Pelecaniformes; family Threskiornithidae; genus Platalea; species Platalea leucorodia. Next base: position 56,891,136 of record NC_138824.1, read on the forward strand.
TCTGTAAGGAGAGGGAAAAGCACATTTTTATCTGCTAAGTGGGGGTTGGGTTACTTTAGTCTCCTCTACTTACCCTAAACCTTTCTTTCTCTCTCGCTATTTTATGAATTGACTTCATCAGTTTGTAGTGGTAATGCTTACTTATTGAGCTGTATATGTGTTTAATTTTGTTAAGAGAAGATGAAACTGTGGTTGGTGGGGTTGTTGGCTAATAATTTTGCTCCTATCTCAAGGAAATAGCAGTTTTGATAAGAGCCCGATCTCTCTTTCCTATTCTGAGACATAATATAAGGCTGGGATACAAAAAAGTCTTTGTATCACATTCTTTCAATATATGCAAATATATTTATACATGAGTGTGCTTGTTTGCTTTGTTCTAAGATGTGAGAGATTTTCTTTGTGAAAGATCAATGATTGCTATTTCAGTCTGTTTGATAACCTGCAGAGCAAATTCTGGCCTCAAGCTGCGCCAGGGGAAGTTTAGGTTGGAGATTAGGAAAAACTTCTTCACCAAAAGTGTAGTCAGGCACTGGAACAGGCTGCCCAGGGAAGTGGTTGAGTCTCCATCCCTGGAGGTATTTAAAAGACGGGTAGACGTGGTGCTTAGGGACATGGTTTAGTGGTGGACTTGGCAGTGTTAGGTTAACGGTTGGACTCGATGATCTTAAGGGTCTTTTCCAACCTTAACGATACTATGATTCTGTGAGTCTGTGCTCTCAGGGATGTGCATCCTAGTCTAATGGCTTTATTTTATTTACTCTGGTATATTAATATATTCAATGATGCATGTGCCACATGAAGGCCTTGGGATAATTTCTCAGCATGATGGGTATGTGGCATGAATCTTTCCCCTAAGTGCAGCTACAGGCTTTGATGTACTCAAGGGAGGGCTTCCTCCGCTGAGTTTAAAGTTCAGAAGTTCAAAGGCACTTCTAATTAGAAATTAACCACGACACTTTAAAAATGAGAAGGGAACGACCTGCTCCACGCCTGAAGAACCTGGCAGGGGCCATTCTCACAAGCCAACAGACACCAGCATGCCAAGAAGTGTCTTGCAGAAGAGGAATTGAGTTCAGGGGCAGCACAAACAGGAGAGTGACCTCTCACAGTCCTGCCTTGGAAAACTCAGCCCCTTGGCTTCTCCCAGCCTTGTTTGGAGAGGAAGATCTGCAACACGAGCTGTAACGGGCTCTATTTACAGCTGTCCGTATTGCTCTGACCCCGTGGTAGATATCTAGCTGAATAGCCAGACGGATGCCCACCCTTGGGGCATCATTCCAGCTCCAGAGAGTTCAAGCAAATCTTTAACTTTCCTGTCTTTCTGGTGTGGTGTAGAAACCCCTAAGCCGACAGACGGAGGTAGCAGGTTAATCACTGAAACGCAGCTGGGCAAAGAGCCTGTCAGCTGCTAGGCGTGCGTCCAAGGATGCCACTGCTCCCTGCCAAAAGCCAAGAAACACACCGGCGCCCATGAGGTTCGCCGGGCAACCAGGCAGTTTCTGCTTGCACAAGACACTTGCCTGTGGGAACCACTGTTGGAGATGTGAGAGGGGCAGAGGCGTGAGGGCCCAAAATTCGAGGATGCCCGGTTGCTGAGCCACTCACGCCGCGACTCGTCGGGATGAGAGCAGGCAGCCCATGTGTACAGCTAGGTGGGAGGCCTGGAAGAGCCCAGGACAGTACTGGGCTGGTGGAGTGGACAAGCGGAGGCTGCTCAGTCACCACTCCAGGAGCAAGGCTTGCTAGAAAAAGATGGGAAATAACTTTTGTTGAACATGGGAGGATTGCACTTTCCCTTTGTTTTAACTGTGCCTTTTCCTTTCTATACTTTAAATTCAGTCCTCAGAAACCATCATTTCTTTCATTTCTCTGGTCACCCTGGGTAGAGCTGAGGCGTAACGCCTGCCTGAGGCTGGTGACCTTCGGCCAGCATCCCCCCAGAAGCAGTGGCGTGAAACAGAGCGGCTATGGGGCTCTGCAGAGAGAGCCCGCAGGTAGGCAAGAGGGACTTGCGCCTTGGGTCACGCTTAAGCAAACCCCAGCCTGCGGAGGTGTCCAGCACCGGGGCTCGTGCTGCCAGAGCTGGAAAACAGTTGTGGCAGAGGTGGGTAAAACCCTGCGAAGTACAGGCAGCAAAAGGGCTTGGAGCAACCTCCAGGGCATTGCACCAGCATGATGAGGATCCCAGCTGTTTGGGACAGGAGGAAAACTGAAACTGGTTCAGGCATCTGATCCCAAAATCAATATTTTCGCAGCTCAGGGCATGTGACGCGTCACCGGAAAGCGGCCGGCGAGGACAATGGCTGGCACAGGACCGCAGCTCCGCAGGGCTCTAGCGCGCTCAGCCGCCGACCAGCCTGCGCACAGGCCTCTCTGAGCTGATGCCTGCGCCTAAGGCAGTCCCTCTAGGTTTCCTTTACAGGCAAGAAAATTCCTCTCATGAATCTGTACATCTCCCAGAGACACCCTGTATTTAATGGGACTGGAAGGGGGAGGGCGGGATTTATGACTGGGAATTGAATTTCATGCATGATTATGTTTTGCATTTCATACTAAAGTACAGTATTTTGCATTAACAGTATATCCAGCAATAACACAAACACTTCCTCCAGCTGAATTTTAACATTTGTGTCAGGTTCTTTAATGGATACAGCAAACCTGTAGCTTTTGCGTGCCGGCTTATGTCCTAACTCTCTCTTACCAAATCAGGTTTTTCCCGTATGTACATAGAAAAAGTTAACACTTCCCAGAATGCCACATGAAAAAAACGCTCTGGGCTATCTTTCCAAATAAACCCTTAATCCTTAGACATCACCAAAAGCCATTTTTGTCAGTAGTGCACCATCCTGTAGAAAAACAAAGAGCAGTCACTACAATAAGCACTGGTGTCTCCAACCTCACTGTTTGGCACTCACTGGCATTTTTATTTTGTTGGTATTTGTCAAGCAATTTACAGTCAAAAGCCACTGCTTTGTCACATGGAGACTTCTGAAATTTATGAATTTGCTGTTGGAAGGTTTCCTGATTCCTACCTACACGTAACACATAACTACACCAGAAAGAAAGGGGAAAAAAAAGAAACTAAATTTTCCTAGAGTTGCCACAAAGTAAACAGATTGCTTCATTATCCCATTTTCTCCCACTTTACAACTTTGCTTACTGAAAAAAAGTGCAGTGCAATATTTAAATCCACATAAAAGCCTTACCACCAAAATCAGAAACATTGACCGTGTGCATGAGGCATCACTCAGTGCTGCAAACTTGCCTTACAAACTGGACTTCGGTCAAAACTGTTTAAGAACTTCTCCTTTTCTAAAAGTTGAAATGCATTTCTGACATGTAAAAAAGACTTTACATAGTTTTAACTCTAAATTCGCAAAAGTGATTCTGCCCTTCTTCACCTGGCTTGCAGCTAAAATGAATGAAAAAGCCAGAATGGACATCTAAATGAGCCGCAGAAATAAATAGTCAGCTGAGAAAAAACACTTGAACAAAGAAGAAAACAGAAAAACACAGTGCATACCTGAATCTCTACTATCAGTAGAAAATGCTTTATTTCTGTACAAGGGCAATGGCAAGGTAGAACTGCTGCAACGTAATGAAAGAAAAATATTTTCAGTGTGGGAACATGAAAGCATTAACAGAACAGGCAGAGCACATTGTGTCCTGCCCTTGGCGCAGGTCTTGTTGGCTACTCTGGACTGGGACCCAGCAAAAATAAGCAGTCCAAATGAATTTTCTCCTAGGTAATATACCGCTTTCTTTACTACGTGCAGTAGATGCTGGCAGACTGTTTTCTCGACAGTCAGTGTGGGGGCACGACATTGCACTGAGGAATAGGAAGACCCCGTGCTGCACACAAATTGCACACAAAACGAGCCGAAGCACCGCTTGGTACACTAAAAAGCTTCCAAGTACATTTGATCCATTTGATTTTTGACAAGGCAGTGCTCTCGGAGGGCAGGATGACAGGGGGAACCTGCCCATGTCTCCCAGCACATCCATATCCACATCCCATTGGCAACTATGTTTTTAAGGGTTTTTTTCTCCTTATTGTCAGTTTTATTTGTGGTTCCTTAAGCTCAACGAGTTTAAATTTGATTTTAAATCTGTCCTCTTTATCCAAGAGCTTCTGCTTCTGCAGGCAGCCCCCCTTTTTGCTGGAGGGTTTTACCTACTTCTGTCAAATCAGTCTGGCTATCACTTCTATTTCAAATACACAGACCACGTTAGAAACCAAATCAAACCCGTAGGATCAAAAGAGGCAGTATTACTGACGGATTGAATGCACGTTAATTTCAGCCTCAGTTTATCAATTTTTGGAATCTGCATTGATCAAAAAAGAGTCACATATTATTTCCTTATTCCCTTTGTTTCGGAGTTGCTTGAGCATGTTGATCTAAGTCAGCTTTTAACTCCACTTTGTCACCGTGACCTTTTTTGATCCCAGCCCGTTTGCTCACAGATTAAGTCACACTACAGAAGATCCTTTGCTCCAGGTTGTGGTTTTCATGCTCCTGGTTAAATGAAATCTTTCTATGGCACCGGCTGGGACAACTGGTGCCTGATAGACAGTGGGGCCGGAGATGGTAAACCACAACACCCTCTTCGTGACACAACCCTTCTCTAAGTAAATATGGGGCTGCTGTGGGAATCGGGGAGAGGAACCGGAGGAGAGCGGGGGGAAGAGCTTCCTTGCAGAGAGAGATACTGCTGTGAAGGCATAAAGCAGAGCCTCACCTTCACCTGTCTCCCATTCCTCCCAGCTGGAAACTGGGACAAATTTGTGTCAAGGGCTAGGTGGTGCCTAAGCAGGGCTAGGTACAAAGAAAATGGTGTAAATTATTACCCCTCGCCCATGATCTCCTGTCATCTCCTCCACCGCTGCCTCCCGCTGCTACCACCCCCCTTTAGCTGAAGCACAGGCCTATCATCTTTGCTCCTTGCATCCACTTGGGAAATGAGTCCCTCTTTTCAGAAGCTCCTCTCTTCTCATCCCTGCTCTGCTGTCTCGGGAAGGGTATTACACTGGCAGAGCTAAAGGCCTCCGTGCCATGCTCCCCACTTTGGGTTTTCTTTAGCATATCCAGAGGCATCCTCAAAAAAAAAAAAAAGGCTGACCAGTGGAAAAATTTCCCTATGTGTAAACAGCTGGAAAAGCAGTTAAATGTACCGCTGTTATGAACTGAAATACACATATCTATGAAAAGAAGATTTCAGCATGTGGGCAGCAGGGACCACATGCAATCACGTTCCGAGCATAACATGTAACATGTAATCATTAGTGCACCAGTGCGCCACTTAGAGCTATAATAAGCCAAATGCATCCCAGTGCTACTCTGTTTGCTTCAGTGAGGTCACAAAATTGTAGGGTAATAGAATAACTCAGGTTAGAAGGGATCTCCAGAGGTCATCTAGTCCAAAATATGTCTAACCAGATGGGCTTGTTCAGGGCCGTGTCCAGTTAAGTCTTGAACACCTCCACAGAGGGAAATCCCACAGCCTTACTGGGCAGCCTGCTCCAGCGCTTGACCATCCTCACGGTAAACAATTTTTTCCTAATACCTAACGGGAATTTCCCATGTCCCAACTCAGGCCCCTTGTCCTGTTGCTGTGCTCCTCCCAGAGGGTTGGCTCCAGCTTCTCCGAGTCCTCCGACTGGGAGCTATCCTGGTGCCCGTAAAAGATGACAGACTCCTCGTGCCCAGATCTACCAAGTGCTCAGGAAATGGTAGAGACCGGCTGTGGCAGATGAGGGCAGGGGACGCGCTCGGTGGGAAAGCGATCCCGCTCCGGGAACACCAAGGTCTCAACCCTGGCCTGCAGCTCGGCCGCTGGTCAGGACTCAAGCTCTTCATCATTACGGCTCACTGCAAGGATCGCTTCTGAACACCGGCTGCTTTGGAAAGGGATTTGCCTATCTGCCTCCCACCTCAATTAAATCTTTTTAAATTCCATTAGATACAGTATTCTTTTATTTTGCAAACGCTTTCTAAATCTCATTACATAGGGCCCCATGTTCTAAAAATCAGTCTGAAAATTTCCCTCCTTTCCACTGTGACCCACCTGGGTTTAGCAAAACTTAATTTGATGCGGAGGCAACTTCTGAATGCCAAGAGCTGCACCTGTGCTGTTGGCCAGGTGGAATGCACCTCCAGTAAAGTAGGAGATGCGCTTCTTCACATTTCCTGCTCAGTTTGTTAAACAGGTTATATCTATTTTTAAAAGCATTGTATTACAAACTTTCAGGGAACAACACAGGCTTTTTTCAACAAAATTAAGCCAAGTGAAAAAAAAAAAAAGAAATAATGCATTAATCTCAGTGTCAAGAAACAAAGTCTGTAATTTCTGAACGCACTGCACAGAATGGGAGAGGGGAAGGTTTATTGGCTCGTGGAATGCAATTTTTCACTCCTTTAAAACACTCTGGGTTGTCACTTCCTATTAATTTTTTACTTTTAGTTACGTAACATATGAACCACATACCTTAAAACCATTTTTGTCCTGGCAGTTTACAAAAGACGTGCAGTAATTTAATTTAATTCCATTTCTGATAGCTTAAGAAAAACAACGGTGGCAACCCCAGCAAGGACTGGTGATTATTAACCGATGTTCCCACTCTGACTGATTTTTTTTAGGCAACACAGAAATATTCCTTTGTCTCCTCTCCTTTGGAGAAGAGGATCTGGTTGCTCACTTTTTGTTCTGCACAATGCTGAACACCGTGCAGGCCTCCTCATTTTACAGTTGTGTTAATATCTCCTCTAATGCATACCCCAGTTTGAGGCGTGTTCCCCAGATCTGTCACTGACAGCAGACCTGACCTTGCCCAGGTGATGACACTCTTACAAGCCCGTCTATATTCCCCACGTCTGCCTTAGCTTTTCAGTATTCAAATTCTCAGGGAAACCCTAGCAAACAAGGAAGTTGTCCTTCAGCCTTAGAAAAATAAAGTTGGCTTTTTTTTTTCTTTTGCACAAGTGCTCTAGGCACCCTGGAAATCATAACATGGCAGAGCCAGGAAAGAATCTCAAGTTGCCCAACATATGCACAGTAAAATTACAAGAAAAATTACTACGGGACAAAGGCATGACGACCCTAGCCTGCTTATCCTGGCTGCAGAACAAATGCTGTTGTCATCCAGTGTTTAACTTATGAGGCAATAACGATTGCTTGTGATTTTGATCCTGCAAGAGCTAAAATAATATCCCGTATTTCAGACTTGAGATCAAAACCATATCTGAAGGACTCTTCTGTACGTAGTAATACAATAAACTTTTGTACATTATAAAAATCCAGCTATTGAATAATATTCCATTCTGATCTGTAAAATATATGTAGCTTAAATATCTTGGGAGTCTGGGGAGGTCCCTGCTGACTGGAAGCTTGCCAATGTTATTCCAATTTACAAGAAGGGTGTGAGGGAAGACCCAGGAAACTACAGACCTTTTAGTCTAACCTCGGTTCCTGGAAAAATGATGGAGAAGATTATCCTGGGTACTACTGAAAGGCATTGAAAGAACAATGCAACCATCAGGCACAGTCAGCAGGGGTTCACAAAGGGCAAGTCCTGTTTAACTAATCTGATATCCTTCTACAGTAAGGTCACCCGCCCAGTGGATGAAGGGAAGGCGGTGGGTGTAGTTTTTCTGGATTTTAATAAGGCTTTTGATACTGTCCCTCACAGCATCCTTCTGGACAAGCTGTCCATCTGTGGGATGAGTGGGTTCACGGTGCACTGGGTGAAGAACTGGCTGAAGGGCAGAGCTCAAAGGGTTGTAGTGAACGGGGCTACATCTGGCTGGCAACCAGTCACCAGCGGTGCTCCTCAGGGTTCAATTCTGGGGCCAGTCCTGTTCAATACATTTATCAACTGTCTGGATGCAGGAGTTGAATGCACCATTAGCAAGTTGGCTGATGATACCAAACTGGGAGGCGCTGTTAGTCAACCTTGAGGGACAGGAGGCCTTGCAGAGGGATCTAGATAGATCAGAGCACTGCACAATGATTAATGGGATGAGATTTAACAAGTCCAAATGCTGGATTCTGCACCTAGGGTGGAGTAATGCCAGGCACAAGTATAAATTGGGAGTGAAGCGGCTGGAGAGCAGCCCTGCAGAAAGGGACCTGGGGGTGCCGGTCGACAGCAGGCTCGATGTGCGTCAGCAGTCTGCCCTGGCAGCCAAGAGGGCAAACCACATCCTGGGGTACATCAAACACAGCATAACCAGCTGGTCAAATGGGGTGATTATCCTGCTGTATTCAGCATTGGTGCGGCCTCACCTGCAGTACTGTGTGCAGTTCTGGGCCCCACAGTTTAAGAAGGATGTGAAGGTCCTTGAATGCATCCAGAGGAAGGCAACAAAGCTGGTGATGGGGCTGGAAGGCATGTCCTATGAGGAGTGGCTGAGGACCTCATAGGCTTGTCTAGTTTGGAGAAAAGGGGGCTGAGGGGCCACCTCATGGCTCTCTACAGCTTCCTGAGGAGGGGAAGTGGAAAGGAAGGTGCTGAGCTCTTCTCCCTGGGATCCAGTGACAGGGCACGTGGGAATGGTTCAAAGCTGCACGAGGGGAGGTTCAGACTGGACATTAGGAAGCATTTCTTTACCGAGAGGGTGGTCAAACACTGGAACAGGCTTCCTAGAGAGGTGGTCGATGCCCCAGGCCTGTCAGTGTTTAAGAGGCATTTGGACAATGCCCTTAATAACATGCTTTAGCTTTTGGTCAGCCTGAATCGGTCAGGCAGTTGGACTAGATGATCGTTGTAGGTCCCTTCCAACTGAAGTAGTCTATTCTAAACACTTACTAATAATTCCCCCAAAAATGCCATTTTTATGCCCAAGAGCCAATGAGACTTGCGACAAAAAATGAACCACAAGGCTTGGTTTTCTTACAAAAAGTTTGAGCACCTTTCTTTCTGAGGGAATAAATCCACACTCATTCAAATGACCCAGCACAAAACTGTGTTAATACAATGATCTGATCAATGTATGTACAGGAAAGAACAGGAATCAGTCCCACAGTGGTCTGAAGAACTTAAAAAAATTTCCAGAGTTGTAGCTTGTCCCAAAACACAGAAACAAGAAACAAAGCAAAGGCCAAGTCTTTCATTCTACTACACTAGCTAAAAATAGCTAAGAAAGCCAAGTAAGCAAAGCCAAAGCCAGAGCTATGGTGGCTGGAAGACAGAGGTTGACAGAAATCATAGGCATGTCTTCATATGGATATTAAGTACCTACCACAGCAACGGGGAGAAAAGGGACCATTGTTTTCTGGAAAACTGGAAGCTGGAAGATGTGTGAGTTAAGCTCACAACAGAGGGACTTGCAGTTGCACAAGAGAGAGAAGCTGAAAATGTAATAAGGAGAGAAACACAGCTTCACAGATGAATGTTTTCCAATGTCTAATCCCTGCGGATCCCAGCCAACACAAAGAAAATGCCACAGGGGAAGAGTATCTCTTGCAACTTCCCTTACCCTTCAACATGGGGTGAATACTCAGCTGTGCACAACATCATTTTGGGTTTACATCACCACAGATGAGATCAGAAGCTCAATGTCTTGCTTTGATTTTAGATGAGAAAGACGGTAACAACTGGACTAGTAACATAAATATCCTCAGAAGCAGCAGTGTCAGGAGTAGAAAAGAGGAGCGTTTCCCTGAAGCTGAAGTGAGCCTGGTTCGCCTGTACGCTGAGGCTACTTTACATCATTCTGGATAAAACAGGGTTTACAGGGGAATGGACATATAAATTAGCCCTGCTTGAAGGGTCCTTGCTCACAGGCAGAGTGGGTTTGAGGTGAAACATGGATCCACACTGCACATCGCAGCCAAAGTCCAGCTCTGTTGAAAGCAGAGTGGTCTGGGACAGCAGAATTGGTTGTTGGAGATCACAGCCAGAGCCCACAGCAGGTTCAGCATGGTCACCCACCCAGCCTGCCCCTTTCACAGCCCCTCTGGGAAGGGGTGCCTGTGCTTCTAAGGAAGATCCTCTTCCTTCTCTTCCTCCTCTTCCTCTTCTTCCCCAAGGCTCAGACTCAGACCTAGAAGTCCCCAGGCTGTGCTCCTGTCCTTCAACACTCGCTCTGGCCTCCTGGAGGAGTGCACTGACAGCACACTAAAAACTTCTGATGGGCCCTGGCCAAAATTTGCCCAGACACCAGTCCCTGGATTCAACAAGCTTTACAGTAACCCAAGCTGCTTTATCAACAAAAGAATAGGTGAGCTCCCCACATCAAGAAAACACAATGACTCAGACTCAAACTCAAGTCTCCTGCATCAGACTGGATTAGATCCCAGCTGATAGCTGCTTGGATTGACCTAGCTTTCCAACACCAAAAGAAATCCAGTCTGCAAGACCTCAAAGTGCTACGATGAGGGAAAATATTAAAAAAAACCTTTTTTTTCCTTTCTGCTGCCATGCCCTACAACAAATAGATCATAACATCACGTAGATGAGACTTGGATCTACGGTCACGCCCCTATTTGTTGATCAGAAGCACTTTTCTGTGTCCCAAAGTGAGCTCTGGCTACAGCCCAACACCATAGAAGAGTGTGGCTCACCCACATCCAGACCCTTTCTCTCTCTTTTCCCTCCCGAGGAGAGGACATCTTGGCACAGAGGTTGCACGGGAGCTGCAGCATACTCCATGCCCAACGCTGCTGTAGAAACAAGCCTACTGCCTGCTTTTCCCTCTCCCTCTCCCCTGCCTGTGCCTCCGCGCATCACCTGCGAGCCAGAGGGTACCAAGGAGGCAGAGAGCGGGCAGGGAGCCACCGCATCAGCAAACGCGGCTGCGGACCCCATTTTATCCCACTGGGCCATTAAGAGATCAACAAACGGCCTGTTCCCATTGAGCTCTGACACACATCCAAGGGTACACCTAACTCTAGCTAGGTTTTTTTTTCCTTTTTTTCTTTTTGTTTTAATGCCTATAAGGTGATTACATCCGGGTTTGTGTCCACACAGCAAACCCAAAGAGCATTCATCATAAGAATAATGATGTAAATGTGGCTTCTTATCCTCCAGTGATTGCCCGTCTGGCAGAAAGGCTTAGAAAATGTAACAATAGTTTTGAAATAAATAGGAGGAAAGTAAAGACCGGCAGTGTACTTTCCACATCAATGGCAAATATAGTACTGATGTGGAAAGTAAACAGCTTCGAACAAGAGGAGAAGCCGCGGTGGATAACTTTACCCGTGTGAGCTGCAGGCTCGTTTGCCAGTGCATTAAGACTGAGGTAGAAAATCCCAAGTTCATCACCTGACATTGCAAAACCGGCTATTAAAAGCTGTATCTTCTGTGGCCGGATAATAATGGGGGGGCAGCTGAAATTCAGAGGATTAAAAAACCTTGCTAGGTGTTTCAAAAGCTCACCTCCTTGTGTGCCTACGGAGCCCTCGGTGTGGCCGGCACACCTGTATTCTACGAGCCTTGCTCAAAACCACCGTCCTGGCAGGGCTGTTTTTGGGGGACGGGGCGGGTGTCTGCGTGCAGAAAGAGCCGCAGGCCTGAAAGCACCGAGAAAAGGCGAGGCAAGCGCCTGCCAAGTGGCTGCCGCCCTCTCCCCTGCCCCGCCACGCTCGCTGCAGGGCAAGGACAGGCTCAGGCCCGGCTACGGGTCCCGTCGCTCTTTGCCTCTTCTCGGGCCCGTTTGGTATCGCTACCGCGGGGCCGCGCTCCGCTCCCCGCCCCGCCGCTGGGGCGCGGCCGGGGGGGACCCCGGGGAGGCGCCGCGGGGCCGGGCGAGGCGGGGGCGGCCCCGGGGGCGGCCCCGGGCCCCCGGGAGCTCCCTCTGCTGATTGGGCTGCGCCGCCCGGGGCGGCCGCCGCCGCCGCCGTCCCGCTCCGCCCGCTGCTGCCGCCGCCGCCGCCGGGATCCGCCGCCGCCGCCGCCGCCGCCGCCGGGATCCGCCGCTCCCGGGCTGCTGCCGCCGCCGCCGCGGCTCCGCGCCGCCCGCCCGCTGCCCGCCCGCCGCCTGCTGCCGGGCCCATGGCGAGCACCTCGGCGGAGATCATCGCCTTCCTGCTGACCATCTCGGGCTGGGTGCTGGTCTCCTCCACGTTGCCCACCGACTACTGGAAGGTGTCCACCATCGACGGCACGGTCATCACCACCGCCACCTTCTGGGCCAACCTCTGGAAGACCTGCGTGACCGACTCCACCGGCGTCTCCAACTGCAAGGACTTCCCATCCATGCTGGCGCTGGACGGTCAGGCTCCCGCCGACCCCCATCCCACCCCCACCCCCTCCCCCGGTGCCGGTCGGGGGGGGTCGGGGGCTCCGGGGCTCCTCCCGGGCCGGCCGCGGAGCCGGCGGGGCTGGGGGGGCGGCGGGGGGCTCGGGGCGCGCCCGGCGGGGCCGGGGGGCGGCGGGGACCCCGGCGGGGACCCCGGCGGAGGCGGCTCCCCCGCGGGCTGGTGGGCAGGTGCCCTCCTGTCCCCGGGCAGGAGGCAGCGCGCTGCCTGTGCACGCCGTGGAAGGGGGGGTCCCCTAAAACCCGCCGGCTGAGGTTGTGTTTGGTGCCTAAGTGCCCGTTTTGGCCTTTCTCCCTCTCGCTACCTGCTTTTTTCCCCCCCATCGGAAGACTCCGTGCGGGTGGATTTGACACAAGAAGAATGCAGGCAAATTTTTCTTGCCGATTTGTTTTCCGACGGTCGTGACATTCCTCTTTTTTATGGTTTTGCCCGCCGTGCAACGGTCGGTGGAGAAGAACAAGCCTTCGTGTCATTTTGTTTTAATTAATGTTCCTTTGCTTTTTTTTTTTGCTAAGTGGTTATTAACTCGGGTGTAATTGCTTCATTGATGAATGACAGTGTAAAAGCTTGGGGCAGTAAGGGGTGCGAAGGTATGCAAAAGTGATTCATAGCTCGGCTTAGTTTCAGGGCAGCCTTATTTTTGAAGCAAAGCTGAGTTTTTTGCTGTAGTGCCTGACACCAAAGACTGAGTTGGTGCTGCGTTTCTTCCCTGGTTAAGGGGAAACATTTTTGCCCTTTAAGGAAGCCCTACTGGGAGACTGGGCCTCTGCAGGAAATCTTTACGACTAAACTTTTAGTTGATAAATCCACAGCGATTATGGCTGGTAGAAACAGGGAAAGTGTGGATGGCATCGGTTTCTAGCCTCTGGAGTGACTGTAAAGAAAGGGAGGAAAGGTTTTTAAAATGATGGCGCCTTTTCCAAGTTTTTATGGTCATAAACAACTAAACTGTAGAGGGTCCCAGTGGCTTTGATACTCCCAAAAAATCCAGTCTACTGTCCACGGTCTGGCCAGACACTCCCTTTGCACTGGAGTCTGGGAGTGGATTTTGGTGTGAAAGGTTTGTTTAAAAGGAAAAGAGAGTCTGTTAATCAAATCACTTAAAGAGATTAATATTATAAGAGGGATTAATATTCTCATGAAGCTAATTAATATCAATATCAGAAAATCTTTAACCTCTGTACATACAAAGGGCTAAAAGAGGTCAAGATGTAAAAAGAGGTAATGCAGGCAACTCTTAAGCATCACTACTGCAGGATGCTTCCCTTGGATGGAGAAATACCATTCCCCAGACCTTCTTTTGACCCAGCCCCATGGTGGCAGAGGGGTCTGCCGGTTGCTCCCAAGGGGTGGGAGAGCTGGCTCGGCTCCATCAGCATCAGTGACCCCATGGCCAAGTGTAGCAGCCGAGAATGCGGTTTCCAGGCTTGGGCAAGGAGCTGTGGTCTGTGTGCAGGCAGGCACGGAGTGATCACCAGTGCGTAACTTTTCGGATCCACTGAATCTATTGTTTAGCTGTTCTTTTAGTTCTGGGCTAATTGTTTTCAGAATAAGAAGAGCATAGTTACAAAGTGTGCAGAATTGGGAACATTTAAAAATCCAACAAGAAGAAGAAACAGGACAGTGAAGTCCTTACCACCCCGTCCTCCAAACGCAAGTCTGGGACACCTTGTGCACTGGGTAACACGTTCCAGTTGCCCAAGGCATGAGTTTCTGAGGCACCTGCTGCACAGTGAAACAGCCACCCGAGCACTAACTCATTTGGGACAGAAGTGAATCCGAAATGCCCACCTGGAAGGCCCTTGCCAGACAGTTTATCAGTAGTGGAAGGAAGCTTGGCTTCAGTGTTGCTCAAGAACATCTCAGATCCTGGTACCCAGGCACAATGTGGATGAAAGGCAGGCTGTAGCAGTAACGTAACCCCCACAGCACAGGCCAGGCAAGCTGGGACGGGGCGGAGGGGCAGCCACCACAACCAGAGCTGCTGTCAGTAGATAGCCTAGCCCAGGCGCCCCTCCTTGCGGTTACGGGCTCTGCTGGGAACCCGTTACCTCCTGGCAGTGGGTGGGTACGTCCCCTTTTCACCCTAACCCTTCCCCGGTGCAGGAGCGTACTCCGGGGCTGCAGTGTGTCACGCGTAGCTTAGAAGGGTTTGTATGTCAGCATGAAGCCAAATCTGCCTCGGCCATCAAGTAGCCTCTCCCTTTCTCTTTGCACAGACTTGTGTGGCTAATCCGGATCCCATTCCCGGTGACCGGGAACATGGGAACCTCCTCACTCCATCCTCAGCTGGGGGACTCGTAAGACACAAAAGGGCAGATCTGGCTTCCCATTTTCCCTGAAGTGTTTGTGAGCAGAAACAATAACCCTGTTGAGATACATGCAGGAATAATGTGTTGCTCTCCTCGAAATGGTAGGGCAGGACGGGGAAATTACTAGAACTCTTTTTGTTGTCCCAGGGAAAGGTGGCTCCACTACACTCCTTCCTCACGTAACTGGAGAGGATTTGCCTCACAGAGCAGTTCCTCTTCTATGGATATGGTTTTTTTGTCAAATCGAAACCTCTGAGTTTTGCTGGACTTCTTGTCTGGAGTGACCACTCAGGTCCAGCAGAGGATCAGAGGCAAAACAAGGGGGCAACAAATTGCGGTGTCACCATGCTGGTTGGCAGAGGCAATGTCATAGTTTGGGTCAGGAGTGATCTGGATACGGTTCGCCGTTACCTTGTTTTGGTTTGCATCACGGAGTGGTCTTGGACTGTGCCCCCCGGATTGCCGTAGGGTGGCCCGGCAGCGGGACTGTCCTGATGGCTTTCAGGCCATCACTCCACACGAGCGGCCGCCAGAGAAAATGGCATGTGATGCTCTTCCCCCTTTATGCATTCCTGTACAAGAAATCGGTTTGGCCAGCCCTCATGAAGGGCTCAGCCCCACTTTCTGTATGCAAGCAAAACTATTCTTGCTGTCTGTGGGACTTACAATCATTTTGGGTTTACTTTTGTGTGCTGCTGGTCATGGGTGGAAAGTGATGAAACCACCTCCCCAAAAGGGGACATATCAGTTACCGTGTTTCCGATAGTGGATCTGATGACCTTTTGCAAGAACAGAGCTGAACAAAAATTTACTTATGAGCTAAAAGACACTATTAGAGCTTAGAAAACCATACAAAAGCAATGGTTGTGTACTTTTAGAAGGAATCTGTGCTGTATCTGTAAGGCAACCTCTTACGCTTCACGTGATGCAGACTGCAAGATGCCACCGAAGGCATTTATTGTGAAAGTGACAGTCCTCAGAACTTTGCATATGGTTTTTTTCTAAGTGTCATATGATATGAGTATATGAATTCCTCCTAACTCTTTGTGAGCATGAGAGGCAAGTGTGAAAGCAGTGAGGCAAGAAAGATGAAGATCTAACAAGATTAATTTGAATGCAAGACAAAACACATTTGTTTAAAAAAAAAAAAAAAAAACAACCACCTTGAAATAGGTTTCTCTTGGAATGCTGCTAAACATGACTTTATGAGTAATTCATGTTTGTCTGCTTGTCTGTTTAAAACATACGGCTTTTTGTTGCTTGGGAGCTTCATTTGGGTGGTCAACGTGTACGTGGCAAGCTTCCTACAGGAGCCGGTGCAAATGCAGAAAATAAATATTTGGAAAGGGGACAGTCTTTGGTCTTGAGTGGAGGAGTGTGAAGAAATAGGCAGCTCCCTCTTACTCTTCTCTGCATTATAAACGTTGGTGAGCAGTGTAATGTTCTTGCTTTCTAGGAAGCAAAGAGAAAGTTTAATTACTCTTACAGCCAGATGCTATGCATAGTTTTAATATAGGGCCCAAGCAATAGGAGGCTGGATTTGGTGAAAAGGTTGATTTTACCCTTTCATGCTTCCTAATGCTCCAGTCAACCCAGTGGGACTAACAGAGTCTTCTGCTCTTCTGTGTTACTGGTGGAGACTGTGAATTTTTTTCATATATTTTGTTTTAAAAATGTGTGCCAGTTAGTTAGATGATTGCTGTGGTGAACTGAAACAAGTCCCACTATGGCTGGCCTGCCCAATTCGGTGTAATATTTAGTGAGGAAGGTTATTCATTCAGCAGAACCGAGCAGTCCTTCAGCTCATGCTGTTTATAATTGAAAATGATTTCTGGGTGAGCGAGTTAATTATTTCTTGCTGTCTCACTACCCTCTACCTATTCTAAAACTGTATTGACCTTCAGGAACAGATGAATTTCAGCCATGTGGTTCTTAGCATATGCTGGTTATTTTGGTTGGGGTGAATATTTACTGTTTCTCCTAGGAGGTTCAGACATAAATAAAAGTTTAGAGGTCCTCTGGGTAAATATGTTCATGGTTCAGCACTTTAATGTGTCAATTAGCTACTAACAGTGTCAATAAATTGGACCTGTCAAAAATAATAGCTTCCTTGCCAGTCTTCATCTCCTGCTTTACCTGTGTGCTACAAGAAATACATTACACACCATCAAAAGTAGTAAAAGCCAACTTTTCCATGCCGATAGCAAAAACTAACAAAGCAAGGCTGCTTTCTTCAGACTTGGGTTCTCTAAACTAAGAACCACCTTTTGAAATCTTCGTAAAGCCCTTTTCCTACTGACATCCCTTGGGTTTTGCCCGAGTGAAGGAAAAGACGTAAGAACAGGGGATTTGACTCAAAAGCAGAGGTGTACCTGTCACCCAAGTTTGAACTGAACTGTTTGGGAGTATGGTTTTATGTCACTGTTGAGGAAATTTTACTCTGCCCAGTTGGATGAGAAAGGTGGTCATCTTGCCTGATTTTAGGTAACTGCAATCTGGCTGTTCACTGTGAGTCACCCTAGGCTCTCCGCTTCATTTATCCTGAATGGAGAAAAGGAGATTTCTCCAGAGGGCGGCTCGTCCTTCTACCATAGGAGTCTACCTTATAGTTCAGACTTGACATACCTAATTATAACGAGAGATGCTTCAGCAGGCACAAATGACTCTCTTATATTCCAACGTGAGAGGTATGCAACAGCTACAGTTATTTCATTGGCTATTGTATTTCTTTAGCAGACGGGCTACAGAAACGCGTTGCAAATGAAAGAAGTGTATACGCGTCCCAACAGATGTAGATAAACGGCAGTAGGTTGCGTTCACAGACGTGCAGCACGGCACCTAAATTCGGTAGGACTGATAGAAAGCAGTGTTACATGGTACAAATTGCTTCATGTGTGCTGCTTGTTGCTCAAAGCTGTGAATCAATGGGGTTTTTAAAAATATTGTGCAAACACAGAGCGGTCATCCTGGAGCTGATATGCCTCCAGCAGCAGCCAAAGTGGGTGGCAGTAAGGAAAGGAGAAGGCGGCCAAGCATCAGTGATAGCCGTCTGCAGCTCAAGGACCTGCCAGCCAGACACAGGTTTCTTTTTAATGAAAGTATCCAGTCTCTTTTTGAATCTCTGTAAACCTTTAGCACCCACATACCCCGTGGAAAGGAGTTCCACAACTTAGTTATACGAACAAGCTCACTTTTTGTTTTGAATCTGCTGCCTTCTGTTTTCGTTGGATGTCCTCTAGTTCCCGTTTTAATATATTAGTTTCCTATATATTAAAGACTTTTATGCAGGTTTTTTTTTTGTTTGTTATTATGTAAAATTTGGTGTAATAGGCAATGAAAATGTGGTTTAGCTCTCAATATTTCCACCCACTGGAGATCAAAGTGAAAAGAATGAATACCCTAACAGTGGAAGTACATTTTCATTTTAAATGAGATGTAACAACAGGTTATGAAGAAAAACATCTTGTGATGGTTATTCAGCTGTGCAAGATTGCAGTGTTCCACCCCGTAAACAGTGATATGAGATTATCCCAGTCTTTCAATTACAAGATATTCTTGGAAGGGAGAGGAGGCCGAGCCACCCGTTGTCCTGCTGAAAGGCCCTGCCCCTGGGAGGTCCAGCTCAGAGCAGCCTCAGCCAGCACAGCAAAATTGTATGTGGCTAAAGCCAGCCACATTTGTCCGGGCTGAACTATGGCAGTAGTTTTATCTCAAAGGGTTACTGCTGCCCATGAAGCTGAGCATGCTTGACTTCCTTGCAGAATGAGGGCCTTCGTGGATCCAAATCAAATCAGTGGCATATGCAGGCAGGCCCAGGACCCCAGCCAGGGTCAGCGCGGTCAATCTGCTGCCAGTTA
Source organism: Platalea leucorodia (assembly GCF_965183815.1). Classification (NCBI taxonomy): domain Eukaryota; kingdom Metazoa; phylum Chordata; class Aves; order Pelecaniformes; family Threskiornithidae; genus Platalea; species Platalea leucorodia. The sequence continues at coordinate 56,909,563 of NC_138824.1, forward strand.
TGTTGCATCTGCAACGCACACGCACAACAAGACTGACATGTAAGGCTTGTTTTGTGGGCACAGAGTGGCTCTGCAGCCTGTGACAGCCACTGTGCAGACCACGTGGAGTTGCGCCTCAAAACCTCATGGATACAACCTCTTGCAGATACTGTACCCGATGCCACGGGATTATTTTTTGCAGCCCTGAATACCGTAGTATGTTTCTTATGAGCTGGGCTCAGGTGATGATGCCCTGTGAAGGGCATACATCACCTAGGAGAACACACTCAATGGCAAGGTGACGTGACTCCAGCCAAGGTCTGATTCGGTTTGCAATAGTGAATGCCTAACGCTGCGCGGAGAGAAAGGAGCTGCAGCGAAACCCGTTGTGGTCCCAGTTCTCACGTTAGCCTTACTCTTTCTCACTGCAGGTTACATCCAAGCCTGCAGAGGGCTGATGATCTCCGCCGTCTGCCTGGGCTTCTTCGGTGCCGTTTTTGGACTGGTTGGGATGAAGTGTACAAAAGTCGGAGGCTCCGATCAGACTAAAGCAAAAATAGCTTGTTTAGCTGGACTGATTTTCATACTCTCTGGTAAATATACCTTATTTCTCTAATTTTGGGTATTTGAAGTCATACCAGAGCTGCTGCTTTTCTGCAGAAATCCACGTACAAGTATCCATGACTTCATTGGCTTCAGAGTCAGGCCCAAAGCTCTTCTACTGGCTCCACTGAATGGTTTGTCTTATGCTTTTCAGGGCTGTGCTCTATGACTAGTTGTTCCCTGTATGCAAACAGGATTACGTCTGAGTTCTTTGATCCTTCTTTTGTTGCACAAAAGTAAGTACTTTCCTATACCCATAAATCTTTGAAAGAAGTAGACCTTAAGTTTCATACTGCGCACCAGAACCCATTTAAACAGAGAGCAGGCGCTTCTCCTGTCTGGCAGAGGAGGAGAGTGGGCTGCTGTTTTATTTAATCATATTTTCTAACTGTAGTATCCGTGTGCTGAAACGTATTGAACGAACACCTCCCCATACAGCGATTGCTCTGTAATCTTTGCACCCAGGCTTATTGTGGCTTGGCAGGGTTCTGCCCTGCTTGCCGCAGAGCAAATGGGGTTAATCGGGAGTGAAGCTTGCATTTATGTCAGAGATGCAGCAAAAGGATTTCACAAGACAGAGGCACTCATTAGGCGCATCATTCGATAGGAAAGGAAGAAAATTATTTCCTTAAGCTTTTGATAGAAGGTTGTTTCTATAAAGGTGTTGAGCACTGCACAATCTTGACTCCTCTTGAAGAGAGGTTTTGGCAGGCTCTGTGGACTTTTTGCTGATGTATTTTCAAATACAGGTGACTGAAATTTGGATCATAAACCTTATTGTAACCCACGATCATATAAGCAGTAACATAAATGCTTTGACTGGTAAATGGAGTCAAATCCAGTTGGCGGCTGGTCACGAGTGGTGTTCCCCAGGGCTCAGTGTTGGGGCCGGTCCTGTTCAATATCTTCATTGATGATCTGGATGAGGGGATCGAGTGCACCCTCAGGAAGTTTGCAGATGACACCAAGCTGGGTGGAAGTGTCGATCTGCTGGAGGGTAGGAAGGCCCTGCAGAGGGACCTGGACAGGCTGGATCGTTGGGCCGAGGCCAACTGTATGAGATTCAACAAGGCCAAGTGCTGGGTCCTGCACTTGGGTCACAACAACCCCATGCAACGCTACAGGCTGGGGGAGGAGTGGCTGGAGAGCTGCCTGGCAGAAAAGGACCTGGGGGTGTTGGTCGACAGCCGCCTGAACATGAGCCAGCAGTGTGCCCAGGTGGCCAAGAGGGCCAATGGCATCCTGGCTTGTATCAGGAATAGCGTGGCCAGCAGGACCAGGGAGGTGATGGTGCCCCTGTACTCGGCACTGGTGAGGCCGCACCTCGAGTCCTGTGTTCAGTTTTGGGCCCCTCACTACAAGAAGGACATGGAGGTGCTGGAGCGTGTCCAGAGAAGGGCAACGAAGCTGGTGAAGGGTCTAGAGCACAAGTCCTATGAGGAACGGCTGAGGGAGCTGGGGTTGTTTAGCCTGGAGAAGAGGAGGCTGAGGGGAGACCTTATTGCTCTCTACAACTGCCTGAAAGGAGGCTGTAGCCAGGTGGGGGTCGGTCTCTTCTCCCTAGTAACAAGCAATAGGACAAGAGGAAACGGCCTCAAGCTGCGCCAGGGGAAGTTTAGGTTGGCGATTCGGAAAAACTTCTTCACCAAAAGGGTAGTCAGGCGCTGGAACAGGCTGCCCAGGGAAGTGGTTGAGTCTCCATCCCTGGAGGTATTTAAAAGAAGGGTAGATGTGGTGCTCGAGGACATGGTTTAGTGGTGGACTTGGCAGTGCTAGGTTAATGGTTGGACTTGATGATCTTAAGGGTCTTTTCCAACCTTAACAATTCTATGATTCTATGACTATACATGTAATTAAATTTAAGGGAGTGAGTGTTTATAGAATGGCAGGATCCATACCAGAAATAATGAGCACCCATGAAGGCTCCCTTTAAAGCTGTGCAAGTTCTCAGGACCTACAAAGGCAGCAATTCACGGACCAGTGCTTGGATTTTGGATTCACATCTTATCCACCAAGTCTGAAAACATTGGCTGTAAACTACACCATCATAGACTTCCTTGGTTTGGCTTCTTATGTAACGTAAAGTTATCTTTAAAGACAAGAATTTCAAAGTTTTCTTGGTGGTGATTTCAGAGTATGTCAAGCATTGGGTATAAATTTCCCTGAGACCCAGGTAAGGGCTCAGTAAGGAACCATGAGCCTTTCTGTTTCTTCTTGATAGAAAGAAAATAGTCTGAATAAATAACATTAACTGGATCCACGTTTGTGGTGGGGCTGACACTGCGTCTCCTGTCTTGAAAACAAGTTTATATTAGTTTCCTCCATAATTCTGATATAGTTTCCGCTTGTTTGATACGGTGAGGACAGGATCCAAAGGCCTCCAAAAGAAACAAGGATGTGAGGTACTGTGAAGAAAATGGAGCCTGCCTATATAGCCAGAAGTTAATTATTCATCAGGCTTACTGTTCTGGTGAAAAATACCGTGGTTGTTGCCAGAAGTCCTTTTCCTACACTGTATTCCTACACTGTTCTGCTGTAAAAGAGCAGGCAGACCTCACAGCAGAGTTTTACTGTGAGCAAACGAGAAGTTCAGTTCAAATATTGAAATAAAGGTAGTAAAACATCCTTTGCAGAAATTACCTTTTTCCTGAACAACCAGCATAACTCAGCTGCATGCACACATAATCGCGACTGCAACGATAAAGGCAGAGAGGAGAGCCAGAAGTTGTGGCTTGAGTTGCACACAGCGTAGCTCATGCAATGACCTGGTGTCAGATTAAGCTAATGGCGGCATTTGACTCCTTTCTCTCTCAACCAATGTAAAATATGTTGGAGTAGTGATGTATTTCATTGCCTCCTCTGAATTCTTACTTTGACGTGCATTGCAGAAACATTTAATGTGCTTTGTGGGTGTATGGTGGAAATTTGGCATTGGCTCTTCACTGAGAGAGGGTGCTGCTTTGAATTTCAACCTTTCATCTTTTGCTACGCATTTTGCTTCTGATATTAGTCTGGCAGTGTCAAAGACAGGCTTGAGATACCGTTAGCAGAAAGTGAATGACACGAGATGATCAGCATCATCTCAGCCATCACAATTTCCCTCCAGCCTTCTGCATTTGGAAGAGGCACCCTGAATATGTATGGGTGCAGGAGGAACCAGAGACCTGGCTAAAGCTGTTGCTCAAGAGACTTCTGGTTTGAATTTATGCGCCTAACTGAGGAATGGCAGGCACCACGGGGACACCCTGGAACCTGCCTTACTTAGAAAGAAATCTTAGGCTGGATGCCTAAGATGCAACAGTTTGCATTGCCAGTTTAAAACAGCTCCAAAGGAATTGTTTGATCCTACGTAATAACACGTGCAGAGTCTTTGGGACAGCACGGGACGCCTTAGTGCTTGCAGCCAAGATGGATTGCATTTTTCTTCAGATGCCTCTAATAGGAGAAAACCTGTGCTTCTGCTTTGCTGTCTTGCTACCGTTGCTCTTGCAGCTTCTCTTAGGAACCTAGTGTGTCACTTTACTACTTTTAATTAAAAAAAAAACAACTGTTACAGTCTATCCTTTTTGTCTCTTGCCACAGTTTGAATTCCATAATCATGATCATTCTTACTGAGGAGTGGGGTTAGTTTATCCAAATCATCTGACTAACTTCCCGTTCTTTTTTATAGGGAATTGTTTCCCTTCATCTTTCTTGCCTCTGAATGGATCATGCTCAGTTCACACAGGCCCTCTCTCCACTGTCCCGCTGTGACATTTGAATCTATTTTTCATTTTTCAAGAATCGTAAGAATTAAGACACTAAAAATGTGTATTTCCCTTGGGTAGCTGTGTAGATTCATTGAGTAGGTAGGCATGTCCTTTACATATGCCAACATCCAGTTGGCTAATGAAGCTTCCACTGGTTTGCTTGGGAGTTTGCTTCATGGTCCTGATGTATGTAACGGCTACAATATTTTTCTTCTGTACTGATATTATACTTTTTTCCTTTCACTGAATTCTCCCTCCCTGTATTACAGTAAAAAAATCTGCTTTTAGCCTGCTTGGTCAGTGTAGTTGAAGGTGGCTTTCAGTTCTCTGCAGTTGAATTCTCGTAGTCCTCAGCGGTCACCACCTCTAAGCCTCTTCATCCATGTCCTGTTCCCCCCCAAGCTGCCAGCGGTCTTTAAGCGATCTCTAATCAGATTGATTTCACTGATGGGAGACAGTGCATACGCAGCCACAGACTTTGGGCAGTGGTTGCTTTGGTTCTTGCAACCAAGAATTACAAGACACAGAAGACTGTGTTTCCTGCAAAGATTTTAATGATAAAGAGGGAAGGGAAAAACACAAAGTGCAGCAATTTCTAAAAAAGCCTATATCCTTTTTTTTTCTTTTTTTTTTTTTCTTTTTTTCTGGAGGTACCAATGTATATAAGGGTTTTTTCATATGGTACGGTTTTTTTACATATTGGATTTTGATGGGAGGTTAGGCTTGGCTTAAATGCTGAAAAGATGGATTGGGTAAAATCCAGGGAGCCATACACAGGTTGATGTGCAATTGAAAATTTGAAGTTTTCCTCATAAGCATCAGTGCAAATCAGAAAGTTTTTTATCTGTTTAAAGATGTGGAAGAAAGACCAATTATGCCAGCTCCACAACTCATTAATGTAGCGGTGTGGCAGTCACCCAAGACGGGTCCACGTATGCAATCTCTTTATACATGTTATAGTAACGAATGTTGCGTAAAAAGTACAAACAATCCCAAGAACAAAGGCTGGGCCCCGTGTCTTCTTTCCCAACTAGTAGGCAACAGTCAGGTAACCCTCTTCTACCCAGTTAAACCCAGTGTAATCTTCATTGGGTTCCTGTACAACTAAGGAGCTTCAGGAGGGGAGGTGGTACTTGGTCTCCTTATCTGTCTCCCATTAGCCTCTGGCCAACCATTTGATGTTGTTAGATGGAAATGTGGAAATGAACTTGTGTTTCCCACTTTCTAGGCGAGTAGTCTTGGCGAATAAGTTATTACAGCAACGGCCTTCCTAGGTCTTGGTCCAGCTGTGTTCTCCAGCACCATGGTGGTCTGCACTGACTTTTGTGGGGAGCCTAACCCCGATCCATGTACCTTCGGGGTGCTCTGGCAGTACCTGCGGGGATGGAGGGATCCCCAGGGTGGGGCTTACCTCGTGTCACTTCACGTCAGGGTGAATCACTTTGATCTGCCTTTACAGCTCGTTCAAGAGGCACCCTGAGGGTGCGATGCAGCACGCGTATTTTGGAAGTGTGCTTCGTGTGTGTTTCTTGTGTGTTGACTGTAATGGGATCCTAGGTGATGAGCTCTGATGTAGATACATGCTTCCAATGAGAGAACCCCCCAGTCCTTGAACAGACAAAAATCTGCTCAAGTCTTGTGAAAACCATAGCACATGGTTGGAAATGTGAGTTAAAATTAAAGCTTTACATGTTTGGCAGATTTTGAAGTCAAACGGGGCTGGGTGCAGAGTTTTCCAGGGTGAAAGGCAGCTGAGCTATGGTTTCCAGCCGTTTAATTTGGGGGTTGGGTGCCTAAGTCCCACACCAGGTATGGAGAATGTTTGGGGGAATCCGATCCTTTTTTAGCAAGGGATGATAAATAAGAACTCCGCTTGGGATGACGTGAACGGAAAATGAAAAAGAAACCTGGAAGTCAGAGCACTAGCGGGGCCGTGAAGAGTCAGGTGCAAGCCCTCACGGTGTCCTACCTCTGAGCTCTGATGGCTCCATCTCTTTTGGGCAATAAGTCCCTGAGTCAGAAATTACTTGAACCTGAGCGTCCATGGCATCTAGCACTGATATCCTAAGTGTAGCTTTTTCTCCCTGTATGACTTTTTTTTTTTTTAAAGTCTGCTTTACCTCTGGGTGGAATCTCAAGAAAACATGGAAAAGCGATTTTTTTGTTCTCCAGCCAGTATTTGCCCCCTTGTGACCTATTATAGAAGTCACTGTATCATTTTCTGGGTGTCCAGGCTCACTGGCAATTTTTGAGTGCTTCCACAGTATCATCTTTGTAAAGATAAGTTCTGTAGAACAGCTTACAGGTGTTTTCAGTTACGTATTTCAGCTAATGTTAAATTAGGATCTGGTCACCTGGAATCAGCCGCACAGTCTTTCAGTTGTACAGGCAGGCCGTCAAGCAGAAGCTTTCATTCGACTGCCTCACCAGAGCTTACAATAAATAAACAAGCTTACTACAAAAGTTTGAAGAGTAAAGCCATCTGACGGATAACTGTGGCTGGATGGGGGACAAGGCCTGTGTTTACAACACAGGATCCTAGTAGGCAGAAGGAGATAAAGGTTTCCTCAAGGAGGAACTGCAGCAGAGAAGAAGGAGCAGAAGACATTGTCCTAATAGTGAGGAATATGAGACTCTCGAGGCTGTTGGGCCTGCGGTCTAATGCAGGTCATCCTGAGAGTGGTGTGAAGAGCGGCACCTCAGGCGAAGAGCTGGGGAACGGAGCAGGCAAGTGGCAGCCATGGCTTGCCGCTCGTCTCGAAGCTCCAGAGCTCAGGTTATGGGCGCTGAGCTCAAGCAGGGGGAGGAAAAGAACGTCTTCCCCATGCCCTTCTTTTCCATCATTTACTACTGTTGCTTTAGAAACTTGGACTTACCCGTGTGTGATAACGCTCCTGCAGCACCGCCATCTCCTCTTGGAGTCAAACTGGGGAGTTTCTGGCTGCAAACAAATGGTGGCTGCCCCAGGTGGCAGCGGGGACCGTTGCTGGCGAGCTGGAGCTGTCCCCGGGGGCTCGGAGGGGAGCGGTGTCTTCCAGCCTGAATCCAGCCACAGGGACTCGAGAAGCAGAAAGTTGCCGGCACGTGCACGTGTGCACGTGTACACGCACGTACATCTGCGTATGCATGCGTGTATGTGCCTACGCATGTATCAGATACACCTGTATATGCATATATTGCGTGTGTGTGTATACATATTGTATATGCATATTATATATACGTACATAAACCCTCATGTTTTAAGCAGGCTGGAGTGTGGATAGGGAGGGAGAGCGATCCTGAGGGCCAGAGGGGAGAGGTAAGGAGAGCTGTAGGCAGCAGCTCGAGTCGCCGGCTCAGTGAAAGCCCCAGTCCAGCTTGGGAGCCAGCGGGAGCAAAGCCGAAATGGTCCGAGGGGACAGGAGCTGTGCGCTGTAAACGGGGCAAAGAATCACCTAACCCCGCAGGCAAGCAATCCAGGAGGAGATGTGGAAAAGCCAGGCACCCTGGCTTTGCCCAGGTGTACCGCAGGGACAGGGTTTGCCTCCTGAGTAAGAGGGAAATGATGAAAAGAACACGGGTGAATGGCAGAGCTACTGATTTTGCGATGAATAACATGTATGTCAATGGAAAGGTATTCAGGAAAAAATAAAATTTAGGTTTTTTATTCTGCAAAACTGTTCAATTCATGCTCCCTTTTGTTAAACCCATTTATTAACTTCCTGTAGGTATGAATTAGGAGCAGCTTTGTTCATTGGATGGGCTGGAGCTTCGCTCTGCATAATTGGTGGCAGTATATTCTGCTTCTCAATAGCTGAAAACAGCAATTCTCCAAGGTAAAATGCAAGTTGTACTTATTGAAAGAAGTCAATGTACCCGCTATATGTATGTGGCTTGATTGCTTTCCAAAACACTTTGTAGTGAGGTTCAGAAAAGGGTTGTGTGGATGAAAGAAAATAATGGGATTTAAGGATAATGCTCTGTCCATCATTAACATAATTAAGAAAAGCTATTGACTCAGAACAAATACTTTTGTTATATATACTTGATAAATTTACTACTGCTGGAAAAAAAATGCATTCACTGATGTAGGAAAAGTGGTCAGGTCACCTTACAGCTGTGAACAGAGAAGTTTGTTTAATCACAAATCATCAGATCAAAAGGGAGGTGAAGGACAGTGGTGGTGGCAGCGGGAGCTACAGCAGCAGAAGGGGGGCGATAACGAAGAGGCAGAGCTGGAGGGAGGAACCGTTCACCCAGGATCTGCCACAGCCTAAATATTTCACGACTGGGCCCTAGTTTACTTGGCTGTGAACGAGGGCTACGAGTTTATATAAAAGTGAATTGCAAAGAGAGATGCCGGAGGGGAAATGTCAAACGGGAATGAGACCACAGAGGCAAGGACGATGACCCCCTGCCCCTCCCCTGAAATTTATAGGTACATTCCTATGAATTTCTTCTAGTTTTATACTGCTGTAATGCTTGGATACAGAGACGTTACCTGTCTGTAGGATGAGCTGTAAATGGTCGATTCTCTTTTCTTTTCAGGAGGGGGTATGCATATAATGGAGCCACATCTGTGATGTCTTCTCGTACAAAGGTCCACAACAGCGTCCCAGACAAAACCCCACCAAAGCACTTTGACAAGAACGCTTATGTTTAATTGTACTGTTGGAAGATTCAAAGCGTTTTAAAAATGAGTTTGTATGTTCATGCAGAGTGATTTACCCCCAACCCCAATGTAATTACCACTAAGACAATGAATTTTTAAAACATTAACTTGCAGCTTTTTACATATTGATGTAAATTTTATTATATTTTAAGATTGATGTTGGTATTGTAAAGTTTATACCTGGAAATCATGAGCTGATGTTGCTTTCTTGAAAAAAATAAATGGGGTATTTACCAACTCGGTATGTCAGTTGCTTACGGGAACGGCATCACACACGTCATGCTGACTGCAGTGCATCATTGCAACCGTTTCTGAAATGGGTTCAGTACTGGACAAAACAGCCGTCCTCCGTGCAGGTTAACACGTAAAACATCCCGCCACTGATGAGCAGTGACGTCGGAATCGCAGGGCACATCGTAACTGCAGCGCCAGACGATGACAGTCGGCGGGAATCAGCGGGCTCTTACCTCCTTATTGCATTGCCGGGGTGGATCAATGTGCAACTTGTTGGAGTCGGTGCCATAGGAATAAGAAGAGACTGGGAGAAGTATGAGATTTGGGGAGGCAGGAGCACCTCCCCAGAGAAGAGTCAGGGCCAGTCGTTACAAGAACAGTCACTGCAGAGGGTCTTGCACGGCCGGAGACGAATGCATGCATGAGAAGAACGCGTGCGTGATCGCGAGCGTTCGTGGGCGTGGCAGGGAGGGGACAGGTCGGGGCCGCAGCCTTTGGGGAGCTTTGTGGTGGGCAAGGCAAGGCTTGGAGACATTCCCACGTTCTGCACGTGCACCGCGCTGCCGGGCTCCTGCCTCAGCACTCACCCTTGCTGGCGACAAGTCGCTTCCAGGGGCTTGTTTTTGTTCCCTCCCGCTGGGCAGGCTGCCCGGACACCTTCGGCTCCAGAACGGCTCCAAGCCACTGGGTTACGAAAGGGAGGGAAAAACCCCAGGCAGTACCAGCTGGCCTGCTCTGCCGATGACATTGCTGAAGGGCTGGCCAAATAAAAGCAGGCAGTACTTAACAGCACTTCTTTTTAGATAATCCTGAATTAGTTACAACACTTCAAAAATCGAGCTAGTACTTTTTTTGGGGGGGGGGGCTGTCCATAGAAATGCGATGGCTTTTGAGGGAATATTTGTACAATGATTCAATAAGTGAGATTAGAGATTATGAATAACTACAAAACACTTTCTAGACTGGGACCCTAAAATTAGACACAAACTCAGGTCTGTCTTGAGGCTTGAACTGATGGACCCTTGGAGTTTCATTTTGGAACACGCATGTAAATATAAAAAATGAATAGTCCTATTATTAATGGCACAGCATGGCAGAAAAGGTTTTGTATCTGATACCATCTAAAATACATCAAAACTACAAAGCCATTCAAGGTTCTTTTTATTTTACCTTATTTTTATATTTTACTTAAGTCAAAACACTATTGCGTTTTTTTTTAAGAAGGCAGCCAATATGGGCAAAACAGCAATAGGGAAGTACTTCTGCAATAGCAGGTCAGTACTTTCCTCACCTTAGCTTGATGTTTTAATTTCTTTTCCAATTTTTGTGCTTTTATGTTAACTAAGACTCAACCCTAATCAAAAAAAAAAAAAGAGTAACTTCCCCAAATAGGAGGCATTTAATAATAACCAGCTTTATAGCTGAGGCCTTTTTTTCCTTTTCATTTGGCGTTTATTGTAAACCATGTTAGAAACGTAACATTTTACTATATGGAAATATTTTATTTAAAATGATTTTATATAAAGTTTATGATAAAATACAAGAAAATGTGCATTTAAAAATTTTACAAAGTAATACTCTGGAGTAAATTCTGTTCATTGGTTAACAGGCTTTCTTGCAAGACCAGTTTCAATCTTTAATGTAAACATTAGAGGCAAAATCTTCACCTCAGTGAAATCAAAGCGACTTTCACCATTGAGTTCACAAGAAAGAAGCATTAACTCTCAATTTCCAGATAGACATGGCCAGTAATGTGTGTGTGAATATTCTTGTTTCAGATTCAGGACTGAAAGACACAAGAGCTCTGTAAACAGTATTCCTTGTTATTACATGACCAATATGGGAAATGAATAGGAAACACTTGATGTTTTCAACTACGTTTTCAACACCAGCGGAAGCCGACAGCAGTGCCTCCCATCAGGAATGCAACAGTTTTATATATCTGAAGAATCACTCCAATCTGTTACAGTGACTAAGCTGCTTTTTAACGTGCTTGTATTATCAGCTTCGTGAAGGCCTGTTAAAACAACAAAAAAAATTTAACAATTATTAATAATATTTTGGGGGTAATTTTACTCTGTATTTATCTATGAGATAAAATCACATGCTATGTGAGCAAACACCTGTGGACTTCAGGAAGTCCAGAATTTCAACCGGTGAGGAAATTACAAGTGTTGATAATATGAAGGCTGTTTCTGTCACAGAATACAATGCACAGTACAAGCAGTCAGTGTCAACATTACTTTCCCTTTAAACATAACCTGAAGTATCTTTATATAACTGACACAGCTTTAACCTTTAAGTAAGTATATTAAAATGTTAGGGCTCCAAACTACTATATAAGTTCTATGTAAGGTTGAAGCTATCACTTTTACCAGTAGCTCAAATATTTATCTCAGCCTGGTAGGTCACTTAGATATCTTGAACAAACGTGAAATTTGATTCTTATTTTCAAGACAAAGTAAGAAAATTTCCCTCCTCCCTTACATTTGGGAAACAATTAAAAAAAAATCCTGGATGATTAATTTTTAAGACAAGGCTGAAGCCTGATAGTACTATATGTTTTAAAATCACAAATTTAAGTTTCGTGGCATCTCTGTGTATTTATGTGTATGTGTTGTTTACTTGTAAGTACGTATCATAAATATCATATGATATTTATGTGACGTGAAACCAAGCACACAGTTTTTCTTACTTGTTCTTTTCTTCTAAAATACCATACATTGAATTACAACGTGTCACACAGTATACTTACATTCTCCTCTAGGTGTGTTAGGCGCTTAAGGCTTATAATGTAGAAGTATGAATACGTTACCTTCCTCCTTTGGTACGCTTGTCTTCGGAAGACCCCATGCATGTACCACAGATGCAGCATTTGACTCGTTTTTCTGAACTGTCAGTGCCTTCTGGCCTCTATCACCTTTCATTAATAAAAAGTCTTCTTCTACTGATGATATATCCCAATCATCTTCATCAACTTCTGTGAACTAATAGGGAGAAGAATAAACATGCATTTTTACTCTGTCTGTTCAAGTTGTGCTGAGATCTTCCGTAAACTCAACAATGTGAAACTGCTAAAGAAAAATGCGCTGGTACATGGCCTTTATGACATCTATCACCACAGTTTTAAAATCCACATCATTCAATTACCTAAATTATATTAATTCACTATTATAGTTCTAAAGCTAGAAGTGGTTGGTTTTCTTTTTCTTTTAAGTCAGGAACTGCAAAAGGTAAAAGCTCTGTCAGTTTCATAACTGTCAGAAACCTATGTTTTTAGGTATTTGACATGTCTAACTTAAAAAAGGATCGTCTTTTCTGGGACATTAGCTATTCCAATGAGATGGAAAGTCCTTTAAGCGTTAGAATGTATATTACTGACATGAAGTTAAAGACATGACATGTTATCATGCAAGCTGGCAGTTTAGTTTGCTATGTAAACATTCTGTGTTCACACTAGAAAAATTTAATACTGCAATAAAGGACTTCTCAATTTAAAACTGATTTATTCAAAGAGAAAATTAAATAATGAAAGTTAAAAAAAACACGCGGTGCTCAAAGTTAAAATATGTATTCCTCTTAAGACTCACTGTCAGCATGTACAAGTATATTTTTAATTAAGTGGTGGATTTGCATAATGAGTTCACAAAATGAGAGTCAAGTCAAACAGATGAACCTGAAGGCAACAAGTCCACGGCCTTTCTTATCTCATCTGCCTGAGAACTAAATACCTTCATTCAGCTTTTGAAAGAAGAGCTACAGCATTTCCCTGTTTGTCCATCAGATGTGGTTCAATGGAATCGAGCCGTTATTAGACAGCTTAACTGTGGAAAGCAAGAGGTGGTTTCTCACAAAGCTAAAACCTTATTTCACTGGAATCCCTCAATATTACAGTGAGATACAGAAGGTGCTTCTGTTGCACAGAAGAAAGATTCAGATGCTATGAGAAAACAATGTCAGGTATGTACGTACTAGAGAAAAAATCAACAAATATGAACGTGTTGTGTGTCTCGAAAGAAGGGAAGAGACTGCAGTAATGCTCTATCTTGCAACACAATTCAATTTTAACATTGTAAACTGTTTTTCAAAAACTGACAGATCTGCTCGGTGTGCTGTATTATTAACATACCAGGATTCAACATTTTGCTGTTTCAAATTATCTGCATTTGGAGGGCGTGGTAATGGGAAAGTCAGAGTCACATACGTTGAGAAATACTGAAGGAAGAGTTTCCTCAAACATTCACTAAGTCCCAACTGATTTTTGAAGTATAAAATACAGAGAAAAATGTCAACTTCAGACAGAAATCAGTTTTGATCAAGTGTAAATACACAGCACCAATCAAAACTGCTAAGTGGTTTTACTAACTCAAAGACTTACTCCAAAGAAATACCATAATCCATACAATGTCTGGTACAGGTGAACTCAGGTAATAGAGCTTCAGGTAAGCAGAAAATTATTTTTCTCTAAAATGTTTCTGAAGAAACTTCTGTAAAACACGACCTTTATAAAACATATGACAATGGGATGCTTTACAAAGGTTTTATGGTATCGTGGGTTTTGAGAACAACTATTAGCAGCTCTAAGTATTTAAGCTAATAAAAAAAAATTGGATTTTCAGAGAAACCATCATTCCAATGGCATTTTGTGCTTATGTCTTTGGGCATGTTTCAAAAATCCACCTAAAATTTAAAGAATTAACTTGAACTATATGCCTACATTTAAACATAAAAATATGGACATGAATATATGCACATTCATATATAACTAGCAAGAATACAAGATGGTGTGTTGTTCTGTAAAGATTCCAGAAACAAAGTAGCAACACCTGCCCTGGGTTCATAAACTCATTTCAAACTCATCACATCCATACAGCAACATGCCACTGGGTTAAGACATCAGGAACACAACATATTCTAAATGAAATACAGCAAAAATATTTTTCATGTAACCATGGAATGGTTTGGGTTGGAAGGGACCTTTAACGGTCATCTAGTCCAATCCCTCTGCCATGGGCAGGAACATCTTTCACTAGACTGGGTTGCTCAAAGCCCTGTCCAATCTGATCTTGAACACTCCCAATGATGGGCCACTCACAACTTCTCTGGGCAACCTGTTCCAGTGTCTCACCACCCCCATCATAAAAAATTTCCTCCTTATATCCAGTCTAAACCTACTCTCAATTTAAAACCATTGCCCCTTGTCCTGACACTACGGGCCTTGGTAAAAAAGTCTTTCCCCATCTTTCTTATAAGCCCACTTCGTATTTTGAAATGCCACAATTGGGTCTTCCTAAAGCCTTCTCTCCTCCAGGCTGAACAATCCCAATTCTCTCAGCCTGTCCTCACAGGAGAGGTGTTCCAGCCCTCTGATCATTTTTCTGCCCCTCCTCTGGACCTGCTCCAACAGGTCCACGTCTGTCTTGTACTGGGGGCCCCAGCGCTGGACACAGTACTCCAGGCGGGGTCTCACCAGAGCAGAGTAGCGGGGCAGAATCACCTCCCTTGACCTGCTGGCCACGCTGCTTTTGATGCAGTTTGGGATACGATTGTCTTTCTGGGCTGCAAGCGCACATTGCTGGCTTATGTCCAATTTTTCATCCACCAGTATCCGCAAGTCCTTCTCCACAGGGCTGCTCCCAATCCATTCATCCCCCAGTCTGTATTGATACTGGGGGTTGCTCCGACCCAGGTGCAGGACCTTGCACTTGGCCTTGCTGAACTTCATGAGGTTCACTTGGGCCCACTCCTCAAGCCTGTCCAGGTCCCTCTGGATGGCATCCCATCCCTCAGGTGCATCAACTGCACCACTGAGCTTGGTGTCATCTGCAAACTTGCTGAGGGTGCACTCAGTCCCACTATGTCACTAATAAAGGCATTGAACAGTACTGGTCCCAGTACAGACCCTTGAGGGACACCACTCATTCCCGATTTCCACTTGGACGCTGAGCCATTGAGTGTAACTCCTTGGACGCGGCCATCCAGCCAGTTCCTTATCCTTCTAACAGTCCATCCATCAAACCCATATGTCTCCAATTTAGAGGTAAGAATGTTGTGGGGAACAGTATCAAATGCCTTACAGAGTCCAGGTAGATGACATATGTAGCTCTTCCCTTGTCCACTGATGCAGTCACTCCACCGTAGAAGGCCACCAGATTAGTCAGGCATGATTTTCCCATGGTGAAGCCATGTTGGCTGTCTCTAATCACCTCCCTGTCTTCCATATGTTTCAACATATCTTCCAGGAGGAACTGTTCCATGATCTTACCGGGCACAGAGGTGAGGCTGACTGGCTGGTAGTTCCCAGGGTCCTCTTTTTACCCTTTTTAAAAAATGGGTGCAATGTTTCCCTTTTTCCAGTCATCAGGGACTTCACCTGACTGCCAGGACTTTTCAAATATGATGGAGAGTGGCTTGGCAACTACATCAGCCAACTTCCTCAGGACCCTGGGTAGCATCTCGTCAGGTCCCATGGACTTATGTATGTTCAGGTTCCTCTGGTGATCTCGAACCTGATCTTCTCCCATGATGGGAGGGACTTCATTCTCCCAGTCCCTGCCTTGAGGTTCAGGGGCTTGAGAGATGTGGGAAGAGAAGTTACCACTGAAAACTAAGACATCTTTATAACATAGATTTTAAGGCTTATTTTTCTACAACTTTTTGCTCTTGAAGCTGAAATTCCTTAACACGATGGCCAACTGTCTATAGATCTTTACAAAATGTAACATTCCCTAAATTTAACTGTGAACATTTTACAGTCTTGTATGATCTGACACTGCAGAGAATCTGAAAGTAACATTTGGACAGAAAATTATACTGTAATAGTCATGTCTGAGTTGATAATTTTGAGTCTAGTGTGATTTGCAGCTCCCACACAGTCAATGGACAAGTTAGGTGTCACCAGTGGCAATTAAAAGCACACAGGCTAAATGTGATTACCCTACCATTACAGCTAAAGTTGATTAAGACAATCTCCCCTTTCTGGAAACTGAAATAGAAGTGTCACTGTTTCTGGGAGGAATGATAAATTTCAGATATAACTGTTAGTCAGGAAGCCCTCAGGTATCAGTTTTATTATGGATAACATGATTTTCAGTAATTATTACTTGTTTATTTGGTGAAAAAATGTTTTCTTGAATGCTAGAACTAGTATCCAGCTGTCTACTTCAATCTAATAACAACTATTAAAACTGAAATAAATAGCACTATCTGCTGTTGACTTCTGATTTGGAGTAACTTTTGTTCTTTTTAATAGATTGTTCAGGCAAAGATCAATTTGCATCACAGTGGCTTACCAATTATAAAACTCTAAACTGAGGGCAAGACTGGGACCTTAGGAGCCTGGGGTGTAAAGAATAAATTGTGTTAGTATTCTGATTGTGAACACATGCCATACTCAATGGACAGACATCAGTGATGTATCTGATGTAGTCTGAAAGCAGTATATGATTATAAATAGATGCAGCAGAACAAAGACCGTACTCAGAAATGGTATTTGTCCCCTAATTAAAATGTATTTAAAAGTTCCATATCTGATAAAGCTCTAGAACTAAAAATATTTTGAAATATTAAATAAGCAAATTCATTTTTTCCTCCATCAAAACAAGATACTAGGAAAGCAAGTAAAGAAAGGCTCTCTCTATGCCACTAGAATAGGAGATAAAAACTAAACCAATTGTGCCCAAAATTCAGGCTAGCTGTAGTGATCCAAAACAGTCATGGTATAAGCTAATAAGCAGCGTGGATGAAAAGAGGTCACTTGCCACAGCTCACTTGCTAGCACTTTTCTATACACCAGTGCAGACGTACCCAAAAAGACTATTTAGCTGTAATTCCAAAACTGCCTTTGAGAATTAAGTTCTTCACTGCATCAAGATGGGTCCAGCATGAAAAAAAAAAAAAGTAACATATGTATATCTAGTTCAATTACTTAATGAAATAATAATGACTATTAAAAGTGATACCTTCAGTTCTTGCACCTCTTCTTTCTTAATAAATGCCTGCGTAACATTAATCCCTCCAGCTGGTTTGTTCTTATTTCCATGGTTAGAAAGACTCTTTCCAACTTGTTCGGTCAGTTTTTGAATAACTGCTCCTAAAAAGTTCATAAAAAATTACATTGACAAGTTCCATTCACAAGTAAGCGGCTTTACTGTAAACCCTCTAGAAATCTTCCACAACGTAAAAATAAGTAAACGTCTGAGAAAAAATGTTTTAGACGGCAGTCTCTCTGAGGCACAGACTGTCTTTTTTTCTGCATTTATATAAACCAGCGTGATATACATCTAATTTGAACTGACATCTCGAAGTACTATATTAATATATTAGCAAAAACATAAAGTGCACACAAATATACATACACTCAAGACTAGACAGTCTGCCTTCATTATGTTTTCTAACAGACAAATATTATCAGGAAATGCAAAATCACGCACAGCTGTTACAACATGCATATACAAAAGCAGTGAAAAAACCTTTTGAAGTTTTCACGGGTGTTCCAGTTTCTTCAATTTCACTTCCCTCTGTCCCATGGATACTGCTTTTGCCAGAAGCCTTCTGAAAAGCACTGACTTTGCTGCTTGATGCTTTTGACTGCTTTTGCAATAACTCTGGTGATATGTAAGACTGCTTAATATCATATTCATCTACTTCTTCCTCTGAACTGAATGGTGGAGTTCTATGCAAAAACACACACAACCCAAGGGCTTACTGGGTTTCAGTGACTGCATTGATATATACATATTTAGGCTTCCTTGTATTTTCCTTTCCAGTAACATGCCTTTTTCTTACGTGAAAAAAACAGGAACTCCCATAAATTCTAACTATCCATAAAACTATTTAAAAGAAATCATGCTGCTAAGTAAACTCAGAAAGTTATCACAAAATGATCTCTTATATAGACATGATTATTTCTATCTATGCAACTATCTTTATGAAACAACAGACTGACATATAACAAGTCTTGCCAGGCAAGCAAAGATAGGCTTTCATGGATCAGCAGGGAAAGAAAAATTCACGGTCAAGGAGTCTGCACCACAGAGACTGTTCTGATATTCTCTTAGATGAAAATAATTCAGGAATTTTTCAGTGCAAGAAATGACAAAGTAATGTGCCTGATGTGAGTGAAATCTGGAATATTGTGTTTAATTTTGGTCATAGCAAGAAAATATCAATAAACTGAAAAAATAAGGTCACCAAAGTCTTTAAATGCTTTTAACTGGCTCAGAAAAAGCATCTGAGAAAAAAACTAAAGGAAGCGATATTACCCAATTTTACTGAATGTCCCTCTCTGGTTCACAATAAAGAATACATCTGCCGAAAGGGGAACGTGCTGTCCTTCAGGGATTATAACAGACTCAAATGGAAAAATACTTTAAAACAAAATATGAAACATGCAGTCCAGAAAGTGTTTATAATTTCAGCTTAATGATAGCTTTTGTGTGGCAAGCATGTGAATATTCAGTCACCAAAAACGTTTTCTTCAAAAATACAAAGGAACAAAACATACGTGATACTAGATGTTTTTCTGGAAACTCCATTTCCAAAAATCTTCCTGGATCTAAAAATAACAAGACAAGTTATTTCAAGACTGACAGTCAACTAAGTAAGCATAAAGTTTATATAGAAGTAATGTGAATTCTTTGCTCAGTTCTTACAATATTAGCAGGAAACGTTCACATCAGCACAGAAACCCAAACCCATAGATTGTTACCTGAGGTATACGTACTATGAGAATAGCATCTCTTACTTTGGCGTGGATGTATTCTCAGCGATGGCTGGTCTTTGTTCAGCTGGGCGGACAGCTGTTGAAGACCGTTTTACTGGTTTTTGTGGTGTGGCAGATGAGGAAATTCCCAATTGACTGAACTTCTGTTTATCTACAAGAGAAGTTATCTATCTCATTATTAGAAACAATGTTAAGAATCTTTTATATTTAATTTCTAAAATTAAAGATGTCCCTGCTGCAGATTATAGTTTTACAAAAAAAGAAGAGAAAAAGTAATCTTTTTTTTCAAAGCAGTTCAGAGTTACCATGTATCTTGCCAATATAGGAGCTAAGATTTCTGCAGTTAAACACAATGTCAAGAACCCTTTAAAGGAAACTGTTTAGTTGGCCATAACTATACAGAATATTTATATGAAAAATTATGAAAGCAGCTATACAGAAATGCTGCTAAATAAAACTTTAAATAGCAGTTATAAAACGTAAGAGAATGAAAAAAAAACCAAAACATTTAACCTTCTGAAGGAAGTTGAGGACAGGAAACAGGTCTATTACAAGACGATGATTTCTCTTCAACCCTAAAGCTAACTTGGCGTTCAAGATGCTCTCGAATTCGCTGAATGTCAGGCTCTTGCTTCTGTTTGCATTCTCTAGCAGATTGAATAGCACGCAAAATTTTATTTAAGCGCTCATTTGGGATACCGCGAACACCCTAAGGAAACAAATTGTATTGTAAACACAGGGGCTATTATTTCTGGGATTCCTATCCTACAATCATATACACTCTTTTAAACTTCAAATATCACAAAGCTTGTAGAAAATCACAAAAGTTGGTAACACTGCTCACATGTGTAGCCTCATCTTCCACAGCTGTAACTAGATGGACATCCTCTCAGGTTAATGAATTACACTTATTCACAACATGTGGAAATTTAGCTTTGGATTTTACAGGTTGAGGGTTGTGGTACAGGAGCGAAAGAGAATAGCAAAAAAGTAGGACAAAGATTACCCCTCTTTTAAATAACTCAAAATAATCTTACTGCTTTAATTCCCAAGGATTCCAGCTTCTCCTCCAGCGCTTGCTCCAAAACAACTCGTAATTCTTTAGTTAAAGAAGGATCAGTCTTCAAAGCATTTATTAAATAGTGGTTACTTCTACCTGTTTTATGATCACCTTTCTCAATTTCTGAAATAAGAATGGAAAAATGCATTTAAGAGACATCTGAAACATCCACAGTACATGAGACAACTAGAACGGCACTGGAGCATGCATTTTTTTAGAAACACCATAGACATACATTCGCACTTTTTGTCTACATGGTGTTGTACTCTTTTTAAAATCTTGGGCTAGCTTGCAAAAGTCAGCTCACTTGGAATCTATACCTCAGCACTTCATACTCATCATCACAAGTATCTTTTCTTTTTCACATTACAGAAACACTGTAAAGATATATGCCCAAATATTTAGCAACAAAGATCTTTACTTTTAGAACTGTACTTGGAAACTTGTGACAAAGAAAGACTATCTTCTGATAATTAAGTTCTCTAAAAGTGGTATTTCAAATCAAAGCTGAACTCTAGCAGGAATTAGAACAGGAATATGACAAACATTCTCAAGAAAAGCTTCAAACAATATAACGTTCTCTGATAAAAACACCTACTGAAATCAAATCTTTGCGAAGTTTTAACATTTTCAGAAGTCTTAGTAAAGACAAAACCTTAGTCTGAGGCAGACCGTTTCACAGAAAATACATGATGGATAATACTTATCTTCAAAACTCTTTCAAGGACAAAGTTCAGTGTCGTTTTTTTTTTCTACGCAGGTCTATGACATCGTACATACTTAAAAGAGGACAAAGAAGTTTCTATCTCTTTCCCTTGCTTTAAGTGTCAGTAATGACATGAACTCTTATGCAAGAAATAAAGAATCATCTAGACAGATTCTTCCATCTAAATTAAAGACTGACATTTAAGTTAGGCCAAAGTATTGTAGGGTCATACGGGTGAGTAAAGAAGCAAAACACACCCATTTGGAACCTGCCTGTAAAGTGTCTCTGGCAAGACGAAGTTTTACTGAATGCCACTTAGGCCAAGTGAACCACTAATCAGTGGGACCACGGTAGCTCCTTCTGGCAGTAGTCAGCAAAGCTGGCAAAGCATACGTAGAGGGGTATACAGCATCCCAGGAAAGCATGCTGTAAACCACACTCCCAACTTCACCCCCTGAAATAAAAGGTAAATCTTGGGCAGGAGATTGTCTCTTTCCAGTATGCCTTACAGGGCAGCGGAGTCATTTGCCAGCCCACAGACAAGGACACAAATGAAGGAATAATTCCATATTGTGACTTGCAAATGTTTTCTCTCAAAACAAATGTGCCACTTTTCCTATTTTTTAAACAATGATTGCTTAAAAAGCAGTTCCATTTAGTTTTCTTTTTTTTTTTAAGGAAAAGATAAGCACCCTGAAAAGGACCCAAAAAAGCCTCAAGATACACAAATGATATTTAGGTTGTTTTGAGGCAGTGGCTTCTGATGGATCTGGAAAAGAATTATAGGTAACGAAAACTGAAAAATTGTCCAGCTACCCTACTAAGAGATCTGTGTTGAAGAGAACAGAATCTGGCTGAAATCTTAACTTTGGGAGATTTGAAATCTTTGGCTTTGGGAACTGTGTGGACAACTCAGTCCCTGACAGAGGTGGGATTAAAAGTGATTTGGCTGGAAAGCTGAGTCCCAGAAGAGGCAAACTACTGGTCGGTGCAGAAACATAGGGCTGTCAGACCATCCCCAATCAGGAAAAGGTGCATTATGCAGTATGAAATCTTCCCACAAAGCCAGACATGAGACATTTTAAAGCAGAAGGCTCCAAGGAGACTTCTGAAAATCCTGTCCCTTTCAGATGTTAATCTGAATAATAATAAATCTGAATAAAATAGATCCATCTAAAATAATTTTAAAATTCATAATTACTACATACTAATATGGGTAACAACACTATCCAGCATTATCCTAATTAATGACAATATTACTTCTTGCTAATTAACTTGAGCCAAATCCTCTTTGCTGGAGCCAACTATTTAAGGAACTGTTTTCTTACTGATTTTTGTTCTTTAAACAAACCCTAAATACTAGATTTGACAACTTTGGAGACTTTGGACCTTAAGTCTGGCCCATTGTCTCAGCTCCTACATAATCCTACGAAATAATCTGCCAAGTCAAGAATTTTCACACTCTCCCTTACAAATGGCTGTCACTGAAAACAAAAAAATCTCGGTCTATCTTTTCAGACTGCATTCTTTCTTTCTCTCTTTTGTACTGCAGGCCATGCCTTTAGGCACAGCAGAAGAATCAAAGACAATCCATCAAGAGAGAAGATGGCAAACAAGAGAAATAGCAGAAAGAACGGCAAAAATGCGAGCAGTCTTTATTTCAGGTTGTTCAGAGTCACTGGATTTTCCCTGGGGAAACCTCTCACTTACACACAGATGTATTCAAACGACAATTTTGTTTTCGAAACAGCATCATTCCTTCAAAATTTAAACTCATTGGCTATAAGGATCAAGACTGATTTTGATTTTTGTACAGACTATTATGCTATTCAGCTATTTGGTGTCTCATCTGAAGTACTGTTAGCCTTCTTCAGGAGAAGAATACCATGCAGGATGAACCAACACTTTCTCTTCTGTCACTGTAAATATGGCCTTCTCCAAGTTCTCCTCAGATGAAGCAGAAGAACAGCTGCCAACACTGGGCTATGTAATTTCATTCAGAATTGCACAACCCTGGCTGGAGTTGTGGCTGCTTAGAGGTAGGTGCCTGCTTTAAAGAGTTAGCCAGCTTCCCATAAAAACATTGAACTTGGATAAGGAAAGCATAATATATACAACCACCAATAGCAAACAGGAGACTGACACAAACAAGGAATGTTCCCACCCAAATCACATGAGCATACTCAAATACAATGAAAAAATACTGTAGGTATCAAATAATATTTACATTTTTATTTAAAAACAAAACAAAACAAAACAAAACCCACATGCCACTATATTTTGAGCTGAATCAATCATTACCTTTTTCCTCTTCTGAAAGCTCCTCTATGGGCTCCAGCATATGCACCAAGGGTGCCTGCTCTAGTAACGAGGAAGAACAGGAACACCAGACAAACAGGACAGAAGAAGGTCAAGGTCCAGAGTGGGAAAGTTAGGCAAAAAACCACACTGAGAGCAATTTTCCTGATTGCTGACAACCTGCTTAACAATCACAAACCCAATGCAACGTGACTCTTCACTGCCTTGGTGGTACCTTTTTGTAGAGGAGACCCTAATACAATAGTCACTTCAGGATCGATTCAGTTGCCCAAACATGGGTGCCTAGTGTCATCTCAGATATATCAGAGTTTTAAGCCATCGGCACAGGGCTGGCTGATACGTCACACAACTATAGAAAAACCTGTGCCCTTCTGGAATGGCACCCAGAGGCCAGGTGGGATGTTTTTAGGCATCTACAATGACAAGGCCACCTAGGATTAAGTAAATGAATACTGTCATTCATTTCTCATAAGAAGCATTTTAATTTATTTTAAAATATTGTTTATGTGCAATTTGATACTAAAAGCTTACAAAAGGCAAGTAAAAAGGACAGACATAGAAATCCTCAAAAATATATGGAAAAAATATGTTAACTCATTATTCCAGAGATTTATTAGGTACTGAGTCCATAAGTGCAAGACATAAAGAAATCTTGTGTGTGTGTGTGTATATATATATATATATGATAATTTCCAGTACAAGCAATTTAAAAAATCTTCAGTCACTCCACTATAGTGAGATTCAGTATTATCATGTGCTTTAAAGAAATCTTGAAATGCTCTCTACTGAAAACAGCTTCCTAAACACACTGAAATTATCATTCTATAGGCTGTCAGGTACAATTTGCTTTGTAGAAATGAAGCCAGAGTACAGTTTATTTACTATAGACTTCAGATGTGAGATGCATGAAAATACTTATATGTAGACTAACAAAAATACAGGTTTTTAAAATGTTAATATTCACCTTCCATAAAGAAATTTATTTCAATGAAAACTAGAATTTTAGTTTATTCTGGGGTTTATGATAAAAACAGAGGAAGGTGCAAACTACACTTTCAGCATTTAACTACTGGGAGTACAGGAGAAAACAATTTATTGGCCAATATTTTGGGCCAACATACGTTTGCCCCAGCCTTCACAAGAAACGTTTGGGACTATAAATGGTTGTTACACTGAATGGGGAGAAGGGGAGGAAGTGACGTTGCAGTAAAGATGCCTGCTCTTCAGCAGTTCTCATACAATTAGGTACAAACATAGATGCACTGCGATGGGTAGTCACAAGGAAATGAGCACTAGGAGCTAACTGACACTTACTGTCACATCTCCAATATTCCCCATGTGAAGGGGACTAAAACTGGTGTTGTAAAGGCTTGGGTATGGCTGCTGCTCTCTCCATGCTTGCCATACTTGCCATTTTATTCAGCCTCTCGCCTGCTTTTCCAAGCAGGTTACAAGACTTAAGATTTGCTCCAATATAATTTGCACTAAATAAGTAGTTCTAAAAAAATGCTTCTTACACCATCACAAGATGCTAACAAGATGCAAATGTCAATGTATTTTATGGAAACACTTAAAAGCAAAACTCTGAGAGACTGATTGACAAATAGGCTTCCAGTCTTTCAGTCTCTAAGGGTGTAAAATTTAGCAGTGGCCAGAGCATTCCTGGGCACGACAATATGATCCTCCACACTAGTGAACGCCTAAAGCTGTTCCTGGCACACTGTTGCTCTGCACCAACTAACATTCTCCAAAACTATGTTCAAGCACAGTTTGGGATCATTCCCAAAAGCCTACAGTGAGCCTGTTTTGGAGGACAGAGCAGGAAGCACAGACGCGGGACATTCTCGAGGGATTTAATTTATCTGCATGGGCATTGAAGCCTCCGAGTTTCTTGACTGGACCTACTAGACAGGTAGCCAGTTGCTGTGTAATTGGATTTAATCTGTACTTGTTTTACCTGTACTTTACTCAAATGCAATCTACTTAAAGGAGCTGACTCATATCTGCACAAGCCCTTGTCAAGTAACTTAATTTAACAAGAAAAGCCCAGTCCCCAGAACTCAGACCTGAAAACAGTCTGCTGACCTGGCATAAAGGTACGTGCTTCTCTTCCTCAGTATACTAAAACCAGAGGAAGTTAAAATCAGCAAAAGAATAGTTGCAAGAGCAAAACCAAAATGTGTTACTTGCTATGTGCAATATTGTTGTTCACTGCATGATGGCAGAGATCAAATGCTAAGATGTGGGGGAGTGCAACACCTGGAAACACCAACTTCTCCCATGTAAGTGGGCCTTTTCTTTTTCTTTACTGTACATTTATTCTAAGAGATATTTATTAAACAGCATGTTGGAATCCAATGTAAGAAAAAGCAGCTTGGTTCACCACTCCTCTGGTTTATAGACGGTATGGAGATCACCCCCCTAAGGAGCCCTTTCCTTATGTTTACCAGAGATGTGCTTCTTCTAGCCATCTGATCAGACCTCTCAACTCTTACCTTCCTGCACATCCTTGAAATCGGCAGCATCTAAATATTAGCAAGCTTATTTTTAGGAATCATTTAAGTCTGACTACCCAGCTGAACCTCAAATCTGTACAAAGCAGTCTTTGCTAACTTCGTGTCTAAAACAGCCCTGCTGATGCAGACTGAAATCCTAATTACTCTGAATTATTGTAACCTTCTCTAGTTCATCAGACCTTTTTGCCCAAAATCTCACCAAGCCACAATCCAACGTCAGCCTTAAACAAGTAATCACCACAACTTCTGACTTAAATAGAGCTGGCTACCTTCCTGTCAATTATCAGCCCTAAATCTAGTTCAGCTGACCCTACTGGGTGCTGCTCTACATCAACATTTTCAACATCAGATCTTACTGGCCAGGATCTTACTCCTAGCTTTCATCCTAGCCTGAGCGTTGAACCTAAACAGACTGCTATCCTCCCTTTTGGACTCACACCCAAGTATAAATTACTTGCTCCTAGTCACTTCTGTGTTCCCCATTCCAGATGAACACCCAAACTGTGTCCTTGCCTTACTGGAAGTGGTTCCCAGGAGGCTTAAGCAGGGCAGGAGGCTTGCTGTGCTCCAGCAGATCACCTGCTTTGGACTACCAGAGTACTGGTAGAACTGGAGATTACATCAGTCTTGCAGTTCAGATGCAACCTCAATTATACTTTGTTCATTGACACAACTTGAACCCTGACTCTCATCTCCACCCCTTTCTTGGCTATGAAATAAAGTTCAACTTAAACCTATTCAGTCAGGCTCTGCTGCTGCTGCCTTGCTTAATTAATCCTTCTTAACTCAACCATAAGTCTCATTTGCCAATCGATGTCTGCCTAAGCCTAATCCTAACCCTAACCCAAGCTCAGTGATCCCTGTAAAACCTTGGCTCAGCAATAACCAGATGTCTGTGGGTGACACCAGCCCTTTGCAGACCCTGCCATAAATCACCTTCTTATGCTGGTGTGAACCACCTTAACTCCAAACCTAATTCATTCGGTCCTCCCCAACAGTCCCACACCTGACCCTAACCAAATAGTACCATTGCTAAATCCTGTACCTAGCCCGGTGGCAAATTCTGGACATGTCCTCACCGTATGGCATCAGCCAGCCTCAGTCCAAAACCTAACCCTAGCTTTATTCTCACAAGAACAGTTCCTGTCAGCCTCAGGCTTGAACCCAGCTACATAGCAGCTACCACCACCAGTCTTAATGAAGGCTGGTCATGTTCATATCTCACTGGCCTGAATCCAGCCATATTAATCCTAGCCATCATTAAGGCCAGCAACCTTAAGACGACCTCCACAATGATGTGTTTGTCATCCCACATCTTCCAGAATATTTTTCTGCCAGCTAATATGCGTGGAGAGATAGATGAGATGTATCAAAAGTACAGGTTGCCTTAATTTCTTCAGTGGATAATTATACTACTGAAAAATCGTGTGCCTGGCGTACTTTGACAAATTATTAAAAATCAGTTTTAAATAATATTTGAAGACAATTTCTATGAAGTGGAATAGGAAAATACATCTAACAATAATGAATTCAGGCTGTGCATATTTCAAGCATATCGTATATTATTTGTCTGTTCTTATCTACTAGTTTAAAAAAAAAAAATATTCTGACAGTACTATTGGAAGAGCAGTCTTCTGGTCAATATTTAAAGGAGAAATCCTGTCCAGTCACTCTGAAATATGAAATGCTAAAGTACTTTTAGCCTGAACAGAAGTGTTACAATTATCTACAGTGGAGTATCACCTACAGTAAGCACTTTGCACTTGCAATATGAAAACCAAGGATGAAACGTAAAACTTGTTTGCTGTAAATTGCTGCACTTCTTAAAGATGTAAGGAATGTAAGCCATGACTATAGTCATTATCTACTTCTTTAATTTATACTCAAATTTCACATCCAAAGAGCTGTCAGACTTAATCTGTGATATCTGTCATCTTGACTGTCACCTTTGAATCAATGCACTTCATATATTTTTCTCCTAACTAATCAATGGGAAGCCATATACTGCACATAAGCAGCATAAATATTAATTTTAAACCAATATTCTTAAATACAATAAATTTTTGACACTTACCTGAGGCCTCTAAGTTAGGAGCCTAGTCATCGCAGACTCCTTCTACAGTCAACGAAGAGACACAGGCAACTTCAAAGAGCAATTCAGATCTCAGTTCAGCTGAACCAAACTCTGAAGGTGCCCCTTTTCTCTGTTAACTGTCTAGGAAGACTACTTTGACTAAACTTTCCTCAGATGCTTCAGTTATGTCCCTAACGATAGCTGGGCCTTAGCCCACACCATATTTGAAGACTGAGTCATAGGTTTTAATGGACAATCTAATTAATATCTGTGCTTTTTAACTACTGTTTTCAATTCCACCTACTATTATTGACCTAATGAAGATTAAATATTGAACAAGTATCAACATTTCCAGAGTTATATAGGAACCAAAGTCTGATTTTAAAATATGATTTTAAAAAATCATAACTAATCC
The DNA here is from genome assembly GCF_965183815.1 of Platalea leucorodia. NCBI lineage: Eukaryota > Metazoa > Chordata > Aves > Pelecaniformes > Threskiornithidae > Platalea > Platalea leucorodia. The sequence goes on from NC_138824.1 coordinate 56,937,593, forward strand.
ATTGCCTTTTTGTGAGACTTAAGTAATCTTTGAACATAAGACTAAAGTTATATCTGCACAAAACCCTACAGCTAGCTCAGAAACTGAGAGAAGAATGGTGAGCCAGGATGGCATTCAAGGCGGACTATTAGCTCTCATAAGAAATCAGGAAGGTGAACACAAAAGCACCAGGCTAACACAGTTATTCCACTACTTTACACCTAAGATACCTCATTTGTAATTTGGGTATCTTTTCATAGCGCAGATTTAAGATGTGCAGAACTAATCTTAGGATGCAAAAGCTTTCAGGCAACTTTGAAAAGTGTACTTAAGTTCACATAAGAGAGCCTTTTCCAGAATTAATTTTCTTTCAAACAGAAAAAAAAGAAAGAAAAGGAAGATATTCCATATGCAGGCAATTGTTTGGTAGGAAAACTATAGCTCCTGTGATTTCAGAGATGCTCTGCTAAATAAATTTGTGTACAGAAGTTACCAGTAAGCACTTTCATTTTCATAATGGCACAAGATGCAGCCATGATGTCTTAATTCAGTATGTAAGTCAATCCCTTGAGGAGCCGTCAAAGTTTTGGGAAAGATACTATAATTTCTGCTAACCTTTACATCCAGAAATTAGGTAGGGTAAGTTTAAAAAAAATCCAGAAGGGAAGAAAGGGGACAGACAGAGAGACCTGCAGAGATAAATAAAATAATCATCAGCAAAGGAATCTGAAGGAAACACCTTCTTTGAGGTTTCATAATAAACTGATAGTGAATCTTTTGTATATCAATGGCAGGAACAGCCTTTTCTATCTTGAGAAGTTTCATAAGGTGTCACAAACTTCATTTTTTGGAGCAGCAAGAAATCAGGAAAGATCTGAATGAGCTGATATAAATTGTTAGAGTACAGAAAATACTAATGTTCACAGAACGGTTTTCCTCCTCAGTCCAAATGAAAGTAAATGCACTAAGAAAGCAATGCTTGACAAGCTTGGTGTGTAAGCCCTTAGCAGCAATATTCTTCATAAAACTCATTTCTTGAATTCAGGCCAATAGCTAAGCTACTTGCTGTGAGATCTCTTAGCTAGAGCCAGCACTACTGGGTTAGTGCAATGATGCTGGTTTGAATGAAAAATAATTGGATTATTTAAAATACTATTATTAATAATCTATATTTAATATAGTATTACTCTTCTCCACACAACATTTCATCTATATAGTTTCACTTAAAAAGCTTCCAGCAATGAACAGCTACCTTGCGTAGGTTAGTAAGAAATCCCTGTACTATTAAAATAATTTTACCATATAATGAAAATCTCTTGTCCTTAGTTTAATAGTTCTTGACACAACAAATATTTTGAAATCAACACTTCAAAAAAAATTAAAAACAACAGTTTTTCATTCCTCATCAAGTTAGCTAAAGCTTCTGTTGTATACTGCTCCTTCTCCCCATATGCCTTTTCATAACTTTTTGAATTTGTTGAAAAAGAAAAAAATCTGTACATTCTTAGACAAATTCCATTTCTTCTCCCCTTGACAGGTTTTAAAATGAAGAGAAATAATAATTAAAAAAATCATTATTTAATTATAGTTCAATAACTCAATTTATAAAATGGGTTTAACATGTAAACATTTTACTTGCTCAACATTCATTGTTCCTATTACTTTCCTACTTGAAATGAAAGTAAAAAATTAATTGATCGCAGAATATTGATATGGTAACAATACTCTCCATTATTTTGCATACTGAGAAAAAAGTGAAAACTATTTTCACAAAGCACCAAACAATATAAATGGAGGTTCATTGCTTCCCCACACTACTAAACAATATCACATGCCACAAGTTAAAATAACTAAATGATGATCTATATGTAACTACAGATATACTCCGGAAGAACCATCTAGACGGGGTGACTGTCTATTTTGGTTACGTCTTCTGTATTTTTCCTCCTTGACATTTGAAGTCACATGAAAAATACAGTATTTCAAGACTTATAAACAAACATCTCCACGTTTTCCTCTATACAAATTCCAGTTTACGTGCATACTTATCCAGTATATGCATCTACCAGAAAATAAGCGTATCTTCTAGAAGAAAACATAATTTTATTTCCTCAATTAGTTTAATTTACCTTAAAGTGCTCCAATACTATACACGTCCCAGGAAATATTCTCAAATTATTTTATTTCAGTTTTCATTTATTCTTTTCAATAGTGCATCTTTACAATCACTTCATAGGAATTCTCAATGCTGATATACAGCAAAGCAATTCAAATAATTATGTTCTTTCAGTGTAACTACTCTTACAGCTATGATTTGACAAGCAACACATTTGAGAAGACAGAGCGTTAGATATGAAAGTACTGGATCTGGACCTATAAAAAAAAACTTACCATGTGTCACTGGTAGACTTGGTTTAGATTCTTCAAGATGCTCCACAGTAGTGTTAACTACAATAGCATAGAAGTAAAAAATAATGTAAACGTATTACAGTAAACAGTAAAAGACATATACAGATTTATAAATGTTGCAATATTTAATCATACTTACAAATTACCCAATTTGGGGCATATTATTGTAAACAAATAGTTTACAAAGTAAAAATTGGTGCTTCACAATGTAAAAGTACATCTCTAGATATGCTTAAGATTGTTAATACTTCTAGAACCAGGAAAAGAAACTAGTAATTAAATTGTCACTGAACTGGAATGTGAACCTGCACTAGTCAGATCATCTCTTTGGTCATGTCTGTATGTTGTCTTTGTGTCCCAGGTAAGAAGCCCTGCTCCAAAGGTACTTAGTCAAGTCTAGCCTGATCAACACTTGTATTCCCCAAAGAGGATCCACACTTCGTGGCAATTAGTGCAAACCTTATATATAACATGTATAGAGTGTAGCCTTGGAGTGAATTATCACTTCAATTCTACATTCCTCAGATCAGCTTGGGGCCGAGGAGCAAATTCACTTGTGTGCCACGGTTTGTGCTTCGGTGTGGCTGAATATGTCCAGCTCCAATTGAGAAGCCATACAGCCATACTATTACTATGCTCTCCTCAAACTAACCTACTCCCTGCTGTTAAATTCAGTTCAAGCCAATGTCCTGCTAATAAAGCAAGATGGTTTCCAAACTGGGATTAGAATTAATCCAGCTGTCACCACCTACTGCAATAAACTTATTTCAAGTGACTACAACTGCAGCATCAACTATACCGGTGTTTGTGGTGCAGGACTGCATCCCAGAACACTGTTATCAGGTTTAGCTATTTGTAATGGGCCTCAGATGTTAAAGCAGTGCACAGACAAAAACATCACAGTTCTTAAAATTCTTTGAACATCTGTATCTTAACTGATAAATTAATCAATTTTGCCTGCTCTTTCAGTATTTTCCCTTTTGTGAGTTTTGCAGCCTAAGGACAGTCAAGCATGAAAAAACAATTAAAATTACACTTCATAAAGCAAAGCCAGAAGTTGTTTACATAATACAAAATAGAGTTGCTACATTTCACATCTCTTCACTACTCAAGCAATCAACTTTGTACATTAGCAGTCCTTACAGCTGCAAAACATGAATTTTGAAAATTGTGGCATGGAAACAGGTAGGCACCCTGTGAAACATAAATAAATTGCCAGTACTGATTTGATTTCAATAGTTAGTTAGTAAAGTTGATGTCTGTATTTTTTAATGAATTGTAACATTTGTTTCAGCCAAGCTGCTGAAATCAGAAACAAAATCTGCTTTTTCTTACAGTTTGTACTTACCATCATATGTTTTAATGCTTGCAACTGATCTTGTGGACAATTCTTTTATCTAAAAGAGAAAAGACAGACACATGAATAGTTACAAATACAAATGATCAATATCTAGAAATGCACATTTTGTACAACATACCTAGTTTCAGTACTATTTCATAACAGAACTTATTGTTTATGATTTGGGGAGAAAAATACTGCTTTTGTGGAACTCTATTCTATTGCCTAATGCATATTTTGTTCATGCTTAATGAATGCTGAAGACTTATTTCTGCTTGTTGTCTTATGTGAACTCATGCTTTGTACACCCTGTTATCACAAGCTACAAAGTGAAATAAGAGTGGGCTTATGGGCCACTTCACCACTTACAGTTTCAATACTTTCTGCTTCAGCAATTCACGTTCAATTTTGCAAGTCTAGCTCCAATCCAGGGAACCATTTAATTACACATTGATTTTAAATATATGAACAGTTCTCCTGTCTGCTCTATAGTTTTGTCTATTTGAAACCCAAGACATGCACTGAACAAAACTGAGAGCATAGAGGAAACAAGCTGGCTGTAATTCAATCTAAAGAAAACAGGAAACTTGTGAATCCTATATCATTAAAACAATGTTCTGCAGGCCAATTCCCAAAATAGAAGCTAAACCCAAACCACACAGACACACAGTCAATGTCAGCTGGAGATGGCACAAGATATTGGACCCTGGTCCTCTTTTATTTATCTGTTTAGATATAGCCAGTAGTGCCTCAATTCATTGTCCATTCAGTTTGGATTCTACAAAAGTGTTAGCCATTTCTCAAGCCTTTCCAGTTTCCAGGTATTGAGAACGTAGATCTTCACAACTGTATTTCACAAACACCAAACTCAAATTCCTCTGAACCTATTTTACATCTGTGGTCATACTGTTTTGTTTTAAAAGGTCACTTCACTGCAAGTCATTTGTCTAGGATTAAGTCTTCTACTACTCCAGCTATCAAATTCGTTAAAGTGCAGATGTAAAAGCTATTATGTCTTTCCAATTCTTTAAGCACTTAAGTATAGATTTAACATTAATCTCAAAATGTGTAAAATTAGATGTTGAATTGTAAGGAATGCACCATTTAGTAGAGGAATAGGTTGTAAGGACCACATAATCATGCTATAGTCTAAACTCCAGACCACCCAGATCTTCACCCACCGATCACCTGAAAAAATCTCTAGTTATGTTTGAATTTTTAAGAAAAACCAATTCATTTCCAAATAAATAATTTTGTAGAATCATAGACTATCTCAAGTTGGAAGAGACCCACAAGGATCGCTAAGTTCAACTCCCTGCTCCTCGCAGGACTACCTAAAACTACATCACATGTCTAAGAGCGTCATCCAGATGCTCCTTGAACTCTGACAGGCTTGGTGCCGCGACCACTGCCCTGGGGAGCCTGTTCCAGAGACCGACCACCCTCTCAGTGAAGAAGAACCTTTTCCTCATGTCCAATCTGAACTTCCCCTGGCACAGCTTCATTCCATCTCCTCGTGTCCTATCGCTGGTCACCAGAGAGAGGAGATCAGCACCTCCCCCTCCACTGCCCCCCTTGAGGAAGTTGTAGCCTGCGATGAGGTCACCCCTCAGCCCTCTCTTCTCCAAGCTGAACAAACCAAGTGACCCCAGCTGCTCCTCGTAAGTCTTGGAGACCTTTCACCATCTCGGTCGCCCTCCTCTGGACACACGCTAATAGTTCAATGTCCTTCTTATAATGAGGTGCCCAAAACTGCACACAGTACTCAGGGTAGGGCCGCACCAGTGTGGTGCAGAGTGGGACAATCACCTCCCTCGACCGGCTAGGTACGCTGTGCTTGATGCACCCCAGGACACGGTTGGCCCTTTTGGCTGCCAGGGCACACTGTTGACTCATATTCAACTTGCTATCAACCCAAACCCCCAGATTTCTTTCTGCGGGGCTGCTCTCCAGCCTCTTGTCCCCCAGTTTGTACGTATGACCAGGATCATGCCATCCCAGGTGGAGAATCTGGCACTTGCTCTTGTTAAATTTCATAAGGTAATAATTTAATTAATTATTCTCACAGTGATAAATATAATACTTTATTTTTAGTGTGAGAAGTCATGTATTTTCAGATTTCAAACACTAGATTTCATTGTGATTATTTTGTGGCAGATTAAATCCAGTTCACTCTCAGAAATTTTTCATCTGTAGAGGTCTTTGGTGACTGTGACCTAGTAATTTTTTAACTGTGTTGAACTAAAAACTTTGGTTTACTAATCTTTTCCTTCTAAATTGTGTTTTAATTCCTGGTTTACATTCCTGTGTCTCTTTCCAGATCTATTCTTATTTATCAACATAATTTCCAAAGTGTAACCAAAATACTACCACAATACTACTACAAATTGGGAATATTAACTATGCAATCAGAGATACATCAAAGGCTGAAAGCTAGTAAAATGTTTCTCTATGTCCTATGCTCTCTGAAACACAGAGTGCTTCACAAAACAGACCTGCTTCTTCTGAGTAATAATTAGATCATTCTGCTCCTGAAGCCTCTGCCCCAGTTCTTCTATTCTCCTCTTGTAAAAGGTGTTATTTTTGTTCAGGTCTTCTCTCACTGATGATTTAAGCTTCTCAATCTGTGACAGTAGCTAGAAAGCAATCAGAAGAAAAGTAACTTCATATTAATATTATATAAAATACTTTGATGCTGCGAAGTTTAAACAAGCAAGTGTAATGCTTAAATATTTGTAACACTTTTTTTCCCAGCAAAAACATAATGTCTCCTGTGATTTCACTGGGATTTGCATATATTACAAAACAGTCGTCTGGATCACTTTTTATTTACACAAGGAAGACTACCTAAATCTCAATACAAAAAAAGGGACATACAAACACATTGCTGAGATTGTCTAAAAAATAAGATTGTGGGAAAAAGCATACCACTCTATAAAAATGTTTTGGTTATAAATAGTGTCAAATCATGATATTTTAAGGTGATGAGATGTGAATTTGCATGATAAACCTAATATATTAGCTCTGAATGTAGAAGAAAGGGAACAATACTTAAGATGCACCATCCCAAAAGTAATACTTACATTACTCCTCCCTTATTCTATTCTTGCTTTGTACGTGGGTGTATCATTAACTACATCCTTTTTGGGGAACGCTCCATGGTTCCTCCCCACTGCTTTCTTGCCAGAGGAGAAGAAGCATTGGTCAGACCACTACGATCTGCTGAGTTCTTACATGGTCACGCAGATGAAAGGAAAATGAAAGGAAAAGAAGCAAGAGAAACAAAGCAGGACAGATTAAAAAGAAATGCAGACATAAAAAAAAATCTGAGGAATAAAGCTTTGTATAGTAAAATATATAAACTGATGCAAAATAAAATGCCATGGAGTTTTTTTCCTGGAAAAGCTGAACAGATTCTGCATTAGAAAGCTACAACAGAAAAAGCAGCAGAGAAGTGATAGAAAAGAGAAAAAAAGATCAAGACGTATGCCATAGGTCCATGGTAGCAGAAGGTACAGGGTAGATGAAAGCTACATGTTAGCAAGTTATATCTCAACTATCCAGCATACTCACATAACATGGAAAACACTGTACAATACAGTGCTCACAGAATTAGTTGTGAGCTTTTCAGAACAGAGATACAGTTTCAGGTGTTTGTCACATTCTTAAATGATAAATTCCATTTCAACTCTGGCCTTAACTGAAACTTCTCTAGCGTAATGGAAATACAGAGATAATAAATACATTTAAGAGGACACACTCTTATAAACTCTTGAGATCTAGGCTTTCTAATCCAACAGATATATTATAGCATATCAAGAACTACTGAAAGGGTAAGAAAAAAGTCTCCTTTTAGTTTAAGTGGTTTGCTGTGCCACTTACCAGGGACTTTTCTGTCTCGTGGTCATGATGAAGGGCTTGTATTCTAGATGTCCACTTACTTTCCTGCATAGAGGAAATCAATATTAATTCCTGTTAATAACACGTTACCATTTAGTTCGATATATGCAGCTTTATTTTCCTAAATAAAGCATAAATACTGAAAAGGTTATTGACGATATGAAACTTGAGTAACCCCGTACTTAAGACCTAGAACAGTCATCAACGTTTTATCCATCCGAGTGCGGTTTTCTTACCAATCGCTCTAGAAACTATGTATTTGCTCCTTGATTTGTATATATAGTGACTGCGCATGAGAAATACACAAGTATTTTGATATATCTCTGTGTATTAACAATAAGATTAGTAAGAGTAGGGTTTTTCCCCCCCAAATATTGTCATTTCAAGCACTTATTAACAACGTATTTTGCATAATGACTATAAAAAACAGTATTAATGTATGAGTTGTAGAGTGAACTGAATTTTTTTTGATGAAATAAAAAAAAACAAAGTAAAACTCACTAAATTTTCCACGTCTTTGAGCAGAAGTGACCAAAATTCTGTATGATACCAGCAGTATACAAAGACCTTCACACCCCAAGAACCATGAAGTATATAATGCATGTCTCAAAGTGTCAAAAAAAAAAAAAAAAAAAAGTTAAAAGGTTTGTGGGTATTTCCAAAAGCCTCACAACTCATTTTTTTAATAGGAACAACCCGGACATGCAAGTGAGTCTCAGAACAATGCAATGACCTTGGCCTCAGTGGCCTTTCCGAGCTCAATCCTTCCTACAGGTGGGACCTGGGTTGTCCAACAGCTTTGCACTAGCACCACCACCTGTGCTGGTCAGATGGTACACTCCTGGTACAGAAGTTGCACCTGACAAGCTCAAGTGCTTCATATAACTCAAAAGCCACAGGCTGACAAATCCTGTCAGGAAGTTTCTTAACCTTTTTTTTTTTCATCCTGGAAAATGGAAAATTCCAATTTTTCCATCAGTGGCCTCACAGATCAGCAGACATAAATGATGTCTTAGAGCCTTCTGGAATTGAACTGCAACCATATTTGGTAAAGCTTAATATATTTAATAATAAAGAATAAGAGAATATCAATAAATAAATAAATAACGATTAATTTATGTATAAAGGATAGGGGAAATAATTTCTTGATTTCCATTCTAGAGATTGTACTAAACAGTAGTAGATCTTTAAAAACAGCTATTTTAGACATTGAGAAGGATGAGAATTTTACTTACGGATTTAAAATCCTATTCAGAGATGTACAAAAATGAAAAGAACACAAGTAGTCTGTCAAAAGTGATACATTAAGTTAGAGTGTTACCTGTTTTTCAAGAAGTTTAACCACATTGTGATAATCCTGAGGACTCTGAGGTTTCTCTTCTGTAAATTCTTGGCTGTCTTTCAGTGTCCCTAAGTTGGATTTTTGTTGCATACTGGACTTTTGTAACTCTAACAGTTGCTAAAAGGCGGGGGGGGAAAATGGAGACCTGAATATGTGTACAGATTTTGTTTTATAAAACTGTCATTTAGCACAAAATTTACTTTAAACCTAACTACACAGAGATTGTATCAGTCACTTCTCGCATTTCTCATGAGTTCAGCATTTATCAAATTTTGTGTAATAATTAATATATACATTAACATAAATGTACCCTGCAAAAATACACAGGAACTAGCAGCTACAAAACATAAGCGGCTCTGGTAATGCCATGCGTAGTTTTCTGACTCACCTATACTTTCACAATTCTCTTTCTAGTCAAAACTCTGGAAAGCATTTCCAGAGCACGTATTGAAAACACATGCAGTTCTACTGTCAGCACTATAATGCAGAGGTTAGTCCCCTCCATGCCAGTTATAAGAATATTAATATAAGGATACCTAACAGACAGCAATAATAACAATATCTACTAATCTGTAAACAGGGACTCAAAAGTTGAGGAGTAAGAAGAAACTGACATAGCTGCTGAAGGTATAGTTCATTCATCCAAAACAATGCTATTAAAAAAATAACTGAAATTATGTTAATAAAGTACCAGTATACAAAGATACAATTATGGCTATCATCCAACTATTATTTTTAAAGTTTTGTAAGAAGACATCTAAGATGACTACATCACATTTCAAATACGTGAAATTCACTACCATCTACTGTAAGGGATTCATGCCTTAAAATGTTGGAAAATTTAAGTCACTTACTTACATTTTCTAAGGTTGAATTTCTTGAAGATAACTCCTTAAGCTCTTTCATAAACATCTCTTTCACTTTTTCTATTTCATCAGCCAATTTCTCTTTTTCCTCCTCTTTCCATTTATGAAATGATTGTAGAATTTCTTCTTCTTTTGATTTTTGCTGTTCACATTCCTGAAATTATTTTAAAAACATTATTTGTTATTTTTCCCCACATTCAAGCACCCAAACTATGTGTGGGAAGCAGTCACTTTCAATGGGCAACATTGTGACATCAAAAAAACATGAAAAAACACCAGTTTCTCAAGAATCCTGGGGTAGCAAACTATACATTTTGCTAGCAAAACAAGTACATTTCAAGAAGTGTTGGTAGTTCATTATTGTTCATTGAATAACACATGAATGGCCTTACTTGGTCATACCACAGATCAACCTAGTTCAGCACCCCATTTCTCACAGAGGCTGTAAGTCTATAGGTGGGAAAGGATAATAACAGGGCAAGCAAACACGCACGTTCTCCTTAATAGTCTCCAAGCTGCCCACTGTTTTCAGCTCAGAGGACTTCCTCAGCCTGATACAGTTTTGTAAACTTAGTAACCTTTGATACCTATCTCCTCATACACTTTTGCAGTCGTCCCTTGTGGCTATGTCAGCTTTTAGCAACTGCAACATCTTTCACCAAGGAGCTCCACAGAGCTACTACAAGTTGCATGAAGAGCCAAGTACTTTTTTTTTTCGCTTTGAATCTGGCTCCTGCTAGGTTCATTCGATGGATGCTAGGTCCTGAACTGGAGAAGAGTGAATGATTGATACCTATTCACTCTATGTAACTCATGACTTCGCAGTCTGTATTTAGAACGTCTGAGCATGCTAACAGTTGTCAGTCTGCAAAAAAAGACAACAGGTTGGTGGGGATGGAGGGTGAGATACTGATGTCTGCGAAGACCTTTAAGATCATGGAGTCCAACCGTAAACGTAGCACTGCCAAGTCCACCACTAAACCACGTCCCTAAGTGCCACATCTACGCGTCTTTTAAATACCTCCAGGATATTTAATTCTATCATATCCTTTTTGAGATGAAGGGACTAGACCTACGCATGGTATTTAGGCTGTGGCTTGCACAGTGATTTTTCAGAGTAATTTATAATATTTGAATTTATTTGCTGGCTGCTGCTAACCACTGGGCTGACATTTCCCTGGAACTATGTATCACAACCTTAAGATCTTGCCCTTCAGTAATAACACTCAGCTCAGAACCCATCATTTTGTAGATGAAGTTAGAATTATTTTTTCCCCATATATATTTGCCCCACTTTATCTGTTAAATTACTTTTAACATTCCATTACCTACTCACTCATTTTTGTATAGTCCTCAACTTGTTCAAAGTCCTGCATTTCACCGCCCAGAATATACACACTTTTTAGGCAACCCCTACATCTTTCCATCACAGCATTCACTCTGAATTTGTTCTCTGACTAACTATAACAAGCAATCACTATGAAGAATGGGACCTTCTGTATCCTTTCACCTCAATGTAGTAGAAGGGACCAAGAACTGGAAGCATGACAGTTTTTATCCAAATTCCCGCCAGTAGTGGTTCTCCTAAAAAAAACACAGGGGAAAAGATCTTCTGCTCTTTCAATCCAAAGACAACAACATAATGATACCCGAATTGACAGTGGATGTCAGTCATGGCAGACAAACTGCAGCCAGTCACACCTCACATTTCTATCTTCCCTGACATCCTAGAAAAACACAGAAGCTTTGAAAGCTTCTTGTTGTGTAACACCGCAGGCTGTAGCTTCAGGACATTTCAGGCAGTCCCCTTGTAGTTAGGAGTCTCAGCTAAGACAAGTGACTTCAAAATAAGCCCCTAAGGCACCAAAAAATCTACACTGCACTGTTATGAATACTCAAAGTTCCGTCTCATAAGAAAAACAACGCTTCAGGGGCAAGAGAAATATGTTATAGATGTACCCCCCAAACGTGAGGCACAGAAAGAATGAGTAGAATACCTAGCAGATGTCCACATAGGGCCAAAGCCCACTATTCTGACAATGCTTGCACTCCTAAGTGAAACCCTACTGACGCTCTTCATTTGGTCATTCAGTACTTTTGCAAATGGAAAAAAAAACAGGAAGCTGAATGGTCCCGAGAAAAGGAGTACAAGAGGACTGAAGAAAGGAAAGTCTGAAGCTGTGTTCAGGGAAAGAAACACTGCATGTTTTACAAAAGATCGGACTTTCTTCTGTAAACAAGGAAGAAAATAATTAATGATAACTGTGTTTTGTTTATTCCCATTAAATTCAAAATGTAGCGTTTGTTTCCAAATGTAATGGTTGGTTTTATGTTTGAAGGTCCTCAAACTCCACTAGGAAAGCCATTTAGAAGCTCTGAATATTGGGAGAAAGTTCTTACACATTATGTTAACAACCACAAAACGCTGCTTTTGAATATGATACAGGGAAAACTGCAACACAAAGATCAGCATTTAACTCAACCATTAGAAATACCATTGTCTCTTATGTCAAGAATTTGCTTCTCAAATTGAAGTGCAAAGCTCCTCCCCTGTTAAAAAAATTTCCATCCCTATTTTGACAGCAAATTATCTGATTGTACTTACTTAAACAGAAATTAAAACTGTGAGATGATCTCAAATTATCAAGCGTAAAAAAAAAAAAAAATTAAACCGGTAACTCAGAGATTCTTTTTTCTCTTTATGAGCCAGTAAGCGTACTTACAAGATTCAGTATCATCCTAAACAAAGCCTTGCATGTGATTACAAATAATCACTGCTTTTAAATCATTCTGTTTTAAGGTCTTTTAATTCACACAGCAGTAGCTAAGACTACTTTCTGCTTTGGTTCTCAAGGACGTAAAGACCAACATACAAGTTCTAGATTGCTTTGTTTCTTCTCAGTCTCTCTTCCTTGAACTGCTTTGCACCTCTGTTAGACAGTAAAGCTCTCCACAGCAAAGAATAAATCCTACTCAGTTTATAAAGTCACATGTAAAATCACAGTCATATCTAAGAAACGCTTAATCATCACAAAATATCATAATGTCAAAAATAGCTTGTATTTCACCACAGCAAGGCAATTTCATCTGCTTCAATAACAGGCCACACATCTTATGAACTGCTAAGTGCTAACGGAAGTCTTATCTCAAGTACTCATTTAAAATATGTCTAAAATGAGAGTAAGGAGAAAGTGGATGTTCAAAATTACGGGAGGCGAGGCAGGGCTATGCTCTAATGCCCAAGCACCATCACTGCCAGACAGGCAAGCTGTAGATATATTTTTGTTCTGTTCCAGTTACAAACTGAGTGAACACAGCCCAAAGTACTAATTCTTTTGAAAGGTTCGCATTACTTACTACATATTACCTTAGAAAACCTGACCATATTAGCCTGTTGTTCAGCCTCTAACTGGGACTTGGTGAGCTGCAACTGCTCCTTCAGTTTATCAATCTCATCCTGCAATTTGTCTGTCTTTGCTTTCCTCTTCTGTTCTGTTTGAAAGAAACACAGATTTTAAAAATGTTTGTTGTAATTTCTGGAAATGTGATACTTACTGCAAATGCATTTCTAGAGTGTTTCAATAACATCTTCATGAAGTGTGACTCGCATAGACCATTTCCCTTCCTACTATCATATGAGTCTCCAAAGATGCTTTTAAATACGTATGTTCTCTGGACTGCTAACAACCTCAAAGATTGAAAAATATCAGTATTACTGACATGTGAAATAGTTTATAAAATATTTACAGGAAAAAGTATTATATAATCTAATTTCAAAGGAATCTAAGCAACACAGGCTCAAAAAAGGATGTATGAAGGACAAAGTGAACCTCAATGATTCAGTTCGTTTAGGCTTAATTTATTCTAAATAACTTTAGTAAGGAGTTCATTTGAAATACAACTTATTTATCTGGAATGAGTCAAGGGGAATGTCACTGTAAAAAACATTTTACAAATATGCAAAAATTTCAACAATCTTTACTCTTGAAACATTTTATCAATTTACCCAGGACTCACTAGGCTGCCCATTGTCTGGAAATCTGAGCACAATGCAGAATATTATTTCAGAAATAAATGCATGGAGTATTCCCCTCATACAGCCACTTCAGACTAATTCTTTGTATGATAATTGGTTAAACTGGTTCTGCAGCTCCTTCCACTATCATTTTTATCAAGTACAAAGTGGACAAGAGCTTCTTTCTTCTTCCAATACATTAACACTTCCCCAGATGCCTACTCAGACCCCTCTCACTTTTCCTGCTGTTCTATTTTTCTGACAAGCTACAGTTCAGACCTCACTAGATTCTGCCCACTCTTTCTCCTCCCAAATGCTCTTTTTTCCTAACTCATTCATTTCTAATCGCTGTCATTTGTCAATACTTGTTAGTCCTTAGCAATAAATCATAAGCGTGCAGCCTAACAGGAAGGAGAGAATTGAGAGATGAATGAAACAAACTTTGAGAGCAATGTTTTTCAAATTAAACATTTTTCAATGAAGAGAGACAAAAGCATATACATTAGTGGTATAGCAACCAAGATTATCATAGATACACGAAGTCAGATTATTCTTGACAGTTTCTTTTTCTCACTATATTTTACAGTCAGTTTCATTCAGGAGAGCCTGATCCTATTCAAACTGATTTCAGGTGAGCTGGATTATTTCTGTACTGATAATTCATATGTATTCACAATAGGTATTTGCCTTAGCGCAACGTGTTCATTTTACCCACACCTTCGTAGCACGCATGCCTAAAGAGAAACTGTGCTCTGAACTCTGCTACTGAATAAAGTATTCAGTGGGAATGCTAGTTTGGAGAGGTAATATAAATATGGCACACAATTATTGTTAATTATTTTCCAGAGACTGAAACATACGTCGCCCAATACATTTTGTCAGTCAGCGTTGCTTGTATTCACACAAATTGGTATCTGCCACCTAAAAGTGGAACGTGAAAGTCATTCTTCCCAGTGACACAAAATCACGGACTGCACATCCTCACTATATTTACACTTGTCTAAACTATTTATCTCCATTTTTTTGAAAACACTTAAGTACATACCAATCTGAGATTCTTCCGGATGACGCCTTTGCATGTGACTTTGTAAAAAGGAGTAGTTCATAAAAGCCTTTTCACAAAACTGACACTACAAAAACCAGACAAAAACATTTTAGTTATTATTAGTAACATCTGTTTGGTAAGTATAGCAGTTAAGGTATTTAACAGGTTATTACATTTTGTCCAGATGTCAAAAGTAGGTAACTTTAATAAATTCCATTTCACAAGAATAATGACTACAATTCCCACAGCGCCAGATTTCTGTAAAGTAATTAACATATTTGCGTTATTTAATGACTCTTGGTGATGGTCATGGGTTAGAATCTCATTGTGCTAGGCACTGTACAAACTGAACAAAAAAGACTCTGACCAAGTAAGTTTAAATTCAGACATAAACCACAGATAAGAGATAAATATAGATAGGTAGAGAAGTATAAGGAAAAAGTAAGACAACGTTATTCAGCAAAATACACACCGACTCCAGCCAACTAGCAGCTCAGGTATTCTAAGACTCTTCTATCACAGCAAAAGAGAGCACCATACAGTCAGGGAAAAAAAACCCAAACAACACAATAAAGATGTGTTTGAGTATACATAAGTAAGTGAGTTGTAAGATGACAATACTAGAAGGACCATAGATATGTAAAAAGGTCAGGCATTTCAAACAAAATAAGGTAACAATACATAATTTTGCACAAAAAGTACATACATACGCTAGTATGCTACCTAGCATCCTTCTGAAGTGTAAACTGTTCAAATTACTGTTCCTATAATTTACGTATTAGTTTTGGATTTGAAGTTATATTTTAAGTCAAATTTGGATCCTACCCATTTTAAAAGACTTATTTTGTTCACCTTCAAAGTATATTCCACTAATGTTCAGAATATTAGAAACAGATGGGTAGTACAAGGACAGAAGCTACATCTATGGATTTTGCAATATACTGGTAAGAATGTGAATCAAAGCCCCTAATCACTTTAGGTAGGGTTGCTTGCTACCTCTTTCTTTCAAGTAAGTTTTTTTTTTTTTCAAATAAATATATTTTAACAAACCACAAATACTCAGCTGAGTCCTCTTTCCTTATCAATATGATACGACTGTAAGAGACTAACTTAATGGATTCAAGACCTTGTCACCATAATCAAATTCCCAGATTTCATCTAATATTTAAAATACTGCCGCTGATAGTCAGGTAGGCTGTTAAGTATAGGTATCTTTCAGCAAACACTAAAGCCATGAATTATTAAGACATATTTTGTTGGACAACTGCAAAAAAGCACTAACATAAAACCAAAGTAAAGAGATGTAGCATGGCAGCAAAGCATTACTGCCAACCAAGAGGGAGCTCACAGTGTAACAGACTGCACATGATTTATGGACTTAAATTGGCTGTGAAATAATGTTATCCATTCAAGCACAAACTTCATGTCAGTTTGACTTGCTGGTACTGAAAGCAAGCTCTTACTGCAGGAGACAGGATTAACACAGGGAATATTTAGGTTTTCAATTATGTAACATTATTCTTGCAACTACTTTTCACAGTGTTAGACACAACATGCACTTTATGCCTACATTGTGCACGAGAATGTAAGATTAAAAATTATTATCTAAAATTAAATTTGTATTACTCAGATGAAGGTATTGACCAACGAGTCTTAAATTTATGACTTGTAGGTACCAGTACCATTTTACAGTAGTATTTCATGGTTGAACTTATATTGGTGGTGGGTTAAAGGCATTAAATCTGAATTCCAAAGTATGGTTACGTTAGATATAAGGTGTGCCTCCACTAAAAAAGGCAAATAACTATTTACAGGCTTGATGACTAAACAGCCAAGACTTTAAGGGGATGAAACCTGAACTACCCTCTTGATCATGAGCAAAACCCTTATGAGCTGGCACTGCAGATCAGCAAAGATCATGGCACACATAAATAACACACAATTATTATTTACTGATCACACTGCTGCCCTGCATTTACAAACTCTAGGAAGAGTTTAATTTATCTCAGTCATTCACACTCAGAATCCTGAAAACACTGTAGGAACTGTTCAGCGTCGCTCCCAGAACTCACTTTTCCCATGTGAACCTAAATAACTTCTGGAGACAAGAATTTACTAACAGAGAGGGAAAAGGGGGGGGGGGGGGGGCAGACATTTACTTTATATGAAATTAAACTAAAAATGGGAAATAGCTTTCCATCTCTGCTTTATTGTAAATGCCACTGAACGTAAGATTAGTGATGAGCCAAGATCACTACCATGTTCTTCAGCTTCCACTGAGACAGTTGTATCCTACAAATATTTCAGGAAAACTTGGTAGTATTTGACTGGCAATCACAGTATGAGAATTAGTTAACTTTACACATAAAATTATGCATGCAACTAATTTTCTTTTGCAACAGAGAACTGACAAACTGCTCTGTAAGTTGCATAAATGCTTTTTAAAATGATTCAACATCAGCAGGTTGTCCTTAAGACTAACACTCAAATGAATGCATTGAGAAAAGGTTCTCATGAAATCTACCATATGTATAGCTCTGCTCTTGGGGCATAAGGTATCTTTTCCCTTACACAAACCCTTGAGCCAACTTAGCTGATGTCTTAAAAAAACTAAACTTTGCCAGCCTGCTGAAATTGGTATTATATTGTGGGATATGAGCGTACACACTGTAAGAAAACTTTCATTGGTTCTATACTGCAACTATTCCATGATTAAGGAGAATTTCAACAGTGAGGACTGCTAGTATCCCAAGAATTAAAAAAAAAAAAAGGAAGAAAACTCTAACTTTAAAAGTACAGACACAAAGAGCTAGCCTGAAATCATGTCAAGTCTGTGTCCAGTGTACTCTCTAGACTTCAGACTACATTTGAAGCTGCAGTCTGCATTCCTGAAACCTGCTGAAAAACGCTGAAGCTGAAAAATATTTACATCAAACTATTACACCCAGAACACAAAAACCCCTCCCAAAAACCAGACTGCCACGACACAGAGGGTCAGAACAGCAATGTACTAAGGTTCTTAGGGAAGACCCTTATGGAACAGATTGTAGTGGGGTTAGGGATGAGCTACCTGACTAGGGCTCTTTACCATCATGCCTGAGTCACTTCTGAGTCACACACACAGATAGAAACTTTGTGCCTGGAGAATGTTACTGCAGGAAAGTGACAACTCGCAGACAGGCAGGGTACTGTGTAGCACCAGTTCTGATGTACTTGCCCTGTGTGTTTTCTGACCATGCAGCTGATAGGCAAGGAGAGACAGAAAGTAGTAACACACTTATCACAGGTTTTATATGTGTGTGTATCTGACACTTCAGATGCATCAAAAGTGAATCCAAGAATAAAGAGCACTTGTTAGTAAAAAGAGGAACTGTTAAAGATGATGTAGCACTCTCCCAAACATCTGTGGCACCAGCCAAACGTCTGTGAAACACAGATGGGAAGCGAAGCACCTGCAAGCGAGGCACTCCCTTTTTGCAGGGTCACCAGTCCCTGCAGCGCCAGCCTCTCGCCCAGCAAGCGGCTGCGCCCCAGCAGAGCGGGACTGCTCTGCCGCCTGCCCCCGCTGGGCTCGGAGCTGGCAAGGTGTGGGTGACCGGGCCGCCAGGACCTCTCCTCTCACCTGGTGGTAGCTGGCTCGGGCCTCCAGCATCATCTGCTGGGTGCTGATCATCTTCTTCCTCCGGCGGCACTCCTCCTTGAGCCCCTTGATCTCCTGCGAGCGGTGGGCCACCTCCTTGCCCAGCTGGTCGCGCTGGGCCTGGGCGGCCCGCAGGGCCTCCTCCAGGTTGCCGAGCTGGGCGCTGAGGTACTCCTGCGAGTGCAGCAGGTACTCGGTGCAGAGCTGGGCCAGGCGCAGCAGCTTGAGCAGCAGCGGGTCGGCGGGGCCCTGGCAGTGTGGGCAGCGCTCCCGCTCGGCGCTGCAGAAGGTGACGTGCTCCAGGTGCTCCTGCAGGGCCGCCACGTCCCCCTCCCGCGACACCCGGCCCACGTCCACGGCGCTCAGACGCCGCCAGTCGGGGCCCTCATGGCGGCCGCGGAACTGGAAGGCGGGAAACGGCGCCGGCCCCGCGCCGGGCCCGGCTCCCCCCGCCGCCGGCGGGTAGTAGGCGCGCTCGGTGAAGGGCTGCGGGAGAGAGACAGGGCTCAGCCCGGGCCGCCACCCACCCCGCTGCCCGCCCGCCCGCCCGCCCTCCCCGAGGCTCACCATGTCCGGGCTCCCTCCCTCGGGCTCCCTCCCTCGGGCTCCGCTCGGCGCCGGCGTCCTCCGCGTCGCTATGGCAGCCGCGGCCTGAGAGAGGGGAAGGCGGGAGTGAGGCCCGGCCGCGCCGCCTCCCTCCCGCCCGCCCCGGCCCGGGCCCGCCGCGCCGCTCCCCGGCACGCCGCCCTCCGAGCGCCTTGCCCGGGCAGCGCCCCGCTCGGCCCGGCCCCCGCGGGGGTGGCGGCGGCGGCGGCCCGGCGGTCGCCACGCCGCCCCCGTGTCCGACTGCCGGGGCTCGGCTCCGTGGTCGGCACGAATCCCGTCCCCTTCCCCGTCCCGGCGCCTTCTCCCCCGGGCCCTGCAGGCCCTCCTGGCAGCGCCACGCTAACTAGCCCTCTCCCGCGGGCCCCAGCGCTCCTCCCGCCTTGGACACCGTACGCTTGCACCAACGCATCCTTCACCATCTTCACACATCACTCACATCTACAAATACATCCTCAGCTACACGTTAGGTACATGGGCCCTTACCACAGCTACACCGCGTATGTTTTCTCTCTCCACATTCCCTTCGCTTCACCACAGAAGTCTATACATGGCACCCTACAGACCCATTTCACCTCACCGCATCAACGCGCCTCCCCACCCGCCACCCCGTCCCTCCTCCGTGCTGCTCCTGACTCACAAACCTTTCTTGCCCTACCGCGATGTTACCTTCCTCTACCCCCGTGCGGTTTTACGCGGTGACACCTGCCACCTCCCCGCCATCAGCATACGGTACCTGCGCCATTCCTCTGCACATCTGCTTCGCGCTGCGGCACCCGGGGTGCCTCAGCCGGTCGCTCCATGCAATCTCTCCAGTGCAACTCCACACCCTCCCGACCCCGCACACCAGCCTCCCGCCAGGCGCTTCCACCTGCCTTCCTCACCCCGACACAGTCCTACGCCCTTCGCACGCCGCTTCCACAGGCTCTCCTCGCTCATCGCACCAACGCACCTCCGCCTGGCATCACCACGCACCACACCATCTCTTACAACCGTATAACCCTACAGCCTCACTGTGTCTGCCTGTCACTCCTGCCTCGCTCCATCAATCCCAAACACTTCGTCCCCACGAAGCACCTCACAGCTTGCGTACACATCACCTACCTCACCATCCCCTGCTCAAATACTTTTCTTCAAAGGCAAGCAACAACTGGCGCCTGTCTCCCTGCCTCACCATAACTCCCAGTACTCCCCAGCTCAGTGTTCCCATTTCCCTGCTCCTGCTCAGTTGCTTCAAATGCTGTCTCCAGGCAGGAGCATCCTTCTCCTCCATCATACAAAATTATCCTACTCCCTTGCTCATCCTTACTACTCTTCTCCAAAAATCTGCTCTTCCTGTTACCATTTCTTAATATTTCAGTCCCCTACGCTGCCCCTGCCTTACCACCGTGTTCCATGCTTGTACCTACCTGGCTTTTCACTCCCTTCCACACCCGCTTCAGTTTCTCATCCTCCTGCTCATTCGTAGATACATACCTCTCCAAGAACATTCACACAGTACATACTTGATCATACACTCCACTCCCATCGGTTCCTCTACGTCGTGTACCATAGACTCACAGAAATGTTGCTCACAAGGGACCTCTGGTGATCATCTAGCCCAACCTTCTGCTCAATGCAGGGCTAGCACCAACTCTAGTTCACATCACCTGTGCCTTTTAAGATGAACAAACTGCCCATGACCTCTCTGGGTAACCTGCTGCATGGCTGTGCTCTCCCTCTGACGAAAACGTTTTTCCTAATCTCTCACCAAGTATCTGCTACTACCAAGACAAACATGGTTCTGATATTTTTGTGACTATTCTTCAACTGTAGGCCACTATCAGAGTGCCCCTTTGCCTTCCCTCAAACTCCTCTTATAGATCTTGTGCTGCAGACCCTAACCATCTTGTTAGCCCTCTTCTGGCCCCTTTCAGTTTCTCCACATCCCTCAGGCTCCCCTTTAATGTTTTCCTCCATTCATCTCCTAGGAACTTTCAATGAATCTCACCTCTCATCTGCCTTTTTAACATTGCCCTTTCAAATATAAACAGTAACATGTCTACTATTAATCACAACATATATCTCCTTCCATGCAAACACAACAATGTTGTTATATGCACTAATGCAAGGACCATTTCCCTCACAAATTACAAGATCTTAGTTTTATGTAGGTTTTTATGTTGGTTGTTACGCAAAAAAAGCTTGTTTGCTTTTCCCACATATATGAATTGATATAACAAAATACACTGGATCCTCCTACAAACCTGGCCCACCTATTAGCAGACATAGGTTGAATCAAATCAACTCGGAATAGAAAAATTTCAGTTGGAAAGGACCTGCAACAATCATCCAGTCCAACTGCTGACCAAAAGCTAAAGCATGTTATTAAGGGCATTGTCCAAATGCCTCTTAAACACTGAAAGGCCTGGGGCATCGACCACCTCTCTAGGAAGCCTGTTCCACTGTTTGACCACCCTCTCGGTAAAGAAATGCTTCCTAATGTCCAGTCTGAACCTCCCCTGACGCAGCTTTGAGCCATTCTCACGTGTCCTGTCACTGGATCCCAGGGAGAAGAGCTCAGCGCCTCCCTCTCCACGTCCCCTCCTCAGGAAGCTGTAGAGAGCCATGAGGTGGCCCCTCAGCCCCCTTTTCTCCAAACTACACAAGCCCAAAGAAGTCCTCAGCCACTCCTCATAGGACATGCCTTCCAGCCCCGTCACCAGCTTTGTTGCCCTCTTCTGGGCGCATTCAGGGACCTTCACATCCTTCTTAAACTGTGGGGCCCAGAACTGCACACAGTACTGCAGGTGAGGACACACCAATGCTGAATACAGCAGGATAATCACCTCTTTTGACTGGCTGGTTATGCTGTCTTTGATGCACCCTAACAGACACATCCAACCTGTGGTGAGGGCAACCCCTGGGACAGCTGCTCCGTGGTGCCCTCCATGAGCTCTGCTCTCCATACGCGTGCTGGCTACGTTCTGACTCGGCGTCGGGAGGTGAGCAGGCTGCACACCTCCGTTCCTCCTATAGGAAACTCAGGTACATAGCAGACTTACACTCCAAAAACACGGACCTCTGATGGGAAGAAACGGGGGTCTGGTACTGAACACCCACAGCAGAGGTGTCTTCCTCACAGTTGGCGCACTCAGCGTGCACCGCAGAACAAGGACCGCGGGACACACCTCTGCTTCACAGTATGGACCCAAGCAATTCCTCCAGCTCTCAGCTACCAAAACCCCACCCCAGCTAGTGTCAGAGAGACACAGATCAGTCTCAGATCACTCACTTCAGCAATCCAGGGTCCAACTCTTACCAGCCTCTCCCGTCCTTCACACCACATCTACCCCTGCACAAAGGGAAAGCTGGAGGAAATGCCCGTCTTTTCATACCCACAGAGAACCACAAGGACCTCTCTCTTGCTTTATCCACATACAGAAAAGTTACACCCTTCTGGCTTCCCCACTTCTGTAAAAAGGCTGAAAATCAACCTTTCCAATAACACGTCTAGGCCCAGCACAAGGTTTCATTAATCTACAAAATTAATTTCAATGTGTTGGAAGTTTGAACAGAGAAGGTAATAACATGAACCCAGGACAGTGAGCCCTCCTGCCTGTTGGCCCGAGCCACCCTGGAAGGCAATCTTCCAAAATACTTGGCACTACAACTTTCTTTTTGGACCTTTAACCTTAAGCCTACTGGCCACACTTTACTGCAATACCTAAAGTTCAGTACATCTTCCATTCAAATTCTTCCATCACTTACCACGACATTTTTTCTTAATTTAGAAAGATACTGTGTGGTGTTTGTAACATTGCAGTCTTCTCCTGCAAGGGTGACATTTTTGCCACCTCATTTTCCACAAACACGGCCTCCAGCAATTGCTACCTTCAAAGAAATGTATTTAACATTTTTTATATATATCGAATATAAATCTGCCTGGTTTACCACTGAATTTTGCACTGCTCTGACTCCTGAAGTATTGAGAAAATATACCGCTAATCTCCTTTAGAGCTATTTCTAATATACTGCAGACTCACTTCCATTTACCGTGTAGAAATACACTTTTATTTGTAAGCAGCTAGATTTTTAAAAAATGTTCAAATACTGACTACTGTCCAAAATGTCCATGCCTCGAATTCCTTACAACACCTTGAAAACTTGTATTTGGATACTTTTCCTAGTCAAAGGAACTGTTAAGTTGTACAAAACGAAATCTATCTCCCTAACATCTGCTCTATCTGTTTGACATAGGAGAAATTACTTTACATTGAAAACACGTGAATTTTGTAAACTACCAACCTGGGTGTCAAGCAGGAGCCTGAAAAAGCACACATGCAATAAGGGTCTTCAACTCGCAGATGCATGGGTTTAATAAAAAACGCCATTACTTAAAGGCAGCAAAATTAAACCAAACCCGCTTATTTTCCTCGACTGATGTATTTAGTTAGGGATATCCGCATGGGGTTTCATGCGGGTCCAACTAAAAGTGCTTTAACTGCATGGGACCTGGCAGTGGTGCATCCCCAAGCTGAGGAGAGGCACAAGCTGCCCCGGTTATCGCAATGGAGGCAGAAAGACAGAAAAGAAGTGATCAAGAAGGGCAGTCTCAGCCCGTACGGGCTTCCATCACTTTTTTTCCTTCCTCTCTGTCAGATTTACTCCGTCCTTGGAGCTGTGCCCATGCAGAAGCCAGGGCTGCCACCCACCCACGAACCCCTCGGCGAGGGGTGGCACCGCCGCAACTCGCGGGTGGTGGGCGGCGAGGCGGCGGCCTGCTCCCCGGGACGCCCCTTCCCACCGGGGCGGCTGGCAGAGGGGGAAAGCCGCGTTTCACCCGGGCTCTGCCCGCAGGCCAGGCCCGGGCCCGGCGGGCAGGCTCGGCGGGGTGCCGCGGAGAGCGGCCGAGCAGGGCCGGGCCTGCGGGAGGCCCTAAGCCGGGCTCCATCTCCCAGCCAAAACCTCCGGCTCCGCTTCGGAGAGCGGCCGCCCTCCCCTGAGGAGCGGCCCCGCCGAGCGCTTCCCGCCCCTCACCCTCTGCGCCCCGACGGCGGGGGGAGCCCCTCCGCTCACCTCCGGCTGCTGCTCCGCACGGCTCCCCGCCGCCGGGCGCGGAGCGGTGTCGGGGTTGCGGCTGCTCCCCGCCCCCGACCCGGGCGGTTACTGGTGCCTGCCGCACAAGGAGGCAGCCCCCCCCCCCCCCCCCTTCCTCCTCCTCGCCTGCCCCGTCCCCATCCCCCTGCGCCGCCCCGAGGCGGCGGGGGATGAGTGGGAGCGGCGCGGGGGGCTGGGGGCCGCGGCGAGGGCTCCCCCGCTGCTCGCCGGCTCCCGGCTGTTGGAACCCGCCCGGCAGATGTGTACCCCCCGGCGGGGTCGCCTGTGTCTTGGCCCGAGCCCAGGAGCGGCGTCCCGAGCCTCCCCTTCCGGACGCAGCCTTTTTTCCTTTTTGTTTTTTAAATATAAAGGGAGTTAAAAGAAGCTTTTGAAAAGTTCCCTGTGACATTAAGGGCGCTATTTTGCAGCCGCCGCAGGCAGCACGCCGGCGCGTGCCGCGGGGCGCCGTGCGCGGCGCGGAGGGGAGTCCGCGGGGGCAGCGCGGGCCCGCGGCCGCCGCCATCTTCGCTCCCCGGCGGGGCGGCTCTCCCCTGAGGCTCCCCGCCGCGGGCGAGGGGACGCCGGCTTCCCGGGCGAGGGTAAGGCTGCGGCGCCCTTTCCTGAAGGGATCTTAACCTGAATAATCTCCGGTGAAGAGACCGGGTTCCATGAAAATGCCTGTCGTATCCTGCAGGTAGAATCATTCTGATAGCTACGGGTGACATCGGATCCTCCTAATTTTTTTCCTCTTCCCTGTAAGGTTTTCAGTTGTGTCTTTCCAAAATAAACGCTGTGCGGCCTTTGTGGCAAGGAGGAAAATTTCAAACGGTTTGTATTTAATATATGCCGGCAGATTCATCGGAGGAGATGACCATTGCACATTTGCAACACCTAATCTTCAGTGAGGAGTTCCATTTGGCCAGGGAGACACCAATTTTTTTCCCCAAAGTCCATAGGCAATAAGCTCTGGAAAAGTGGCTCTCAACATGCCTGCTCAGAGACTTGCCAAGACACCAGCTTCCCTTCCTGAACCGTGAAATTCTGTTGCGACAGTGCTGATGCAGGCACATACGCTGCGTACGCCAGCTTTAAGGAAACAAGTAATCGTTCGGATGCTTCAGTTTTTAATGTCCTAAGGGTACCTCAGCATGCTGCAGTCACTAATGGGCGTTCAGTCCAGAGGATCAGGCTAGAGCTCGTCTGAAGGAAAACCTGAACATGTGTAAAATGTAGATGTCACGTCCTCGGTACTGACTTCTGCTTCTGCAGATCTGCTCCTGTTGGGCTACTAAAGCAGGCATTGCTAGAGGAAGATGGGGATATCAAGGCTTTAGTGTGGTAAGCCTTAATTAACACTAATAATGAAGAGAGTACTTTGAAAACTAGCAATGCGACAGTCGCAGCCTGTATGGGTCAGGCCTAGAGGCAAATACGCAGTACAAGTTGATGAGCACATTATGTGAATGGTTGGAGCACTCACTTAGAAAGCAAGGTGTACAAGTGCAATCCCCTTGTGCCAAAGAAGTTTTATACCCCATGCCCTTCTTAAAATGCCCTAACAGCAACACCATAGTCTCTTCAGCATGCCTGCTAAGGATCTCTTGCTGAAGGTGTTTTTTATATCAAAGTAAATGCTAGCTAGGTGAGAAAATGTTGGAGATGCTCATCAGTTGATGAGGAGAGGTGTGTATGAAGTGTGCAGAAACACTTGGATCTTGGTTGCTTATTCTAGTATCTGGTTAATATAAAATACACAAGCAGCCCTTGGAACGAGAGCTAGAACTACGTTTTCTGTCCTGTGGGGGTAGGGCCATTACCCTGTCTGCTAGACAGAGTCTCATTATTTCCCTCTTCCTTCCTTCCAGAGCTTGATTAATGTTTAATTACTTGCTGTAAGTGGCACAGCCTCACTTGGCAAGAGCAGGTATTCTTTAACCCACATTAGTGCCCACCTCCTCCCTCCTCATATCATATAGCTTGGTGACAAAAGGCCTCTCCTAAAACATGCATGGATTTACCAGGAGAGGACCAAGAGCATTTTATCTTTTCCCGATCGGCATGACTTGACACAGGAGGTTTAGGACAGCCAGCAGTCTGGCTGGAGCTGACAGGTGATTACTGTTCATGCACAAACAGGCAGCGGAGTGCAATGACCATAAGTCCAACGTGCACCTACATCTGCCAGGAAGGTTTCAGCTGATACCTAGCCGCACAGGTGATGTACCCTCTGAATTGCTGCCTTGAGAGATGGTAAACTTTCTCTGTTGGCCTTCTGAAGTTCAGTAATGGTCACATTTAACAGATGTACTGTGAGAACATGCGGGATATGCTCCTCTGGTGAACTGGCTTAAGGTATGCCCAGCTTGTGCACACCATGAAGCACCGAAAAAGACTCTCAGCAGCTCATTTATTGAAGACATGGTGCTTTGGGCATTTTCAGACAAGGTGTTGTATTTTTTTCTTTAGGTGCCTAGGAGGCAGTGAAATACTAGCTTCTCCAGTTAGCTACCAATGTCTTTTTTATAGTAATCGATGACACCTGAATGGGAATTTTAGGAACCTAAATTTGCACTGAGGCATTTAAGACTTTTTGGAGTCCTAACTCAAAGCCTTTTCTTCCCCGTGTATTGTTTATTCCCAGCTTCTTCTACCCAGTCACACTTCAAATTTTACACACTTTTCGTATTCTAGCCTGTATGTCTCATTATTGTGCACTAACACACTATTTTCCACAATGGTTTAAATAAAGATTGTTCCCGGATTGTGGTCCAAGTTTATCAAATACTGTTAAGTCTACATTGCTACTTAAGTCCTTCACTTAATATAGAGGACTCTGGCAATTAACAGAGTCCTCTAGAGGTAGTTTGTGCACGTGATGGTTTTATGAAACTATTATGAAACTATGATCTGTTGTTCTAGGAGGATTTTCCATGTTCTGTTGACACAGTGCAATGATGAATATGGAGTTTTTTTGGTAGAATTCAGGAAAAAGGAGTAGGGAAGAACTGAGGTTTCTAGGAAGTAGAAAGATTTTTATGGAAAGCTGGTGAGAAGAGCCAAGGAGGAATTAAGATGGGATGAGGAAATTGAGTTAAACTGCGAGAAGTAAACCTAGGATATTGATTGGAGCAAGGTATTTGTGAGGCTTATAGAGGGTACCTGCAACTGGAGAACACAAAAAGGAAAGATTATTCTGATTGTGGGGTGAAATACGATGGCATCTTGGCCATGGCTGTTTGGGAAATGTGCTGGGTACCAGGGGTGTCAGGGCACAGTGTGGGCCAGGTGCTCCCCATGGGGTGCAGGACAGGGCAGGACCCGTCAGCCAGGGCCTGTCTCGCCACCCCAGCCAGCAGCAGGGCAGCTGGGGGGCACCAGGGCAGCCCCAGCCCCGGGCACCTCCCTGGGGACAGGGATGGGCCAAGGGTGGGCCCCAGGGGGCTGGCATGGGGTCCTGGGCCCTGGGCCCGCGGGAGGCTGGGCAGGGACATCCAGGCCTGGCAGTGCCCTCGGGGCCCTGATGCAACGCCTTAAGTGAAAAAATTATCTGCGTGGTTTGTGGAATGGAGGAGGGTACCATACATGTTCTACAAGGTGTTTTAATTTGAGAGGGCAGTGGAAAAACTGTCTTGGGAACTGAGAAATAGACTCTTCAGTAATCTTTCTCCTACAGCACTCTCAGAGTGACCCATACCAGTAATCATTAACTCTGGTGGAACGTTGACTTGAGTAGCACGGTACAGGTATAATAATGAGTCTAGCCAGATTCTCAGTTTATTTAATCTTTTCCTTCCTGCCAACTCCCTCCATGGCATATTTTTCAATTTTAATGCCTATAATACTTCCATCTGTTCAATCTCTCCATCACTTAGTTTACCTGAGGAAATCATTTAAATATATATTTTTATCACAGGAAAACAAAGCATTTAAAAAAAAAGAAAGGTAGGATGAGCCACTCTCCTGTCTCCTCTGTGCCACCTCCTTCATTCCAACACACGCCACCAGCTGTGATTAAGCAGTTTGAAGAGACACTGCCCCATGTAGTTTAACAAATTTCATTTGCCAGTTTGGGTAGACTTAAGGCTCTTCTCCAACTAAATCTTCCTCTTTTCTTCAAATAAAAGTTTCTCTTAAAGGTTTGTCTTCACGTAACGAGTCTAGCTGGATTTTACTGAGGCAGCCACACAGTTCATTTATCTCCCTTTCTCCCAAACACAGAGGGAATTCAACTTAACTCTAAAGAAACGTCTGCAAACACACTAATTGTGAGTTTCATCTACTTTACACGTGGGTATTACTGTAATAGCGTCCTGTCTGTCTTATTTGTGGCGAACACCTAAGTCATATGCTGAGAACAGCATCGTGGAGATTTTTCACTTCTTCTTGGGTAAGTGTGACCTGAAATTG
The DNA here is from genome assembly GCF_965183815.1 of Platalea leucorodia. Lineage (NCBI taxonomy): Eukaryota > Metazoa > Chordata > Aves > Pelecaniformes > Threskiornithidae > Platalea > Platalea leucorodia. The sequence goes on from NC_138824.1 coordinate 56,966,217, forward strand.
CTGTGTCATTTCTGATGACTTTTTGCCTTCCTGTTAACTTCTTTCCCAGTATGTGAACAATCAGGTAATTGCAGGTACCACAGTTTTAGCACAGGGATACTTTCTTGACCATTCAAACCCCTTTCTTGACCTGTCATAATTTACATATGGCCCAGAGTCTCGAGGCACGCACTACAGAACTCTGCGTGATGAGGAGAGGGAAGGCTGCAGGCAGGACCTCAGGCAGGATGACTGCGATTCCCCTCAGCTCTGGCCGTTCCTTTGCCAAACAGAGTTTGACCAGGAGCCTCTGTAGATACTCAGCGGAGCAACTCCAGTGATGTCAGCCTCGGCCTGGCTCACCATCTGCTGTAACGAAACAGTCCGCATAGCCCAGAGCCCTGTCCTTGAGCTTGGGACGCAGCGCTGAAACAGGAATCGTATTGGCACTGCTTCCAGGCAGTCTGCAGCTCCAGGCAGGGTCAATATCCCTCCTCCAACCCATGGGGTTCACCCGCTGCACTCCACTCAGCCAAGCTCGGCTTTGCACTCAGAACGACATCCGCTGTCCATCCTCTGACACCTGTGGTGTTTAACTTCTTTGTATTTGGAAACTGTTGGCATAATTGGAGCAATGGGAAGGTCACTGAACACTGAAACCGAATCAAGGACTTAAGTTTTTAACACTTAGCAACCTCTAGTGAATTTTTAATGGCACACATTAGATATTTTTCTAACAAACAACTACATTGCACTTTCACACTGACTGGGACACAGTCATTTTTTTGGGCAAGAAATAAACTGTATGAAAAAGGAAAATGAACCACCATCTCTCAGAACCTCAGTCACAAAGCATACGAGAGCAATCTGTTTTCCCTTTCCTTTTTTTTTTTTTTCCAAATGTTGTCAGTCCTGATACTCAAAATTTGAGGTCATGCCTTAGGACTTTGTGCCCCTTCAGGACTTTTCAGAGTCCTGGATTCAGCAAAACTCTGATTTCTGAAAACAAGGAAACGAAGAGCTGATCAACATACCAGCCACGCTGCAGGATGTACACAAGCTCTTTGTTGTCTTCCTTAGGTTGCGCTTGCCTGCAGATTGCTGTACTGAATGGCGAGAAGGAGTAGCTGGAGCAAACCTGTGAGTGTGAGGAGAGGCGATGTATATATTGCTTAAGAGATGCAGGAAACTTCCACTTACAAAGGAAGAGTACGGAGACGTCTGCCAGAGCAGGCAGAGGTAAGGTGGCAGACAGACACACTCTAACTTCTAGTCTAAATTCTCAGAAGCGTGAGCTTTGCTGACCTTGGTGTTTTGGCAGGACATAAGATAGGAACAAACACCTTCAGTGATGGCACAGGACTTTGTCAATGGTATTTTTCACTAAAATCAAAGAATCGTTTGAGAGAAACAGCCAGCTTGCAGTTATCATGTCGGTTTGAAACTCGGGGTTGAGCTGAGAAAAATATTTGTAATAAATGATAGGTAAACCAAAAACAGTTTCAGGGAAATCAAAACTAGTTATCAAAATAGGCTGAATTTCATAAATTGCTTCCATCAAAAAAAAGAGGAGCGTTCATTAATGTTAACATTTTCCATATATTTTCAAAACAGAATGCTTTATTTCAGAAATATAACAGCATTTTAATGTTTGAAGCAAAGTTTTTTGACTTTCAGAGTAGCATTTTAATTGAAAAATGCTTCTGTGCCTTAAAAAATTAAAATAAATGTTTTAAAAGGGGTGTGTTTTCATAATATATGAAATATTTTGCTTTCTGTCAAGACTTCCCCCTCCCAAAATCAACAAAAGTGAGTTTTTATCTTAAATCAAAATACTTGAAAAAATACTGTTTGGGTTGCATTGTTTCAAATTGAAATAAGGTTTTAATTTTAATTATTTCTGGACTTTTTCTTGTTCAGACAAAAAAACCCTGAAGTATCTGCTACTCGGGTGACTCTAATTGGGACACTAAAATGTCAAGGTAAAGCATAAAATGGGGTTCCTAATATCTTCTTCCCTGTTTGACACTTTGTTATACCAGAAGGTTAAGTTAGGCAGGAGATAGTGGATGCATTTTGACACGTTTGGAGTTTGTTGTTGCTACCATGGCTAGTGAGAAAAGTTGCAGACATGGTATAATTCCCCTGATTAAAATAAATTTAAGTGCAAGGAAACACTGATGTCTAATTTCCCTTTTCCAACTTCTGTCCTACGTATAACACAGCCCTGTTGATAAATTAACTAGCCATATAGCTTAGTGAATAAAGCAGACTTGAGGACCTATATTACAAAAAAACTTAAAATAAATTAGACCAAATGGGCTATGTAAAGCACATATATAGCAGTATAAATAGCAGGTAGTGGGTAGTGTTTTTATATAGCACCTACACACAAGGTCATAGCACAGAGGCCTAAATAATTCCACACCAGAAATGTACTTCTCTCATCATGGATATGATGAAGACATATGTGCAGAATTCTGTTAGGACAATAAGGAGGGGAGAGTGTTAACAGAGGCTAGCCTTGCCCTAAGCAAGCCTGGGCCCTCACACTCCCTTTCAAGTCCATGGAAAAAGATCAGCTTTTCCAAGTTCAAGTTTAGAGCATGTAAATAAAGTTCTTGTGCTGAGCTGCAGGTTGTAGGAGCCTTTCTGCTTCCATTTACTGCAAAAGGAGCCCAGAAAAACGAATTTCCCTAAAGTCCTCTCCTATGAACACCAATCCAAATGTGAAATTACCAAAAGATGTGGCTACATAAACAATATCCCATGTTAACCAGCTGTACACTACTATTTCATTTAGCTCCAACACAGCTAAGTTCCTGATAGGGATATATGTAGGTGAGAATAAAAACAAGGTGTAAGGTCTGAGAGACCTCTTACAAGAAGCAGCCCTGAGAATAGTATCTCTGTTACCATCCTCTCTCACCTCCTCCTTTATTTTCATACTAGACTGTGCATGCAACGTAACCGTCTGCTATATTGCTTCTTTTCCTGTATCACGGAACTTTGATTTGTTTGGGTGGTTTTGGAATTGAGATTATTAATTGAAACGTATTGCCAAGCATACCAGGGTCCTTCCAGGACCCTGTGTGTTGTCACGTCTAATCCAGACTTCTTACTATATTATATCTGAGCAAGTTTCTCAGTTAATACATAGAAACTACAGCTTTAACTACCTCCACCATATGTCACCGTATTCAGTTCACCGTCTCTGTCAGAAGCCATGAGGAGCTTCAAGAGTCATTCCTTGCTAATTGCCGCCCTCTGCTGTTACTGTGTATATTACCAGCAGTAACCCGGAGAAAATTCCTTGGCTTTCTGTCTTTTGAGCATCAGTGTAGTCTTTGCCATCCACCCTTTCACTCCAAAACTCAGGACTGCTGAAGAAGCTTGTTTCTGATACCGGTCTAATTCTGATGAATCCATTTGAAAGACTTTTTGCATTACAGCTATATTCCTTTGCTATTTTTCGAATTGCAAATATTATGTTGGCCTGTCATATGCATTTGTTCTTTCAAGTCTTACTCCTCTTCTGCTTCTGAAATTGCACAAGGGAATAATATGTGTTGAAGAACTTTTTCTCCCAGGTTTATACTTAGTATCTAAATAATATATGTTTGGGGATCTATGATAATCAAGAACGGTCCCTCATGGTTTATGGTCTCTTTCAAGAATTGCTGTGTAATTCTGTGTGCCTGGTGGCATTTCTAGCACAGAGTGACAATGATAAATGCTTTCTATGTGAGCAGATCATTTTGTAGCGTTGGCATTACACACTGTTCTTCACATCACTGTGTCAGCCTGAAATGTTGACCTTGGCTCGGTATGTCAGGGCCGAGGTCAAGGACCAAGGGCTTGTCAAGCATTCTACTCAAAATGATACTTGACACTTTAATCATACTACTTTCATCTTGCTTTAAGGGATTTGGTGCTTGAATCTCTATGCTTGGTATTCCAGTATGAGGTACTGAGTTTTCTTCAGATTGTTTTCTCCTAATCTTAACAGTCCATTAAGAATATCATCATCTTTACTATTATTTTCAGTTATCTGAAAGGATTGGAGGTGTAAATTCCCTTTCATATTCATTTTATCTGGCTTTGGTCTAATACTTTTTTCCTCAGGTGAAATCAAAGGAATTCATTTACTGTAACAGCAATTGCATTCTGCTCAGTTCAGTTTTAGGCCTTCATATTTTGTCTTATCCATAGTGCTACAGAGTTGTCATGTTCTTCCTTGTGCTGACATCCTCAGAATGTCATCAATTATTCATTTCACATCTATCACTTCTTATATTATTTCAAGTTCTTATTTCTGAATATCTTCTGCAGATCAAATTTCAAGGTGATACCTTTGCAGCATCATCTTCCAAATGGAAGGTTGAAGAGGGATCACTTTTCTTTTTTTCAGTCTGATCTTTCAAGAAAGCTTGTAAATTATATCATATAGGGTGAGAAAGGTAATGTGACCGTACCTGCAGAATGAAAAAAGAAATTTCTGTGGTTGCCAAATCAGACTTCAAGCCTCAAGATTTTTACTTTCTCAGCAGATTTCCCCTGAGAACAAGATTTTTTTTTTTTACATTGATGGGGTATAACATATAATATGCCCCTAATACAAATTGTTTATCCAACACCACTAGGCAGAAAATTGGAAACAACGAACAACTAGGCACATACAAGATTAGTTTTTCTGTGGTAACTAAGAATAGATTGTATTTTCATTATGAAAAAAAGGCAGAGAGGTCTCCAAAAACATGCGTTAGATTGCAGGCTATCTTACATAGGCTTTGCTTTCAGTTTACAGATCCAGTACAAACTTTTAGCCTGAAAATACTGTGCTCTGTTAAAGTCCTATCACCAGTTTTTCTGCAGTCTGGTGAATTCTCCAACGCTTTTTGGCATGCCGGGAGGTCGGCATACAGTTAAGGCCATGCTGACTATCTTGGCTTTGCGCTCAGTGGACAGCAGGATTGGGTCCGGGGGGGGGGCAATCAAGCAGAGTTTGGAATGGCACTTGCCTTCCTCCGCGCTGTGGCTAGGTCGGGCACAGCCACCAAGAACCGGGATCAATTTACTTGTGACTTGCTGCCTGATTTTTTTACCACTCGGGTAGTCCGGAGATACCGATTTCAAACAATTCAGCAACCGTCACAGCCCAAAAGGCGGCCCTGCCTATCCACAAGGTTCAACTCACTCCATTAGCCCCGGCGCCAGCCGTTTAGCCGTTTCACCCCCCGGGCTGGCCCGGGGCAAGCAGGCCTGCCAGCACCCACGGAGCAGAGGGGCTAACCCCGGGCCCGGAGCACAGCCCTCCTCGCCCCAGGAGGAGCCGGCCTGCGGTGGGAGGGGGTGGGCAAAGAGCCAGGAGACAAAACACAGCCGGGGACGCTCGGGCTTCATCGTTCCGCTGGAGGCCCGGGGCCGCCGCCATCTCCTGTCAGGGCGGCCCCTCGCGCAAGCGCCGTGCGCGCAGGCGCGGGGCCGCGCCCCCGCCCCTTCCGCCCCTTCCCCCCCGCCCCGCCCCGGTTCGGGCGGGGCCCCGCGTTGCGCGGACGGGCGCTCTGACGCCGCTCCCACGCCCGCCAATCGGAGGCGCCCACGACCCACCCCGGAGAAGTTGGAGCCGTCGGCCCGGGGCGCCGCCGCTGTCGCCGGGCGGCGGAGATGGTGTCTCCCGCGGCCTCCGCCGGCCGCCTGGGCTCCGCGCTGCCCTTCCTGCTCGTGCTCTTCGACCTGCAGTACCAGGGTGAGGGCGGCGGGGGGGCCCGCCCCTCCGGGGGGCGCCTTGCTGCCGGCGGCCGCGCCTGGGGTTTGTGAGGGGGAGCTGCGGCCCGGGCCGGGCGTGTGTGGCGGTGGGGGGCTGCCGCTTCCCTCCGCGGCCCGTCGGGGCGTGGGGCGAGCGAGCCTGAGGCGGGGCTGCCGCTGGGCCCGCAGGGGTGCCTGGCCGGGGGGAGCGGGTGGCCGATCGCCCGCCCTCCTTCCGGGCTCTCGGCGGCGGTCGCGCCACTTGGGGGTGTCGGGGTGTCGGCCCGGGCCGTGGGGCAGCCGGCACGGCCGGGCCGAGGTGCCGGGGGAGAGCGGAGCGGACCCGGCGGGGCTGCGGCCTGCCTGCCCGCAGGGAGCCGGCGGGCCTGAGGCGGGCCGGCGGGAGGCCCGGGGGCCACGGCGGCGGGGCTGCCCCCGCGGGAGGTCCGGGGGGGGGGGGGTATCTCTGGAAAGCGTGCGAGGAAGGAGGAGGTGCAGAACTGCCACCTCATCCAGGCTGTTGCGAAGGGTGTGTAATGAGGGCACCGTCACCGCGCGTAACCTGTTTGTTTTTATCTAAATTCCTGGCAGCGCCTTTTAAGGTGGCTCGATGCGTGCTTCGTTTTCCTCGGCCTGCTGATAGGGGTGTTGAAAATGGCGCGGTGTCCTCGAGTGCAGCTGCGTGACAGCATTGGCCAGTTCTCCACTGGCCTTGAGTTTCTCACTTCTGTATGAATTTTGTGCAGTTCCCAAGTTCAAAGGCGCTTGCAGTGATCCTCCTCAGCCACGGCCATTATTAGTGCCAGACCTACAAACTCGCTGGGGCTTTTGACAGTTGTGTTGCATTTGTTTATGTTTTTGTTTTGTTGCTGTGGTTTCTTCCCCCCCCATTAGTATTTGAAGTTCAGCAGAGAAGTTTTTCTGCACTTTGTGCGGCCTGTTTACTTCCAGAGTACACTGTCAGCAACACCTGTATGGTCAAACTTTTATTCACAGGCTCCTGTTAAATGTATAACTTGGTTATACAATTGTGCACGTAGTCAGGGTTTCACCTGAGGAACGTTCTTTAAATGGCAGTGGCAGATTGAAGTAGAACTGAAGCTGTCAATAGTCAGAATAAGTCCGTAGACTTAAGACTGACCTGGGCTTGACAATAGAAATTCAGTTGATGTACTAAGCTAATGAATACTTCAGCTGGCCAAGTGGCAACAGGAACACAGTGTGGCAAAGATGCTCTCTAGTATAAGACTACATACTGTGGTGTTGAATTGCTTTTTTGGATGTGTATTCTGGTAGTGTTAGAGGAAAAACAATAATTGTGGTCAAAGTATACTTTTTTTTTTTTTCCCCCCGTAAGATTGTGGCAGTGATACTCCTGCTGAGGATGGTTTATTTGGAGTTGCCAGCCTTTTTCAAGTATGTGGCTTAATGGCTATGTGGACTTACCAAACCCACGTCTCCTAATTTGGGGTATATTTTCTTAACTTCAGTTAATAAAGATGTACAGTAATAGAATGAAAACTGATGGTTCTGGATCTTATTTACTGAACTTACTAACCTATTAGTTCATGAGTTCATTTTCCAGAGTATGTAGTTAGGGAATTTAAGGGGGTTACATTATTTAAGTGTCTGGATTTTTTTCCCCCCCCGATATTACTGGTCTTTGAACTCAAAGGTGTTCATATTCACATTTAAATTTGCTTTGTGCTGTCTTGATAATAGAAGTCTGCCTTGTGACATCTGATTCATGAATCAGTGAAATAGTTGGCCTGTGTTAACTTTGTATCTTACAGTCAGTATCTATGAATACTAATTTATATCTGGCTGGTAAATGAGTTCAGTAAAAAGCTTTTTAAGTACTTGGTGATGTGGCAGTTCAGCCCTTACTATTGTGTTTCCTGAATTCCTCCTCTTTAAATACCCCAACTTGTGCAGAATAAGCTCTCGTTTGACACAGATCACCTCTTGCGAAGATTCATCCGTCATGGCTGTTTGTCCCCACTAATCACAACAAAAAGAGGCGACTGAGGAGGATAGAGGAGTATTGTTCCTCTTCCTCCTCCCCTTCCTAGTAGTTAAAGAAAGGAAATGTAATAATGGGAAGAAGAAACGGGCTTTGAGTATACAGAGCTCAGTTCATTATTTTCAGACCACTAGCCCAAAGTGTTTCTCTCGCCCACACCTGCCACACCATATGTTTCTGTCCTGAGTTTGGGAAGTTTCTTTTCTTGCCCCAAATGGCAAAGGATACATGGGGGGCTGGAGGGTGGCTTTTTGGTTTCCCAGTCTTAGCTATATTTACCAACTTTCCTTGCAAATGGAGGGAGTAAAAACTTGATGGGTGGAAGTTACATATGGCTGAACTGGATGCTCTGAGGCTCCTCGTGAGCCTTTCTGTATTGCTCCTGAAACTATGATTGCTTGTCCACTTCTTACTTCGGGCTTGTCATTGAAAAACACACTTGCAAACATGCATAAAAGCAAAGCCCAAACTTGTTTAAAAATAGCAGTGAACTTAAGACTTACTACGCTAAACACAAGGTCGTTCTGATCAAAAAATGCCCCAAAAGCAGGATCTCCCACTCACGTGACAAGCCAATCATCAAGCTCTTTCATGTTTTTAAAAAAAAAAAAAAAAGTTTAGATCATTGTAATTGCGATTAGACATATACGTGTTTCTTCTTTCTCTTTGAAACAATTCTGTTTCTGGTACACAGTTGGTACTAATTCTGTTTATTTTCATAGTCCTGTTACCCATCTTGGGGACAAGATATAAAAAAACAAAACAAAAAGTAGGTGGAAGTTCTACAGGGGGAAAAAGAGGAGTGTGTAGACAAATGTAAAATCTTGAAACTGTTTTCAAGCTGAAGGGCTTTCTTAGGCTTTTTACACTGTGGATGTGACTGATTATATGAGGATATGGTTGGAGTTTGTATACTTAGGTACCCACGTATTAGCACCAGTTATCCTACCAGGAAGTTATAATTTATTTGAAGTGAGTGTATTTAACTGGAAAAACAGGTTAGCTGCACCTGCTTATCTTTCCTTTGCGTTCTGACTGACTTTCTTTGAGTTGTCAGGGTTAGTACCAATTCTTATCTGGGGGTAGTTTGGGGGTTTTTGTTTGTTTGGGTTTTTTGGAGTTGTTTGGTGGGGAGCGGGCTTTGTGGGGGTTTTTGGTGTTTTTTTTTGTTTTGTTTTGTCTTGTTTTGTTGTTGTTTTTTTTTTGGCTCTTCCACTCTTGCATCAGTGCCAGGACTACACACTCTGAATTTATCCAGAATATCTGACTTGATTTGACAGCTTGGGCTCTCATGTGTGGTTGTCTGAAGTCCTTGGTGAATAGATAACAATTAGGCAGGCTTTAGAAATAATATTCAAATTAAAATACTTGGAATTTTAAAAAATAAATAGTGTGCGTGCATATCTCTTGCATAAATTTAGTTTCTTGCTGGAGCATACAAAGCTTCTTCAGCTGTAGTGCTGGGCGCTTGGTATCCAGCTCACTAATGACTGTCTATCTGTTGGAAAGAGCTCTGTAGGGTTGGTTTGTTTTTTCCCTCTGGTTGAACTTGAGTCCATACGTTCATTCTTCAGACCAAAGAGTGGATAGGTACCCAAATAGATTACACAGAATTTGAGTCCCTAGACTCCTGTGCCTATGTTAACAGTTTTCAGATGTCTACTGTGGGGTGGTTTATGAAGAGCAATTGTTTGCCTACAGACAGAAAATGAATAAGGAATAGATCTATATGAATAAACAGCCCAACTGTTAGGTCAGTGTACAGTGTTCCTGAGTAGTTATGGTAAATGTCACTTTTCATAATGGTTACGCTGACTGTATAGGTTGCTCCTGGAGATTCCCACATCAATTCATGATGTTCACCAACTTGCAGAGCCAAGTTTTAATGTATGTCTAGTATCATCAGTCTTGTTCTGCAGGGAACCTACAGTCCTTCACAGTTTGCCTTATTTCTCTAGCCATGTTGCTACTGTTTTTGTTATTTACTATTAACGGTCACCTTTCTCATTTCCTTTATTTATCAGCTTCAGTATTTTCAAGGAAAAAGATGGCTCTCCTGCCTACAGTATTATATAACTGTAAAACTGTACTGAACATAACATGTATGAAAGACACCAAATTGTATAGGTACATCTTATTGTGGAAAATCTATTCTTGGAGCTATCCTGATGTGACTAAATGTGAAACAAGGACACTCCTTCAGATGCGTGAGACACTGAAAATTGAATGTCGTGTTTAGGTGGAGAGAAGGTTCATCAAAGCGTGATTTACAGCCCACTTCTAGGATACCACTCCAAACTGACAGGTTTTGAAATATTTCAGGTATTCATATGTGGGGAGAGACAGGAGGGATGAAGCTTAAGTATTTTTTGTTTGTTTTAGCTCATGTTAAATACTTCAGTCTGTTTATGGTTTGATACCTGATTTGTTGCTAGTATACTTCCAAAGCCAGGGAAACTTGTGGTGGGTTTGTTTTCCAGTTTTGAGTTTTTGTTGTTGGTGGTGTGTTGTTGTATTTTTTTCTCCAATGTTTGCTTTGTCATAGAGGACATTGGACTAGTTGGTAATCAGAGCTTTAAGCTAGAGAAGAAGCAAAATGGCAAAGAATGATGTCCATTTTTCTGAAAATTGGACATTCACATAAAAGCTACCTTAAAGTAGAATACTGTGTGTGAGAAAATTTTTGTCAGGAAATACTTCTCCACTATCAGTGGAGCTATTTATATTTTATTCAGAGCTATACATACCTAGAATGGATTGTAAAATGCATTGTTTAATAAGATCCTCAAATTGATTATATGCGATTATATGCTAAGTAATTACTACTAACTTCATCTATTTAAACAACAAAAAAAAATTACTGACTGTAAATTTGGGGCTTATTTTATAAAGTCATTTCCATTAATTAAAAAAAGGAATTTTTGTGGTCATTGTTCTAAAGCAAATTGTTGAATTGAAGCCCTTGAATCTAGTTTGTTGAATTATTATCAGTCTTTTAGCAGATAGAGCTTTTTTCGAGTGGATACAGAGGGCATTTTGTTCCTTTTAGTATAGACAGCTCAATGATTTTCTTATAGGAATTAAAAGAATTATGAACTGTATTAAGGAGTAGGAAAGGAAAATAAAATTAACATCCCAGGTGCTGAGAGCTCCTAGCTCTAAAATGTTGATGACTTGGTGATCAGAAATTACTGTTCTTTCATTACAAATACTCTGTTGTTTAATCATCTTTCAGTGTGAGTTTTGATACACTTTCCTTCAATCTATGTAGTGTAACATTTTTATTCAGACTCTAAGCAACGACTTCAAAGTGCTGCTGCATTTTCATATTTAAGATTAATTCAGGTGCCTATCTGAATTAGCTTGATACAAAACCTGAGTGAAAGAAATTGATTCCTAGTAATTGTAGTTCGTTGTTTTCTAATGTAATGTATTTATTCAGGATTTTAATACATCAGTTTGCTTTAATGTATGTATAGGGTATTCTCTTAGTAAAAGAAAACTGTTTATAGTGTGAAAGTTTTTACAGTCATAAGCTGGTAAGTTGTAGTGAAATTCTGTCCTGATTTGAAGAATAGAATCATAGAATTTAGGTTGGCAAAGACCTTTAAGATCATCAAGTCCAACCATTAACCTAGCACTGCCAAGTCCACCACTAAACCATGTCCTCAAGTACCACATCTACCCATCTTTTAAATACCTCCAGGGATGGAGACTCAACCACTTCCCTGGGCAGCCTGTTCCAGTGCCTGACTGCCCTTTCGGTGAAGAAGTTTTTCTTAATATCCAACCTAAACTTCCCCTGGCGCAGCTTGAGGCCGTTTCCTCTTGTTCTGTCACTTGTTACTAGGGAGAAGAGACCGACCCCCACCTCGCTGCAGCCTCCTTTCAGGCAGTTGTAGAGAGCAATAAGGTCTCCCCTCAGCCTCCTCTTCTCCAGGCTAAACAACCCCAGCTCCCTCAGCCGCTCCTCATAGGACTTGTGCTCTAGACCCTTCACCAGCTTCGTTGCCCTTCTCTGGACACGCTCCAGCACCTCCATGTCCTTCTTGTAGTGAGGGGCCCAAAACTGAACACAGGACTTGAGCTGCAGCCTCACCAGCGCTGAGTACAGGGGCACCATCACCTCCCTGGTCCTGCTGGCCACACTATTCCTGATACAAGCCAGGATGCCATTGGCCCTCTTGGCCACCTGAGCACACTGCTGGCTCATGTTCAGGCGGCTGTCAACCAACACCCCCAGGTCCTTTTCTGCCAGGCAGCTCTCCAGCCACTCCTCCCCCAGCCTGCAGCGTTGCATGGGGTTGTTGTGACCCAAGTGCAGGACCCAGCACTTGGCCTTGTTGAACCTCGTACAGTTGGCCTCGGCCCGTGGCTCCAGCCTGTCCAAATGCTGGAAGCAGTACAAATGAGAAACCTGTATGGCTGAATTGATGTATGTACAGCATGTACTTGCACTTAGCTGCTCACTTCTCAACAATAGTCTTTCCCTGTTGGTTGAGCAGCAGCAATTTATTAGCTGTAAAACTGGCATTTCGAAAGCATACCACTTTAATATGATTTTCATACTACTGGTTAAATGAAAAGGGAGTGAGAATTTTAACTGCTTATATCAAAAATTGTGCTCTGGAAACAGTTTGCCTTGGAAATGATAAAGATGAGACAAAAGTGCAGTAGATGAGAAGCCAGTCTTTGCAGTAGCTAACAGTTCTCAGTTGAGTCCTAAGTTATCAGTACGGTCATGAAATTTAACTTAAAGCCTTTTTTGTATTTGCTATATGTGCGTTATGAGTGTTTTCCCAGATTCCTTTTAAATTGAAAGCCCACATAGAAATGCATTTTGTCAAACTGTTTTTATAGTTGATGTATAAAGCTTGATGTGCAAAAGTATGTTACTCAATGTATAGACAGGAATAGAAACGCGTATTTGGCGCTTACTCACAATGCGGTGCTTTACAGTATTTATTTACTTCTACATCCTTTTTGGGGCAGGGAAGGCATGCTATGTGTTTATTAGGCTGCAGGTTGTTTTAGTTTGGAAGACGTGACTTCTACCTCTATATCAATAACTGTTACATGTGTTATCACTGTACGCATTTGGTATAATCAAACTGGTCATTCAAAACCTTGATCTTTTTGTTTTTCTTTAAGGAGCTGAATGTGGAATAAATGCAGAAGTAGAAAAACAGCTTGAAATGGGAAAGAAGTTATTGGCTGCTGGACAGCTAGCAGATGCTTTGTCTCACTTTCATGCAGCTATAGGTATGTATCTCGGGAAAGTGACTCTTGCACGGAAATACCTTTGGGTGAGTTTTTTCCCCCCTATTATTTGCTTCGTTAAGTATCCTGCTTTCTTGCAAATTGCATTCCATGAGTCACAGAAGTTGGGGCACCTTTATGCAGCAGTTTGGATGGGAGCCAACAGAGATGCAGTAGAATATTTATGCGTTGGTTTTGATAAAAGAAACTGTTAAATTAACAACGTGATACATGAAGACTAAGTCACTGCTATTCTGCAAGGTGACTGTATGGAAGCAATTGTAAATGGCTGTGGTATTGCTTGATGAGGTATTCCCTGTATCTAATCCCATCAAGATTAGGTTTTATCTTTATGAAGTTTTTCGAAGTATGTCTTTGAAAGGTTGAGTTTATCCATGCTTTCTTCTCTCCAGCACTGTAAAAAAAACGCAACATTTCAAATAGTCTCTCTCTCTTTTTTTTTTTTTTCTTTCTTTCCCCTCCCCTAAATTAAATCTTGAAGTGGGTGATATCTCAGTGAAACTGATGCTACAAGTTTGAGATACTGAACTGGTAGTGAAGAGTATATTAACTGTCCCTCTCTTATACTCAACTAGTGAGTGAGTTCTTGTTTTGGTGATCTGCATTTTCGACAAAGTGAGGAGTTAAATGTTTGCGTCTATAAATTTGAAAGCAACTTTACTGGTCAAAATCCTTGAATTGAAATGTAGAGACAGACAGCACCAGTAAAGAGCAGTGTCCATTAACACTACAATTTCTCAGTTGCATGCATTTCTTTTATTTTTTTAAGTTGTTGGACTGTTATAATGTGTACAAGTGCATCATTTTCTCTGTGAGAAGAATAATACCAAGGTGTTTCACAGTAATGAGTCATATTATTGAGACTTTTCTGTTTATGCCTTTGTCTAATAGTGGTATGTAAATGAAATATCTGCTGATTCTGAGCTATTAATGTTTTCTGTGAGTTCTCCAAGACAAACTTCCCTTATATAAAGGGAGTGGAGGGGGTATCTTCCTCTTTTTCAGTGCTATGGAAGTTCCTCATTCCACCAAGAGGCGGTCTGTTACTCCTTTTGCTTTGTGTGTCTCTGCCAAAGCATTCCTGTGGGATCTGAGCAGAGCTAGTGTTACAGCGTCGTTTATTCCTTTATTATTGGTTGGCAAGCTTTAACTTGGCGTTGGTGAAAAGTCCAGTTCAGTCTGTGGCCATGCAAAGGCAGCAGCGGTGTGAGGTGGGAGGAGCAGTGAGGTGCCTGCATGGGGTGAAGCCCTCCGCTTTGCCAGCAGTGCTCAAGCGGCTGGCAGAACTATGGTGTGACCACCTGCGTTGTGACCTTGATGGGATTCTTAGTTGGATGTTGACTTGAGCCTGATTGCCTAAACTTTCATCAGACTTCTCTTTTGTCTTTGTATTTTGCATTTTTGAAAAGACTTTAAGCAGGATTTGCCTACTGTGTTTGTAGAGGAGGGGAGAAGAAATTTCTCTAGTCCTTTTTTGCCTGTACTGCATCATTGTAGACTGTGAGGTAAATAGATCTTTTTGTCTTGCCTCAGCCAGCCTATTTTTCTTTTTTGGAAACATCTAAAATAAAAGACGACTATTGTCCATTTTCTCTCAGTTAAATTTTCAACTCGTTCTTCAGTCCTGTCAAGTTGATGACTTATGCCTTCTCTCTGGGTAAAAGTCCATTGCTGTTCATTACTGTTACTGGGGTACTGAGACAAAACCGTATTCTGACTGTCAGAAAGATCATCTGGTGCTGGAACATGCTTTCTGGGTTAGCTCTTTCCTATCTTTCATCCTTTGTGTATTAATACAAGTTCCTTAATTTCAGCTATTGATTTGTGCCGACTCTATAAACATTTAGTTGTATGCAGTAGGACTTGATACTTCCTTTTTTTAAAGGTAGTAACGTTTGAATTTACTTGATGTCCGTAATGCCTGCATACAAGCATGGGAGTTGTTATTAAGTTTCAGTGCTGGATGTTAGCATTTCCACAGCCAAGACATTGTAGAGGAAGAGTGTGGATACCTTTTCCAGTGAGAACTGAACTAGTGTTTTGGTAATGGAGGTGGCCAGCTATGAAGCTCAGTTACCAACAATAAGATTTTTGGCAATGCTATTTATTTATTTTAACGTTCGCTTTTAACCTCAAATGAGGTGAGGAAGAGAAATACCTGTTTTGTTCCTCAGATATGGATGTTCTTGTCTACAAATTCTGGGTTGATGTTTTTTGGTTTTTTTTTTTAATAGCACAGTACAACATTTACTGTCTTCCACTGCATACGGTTGTTTGGGTGGTCTAAGTTACCTTTCCTTGAGAGCCCACAGTACCTGTCATCTGTTTCTTTGAAATACTGCCCAGAGAAGAATATTAAGAAAATTCTTCTTGGTTTCAGAGGCTGATGTTTGTCTCCTGTAATGGTGTACTTATATGTGCTAGCCTAGAGAGTGTTAAAATTGCTGGATCTTGGAAGTTTGACCAGCAGACACTATGGAATGTGTGGGCCTTGAAGTTAGCTTTCAGGTTTTGATAAGGTACATGTGTTTGACTGCCGTTGAGAGAGGGTGTTGGTGCCCATTGGAATATTAAAGACAGAAGTTGCTGCTGTTTCAATGGATGGTGTAAAGGGTTTATGTGTCTGTGATGACATTGGACTAACATATTGGTCATTTTGGGATTATTTGCTTCCATCCGATATGATGGACAGGGACTGGGATGGAGAATGATGAATTAACATGCTTTCAAGTGTAGGCCTGCAGTTGGAGATAAAGGGTTAGTATGTAGTGGCTGTTTCCCTGTACAAAGCTGAAAAACATGTACATATTTCAACCTCGGTACTTTTTAATTATTTGGCATTTACTGTGTTTCCGTAATATTTATTGTTAAATAACCAAACTGCATAGAAAACACTGCTTGGATAATGTTACAAATGTTATGTTTTATTGATAAATACCATTTTTTCCAGTGGCTTAAAACTCAGGTAATGTATTTTTAGTCATTACAGTTTCACTGTACCCAAAGTTTCAGTTGCTTTGAGGTAGTATTCTGATTACTGTTTGTTCACTTGCAGAGGGAGACTCTGATAACTACATTGCTTATTACAGAAGAGCCACAGTGTACTTAGCCATGGGCAAATCTAAAGCAGCAATTCGTGATTTAAGTAAAGTGGTTGAATTAAAGCAGGACTTCACATCGGTAAGTATGACTGGAGTTGAAAATTGTTCAAGCGTAAAAAAAACCCCTGCTTTGAAGAAGGTTGTTTCTTTCAGATTTTGCCAAACAGAAATAGAAAATACGTTATCACTGAGAAGCCTTTAAATAGGGTAAAATAATAGCAGTGGTGTATGTGCTTGAATTTGCAACTATGCTGAGTACAGTCTAGCCAGTTATTCTAACAACTAATGGTGGTTTTGTTAAGTTCATGTTCCTCATGGGTTTGTGCTAGGCACTTTCCTTCTCTCACTTGTGGTTATTCTCTCAGTCACCAAGGCTATGCCCTCTGAGAGCAAGGAGGGGAAGAGAGTGCACAGATGCCTCTGTTTTTCTTCTGTCTTAATCAGCATTTGATGTGAGGCATCTCTTCTCCATAGGAACTGTCCTAGTCTCACTGCCTTCCTGTGGGATTGTTGCAAGCTAATGATTTACTTACCCCTTGCTCACTTCTGCTTGCCATATGTGGAGACTGCCTCAGTAGTTGGAGACTGATGCTGGAGCCCTCTCCATCCGATTCTCTCCTCTCCCTTTTCCATGGGTAGTGGCATGCCCTGTATAGTTTACAATGAAGGAGCAAACCTTAAATTCATTGTTGTGTGAAAATATTCTTATCGTAGATCAAAATCTTCTAAATCATTGACTTGTCTTTTTACATAGCTTCTATTATTCTGAAAGTTTAGTGAAAGAATTAAATGTGGGCATTGTTTATTTTTTTTTTTCTGCTACTTTCTTAAAATCTATAGGCAGTTATAATCAGGAAAGTGGTGTAAGGTAAACATTCACTTTGCTTTATGGAACTCTTCAAAGAGTTTGCAACTCTTTCCATGAGTTGCAGCTGCTTATAAAAACTGTGGCTGCTTTTTGTCCCTCGGTTCTGGTGCAGAGTGATCCTTTACCATCAAAGAAGCCTCATAAGAACATTGTCAAATTGAGAAGACAAAGAATAGGTGTTATGATCTCTGTTTCAGCTTGTTAGCTGCAGTAAAATAAATTTTTTTTTTTTTCCTGCTAAAGGAAACTGAAGCTTATTTTCATACTTTGCTGAATTCCAATTTGTAAATAAAAAAAAATTACTTTGTTTCATTTCAGGCAAGATTACAGAGAGGACACTTACTACTCAAGCAAGGAAAATTTGATGAAGCAGAGGATGACTTTAAAAATGTGGTAAGTTGGAGGCTTAAGTTGAACTACATCACTGCTTTTAAGGTTGAGTTCTGAGCCAAGGTCTCATCTCAACTCTGATGCTCTAGAGCATATGTGTATGTATACCGGAGATTGTCTTTCCTGTTCTTTAAAGGTATTGTAGCTAAGCTACCTTGTATGAATAAAAAACTGATAAAGTTGCAGTGCAGTGATGAAGATGAAATCAGAAGGTCTTGAATGAAGTAGCACAGCACTTTGAAAAGTCTTTTTTTTTCTTTTCGTGTGTGTGCCTGGCACTTCATGATGTCTGCTTGATGACACCTGGACTAGGGAACAATATTCATTGACAAAGAAAGGATAAGTGACATGGGAGTCAAAGTACATAATTGAACCCAGCTTTACATCACTATATTCAGGTCACCCTGGGAAATCACGAGGGGCCTCATGGATCAACCTTTGAAGGTTCCTGTCTCTTTTCACTGATGGCAAAAGGATCCTGGGCTCTTAATTTAGTCACTGGGCTGTTAAAATCAATGAATTTCAGTGGCATGCATCCGCCTGTCTTCTCATCTGCAGAAGAGTTCTCCATCTTTCATGAATGTGTTGACAATACTTTCTCTCCATGATCAGGAAGTGCCCAGAGTTTCTATACAAACACAGCTGGATATTACCCACCTAAAACTCACTTGGGTTGTTTTTAATTTCAATGGGTATTTTGTGCATTTCAGCCTTACACTGCAAAAATAAGCTGATATAACCCCAGAACAAAATTCCTCAGAGAATATGTGAAACTCTGTTCCCTCTCTGTTGCACAAAATTTCTGTAAGCATAAGTAAGATTCATTCTTACCATTGCTTACTCTTCAAGAGTTGTTAGTTTGAACAGCTTGCATGTCCCTTATGCCAAAATAAATAGAACTTGCAAGCGTAACTGGTGCTGTCTTGTTGGCTTTCTTTGAAGTGTGATGGAGAAAGCAGTTCTGCGTTGCAGATTACAGATGTTTAATGGAAATCTTACTAGCGAGTGAGTACAACAAAAACACAGCAGCTAAACTGTACGTTCTGCAGGGCAGTTGGGAAGAATGGCTCTTGCAGGTATAAATGCACCAGGCAGTCTTTGTGTTTGTAGCAGAGCTATGGTAGCTTATTCTGAAAATTCATGTAGCAATGAATTTTCTCTGGCTGCTGCTGCTTCCTCACTAAGTTTCTTAGGAGTGTGTGGTCTGCAGGTGCGTGTCTGATAGCAGTGCAGCCCTGCTGTTTGGAAATGTGGGAGAATGTCACAGAACGGTAGAATCATAGAATGGTTTGGGTTGGAAGGGACCTTTAAAGGTCATCTAGTCCAACCCCCCTGCAATGAGAGGTGACATCTTCAACTCGATCAGGCTGCTCAGAGCCCCGACCAACCTGACTTTGAATGTTTCCAGGGATGGGGCATCTACAACTTCTCTGGGCAATCTGCTCCAGTGTTTTACCACCCTCATTGTAAAAAATTTCTTCCTTATGGCTAGTCTAAATCTACCCTCTTTTAGTTTAAAACCCCTTGTCCTATCGCAACAGGCCCTGCTAAAGAGTTTGTCCCCATCTTTCTTATAAGCCCTCTTTAAGTACTGAAAGGCTGCAGTAAGGCCTCCCCAGAGGCTTCTCTTCTCCAGGCTGAACAACCCCAACTCTCTCAACCTGTCCTCATTGGGGAGGTATTCCAGCCCTCTGGTCATGTTTGTGGCCCTCCTCTGGACCTGCTCCAACAGGTCTTTCCTGTGCTGGGGACCTCAGAGCTGGACGCAGGACTCCAGGTGGGGTCTCACCAGAGCAGAGTAGAGGGACAGAATCACCTCCCTCGACCTGCTGGTCACACTGCTTTTGATGCAGCTTGGGATACAGTTGGCTTTCTGGGCTGCGAGTGCACGTTGTCAGCTCATGTCCAGCTTTTCGTCTATCAGTACCCCCAAGTCCTTCTCCTCAGGGCTGCTCTCAATCCCTTCATCCCCCAGCCTGTATTGATACCAAGGGTTGCCCTGACCCAGGTGCAGGACCTGCACTTGGCCTTGTTGAACCTCATGAATCATAGAATCGTCAAGGTTGGAAAAGACTCTTAAGACCATCGAGTCCAACCGTTGAGGTTCACAGAGGCTTGCTTGTCAAGCTTGTCCAGGTCCGTCTAGGTGGCATCCTGTCCCTCGGGTGTGTCAGCCACACCACTCAGCTTGGTGTCATGTGCAAACTTGCTGAGGGTGCACTCGATCCCGCTGTGTCATTGATGAAGGTATTAAACTGCAGTGGTCCCAGTTCGGACCCCTAAGGGACACCGCTTGTCACCGATCTCCATCTGGACATTGAGCCATTGACCACTACCCTCTGGATGCGACCATCCAACCAACGCCTCATCCACCAAACAGTCCATCCATCAAATCCATCTCTCCAATTTAGAGAGAAGGATGTTGTGGGGGTCTGTGTCAAAGGCTTAAGTCCAGATAGATGACATCCGTAGCTCTTCCCTTGTCCACTGATGTAGTCACTCTATCATGGAAGGTCATTAGGCTGGTCAGGCAGGACTTGCTCTTGGTGAAGCCATGCTGGCTGTCTCTAATCACCTCCCTGTCCTCCATGTGTCTTAGCTTAGCTCCTAGGAGGATCTGTTCCATGATCTTCCCAAGCACAGAGGTGAGGCTGACAGGTCGGTAGTTCCCAGGGTCCTCCTTTTTACCATTTTTAAAAATGGGTGCAATGTTTCCCTTTTTCCAGTCCCCAGGGACTTCACCTGGCTGCCATGGCCCAAGTGTGGACTTGCCTCCATTCACTTCTTTCCTTTAAACTACTGCCTTCAACCTGGCAGGGGGAGGGTACAGGATCCCCTTGATCTTGTTTTTTTTCTGGTGGCTCTTTCTGTCTCAGGGAGGGCAGAGCATGGTTCCACCAGTCTCTCTCAGACTCCCTGGTGCTCCTCAACCTTTCTATTTCCTCTTGTAGCTCTGCCACCAGGCTGAGAAGATCGTCCACCTGATCACGCCTCACACAGCTGTTCTCACTGCTGCCATCTGTTACCAGCGAAAGGCTCTGGCACTCTCTGCAGCCTGAGACCTGGCGGGACGCATGTTTTTGTGGGAACTCTGGGTTGCCACATCCATTCTGGCAAATGCAGAGGACATGGCTTTCTGCCAGGTGGATACCATAGCTGAGCTCCTTCTGAGAGGGTGTTGACTACCAATTGAACTCACCTCTTGAGCTGGTAGGGTGACTATGCCCTTCTGCGCAAACTGCCATGCCACGTCCTGTTTGCCCACTCTGTTCACGGTGCTCTTGGTCGCTAGTGCTCCCCAGGCTGCTTTTTGTAGGCACAGGGGTTGTCACTCAGCTCTGATTAACTGAGGGCGTAGTTGTTGCAATAGCAATTATGTGCTGTTGGTGTTGATTCTGAGTTTGCGTATGCATCTCTTTGCAGTTTCTGTTTCTTGCAATATTGCTTAATAGTGCATATGGAAATGCTTCTCCAGTCAGCTGTCAAGTAGCTTGCTTTTTTTTTCCAAACCAGCTGCAAAAATTTGGGTTGCTGCCTGTGGTCAGTCAGATAGTTTCAGTCTTCAGTCAAGTTTCAAATCTGAAGTAGAACAGAGTGTCTTCTCAGAAGCTGACTCATGAAGATACCATATTGGTCCTAAATCTTACTTCCAGTTTCCTTGGTTCTGTGAACGATATTGCCTATGTACTTAGAGAATATGGCAAGCAGTCTCTTTTGAAGAGCATAATTTTTAGTTAAATACAGTATATTCAAGCAAAATAAGCCAATATTAAAGTAAACCTTTGTAACAGGATATTTTGTTCATATGAGGGAGAGGATTAAGTTCTCCTACATACCATGACTCTTAAGTAGAATACATATATATTTGAGAGGTTTCCCTTGTATTCTTCTACATCTTTCAGACAGTCAGTCTGATTATTCTACCAGTTCTCTGTGTGTCTAACATACCTAGTTTACTCTGGCAGTATGTTTGCATCTAAGTATGAAATTGCATTTAATCTCAAGATGAGGGGAAGTCAGAGTCACAATACTGTGGAATGTATTAACATCCTGTGTCTCTTTTGGGTTTTTTTTGTATATGAGAGGAGGGGAGAGAAGGAGGAAGGCTGTTAGGGATTGACTATCTTTCCAAATGATTTCAAGACTTTTACATCCAGGCTCTATCTTTGCTACCAAAAGTAACAGGGGAAAAGTAAATAGTAGCCACTAGGAAGCTTTGACTCATATTGTAAGTCAAGAAGCTAGAAGGAATAAGTTGTACCTTGAAATGAAAGTTCTTTCTACTACTAGGGCAGATATGGCCCAAAGAAATGCCCGTGGGATCTCAGTAGCCTCTTGAGACCACAGCCTTCATGCCTTATTTTTAGATTGCCTTTTTTTTTTTTCTCCTCCAGTGTACTTCCCTGTTGGCTGAAAGCTGTGACTCAGACTCATACCTTGACATGTTAAGCAATACTACATTTCTAGAAACCTCTCCTTTTGGCCAACAGATGTACCACGTTGATGAAGCTCCTTACATGGGCCAGTTTTTTTTCCTGTCTAGCGATACAGAATCACAACTCATTAATCTTTAGAAGCTCTTTAGCTTTTTCCTTTGCAACTCAGCGTCCAGTTTGGAAATCTAGGACCTAGACAGTAATAAAACTTTCAACGGGTGTCAGCAGAGGAGTCTGTTTCTTATGTTCAGAGTGCCCAGGATGGAATGGGGATTAAACAGAAGTCCTTACGTGACTTTAGAAAGTCATTGCTCACAGTATATGAATAGTATTTATTACTCTGCTTTAATATCAAGTTCCTTCTGTTTTGCTTAGTAGTTTCTGAATCATATAAGTCAATAGAACAGATGTGTGGGCACATCAACATCCATGTCCAAGGCCTCAATCCATGAAAGCCCTGGAATATTTGTTTTCTCTTTAAGCATGTGATTTTTGGTGAAAATAAATGGAATATTGGTATACTTTGGTTGATGGAAGGCCTTCTGAAAAGGTGACAAAAGCGATGCAAGTCCTGGCAGCCCTTGTATATGCCTTGTAATATTGTCTGTGGCCCTATTTGTGTCCTAGAGAAAATGACAAGCATTTGAGTTGCTGAATTCTGTAGAAGGCACAAAAATAGAACAACTTCTGCCTAGTCTGTTGGAAAGTGTGGAAAGGACCAAGTTGTCATATTTCTTTTGAATTATCTTCATCTTTTTCAGACTGACTGTAATGTTCACAATTGCAGTTTGTTGAAATAAATACTGTAAATTGAGGTGTCCTAAACAGGCAATTCTGTCTCCCTTGGAAGCATAAACACTTAAAAGCTGGAAACTTAAGGTGCTGCTCCCAGCTCCACTAGATGTCAGCCAAGACCAAGTGACTGAGCACTGTGTATCTGCAAATTCTTGTTTTCTAATCTAGAGAATCCCTCGGCTGTTGCGAAATACACTGGGCAGTAGTTTTCCATGGTTGGTTGGTATGCATAATAATACTATTTTGGATGTAGGTGGAGACCATCTTACGGCACTGTAAGTTAACCTGATTTGAGTAAGTTACTAGACAAGCTTGGGTTGGGTATTTGAAGCTCTCTTAACCGGATCAAAGTAATATTAGATTGTTTCCAAATACATTCCTCTGCAGTACTATGATCATCTGTAGCTTCCTGGGTAAAGAATACCAGGTATTTAAATATTTCCTTGCTTTTTTCCATCTGTCTAACATCATAGTTGTGTTACCTAATACATTGCTCTGCCAATGCAGAGCTTTCCTTTGTGCACTGTTCTTGAGTGCATGGGTGTCTTGATCTTAGATAGCACAAACCCTGGAGGTTCCCTCAGTTCCCCTCAGAATGTTTTTCATAAGCCTAATCAATTTCTTTTCATTGCCTGTGTATTTACCAGTGTGAAAAACAAGAAAATAAACCAGCTTTAGAACGTGTAGGTGTATGCCTATGTTAGTGGTGCTGGACCACTGTAAGCAAGGTATAGAAAGAGTATGTCTATAATGTTTTGGGGTTTTAGCAATTTGTTTTTAAACAACACTATGTAAGAGTGTTTCAAGTTGGTAGTGTCCGTTTATAATAGATAAGATACTCATATAATAGATAAGATACTTAAATGCTACAGGTGAATTGCCTGTATCTCTTTAATCCATACTCTTTGAGAGTATGGATTTTGAGTTGTTGGGTTTTTTCTCAAGGTGGCTGTAACTGTTCTCATTAGGATTCCTGTACTAAATGCACTTTTCCTGTATTGTTAATGGGCCATTGCAAAGGAAGATGTAGGACTATGTAGCTGAAAAGCAGCACAGGTCATGGTAAGCCATTCAATTAGCTTAGCCATGTTTTGTAACTCTTCCCTATCCTTCTGAAAAAAAGATCATGAAGTGAAAAGTCTTTACTAAACTTAATAGGCAGGAGGCACTTGCTGCATGTTCATGATTTCCAGTTCTGTCTCCTGTAAGCGTTCTGTGTTTGGGGATCCTTTTTTTAGCATGGTAACAGGTAATGTTGTAAAGCTTTGTTAAATAAAAAGCACATTGCTGATCGAGAAAGCGTAATTGTAAGATACATGTAGGTGCAACACATTGAAATATATTAGTTAATTCAGACCAGCACATGGCATCTTCAGGATAGCAGCATCCAACACAAAATGCAAATAGATCCTGCATATTTTAACATTGGTCTCGCTTCGGTGTTTTGTCACTGGTGCTACACCAGGTTAGCTGTATCGATGGCCTCTCATTAACAGTATTTTTCTGAAGTAGTGCTGCATTGTATTTTTAATGTAGCCTGTATGTGGCTGGTGTAACTTCTGTGTATGGTTAGAAAGGTTGTGTTGACAGAGTTGTGAAATACAATGAGTATGGCAGGTTTGGAGGGGGGAATATGTTGCTGCTTGAAAACCAGCATGAATTGTTTAGCTTGTTAAAATGCTTTTCCCATCAGAAAACTTTTAAATACTTGATGTTTGACTGCAAATGCAAGGCAGCTATTCCAAGGCTGCCTACTTCGAATAGAAATGATCTAAGCACTTTCTGGATGCCAAAAAAAAATATGCTGGGTTTCATGAAGTGAACTACTAATACCTTTTCCTACTGTCCTGGATGCAGCAAGGTAATGTTGCAAAGTTTTAAATCAAGTCCTTGAGATAAAGTTCCAGAAGAAGCCAGCTTTCTCACTGAGAGTGATGGGGAGAAAGATAGATACGCACGCAAATGCTTTTAAAGCTCGACTTGATAAATTGAGTGGAAATGATGCTTTTGTTCCCTTTACTCTTGCTCACCTGGGCAGGGGAAGTGGGGTTTTGCTTACCCTAGGGTGTGTTTCTCCCCTGTACTGAGACTAGGCTTTCAAATAAAGCAGCACCTATAGTAGTAAATCTGTGATAAGAGAATCACTTACTGTAACAAAGCCCTTCCTGTGTGTTGGCCTTTGTTTTCTGTAAAGGAATTAGGTACAGGTTTGGTGGGGGGCGAGGTTGGTAGTGAATGAAAGCTGCTGTAACAGATGGCTAGCGCTTGTTGCTGCAACTTAAACGGCAACTAATTTAGTGTTCTAATCTGAATGTAGTAAACCTCAAAGACAGCAAAGGATACAGTGCTGAGAACCCATTCACCAGTAGCAGTGTGCTTGTCCAGCAGACCTGAGCAGAGCACAGCTTCTGACTTCGTGCTTTGAGGTCCTTGAGGAAGCATGAAGAGGAGTGTTAGGTTTGCCTTAGACTGATATTAAATTCAGCTGAAGGGTTTTTTTAATATTTTGCTCCTTTCTTGGAAATCTAGCACGCTTAGTGCAAGCAGTTGTTCTGACTTGTCACCTGCAAGCTTACTGCTCAACAGGAAAAGAAAGAATAATTAAAATGTGATCCGTTATTGATAGGGATGTGACAGTCCTCTGATCACAGGGCAAAAGGAAAAAAATTGGGAAGTAAACCGAAATGAGAGTGTTAAACAACTACATCACATTTCCAGCTTTTTTTCTTGGAGCTGAATGAACAGGCTGCTTCTTGCTTTAGTTAACACTACTGATTAAAACCTCATGGCAATACACTAATTACTTATTAGCTCTTACTTAAGAGCTTCCGAGTGTGTATTTTCATCATACTGTAGCACACAAACACTTGATGGCTTTAGTTTGAATGATAGCTTGCAAAGTTTCTCTTTCTTTGTTAACTGAACAGTTTGTACTACCTAGAATTATCTAGGATGTTTCACTCAAATGGTCTTTATTACTGTTGGACTTGTCTGTATGATTGTAACATTGCTTTTCATATTCCACTGTCATTTTGCTCCAAATAAATTACAAGAAGCATGCTGTGTGTCTAAGGAGTGCAGTGTTATCGTGAGATAAGTTTAAATGGAAGCATAAAGCTCTTCCGTAGCAAAAGCTCTTAATTTTTAAGAGAGGAAAATGCTGAGAAATTGAGGTTGAAAATTAAGCAAGTCAGCTGGAACTAAAGAGTTCAAAACTTCAGAGAGTTTTGGAGTCTCGGAACTTCTAAAATTACAGGTGCAGAAATATGCCTCTACTACAAGCTCCAGATCTGGGGGAGAAAAAGGATGCACAGCATCAGGGGTTTATAGGCAGAGTTTCTGTTCTAACCAGAAGAAAAGCTTTTTGAGATGTATATTAGGAGTTAGCCTACAAAGAAGAAAACTCCTTGATAACATTCCTCTCCTCTTGCTGAAAGACAGTGTAGGGGGGATAAAGGAGAATTTTCAGGTCTAAGTGCAACTTGATTTTTGCCACAGTAAAATTAAACAACTACATAAGGTTCAAAGACTTTAAATGAAGAAACTAAGACAGAGGTGGGACCTGTGCATGCTTTTGATGTTGCATTTAGGCTTTTTCCTTTGATATACTTAAGTGTTAGAACCAGGGGAAATTCTGTTAAAGGAGTTCTGAGGGCTGATGTTGAATTACATTAGACACTTAAACGCAAAATATGAGTGTTGGAAGAACTTAAGGGGCCACTTTGAGATGAAGGAGGAAAGAAAAGGTACTGGATGACTTTGAGGACTTGGTAACTTAGTCAACATTCTGTGTATAAAATGCAAGGCATTGCAAGTTTTGATTTTTTTAAAGCGAACAAACAAACAAAAAAGCAAGTCCTGCTGATCTGTCCCTTTTAAAACTTTGGAAGTCATTCTAATCAGCAGCAAGTGTGAAGCCAGTGCCTTATTCAAGCTATGCTAATTTTACAAATGACTCCCTGGCTTTGCGAGGGAATGACTGAGATTCTTCCTGGCCCATATTTGTCTTCCTGGGTGGTAGCAGAGTTGCCTGTGAGGGATTTTTTGCCTTTTTTTTTTTTTATTTATTTCCTTTGAAAATAAGTATTGTGCTTACAGTGAGATAAGTGATTATGCCAAGTGGATTTACTTTCTACTGATGCTGGGGAATCCAGTGTTTAATGACTGTCTGCAGAGAGATAAATTAGCTAGGCTATGGTTGAGGGGTCCATGACTTCTGGGGATGACAAGGGGGACAATGACTGTTGTGTATGATGTGTCCAATGGTAAATAATGAAGCGGGGCAGTTGCGGGATTAGATTTCTCCAACTTCTGACAACTCTTACTGAAGCTAAAAATGTTTTTCTTTTTCTGAAGTTTGGAGTTGGAAACATTTCCAGTGGAATTTTAAAACTAATTTTGCTTTATTTGCAGCTTTAGTCAGTTCTTCATGATATGATTATTAATGGTTCAAAATGAGGTCCTTGAACAAGCGGTTCAGTCTCTCTCCTTGTTAATGTTTGCAGCTCAAATCCAATCCTAGCAATAATGAGGAAAAAGAAGCCCAGACTCAGCTGACAAAATCTGATGAGCTACAGCGCCTGCATTCACAAGCATTATCTGCCTACCAGCAAGAGGATTACGAAGCCGCTATTTCTCTTCTTGATGAAATCTTGGCAGTAAGTGTTAAGTAAAATGGTACTGTGAAAGGGAAGTAAGAGCTCCTGTCTGACATCTGTGTATTTTTGTTTAGTAACTTCTTCACTGATGTGAAAACGCTTGGTGTAATTGGCTCAGTTTTGCTGAGCACCATGAGTCTATAATGAAGTTGGAGAGTGGAGAATGCTGAGCACTAGCTGCAAAAAAAGTCAGAATAATAGATTGTAGTTAGGGTTACAGATACAACTTCAGCCAGACTTCTGTTATGGAAAACTTCCTTGATTATATTTTTCCACAGTTCGGTGTCCTTGGGGAAGCTGGGAAAAAAGTTGTTCTCAAACCAATGAAGCTTTGCCAAATATAGGAGGCGTAGGTTTTTTTAATCTAGATCTTTCCTTGTCTGTATGCAGGCAATTTTTGTCTTGAGAAAATAAAGTAACAACAGATCAAAAAATAACAAAGTTAAAAATGTACGTAGCTGTCTGGATTTTCAGCGTGTTCCTTAGATATCTGTATTTGTTGAATCTTGATCAGTATAGGTAGTCTGATAGTGTAAGTGTAAATAACTCAATTGTGGGAATTTTGTGTGTCATATAGAAATATATATTAAAAGACAGTTAACTGCTGTGACTCTTCACATACAAATTAACACTGTTGACTTGGAATTTACAACATTCTATCTTTTGGCGAAGAAGCTACCAAAGTGTGGGAGTTTGTTTATGGGGAGGGAACATGGAAAAGCAGAAAAGCTTCATTCTCCAAAATGATGGTTTACAGACAAATTACAAGACCCGTAATAAATTCTCTAAAACAAATTATGATAGGCAATTCCTTGTAAGTAATTATTCTTGCCGTGCGGTGACATTGTTACTTCTGTATAGATCTTTAAAATCCAGATACTAAGGTCAAATCTTGTGTAGCTGAATCTTACCCGCAGGCTTCTTTCTAGAGGACAACTGACAGCTTGGTCCTTGCTGCTCATTACCCCTATTATTTTGGGAAGATATAATAATTTATGATTCTGATATCCTTCCCTGGAGGCTCAACAGACTGTCCCAGTTTAAGCAGTGCCAGTAGATTTAATTCATCTCCCTGCATGAGCTCATTGAATCATTTACAGATTTTTCAGGCCTTTGTTTTCTCTTTGGGCAGGTGCATCACAGCATCCACCAGGAAGCAGAGATGTTAATTTCATGCGCTCTGCGTGCAGCTTGAACCTTATGCTAGTGCAGTTGGCAAAGTGAAGTTAAATGGGATTTTTCTTTTGTTGGGGAGGAAAAGAAGTGAAGTGTTATGGACCAAAAACAAGCTTTAATTTTGATTTCTCAAGGTTTGTGTTTGGGATGCAGAGCTACGGGAACTTCGAGCTGAGTGTTATATAAAAGAAGGGGAACCAAGCAAAGCCATTAGTGACTTGAAAGCTGCTGCCAAATTAAAGAATGATAACACTGAAGCCTTCTATAAAATCAGCAGAATATATTATCAGCTGGGGGACCATGAATTATCACTCAGGTAATTTTACTGTTTGCTGTAATCATTATAATTGAGACAGAAAATGTGATGATATAGGTCATGATAAACTGTGAAATGTCCATGTTGCCTGGGTTTTGGATAGAGTAGCAACTCTGGTCTCGATCTGATAAAGGAAGCTCCTTTCCAGACACTAAGAACTGGCAGTGAAGACGCCATTCTTGGCAGACCAGCCATTGACGGTTCCTAGCATCTTGTTTACTTACGTAGAAGCCCTAGTGCAGGTCTGTCAGAGTTGCTTGCGTTTACTGCCTTTATGGTACTTCTCCATCCTAGAAGAAAGTGCTTCTCTAAACTTGCTTTGGTGGAGCCTTTTTTAACCTTGAACCTTCAGTCAAGTTAAGTTTACAATGCAAACAAAAAAATGTATGCATTAAGTCTTAGGGCTAGATTTTTATTTTTGAGAGTGGAAACTAAAGGTTACAAGCTTAAGAATAAATAAAAACTACAGGAGCATCCAAGTATGAGGAGCTGGGGATCTGGAGCTGTCAATCTTTCATTCTTGCAGACAGTGTCCTGTATTTTGGATGATGTTTTGATAATGTCCTACCCTTTTATTCATAGTCAGTTAAGTTTAAGGTGTTATTCCCATACATCCCTAGTCAGTCCTGCAGATAACTGCCCTTGCCCAATCTGGAGTGTTGACTTCATACTCTGTGCTCAGCTGGACAGATGGTATAATCCATCTTTTTGCACACAAGTGGTTTCTGCCACAGAATCTGTTCAGTAAGAGGTGAAGAGAACTGAAAAAGCCCGATTTTTCTTTTCTTGGCAGTGTATGACAAAGGCTGGCGGATGGAAACTGCATGTGATTATAACCGCAAAAATTCATTTTATAGCTGGGCAAAAGTAAATGCCAAATGACGAATTGGGTTTGCATTAGGGATATCCTTCCCAGAGTATACCTAATCACTGGAGCTCATAGGTCACTTCTGTGGTGACTTTTGGTAGCTGACCATCACTTAGCCTAGTGATTTCAAGAATAGGTGGTATTTTTTTTTTCTCTGAAATCCACACATGGACTTCCTCAGGTAATAACCAGATCTTAACATTTTTGTAAGTACAATTGAGAGAGCTGTTGAACAGAATGGTATCAGAATAAAGGGATAAGCCTCTTGTCTTTATTCTTCTCTGATTCTATTTTTTTTTTTATCATAGGGTATACTAAGAAAAAGTTCTATAGCTCTTGGACTTGCTGAGTGGTTAATCTTGTCCTTCCCTTAGTTTCTTCCTCTTACCTTTACAGGCTTAATGATTTTTAAATAATGGATATTTTTGTCTATGCTTAGGAACAAAATAAGATTTTGTAATCTCTTTCTGAAAATAACACCTTGGGTGTACTATAATGACTATAATGATACAAAACTTTTATTTCTTCATATGATTGCATTCTGGAGGTTTTTTGAAGACTTTTGACTATTTTAAGAGGTATCTGCCCTAATCAGAGTCTGATTAAACAGTCTTCACAGTGGAAAGTTAGGCTCAGGTTTGGCTGATATTCCATCAGGAGGAGGTTTGGGTCTTAGCTGAGCTTTGTCAGTTTCAGGCAGCATAAAATATACTTCTACACAGGTATTTTGTAATATAGCTGAGTTAAATATATAGGAAAATTACAAACAATTGTATCTGATAACTGCTGAATATAATTTCTTTCCCAGGGTATATTTTTCTTCTGCAGTTTAGTCAGTTATCAATGTAACACTTCTCAATCTTTGCATATTTGGCAATACAAAATAATTAAATACAAAACCAGACAAATATCCCTGTATGTTCTGGAAGACTTTTTTATCTCTCTTTAAATTCATTTTTGGATGAAGGGAGAGATTGTGTAAAGAAGTCAACTGTTGTGCTGGACAGCTTATCGATGCTGCATTGTGTCTCTAAGTGAAATTTCATAATGTGTGGTGATGTCTTTCTGTTTTGTTTTGGTTTTGTCGTGTGTCCGTCCCGTCCCCCCCCGCCCCGTGAAAAGTGAAGTCCGGGAGTGTCTGAAACTGGACCAAGACCATAAGCAATGCTTCTCTCTCTATAAGCAAGTAAAGAAACTCAATAAGCAGATTGAGTCAGCAGAGGAATTCATCAGAGAAGGCAGGTAAGTGTTCACTGCTGTATTAAAAAAAAAAAAATCACTACTGAGGCACCAACTTATTGATTGAGCAGTTGATTAAGTGATGCTCTTTGCATCTGTCAGTTGAAGTGGATACCTGAGCACAGCTCTCCAATTACAATTAAAATAAATATTGACTCATAGTGACAATCCTATTCTGATTCCTTCTGATGCCACTGTCTTCTCTTTGTATACTTAACTTATTTGTGGAGCAGGTACTACGACCAAGATAGGGATAATATTTGTCAGCTCTCATATATTTACTTGGCACCGGTAAGGCCATACCTGGAGTGCTGGGCTCCCCAGTACAAGAGAGATGAAGCTACTGAGAGAGAAAGTCCAGTGAAGTGCCACTAAGATGATGGAGGGACTGGAGCATCTCTCTCCTGTGAGGAAAGGCTGAGATAGCTGGGACTGTTCCCCCTGAGCCTTCTCTGCTACAGGGGGATCTCATCAGTGGTGTTATCTTCTGCAAAAGCCGGACAGGCATAGTGCCTGCTCTTCTGTCTCAGCACAGAAAAGGGAATGGGGATGTAATTCTTGGAAGTGGCTGAAAGTTTTCTTCATACTGTTGTCTCACACCACCCCTTTTAAGACTATTAAAGTTAAGGTACATTGCTAGAAGGATGTGAAGATCTGTGGATTTTAAAATTTTAAAATTTGTAAATAAATCATAACACCCTGAAATAGTTATTACGTTTCTTGATATTATGCTTATCTTTATGACTTAAACAGGTATGAAGATGCTATCAATAAATATGATTCTGTAATGAAAACTGAGCCAGAAGTCCCAATTTATGCTACTCGTGCCAAGGAAAGGATCTGTCACTGTTTATCGAAGGTAGTTCTGCTTCTATCTCCCTCTGTAAATTTGTTTAAAACAAAACACCCCCCCCGCCCCCAAACCACAACTACATGTATTTTGTTTTACTTTCTCTCTAGAATCAGCAGGCTACAGAAGCCATAAAAGTTTGTACAGAAGTTCTGCAACTGGAACCAACCAATGTGAATGCCCTGAAAGACAGAGCTGAAGCTTATTTGCTGGAAGACCTTTATGAAGAAGGTACAGTTGCACGCAGTTTGCACGTACTTTTTTGTGGGAGTTTAAAATGCAGTCAGTGTTTCAAGAATTTTTAACATGCACTTTGATTTTACACTACGTTGTTATCCCTAATCAGCACTGGTAGTTGCAGATTTACAAAAATATCTGCTGGTAATTTTGTCTTGATTAGTATAAGTGGAATGTACTTGTTTTATCTACAGCAGAGTTGTCTTTACAACAGTGGGCTGTGTTCAGGATGTTTTATGAGACTGTACAGCTTACTCAACTTACTTAAACATATTTTATATAATTAGCAATGTCAGACAATTGCATTTAGAGATAAAAGGTAATTATAGTTAGGGTGATGTAAATCTATTTTAGGAACTCCATTTTAATGTCTTTAGGTGGCAGCGTGAAACAATATTCTTTTATCCCCTAGCACATGTTGAGGGCAGAGGAAGATAGCACCCATTGCGTCACCTCCGTGGGTCTCCGTAGTGCTGCTAAGAGCAGTAAACTGATTCTACTCCTGAGGCCGCATTTTCTATACGTGGTTTCCATAAAATGCATACTGTTACATGGTCCCATCTACAGCCTTGGAAAGTAGGGACTGAGTAGTGGGTGTCTCTGAGTACCCCATTATGTTGTTATCTAGCTTCTTTAAGAGTACTAAGTGCTAATGTGCTATTAAAAAAAAAAAAATCTTCAAAATTTAATTTAGTGAATCGCATTTCCACAAGAAACCAGGCTTAAGAAGGAAACTCGGACAATCTGTCTGTTCCACCCCCCTGCTAAGTCATGCAGCCGTTTTTGAAGCATTGGGCTGTTTCAGTCAAATGTGATAAGGGAAAGGACTTGTAGGCTTTAAATCTGCAGAAAACGAGTTCCATTAATTTTAGTAATCATAGAACATTTTTCCTTT
Organism: Platalea leucorodia; assembly: GCF_965183815.1. NCBI lineage: Eukaryota > Metazoa > Chordata > Aves > Pelecaniformes > Threskiornithidae > Platalea > Platalea leucorodia. The sequence goes on from NC_138824.1 coordinate 56,999,076, forward strand.
TCTGTATTCCGGTAGTGGATCTTTCACTTTACAACTGAACAAAAAAAAAAACCTTTTCAATTTAAACATTCATGAAGGCAGCTGTTCTCATTAATAGCACGCTCAGATATTTTTTTGTCTTTTTGAGAAATTAATCACTGAGAGATGATATTGCTCACCTCTTGAAGTTCACTTCAAAAATGAGATACCTATTTTGTTCTTTTTTTAGGCCTCCTTGACTCAAATGAAAACATGGTATAAAGAGGACTGATGTGGTTTCAGGCAGTCCTCTTCATCAGCCCTATAGACTTTATACCTCTGAAGTGACCTAGTCCTAGGCCCTCTTTGCTAAGGCTGGCAAGCCGCCTTCTTCCTTATAAGAAAAAGGGTGGAAGACAACAGCATTTTGGAGAACCGATGACCTTTGTTCAAAGAGATTGCTTAAAAACACCCCGAAGTGTGAGGAAAAATTGTCTTTCTGTTTATCCTAGGGTAATGTTTTTCCATCTTTTGATTATTTAGAACTGCAGCATAAACCTAAAAGTCAGGCTCAGGAAGATTTCACAGTGATGGGGCCCCCTTTGGGCATTTCCCCATCTTTTTCTGTACATCAGTACAGTGGAAGTAAGCTCCGTCAGTGTTGGGAAAAGTAGATTTACAAATGAATTAAATAAAACCCACTTCCCTAAAAATAGTTAAAGGTACAGAATACAAATCTACATAGATTGTGGCTTGTACAAAGGTTTTTGATTTAAGAGGGCAAGTATCGGCAGAAGGAGAACCCAAAGAACACTTAAGATTATTTTTTCCCCTCAAGGTGTATGAATCTTCAGCTTAGAAGAGGGTACAGAGAGGGGCAGGCCAGACAGGCCCTGCTGTGAGTCTCTGAGATTCAACAAGGCCAAGTGCCGGGTCCTGCACCTGGGTCACAACAACCCCATGCAACGCTACAGGCTGGGGGAGGAGTGGCTGGAGAGCTGCCTGGCAGAAAAGGACCTGGGGGTGTTGGTCGACAGCCGCCTGAACATGAGCCAGCAGTGTGCCCAGGTGGCCAAGAGGGCCAATGGCATCCTGGCTTGTATCAGGAATAGTGTGGCCAGCAGGACCAGGGAGGTGATGGTGCCCCTGTACTCGGCACTGGTGAGGCCGCAGCTCGAGTCCTGTGTTCAGTTTTGGGCCCCTCACTACAAGAAGGACATGGAGGTGCTGGAGCGTGTCCAGAGAAGGGCAACGAAGTTGGTGAAGGGTCTGGAGCACAAGTCCTATGAGGAGCGGCTGAGGGAGCTGGGGTTGTTTAGCCTGGAGAAGAGGAGGCTGAGGGGAGACCTTATTGCTCTCTACAACTACCTGAAATGAGGCTGTAGCCAGGTGGGGGTCGGTCTCTTCTCCCTAGTAACAAGGGATAGGACAAGAGGAAACGGCCTCAAGCTGCGCCAGGGGAAGTTTAGGTTGGATATTAGGAAAAACTTCTTCACCAAGAAGGTAGTCAGGCACTGGAACAGGCTGCCCAGGGAAGTGGTTGAGTCTCCATCCCTGGAGGTATTTAAAAGAAGGGTAGATGTGGTGCTTGAGGACATGGTTTAGTGGTGGACTTGGCAGTGCTACGTTAACAGTTGGACTCGATGATCTTAAGGGTCTTTTCCAACCTTAATGATTCTGTGGTTCTATGATTTTTGCTTCTTACTAGTGGACAGAATTGATCTGTTTGGGTTTTTTTTTGTGGGGTTTTTTTTGTTTGTTTGTGTTTTTTTTAATTGATGACTCTTGATTTGGATCTTTCTAACATTATCTTCTATTAAATCCTCATCTATTTCTGGTTCCTGTAGGATGAGAGAATGTGGCAACTCTTGCAAATTAGGGGGGGCAGGGGGGAGTTTTGTAATGAGGTCCTGCACAAATGCACAGAGCCAACTTGGTCTTGTGCTGGAGCAAATGCATCCCTATGATGGGATACAAGGAAACACAGAGAGGACACACCTGGGATCTGGGAGAGCTTATTTCCTGGGCTGGAGCCTGTTGGGCTTGGCCTAGCCTGGTTCTGAGTGCACAACTATGCTAGAATGGAACCGTGCTCCTCCAAATCTCTGTTGTTTCAGCATATCCCCTGCCTTCCTCCTGCCCTTGACAGCGGTGAGATGGTTGTAGTTACACTCCGCCTTCCAGCAGAGCCTCCGTAAACAGTACTGTAGTCCATTAATGTTAGTCTGCCTGAAGGTGTCTTCACTTATCCTTCAGTTTTAACTGCTATAAAATGATGGCTGATTTCTCTGCTGTAGAGAACAGTAGAGCAATTAAAATCGTAGTCTCGTGTTTAAAAGGGCAAACTGATTCTCATTCTTCCCTCAAGAAAATTTCAAGCTGGAGGCACCTATTTTCCTGTTTAAAGACAGGAAATTTCGAAGTACTTGTAATTCACAACTTTGGAGGCGATTATTGTTAAATGTTCAAGAGGCACTTCAGTATGTATAGCTGAGTTCTGACTCCCATCAAATGGTTTTAATTACTTTATAATCACATGGGATCCAGGGCTTGTCTGCCGAGACAGATGTGTAATGACTCCCCTTCTGGCTTACCTCCTAAGTACAGGAGTCTATCTAAAGTATACAGCACGAGTTTTGTCAAAGAAGAAAACCCACCTTGCTGATTCAAAATTGGTCAGGACATTCTTTTTCTTTTTTCCTTTTTTTTTTTCTTTTTCCCCTCCCCACCCTGCTGCTGTAGAAGAAACAGTCCCTGTTTCAGTAAGGGTGTAACTGGTTCAGTTATTCCTCTGACAGAGTTGGCATGGACGTAGGTTGTCTGGAGTTACTCATGTTTGATAGGAAATTAATTCTGCATATGGAGTAACGGCCAATCTTAGTCACTCTGTTTTAAAGATGCAGGCAAGATAGGAAAGCCAGCTAAGGTGTTTAGAGATATGATGCGATTACTATTTGAGAGATTGTGAAGACTCTTATATTGAAAGTAGGAGAGTTAGATTTGACTAAAGTATTTAACTCGAAAGTGGTATTTGAAACTGGTTGTTCCTTTCATGTTGTGGGACAGGATGAAAGAAAGAAAGGATGGTCTCCGAAATAGCAGGCCAGTAAGAAGCAGCAGTGATTCTTTGTGTTGGTTTGTGAGGTACTAGTGCTTTTAGAAATAGTGATTGAGAAGAATTGATTAATTATCTCACTCGAGATACCATGAATTACGAATCCGTCTCCTGGTTTCATAGCCAACTTCTTGTGGTCAGGAAGCTGTCATCCTGCTTCCACCTGCTTCCAGCCCTCGCCCCTCAGGTGGGGAGAGCAATTGGCTCTCTGAAGGAGGAATATTCCTACACTGGAGAGTACCATCAAGATTGAAGTCTTCTTCCAACTGAAAGAAAGTGCAAAATGTACTTGCCGTCAGGTGTGCTGGGCGCATTCCCTCTGCAGTGTGCAGCACTAAAAACATACTTTCCCATGTGCTTAATACTTGAAACCTTTAAATAAGGGAGTCAGTGTAAAACAAGGGAAATCTAGTGCTTGTCGTTGCAAATACTTGACCCCTGAGCAGCTCGGTTTCCAGCAGTGGTGTGTGCTGTAGATAATGTGGTGCTCAGTGAAGTTGAGCAATCTGATCTGCATGTGGCAGGACATTGTGGTGGGACCTCCCGTTATTGCATGAAGCAGATTAAGTACGCTGGTGCTTAAAAGCATTGGAGCGGTAAAGCAGCATAATGAAATCCCTGCATTTTCATTATTTGTATCAGTTTCGACAGCATATATTGGGCACACGCATTAGTGTACACTCCTGTTTGGGTTTTTTAATGACTGGACAAATTATTAAAAGTATCAGCAGAAGCCAAAATGCTTTGTTCAGGCAGCAAATGAGTGTACAGTGATGTGAAAACGAATAGAAATTTTGCCTTTTTTTTTTTTTTTTGTAATAGCATATGAAATTGTTGGGCCACTGGAAATACTTTTTCGATTTTTTTTTTTTTTTTTCCAATAACAAAACCAAGATTGCAGTGGTATCAGATGTCTGGGTAATACAAATTCATTAGCACTTCCTGCTGTCTTGCTGAGAAACAGAGAAAAACAAATGTAACACCTGCTGAGAAATAGCATCTGCTTGGATATAATCTGATGCAAGTACTTTGTCTAACTTGAGAAACCTGGGAGGCTTGGATCTGCAAATGAGACTTTGAGGATTGTAACAGTGAAAGAAGAGCAGTCTCATTAAAGACTTCAACAGTTGCTTCCCTTGATAAATCTTGATATCAAAGAATATTTAAATTTCGTGTCTTAAGCATTCAGTTACCACTTACAATAATAATATAGGTTTACTTCAAAAAAAACCAAAACAACCCAAAAAAACTCTGTAGGCCTGAAATTTCATAAAAATTCATGAATACGTTACAGCACCTCTCTTGCTTTCATTCCTGAGAAATGCAACTCTTGAAATAAAAGCAAGAGCCTGCCTTTAGAAAAAAAAAACCTAAAACTATAACTGTGTGCATATTATGCAGAGGTGTAAAAAGCAAGTATTTGTCTTTCACTAACAGTATGAACTTACTGGTAACCTGAAATCCATCTTTATTGTCATTAAAGAGGGAGAGGCTTTCTATCGTCTTGATTGAGTGCAGACTGTGGGAGAGGAAGGAATATGAATTTGAAGACTTTGTATAACGCACCCATCAGTTGAACAGCGATATAGGGACTAACATGGTGCAGTGGGCTCTTCTAATACTAGTTGCTGAAACTTGCTTCTTGACTTCTGTTTCGTCCCAGTCCTAGATGCTCATTATGTTCATCCATGTGACTGTTGTAACATCTAGAGAGTGTTCTGACCCACCGCTAGTAACCTCCCTTCTCCTTCCTTTCCAAAAAGTGTGGTGAACTTAAAGAAAGAAAATTACCTCATTTATATGTGAAAATGAATCTCCTCTGCTCCAAGGTTTTATTTGAAAAAAAAAAAACCATGGCAAGCTGAAACAAAGTTTTGCTGTTTATATATGGTAATAGCAAAGCTTCAGTTTTGGTGAGTGGTTGAGTTCTTTAAATTGACGTTTGTAAAGATTTGTGTAATCTTTTTTCATTCACTTTTCTTATAAAAGCTATTAAAGACTATGAGACTGCTCAAGCCAATAGTGAAAATGACCAGCAGATTCGGGAGGGGCTAGAACGTGCCCAGAGGATGCTGAAGCAATCACAGAAGAGGGATTACTATAAAATCTTGGGAGTAAAAAGGTGAGATATTAATATCTGAGATGATGATGTAAAAGTTGGTTATTAAACCAGTACATCTGGGGCTGATCACTTGAATTTGTTCTGTTGAGTGTTGGTTCTTGTTCCTGTATCTTGCTACCTTCACTTTTCTACTGTACTGGTTTAGCAATGTTCAGCTTTTAAGTAGCATTTTGTTTACAAATCCTTTAGGAAGAATGAAAAAACAACATTGGGAAGGAAGGAAATAAATCCCTTGGCAAGAAATTCTTAGTATAGATGATCAAGAGTCAGGTGAATGAATTGGGGAAGAAATGAAGGCTAGAAAGAATTACTGAAAGCAACAAAAATAAAATTGTGGCAGATAGTATGATAGATTGGAAGAGTTTGAAAGGACTGATTGAAAGGTATCTAAAATACTTCTGCCATTAACCTTAAGAAACTAATGACTTCTCTTTCTAATGAGGACCAAACAAATGTCCAGTTCTGAACAAGTATTGGTCATCCTGTCAGTCGTGAACTAATTTGATCTCTACTCTTTGTGCTTTTTGTTACTCACCTGATTGTAAATTCTTCAGACTGGGAACTGTATTCTGCATAGTAGCTGGCAGTAGCATCTTTCCAAAGACAGTAAATGGGTGGTGAAGGAAAGAGTGAGTAATCTTTGTTTAAAGTTGCAACCTGCTTCCTCTGTTTTTTGTGTAAAGAATCTTCAGTGCCACCTGCAAAAGGTTAACTAACTCATAATTTTCCTGGTGCCCGTAATTACTGTCTCAGTGTTAAAATAAACCTGTAGATTCACTAGTGTGGCATATGAACAATTAGAAAATTTTAAGTTATCTATAATTTTATCCATCCAGAAATGCTCGGAAGCAAGAAATCATAAAAGCTTACAGAAAGCTGGCATCCCAGTGGCACCCTGATAACTTCCAGAGTGAGGAAGAAAAGAAGAAAGCAGAGAAAAAATTCATTGATATAGCAGCTGCCAAGGAAGTCCTCACTGACCCAGGTAATGATTGTTCTTATGCAGTGACTTTTGGGGGTTTTTTTAATTACATTTTTACAGTAATGTAAAAATGCAGCAAGTGTAAATCATAACAAGCATTACAGCTTCCCTTTTTCTCTTTCCCCCCCTTATCCATCTTGAGAAAGCAGTGCACTAATACTGGCATCCAGTCTGTCGCATGAAGTCAGATGTCAACCTGGAATTATTTATTGTGTTTCAGTGACTTTTGTTTAAAGTCAAAATTATTATTTCAAAGGTCTCTTTTTAGGATACCATCTTGCAGAGATTTCCGGGATTGCTTACCCCTGGAGATGCTTACTTTAAGGATGTGGGTGTCTCCTTCTACCTAAAGTTCTATTGCAAACTATATTTAGATTAACGGCACCTGAAGTACTCCAGAGAAGCCCTCAAAATTGGCTTTTGTTGTGTGTATCAAAGCCTAGACGCACTGTGCAAACAGATGCTCTGCAAACAGAGCATTTCCCTGAGAGCAGGGGACTGAGCTCTCGGTTCCTGTCGGCCTGAGGGAGAGGATGGCCTCACTGCTGGTCTGTGGCCAGGCTCCTGGGGCCGGCCCAGTCCCTGGGAGCGAGAAGCCCTGTCAGGTCTGGCTGGCTGCTGGTCAGCTCTGGAGGAGGGGAGAAAAGTGAAGAATGTGGTCACTCTCCTGGGAGACCCTGTAGTGTGGTGACTAGGACATCTGATGTCTGTCTCGCCAAGAGATGAACAGAAGGGGTTGGACCATTTAGTCTCAAGAACGTAATAAAAACCAGGGTGGTGTGGTTATCTCACCTCCTTTAAAACAAACAAACCCAAACAACAACAAGAAAAAAAACCCAAAACCCAACAACAACAACAAAAAAACAATAAAAAAACCCCTTCAACCAGAGCCATCTGTTAAGTTCTTGTCTTTAAACTGTTCCTGTGTGGTCAATGGAAAGAGAGAAGCACATAAAAGATGTAGATATCGGAGACTCCTGTTTTTATCTTCAGCTGTTCAGGGCCATCGAAGTGATAATTAGGCAGATGGGCTCAGACTTTGTTGGGGGAAGGAGGGATCTGAGTGATGAACTGCATTACAAGCACTTCTGGTCAGAAAACCTTTTTCTATGTTAATGTGATTTTTTGTTCATAATTACGAACACAAATTAGGGGATTTCTATACTGGAAGCATTTGAGATGCCGTTTACCCTGTCAACATCTCCAGGACATGTTCATCTACTTTCTCCTTGACACTGTTTCTTATGTCATGTTTACCATTCCTGTCAAACCGACTGGGCAAGAAAAGTAACACCAGTCGTAGTTGTCTTTTGTAATGCCATCTGTATTGCTTTCTGTCTCTTCTTCCTGCGATGACATTCTCTCCTTTCAATCCAGGTGTTTTTCCCAGGTCATTTTCTGGCTCTAGTGACCATGTTGGTTATGTAAAGAAAAATTATAAAGCCTCTGAATCTCTGAGCTTTGATTCGCAAGCGTATTATCATAGGGCTCTGGTGTACGGGGCCATCTTCCACATTCCTCCCCAGCTGGTCTCACGATTCTCCCCTAACTCCTTTGCTTCCCTTCTCTGCCTTGATAAAATGGGTGTCCTGAAAAAGTGCCAGGTGTTCAAAAACCCTGTGGTGTTTGCAGGCTGCTTGGAAGTTACATGCAGGTGTAAACAGCAGAGTGGTGTAGCCTGTGACTTGTCTGTGGGTCTTGGGGAAGGCTTTCAGCCTTGTCCCCGCTGGACAAAACTGCTTCAGGAACCTGCTTTCTGCTTCCAAACCGCTGTCCCCCTCTGCCTGAATGGTATGTGGAGAAGCTTGAAAACATTTGGGGCTCTGCCTGCTGACTTCTGTGCTGTTGCTGAAAGATCAATATTGGAATTTATTGATTGCGAAGAATTGGCAGGATATGGCACGGTCTGTGCTCGGACTATCCCGAGTGAGCGCAGCTGTGAGAGAATGGGTCCAATAAACTCATCAAGGACGAAACGTCCCAATTATTGGTGGGACACAGTTGGTCAAGGTGCAACTGTCCTGTCCCTGTTGCAATTCATACCTGTCCTATTGGACAGCCAGGTACTGTCTTGCCTTGTTCTAAACCGAATGACTTGCTTGAAGTTTTTTGTACGGTGTTTTCACGGAGTTACTCTTCTGTGCCAGTCTCCTGTACAGCTTTGAAAAACTCAGAGTGATTCGGTCCTACAGATGCTGCCAGTACAAGTGCTGATTGCAGCTCTCTGGCCTGGGGGGGTTCTGAGTTGGTTATTGGTTGTGAAAGATGCTTGGTGTTACTGCCCTGACTGCTGTGCCATGATTCCACCTTGGTTTTGTTTCCTTCAGAAATGAGGCGGAAGTTTGATGCGGGAGAGGACCCACTGGATGCGGAGAGTCAGCAGGGTGGGGGCAACCCTTTCCACAGGAACTGGAACACGTGGCAAGGATTCAACCCCTTTGGTTCTGGAGGAGGACCATTTACATTCAAATTTCACTTCAGTTAGAGCCAAGACTGTTTCTGGTGGCTGCTGCTCTTTTTTACTTAATTCGTTGAAAAATAAAAAGTCTCTCAGTTCAAGACCCAAAATCTTAATTTCTAATGTTGTCCTTAACCCAGAGTCTTACTGCACTAGAAGAAAGCTCCTTCTTTCCTTTTAGTATTCGGAGAGTTTGCTTTGTGGTGAACTTGACAAGCTCGTGCTGGTTGGGGGGTTTGTTACTGCCTATGTATTTGCTGTGGATATGCAGGACATGTTTATTCCTCCGGATGGAAAAAACAGTAAGAGGCTCCTTAGGACAACACTTAAACATAAATTTAGGACTCAAGTATATGCTTAAAGGTAAAGATGCATGTAAATATTTTTCTGAATCAGGGCCTAATAAACGTGGAAAGGGTAGTTACAATAGTCTCTGCGTTAACAAATTGTTAGTCGTCGTGCTCAGCAGAGTGATCCATCTCTCAGTATTCTTAAAAGGAAACCCTAGTGACCACCTGCTGTATTACTGCCGGCAGTGCCATAGGTAGGGTGAAGAGGCTGCGTGCCGAACGAGTCTGAACAGTCGCGCTGAAAGAAGATGGCTTGTAAGTAATTGTATATGAAACTGTCTCTCGCTTTATTCTTTAACCTGAAATGAATTGGGATGATTTCCTTGGCAGTAATTGTCAAATGAAAGTTTAAAAAAAAAAAAAAATATACGTGATGTTTGTCGAAAGACTTTGAGTGTGATTTGGGATGTTTAGGTATCATTTTTGAGTAGTTTGCACTTTAACAAAATACCTGCTTGAGATTTGAGCAAAAAATTGGATGTGACATTTCCCTGACTATGCAGCAATTTGTAACTTCTCTGTACATAAACTCAGAACCGATAGGGGTGGTGAGGGGAGTGTACTGCGGACTGTAGGAACACGATGTTAACTCTAGCCTTCCCCTGTAGTACAACTTCATTTCTGCCGGGTGATGCAACAGTGAGGTAATACCACGTGAAATTGTTTGAAGTAACTTTGTATTTTGTGTTACAGCCACAGCACTGCAAAAACAACTGCGGGTGTGCAAAAAGAGGGACTACCTTTCCATTAGCCAAAATATCTGGTTTATTTTTTCGATATGCACATAGCTAAAATTGGGTTAGTGTATTGATCGAACCGTGTGAATGCAATGTGAGGTATTACCGGGACTGTAGCTGCTGTGAGTGCGTAGTCTTCTCATTCTGTAACCAAATATATCGTAATTACTGATGAGTTTCAGCAGCAGCCATTTTCTTAGAGTGCAAGAATTACAGTTCATCAGTGTTTTCTTGATTGGATTTTAACTGGAAAACAATAATCAGCTGAAAGGAGTCTTCTCTCACTTCAACTCATGGCATTTGAAAGCATAAGCAGCCTCACTAAAACAAATGAAATTAGCAAATAAGGCCTTCAAGCTGAAAGTGGGGTTTTTATTACTGTAATCGGAGTTGCTATTGAAGCATAACACTTGTCTCCTGCCTCAAGTACTTCACAAACCTAATTGTGAGGCCATGTGGCTTCCTAAAATGTTTTTCAACAGCAATTTAAAGGTCAGCATTTGTGCAGCAGAAATTTGTCTTCCAGCTGAAGAGCGTACGTGGTGATTTCTAACCGTTTATAGTACAAAAACACCCCAGCAGCCTGTTAAACTCCAGTGTCGGATATTTTCCAAGTTGAGTGACTTTCCAGAAGTTTGACTTCTGCTTTTGACCTGTCTGAAAGCTTTTTTGTTTCAACTCTGTAGAAGACGCTCAGGACGCTGTTCACGCCGTTCTGGGCTGGCGTGGTTCTCGTAGGACCTCTAGGGCTCAGACATAGGAACTTGCTGCGCACTAAATCCCCTGTTACCCCGTGGTGTCAGCCGACGCGGGCAGCTCTCTGCGCATGTGCTTTTTGCTCACCGTAAGCAAGAGATGGGTAGGTAGCTTTCACGTCCAGCGGCCTCTCTCCTCCGCCCTCTGTCCCTGAGGGGGAGCCAGGCCCAGCCGCGCTGGCTGGCTGCCGGCCGGCCGGCTGCCGTACGGTGTGCCGGGTGCGCGTGTTTGTGTGCGAGCCGTCGCTCTGTATAAACACTTTTATATTGCCTTCTTCGCTACAGAAGGGGCTGGATTTACGTTAATATTGAATGACCAGTGTAAGCAATACGTCATATTTTGTACATACGGGAGTGGTGTTCAGTTCGAGGAAGTCACGGTAGATACCGCAGATGTTTGCGTGCTAGGGGAGTGCTAGAAACGTCTTTTACAGGACTTTTACAGGTGTTTAGCTTTTTTGTTCTCATCCCTCTCCCTTCTCTCTTTTAAAAGCTATAGCTGAGAAAATGGTTTCCTGGGTTTTGATTTTTATTTTTTTTTTAAAGGAAGGAATAAGATGGTCCCTCATAAGTAAATTACTCGTACAAGGCACTGATGTTAGAGCAGTGCATATTTGTTTCTCTAAAGGAATGGGCAATTCTGCCATATGCTGGAAGCAGTCAGGAACAAAAAAGATTATGTTTGTTTTGAAAAATGAATGGGAAAGGGAAAAATGCATATTAAGAAAAAAAAAAAGGCTTGAATGTAGTCAGTAGAAGGAGGAGGAGGATTAATGTGTGAATGCTGTTTGTAGATTCCTTCTGTGGAAGACAGCGTCTTGAAAACACGCAAAAAATGGCAATGGGGAATAAGGCTTTCTGGTATAAAGCAGCTGCCGATTACAAGAAGCGTTACCGCTCCGGTGCTGGTTTTACAGGAGCAGATACTGGCTCCTAGCTCTAGGGTACTTCTGAAAATACAGAAGGACAAAGTTGTGATAAAAAGAAAGCATTTACACGTCACGGATCTCCGGATACGGTGGCGCATCTCCTGATGCGACTTCAGCAGGTGGAGCGCTGGTGCCGCACTGGGTGTTCGTGGTGCGAGCCGTGTACAAGGACGCTGAATTCGCCTTTTTATTTATTAGTGGGTGTCTGTAGTGCAATAACGTTCGATAACTGAACATGGAAATAAATGTCTTGTTAGTTTGTGAACCCGGAGACGTGCATGAAGCATCGTTACAATAATTGGCCTACGTGTAGATGCAAACTTTCTCTGTTTGTTGAATTCTCTCTTTCAGTTTTAATAAACTAGTTTCCAACTTGTTCTAAAATGAAGGGGGGGGGGAGTGTATTTTACTTGATACTTGCTTAATACTGATGTATTAATAAATCAGTATTAAAACGGATTCAAAGTGAATTATAAACTTAAGAGCTCAAACTTGTGACATACGCAGAAAATGTGTCAGCTTAAACTTTTAAAAAAAAAAAAATAAAGCTTGTTATCATTTCAGTTTTCAGACCAATGTTTGGAATAAGAATTATTCTTCTGTTTGGGGCTGTGATTTGTAGGAGCTTTGCTGGAAACTAGCCAGTATAGCATAGCAGGTTAGTTGTATTTAAAAGTGCCTTATTGTAAGGTATTGTTTGCTCTGTCATACACACTTTTATCCATAAAATAATAAAAAAAATAAATGGGAGAATAATTTTTTTTTTTTTCCCTCAGCAAATCTCAAAGTAGCAGGTTTATGTTTTAAGAAGGATAAGTTAAAGCTAGCCGGAGATTTATCAAATGTTTCAAATTATAAAATGTCTTTATATAAAATCATAAATCTAAAAAGCAAGAACTGTTTTTTCTAGAACTGTGGGAATTATTTTATGGTACTTTTCACAATAAAGATATTTATGATGACAAGAAAACCCTGCAGTGTATTTGTCTGCCCTTCTTTCCTCAGCCCGCTCTCCGCGTTCGAAGTTAGAGCTGCGCAGAAACGCAGTAAAAGGCTGCGGAAACGCCGGCCTGGGGGGGCTCGATTAAAAGGTCTGGAGCGGCTAAGGCCACAGCTGTCGGGCTTTAGCAAGTAAGGCACGGAGCGGAGCGGCGTTGGGTCTCAAAACTTCAGTTTTCCTCCGCCGGGGCGGGACACAGCTGGTTGGCAGCCCCCTCTCCTCGCGGGTGGGAGGAGGATGGCGACAGCTCTTGGGTTGAAGGCAGGGGAGGAGGTTTGACAAAGCGCCCCGGGCGGGTGCCTGGCTGGGGGCAGAAGCAAATGGCAGCCGGTCTTTCTGGGTGGCGGCCTGCCCCAGGAAGGCCTCTGGGCGACGCGAGGGGAGAGGAGGAATGGCCTCCGCCCTCTCTCCTGAGGCTGGAACTTGGGGCCACCCAGCAGCTCCGGGGAGAGGAGGAGGGTGGCTGGGGCACGCGGGACGTGTGCTCGAAGTGTGGTTTCTAGGCAATGATGAAAACAACTTCTAAAGCCGGGAAACTGATTGTTTATTATTTCATTTATTTTTAATCCAGCGAATGTTCTAAGGGGGCTGACAAAAGTACCAGAACTTGGAACGCAGGTGAGAAGTTGCGGAGCCTGCAGGAGTTGCGCAGTTGTGCAGCCCTTCCAGGCCGGCGGCCAGCCGAGGAGAGCCGTAGGCAGAGCTCCTCCGCGAAGGCAGAGCCCGCGGGCGGCTGGAGCAGAAACCGCTCCCCACGGCAGGCCCTGCCCTCACGGCGCTCCGGTAGCGCTTGAACTCCGCCGGCAACTTCGCTGAAGAACGCAGCGATTCACAGGCGGTGCCACAAAGCGGCCACCGAGGGCTCAATCTACGCACCCATACAGCCCCGTCAGAAACGAAGCGGAGTCGTACCCGCGGCGTCTGTGCAGATGACAACCCTGCCTGACGTCACCCAGAGCGTGCACGCGCGCGTGAATGACCATGTGAATACGTAAGCGAGCTCCTTACCAGTCATCAAAATGTGTGTGTTATTTTCTTAACCTCTGCCTTAGAAACTGTGAATTTTTAGGAGGTCCAGCTTGGAAGCAATTGATTGTACGCGTTGGCTTGTGTGGGTATGCAGAGGTGAAGGGCATGGATGCGTACACAGCTGGTGAGAGCGAAGGGGTTGGAGTTTAAAATTACAGGGCTTGCAGCTGCCAAATGTGGGAAAGTGAACCCAGACGGCAGAAGGTGAGATGAGATTTTTGGGGATGGCTGGAAGCCAGGGCGTCTTGAATGAGGCCAGGTTTTATGTGCGATTCCTTAGTGTGGTTTCCCAGTCTCTGGAAACCTGTGGCCTGCCTGCCAGATAGGAGCACATCAAGCTTTCTTGACCTCAGAAAAGCCCAACAGTAAGAGATGCAGTTACGGTCTAGGAGAGATTCCTGAAATGGCAACTCTGCAGGGACTGGGGAAGGAGTTGCAGCCGGCGTGCTGAGTTGGTTTTTGGGTGGTTGTGTGGTCATTGCCTTTTTTTTTTTTTCTTTTTTTTTCCTTCATGCTCATAGCTGTAAGCAGAGTAAACATGTAACCAAGGAGAGGAGGGGGGAACAATGTACAGAGAGGGGAGAAGCTACAGGTAGCGTCAAAGCTGAGCAGCTCTTTGTCAGGGCTCGTCATCTTGCCAAGTTCTGCCAGTTTTCACAGCACTGGAGAGCGGTGGATCTCTGGTGTTATCTTCCTCAACGTGAAGCATTTTTCTGCGGGTGAAACATGTTTCCCTCCTGTTGTAACCGCAAGACTCAATGTGCTTTAAAGCCTGCCAGCTGCTTGCTATAGGATAGCTCATGTTAAGGGTGGTAAAGAATTGAAAACATGGTGTTGCTACACGGCACGTCCACGTGAGAGGTAAATCGTAGCAGGATGACCGCGTGCCTCTTAAGCATTTGAATGAGTAGCTAAACTCCAGGCACCACAAACACCCTTAGTAAAAAGTGTTACTGACGTGGAGAAAGAGAAGGCTTACATTTCAGAGAAGATTAATGTTACACGAAAGGAGGTGTGAGTCGACTTGACCAGGTGTCATCAGTCAGTTACAGGCTTGGGAGTGGAACTTAAAAGCAGAGTCGATCCGTCAAGTCAACTGAGAGGAACCATGTTTGAAAGCTGGCTTCTCAGAACTGAACTCGTGGGGGAAAAAAGAGCCTGCTGAAAGTGCCTTTGCTTTTAGGCCCCTTTAAGGGAGAAGTTTTGGTTGCTTCTCTTTTACCTGCACCATTCTGCCCTGAAAGGAAAGGATCTGCAAGCAAAACCGGTCTCTCAAAGACATCCATCAGCTCAGGATGCAGACGGTGCTACCAGCGCGTCTGCCGCAGCCCTTTCGCAAGGTGCAGATCTGGTTCCTGACTGCGGCGGGCAACCTCTGCCTGCTGCTCAGTCCGACGGCGCTAGGCTGGGAGACGCCGGCCTTAGGTACAGTATCCTTGGAGATAAGCACCTCAAAGGGGCAGATAAAAAGACAGACCGAGTACTTTCAGGCTTGCAATTTTAGATAATTCATCTGTATAGAACCATTATCTCTTCCAAAAGAAGAAAAAATCACTGTCTGATAATAAAAGGTCAGCAACCATGTAACTAATCACACAATTTTTATTAATGTCCTTTTCATGCATGTCTTTAGGTTTGTTTGGTTTTTTTTTAAAGTGAGTGCAGCATTGATTTATTCTGTTATTAAGCCATGAATAGAAATAAATGTGTTTAGCAGAAGGCACTTTAAAAACCGTCTACACATCTACATCTTACTGCTGTCAGAGCCCAAAATCTGGTCCAGAGTGACACGCTGATGGCTGCAACTGACGCAAGCTATTTCTGTGACATCCTCTTCAAGACTTCTGGCAATGTATGATGAGAAGCTTCATTCAAGAGAGTGAGGATTCCAAGGTAAAGAACCAAGATCTCCATCAGCAGAGAGAGATTTGGGTTCAGCAATACTGACTGTGGCTGTAACTGTGCGAGTCCTGCCTTCGGCAGAGGAATTCACAAACCACCCTGAGGCTTTCAACACGCGGTTGGCTGAGAAGCGTCAGAAGGAGCTGTTGGGAGGTTTCTCGGACATTCAGAATGAAACGGTAGCGGAGACGAGTGGTGCCTCCAGACTGTCCTCTTACAGGACAGCCTCACTGTCAGCACACCCTCTCGGGCAGTGGGAGATCTGAGGTCCTCAACCCCAAGCGTGATGCATGGATTCAAATCCCCCTGACAAGAGTGCATCTGAATGAGGCTCAGCAGATGATGAGGGGGGAAAAAAGCCATATTCACCAAATCGGTGCGAAAGTGTAAGCAAAGGGGGTAGCTTTGAGTCTCCGGCCCCCTGAAGAAGCCCTTCCATGAGAGGAGCAGGGCACAGACTCCCCACTGCTGAGGAGCCTTTCCATCGGTCTACGTTACATAGCCACCGGAGCGAACGCTTGAAGTGTGTCAGGAGCCAAGACCAGACGTCAACGATGTGGTGTACAAGGAGTATTGCCCTCATGGCAACGAAAGAGTCAATATGCCACTCTAACAGTAGCTGCTAAAAAATAGATACTAGAGAAACAGGTAACAACGAATCTTTGGGAATCTTTGGCAGCAGGCTGGCGTGAAGGTGAGTGCTTGATTTAGGAAAAAGGTTAAAAGGAAACTTACTGGTATTTTTAATACTAAAGCTCTGGCTCGTCAACAATAGTGCACCAATGTCTGGTTTGTTCATTTTCTATTAAACTTACAAGTTGATATTAAGTAGAGTAAGACCTAAAAAAGAAACTGTAATAGTAATACGAATATAAATGGTATAAACTCTTTATTCGAACAGTTCAGATTATTACTTTGCTTATTTACTGATTTGAACCAGGTTTCGGTAACACTTCTATAATCCAGGCTGCTTTGTCTTCCCTTTCACAGGGCAGAGCACACGGATTGGAAATGAGAAATAAGCTCTCGCTGCATCTCTAAGTTCTCACCCTACAGCAGGTTCCTAGTTTTGAACATTGCTGTTGCTTCCCAGCACAAACACTTTCTTGAGATTAAAAACATTTGAGGACTGGCTGCAGTTTTTTTGCCTGGGATCTATTAACCAAGCATTTAATGGTTATTGTATAATACAAAATAGGAGAACAGAACATAATTATTTTTTCTCCAGTGGCACCTTTAATAGTTTTGTACAACATATACAATTCATTGCTTTAGTATTAAAAAATATAATGATATGCTAATGAATCAAAGTGCTGCTTTAAAGAGATCTTTGAAAAGTAGTTAATATATTTGCCAGACTTCTTTTTTTTATAAACCAATACATCATTTCAAAAAAGAGCTTTCCTTCAAAATGTTATTAGGCAGGAAAAAGAAAGGCTGTAAAACATTTTTTACAAATATATACAACACTGTAGAAAACGGCATGAAGCCTCTTAAATCTTCAAAATATCTCCAGCAAATTGCATTTCTAAGAAATTATATTCTAATCATTTAAGTAATCTCAAGGAAATAGTATTTAAGGAGGTATTTCTTTACTAAAGCCTGTAGAAGTAATCCAATTTTAAAAAGAACAGGATGCTACAGATAAAATGAACAAGACATCAGTGCATAAATTATCCACTTTTTATACTACATAACAGAAGTTTCCTGCACAGATAATCATAACGGAAGAGAACTAAGGTTTCTTAAAGAACCTTTAACTTCTGGCTTAAAAAAAGGGTTTCCAATGTACGCTTCAAGCATGATAATTCCAAGACAGATCAATGTGAAATGCTGCTGCAGAGTAAAGCATCAGGATGGAAGTATAAGATTAAAAAAAAAAAAAAAAAAAAAGAAAAAACAGGAAGCAGTTGACTAATGATTTTTTTTTCCTCTGATATGGAGTATCAGTTGTTTCTTTGCTACACATTGAACTTAGAGTAATGGTGCACATACATCTACTAAATCCATTATAACTCCGTCTATATGGTATAAAAGTACCAACTTAAAGTTCTATGTTCAAATACGTTCAACTTGCTGCTGATATCCTGAAGCGATTATGTTAGAGAACAAGTGTAACAAAACAGATATTGCAGTGAAATGGGAAAGCTCAAGAGAACTGAAATTGGTATTAACTGATTATTGCTATTGGGTTACACAAGAAATAGTTCATTGGGTACTTCATACAAAGAAAATGCCCACAACAGACCTTTTTAAAATCCATATGTGACATGCTAAAACTGTTCAGAATGCATGAAGGTAATACAACAAAAAAATACATAAACATGAAAAAAAATTGAGCGTGTCTCATATTACTAAGACTTGAAAAATGTCAGCAAAGGATGATTTTAAATACTTGCTCTTACAGTAAGAAATTTTAAATAACCAACACCTGAGGACAACAACAGTACATACAAAATATGCTCCATTTTTCTTATTATTTATTCAATTTTTTCTGGTATGGAAATATTATTGTCCTGGTTTCGGCTGGGATAGAGTTAACTTAGCAACGACTGAAACATCAGTGTGTTATCAACATTATTCTCATCCTAAATCCAAAACACAGCGCTATGCCAGCTACTATGAAGAAAATTACCTCTATCCCAGCCGAAACCAGGACAATTATGCAACTCACAATGGATTCACCCACTTAGTACAAATTACCTTATCTTTTATAATTACAAGCATTTAGACTGAAAGACTGCCTTAAGCTATTCTTATAAGAATTTGTGGTCATATGCAATCTATTTTGAAACCAGCACAGCCTAAGCAACAGACTGTGTATTTAAGGTACTAGATTTCAGTTTAATAAGCAAATTTCCTACTTTCAAATATGTGTATTGCAAGAACTTTTCACTGCTATTTTTTATGGGATCAAATTACCAGTAGCCCATAAGAGCAATAGTTGTGTGAGTACATATTTAGAAAATTACAGGAGACACCACTGATAGTCAAAATTACTCAAGTATTTTATTATTTTATTTTAAATTCTAAACAGAATTATGATAATCAAAACTGAGTGGAAACAGCTTTCACATACTGACCTTCTGATACAATGTATGCTTGTTGGAGAAATCATCTTAACCAAAAAACATAATGGAATTTTATGACATACTATTTAGGTGACCAAAAGGAGCTAAGAATCAAAAATTATTCTCTTAAATTAGTAGAACTGCAGCAATCCTACATAATCAATGAAAAATGACACTCCCTGCCTTAGTAAGCTTCAACGTTGCCTTAGATTCATGTGGTCTACATTACACAAGGTATGTTTTTTATGTAGTATGTTTGCTACACTGAGATTTTTTTCTTGTGACCACAGCACTTCTCCAGGGACAAAACTATGGAGTTTTGAAAGCTATATAACCAAAATATATATATATTTTGGTATAACCAAAATCCTTTAAATACATTAGCTTACTGCGCGTAATATGCACAAAACCGTTTTTGTGTATGTATTGAATGTGTGTGTCTTCCGCCAGGCTGACGCAATATATCTTTAAAGAGTTGAAAAAACACATCATTCTTTATATTCTAAAATCCTGCAGGCAAACTGTCGTTTAGAGAAGGAAAAAAAAACCAAAGATATTAGGAAAGCTACTCTACACTGGTTAAAAAAAAAATAAATCAAGTACCTGTGGATTTCTCTCTTCTGTTTTTGTATTTAATTTAAAACTTTTTAAATAACACTGTAAATTATAAAATATTTGACTTCACATTGAAGAATGTTACAAATAGTGCCAATGTAACAGTCTTAACCTCCATTCAGTCTTTTGCAGAAGACCTTTGGGCTGTCACCATTGCTGTTTACAGGCTGTGCTAAAGTTCATCGTGCTTAAGACCTGTAACCAAAGGAAAAAAAATTATAAAAACCAATTATATAAAGACTTAATGACTAGTTTTGTAAATGTGGAGAAAGCCCCTTACTTTCTATTTACTGATCGTCAGTCAGTTCAGCAACATGAACTTCATTTTTAGAGCCTTGCTGAAAGTTGACCATAAGCTTTCACAAAG
The DNA here is from genome assembly GCF_965183815.1 of Platalea leucorodia. Classification (NCBI taxonomy): domain Eukaryota; kingdom Metazoa; phylum Chordata; class Aves; order Pelecaniformes; family Threskiornithidae; genus Platalea; species Platalea leucorodia. Next base: position 57,018,466 of record NC_138824.1, read on the forward strand.
GATAAAAACTACTAAGAATTCTTCATAATGAAAAGTGAATTTGTTCCCTGACTCAAGTCTTTTAAATATTCATCCGCTAAGTTTTTTCTTCAACCTTGAGAGCTGAGATCACCTTTTTATGTTTCGCATTACTCCAAGAAGTCAAGTCTTATTGGAAGTACTAGAAGAGTATTTTTTTTTTCTCATGCTATTTAACTAACTCAGTTTAAAACAATTTTAGTAAAAAAAAAAAAACACTAAAATCTATTTGTAAACTAGAACACCATTTATATTGTAATTTCTTTTTTTTTTCCCTAGGTACACTATATATTACCAAGTGTAGCACTGTAGGACAGTTATTATGAAAGCTGCCTGCCATATCCCGCTGTAAGATCATGTTTTCCCTTCTTTCTAACTTTGCCAATCTGTAATAATAATTGTTTACGTCAGGTGTCTACTACATCAAATTTATTTTAGTGTCTTCTGACACCACAAGTTAGGGAAACTACACCTGTTTGTCCATGACAGCATTCTGTTCATTTCTAACTTGGGAAGTTATAGCATTCCCATGTGTTGCAGCAAAGATTTGAACCAGTGCAAACGCCTGTTGCTATCCCCGTGAAACACTGCCCAAATGCGGCCATGCAATAACATATTAGAAAAGAGCAGCTCAGGAGCCCTCCCAGGACATCCTACCAACATTTCCCAGTGACTCCAGACTAGAAAGACTCCCAGTTTCTGTGTTCTCAGTTCCCCTCCCTTCTGGCCTGGGCAAGGCCGAGAAGAAAGCTGCCACCACGTCCCTGGGTTTCGGTAGCTGTCGGGTGGAGCGTACAGGGACACAGAGCTACAGGAAAGTTTATGATGGGGCCAGAGACCGAGACTGGTGGGGAAACCTGTAAACCACGGTCTGAAGACAGAGAGCACAACATGGACATCTCTGGAGAGGATGAGTAAAACCTGAAAGGAGGGGAGCGCAAGTAGCCAGGCGCAGAGACCACAGCTGCAAATCCGGGCAGCATGGAGAAGGTGAAGGAGACTGTTCTGCTCAGTCAGGTGCAAAAAGGCCCTGAGTAGATAAGCCCAGAGTGAGAGATGCTGAGGCAAACAACACTTGCCGAACTGGCAGATTTCAGCTATAACATTTATCTCGATGGTTCAGTGTTTGGCAGTTCTTATTTTTGGAGAGAAGGAGGTTTTTAACCTTACTTGGGTATTTTTATGTACAGCTTTTGTCCTTTATTTTTTAAATCTCTCACATTTTATACTTTGAATATGCACTGCCTTGATAGGATTAAGAAGCTAGAAGAGCAATGCAAAATAAAAAAAAAAAATCATGCTAGAAAATTAAACAGCAAGCAGCTTTCAAGCAAATCTCAGGTAAGAAGAGATAAGTGAGGGATACCTTACTACTGAATTAATATAGGTGATTGACACTGAGGACTCAAATTATTGAAAAAGTTTTTGTGAACTAATGAATTAATACAGACTTAGTAACCTACTGCTTAACAGACTACACTGAATTAAAAGGCATTAGCTTTAGATTCTCTAAGTGAGGTCTAAGCTAATGTATTTAATATTTGTGTCTCAAATCATGTGGAACAGTTGGTTGTGTTTGAACTCTAAGAATAGGGGTCTGCTAACAGTTTTCTTGGAGATTTTGGCATGAAACAAAAGATTTTATCCTCTTAGTGTAACTCCTATGTAAAGAAGCATCATGCGACTCTTAAAACCCACACAATTTCTCTAGAGCGGGGAAAATTACACAAATACAATACTTGTGCCTACTGACCCCAATCTTAATTTCAACCATATTAATATTTATTTTAAAGAGTTAACAGATGAATATGCATGTAAATTACCTTTTTGAAAGAACAATGTTAGATTTTTCTTCTCTTTTTCAATTTGCTGTATTAACTGTCGTATCTCAGAGTCATAGTCAACCCATTCGGGAACTATCCGAGCAGCAGCCTTTAATTTTGGTTCTTTGGTTTGGGGATTGTTGCACTGAAAGTTTAAAAGATACCAGATGTAAACAAAGTAAATGTGAAAATGTCACCTCTCTAAGGAACTTTAAGTGATCTCCCCCTTGACATCACTAAAAATAAACAGCAGAACACCAAACATGTATTATTGTTAAAAACTAGCTATGTAATCATTTGTTGACTGGGACAATAATCTGAATGTTTCAAAATGGTCTACAATTATTTCAAAGTGAAAACTAAGTAAGTTTAACATCAGACAGAAAATACTCAACAGCAAATCATGAATCTTGACAAGGGATTTAGAGAATATTACCAACTTAATATTTTGCAGAGAACTGCTATTTACCGTACATTCTAGTCACCATACCATTTGAATATCTGGCTAAAATTCTCGTATTTTATAAATGGGGCCATCTCTCAGCAGCTCACAGAAATATCTCCACTCTCTAACATAGTTCCTTGCCCTAAATTATTTCATACCCAAAATAACTTTGTCAGCATTTACAATTTCATTGAAGGACACTGTGCAAGGTCATTTACCTTGACATTAAAAAAAAAAAAACCAAAAACAAAAACACCACACAAAACAAGTTGTAAATAAGCCCTGTTTAAATTATTTAAAACATTTTATTGTAAATCCTTTTATTTTCTGCTGACTATATGGATAGCAGAGGCATAGCTAGCACAAGACGACTAATATTTAAACAAAGTTACACAGGGAGATGTAAGATACACATTACCATTTGAAATTAAATCTGATATGTTTTTTATTAAGTTTGTGATGCTTCCTCTAGTGTTGTCTAGAAAATACATTGATTAGTTCCATAAAATAAGTGAAAATCATAATAAAAAGTGATACATGATCATGGGGATTGAAAGAAGGTCTAGTAACTTAATTTCAGTCTTTCTTGAATAGAGAGTACCCATGTTTAGCGCACAAAACCCCTTATTTTAACAACTATAAAGACACAAAGAAAACAAAACTATTTACATAATGAATATTCGCACCAGATTCCAACTGTCTGTTTTTCTTCAGAATTATGGCTCTGAAGTATCACTCACACTGCATGGGCGTTGTCAAAAAATGAGTATGGCAGAAAAATGGGATGGGGGTAATAATGACAGAGAAGAACATTTTCTCTCTCTGTTTCAATTCCCAAAGACAGACATTTTCTTCTTTCTAAATGTGAATAGTCTCCTCAGCATTATGCTTTTTAAGCTCTGCTTTATCTCCAGTTTATCGTGGTGAAATGGACAGAGAAAACCCTGATAACATTAATCCTCTACACAGCAGATTCTGGAGGAACCAATACCTGAACAGTTAGCAGTACTTCATTAGAGGTCCACTAACCTTGCTGAATATGGAAGCAAGATAAGGAAAATATATGTACAGGTGTGAAAACCCCTGATCCTATCCAGTTACAGACAGCAACACTTAATTTTCAGGTACAGTTTTCAGCTTCAGCATAAGGAAACCTGGGACGGAGAAGCGGGAGAGGTCTCGGAGGAGAGGAGAAAAGTTGCTGTGTTGTAGGGAACAGGAAGTAGCGTTCCAGTGCCCTCCAGCACGGCTGCCTCCATGACATCGCATACGCGTATCTCAAAAGCCACAGAAATTATAACAAAGCTTTTAATCTATAAAACTAATTTAACTCAAAAATCAACTCACCAAGTCTATTGTTTTAGCTTTTTTCTTGGATTCATCATCACACCAGGTTTCACACCAAAGCCATTCCTGAGGGAGAGACTTAATAGCTACTTGATGAATCATATTATTGGGAAGATCCTGTACAAATTTTGTAAAATCAGAAGTTAGCATTGCATTTAATGTAACTTGTTATCAGGCAATTACTTAAAAGTAGAGTATCTTAGCCTATTACCGTTTCTTCAAATTGTTCTTACGTTTCCTTCTAAGTGCTCACCTCGTTCTTTTTCAAGTAGGTTCAGAACTTAGTCATGGTCATTTTGATGGCCAATTCCACCTCTCATTTCTCAAGCAATTTTTTCTTGTACTCAATGTCTTTCCTTCCTTAGCTTCACAAAAGCAATACTACTGTCTGATACTTATGGTTCAGATACTGCATGTTGTACTATAACTGCTACTGAGCAGAATTACACTGTGTGAAATTATTAAAGCAAAACTTAACCATCTTGCCTTTCCTCAAATTTGCAAAAAAAAGCTCAAAAGCATATAATCCAGGATTACGCCACTACTCTAAATTTAGCCGCCTTCTAGAAAAATGGATTCCGGAAACACAAGCATGAAAAGGAAAAGCTATTAAACTGCTATTTTGGCTATCTTCCTTACTTCACTTAAAATGTCGTGGTTTGGGGTTTTTTTTGTTAACCTTTATTATATAGTCAAGTACACTCATCATGAAAACTCTGAATCAATATCTTGCTGAATGTAGGGAACGGCATTTACAAATGAGAAAAACCTCAGGTGGTCATACATTGCATGTACTCTGGCCATAGTTAAAAATAACAGGTGTCACTGGTAGATCCATTCGTAAGCTCCTTCACATGTGCAACCCCTACGTTATATTTAAAAAATAAATGTCAGTACTCAAATAAGTATTAGTCACATCTTATTTTGCCAATTCACATTGCTAAATGTGACAGAATAAAATAGCACATATAGCTGCATTATGAAAGGCATATAACTTAATTCAAATATAGACATTAGTACATGAAAATTACATCAAATATAAGTATACTGAGAATCAAGACATTCAACATTAAATTAAATGCTTTATTTTTTGAAAAATTTCAATTCTATGAATTTTTGGAAGATAAAATAAATGGTTTATCACCATCTCCATTTCAAGATAAAAGAGATGATAGTGGTTTTCTGTTGTGGCTCTCTGACTTTCTGAAATCACAATTCCTGAGTTACTACAGTAACTCTCAAAGAAGTGGTGAATTTACAAATTGCTATATGGAGTAGAAAGCAGACAGACAACTGCTAGTTCCAGGATTTAAAGTAAATAGAAGAAAATAATTTAAAAAAAAAAAAAATCTAAACAAAAAGTTGCTTATGTTTTCAGAACAAAGTGATTTATCCTCAAAACCACTAAAACACCTCTGGAAGATCAAAGCTGAAAAATATTAACGAATCAGAAAAATAAATGAACAAGAACAGATTGTTTTTAGTGTCAGTGCTAAAATTCTTGTTCATTCAAAATATGTAAACTGCTGAAATGAAATCTTCTAGACTTTCACAAACAACATTTAAAAGTTATTCTTCAATTTGATTTACAATACAACTGTTTTCACATTTAGTCAGATAACCTACACAATTTTAAAGGGGGACTCAACTACAGCAGCATCTTTATTAGAAAATAAAACCTCTAGTTTAAAATATAAAACCATTTCCTCGTAGTAAAAGATTTTACTCTTATATTCCTTTCTGCTAATTTAATTAAGTAAAGAAAAAGACGGTTAATTACCTAGTTTTTAATGAACTGGTATTAGTATAAATATTGGTATTAGTCTAAGTATTTGTTTTGTCATCTTTACATAAACATTTCCATGCTTCTCTTTAAAAAGAGCAATTAAATAGGCTCTACTAGAAAACTAGTTTTTATCATGTGTCATTTTTCTCCCTAGGAGTTCTTTACTTACTATTCTTGGCATTTAAAATTACCTTTTTTTCCACACCATCTACTTCTATTTTGCAGTTTATATTAGTATAACCTTAACTACCACCCATGAAGGTAGCAGTGCTCGCAGATTAGCGAAGAGCTGAGATTGCTTCTTCTTTGAGAAGGGCAGTAAGCACTCCAGACAGATATTTAAAATAAAAATAAAAATAAAAAAAAATTATCATAATGCATCGTATCAGTAGATAAAACCTCTCCAGGACTCTTGTAAAATATTGCACTGTCGTTTCTATTTCTAGGAACGATGCTGGATTTGGTGTAAGTAGCACCAATGAAGACAAAGTGATTCCTGTCAATACAGTCAGAAATCAGATTACTATGAAAATATTACTTTGAAATATTTCCCTTTCCAAAGTCATTCCAATTCCATTCTGCCAAGATTTAGCTACCTTAATGTCTGCTCTCAGCACTAATGTGCTGAGGGAAGGGTATTTGATACTAAGTGGCTTTTGATTTGATCCAACAGATTTAGAAGAGATATATGCTATGAATGCTGTCACTGAAAATAGGAGAATCTCAAAATTGAAAGATACACATTATTAATATTCTGAGAACATTAGATAAAACTAATGACTATTTCTCAGAAGCAGCATTATGGTGGAAGCCCTGTAACCAGCTTCCAAATCTTTAAGGTCTTTCTGAAAGACACCTTACACATATGGGTAAGACTACGTTTGAAAAACACAGCTAATCACATCAGGGCTCTCTAAGTGTGCGATACAGAGCCAACAATTCATTCTGTTGTCCAGAAAAGAGAGGTAAAATCTGACTATTGCTGTTATATCAGTCTTTTGCTCTTAACAGTCATAGCTTAAGGCTGCTCCAACTCCTTGTGTCCAGTCTAGTTTGAGTTTGTAGTGTGGCTGTACTTCCACTTTTCTTTGTCTAGTATCAAAGGAACTACTACTTTCAGTTTTTAATTTTATTTCTGGAAAAAATGTAAGTGGCAGTAAGGTACTTAGGTACGAGAGAGAGAGAGACTCGCTTGCAGAGTAAGGGGGTGGAATGCAGGCATTGAGAGATGTGGGCTTTGCTACTCTAGGATCCCTTTACTGCTATAGGCAGGCAACAAACCTTTTGTGCTTTAGTAATTCCACAAGGAAAATTACAAAAGCAGGGACAAATCTCACTTAAGCCTTCTGAAGTTCACCCAAAGAGATACATGAATAAAATTATTATTTACTCGGGCAGAGATTGGATGAGCTGTATTATCAATCTTCTGCTGAGTTAAAGAGCCTCTACTACAGAAGAAAAGAATAAATTTGAGTACGTTCTGTACATCTGGAATCTACTTACATGCTTGTGATTTGCACCTTGACTCACCCCACCTAGCTTTAAAAATTGGTGGAGTTATGTAAATGAAGACTACAGTCACCCCAGGGTGACCATGTACAGCAACTGCTAGAGTGCATTAGCAGTTAGCTTACAAAAATTAAATTTACATTAATAGAAAAAAGGAAGAAAGGAGGAAAAGAGCTTGTTAAATAAGAATATAATTACCATTATCAGAATATAGGATTATCATTAGAGAAACACAAATGTATATAGAACATCTACAAATAAAGGACAGCAGTGCAATACATCTGTCCTCTATGCTGTGTTGTCCCCTTTTTTCATATTAAACAATTACTTAAAGTAATAATAATTTGGTTTTCTGAACTGTGCTCAAATGCCCACCTGAAAATTTGCTAGAACATCAGTAAAGGGCAAATAGTTTCAGAGTTACACAACATATATAGAGAGATACAAAATAATACCGTGTATATTAAGAAAGATAAAGAAAATGAAACCTAAATTGCTTAAACCCATATATACCTGATCTAGATTTGACAGACTGTTTGGATCTTGACTAAGAGCCTGGTACTGGCCCCGAAGCCTATCTCCTGCTGCAATCTTTCTGAACTTCTTAAGATCCACAACATATAAGGCACTACAAAGATAAAAAAAAAAAAAAAAAAAAAAAAAAAAGAATTAAGACTTGTGGAGTTTCACCTTCTTTTTGGTAACATTAATAAAAGTAACAAGAAACCAAAAAATGTTCCCATCCTAAAGGAGTATTTTTTTTTAATTAAGTAGCTGAAGCTACAATAAAAAGTGAAATCAATGTGTCATTGGCATTCATGCCTTTTTCATCTCTTGCTGAGAATGATTACAGGGCAATTGCTTTTGAATGCCTCAGTGATCAATACCAAGACCCAGATTTTAATCAAATTCACGAACTGCACAAAAATATGTACAGAGTTATCCTACCTAATATGGTATTTCCTTTTCCCAAGATGTGATGCCCAGTATCCTGATTTCCAGAAACGGTATCCATCCATTTCTTTACGGCTGTCACAGAAAGGTGTGTATCCATAGGGAGCTCCATTTAGATCTAGATCTTGGAGTTCTTTTAGGTCACTTCTCACAATCTAAAGAAAAAATCAAAATATATTTATTTTTATAATTTAATACTGTATTTAAGGTGTGCATATGAGGGTAGTTATGGCAGCAAGCTTCCTAAGTTTGATTTTAATTTTTAAAAAACCTGAGACACTACAACAGTGGAGTATAGATAAAGTATTCTATTGGAATGACATTTACCAAATTATTGTTCTAGGAAAAAAAAAAAAAAAAGTGTTTATTCTGTGGCCATCTGTGGAACACATTTAATAAGTAAATTAAATAAAACAAGCAAAGTATTTTTAATTTAGAGACCAGTGTTTCCGGTTGCCCAATATTAAACTCCTTCACGCAGGACTATAACTTTCACAATCTACTGAACATCTCCCTTCTAAAAAATCCTTCCTATTTGTTATATTAGCTTGGGCACTCCAAAGTTAATGCATCATTAATGAATCTTTGTATCTAGTAACAATGTACTTTTAAAAATAGGTTATAAAGATATTTTACAAATATCCTTTATTTACTTATCAATCATTCTTCCATCAAACCCCACTAATCTAATTTATCAGTGGTAAAAAAGTTTTAGCTGTTTCTAAGTACAGAGACAATCCTTAGAGTAGTTAGGACAGACAACCAGTACTACTACCGTATCCAGATGAAATTGCAGAAAGTTGCAGTCTGCATTGCTACATCTAAATTTAACTTACTCTCAAGCTTCAGAAAAGGACGAAGATACATAATATTTGTTCTGAGGTTTTTAATAAGCATGTCATAGACTCTTCAATGCTGTTTGAGACAGCACGTTACCTTTCAGTATATTATACAATATTCATTTCTGAGTGAAAGACTGCATACAAATTTAAGAAAAACAGAGACAGGATTAATCTTCAAAAAATTCAGCCATCTGGAAGTTGTTCAAATGGTCCAAACTAATCACCGCAGACTCCTTCCCATAGTGAGTGGCAAAGTCCTCTCATAATCAGCCCAGAGACTGATCACTCGAATATGCTTTAAGATTGCCCCTACCTCTCCAGGTGCCTTTCTCTCACCACAGGCAATTTAGGGCAACTCAGTGTAGTGAGACTTAATTTTTGCATGACTAGAGACAAGTGAAATCATGGCATTTCACGTTCTGCAACACCACTGGTTCTGCTTGTACAACTGCAGTAGTCTTACGAGACCAACATCTGAATAAAATGGCCACAGAGAATGAAACTGGATCAATTCAAGCCAAAATGAATTCCGCATACATTTATACAGCACTATTTTTTCTTACCTGGTCAGCATCGACAAATATTATTTTATCCACAGCCAAAGGGAAAAGAACATCCAAAAAAAGAATTTTGTAGCCCCAGATAATTCTTTGTTTTTCTGTCTGTTGATAAAGCCAGCGGGGCCACTTATACTGTACTAACTCATACTTGAAGCCATACTTTTTAGCCATGTGAGGCATAACATCCTAGAAGAACAAAAAAAAATATTAGCTGCACAGGTATGTGACACACAAGGACTCAGAAGGAAAAAGAGGGAAAGCTGAAACACAGTTGCAGCTGTGTTAGCCTTACTGTCTACACAAATTATTATTTAAAAAGGTTTCTTGAGTTCTAGCAGTATCCTCAGCTACGTAAATATAAAAAGCATTTCTTTCAAGCTCTTGGAGACTATCAGAAGATAATAGAATATTCTATAATATAACTGGGCTTTGGGTTCCAGAAAAGAAGAACCTTACACATGACACTTAAAACTATTATTTAATGCATTCAGAGATCACTTCCAAGTGTGAAAATTTAATTTGAATGATATAATTACTCAATTGTAATTAAAAAAAAAAAAAAACCAAACAAAAAACAACTTAAAATTTTTAAGAAAAAATAATAAAAGGAAGAACATTTGTCCTACCTTAAATGTTGGGGAGAGATAGTTTTTCAGAAACCAAAATTTAACTGGTGTTTTTGTATGACGTAGGACAGAAAGCATCATAATTCTGTGGAAATATAAGTCTATAATAAACAAACGAATACACAGAGGTCATTAAATTTCAACTGCACCTAGAAGGTGCTAAAATTTTCTAATTATAATTTTCTTTAACCCAGTTTAAGCAGAAATTTCTGTCTATTTCTAATTAAAAGCCTTAAAGAGCATGCGTTCAAGACCACTTTGAGATGGATTTATTCAATCCCGATCAGCTAAGCAATATTAGAAGGAACAATTTCAAAAGTGGATCTGCTAACAAGTTTTATTCTAAGAGAGGTGCCTGACAAAATTAGAATAATGATTAATACCGTATATTAACTTGGCTACTGAGATAACTTATTTTAGAAATATACTGGTTGAGTTTAATAGGTTGCTGAAATGAAAAACAGTGGAAAAGAGAAAGCATAGTTCAAGTAAAGATCTTCTTCAAAAAACCCTTGATAACTGTAAAAATCACTATTTTGGGTTCAATTTTTTTTTCACTATTGTGGCATTTGTTTGGTGTAACCCGACAGATAAGCAATGTCTTACAACCTTACAAGAGGTCAAGTCTGCCTTAAAAATCAAGAAACAATAAACCTTAAGGTAAAGAAGCATGTAGAATGTTTTAAAATTGTTTTTTGTCTCTTTTAAAATAAACAAGTCTTTCCCTTTATGAAGGTTGTTGTAGGTTCAAGGAAAGAAACACAGATGTTCAAACTGTGTCAGACTACTAAGAAATAAAAATCAATATATACAAAATACTGCCTTCCAAATAAATATGCATGAAAGAATTGCAAAATTCCATTTTAGGATAGGAAAATCACTAAATCTGACACCTGTAGACAAGTACTCAAAGAAATCAGAAGAGTAACAGAGATGGTTGTGAACAGATTGGGCAATACTGTAAGAATTCCTTCAAAGCAATCATTGCTTATTGAATGAACTCTGAGGTGAGTATGGCCATATGTGCATATAGTAGTATCTATAGTTTGGACTAAACGTGAATAGATACAACTCTAACGAAGTCACTGCTGTTATGTCTTTATAAAGAGAGGCTGAACTTCATCCTTTATGTTCACACTTCGCACATGCACTTGTGAAAGACATGGAGAACATTTTTCTTTCTTCAAAGAATAATGGTAATTTTGAACATCTATACGTTGAATCACTTTGTTCTCAAAGATTAATTTGGTCCTCACTGTATAAAACTTTTCTATGTTTTAACAATTTATTCTTTACACCTTGTCAAAAAAGTCAGTTTCTTTAAGCTCCTTAATTTTAGGATGAATGTTTACAGTACGCCTATGAAATTCTCATTTCCCTTTTACCTTTCCTTACCGTAAAAAACGTTCATATAAATGGCCTGAAGCAACTGAAAAAATGTTAAGAATATCGCTTTTCTTTTCCTTCTCTTCTGTTGGAATTTCTTCTGAAAATCTAAGAAAAGAACACCAAATTATTATGTAAAGTATACATTCAGCAGAAAAAAAAATACTACCCTATTACCATTAAGCTTGCAAAGAATCAAAAGTAAGAAAAATACATAAAAGAAATACTCATCCTACAGTAACTGAGTACACTTATATTCTACTCCTACTGCACATGCCTATGATACCAAAATCTTTTGGGAGCAACACCTCATACCCAGTCACTCAGGACAAACAATGGCACAACTGCAGTTTCCAATATTTTCAATCAAACAGAACCCAAATTTGGCAGGAACTCCATGTTTTCTCAGTGCAAAAATCAGAAATACACACAGCCAAAATATCTAGAGAACTGGTTATTTTTTAAATCTGTAACAGTTATTTTTCAAGCTTCATTTGCGTGCATCCTACATCACAAGAACCAATGCATATTCTTGAGGTGAGGGGTGTCTGCATAGCCCCACAGGAGCTGAATGTATACTCTAAAATACAGACTGAACATAATATAAAGATGGCCACACCAGGCCAAACGACATAATTAGCCCAGTAGCTTACCAACAGCAAATGACAAGGCCGAGGAGTAGCAGCCTTTTGCAGAATACTCTCATAACATTCAGTGGTCTGTGGTGCTGGGATTTCCTGAGTGTTTTTCATAATACTTACTGAATTCTTCCTTAAATTCATCCAGTTACTCTCCCTATAAGCTACCCTAGATCTTTGAGGTACATTGTCCAGAGGTTTTCTGTTTCTGCTGCACAGCATTCTTTGCTTGCTTTGAATACCAAAGTCTACCAGCATTGGTTTTTTTAATCATGTATGCCTTCCAGCGCAAACAGCTAGGGGATGGTGGCTGCAGTCTCCCTCAGAGGACTGCTTCATGGATCTCAGAACTGCAAAGGCTGCCTTAACCAAATTCATTACAGTAAGGCTTGATATTGTTGGAGAGTCACCTCAATAGTTTTTTTTTTTTTTTGAGGTGAGTCACTCTTCACACACTTAGATTGTATGAGTCACTCCTATCGACTTTTCTTCTAGTTAGATCCCTTTCAATAGTATACTTTAAAAAAGCATAAAAATAAGTATCCCTCATAATCTTTAAGAACAAATGAGACAAGTCTCATATCTCCAACATATTTGAAAGAATTCACACCACTCCACTAACACAAAGCTGAAATCTCAGAAGGCTGCAGTGTGTTTAAGTGGTGTGAATAATCTTTTGAGAAACCCATGTTCTTTTCACTCAGCCATGGTACGAGGAGATAGCATAGTCCTACCAGATCAGAACTACAGCAAATGCAAAAGAAAGGGACATCACTGGAGTGGCACTGACTGCATGGTGTGACATCTCTGAAGAAGACAACCCCCCAACTAGCACTGAGTTCTCACAGGCTAAATAGACTGCAGCTCAGTCCCAAGCAGACTGTCTTCTGTCTTTCTGACTTTCTGTCCCATTTCTTATACTTAGTGATAGCAGGATTGAAAGAATGTCAAGCTCTTTATAATGTAACCATCACCACGTGTGACTGCACAGACAGATATGAAAAAGAAAATCAGGTTTTGATGCAAGGAATGTGAAAATATTGATTATGCAAAGCTTTACAGAAGGCAGAGATCTTCTGAATGGAACAAACTGCTGTGAAGATGGCTGGGTTAACCTGTAAGGCCACAGGGGAAAAGCAGTCAGTTGGCAAAGGCCAGTTCTGTTATGGGTGATGTGGTATGCACACGTGTCCTGTGTCAGAAAACACAAGGATTCCTGTAATGAACAGTGTGCTGGCAGGATATACTTTTCATTCTGGGATATCAAAGAGGAAGGTTATTTGACAAGTTCCTAGAAAGGAAGAAGCTGACAGACAAGTGGCAGGCCTCAAATCATGCCCCTGAGCCACAACCTTGAATCAACGGGAAGAGCAAATAATAAACTTTATTGGGTGAGAGGCTTCAACAGCCCAGCCAAGCTCTGTACCTGATGCACGCTGGTGAACCAACCCACTGTGAAAAAAAGACTACACCCAGAAGATCATAAGATCTCTGGCCTTGTAACCTTCCTAGAGGGATCTCAGATTTTGACCACTGCGCATACATCCTTTCATGCAGCCAATTAGAAGTGGGAAGCTTGAAGACAATGAAAAATTCCTTCAGCTAACGTCATTCTGCAAAAGAGGCCACCTTTGTGCAGAAGTGTGGGTCCACTTCCCTGACCTGTAGCTTCAGGAAGAAATTTTTCAGAGTTGTAACATAGTAGTCTGGAAGGCTTTCTGAACCTAGTCAATATTGTAACAATATCATTTATCATCTGTGGATAAATGGTGATAAACATAAAATCAGCAACAGAAACTCAATAAAATGTCTAGGTACTTAAGATACAAGAAGCCTTGCCAGGAGAGATGATAAGGCTGAAACAGACACCAGTCCTGGATCTACCAAGACACATGTGTGCTGAGGATTAATTGGGGTCCACTGTTTACTAGATAAAGTAGAACTGCTATGCCTTTTCTTTATCTTCTTTAAGAGTCTTTGTGACTGACAACCATTGCCAAGGCTACTGAAAATGGAGGAAAACCTTTTTTGAGTCTCGCAGCAGTCGTTTGGGACCAGAAAGTCTTTAGGGTATGGAGAAAATAGTGATGAAAAAGCCATTCTCCTTAAATCCCTCATACTGACATTAGCCCTATCTTACTAGCTGAATTACAGTGCAAAGATGTTCTCCTGAGCAATGGAGGAATCAGACTTTACCTTGATAGTAATTCTTGAATGTTTAAATTTACTTACGGACAAAGCTACTGCAATTTCTTTTTTCTTTCAGGGCAAAGAGATCTATGATTACTTGGATTAAGTTGTTTACACAGTCAAGTCATTAACCCTAAATTACCTTCAGTTCTTTGCCTTTGCAATTACACAGCCATGAGAGCTTAGCACTTGGTAGCATACTGCAGAAACCACCTTTGCTGGAAATCAGACTTTCTGAGAGCAAACATGAGTGTTTCCTACAAAGTGGATGGAGTCCAGTAGGGAAACAATGTATTGCAAATTAAGTCATCCCCCCCCGCCCCGCAACAGCCTTGAAGATCCAGAAGAGGAATTATCATCACCTTGAAAGGGTGGATGAATTTATTGTGTTGCCAGCATTCCAGATTAAAGACCCAAGCTCATTCTTCTTTGATATTAATAAATATTGAGAACAAATAATTCATCAAATCATTGGGAATTCAGTAAGTACTTTTGACAGCACCCCAATTTTCATGCTTGAGAACATTATCTTTTTGAGATGTTTCTTGTGAAAAAGGTCTCTGAAGTCTTACAAGGAAAGAATGCCCAGGGAGCATCCAGGCCACTGCTTCTAAAATACATTGGTCAAAGGTCATCTGACTGAAATGCTCTCGAAAGGACAATTAACATGTCTTGGAAAATGATACAACACCCCATGTTCTTAACCACAGCACAGATATACTAGTCTGTTAAAAATAAAAAAAACTAAAATTATTTTTCTAAGCAAAGATGAAACATCTTTTTTTGCCCTTATCTCATTCTCCAAAATGATATAGGTATTTCACAGGAACTTGTATCTTATAAAAACTAAATTCAAATAAAAAAAAAAAAAAAAATCAACCTGAACCACACACCATCCACAGACAACATAATTATGAGCAACTGAAAACAAAGTTTTACAATGGTATACGGCAAATTAGAAATACTAGAATGCTATAAGCTTTACATTTGGGGCTAGAGACATTTATTATAATTCTTTCTAGAACTTTAGAAAGTAAACTTTAAAGTAAAAGGCATTTTATTGACAAATACAAAAACACTTCTTGAGCTTTCATAAATTACATCTAGCAGCAGACAAGCAGCATCATAGCCTGCTTTTTAATGTTCAGATTGATACATCTGAGTACCACATTACTTGCTGGGATTTTCACATTAAGATTGATTCCCTGCCACAACAAAATAAAAATAATGCCAATGGAGAAAATGAACAGGAACTAGAAATGCAAAGGAGGGATTAAAAAAGGAAATAAATAAATGAGATGTACAAGACGTTAGAGCTTGTCTTTCCCCTGTTTTTATTTATATTATAAATCCCTTGGGAAGCCTTTTTACATATTTGTATCTCTATTTAAGAAACACTGTATCTCTAACTAAGAAACACTTACGCTATGAGTAATAATAAACATGTCCTGGCACAGTTAAAGTATAAGCAAATTATGCATTACCTTGTAACTGATTTCCGATTTCCTTTTTTTCCTGTTGTTCCATCAGCAAGGAGATCTTCATTCATTTTATCAGGCTTTTTCTGTACCTAGTCATTAAAATAAATGTGTTTTTGTAACTTGGGAAGTTAGTTGATAATAATTACTACTTCAATTGCAATATCTAACTATCGTGTACTTACTGGCTAGAGCTGGACCATCTTACCAATTTCTATTTCAGTAAAATACCTACTGAACTGCATTAAAACTGAACAGTAAAAATGTCATTTCATACTTTTAAACTATGTACAGAACTTACTGTAGTAAGAAGAAAAGTAATCAATTATGAAAAATTAAATGGTGATTAATAAATCAAACAGCATGTTCAAGCCCTCTGTACTTCTTTATGCAAAGAGTAACTAAAAGTGTAGGAAATCATAACTCATTTTCTTCCCTCACGAGTTTGTGGTCCAGCCATTAGCTGGCAGAAGGCAGCTAGCAGGGAGTCGCACGACACCTGGAACTTACCTGAAAGGAAACTGTGCTTCTCATAAGCCCTTCACAAGGAGAAAGCAACAAATCTGTCGCTGAAACATAAGCTCTCCCATCCAGCTTAAGCAATTTCTGCTGTCTTACCCAGATGCTTAATAAAGGCTCCAAATTAATTTTGTTTGCTGACCTTAATTTCCTTGATTAAAAGAAACTTAATGGCTTTTGAAACCCAAATAGCTTCTAAAACACTAAATGTTTGAACATATTCAATTCTAACCATATTAACGTCATGTTTATACTGTCAAGCTAATGCTTACAGTTTTCTGTTCACACTACATCATGTGTCTTTTTAGCTAATGCTTCTGAAACCACATCCTAGGTATTGCTGAAGTGATTTAGCAGTTCAACCGAATGACAGAGCTTACATATTCTAGTTATAAGCTTAATACACACCATCTTTCACATAGAATAATTTTCCTATTTTGACTCAAATGGCACCCTTTTACCCCTTCTCTGTGGTTTAAAGGCAGGCTCATCATGCTCCAGAGAGCTATGCGTTTTCTCCACGTTCTGGAAATTTTCAGTTACAGGACTGGGGAAGAGACTCATACATGTGGTTTTAAAAATTCCTTTTGTACTTATGTTTACATTGTTCTCTCTCCTTCTCAATGGCTAAAATTAGGATACAATATACCAAGTACACCTATACAAAATGTTATTTACAAAATAGTGGAAAACATATAATACTATGAGGTTCTTTCTCCTTAACATAACTCATGTTTCATTATCTCTTTTTGATACATCTTTAAGAATGAAACCAACATAATTTCATTTACACAAATTTGGTAGCTTAAGCTTAGGGTAGAATTCAACATACCTAATTTTAACTTCCACTCTGGTATCCAGACTTCATGTAAAATCCCTCCCCAGTCACAGGAGAGAACTGTATGTCTCAAGAGGTGGTCATCCCCTTGGTTTAAATACATATGCGAGCTGGGACGAGCAGTCCTTTGGACTGTCTTTGTCATTCTACTAAGCAGAGAGGGAGTTTAAGGCACCTAGACTACACTCTTAGACACCTTAAGGTAGATGAGATAAATCCTATATCAATGTTACACACACGGATGTATTATTTTAACAGCTATTTAACAATCTCCCATGCAATTAGTATAACCTGATTGGATCAAATTAACTACATTAATTTGCGCACCCTTCTCTATTTAATTATACAGAATCTAAATTATATATTTCAGTACACATCTTCCAATTAAATATAGCCTAAGACACGTAAGCATGAATCATATTTCATATAAGGAAATACTGCAGACAAAAAAAGGTATCTCTTTACATACTTGGACTTTGATAATTTTGCTTCTGAAGTTGTTTAATACCACGATAACATCTGTCAGGTCAGCTACAGAATCTGTTCCTTCATGGCTGTGAGGAGAAAAAAACCCATGCAAATGTAGAGGCTCATTAAAACATGCATTATTACTTGTGTTTAATTAGAGTATAAGGTTTAGGATTGCTGATATTTATAGAAACAAGATTTCTTCACTTGCACCTATTTATATCTTAACTTCAGAAACTTTCTGAGTTTCATTCATCACTAGACATTGTCCACAGTGATAGCCCTCACTTTTTAATTTAGATTTTCACAGGAAATTTTATCAACCAATGAAGAAATACAGCAACCTAGAGCTGAATACATTATTATATATTATACAGGTATACACTACATTCAAATATTAAGCTACATTTTATTTTTCAAATATGGAAAACATCTTAGAAATTGCTGTGTGACGGCATTAAATGTACTTCTAAAATAAATCTGCTTTAAAAGCTCTAGGGAAAGCTTCATCACAGTGCTGAGAGAGTAAAGAGTGGCTTTGGTTAACTGTACCTTGCAAGACATGGCTGTGCAAGGCACCATGTGAACATTTGCCCTACTGAACATCAGTTTAAAGCCATTCAGGCACCTCAAAACTGTACTGCAGTCCACTGAGTAACAAGTATGAAAAATGTTGCTATCACTCTGTGATACAATGTAATAACATAATTCTCAAATTGTATAGCTTTTATACCTCAATAGCCCATATATTTTTCCTTCAATCCTTTCTGTCTTTTAACAGCGTTATGTGGTTTCCTCTTGCTAAGGCTACACATACAAAAAATTGGTTTAAGAAAGTAATCTGCTATCCCTTAGGCTTGATTTTTTTTTTTTCCTAGAAAATAGAAATATTAAAACCTCATTTCAATCTGTTTCATATTACTTATCTAAAAGTGACAAGATTTTATATATTTAACTGAATTTTCTATTTAATATATTTCTGTAAAATGTGCCTGTGATTACTAAGTTTCATAGAGATGGCTAATTCTGGCACAAAACCATGTTCAGGATTATCTCAACTTTTCTACCCTCTGATTTAGTTTCATTTTCACTTTTAAAATATCGCATTTATGAACACTCAGCCAAGAACGGTCTTTTTATCACAGGGATGAACAGTATTCAAAATAAAAGGGAACAGATCTCCATTTTAAATAAAGCATGTCATTAAAAAGCTCTAAAATAGTAAAACTAGAGCTAAACACAAACTGTTCATGGCAGAAATGGCAGCAGCTGGCGAAGTGTTCCCATTTTTGCCCTCAGTTTTTACACAACCAAAATTTTTTCTATTATTATTCACTCAGTTACATCAAAATCTCTGTGTTATGAATTCTGTAGCTAGCTCTGCAGCTCTGCTGATGAAGATGATTTTCCAAAGTCTTTACAATATTCTCAAAGTGTTTGGTTTGGCTGTAAATTTAATAACATCGGTTTGTCTCCCTAAATCTCTTCCGTGGATCCCTCACTGTGGCTCCATCTTTACCAAGTGCCAATTGTTTTACTCTGCACAGCACGCAGTGTGCTGAATTTCTGTCCCAGTACGAATAATGTACTGAAAACAGTGATAGTTACCATTAGTTACTTTGGACACTTAATGTTGGTCTCAAGATCCAATCTATCTGTTTCTCCATTCACATCTTTGTATACCTCCTACTATTACACTGTGGTAACATCTTTTCCTGACCAAGTACCTTTCTTCATTTCGATTCCTAGCCACCCAACTATTTGCTCCATGGCTACTTACAGACGAGGATATTCACTTGTTTTTAGGTAGGTATCTCTCTGAAAGAAAACCGAGTCCATCATACCGCCCTCTAATTTTAAATCAGTGTGCCGAATCTTATACAGGACCTCTCCTCCTTTCTCTGTCTCTATCCATATGATATTCAGCATGTTGTAATTTTATTCATGTAATAGATGCACATTTCAAATGAGCAATCATGTGAATAAGTTTTTGAATGTGACCTGGGGTCTGGAAGAACTGGGATCATGATTTATAAACTGCCTTAACAAATCCAGTGAGGATTTTGTGTTTTGTCCAAAAGGTACTGAACACTGTTAGTGTAACTTAGCTTGTAAACTCACTGAAAGTAGGCACAATTTGCTTTTTAAATCCAAGCAAAATGTCTTGCATACTGACAGCACTATTAAATATTTAACAATAGCCACTTTATTGTTATATAATTGTTGTATAAAACTAAACGTGTCCAGGAAACTATTTAGGTCCCAGCTTTAAAATGCTTCAAAACTCCTACATACTTTTAATAGAAATACAATTTATAATTGTCCATCTGGATGGAAAAAAACCATTCAAGTTCAACAAATGGAGACCTTTTAAAATCTCAAAGGAAACAAAAAAAAAACCCTCTTTGCCCAAATTATAGAAGATACAACTTTCAGTTAAGCAGTCTGCATACCATCAAAATATAATAAATTGTATCTACCTCCCATTTTAAAAATTAAAAATTCAGCAGGAGCATATATATATATATTCATATATAAACTATTATTTTCTGCTAAGTCCTATCTTGCAATACCTACCTGTTTTCCTACTGACATCACAAAATCAAAGCTCCAATAACAAGCAGTGCCCAGACTGTTGCTGAGTATACCAATTTTCATCTTCCTAATATTCATAGTAACTTATTAATAACAAATTGATGTACAAGTGTGACTGCTTCAAAATAATGATCCTTGTTAGAAGCAGTGTTTGGGGGGAAATAAAAAAAAGCCGCTTATTTCAAAAGCTGTGTATTTACATAGAATAAAAATAAATTACTTGCATGTGTATTAGATGCTACTATGAGAGAAGCAAATAAGCATTGAGGTATAAAACATGCTGTAACTTCAAATTCCTATATTTCTCCTAAAACTCCTATTATAACATACAGGCCTGTGCCTCAAAGAAAACAGGTCGTCTCACAGTTCAACAGGAGAGGATATGACTACTATACAAGGATGAAGAATATCCTGCAATGCCTCTTGGCAAAATTCCATCCTGTCAAATAGTTGCTCGCGTTCTGATAGCAATTTAATACAATTAATACTGATATCATTAAAAGTAATAGCAAAGACCCTGGTACAGCCTCCCAAACATACTTTAGCTGTTGTACTCTAAGCCTATGGCTTGTAATAATTAAATGAAATAGATGTTATTGTTTCAATTCCTCATCAAGTATTAATTTTAAATAACTTAGCTGAGCTCAATTAAGCTCATTTGTATTACTTCTTAGGGAAAATCAGCAATCTTAAAAAATGCAGATGTTTTCAGTTTCCTTTGATCCAACCTAGAAAGTTGAGTGGTTTTGTTTCGTTTTGTTTCATTTTTTAATTCAACTATAGCTCGCTACGTTTTTATTTTTTACACTGATGTCTTTCATAAATCACTTTATATATCTTAGGAATGCATTGTGAAATTAGACAAATGATACAGCTACAGTTGGTGGAGATTAAGTGAACTTCTTAGGGTAAAGACTATGTTTTTCTGCTTTTTCAACAGATTGTGAGTGGTTTCTAGAAAAAAAAAAAATGAAAATTGCAAACTAATAGAATGAACCTAATACCCTGTTAACATTTCTTCCTGTAACGCTGAAATTGATGCATTAACTAAATATTCAGAACAGCAAACACGTTCATCAATTTTTTCATTTTTTAATAGTAGCTGATGACTAAACATCACATGGAACTATGTGTTGCTGAACTCCAAGTAATAATAAATATTTTATAAGAAAATAGACCTGTTTCAGCCCACAGAATTATGGGGGGGGGGGGGGGGGGGGAGTTAAGAACTGAAGCTGAAATAAAATAAAACAATGCTGTTCCTGTAGAAGGGACCGGATCCAAAGCTTCAAGAGGAAGCCCTCATATGCTACAGATCTATGCTGTCACATAAAACTTGAGAAAAAGATGATACATCTAAGGAATACTTGGAATGATGGCTAGTGCATGTTCCTCATATGAAAATTGACCATGGAAATTACAGATCTATAAGCCATACAGGTGGCGACTAAATGCCAGTTACTGGAGTACAACGTGACTTCTTTCCATGTACAGGAGTTTCTTCCCAGAGAGGGAAGTGTGGTGCAGTCAACATGCAGCCAGGGTACAGAACTGAAGGATGCTTCTAAATCCTAAGGTGAAGGCATAATCACAGTGATTCTTAGATGACTTAGATGATGAAGAAACACTCAAAACTAATTTAAGAAAAAAGTCTAGAGCAGAAATGAATATAATGCTCCTGTTAAAAAAAGATGCCACCCATCAATAACACTGCATTCAGAGGCACCCTCAGGACTTAAAAAAAAAAAAAAAAAAAATTATGAGAGGGAAATTGATTGCACTTACTCCAGCTGATCAAGATGCTGCTGGAGAGCTAGCAATGCTCCAGCAGACATATTCGTGGAATTACATATTAAGTATGTTGGGAATACCAAAATATTAATCAACAAAACCATGAGTGGTATTTCTACAGAATTTGGTGCAGGCAGTTGCATGGTAATGCTAACCATGCTTGGAACTGACAGGACAAGTGTCTGGTAGCTGTGTAGCTGTATAGTAAGAGACTTTGCTAGCATCAAGTCTAGCTGAGCAGCTTAGGCTTATTATGCATTAACATATCCAAATGCTTTCAAGGACACATGGAGCAATCAAAGAACAACTTACACTATCAGCAAATAAGGTATCTCTTATAAACTTCAAATCATCATTTGATTCTTGTTCTATTTTTCTTACGTTATTTTTGCCCATTTTCCTTCAGCATTGTCAGATCTTTTCAAAATATGTTGCAGTTTCAGATTCATTTATAAGTATGTTTCCAAAAGATAAATTAATACTTACGAAAAAACCCGATAAATCTCTTCGGATCTTCCTTTACGCAATCGCAATGTCCAAGCACCTGGATTTGCTTTCAGCTGAAAATACCCCTATGAAAAAAAGGGACAGACAGTCACTGGTTCTGTCAGCATTTCAGAATCGACCATGTACACATACGAACATCAATTATCCAGCATTTGATACTGCAGCCAAGGTTAGTGACCAAGTCCTACTGCCATACTAGCCCTGAAAGTAATATGGCAGTGATACAGGAAAGGTGATACTTGGTTGCATGTCCATATTATTGCCTTTCAGTGCTCCATTTGTTTCTAGCTGCATTTGAGTTCCATACAAAATCTCCACCTAGAACAGTAAGTAAGTAAGTGAGCAATAAAGAAAGAAATTACTAAACTGATCCTAAACTGAAAAGTTTCTTTGGAACTTAAAATTTTTGTCTGGAACAACTTTCCAAGTCAACACAGCTCCTTCCCGATTTAGGAACACTGTATATAGCTAGCACTATGTGAAAGCCCGACGAAGCAAGCTTTGGAATGTGAAGAAACATTCGAAGTTTCATCATGTTGAACATCCTCTACTAATTGAGACTGTATTCAGTACTTGTAAAAAAAAAAAAAAAAAAAAAAAAAAATCAAAAATCAAAGATTCACAGTTAATTAAGCATTTTATTCCTTGAGATACAATATTTACAGATAACAGAGAATGGGAGATAGGTAACAGATCTTATTCATCAAAATTAATCCTTCCTTATCAAATTACCTTAGCCAATAGAAAATAAATCTTTTGCTTCAGAAACCACAAAATCTTCTCTACAGCCTGCTAAAACCAAAAATAATTACTTCGGATGACCAGAGGAATTCTCAGGTGTGGATTTGTCCTACAGAGGCTTTAAGCACTTAAATGAAACATCTAAACTAGGAACCTTCTTTTGCCTGGATCACTGTGTAACAAAAATGGTTATTTTAATCAGAATGTGATTCACACCTTACATTTGTTGGTGGAATCTCCATCTGAATATATATACCTCCTACCATCTCCTTAAGGCAATTAGACTCCCAGTTTAGGCACTTCAGATACAGATCTAAAACCAGGCTATATCCAAAACTACTCTGGATCAGAAGAGGAGGGCGGGAAAGTTCAGCACATCAGAGGTGCACATCTTCCTTTGTAGATGGTCTCAACTCCAGGATACTCCTGTTCCTTTTAGCGTTACTAAGCTTGCAACACAGAGAAGTGGATTCAAAGAACAAGAAACTTAAAGAATTATAAATATTATAAAAATATTTATATATTTTATATATTATATATATATTTATATATTTTATATATTATGAAGAAAGAAGAGTGTGCAGTTGTAATGACTGTTTCTGTACTTAATACTTACCAGGTTGGCCATCACAATAGTATCAACCATGACAGGATTAGTCTTTGTGCCCAGAGTGAACTGTAACCCTCGAGGAGGTTGTCCAGTTGTCACATCAAAGCAATGTCCTTCAAGCAATATATATTCTAGCTCATATTCTGCTATAACTGTCCCTTTTATCTGTGGAAGGAACATTTCATAAATACACAATGTCATTTAACTATGTGGGAAAAACAACATATTACAATGACAAATGTGTGGGATTTACCTCACCTAAATTCAACTGTCAGAGAGAGAGAGGCCCTTCCAGAAGGAAGTTCACTCCATTTTAAAATAGGTATCCAAAGCAAAGAGAATGACTGACTGTCTGGAGGGACCTTCTCTCCATTGACTGTTGAGGAAGATGAGACATCTCAACTGCGGTAAGGTAAATCCCAACCTTTATTTTCAAAATACACCCTCCAAATACATAGCTTTGGTGGATCAAACACCCTCAATATTTTGCACAGGTTTAGTGACTGAAACAAATCTATTGATTTTGGAGCTGAGGGAATAAAAATATGATTTAGAAAATTGTGAACTAAAAAAGGGTCAAATATATTTTAATCTATATTAATAAACAGCAATATATTCAGGTTTATTTGAAGATTTACCTAGGTTAAACCTATTATTACCAAAAATATTTACAAAAGAGAAATAGAAAGCTAGCACATAGAATCCCTTAATTGCTTTATTTTTATCTTAAAAAAAAAATATTTCCATAAACATTATGAAGCTCAACACAGCAGATAAATTGCTTTTACTTGTATTTTGCAGTCTGATTTTTTTTCTGTTTCACTGCTTTTTTTTAAGACTTGTTTTTGTGGTTTTTTTTGTTGTTTTTTGTTTTGTGTGGTTTTTTTTTGTTTTGTGTGGTTTTTTTTTTTTTTTTTTTTTTTTTTTAAAGTAAGAGAGAATGTGAAAAAAAGATGATGCAAATAAAAATGGTAAAATACTGACCAAATAATTAATTCCACAGAAAGCATTTCTGGAAAACAAGAGACAAAAATCCCACAAGATTTCTACTTCCCTCTTGAGGTAGAAGGCCCAACACAAGTACTATAATGTTTACAAACTATTACTTACATCCTGTAAATGAATGTTATCGAGATCACAGGAACTGTTTACTGCTTCAACCAACCAGCTTTCAGGAGTGATCATGTTTAGAGTCAAAAGGAGTGATTCTGGCAATTCTAGGAATTTTGCCATAGGTTCAGAAGGAAGGTGCTTGTTGATCCCATAAGTTAATTCTGGTTCCAGAACAAAACGATAGAAGCTGTTGAAAAAGAAGTGTTCAAAAAACAAAACAAAACAAAAAACACTTACTGAAGCATAAAGTTCCGAACATGAAGTTCTTCTAAAATACTTTAAAATATAGTGAATGTTTACCAAATTAATGATGTTTGGAGGCATGGTAGCTCCCTGTCCTTTTGGAGTACTGTCAGACAATAGCTACAGCATCTCATATGGGCTGGTAGATGAGCATGGAACTATTCGCTTTTCATAAATTTTTGCTGGGAAAGTGCATTGCTTCCATTAACATTCTAAAAGGCTGGGAAGGTAAATACCCAAGAGGTGCATCTAAACATCTTGACTGTGAACTGCCTTGGGTTCTCAGAATCTGTATCACTAAACCAAGCAGAAGGACCTGTCTGCTGGAGGAACAGAGCCTTTGGGAATAGTTCCTGACACTGGCAGCAGCAAAGACAGAGCACAGGAAAGGAGAGGTGTGGCTATTCCCCTTCAATGCTTCCTCCATTTATTCCACAGGTAAAAAGATCCTTGCAACAACAAAATAATGATCATTTTCTTCCTCCCTCTACTGATATTCAACAAAATGAGGAGAATCAGAACAGAGAAAAAAGAGCACTGAAGATGGACAGTGAAAGCAGCAAACAATGAATGCTTCACATGGAGGAAAAAAAAAAAAAAAAAAAAAAAAAGGAGATTTATTTACTGTGAAAAGTAAAAAGGTAAGGAAGTCTGTACCCATCAGGAGGAATGCAATTTTCCCACAAAGTATACGGGCTAGTATATGGATGCATTTCATATCAAACCATTGCTGCCAGAAAAATACAACCTGTCCACAGAGTGGATGCCAGAACACTTCTTCCTCTCACCTCTCCCAAGAACAAGGAAAGAACCAGGCACTAACACGTACAAAGTGGCTAGCTTTAGAAGTGACCATGACAATGTTCACACAAGATACTTAGAAGACTGATGATTAAGACATTCTTTTGTGGTATAAGAAATGTGAGTTCAATTCCTCTTAAACCAAATAGAAACTAAGGGCTTCTGTTTTGTGAGCAAGTGGTTAATTCTCTAATCTGCTGGCTAAAGGGAAGGCAGTACCATCAGCGCCCTCTCATACTAAGATTATAGGTAAAATATCTGCCAAAGGGATGGCAGTGCTTAAGCCTTTTTCTTAGAGGGAAAGTAATCCTCTCTGGGGAATTCACTTCAGCATAAACATCTATAACTGAATTGGTGAACCCTGGTCTTTACAGACAGTTAAAAGAAACTTCAATTTAAGGCAAGTACTTTCAGGGTATAATATTCTTAACGAATTATAACGAGATCTCAAATGCAGACAGTACATTTACTCAGATGAATTTCATCTTTAAGTTAAGTGTACTTAATCTGTAAAATTCATCACACAGTAAGCAGACTGTAAGAAGTGACCAAGTTGGGCAGACAATTTCCCTCTGCAAGTTTTCACAGGCATGAAAGACTCTTCACTGATTTCTCCAAGGATTGTTTGTGACAAGTGCATTTGATGGACTGGATCACTTCCCTGTGATCCCATGCTTGACACCTTAGAATTAGAGTTGTTCTATAGACAACTGCGAACTGCTTAAGTAACATTCAACTAACATTTGAAGAAAATAACTAATGCAATAAAAGAATTCAGAAACAAACCACTGATTCATTTTTTAAGGGAATATACATTGTTAAGGCGGTTTTCCAAACCGAGCAAGATCATATACTTGTAGGAAAAAGCTATAAACTACTTACCTCTTCAGTGGTACTTCTGACAGCTTAGATCTGCAGTTCAAAAACAACCTGAGTTTCACATTGATAATGTCTTTGAGTACCTACAGAAGAAAAATTCTCTGTAAAAAATGGTTCTTGGTAATCATCAAACTTTGAAAATAAGCCAAAGTTATCCTTGCGACATCCTGTCATTTCTCAAGCTTCAGCAGAAATCTCAAACATTTTAAAGTTCTAAATATATCTGAATATTAAGGGATGTTGTCAGATATTCCAAATAAAGATTTGACCTTTTCTAAAACTGCATGATTTAGCACACGATATTCTTGATAGTCAAAATGTTAATGTTTTCCCCTAGTGATGCAGTTTTTTAAAGAGCAGCTATCCCCATTTTCCAATGCTTGAGTAAATATTATTATTATTATATATATATTATTTATAGAAACTATATTATTAATATATATTATATATTATTACACTGTGTTTTCTAGAAGATATATTAAAGCACTTGAAAGTTTGCAAGTACAACACCTGCCTTTTATTCAATAACTGATCTTAAAACAATGATTTTCACTCTTATTAAAACTGTTGTATACAGTAAATTGTTGAATATGGTAAAGCTCAGAATGTTATTTTAATACTTAATTAAGTATTAATTAGTGGTAGTGGTCAATGGTTCAATATCCAGATGGAGATTGGTGACAAGTGGTCTCCCTCAGGGGTCTATACTGGGACCAGTACTGTTTAATATCTTCATCAGTGACATACACCAAGCTGAGTGGTGCAGTCGACATGCCCGAGGGACAGGATGCCATCCGGAGGGACCTGGACAAGCTCGAGAAGTGGGCCCATGTGAACCTCATGAGGTTCAACAAGGCCAAGTGCAGGTCCTGCACCTGGGTCAGGGCAACCCCTGGTATCCACACAGGCTGGGGGATGAAGGGATTGAGAGCAGCCCTGAGGAGAAGGACTTGGGGGTACTGGTGGATGAAAAACTGGACATGAGCCGACAACATGTGCTCACAGCCCAGAAGGCAAACCCTATCCTGGGCTGCATCAAAAGCAGCGTGGCCAGCAGGTCGAGGGAGGTGATTCTGCCCCTCTACTAAGCTCTGGTGAGACCCCGCCTGGAGTTCTGCGTCCAGCTCTGGGGTCCTCAGCACAGGAAAGACATGGACCTGTTGGAGTGGGTCCAGAGGAGGCCACAAACATGATCAGAGAGATGGAACACTTCTACAAGGACAGGCTAAGAGAGTTGGGGTTGTTCAGCCTGAAGAAGAGAAGGCTCTGGGGAGACCCGATTGTGGCCTTTCAATACTCAAAGGGGGCTTTATAAGAAAGATGGGGACAGACTTTTTATCAGGGCCTGTTGTGATAGGACAAGGGGTAATAGTTTTAAACTAAAAGGGGGTAGATTCAGCCTAGATATAAGGAAGAATATTTTACAATGAGGGTGGTGAAACACTGGAACAAGTTGCCCTGAGAGGTGGTAGATGCCCCATCCCCGGAAACGTTCAAGGTCAGGTTGGACAGGGCTCTGAGCAGCCTGATGTAGTTGAAGATGTCCCTGCTCATTGGGGGGGGGTGTTGAACTAGATGACCTTTAAAGGTCCCTTCCAACCCAAACCATTCTATGATTCTATGATTTAATAATTTTAAATGTCAGCAATAGATTAATGCTGTGTTAAACTGTTCAATCAACTTCAAAACATTCCAGTAAGTTAAAATATTTCTACTTCTTCCTCAGTTTCTTTATCTGCTCATTTCTAAAATACTAATTTTCTGGATGCTGTTATATAGGAACCATAATACTAGGACTATTTTTTTTTCTTATTTTTTTGAGCAACCTATTTTGTTTAAAGTTAATGAAGTTATTAATTTCTTTAAAGCACTCTTAAAAACCTTTACCAAGTTATCTTAATTTCTGTGGTTTCTGATCCAAAGTGCTTATTTGAAAGCATAAAGCAGCTGTGTCTACCTTTATGGATATTATTAGAAAAGAAAATAAGATATTAAAGCTAAGTTAAAATACTGATACCACTAAGGCTAAAACCTAAAATTACTATAATGGCAAGTAAATTGGGAACAAAGCAAGACAATTGTCATCATTAAATCTCTCTTATTATAATCATTTTTTCTTTCCTCACTTCAACCCATGTCTACACATACTCTTTACTCTAGTGCTACAACTTTACATAGTCCTAGGGACCTGTTCTGCTCCTAGTTTCTCATTCTTATCCTTCGTGTCACCTGAATACCATCACTGAAAAACTACTGAGCAAAAAATAACGACTAGGGAATGGCCTAAGGGTGAGAACAAGAGAAGCAGCAGGAAATGAGAACCTCAACAGCACTGAAAGCATAATGAGGGAAAGTATTACATGACATGGGTTAAAGACCACCAAAATCAAAATAGAGGTCAGAGTGATGCAAGTATCTATCCATTATTCAGAATAAAAAGCATTTGTAACCAGTGCTAGCTGGTCTCATCTACTAAAACATATCCATAATTTTCAACATTAAAGAAAACAATTTCTCAAATAAAGATGTTGCATCCAAAACTATGTAAACCTGTATTGGACTTTTATCTTCAAACAAGATAAAAACCTCATCCCATTAGTAAGAACAATACTTCAGCACTCTGCATTGATAGGTTGTTGTATGCAGGATGAAATGATCTTGAACAAGCCTGAGGTATCCCAATTCATCAGCTGACCATGAAATTTAATATAGTATTAAATATTAATATTAAATGTTATTACAAGGACACCAAAAGCCAGGGCATTCAAGTCAACACATGAAAATGGTTCAAGATTGGAAAGCCTTTTTTCTAGCAGGATATTTCAAGAGTTCAGTCTGTTTACTTTAATTAAGAAAATGCAAAGAAGAGCATGGAAATTTTGTTCAGGGAGTATTTAAAACTGTAACAAAGGGCTGAATTACTTCAGTTTACATGGCTTGAAAATTATGTAAGCCCAAGTTTTATTTTACATGTGCAGTCACTTTGCAAAATGCTTACTGTAAGTTACCCACAACTCATCTGAAAAGCATTATCTCACTAAACCATGAATATTCAACCAATCACTTGGAATTGTGAGTGAACATCACCATAATATGAAGCATCTACACTGAAAACAAACTCTTATAATAGAATCCTCAATAGAACTGGCAAAATGATAAGAAGATGAATGCTTACAGCATGGAGCTAAATACAATTCTGCAATTCCAAATCTGAGTTTAACAGTCAGGTTAATTAGCCACTGGAAAAGCTCGCTAGGAGCTGTGATCTTACTCAACTGCTTGATAATATTGAAATTAGGATTAGATTAAAAAGAATGATTTCTACTTCAAATGCTAATTGATAAAAAGAAGTCCTATGACCTGTGTTATATAGGAAATCAGACTAGATTATCGGAAGGGGCTCCTGCAGAGATTTCTCCTCACTTTAGGGATGGAATAAGAGTTTCTCCCTGAAGACAGAATGAACAAAGAAAAAAGGCAAAAGATAATTGACAGGAAAAAAAGAAAAGGTTTGATTTTTCTCTCCACATTTTTAAGTTCTTTGCAGTTACTGGAACAAGAAAAAAAAAAAAAAAGTAGATGATCCTAAGAGTTAGATACTGCTGGAGCAAAGCAGTTAGGCTACGGGACACACAGTATGTTCAGTGGCACCATGTGTAATATTTTTTCAGCTGGTTTTGGTGAACCGTGAGGGGAAAAAAAAAAAAAACAAACCAAAAACCCCACACTTCTGTTTTGTCCTCATTTTTAGAAGGAGGAATTCCTACTTTTTTCACATCACGTTAAGGACCACCTTCATAACTTTAGGACAAGCTAGCTGTTCCATGTATTCTGCTGAGAACTGATATGGTCCAACCCTTGTCAAGCCAGGGCTAGCATTTAAAAATCTACTGTAGACAGTGACTGTTGCCTTGTCTGGAAATATTGGATGCTAAAGTCTATGACAAAACTTTTTGAAGAAGGCAAAACACACGTTATATGGAAAGTTCTGCCTGCCTCTCTCTGGAGAGCATATAGAGCAGTTCTTAAGATACAATCCAGTATATTTTTTAAAAACAGATAAAAGCCTTTGTGGAGAACTGCTAATGTAAAAGAACAAGATGTCTCAAACAGCCTGGTGCTAAAACCACACTGCAGAGCGACGGTCGCTAGGACCCAGGACCGGACAGTACCCTGGCGTGAGGGTGAAGGAGGGAGTCCTGTGGAGACAGGGCAGCCTTGCCTCGGCCCCATTCCCCACTGTGAAGCGTCTTATCCCCCCCACCCCCCACCTACTGCCTGGGGGACAGCCCTGGTATCGCTCCTCTTGGTTTGACTGGTCGCTGATGTAATCTTCCAATTAGCAAAACTACTAACCACTTGTGCCTTGGGAAAGGAATTTGGGAGGGAGCTAAAAGATAACAAACTGTGGAAAACTAACAGCTCTAACCTTGAAGAAGAGCTAACAAGCCGACAAAAGTGAGCATCTTGGCACCAAAGACTGGACAGTGGCCAAAGAAGATAAAACTGCAGAAAGTAGGTGAAAGGTAAATGTGGCGAGGGGAGATCACGACCACCGACTCAATTCAGGACCGAAAAGACTTGCCCCCCCACACCTGAAAGGAGCATGCGTGCTAATTTACATAGCAAGCGAGGCTAATTTAAATACAGTAAACCAATAGTATACGGAATGTTAATCACTAACCAATAAGTGTAAATTTAGGCGGGTTTATACTAATAACGTAGCCCGATAAATGTGCTACAGTTTGTGTGTGTGTGTGTGTGTGCTCGTGTGTGTACCGGTACTCGTGTTTACGTTCGTGCTCATGCTCGTGCGTGCGCGATTTGTGGAATTATTATCACCGAGCATCCTGCGCAGAATCAACATCTCTATAAGAACCTTCACTTCTCCTCACTCTTTTCCTTCCCTCACCGAATACCCTTGTTGGCAGGACCAACGCTGGATCCAGGACTGGTGATTCTCTTTCTCTCTCTCTCTCTCTCTCTCCCTCTCTTTTTCACTTTTCCTAAGGCGATTAAGTTGTTAAAGTTGTTAAATTGAAGTCAAGTACTGCATAGCCTACCTTGATTTTCTGTAAAACCGCATAGCTGGGGTGAATATAACTGTGAGGGTTGGTGGGTATCGAATATTTGTACTCAATATTTGTCTCTATAGAAGCTTTCTATTAAAGCTGGTGTTTGTGTACGGACCTTGAGTGTTGGCCCACCTTAATCCACACCGAGAGGATTTGCGAATCTTTGTCACTCCTCCCCCCTCCTCCCCAGGTGGGACGTGACAGCCTTGACTCTGCTCTCATTCATGCTCTGACTCATACCTTGCCCCTGGCCTTAAATTGCCACTTTCTGAGATTAAGCGGTAAAGTTAGATTACAGTTTACTTACAGCTGTTCACACCTTCAATTCCATTTAATATGAGTAACTTTTTGTTTATATTTAAAAAAATTACCAAAATATTTCTTTGAAGTGACTATTAAGTGACACAAAGTAATATAATAGCATGCTTTCACCAGCGTAAAAAACAAAACAAAACAAAACAAAAAAATCATAATGTGGACACATTCAACAGGGACTGGGGCAAGAATCATATGCTTTGCTGTTGTAATTACTACACAAATTTTTCACCATGAATAGCTACCATCCCAATATACCGGGCACTAATCCAGTTATGTTATTCAAAAAAAGACCCTTTAAATACAAATATATCCCAGTGCTTAAAGTTTACAGTATTTGAGTCACCTATACATAGCAAGATAATCAGTAAGGTATCCATTTAGGAACTTTGAGTTTGGGGCTTGCTGTATACGTATGCACGTTTTGTCTCTACACCAGGAGGAGGTGGCTTTCCAGATAATTAGATAGTTTTGGGTTTTTTTTTTTTTTAATTTTCAGATTATTTTATTTTTCATTCATCTGCGATGGCTGAACAGCTTGGAACACCATGGCAGTCATTTGCCTAGGCATGCATTAGGGAAGATACTGCTCATGAGGGAGCCTGTTGCTCTAGGAAGAACAGAGGCTTCTGATCTGAGCTACAAGGTCCTTCACACAACTTACCATAACATGAACTTCTGGCTGAATGGAGAAAGTTTCCAGTCAATTCCAAAATGAAAATATTTTCATTTGGTAATATCAAGCTTTCATTTTAACTGAGAATGGTGAAATGAAAGATCTGGTTCTACAGAAAAGCTAGTACTTCAGAATCTTGAAATAACAGAATTTTCATGAAATTTTAAAATATTTTACTTGGCTTCACTATTACGTATGAAGAGTGAGTGGATGCTTCAACATTTAATACAAAAGGCATAAAGGTATGAAAATGGGGACGGAGGAAAAGCAATGTAAAAATTTATGAAACTTTCATAATTACTGCAGAGAAAAAGATAAACCAGGATGCAGCAAAAATCAAGTTATGGGCTTCAGAATTGTAACAGACCATAAAGAGAAGACAAAATTTACATTTTAATGGGAAACTATAAAGGAACCTGAGGTAGAGTGATATTCTGCAGTTAGTGAAAAAACAAAATCATTTTAGGAGCTATGTTTTCAGGACAGTCTCTCTTTAGATGATCAATAACTACACACAACAGAAGACTTCTAGATATACTTGGTAGCATTAATCAACTGAGAAATACCTTTCCAAGAACTGAAAGGTTTATAGTCCAATCTTCTTACGATCATATTACAGGTCAGATTTAGACCACCTCATTTAGGTACCTTGGAAAACTAAGGTGATTTGGTTTAATGGAAAGAAGCATATGCCTCTTCAGATTCTGAGATGGGAGATCCTTTCCCTCTATATTACGCAGACAATCACCTCCTTTCCTCATAGTGACTATAAAGAGCATTTATGGACACACTTTTAAGAGGAATGGTTCACAGGGCATCTGAATTTTAATTGTAAATAAGGTACTTACAGTGATGAATTAGATCATCCCCAACTTTTTAATATGAATTGAAATAACCAAATATATATTTAAAAAAAAATCTAAATTTTTTTTACCCCTTTACTACACTGTACATGGAAATAAAAAGTTTAGTAAAAATTAAACTACAAATATGCAAATTAAAAGAAATTACCACCATCTTACAATCAATAAATGAGCCATCTTCTGTGCTTCTCTTGTCAATGGATCCACAATAGCAATAACATCATAGAATGGTTCATTCTGTTGGGGATCAACTTTTACTACACTGTTAAAAAATTAATAAATAAGTGACATGAAAACTCTAAACTGAATTTGAGGAAATAAACATTTTTAGGCATGAATTTGTAATATCAGAGCCACTGTAGACTTTACTGCTTGTGAAGATATTTCCCTCATTTCAGGCAGTAATTGTTATTGTTCCCTGTGATACCACTAGAAAAGCTAAACACGAACAACAATTAAAATTTAGCATTAATCTACATAGTTCCATACTAGTTATTGATTAAATACATGTCCCATTACAAAAATCAATAAAATAAAAGGAAAATACACCGCATAATTTTTAAAATGGCCTTTTTGTCACTAGTCTACAGTTTCCTCTGCCAATATCTAGAATCATCAGATTTGACAAGTGCCGGCGCTAACACAATTTTAAAATAACAGTGGGAAAAATGGAAACTGAGAAGTGTGAAACTTGATAGGATAGATTAGCTTTATGTATTCCAGAAAATAATTTAGCTTGATAAATTTGATTAGACTAAGTCAAGGAGACCCTAGTTCAAGTGCTCTGGATCTACAGGAAGGAAATGTTAGTAAACCTTAAAACTTAAAAAACCCAAACAAATAAACAAAACAAAACCAACACAAAACAAAAAAACAAACATGTGCTGTAAATACACAAAATGGACTATCTGAATTTGTTTTTTACAAAAAATGTACATAGAAATGTGAGTACCGATAGTGAGTCAAACTCCCTCCAATATGGTAGTAGTATAGTACTCCCTGTTATTAGTATAACTTTGGAAAAGGTGTTAGCCACTTAAAACAGGCTACTGATTTCACTTCTTGTCTTTTCAACAATTATTAGACAGGGCCAGCACATCAGCACAGCACACTAGAGCAGCTTTACCAATAAAAACAAGTAAGGATTTGAAAACAGCATTAAAAAAAAATATTTTTATCATGGTTCTTGTGCTGTCATATGTCCTTTTAAAAAATGTACCTGTCTTTGCTCCAGAAAGTTTGCTCCAGCTAAGCTTAAATTAAAACCAGCTACCGTTAGTATCCCATTACAAAGAAGACAGGATTCACAGATGCACATCTTGGTATTTTAAGTCTCATTCATTAACAATGACAACAAGAGACAACACTTGTGGCATATTCACTTTCTAAATCTAGGATCAGAAACACAGGAGCCAGCATACAAATAAATACACTAATGACACTAATATAAGCTTGCCAAGTGTAAATCTGTTTTAACTGAACACAGTCTGCTCAGTTTTTCTTAAGGAATTAAGTGCCAAGGAGCCCCATCAGCTTGCATTTGAATGTAATCTAATTGTATTTTAGGGTCAAGCTGAGCACAGGAGCTATGGTCTCGACTGCGATTGCTAAGCCACAAACAGTTATACAATATAAACATATGTATATTAGCCTTGACAATAGTACTCAGGATCCACAAACAGAAAAAGCTGTGGTAGTTTTCCACATTAATAATTACTGGGGGCTTCTTTTAACTAACCTGTGAAATTACTTCTAACATTTTAGTAAATGTATGGACTCCAAGTTATCTAACTCCAGGTCACCACTTCTATTCACACCAATTGTAATCACTCTTTTTTCAGTAAAGGATAAGGCTGGAAAATCATTAGGTATTACTAATTATTTTTTTAACAGAGAGGTAAAGATGCATTACACTAGGGCAGATGAACAGGTTGTTCATAAAACCATACAATCAACTTCTTTTAAAACTGGAATGCGTACTCAAGTTTTCAAAGACCTTATGTAGTAATCAGTACATTCTAATTTTAATATGAAAGTACTGTAAGTGCATTATCATGGCAGACAGAACTTACCTGTGCTGTTCTTTGAGTAATTCAGCATCTTGTCGCATCTCTGTTTTAGGCAAAGATGACAGTAGGGCATCTATTTTCATAATCAAGTCACTGCCACTGTATTAAATGAGGCACATACAATTTGTTTTTCATTAGAAAAAGGAGTAAAACGTTCACATTTTAATGTATGTCTGTCTACATAAGGAGTATTTTAAAGTCCACATCCTGAACTCTTTAAAAAGATTATCACCTCAAGATTTGTAGCTTTGAGTAAAACATTTAGCATGACAACGTCCAAGAACTCCTACTGCCTTAGAGCTTGTGAACTGTACACTTCATAATTTTAAGCAATGCAGAATTAGCAGAATTACCATTCAGCCTCACAGTTTGGATGGTACAAGCTGCTGATATTTATAGCTCTTTATTGTTTTTTTTTTTTTTTTTGTAATTCTTTTCCTCTCTGACAACACCTAGGAACAGACATAAATGAACAAAGTTTCAAGTTTACTTGGCCACATATTTTAATTTTTGTGTGTTTCTTACTAGAAATTCCTTAGATATTTGATTAAATATGTTTTGCCTCTCACTATGTATCTCCTT
The DNA here is from genome assembly GCF_965183815.1 of Platalea leucorodia. Taxonomy (NCBI): domain Eukaryota; kingdom Metazoa; phylum Chordata; class Aves; order Pelecaniformes; family Threskiornithidae; genus Platalea; species Platalea leucorodia. Next base: position 57,054,753 of record NC_138824.1, read on the forward strand.
GGTAGTTCTGCCTCTTCTTGATTCTGTTTTTCTGGTAGTTATTCCCTCAGTTGCACCAGTCCTTCCAGAAAAAAGAAATGATACTTGGACACAGAAAGTCAATAGATATTGTAAAAATAATATAATCGTGCTCTCTTCTTCATACACAAACTGGATCCTTAGATTAAAAGCTGGCTAGAACTCATCTTTACGCTTCTTCATTTAACAGATATGTGAATGTTGTCTAGCAGGGTGTCTGAGCACCACATCTGTTCATACCTCTACAGGCTCCTTTTCTAACGATTCCCGAAAACAATGCACTTTCTTACTTCAAATATCAATACTCAGATATTACTGTGGTTTTAAGATGCACTGGATTTTATCAAGCTTATTATTACTCTTTATAATTACTCTTAAGTAAACAAAAGATAGCAGAAAATGTTTAGTTAGCTGTACTCGACTCTTGGTTCTAAGTACCATGAGAGTAGATAAAGTATTTGGAGTGATTTAGCAGAGCTGCACACATGTTATGAGGCAAGTTGGAAAGGATATGATTCTTTGGATAAGCAGTGATCTCTTATGCCTTAGCCTCATCACACATATGACCAATGATAAAAGGGTGCATGTCTCTTGAATAACACAGGGTGCCTTTTTTCTGCTCTGTGCTGTAGCAACGAGGTACCAAAGAGGCTGTCAGCAGCAGGGTAAATGACACATACAGTTGAAAACATATATAGTTTATATATGTAGTGGAAAACTATGTTGCATACCAAAAGTGGCCACGCATAAAGCTGATAAAAAATTTAGCAGATGTGCTGTTTCTTCTAGAAAATAGTGCAAGTGTTTGAGTAGGTAAGTATACTAAGTCTGTCAGGGAAATGCTAAAAAGGAAATGCGGGACAGTTAAACCTGTAGTCAAATGCTAAGTAAGAGGATAGCAACTGTTAGCACGCAAACAACGAACACTTTGACTAAGTGCACGTGGAGTGTATATATATAAGTATGTAACATGAAGAGTACTACGACTACATATTTGAACTTTTGTTCATGTTTCCCATGCAAAAGGATTATTAGTCACAGGCAATAAACAAGGCAGTATATCATGAAGCCTCAGAACACAAAACAATTTTACCTTTTACTACTGTTTCCCATCTCTTCGACGATAGCTTTAATTTTCTCCGCTGAGGTACTGTATGTTATTTTTTCCAACAAATTGAAGTCTTCTGCATAGAATTCATTTTCATCTAAAGGACCCAGTACCTTAGACAGAAAAAAATGTTACTAAGCATAGAATGTCCCAATAATGTTTCTTCTGTAAGCAAAAATATACTAATATTTTAAATGAATGCACAATATTCAGTATGCAACCCCCAGCCCTATATATCAATATTATTAGCTACGTAGTACTACACTGTATAGTAACTATACAGGATTAGGTTTTTACAGTTATGTAATTAAAGTTAACTACCAGTCACAAAGAAAAGTTGCAATGGCAATATCCATGATATTTTTCATTATACATACCTATGTAAAGGAGTACACTATTTAGATTTATTATTTTTAAGTTTAAGAAAAAACTCTGTTAGGTACATTATTTTAATCTGAAATTCAAATTACTATCTGCCTACCACAGTCTTTAGTTGTTTAATTCTGTGAATGCAATCTTAACTTCTCAAGGCTTCTCAGATGAAGCAGAATCAATAGAAAGGAAGACAAGAGCAAAGGATAAGAAATGCAGGATATCCAGAGACAAGAAACAGAACTACTACTTTTTTTTTGGGTGTCTGAAGGAAAAGAAGGTGCCTTGAAGTCCCAGAAAATAGCGTTGAGGATGTTGTTTGGATTTCCTACTCAGTCTACCAGGCTAAACTGACCCAAGTCAACTTCAAGAGCCTACAGGGCTCCCAGGATGTAGAATGTCATGATGTAAGTTTGGTGCTGAATGCCACTCTCTTGAAATTCAATTGCTTCCTAGAAATGAGACGTCATCTAACTAAATTCCACTTTTGAATTTATTAGTACTAATGATGCATGAGATAGAGAAAACTATAGTGTGACTATGAAATAGCAGTAGAAGTCATAACTAGGAAAAAAAATTATTTGCTCATAAAAACAACACTTCATTGCTCAAATAGCAAGGATAGAAATGATGGACATCCCATGGTTTAAGTCATCTCTTAAAGTGAAAGCACACTTTCAGATAGATGAGTATTATAAAAATCATCCAAGCATTTATAAGAAAAGTATTTCCTCAAAACTTAATATATGACATTATTTTAGCTTTTTTAGGCATGGAAAATAGTAATAACCATTTATAAAAATTAAATTGCATATTTAGTTATGGGTTTTTTTGTTAACACAAAAAAAGCCAAGACAATTCTTTTGTGCTTCATCAACAAAAATGCTTTCTGTGGGTTTGTTAGTGATATTTCAGTTATGTCTGAGAAGCCATTTAGGATGCACAAGAGTAACTAAGAACACAATTTAAAGAGAGTTTCCAGTAATTAGATGCCAACATAGTATCTCTTTCTTTCTAATGGTGGAGAAATAAATAAAAAAGACTTAACTCAAAGGGTAGTTTGTATAAATTGTATTTGTAATGTAAGGTATTGACTGTCATTAACAAATACTAAATACTGAACTCAACTCTGTATTTCTTAACCATAGTTCATCTATAGCCACGCTGTAATAAAGGCTATTGGTTTCAGAATATACATACAAGAAATTGAAACAGCGAAACTACTATACTTTTATTTGAATATTAAGAGTTGAGACTATAGAACGATTTAATATTTACGAACAATTTGGGTTTTTTCCTAAAACCAAAGATCTTGAAATACTACCCTATTCAATGTAACTTATTTTTTATTATATATGCAGTAGTTCATCCTATACCAAATGTGTAAAATATAGGTAACTTCAAGATTAGAATTTGTTCTTAAATATCATTAATAATACAGCAAATATAAACCTATTTAGATAATTCTGTCTATCATTTAATCAGATTATCTCTTAAATAGCTGTGGGAATGATGTAAGTACATAGTAGCTTCAATGGAATGGAGCTAATAAATAAATTAGTAGGAAACAAAATAAAAAACAAGGCAAACATTCATACCACTCTCTACCAACAGGATGAAAAAGTGAGAAATCAATATAACACATTTTCTTCAGCTTGAAACTGAAGTTCCAGGAAACAAAAAGTACCTACAAAAAGACTGAAACATGAATTAATTTCTTTCTTACCCTGCCATTGCTCATAACAGCCATTTGCCCAGGAAGCAGCTTAAGAACCTCCTGGCAGAACATCTGGTGGGTTTTAATTATATCCAGTCCTAAAGTGTTGTATTTCTTCTCAAAAGTATCGGCATCCATTCCCTAAAGCAAAGGTAAAGTATGAGATGATGGAATGATTCAGCAAAATTGTGTAACAGCTGAGGTAAGCAAAGATTTTCAAGTTATGTAGTAACCAGAAATCAGAATAAAGCAACAACCTTAGCTTCAGTGTAAGTACATGACTATTGGTGTGGAGCCACAGTCTCCCAACTAGCTAGTGTGCAGTTTTTACCCTTGGGCAACTGTGAATAACCATGAAAGGAAAGCTGAGCCTGAGGTTAAACACTTTTTCTAAAATCCAGCACACAGCTGCATGAAAAATAACATACTCACTCTGTTAACAACCGAACTGTATTCTCACCTTTAGGAAAAAGGTATAAAAACTCCCTGCTACTCTAAAAACCTAACAGTCATTTTAATGTGGTCATTGGACACAGCTTAAACATGTTTTGGGGAAGCCATCATCATCCACTAAGACACATAACAAATCAATGTTCAAAGTGGCAAAAAAATGCTGGAACTCTGCCATGCACACAACGGCACTGTGCCTCACCTGTCAAAATTATCCTGCTATATTAAACTCTACTGATACATATTTCTTGATTAGAAATATACAGACCAAGCAAACAGATTCATTCAGATACAATTAATATAGCAAAATAAATTAGTAACATGCATAAGCTGCTTAATTAGCTACCTCTATGTCTTTCAAAATTTATTAGACAATGAAATTAGAGCATGACTGAAAGCCGCTATTTAATTTTTCAATATGGTGCCAGAGTCTTAGTCTTCCAAATCTTCCTATTTAAAAATACTACAATTTACAGCTCTTTCTGAAACAAAAACTGTAGTTTGCAGCTGTTATTTGGTAACTCAGCTCTACTCTACATATGAACTTTGAAGTCAGCAACATTTGTATTTTAAACCAATGAATTTTCATAGAAACACACCAGAAAACGCTGGCCAAAGTATACAATGCTCATTAACATCAACTGCTTCAGTCTGTGCCTATTATTGCTCACAACCACAACAGCAAGGTAAAAACAGATACTTCTGAAGTCTTAATTCTTGACAAATATTAATACTGTAATTTTAATTAAGAGAGAGTTCTGGGGGGGAAAAGCCAAACCAATAAAAAATTAAACCATTTTGGTCCCAATAACCCAGTATCCATACTCTGTATTTTTCAGTACTCTCGTATCGTCTTCCTTTACTTTAGACAAATTCTCTATTCTTCATCACATAAAAGTTGTCAAAGATCCAAATCTGCTTGAGCAGAAACTGTATAAGGGTTATAAACTTTATAGCATTTTGCCAAACACTGTTACTCTCAATGACATCCCCTTACAATAAAATATATGTAAAATGAAAAAGAAAGTAGTCTAATTCAGTTTGCACTCACTGGGATGAGGAATTTAGCAATTTTAGATCCAGCAGCAAGGGATTTTGCTGTCTCTTCCTTAGTGAGTTTACTTAGGAAACTTTTTAAGTTGCTGTTGTTTTGGGTTAGAAAAGCAGTCAAAATTCCTCTTGCAATGGCTGTGTTATCTTCCTTTATTTTTGATGAAGGATTGTTCAAAATCCCAATTCGTGTATGACTGCTTGTTTTCTGCAAAGAAAAATACAGAAGAATACACAATTTTACAGTTCCATCTGCTGTTACCTAATGTATTCATATCTATTATAACTCTGTGAAATGTCCTTAAGTACTTCTTTTTTTGCAGCTATTTGTCTTTAGAAAGCATACATCAATGCTTAATTCAGAACATCAACTAGGAGTAAAAATGGTATTAGTAAGGATTTACTTATTCTGTAATACATATTTTAAATAGATTTTTTTTTTGATAGAACAATTGCCTTTGAGCATTCTGCAGAAGCATTTTTTTAACAAAGGACATACACAAGTGTTCATTTACAGACTTCAGAACCTGTTTTGTAAATGTTTTTTTCTATTTTTCAGAAAATATCGAACAGATCATAAAATAAATACAAGGAAAGTTATTCACTTATCACTTTAATCCTAATCAGCAGGAAAATCTTTCTCTTGCTATAATCAGTGACGCCACTTAAATCTTACTAGAGAGAGTGATGATTCGAAGCTAGAATCAAAGTGTCACTAACTGAAGAAAAGGTAAATTCTCTACTACAATAAAGAATACAAAAATAAGGGATAAAGTCAGCGGTATTCAACATACTTAAACGGTAAACTTTAAACTGCAGCACTTGAGAAAATTTTGTTAAAACACTTATTTGAAAAGCTTGAGAATGTGTTCTTTAAACTGTTCCTGAGAAGCATATTCTCTCTTGCTGGAAAGAAGACAAGCAGCATATTAGGCTACGTTAGGAGACAGATGGCAAGCCGATCAAGGGAAGTTCTTATTCTCCTCTACTCAGTACTTGTGAGGTTGCACTTGGACTGATGTGCCTGTTTTTGGTAACCCCAGTGCAGTAAAGATGTTGAGATGCTGGAGAGGCTTCAGCAAAGGGCTACCAAAATGGTCAGAGACCTATGAGGAGGCACTGAAGAAGCTGGGCTTGCTCAGTCTGGCGAAGAGGAGGCTACAGAGAACCCTAATAGCAACCAAAAACCACTGAAGGAGGAGTGAAAAACAAGACAAAGACAAACTCTTCTTGGTAGTGCCAAACAGTATAACAAGGGGTAACGGCCATAGATTTTTGCTTCGCAGACATTAGGAAAAACTACACTAGGAAGGCAGTGCAACACCGAGCAAATTATCAAGGGAGGGGATGGAGTCGCCTCCTTGGAAATTTTCAGGACTCCTTCAGGCAAAGCTGCAGCTGACCTGATGTAATGATGGAAACAGTGCTCCTCTGAATGGGAGGCTGAAGTAGATGACATCCAGAAGTCCAGCCAAGACATCTCTATTTTTTTTTCAAATTACATTAAAAATATATTAGTAGTTTTCAAAATCATGTATTACATATTAGCTGGAATAGTTAAAAGTGAGTTCCCTTTGGCCACTTCCCCTCCCAGATTCTTGCACAATTTTCTTCAAAGGCTGATGGCAAGTCACGGGCAAGAGGCATCTGTGCCAGTTCTGCGCCTATCAGAAATTGTACTAGACCCTGACCCAACAGACAAAAGCAATTAGAAAGGAATAGAGAATCACTATAGAAATCAATGGACTTTTAAAAAATACTGTGTTTTTGTTTGTCACGAAACTCAGAAATCATTAGACTAAGCAGTACAACTGGAAATAAAGTTTAACTACTTCAAATCTATGAATTAGAATGAACATAGTCAATTAAACTGCTATTTCATGGAAGATCCAACAAACATTGTTCAGAACAGCTTTTTCTAATGCTTTGCCTAGATTCTCCTCACTAACACATGGGGACTTGCCCAGACAGTTCTCACTTCCTAGAGTTGGGAATTATAGCATATTTTCCTCACTGAAGAGAGAAAATAGTGAAACTACAGCAGGAATGTATCTGTCAAGCTTGCATCACAGATCTAGCAGCCAGATAAATGGAACGTTTTTCTTGTAACACGGGCTTGTACTGCATATCCCTCCTTGCAGTGTTTTAAGCCTCTTTTCGGGACATATTTGGTATCACATGCTCTCTGCAACATAGCAATTTTATAATTCCCTTAGGATGGTTCCTATTTCATTCCTGATTATTAAATCTAGACGTTTTCCCAATTTCAGTCTAATTACTCTTCTAAACTCCCCAGAACTGAGTTTTTTTTGTAATTTATATTCTTGTGACATTTACTCGTATACTTTAAATTCTATTATTAATACTGAAGAACTTAAAAATAAGCAAACCCATAAACGCAGATCATCCACCTAGCATATTAAAATACAAAAAAAAAAAAAAAAAAAAACAAAAAACAAAAAACAAACAACAAAAAACAGAAGTAATTATGCTTTCTCAGAAGCATACAAACAGTATGTGGAAAAATGGTCACTTCATGGCCACAGTTATGCCATACGATACTGGAGAACACTGCATAATGGTTCACACGAACAGGCATCATCCCAACTCCCCTGGCCCAGGTACCATGCTAGGTTACCTCATGGGAGAAGGTCTGTAATTAGGAAGAAATTCACCCTTTTAATGCACAGTGTCATAGTTTGTCTCCTGTGTCAGGAGTCCATGAATCAAATGATCTTTTACAGGCCTATAAGATGCCAGTGCTGCAGGAGAGTAGAGCAAAATGAAAGCAGTGTCTCATTAAGCATGCACCTAACCCACAACAAAAATAGTTAGATGTTTATTTAAGAGTGTAGTATTTGAACGTGCACACTGTTGTTAAGAACATATTCATAATAATTATTTTAATGAAAACTGCTAGAAACTCACCAGGTGTTTCAAGGCATTAGAAAGCAGTCGTCTCCCAGCTGGCTTATCAAAATCAGCAATAATCCAGATAGTAACAGCATATAATGCATCTTCATCTGAAAATTAAAGATAATCCTGCTTTACATTCTGCAGAATCTTCTCCCGAGTAATGAATAATGAATTAATTCCGTTTGAGATTATGAAGTTTATGTGTATGTTTGACTGCTGACTTCAACTGTAAGACTATTCTTTGCCACATGAGAATCTTTTGCCCCCTGAATTGAAATGAAATTCTTAGGAGGTACTTTATCATGTTAATATGAGAGAGTCACTAAAATAGCCAATCTATTGTTGTACCACTGAAACACAACAGCCCTAAATAATAAGCTAGCTCCAGTTAACAAGACCTGCTTCACCAGAGGTTTCTTGTGAACATTTGATGGAGGCTGGTCATACAGCCAGAAATGAAAAAAATTAAGTAGTTACAAGAATGCTTGAGTTAGGCCATTCACTTTCCCCAGCAGCAAAGGGAGAGTCCTTCAACCAAAGGCAGGACAAAACTTACCATTTCTGGACACAAACGGGAATATACCAAATACAGCCCAAAGAAAGTAAACTACAGTATAGGTGTATATGCAGAAAATTTCCCTTTTTCCTGGTCTATAGCCTCCTGTTCTTTATTCTTCACAGAAGGGCAATGGTAGATGAAAAATTCTGCAAAATTATCTGTAGCAGAATATCAGTCTACTCAGGTCTATCATATATCTCCTAAAAGGTAATACTTATAGATGGGGATTTTACAAGGTTCTGGTGAGATTCTAGGAAGAGGTTATGATTAAGCATTGTTGGGGTCTAGAGAAACACACTGGGGACAGAGATTTGAAATGTGTATTCCACCTTAAAGGTTATGGGTTTTACACAAGAGATCTGAATCTTAGAAATGAGCCTACAGATTGAAAGCCAGTCATCATTTGACAACAAGCCAGGATGTCCCTGTGGTTGTAGACAGAGAACCAAATACAGTCAAATAATTTTGACTAAAGAAATGTACGTATATAGCATTTCTTTCTAATAATGGAATAAGTAAAAACTATGTTAACAGCACATAATAATTGCTGAAAGAATAGCACTTTGCTAACAGGATTATTCTGTTCCTTGATGGACTGATGTAAATGAGCAGTTTTTAACTATCTACTCCTAGACGTTAACAAGGTACAGACTAATGCCAAATTCCATGCAGTATTATGCCCCCACTGTTGTAATTATAATTTCTTCTAACTCAGAGGGAAAGTACTTGTATATTGTCGTGGTTTAACCCCAGCCAGCAACTAAGCACCACACAGCCGCTCGCTCACTCCCCCCCGGTGGGATGGGGGAGAGAATCGGAAGAGTAAAAGTGAGAAAACTCATGGGTTGAGATAAAGACAGTTTAATAGGTAAAGCAAAAGCCACACGCACAAGCAAAGCAAAGCAAGGAATTCATTCACTACTTCCCATCGGCAGGCAGGTGTTCAGCCATCTCCAGGAAAGCAGGGCTCCATCACGCGTAACGGTTACTTGGGAAGACAAACGCCATCACACCCAATGTCCCCCCCTTCCTTCTTCTTCCCCCAGCTTATATACTGAGCATGATGTCATATGGTATGGAATAGCCCTTTGGCCAGTCTGGGTCAGCTGTCCTAGCTATGCTCCCTCCCAGCTTCTTATGCACCTGGCAGAGCACAAGAAGCTAAAAAGTCCTTGACTAGTGTAAACTCTACTCAGCAAGAACCAAAACATCAGTGTCTTATCAACATTATTCTCATCCTAAATCCAAAACACAGCACTCTACCAGCTACTAAGAAGAAAATTAACTCTATCCCAGCTGAAACCAGGACATATATGCAATAAGAATATTTTACATCAAAAAATATTTTAAGTGTACAAAAAAGCGTGAGTTTTAGTAAGATAAAATGTATAAATGAGTGATAATCCATCAGAATATATGTATTTTTTTTCTTTTCTATAGAAAGACAAAGTTTCAGATACCAAAATTAAACAATCAACTAGAGGAAAAATAATAAAGAGATAGGGAATGCTAACAAATAAGAAATAAAAACAATTCTCTCAAACTGTAGAAATGCCTAATTTTGATATAGATATTACAAAGGCTATAAAGTCTTGACCTGATAATACTGCAAATGAGTCACGTGAAAACTGAATCTACTCTCTTTAATATTCTCAGGTAAAACTATGTCAGTAGGAAAACTGAGACTGTTTTCGAAGCTACAAAAGTCTTACAAAACTTTTTAACTTTATGTCTGTAAAACAAAAAGCAACTAGTCATGACATCCATCCCATTTCAAAACTACAAAATTTAAAATAAACTATCCTGTTACTATAATTTATTATTTATTTATTTTTTAATAATAATATTAGGATATGATCTGGGATATTGGGAAATTTACTTATTTACACACACACACACACATATATATATACACACACACAAAATTAATATACCCTTTTTTGTTAAATACTTCATGTTGTCGGAAATTACTGCACTTTTATCTTGTGAGTCCAGAAAGGAGAAAGTAGGGAAGTCTTCCACATCAAACGGAACTGCAAAACGTAAACCACAACAAGTTAGACTTAAAAAAAGGAAAATTATCACAACAGCCAACCCAAGAAAAGTAGTTACCAGATGTGGATCTGAAATGTATGTATCTTCTTTCTGTTCCAAGAATAGTGGGGTTTATACGGGAAACTACATTGTGCTGATCCATAAGAAAATCCATTGCATTTATATGATCATTTAACAAACCCTGTAGTAAGAGGAAAAAAATTAAATCTGTCCTTCTATAGTGTCAAGACAAACAAAGACCAAGTATTTGCACAATCTTTCAACAGAGCTTAAAGCTTCTATATACACCAAATTATGGATGATGTCAAGTCAAAAATGTATAAATATCACACAGATAGTATTTCAAAATATCAGATACACGTTTTTCAATGAAGAACTGCAGTACAATCTCAGTTTCTGGTTGAAAAATTCCTTATGATTACTATATGCTTAGTTGATCCTTCAATCTTGTATAACCTAAATATACTGTTTCAAAATCATGACCGCAAATTAATGTAACAATGTAATTTCAGTTGTCATATTATTAATTTCAAGCCATCTCTTTATAAAAAAATCTAATATATAAACATGACTCAAACAATCCACTGCCAAATATTTCATCTTGTGTTCATTTGGAAATGTTAAACATACCATGAACACTGCCCTCTGGAAGAACCCGGTGGCATCAATAATCCTCTGAAGAATAACTGTCTCTAACTCTGCAGCATCCATCTCTTCTCTGTTAAAGGGCACACCATTAAACAGAGCTTGAGGCAATGGACCCAGGCCAGTCTTCTTATAAAAGGTTGCTCCTGCCTGATCATATCAGAAATATCACAGGATTAAACAGACTGTGGCTGACTGTAGCAAAAAATGAAACGAATATCAAGAGACAATGAACTCTAGTCTCCAAGCACTAGTCACTGTCACACCTCCTCATAAGTAGCAGGGACAAAATAGGAAATATTTGGAAACCAAACAGGATGCATAGGACTCATTTCTCAAATAGAATGACAAAAAAATTATAGATCTATATATGGGGTTTTAAACTTTTGCTTTATCATCTTGCTGAGAAATATTTTATTTTGCTTAATATTCTTAGCAAAAAATATTAAGTAAATAACTTTGGAGAAGGACCTTGAGACAGTCACAGTTTGAAGTGGATCGACCTAGACCTTTTCCCCCAAAGACAGCACCCCCAAACCCCTCAAAAGGCTTTTATGTTCAGAAGCCACGCCTTATTTTATAAGAAAGCATAACAGGCTAGTTTTTCCCAAACAGAGAAAATTCAGTGAGACAAACAGAAATAAAAATGTATTGCAAGTAATTCCCCTTTCCTATTCTGTATCCTTTCATGTTTTCTTTCAGTGTCACTTTCTGGATGGCTACAAACTCTATGGCAGTATCTAGGCATTCATCTTTCTGTCACCTCACTGTCTCCTCCCTGATCTTCACTGCAGTCTCATAGTCCCTGCTCATACAGGCGGGCTTCTTCTTGGTGGGTCTCCATCTACTTCTCCTCCTTTAACATTCTGTGTGGGAAGCTTTCCTCCCCTAAGCGCATCCGGCTGTTTCCAGGGCAGGTTCAAACTGCCCTTCTATACAAAGCCTCCACGTGACCCAGTGAGGAACAAGCAGCACAAGGCAAACAGCACCTTTTTTTCTGGCTGCCCAGACGCACCTTTTTAAAGGAACATAATATATGTTATGTAACAAATTTTAAAAGGAAATAAATAAAATGGACGGTGTGTGTCAGAAACACAAGATTGTATAGATGGCATGGCTGAAGACACATGAAGGGAAACGGTATTTTTATATGTGTTTTAGCAGAAAATTGGCTACATGATCAGTTACAGATAAAAATATGTCTTCTCTATAGCCTTTAAATCAAAATCCATACCTATCTTTCCTAAAGGAAAGTATAACGAGAAAGCACAATTAAAGGAACCAATGATTCGCCTGGAAGACAGACTTCAGCTTCTCACCCAGAAGACACAGGTAAACAATATCTGCACTACAAGAGATACCCCTTGATATGCTTGCTTAGAAAAAAACTTGTGCTCCTGAAAGCAGCAGGCAACAGTAAATTTTAATAGTGAGAGTAATAACGCAGAAACCCTTTCAACATTTCCACTAATGCCTGAAGAAAAATATAACTCAAAGACATTGCATTTACATGCTTTAACATTGAGCAATCTTTCAGCATAGCAAATGCAATGAGTTGTGTACTGCAATATTTCTTGCCACTTTGCTCTCAACATACCTTCCTCCCTTCATCGTATTCAGAATGAACACCTAGTATACTCTGAATATCAGCATGGGGGTATTCGCTTCTAAGAACATCTTTCACATGATTGACTGTGAGAACATTTCCATCTTTCACTTCATGGTACATCTGTAAAAATTATAACAGGAAGAAATAAGTAAAATGTTATAAATTTTCAATCATAATTTAATAAAAGTAAATAAACAATAAAGTAAATATAATCTTTTTATAGTGCTGTAGTAATTTTTATATTGGTATACTTTTATATTGCTTTTATTGCTATATTGCAGTTTTTATATTGCTTTAGTAATTATCACCATTGTACATATGCACAATTTTTCATCAGAGCACTTTCTGATTAATCTATTATTATACCTTTAGTCTAAATGTGAAGTGGCAAAGTAAATACACTTATGTGAGCTGAATGTGAAAAGTTATTTCTCACTACTGATTAGAGAAGGAATCTAAATTCTTACTATAAACTACCTAACCATGGGTAGTTACCTGAATCTACATGGGATGAATCCAAGCCTGAATTAATCAGCGATACATTTTCCTCCAGTGATAATTTTTCCTTACCAATGCTATTTTATTTCATAGCATAAGATTTTATTACTTTCATCAAACATACAAAAGAAATTGGAAGTGAAAATTATTCAATCCATTACTTTTCAAATGAGGAACAGTACATTTCTCTCTATGGTGCTGAATATCTCAAACCTGTATTTTACTGATTCTATTTTTGTTATCTTTTCATTATATTTATCATCCCCTCCTTTTTATATTATGAAACAAAGTAAACAGAGGAACACAGCATTTTAAAAAACACGCTGTAAATTGATATTTTGTGATCTGGTTATGGGTAATAGTCACACATGCGTGTCAGCTCCTAACACTTGTGGATTTCTATTTCTCTTCCAAGGTACTCCTAGTTACTTCAATTCCTTTCACCTTAAGCTCTCCGAGTTTGTCCATGACATTAGTTTCTAGGCATTGAACAGCATAACATAAAACAAAAGTAAGAAAAAATGTTATGTATTAGTACCATATTTTCTGATATAATTTTGCCTGCAGAATCTTCACATAGACTGCTCACTTTATTTCCCTCCATTCATCTCTCATCTCTGAAATTCCTGTGTTTACATAAACCTGCATTCTCTCACACAGAAAACCTGGCTCATTGATTAAGCTGCAAGCCTGGAATATTAGTATGTTTTCTACACCCATGAACAGCTCAAACATGACCAAAAAAAGAACTTACCTTACTCTGTTTCACTTTCTACACTAGAGAACAACCAAGAGTTTTTCAAAGCCTATGGGATTACCAAAGTGATATTAAAATGCCTGTACTCCAAGAGATACAGAACACAAAGGCAGGCACATCATGTTAACACAAATAATACAGAATCATTTTTCACAAGAATATACTGAAAGCTGTAAGGTATGCATCTACCTTTTTACATTCTTGAAGAAAGCCTGTAGATAGGTAAAATGACAAGAACAAGTTGGTTTCCAGAGGAGGAAAGTATTTCTGCAAATCATTCTATAGCACATTAATGCTATACATGTTTTTAATACTTTGTTTCCATGTAAAGTAAATGCAAAGGTATCATGTTGTCACAAGGTAGCAAAATCCTGACTATACAGAAAAGTAGTAAGGAAAAAAAAAAAAAGAGGTGATTTCTTGTGAAAGAACTAACATTAATTATCGAGGTAAAGGCTTGAGAGGTGTCAGATTCCTCTGCAACGTAATTAAAAGTTCTCCAAAGAGCTACTCCAGCATCTTCATTTCCATCAATTTCTTCTTTAGTATTTAAAATGAAAACAAATCCAATTCTATGAATAAACAAAAAGAGAACATACATTTTAAAACAATATCAGTTTCACATGCATTCTAATACTGACAGAGAAGAACAAGATGTTTGTATTCAAGTAATCTGTCCAGCATGTAGGCACAAAAAGCTGACAGTAATTAAGATTTCTGGGAGTCGTTAGGATTTATTCACAGCCTTTTCTTTCCTCATCTGATCAAAGGTCATGACATTGCTTACGTTCCTGCCATCATCTCTTAACCTTGAGTCTTTGTTTTAGTCTAAGCATAATCTGTCTTTTATTCTTCCTGAAATGGGTGCCTTGAGTAGCTTCATGCAGGCATACTGGGGTCTTGATGCCCTGTCATCAATACATGCCATTCTTACTAGCCTTTCTCTTGCCTTTTTTACCTTTTGGGACTTCACCACCCTCCCATTGCCATTCATTTTCCATTCACAGCAATTGTAACACATCTACTACAATTCCCTACATTTTCATTAAATGAAAAAAGCCCTAGAAATATGAGGCTTGAGAGGAAAAAAACCATGAGAAAACTCCTAGTAGAGGTGGTATTTTCATACTGTTCTCATGAAAAAACCCTGGATTGATCAGCCCATACTATCTTTACAGCATGAAGTGTAACAGAGATTTAGTGTTCTACAACAGCAGGGGAAATTCAAACCTAACGGCCACTTGTTTGCCTATACAAAACATTTTGATTAAATTGAGCATCATCATTTGCACATATAACTCATGAAGATGTCACTGAAAGATTTGGCACACACTCCAGAAAGCTCAGAAGCCCAAGATATTGACGTGAAGGTCCTGTTTCTCCTGGGGACAAGTGCTTTGAGCAATGAGACAATCTGGTCAAACAGACTGCAAATAGTGGCACAATGACTAACGCACGAAGTTTTATAGATTGAAGACCCAGGAGAGTTAAAACTGAAGATACTTGAAGTTCATTCCCTGCTGAGAACACAGAAGGATCCTTTCTGGTCTCTACTACTCTACTTGAAAGGACCTCTGATCATTGCAGTCAGTTCCATCTTAGCTGATACAGGAAAAGGACAAGAAAGATCCTTTCATTGAGGATCTTTGGGACTGGCAAATTGACCTGGACCAGAAAACACTAGACCAGTTTCTGACAGTTTAAGGAAGGAAAGAGAGTAGACAAGCTCCACCTTGCATGCCATGCCACAAGTGATAAGCAAGGAGGAGCAAGAGTACGAAAATTTCAAATGAAAATTTTCCAGTCGCAAGTGACAGAGCATGTATACACTCCTAGCTAGAACACACAGATTCCCAAGAGGAGAAATATATGCCTATTCATGAATACAGTTGCCCGCCTTAAGAGATGAAGACTAGGAAGGTGGATTCTGACAGTCACCTGGAATTTTGTGAGCGCAAAGCCATCAGAACGCTTCTAAGGATTTCCAAGCCTTCCACTGTCTGGTATCAATAAATCTTCTTCGAAGAATAGATACCCTCCCCTCCACTCCTGCACTTCAACATTAAGCCTGCTTGTATAATGGGAGAGGAGGAATGGGAAGAAGGTGGCCAAAGCGGATATTTTTATGAATCAGAAATGGAGATTTTATGTGAATACTTTGCTGTTGCAGCAGTTCAGGGATCAACTTCATGTAGTTTTCCAGAACACACCCTTGAATCTTCCTGAATATGTGCAGCTAATGCTATTCACACTAGGTCTGAAGCAAAATCCTCTACCATTAGCTGTCACTTCTCCCAAGACAAACCCAACAGCGCACAAAAAAGCTGCTCCATGAAAAATCCCTACGGAAGCAGCTATTCAACTTCGTTCTCCTCTACATTTACTTTTTAGCAAGCCGACAGGTAAGGATGTCCCCGGCTGCCAAACTGCAACCCAAAGCACTTAATAATGTGCTAACTGGCTTACACAATTGCAGCCACCTATGAAATACAGCTGTATAAGCTGCTGCCTATTCCTGACTACGCATATGACAGCAGCGGGTAACACTCTATACGCAGCAGTCGTTGAAAGCTTGAAAATTATGCCAACTATCAAAAAGAGGCGAATTGTAAAACAGAACAAGGGAATCACAATCTTTCTAAAGGAGAATCACAGAGACTCAAAGCTGGCTTCTGCTATACAGAACACTGTGCATCTTGCAAATATTTCCGCAAAGCATACCGCTCCATTACAGCTGCTACAAGAACATGAGACCTACTGATCTCATGATACATGAGAGCCACTACAACAACATGACAATCTGCAATGCTAAGCCCATGTTTCAGAAGACCTTCATATTTACAAGTGATAATTCAATGAGTTGATGTAGGAAGTCAGCTTTTCATTTGGATAGCCATTTCACATTAGATATTTTTAAACTATTAAGATGAAATCTGCCATATCAGTATAAAATTGTTTAGACAGATGTTCAGGAGATAATCAGGTGTGCGTCAAATCAAAGGACAGAGGGAAGTAAGAAATACAGCAAGTTTTCTACAAAGATCTAAATAATAATTAATGCATAATGATGCACCATGTTCTACAATTAATTACTTCTCCCGCTTTTTACATGTCTCATTATGGTAAATAACTTTTCCTGAAGTCTTGTGTCATCTGGGTGCCGTAGGAACTGTCAGCGAAGCAAAATATTATACCACAGTATAGACCCCATGGCTTGTCCACATCTTGAATACTGTGTACATTACTGTTGCTCTCATCCCAAAGAAGTTGTATTAAAACTAAGAAAGTTCACAGAAGGACAACTTGGAAAACAAAACTACCTTTGGAACAGCTTCCAGGCAAGGAATAATTAGTAACCTAGGGAAAGAGGGCTTGAACACCTCTCGTATGAAGACAGGCTAAGAGAGTTGGGGTTGTTCAGCCTGGAGAAGAGAAGGCTCCAGGGAGACCTTATAGCAGCCTTCCAGTACCTGAAGGGGGCCTATAAGAAGGCTGGAGAGGGACTTTTTATAAGGGCACGTAGTGATAGCACAAGGGGTAATGCCTTTAAACTGAAAGAGGGTAGATTCAGACTAGATATAAAGAAGAAATTTTTTACAATGAGTGTGGTGAGCCACTGGAACAGGTTGCCCAGAGAAGCTGTGGATGCCCCATCCCTGGAAGTGTTCAAGGCCAGGCTGGATGGGGCTTTGAGCAATCTGGACTAGTGGAAGGTGTCTCTGCCCATGGCAGGGGGGTTGGAACTAGATGATCTTTAAGGTCCCTTCCAACCCAAACCATTCTATGATTCTATGATTTTATGAATGGACTGCGGGTGAATACGGCAGAGCTTTATAAAATCATGACTGGCATCTAGAGAGTGGGAGAGACTGCTTAGTCTCTCTCCCAATTAGAAGAATTACAGAGACAGTAAATGAAGCTATTGAAAGTCTGGCTCAAGACAAATGAAGCAGTTCTTCATACACCACGTAGTTCAACTGTGAAAACACCTGGAAAAGGATACTGTGGGTGCTAAAACTTTACATGAATTCAAGGGGAAAACAGAAAAGTTTATGGAAGAGAACCCATTGAGGGTTGCTAGATACTACATCCGGGTCTGGAATTCTTTGATCTCCAAAGGTGCGAAGGCCAGGAGAATACTCAGGCAAAGTACCTGGTTGCCCTGTTCTTTTTATCATACCTAGGCAGCAACTTGTGACTTGTTGCAGACAGACTGACTTAAATGGACGTTTAGTCTGACCCAGTTTGGTTGCTCTTATGCTGTTATGTATCGGGAAAGGTGAATTACGTTCTAGGCTATATTCTCCTCAAGGACTGAAGTAGTATTGTCTCCCAGGTACTGACAACAGTGACAAAATGCACAGATAATTAATATCTGTCCTCCATTACTTTTTTGTCATTGAACGATAAAAAACAAAGAAAATGAAAACAATGATCAGAACTAGTAAAATTTTAAAGGAAAATGAAAAACCTGTGATTTATTGAGGAAACAAAAAGCCATTTCAGAGGAAGATTTTAAACATTTAACATGGAATTCATCTTGCTGAACCTTGGATCTATTTGGACACCCTGCTCTTTTATAAGCTGTGGAAATAAACAGGCACTTCTGAGGGCAATTAATTTTTTCTTAAAGTGGGCATCTCAGATCAACCAGATTCTTCCTCAGAAGTGTCTCTTTCTCTCAAATGATGACTAGTTCAGACTCAGACAACTAACTTTTAGAAATTCAAAACTCGGTGGGGATAATCTCACTTTGGTCTTTAAGTATTTATATAAAAACAAAACTAGGTAAAGCAACCTCAATTGAAAGAACTAAATTCAAAAATGCCCTCAAATCATGTTTTACTTACAGAGTATTTCGCTTAGGATGCAACTTCAAATGGGCATCCAGTGGGACTATTTGACAAGAGAACTTTTTATCAGACTTTTGCAGTTCATTTTCACACACTCAGGTATGTTATCCCTTGCAACCTATTTGTTAAAGAATAGTTAACACCTGAGTAAGCTTAACACAAGTGGGTAACCAGTGTGTCTTATTACAACGTTGTTGTATTGGACTTCATTTGAATTCACATCTTTGCCTAGCAGAATAGAAGATGAAGAAGAAAAAAGGGAAGCAACCTTCTTTTAAAACTTTTCTTCAAGACTTTTAGTTTTCCTTACCTAAGTGGTACGTTGTGATGATAGAATAATTCTGCCAGTTTGATATAATCACCTGTATCTTCTTGGACAGGATCAACAAAAAGTACCTAAGAAGACAAAACATATCATACAACCAATATTTATTCTTGATGTCTGTTTTTATTTTTTTTCAGATATAAAATCTAAGATAAGAACAGAAATTTCCAAAGGAGCTGTGTGCCCCAATTGTTTTCAGTTTCCTAGAGCATTCATTGTAAGAAAACATTAAGAGTATAAATGAAAATAACTTCAGAATTAATGAATTTGGACCAAATACTAAAAACAGGATTTAACTGTTTATTGAACCCCAAACCAAGTGATATCATTACATTCCTTTGAAAGTCTCTGTGCCAATACTTTGTTTTTATTAATGAACTTGATATTTAATTAAAAAAGATTAAATGCTGATTTTTCTATCACTTCTTTAGACTAACTCTCTTCTGTCATGAAAACCAAACTAAAATAAATAAACAGAATATATTGACTTAAAAGTTTAATTAAAAAACAGAGCATTGGTAAAGAATTCTTCCTTCCTGTCTCACATATCTTTGTATTCACTCTTTCACTTACGGTAGCTTGAAGTGTAAAATCAGATCTTTCAGGCATGCACAGAATCTAAAACTGGGATCTGTCTGCATAGGTAGATTATCCTTATGCAGATTTAATTATGACATTGGTACCTTATTTATTCAGCTTTGCACTGCAACTGCTCTTAGAATTTTGCTAGAGTAGCTGAAATGCAGCAGAATAATTTTAAAAATTTTGAACACTCCCTCCCCCTCAGATTATAGTTAAATGATATGTTGTAGATTTCTATAATATAGCTGTTATATACACCTATGCCAATATTTAACTTCGAATACATAATGCAATCTACTTCATATTACACACATCTTATGCTTCATTATAAACATATTTTTATTACATATTGCTTCTATTTTGCTTGTTTTTTTATATACTGAACTTCATGTCACTTGGAGTGACTACATCAGTGGACAAGCGAAGAGCTCTGGATGTTGTTTATCTGGACTTTTGTAAGGCTTTGACACAGTCCCCCACAACATCCTTCTCTCTAAATTGGAGAGAGATGATTTGATGGATAGACTATTTGGTGGATGAGGAATTGGTTGGATGGTCGCATCCACAGGGTAGTGGTCAACGGCTCAATGTCTGGATGGAGATCAGTGATGAGTCATGCCCCTTAGGGGTCTGTATTGGGACCAGTATTGTTTAATACCTTCATCAACGACATAGTGGGATTGACTGCATCCTCAGCAACTTTGCAGACGACACCAAGCTGAGTGGTGCGGTTGACATGCCCGAGGGACAGGATGCCATCCAGAGGGACCTGGACAAGCTCGAGAAGTGGGCCCATGTGAACCTCATGAGGTTCAACAAGGCCAAGTGCAGGGTCCTGCACCTGGGTCAGGGCAACCCCCAGCATCAATACAGGCTGGGGGATGAAGGGATTGAGAGCAGCCCTGAGGAGAAGGACTTGGCGGTACTAGTGGATGAAAAACTGGACATGAGCCGGCAATATGCGCTCACAGCCCAGAAAGCCAACCCTATCCTTTTATCCTTTCTTTTTAAGAAACGTGGCCAGCAGGTCAAGGGAGGTGATTCTGCCCCCTACTCTGTGCTGGTGAGATCGCACCTGGAGTCCTGCATCCAGCTCTGGAGTCCTCAGCACAGGAAAGACATGGACCTGTTGGAGCAGGTCCAGAGGAGGGCCACAAAAATGGTCAGAAGAATGGAACACCCTCCTGTGAGGAGAGGCTGAGAGAGTTGGGGTTGTTCAGCCTGAAGAAGAGAAGGCTCTGGGGACACCTCATTGTGGCCTTTCAATACTTAAAGGAGGCTCATAAGAAAGATGGAGAGAGGCTTTTTACCAGTAGTGGTGACACAGTAGTGACGCTGTAGTGACAGAACAAGGGGTAACAGTTTTACACTACAAGAGGGTAGATTTAGGTTGGATATGAAGAAATGAGGGTAGTGAGACAGCACAGGTGTCACAGGAGCCCATCATTGAAAGTGTTCAAGGTCAGGTTGGACTGGGCTCTGAGCAGCCTGATCGAGTTGAAGACGTCCCCGCCCATTGCAGGAGGGCTGGACTAGATGACCTTTAAAGGTCCCTTCCAACCCAAACCATTCTATGATACATACAATTACCATTTATAATTTAAATTTCAATTTAAATCAGCAATAGCTGTTTCCTTAACTTACTAAGTGGTACAGAATGCCATGTACAGAGGAAAAATTAGGCTACAAGACATTCATAATTACTATGCTTTATAACTTAAATCTTTTTGTACCTCAGTTCACCATCTCTAAAACAAAGACAATTATCATTACCTTCTCTCAGTAGAGTACTATGAAGAAGATTGTAGCATGGAAAGGAAGAGAAAAGCTCCTGACAAAACTGTGCCCAAGTCCAATTCTGGAAATCGGACTAATAATCACATATGACTCACTAGACAAAAAAAGATTTCCACTACTATTAGCAGACCCACATAGAAAACATGAAATTCTAACCTATCTTAACAATGCTTAACAATTCAACGGTTGGACCCGATGATCTTAAGGGTCTTTTCCAACCTTAATGATTCTATGATTCTGTAATGAATACAGCATGTGTATTTTTCAATAAATTGTTTGTCCATATATTAATACATACACTATGCAAAAAAAATTAAGTTCTCCAAACTTACCAAATTATATAAATTGCGTCTAATCTGCTGTATAACTCCAGGAAATGCAGGTTTTAGCAGTTCCTGATAGCTTGCAGGCCATGTGCTATAGCTGTGATCTTGTTCTATATTATTAACCCACTAAAACAAAAAAGGCAGCCATTTAAAAAACACACACTAAACATTGAGTAAAATATGTATGTATAAACAAACATATTTTAAAACACAAGGCAAGCCTGGAAAGAGTAAAATGTTTTATCATCTTTTTGAAATAACAGAAAATAGCTTCTAAAGTTAATATTTTTTTTCTTTTCAATCAAACTGTTCAGGGGTTTTTATTTGCAGTACGTAATAAAACTGATAATGGATGGGAAAGGAAAAAAGACCATTTGTACTCTGTATCAGGATGTAAATAAGAGCATTTTTTCAAGTGTGGAAACTACTTTCACAATACAAAGGTCATAACAACATATCACACAGCTATGTGTGTAACACAGCATAACCATCCTGTAAGACAAATATAGTATATATCTATAACCCGCAGCAGCACTTTAGATATATCAAAATAACTAATTAATATATGGCAAATTTGTTCTTCTACTGTTTTCTGTGCAAGCCTGTCTATACTTGGCAGACAGAAGAGTGAAATATGGTTCTTTCAGGTGAAGAAAATAAGTGTTCTAGTGCCTTTTGCACTGGCATATAACCTTTGTAATGAAAACTGTATACCTTTTGAAGATGGGAAAAAAGCA
Source organism: Platalea leucorodia (assembly GCF_965183815.1). Classification (NCBI taxonomy): domain Eukaryota; kingdom Metazoa; phylum Chordata; class Aves; order Pelecaniformes; family Threskiornithidae; genus Platalea; species Platalea leucorodia. Next base: position 57,077,127 of record NC_138824.1, read on the forward strand.
AGTCATTGGACAATTAAATATTTTGTTTCTAAGTTGTCCACAATTCACTTATCATACTTGTAAAATACATTTAGCAGTCTTGCACAATACGAAAATATTATGTAGCTAGATTAATTACTGTAAAGTCAAATTCTACAGCTATGAGTGTGCAACTACTCTTAGATATGTTCCTCTTTTCTTTTAAACATCCTACATCTTAAAATTTTAATAAGGTATAGGCTAGAGAAAATGACTCCTAAAATATATTGAAGAAATATCACCCTCCAAAGTATTTTAAACCGCTTATCGATATATGGTCTTATGCCTAGTATTTCAATTACACTGCAAAAAAAGATAGACTGTCTCATACATAGCATTATCAAATATGTAATACTTAAATAAATGTTTAATTACTTACTATTATTGAAGAGTGACGAATATCCAGCGCATAACTGTCATCGGTAGGATGTATATGCAACCTCATAAATTTACTCAGGATCTCCTCTTTGATTCCAAGTTCATGAAGACCATGCATCACTTTTCCTTCCAGTTTAAGAGTCTCTAAGATACTTTTTCAGGAAGACAAAATGCAAGATGTCTACATAGAACTCTCATTATGACATAAAAAGGAAAAACATTTCAAAGACTACTAATGTGAGGATTATTTTTAGTATTAAAAATAATTTTTATGTTCTCCTGCAGTCAAATGTTTAAAACAAAATCAATTAATAACACTATATGTCTCCAACTTATTCCAAAACAGAATTATAACAGATTATATAACTCTTTTGTTCATTCACATTTATTTTATATGAAGGAATTTCATCCATCTTTAGTAAGACATGGCAGGACAACAGAGTGGAAGGTTGCTTGCTGCATTGTCCTGGCTGAGGCAGAAACCCAAGCCGGGGGTACCCTAAGAGGAAGCTTTGCAAGTGTGTAGAGAAGCAGGCAGCAAGCGATGGAGACACAGACGAGCTCTAAGTCTGCATCATGGCAGAACCCTGAAAACAGCACAGAGGAAACACACAGCTACACCTCTAGAAGAAGACTCTTTCCTAGAAGACCCAACAGAACTCTAGAACATTTGTTGCAATCTGAAAATTCTGTATGAGAATGGAAACAAACCTGAAGCACTCACCAGCAGAACACAGTAGGCAAGATTTTACAAATGTCTTTATTTCTGTCTTAATTTTGAATTTTCTCTATTCTGAAAGGTTTCTTCTAAAATATACTGAAATTAAACCTAGCACTAGCATTAAAAAGCACTATTAATATTTGCATCATTAACAAAAAAGATGCAAGTGACTCCATCTCAAAACTCTAAAAAAAATTAAGTAAAAATTAAAGTATCTCAAAAAAATTAAGTAAAAATTGCAAGTATAAATGCTAAACCCAAGAAAGTTTAAGAATCTCCATGGAGGAGAAAAGAAGACATTTTGAGTTAAAAAATAGAAAAGAAAAAAATTGTAGACTCGGACAAATCATAGGAACATTAAAAAACCCTCAGCCTTAGCATCAGTAGATTTACTGACAGTTAGCAGGCCACCAAAGGCGACTTCGAAGTGGTCATGTCTGTCCTGCTGTTGACAACATACAGAAGAATGCAAGGGAAAATGTTTACAGTTTATGAATGCTTGCATAAAAGAGGCAAGTCACATGCCAAATAATTTTACTATAATTACACAAACTGGAAAAAGATTTCTTATATGAAAAAGCATATTAGTTCTGCATCAACAGAACTTATTATATAAGGTGGCCAGACACAGACTCACAAGCATGCCAAAAATAACTCAAGGTGTTGTGTATCTAAATTTAATGCCTGCAGATTTTTGTAATTTTTTAGAAGTAGGGATGTGAAAGCACTGAACTTACTTTTTATAAACTGCTTTTCCTACCTTCTTACACATACATGTTGGGTTCCTTCCATTTCCAAATTAATTTTACATGGTGAGTCATAAAATTGTAAGCAAATTAGACAACATACTCCAAGAGAAAATGCTGTTTTCAACTACTTATACAAAGTTCATATTCAAAGCAAAACCACTGTAAACCAGTATTCTCTCTAGTGGAGCACCTCCTGGCCCCCAAAATGCAACAGATGAGATTATCTATCATCATGAGCACAACTTCTCTGGCATTATTAGTAATTCTGTAATCTTCAAACAAAATGTACCATCTTACCTAAAAGGATCATGAAAATCCAGGTCAACTTGAAGGCCATTTAGAAATAAACGTGCTTCTCCAGGTTGGATTCCAAGTATTTCATGAAAATGCTAAAAAGTAAAAAGTATTGCTAACTTATTTAGGTATATGTCAACACTAACACACATATATAAATATATATATATATATATATATATATATATATATATATATATATATATATATAAATAAAAGAACCTTTGAAGTAATTCTGCAAAACAGACACATCAAATCTCTTCCACATATTTTCTTCTTTTAGCTGACTGTTGTTGGTAAAAATATTGGTAACATACTTTTATGAGTGCTATTTAACACGCTTTCAATGTACAGATACAAACGAAAATAGCTGGTAATTGCCCCCCAAACAACCTACAGTGCCCCTACCTGTACAAGGTAGGGACAAGGACACGTTCTCAGTGTCTGCCAACAGAAAGTGAAAATACACACACATACAGAAACATGGCTTGTAAGTTTTTGAAAAATTACTCCTACATATCCATTCAACAAAGGGAGACCTTACATGTGTCCTTCACATCTCCACTTGAAACTAGCTTTCTCAATAGCTTAACATCTTTCACAATTCCAAAAAACGTGTAGTCACAATTGTTATGGGGAATTAGGAAAGACAGACTAGAAACATACAAACTCATTAACAAAGGGACCTTGGAAAAAACATTGGTCAGAAAGGGATAGCGTAGCATATCCTTGCTTTGCAAAGAAGAAAAAAAAATCCACACTAAACAAATACAAGAGGAAGGAAGTATTTAGGGAGTAACGTATGCCTTATTTCAGAGAGCTGTGAGGCCCAACACTGTTCTATCTACGGTGGCTGTAGCAAGATACTTAACAGGAGCAACAGCAGCAGTTTATTCCAACTCACCCCATGAGGAGCAGTCAGATTTCCAGATCTGTCTTAATTCCCAACAGAGAAAACGGAAAGCACAAAAAATATGCAGGAAAAAAAAAGCAAGCTGAGAAAGAGATATCTTATTCCCATTTAGCTCCCACTTGCTGAACAAAGTAAGTGTGAACCAAAAATGCACTTTGAAGAAAACCACACTTAGAGCACGCAACTCAGGCTGCATATATTACTCCACTTACAAGCCTGTCACTGAATAAATGAGAGAAAAAAACGGGAAAGCATTGAAAGCGGTATTACTTCTTTAAAGTAGTATGGTTACTTTCATACAGTTAAACGTAAGTAAACTCAAAGCTAACTGGTTTGCGGCATTACAAGTGCAACCCCACAAAAATGAGACAACGGTTTACTTGAAGCTCTTTGTAATCCAACATATGTGCATATTACTCATCATTCATTGAAAAGGTACCATATTCCTTAGTCAATGTATAAACATTTTCACAAGCCAAAGCAGAATGGAAATATATAATGGCACCTAATACCAGCATATGAAAGGCAGGGCTCTCCATGAAGAAAAATGGAGCTGTGATAAGCCTCAGCCTAACAGAAAGAATTTTTATGAAAGTCCAAGACCTGTCTCGGCCTTGAAAAACAGCTTTTTAAATTTGTAAATTTAATTTATTCTAACGGTGTAACCTGAACTTCATAGTGCTTTCATTGCTTTTTTGTATGTAGATTCACAAAAGAGTAATGTAATTACTTATGCTTGTTATAAAGTATCAAAATACATATATTCAAACTCAGATATAATGTGAAGAATATTGTGGATTTGGGAGGACTGCATCCCGCCAATGCGAAGAAATAACCAGAAAGACTTTTTTTTTTTTTTTTTTTTTTTTTTAATTTAGTTAGCTATTATCTTCCAGGAGAATTTTAGTAGGCACCTAAAAAATGGATGTCAGTGGGCTTTCAAAAAAGAGGAGCATAAATGCATGGCAGTAAGTTTCCTGTGGTCAGATACGAGGAAAAACAAAAGAGAGAATTTAATTACTTTCCTAATTTATAAAACTCACTTTATTCCCAATCATATGCTCATATAAATTACAGAAATGGGGGTTTTTTGTATGTCCCAAAACTTGGTACAGCAGGACTTTTATCTTCTTTACAACTAACTGCTGCTTTGGATTACTCTGGCCCAAGTGCAGGACTTCATGTTTATCTTTGTTAAACCTCATGCAACCATTAAAACAAAAACTAGAAGTAGCGGCTGGTGTCTGACACATATATTTTTCCTATCACAGCTTCACACAGAATTACACACCCTCCCAAGGTCTCACTCTACACATCCCTTCTAAGCAGCCAACATTCACACATGCCTGACAACGCCAAGTGCCCTTGCAGCAGGTGAAATTTCTGATCATCTTACCTACACAGTTTGATCCTGAGACACAACCAAAACAGGCAGATGGGACAAAATTAAACAGCCGGGCACACAGTGATGAGACTCCTCTGCACCAGGCAGAGAAGCACCCAAAGTCCTAGGTATACCCGGAATTTTTCTGTAGTTAGCAAATCCAACTTGGATTAGTTTTAATATCAGCGTTGTGCCACGAAGTACTGTGACCGCAGAAAAATCCCCCTTAATGCCACTGGACTCAAAGAGCAAACAATAAATATAAAGAGCATTACAGTCTCAAGAAATCTTACCAGCATCCTTCAGGGCTCTTCCACAGATCTTGTGAGATCAGCTAGAACAGGCCCCCTCCTTGAGGCACTGAAACCAACATTTAGGATAAGAGATGTCTTACCACTACTGAAAGCTTACTGGTCATTCCTACAAGCCCAGATACTCATGTAAACAAATACTGAGGAAGACTGCAACTGGCTGATGCAGGTCATAAAAATCCTAGCACTAACTAAAATGAATGCAATAACAATGAAAAAAATTATCAGCCACTGAGTATTGAAATGGGAGTATAAAAGTTTTTCAAATCCTTCAGTACCGCAGTAGGAGAAGAACTGAGCTGAATCAGAGCCGAGACTCATCATATAATTTTGATGCTAGGCATTTGATTGTTCAGAAGACCATCCATTTGCTGTAACAGCTTTGATGGAAGGAGTATTTAGGCATCCAAGACTAGAATTTAACACTGATAATATTCGTGTAGCATTTTCTTGCTAACCCGTCAGCAAATTATTGCACTGGAAGTTGTGAGTTGTGTTTAATGAGATTTAATTTTTTCTTTTATCTATAGCAGTTCTTTGTCTATTTCTTAGTTAGGTATCAATTCATTACACCTAAATCATCACATGCCTTTCAACTTCTAATACCTTTATTTCCTCCCGTTGCATTTCCTATTCAACTTTCATTATCTTGAGAGGGAATCATCCAGTTACACACAGCATGAGATCATATCTCTCCTGCTGCTAGATGGATGTACTGCAGTTCAAGAATGCACATGCCAATTTATTGTGCTCTAGCAGCAGTGTTCAGGAAGTTTCCCTACTTTCATTCAACAGATTTTAGCTTTTAGCTGTCTAAAGGCCTGGAGCCTTTAGACTGCAGGTAGGATGTAGTAGGAAATCTAAACTTAGTGTGATAGATGCCCAAGATCCTCTTATAGTTAATGTATTTAATACAGTCATGGAATCATAGGATTGATTCAGCTGACCAACCACACAGATATCCAATGTCATTTGTTTCGGGATAAGGCATCTTGGACTGGAAAGTACAGGTCAGGCAGAAAGGAATGGATGTCCCAGTGGACGCATCTGTCAGACCTGTGTGGCTATCTTGGATAGCTTGCGGCATCTCAAACGACACCAGAAATTCAGGCAACTCAGTCAGGCCCCTCAAAACAACCACTAAGCGAGCTAAATTGTTTTTGATGTCCGCTGACGACATCTTCATTGTCATAACAGGAGTTTAGATACCATATATATGTGCCTAAATACAGACATCTTCATTTCAAACCAAATCTTTGCTACTTTTCCTAATCCTTATATTTAGTAATATTACTCATTTTAATTCCTGATATACCTTTATTTTTTTGCATTTTTGGGTAGAGGAGTAGTTTTTGATTAAGCAGTTGTTTTTGACTTTTGTGTTAACAGAGCTACCATTTGAGAAAGACATTGTAAAGACTTCATCAAGAAAGAAGGAAAGTCCTGTTACCAACACTCGTACTCTGGAGAAACTATGATCATCAGGGCTTTGTTTGGCTTTATCCTGACTGTAACTCTAACAAAGAGATATAGGAAAAATCTATCTCAACTGTATACAGAAAGCAGCGGTGAAGCAGGGTGCAGGTACTGATTTGCTCCCTTGAGCAAAGACTATAGGACTTCTCACTAGTGCAAGAGGCCTGCATAATGTTGAGCCCCCTCCAAGATCTCTGTGAAAACCCAAGAATCAAACATGCACCCTGCACACAAGAAAACTGAAGGACTCAAGAAGGTGAACTACTGGGATATGTGAAATGTATTCTCAATACACCAGTCCCACACGCAATCACCTATGGACAAAAAAAGCCCTATAGAATTGTTTGCACAACCGTTTACAAGGATGTAACACTTGAGCCTGCCACTATTTGGGCAGGAAATACTCAAGACTGGAAAACCTTACATTAGTTTTGCATGGTGGAGAGGTCTAACACATCTACGTGAAATTTTTGCTACAATAGAGAGGACGAGCTCTTTATGAGAAGGCTGCATCAGTGCACCAGGGACATTGTTCACTTTCACTGTTTTGGAAGGTGGATGAAACTGGAAGGGCATTCGCCTGGAGATATTAGTCTTGTCAAGGCAAGAGGAAAAGGCCTGAATGGATACAAAGCAAAATGATATATGGAAATGTTGCAAAAGTACAGGAGTGCTATAGGTAAGAAATAAATCCCTTTCACTATGGTGGTTGTTCAGTCTTAACACCATATGAAAATACATGTTCTGAAGATGAAGATGAAGGACAGTGCTATGGATGTCGTTTCATGTGACCAGTCCGAAAAGCATGGTAGCTAACATTTAATTTTAACACTCAACTTGAAAGAAAAACATCCAAACTCTGAACCGAGACGGAAAATACAACAGACGTCACAAACTCGAAAAACACAAAATGGCATCTCAGGATACATCTCAGATCAGTCAAAATCACATGAACAATGACTCCTCATGTGACACTAGGCACAAAAGATGCAGTGCATCAAGGATGAAAACAAAACCACCATCTACCATAGACAATGTTCAAAATACCTTGCAGAACAGTTGCATGCATGATTCAGAGTGTGGAAAGCTCAAAGCTAGCATGTGCTGACCATAATATAAGCAGCAGGCCTAGATTCAACACCAAAGCTCTAGAAAAATTAACTGATACCTACTTTGCTTTCACAGCACACAGTTTATGACTGAACGCAACACTCCATAAAAATTGTTTGTCCTTGCCTAATTCTGTAAAATCAAAAGAGGGAAGGGAAAAAGTACCAAGAACAGCTGAAAGTGAAAAATTTGAATTGATTTATTTAGTAAAAGATGTTTAGAAAAATTAGCTCTTTTTCTCTGATAGAAACCATGTGGAAGTCGCTACACTAATAAAAATCTCCAACTGTGATAGTAATCTCCAACAATATGATAGTAACTCAAATGTCCACTTGAAGAAATAAAAACAAACCTTCTGATTTTCTTCTATTTCAGTTCGCATTTTCTTGTCTACAGGCATTCGGGTCAGTGATCTGTAAAAATAAAATATTGGTATCACTCAATCACTGTATTTTTAAAAATGCATTAAATAATGTGAAACATGTATTTTAATACCGCATCCAATGCACTGTAATTGAAGAATGCTGTAATTAAGACTTAAAGAGTAATACAGTGTCATAAATATTATAAATATTTTATTTTCAAAACAAATATTTTGTTCTGTGTTACTCTAGTAAACCCAGGTTTCAAATTTATGCTACATTTTGTTGAACTAATATTCTAAGCATATTTTTTACCACTCTCAATTTGTCCTCTTTTTTTTTCTGGAAAATAGCATATATATTATAAAAAACTAAGTTGTTTGATCATCTAAATTACCTAAATAAATGCCATGTTTGTATATTGTAAGTTAATGTTAAGTAGATGTATCTTATACTGTACTATGCGTTCACTAGTTTTGAAATAAAAATTGTAGAACAGAAAGCAAGAAACTATAAACATTTCTGTTGAAAGAGAAACATTGCTGATTAAGATTTAAAAAAAATATTAAAAGAAACTGTTAAGTACAAAGAAAAGAGTATCTGAAGCCAAGCTTTAATTTGGAAAAATGGAGAAAGGTTAGGAAAAAACACTATCAAGTCAGAAGTCTCAAAAGCTGACTATGTAGGAAACTGCTTTAAGGGACCTTCTACCAGCAGTAGACATGATTCAGGAACACTACAGAACTTTTCTCATTAAAAGAATACCTGTAATTGATGGGAATTATTACTGAGAATTTAGTCAGCAAATGAGCAAAACAGCTACTTAACAGAAGGACTTCATAGCAAGGTGGAAATTTAACGTGTGGCAGTACTACCACAAATATTATTCTGACTTCATAGTAATAGTTTTAGAGAGTTCTGAAGTAAAAAATACTTTAGGGAAAAAAAAGCTCTGATTTTTATCTTGCTAAACTCGAAATAAATAGTAGTAGGAATCAATGTTTATTCTGCATACACAGGTGATAAAAACTGCACAGATAAAAAGAATGACCTAAATCTTTCCAAATAGCTTAGAGTAGTAAGGCAGAAACATAAAAAAAAAGAATGTGGAAATAATAAAAAGGCAGAAAGCAGAAGACAAAGCTGGCCCAACGTTAGCGAGGAAGTAAAATATTTATCAACAAAAGGTAAGCTTTACTGATAGTTTTTTTGGTAATAAGAAAGCAATAAATTAAAGAAACTAGCTCCTCGTCTATGCATGGCAGTTGACAATGCAGGATTCTAGGAAGATTTTAAGGAGAAAGTGTGGTCAATCCTCGAGAAGGACACTCTAGGAATTTGAGGTCACAAGTGTAAAAGTACCTGTGAAAGACGGCTGTTCATTTTGAGTTTAGTCATTTGTTGAATTTTTTCAGAGCTTCAAAGTTTTATGTGTGTTTTTCTAAATATTAAGTGCTAAGGACTCACTAAAGAGAAACACTTTACTGTCTGAAAGTAAACAGATACTATTTATCATTCTACATGATGTAGGAATGTTCTTGTATGACCTTAAGGTTGTAATATTTTCTATCGTATAATTTTATGCATCTTTATTCTTACCTGGAAGAACATGTAGCTATGTAGTACTGCATATTAAGGGGAAAAAAGGCAACTTTTCACGTGTTCATAATGTTAACATTCATGAATGATAAATGAATAGCAAGAAACAGAGTATTATAATTCTTATTACTGCATTCTTAAATAACAGATAATTATGACACATATACAACAAAACAAAGATGAAAAGTACCCTATAAAATATATTATCAAAATGTCGCCATGACATGTATCAGTTGTTACACTGTCTACGTCCCCTGGCATTTTGCAAAATCTACCTCAAACTAACCTTTTCAACTGGAAATACTGAGACACAAAAATGCAGGTTATAAACTAGAAAGTGAAAGAAACTTCCAGAGGAATGGTATATTCATTTTTTATGGTCTAAGGAACCCCTCCATTTTTAAAGAACTTATAATATTTATTTTTTATTTTCATAACTATAGTTCTAAAATTTTTATACAGCCTTTTCAAACCAAAATTTGCATAATTAAAAATGGTTGTTTTCATATTGATCTGTGTGAAATTTAAACAATTTTAAAATACTACTATTATAATGATGAGTTATCTATCTAAAGTGATGAAGCAGTATCTTTTAATTTCCTGTTTATTCTAGGGTTTTTTTTCCCAAACTAGTATTTTTGACTCAGCAGGTTAAGCATGATTAGATTATTAAGGAAATATATTTTATGCACTGTTTTTACACAATGCCCCTTTGATTTAAGTTTGTTGTCAATGCAGACCTACTAACTTTAAATTATTTAAATATTTGTAATCTCTCATGTTAAAAATAACATACTAGATTAGCATATCAGAATAAATCATACGGGACAGAACTGCAATTCCCCTTTTAATAATTCTAAAGTCGTCTTATACTTTTACTCACAAAAATAAAATGTTTGAAGAGGAGGTAAACTGTACTCTAATGCCACAAATACACAGCAGGAGTCAGAGTGGGGTGTAACAATTTAATGACTTTTTAAATCAATTATTTAAATGTCACCTTGCATACTTCAAACCGACTTTGCCCTGTCCTCTAAAGAACAGAACTGGCCTTCCAGTTCAATATGATGTACATTTCCACTATTTCTAATGGAAAGCTGCATTTTCTGATTGCTAATCTAAGTGTAAACTTGTACCTTACTATTTCATAATAATTATGTTGCAGGCATTTAAAAAGTTATTTTTCTTCCTTGAAACAAGATGTTACAAAGGTAGTTTTTCCATTACAGCATAGATTTTCTCTAACAGAAAATCAGAGATGACAATGAAACACTGTGATAATCAACCAAGAGTTGTAAAATGTGAAAGCACACTAAGAATCCTATTTAGCATCATATTTAATTCAGTAATTCAAGCAAATATTGCTCATAGGATTACATGAAGAACTTATCAAATATAAAGAAAAGCATTTCTCAATTACAATATAATTGGCTTACAGAACGAGCAATTTTTAATATTAGTAGAGAGGAAAATATTATTCATTTATTTCGTATTTATCTTGATCTTTTATTAAGTAATCTGTTATGGGAGACAGATCTTCCCCAGTAAGAACACTAACATACAGTAGCCGGGGCCCAATCTTGTCAGCAATCTTGTTCTTAGAACTAATGTGGGTGGATCCCATACTGAAATTTATTAATAGAATTTCGCTTTTTCCTACTGTGAGCAGAACTGCTATTAATTCAAACAGAATTTTCCACCTGGGAAAACATCACTCCAGTAAAAGCCGGGAGGACTAGGCATTCCACCATAAGTGCCTGAAGGATTAGGATGCCTTCATGGCATCTGCATCAGACAGGAAACATTTAAGAGACTGATCATGAGCTCTCCCAGGAGCTACTTTCTACACAATGAAATTGCCTGGAATCCATCTAGCAAGCTGTAAAACATGAATATCTGACTGCAGGATTTGGATATAAATCTGTATTACTGTCATTAAATTCAAATGCAAACTTAAAAACAGTATTTGAAAAACAAGCTTAAATGTCATACCTGGCTCTTATTGGGAAGTTCTGAGCTATGTCTTTCATTACCTTTAAGGCATCATAAACAGGGGCAGACATAATTCGAGCAGCTGCTTGAAAACTAAGATCTGGAGAGAAGAAAAAAAAAAAAAAAAATCACTGGAAATATTACTCTCAATACTGCCTACAATCAGAAAACTGTTCCATATACATACTGTCACTATTAACATTTTTTATGTTTCAATTATCCATTGCAAAAGATTATGAAGTAACATTATTAAGGTTGAAAAAACAGGCACTTAAAAGTTGGAAATACCAAATTCAGGCTTTCCTACAGAATTCTGCTCGGCTGTCTTGAGCATACACATTGTACATGTAATTTCTAAGTTTATAAAAACACACAATTCATCATGTAGTATTATGCCAGTATCACAAGGGTATCATGCTCAAAACTAGATACACACAACCCACAGACACCCATAAGTGCAGTAAAGAATAAGATCTTCCCAGCTCCAGGACTTCAGAAGATTTTCAGAGAATAGATACATTAAATGTAGAAGGCTGTTATTGAGCATGAGGTGTACAATTTTCAAGACTAGCAGCAATTTCACAGGAAGAGAAAATGGAGACTCATGAAAGAAAGGCTAATCTACTGTCAAATTTCAGTTCTCCTAAGTGTCTAGCACAATTTTTAAAGGGATCTCATTTTTCTCTCCATGCTTTTTCTCAGAATGAAGTAAATTTTCATGTATCGGGACAGTTTATAATTCATTTGCCTATCCACTGGAAAAACAATTCAGTTAGCCTTCTCTGGTGCCTAAATTGGGTGTGACAAATCTTGGCACATGAGACTAGGGAAAACCCAACTTCGATACCAACAGGGTAAGGCAATAATATACTAGGTGCTTCCATGTACTTTGGATACAGTCTGCCTAACTACCTCAGGGCAATGAGGCTTCTTCCTCATAATCTGCTAGTTAAGACATCTGAGCAGAAACAGAAGGCCTCGGGTTATTCAGTTTGAGGAAAGCTGATGCCACATATAGTAAAAAGTGCTGGGCAGAAAGTCATAGAGGATGCTGCCTAGTAGGACTTTGCACCATCTTTTTGAAGCAATTAGGAAAAAAAAAAAAAAAAAAAGCTGGAGAAAAGTGAATAGCACAGAAACATTCCCAGTTTAGCCTGGCAAGGTATACCTTGGCTAGAAAAAAAGGTGAGTGTGAGAGGTGGAATGTTAACTTGGTATTTCTTAATACTTTTAATAAAAAGTATAAAGAGATCACTGTTTTCAAAAACAACATCCAGATCCCTTTCAACAGCCACATAAGCTGTGATCAGGTGAAGCAATACCCAATTGCTGCTCCTGCGAGAGAGTGATGCTGTGCAGTTAGGACATACACTTAACATCCTTCATAAATTGTTAACCGTTTCCATTTTATGCTGAACAGCTAGAGTACGAATATCTAAATCCCACTGAGGCAAACTGACGTGTCTTTTCATCTTCTTGGTTATCTCTGGTAAGGGACTGTCACTTACAGACCACCCCCCTTGCAGCACCCTAACACAGCTGAGAGAGCAGTATAGGGCACCTTGGGGAAAAGATGATCCTGAGCTTAAAGCAGATCTCAAAGTATGCTTTGAAAGCTAACGAAGCACTAGAGATCAAGAGGCTGTTCACACAGATAAAAGAATGAGTCATTAAAGGGAATACCACACTGGTCCTCTGTGCATCATTTTTCACTATGAATAGTAAACCTAACTACTTACCTAAAACAGAGGCTCTTGAAAGACAACTCTTGAATGGTGTTTAGGGTCATTTATAAATAGAAGTATGCCCTATAGCTGAAGGAGTTTTGGTTAAATTTAGTTAAATTTTTACTTGGAAGCTAATTAAAGGAAATCAGAGAGTAGCTGAGCCATTAACTCAGCCACTATAATTAGTCATTAAGAATGAACTAGAGAAAGCAGCCAGTCGTGTCAGGAGTAAGAGTATCAAAACAACTGCACCATAAAAAGAGGGGGCTGAAGACCCCCTGTCTGAAAAGGCCCTGAATGTCCTTATCACAAGCCAGTACCAGTCTTTCTGGCACTGAACAAACAGCATCCCAATGCTTAATTACTTTCAACACTGTATGAACTGGTTTCTTGGGGAGCAGCACCGATTTCATTTTTTATTTATACAGCCATAACACCACAGAAAAGACCACCACTAAATAGACACCTTGTAGTGGCTTTTGAAGATAGACACTAAAGGGATCAAAGTTTCACAGCTGCTTCTGCTTGATCATCAACAGAGTGGTATTCAATCATGTAAAAAAAAAATTAAACAGACAAAAAGAGAATTTTATTTTTATTTGCACAGTAGATTGCTCAGGAGAACTGAAATGCAATGTTTTCCAATTTTTTTAAAATATTGGACCAAGATAAATCCTGCAGCTGAAGGGGGTTCATTGATAAAAGACTGCAAGTGAACTACAAGTATCTCAAATAGCTAGTTTCAGACTGGATACGGCTAGCAAGCTCCAGTCAGGGTCCCAAAAAGAAACTGAAGTTCAGATGATTGCTCAGTCTCCTTCATTGCACTAGTATAAAGGCAAATCAGTTTTGATCAGGTTGTCCTCTACAACTGAAGAATGTAACAGGCAAAATTTAGTTGCCTAAACTTAAGTGTCATGACATTTTAGGGACCTATTTTACAGTGATTTATAATTCCATTCAAGCTACAGAATGTCCTGCAAGTCATCAAAGAAGCTGTTTAGAAATCAACTTCTACATATTTGTTCTCATTTTCCACAGGAGAGCTTTTAAAAGCATGTTCTTTCATTTGATGTCACATTAAAAAAAATGTATCAATGTGAACTCCAGTACACTGATAAAAGTTAGAATTTATGAATTAAACAGAACAAGCTGTCTTAACCTGTATTTCGTCCCAACTCAATAGTCATGTCAAAATGATATTTTTGCCTGACCTCTCTAAAAAAATATCTGAAACTAAATTTAACATCCAAGATAACACATCAGGCAAAAAAACGGGCAATATAACTTCCGTCTTTAAAATCAATAAAGCTAGTTATGATTCTCCATCTTGCAAAATGACTTCAATCCTCCTTTAATTTTTAGCATATAATACTGGGACAAGATACCAACACATTCTTTTTAAATACTTGATGTAATATTGCCTTTTTATGAAATCATATGTCTCTTTTTAAAAGAGGCTTTTATCATAATGTTGATACATCAACATAACAAAGGAAAATTAGAGTACTGTGTTAATTCAGAAAAATGCAATACATACCTTGTAGCTCCCAAACTTTCAGCGGTTCCATGTTGTTAGTAGTTTCAATTAGATGTTTTTTAAACTCTTTCAGATTATTTTTCAGATTAGGATGCATCCGTCTACAATATTTTTTTTTTTTTAAAAGACAAAATCAATGACATCCATCAATGTCTGCTTTTATCCACAGTATTGTTCACAGCTAATACTGTATCTTCAAGGTAGCAAGCAAGAATTAAAATTTTAATTCACTCTTAAAACAAAAATGAGGATTTGGGGTGAGAAGAGGTGATTTCTGAGGACTAAAACCCAGTTAATTAGATGGAGGAGTTCAATTGTTTTGTAGTGATCTGTCTCAAACCCTGCCACGTAAATTTTGATGGAATAAATGAACTCAAAGAATAAATATTATTAACACACAATACAGGTATCTCTATAGTTATTTTGCTATAGCATAACTTATATCTAACTGTACACTAACTGTACTATAGATTAACTGTAACTGTACACACAGTTTGTTGTATTACCTACAAAAGATATAGGCAAGACAATGTTGAGAACATCTTTTATAAATTAACATCACTGACAAAATCAAACTGCTGAGCACACAAATTACTAGTCAGACCTGAAGAAGAGCATGGTGCCCAAAAGCTTGGCTATTTTTTTGAAAACATAATGGGCAAAGAAGTTTTGAGGGCAAAGAATTCAGCCTGCCACAAGACACCCTTGAATGTCAAACAATCTCCATTAGATTTCTAAAGATTCTTCTACTAGAAGTATTGAACAAGAAGCAAAAAGTAGCTAAAAAACAGACATCAAAAGCATTAAGGCTTTAAGTTCTGTAATATTTCATAGTTTATTTTAGATATTAAGAAGTTTCACAAGGAATCCCTGTCTCCTCATTTTTTAGCTGTTGGATGATATTAACTGTTGTTCTTTACTGAAAAAGACAAATATCACTGATGAAGACTGATGTTCTGGAATTGAAATATAGTCCAGGTTCCTCAAAGAAAGCATACTCAGCTGAAAAGGGAAGCAAAGACAGAAAATTCCTTTTTTTCTTACTTGTAACATAGACCTAGGAATGACAAACATAGTTCGTACTCTTAGAAACCCCTCTATGAAGTAGCAAACTCTTAACTAGTTTTGAGTTCTTTAATTACTGTTTTTACTGCCTTCTTTGCAAATTTACCTTGATGAGAGAGAGACATATACACACACACACACACACGTATATGTTTTCTGTTCAGACCTTCAATTCTTCTGTGAATGACAGACAACTGACAAATAAGACCTAGCCCCAAGCCACAACCAAGATCTATTATTGATGCTTGGTCCCTCATTTCTCTTATTCACTTACGCTATGGACAATGCAGGCACAAAATCAAACACACATAAAGCCAACTGAAAAAAAGCTACCCTTCTCTGGATATGTATCATGATGTGGGACTGAATTATGTTAATTTGCACAATCAAACAGTTATATTTCTAAAATTGTACGTCTTCTTTCACATCTGAGAAAAGTATAACCTTTGACATGGCTATAGCTGAGGGACAACTTACAGATTACTGAAGCATCTCTTTCATCTCCAGTATGAAAAGGAGAAGAAAAATATAGGAGTCTGGAAAGAATGTCAAAAAGTCTGAGTAACTATCTGACAGCTTCAAAATCAGTCACAGTGCAACATCAAGAACCTGAGTATAGCTAAACCTACCACAATCCAAGAAGAAAAAGAGCTCAGATAAAGCTATGACATAAGCGTTTGATATTACCTGCTGTGGAAGGTCTCTAATACATAGGGGAAACAACAAGGAAGCCTGCAGATCTGGGTACATTTCTATCTCAATGTGTTTACTTTAAAAAAGGCAGAAAGGGAATAGGGTCTCAAGAATTCAGACAGCATTAGCAGCTCTGAACTCTGAGAAGACTTACAGCTTGGTGAGAATATCTACAAACAATTTTACTTTTTGCTTTAAATAGTAAGAGAGAATAACACTAGAGAAGACCCACACTCTTGAGTTTCTTGTTGAAGAAAAAAAACCCAAGCAAACAGGATTTATATTTCACTGCATAGATCTGTTACAGGAAAAGGGAAGCACTTTTGATGACTGCAACGAGCCCTCGATAAGGTAGCATCCAATTTCATCTAACAGATTGTAACCTGAAGATAGAAGAGTTCCTGCTAGAACAGAACACAAATTCACAAACTCCAAAATAAGACGACAGCTATAATAAGCATATCTTCCAAGAAATATCACTCCTTAACTCTAAGAAATGAATGACTATTGATCTTTAAAACACCTTACATAGCTATAACACATGGGTTTGGATTTGTTGTGCTACTACTCGCATTTTGAAAACAAACATTTTGATTCTAATTATCTGAAAAAAGAAGTAGCAGCAACAATTTACTGTAGATACAAACAAGAAAACATGGTGTTCTAAGTTTTTATGGCTGTTGCCCAGAGGAAATTTTTTGCTTTAAAAACAATTTACCGTATACATTCTAAGGGAATTAGAAAACTAAAAGCAATAAATTGAAATTAACAGACTAAGCAACTGTTGCATCCTTACATTCACAAGAGAAAAAAAAAAAAAAAAAAAAAAAAATCAGAATTTTCACCAGTGGCAAATAAAGTCATTTCCAACATAAATCTCACTTCTTCTATAACTTTTTTTCTATTTTTGGTTCAGGTTCCAGAAACAAATGCAGCAGTTTAATTATAACTTATAACAACTCACTTTAATTTGCCAAAGAGAAATCCTTGGACATCACTTTCCTCCTCCTCCTCCTCCTCCTCCTCTTCCTCTTCTTTTGTCTCATTAGCTCCTGAACACATAGCACACATAGACAATATAAGCCCAGAAAGTTACTGATGTATTATGTTCTTAGGAATAAAACAGTTAACAGAAACATACAATCAAAAAGCCGTCATTCCCAGATGTAATTTCAATTAGATTTGTACTTATGCATTCATATTTTGGCATCAGAATGAATCACTTCACAGGACTTAGCAACATTCAAATTAATTTTTAAATATAATTCATCCAATGGTTACATTTTTTTATGTAATGAAATTGATATGGTTAAATAGTTCACTTCCCAAAATAGTAATTTCTCAGTTTGATTAAGTGGTAAGGTATAACTCTTATCAGCCAACTACTACCAAATTTATGCTTGAAAAGCATGATGACTTTAAAGCGCTTGAATGTCCGGCTAGCATTTGACATAAGTCAGAGATCAGTTTCTTTCCCTTAAAAAATTAAACTATTTTTTACATGACTCAAAGGCTATTAAATCTTAGTTTTACCAAAGAGAGTTAACTCACTATCTTTATATCTTGTAAATGCCCATGAAAAGTAATTTCTCTGTGTCAGAATGCTACAGCTACCACTTTTTGTAGTAAATGTCTCATTTCAACACGTAGTAACATACCCAGGCACCAAATTCTATGATACAGCACATCTTTCCTACAGAAGATTGTGGAAGTATTTCCACATAAATTCAGAAAAAAACCCCTCACCCCTGAAACACTAATGTGTAGATACTGTAGTAATTAGCATATTAGAGATGCCAACAAACAAAGTAATCAGAAGAACAAAGGTTAAATAATCTTATACTTATTGAAAGGAAGAAGAATGGGTTACGTTTTGAAGAGCTACAGAAAACAACAATTAGGGGTTAGGCAATGAACTATATCCTAAGCATAGCTATTTACAAATGCTCGCATATATTTTGATGTCTTAGTTCCTAATGCCCGAGACTTCCTTCTGTAAAAACAAATTAAGTATAACCTTCAAAACATTACTGACTTTATAACTGAAGACTATAACATATTTCAATAGTATCTCCAATAAGATATCATAAATAAATAAAAAACCCACATACCTTTAACCTGTGCGTCATCTACTGCTTTATATTCTGTGCTCTTTATTGCAAGTTCTACACCATATCCAGATAAATACATTTTTCTAGAACTTGGTTTCTGTTTGATGATATTATTTTAACAGAACAAAAAATGTAACTTAAAAAACTGTATTTATAGGAGATTAACAATATATAATACTGTAACTTTAAAACGTTATGACAGTCATAACTTAAATTCATCTTTCAATTTATGATTAAAAGTACAAAATACACCACCAAACAAATTATACGAGTCACGCAAAGCATATTGACAGTCTATTGAGAAGGTATGTAACAAAGTAAGGACTTCCTTTATCTCCTGCATCCTCTGCAGAAAGGCTGTGTCAAAGCTGTAGTCCCTTCACCTAGCAGTAGAAGAAGGACTAGAACAGGCAGAGCAGGTAGCACCCTATACAATTATTGATACCTTACAATTCACATTTTAATTTTAATGTTAATTTAATTTTAATGTTTAATTTTAATGTTAATTGTTAATGTTTAATGTTTAATTTTAATGTTAATTTCTTTGTAATGTTGCCAGATTTCAGTGTGTTAGGAGGAAATTCTCTATTTCTGCATCAGGCTAATTCTTTCAAAAAGTTTTATTTAAAGAGTTAATCACTATCTGCAAGGAGAATTAAGAAAATGTATTAAGGTATCACTGCTAAAAACAGGTTGCCGCTTATTAAGAACAACAAGTATTTCTAACTTTGGAGTGGAAGTTTGACATTCAATAGTGTAATTACTCAGAGCATACTTATTTCTGAAAATGTGTCCTTATTTGCCCCAAATGTATGAAAATCCCCTTTCCAAAATGCAATTTGCACATGCACAGCCGCAATTCTTGAAAGCCTTTCAGCTTTAGCTTACAATTTCTAAGCATCATTCTGTACCGAGAATCCTCCAGCACACAACTGAAAACCCAGCAGGGCTGGGGGTGTTCTCTGTTGGTCCTCTAAGCAAATCTCAATGCAGAGAGCACTGCACTCTCTAAGCAGTGTCAGTGATACTGGCAAAAAAAAAAAAAAAAACATGACAGCAGAAAGACTGTACCTCTTCTGCTCTCAATGCTCCCTCTTCTGGCATTTAATGCAAAGGAGGATGGAGAATCCACCTCAGTGGGAACCAAAGAATAAAAATGGATGTTGTGAGGAAGAAGGAAAAGGAGCAGGCTGAAGAAAGAGGAAGTACAGAGAGGAAGACAACAGGCATTTGTAGGGACCATGGTGCATGTCAGAGCAAGGAGCCTGTAGGTATTTAATTGGAAAAAAAGTGCATAAAAGAAGAACAGAAAGTTCAGTAAAAACTATACCCCTAAACAACTTAGAATTTAAGACTGGTTTCCTCAAATTCTCTATTTCATTACTGCGAGCAAACAACTCAAAGCCATCCGCAAACTATGGATCTCATCTCCCTGAAATGCCTGGTCTACGTAAATCACAGCAACTTCTCACTCCATCAGATTATTCTTGTATTAGCTGCACTATTTAAGAGATACACTTTGAATATAAATTACAAAAAGCTTCCAATAACTAAAATTGAGGACAATGTAGTTCCCTGTACTGGTATTTGACTTGTGTTGTTTCTTCAGGGGGAAGAGTAAGTTAAGAAAAGCATTCATAAATGTTTTGTTTAAAATACTGACACTGTGGAACGCAAACACTGAAAAACTGACCAGTGCTGTTGGCTCTGACAGCTCATGCTGCTCTACTGCAACCAACATAGGAGATTATACTGAGAATATATATAAAATGATAAGTGATTGATTATCTACTCCAGCTCCCATTTTTCTAATTCTTGTTACGAATATGTTCAGTCTGCTGCACCAAGATTCACCCAAGATCTTCATACAACATAGAAAACCCAGACATATAACCAAAAAAAAGAGATATTTCAAGATCAATCAGTGATGCAAACAGTACTTGCATGCAGGATTAGATAATATCATGCTTTCCCAGCTTCAAAGTTTATATTATGTGAATCATTTAATCTAGAAAGTTTTAAAATTACAATATGTATTGGACATGATTTAGGCAAATGCAAAAATAAATGTAGAAAATGTGTTTTGTCAAAAAGGAAGAAAAATAAAGACAGAATACTAACAGTTTACTGAATCAATGTTAATTTGAATCGCATACCTGAACATAATGCCGGAGAACATAAACAATTTCCTCCTTTTGTGCCTTCTCAGATAAAATCTTGTGGAATTTGACAAAGTCTTTTGTACCCATTTCTGCATAAAGAACAACCACTGGGCCATCCTCTTTCAGAGTTGGGAATTTATGATCTCCCTTAAAAAGATATGGCCTGGGTCTGGTTTTAAAAACAAATAATTATGATACCATATATTCAGAAAAAAATTTAAACAGTGGCAGTTTTTCTACTTCATAATTGAAAAAATAGTAAGGGCTTATATGCTAGCAGTATACAAGCAATGTTAAAATCATCACAAAATAATCATGATTGCTCACAAACGAACTTAGAACACCAAATTTTCAAATTAAAGTCTAAGACAGTGAAAAGTCAGCATCAACTATAAATAATTTCAATATATTTTATCAAATCACAACACACAGAGCAAATGAAAAACACAGCACTGAGATTTTGTGCATCAGTTACAGCTTGAACCTTTTAAATGATGCATTATATCTATTAGAGATGTACAGAGCAATCAGTGAGTAACAGAGTAGCAAAGGGATATTCAGTGAAGTTTGAGAATGTCACTGACACACATGGAAGCTAACTGGGGTTGTTTTAACACCATCAAGCTCTGTTAATTCAGCTAATTTTGCAGAACTTGACTGCCTACCTACTCTCCTCATTGAAAGCCATGACTGTAGAAAAGTTACACTTTCTATACCTGCAATGATTTCTTAGATGACTGCAAACATCTTTTGAATAAAACCTGGGAGAGATGGAAAAGTAACAGAGGATATGATTGAGTAATATACTCAAGGTGCTAATTATTGATGAGTACCCTTCTTTTTCAAAGTTGCCTTTGCATAGTCACACTTGAAAGACCAGTAAACTCCTTCCAGACCTCTCCAAGGCAAGCTGAGAAGCTCTAATCCAACACGCACTGCAGAAACGTGTGCGCTAGATGCTCATTGAAAAGTCATACTGGAAAGGTGTGGGCAGAACTCCATATGCCACAGTTTCTGTGATGCAAAGCTTAGGAATATCTTCAATATAAAAATCATAGAATAGTTTATATTGCAAAGGATCTTTGGAGGCCATTTGCTCCAATTCCTCCCCCACAGCAGGGCCAATTTCTATCAGGTTACTTGGGGCCTTAACATCAAGACCCTATGTAAGCTTAGCAGGTACGCAATCAAAGACCCCATTTGTAAGACAGAGACAAAAGGAAGGCCCTGGTTTGAGAATTAACTTGGGTGCCTGCAGCCATGTGTCACAGAAATACCAGGCAAGCTTTTCCACTGCCATCACAGGACAAAGCAAAGTAGGTGTCATCAGGGAGTCTGAAACAACTCTTGAATGAGTAAGCTCTGTTCAAGAACAGATCCAGATTTGCCCCAATGAAACCATACACATGGGATGTGACTTGTGCAACTTCCTTCTCTCATCCAGAGAGACAAGAACTGCCACAGTCATTTATAGAGAGTTGAAAACTTTAATCAAGAGACCCTCTCTTTTCTTAACTAGTCACCTAGGTATAGCAGAAGAATGACTCCTGTTCTCAAAAGGTGGGTACAAAGTGCTGTCATGACTTTCTTGAACACTGGCAGTCTCAAAGAAGGCATTTTATACTACAATGGCCAAGCTTCCCTAAAAAATTAAGTACTGCAGTGAAATAACACTGCATAGGGCTACCATAATGACCTTGGATTGGAGAATTAAAGCATTCAGCCCTTGTAAATCCAAGATAAGCCTCCGTTCTCTGTTTCTCTTCGACACTGAATAGTAGTGAGAAGTAATTGATTCTCTTGCTCTTAGAGCTGAAAGCTAATTTATTTCCTGCCATAAGAGATTCTCATGAGAAGGCTGCCTGAAAGGGAAGGAACAGCAGTTGGGCAGACAAAAAAAAGATGAAAAAAATACACAGATGTGGAGTTGAGCACTCGCTAACCAGTTACTAGGGTAGTACAGGCAACTACATGCTTCCCTATGTAGTTTCCAAGACGGGATGCAGAAGGAATGTCTTGCCTATATAGTTGCCAAGACAGGATGCAGAAGGCATGTGACGGACAGAAGACAGCAGACATGCATACTGACAAACCTTCTGAGGCACTGATTGCTTTGAGCACAATGTGACTCCCATCAATGCTTCTGCTCTTGGCACGAACAGCCCTAGAAATCTTAGTGTTGTGTTTTGGACAGTTAGCAAGATAAGCAATCCCAACCATTTCACCACTGAAGATCTTTTTTTTGAAACGTCCAGAGCCCTTGAGTAGTCCGTTCCACCTCCACACAAAATAGTTCCAATTAGAGCCATGCAATCTGTTTCAACATGGCTGAAAGTGCAACAGATCAAATCACAGTAGCTGCTGCATAAAGGACTGGAAGAAGCATCTGAGAAGAATCTCAGCTGATGGATCTGCACAAAATAATGCTACAGCCTCTTCTTTCTCTTCCAGTGAGGTTTGAGACTATCATCCCTAAAAAGAGAACATTTCTAGTGTCCTCAGCCAATATGGGGAACTTTAGGACACAACTGAAAGCCTAGCTTAAGTGGAAGAGTCATGACAGACAGAAGACAAAAAATGAATGACAAAGGAAAATAGTTTGAAATAAAAAAGGAATCAATAAAACAAAAAAATCTTTTTTCATAATAAGCCACAGAGAAAAAGAATTGCTGGTTTAGAGGAACCAACAGTGAGATGGCACACTGTCCCATATATAATTTGTTCACCATATAGAAAAGGCAGAACAGGAGCGCAGCCCTATCTATATCACCAAGGCTAAACATCTCCAGCATAACTGAAAAGCATCTGCTACCCAGAGTACAATGGGAAATAATAGTGGAAACAATTACCTGAACATGTTTTTCTCAAAATCTAGCTCCACGAACTCTAAATATTTGAGTGACTCAACTACTTTCGGGGTGGAGAGAACGAGAGGAAATTGATAAAGATTTTTGTCCCTGCAGCTCTGAAGGTTGTAATTAGACTGGCGCACACAAAACTATCCAAAACACAAGAACAATTTAATAGAAAGAACTTCAGTTTTGTTGTGAGTTCCTAAAGTTAATGATTCCTAGAAGTCTAAATCTCTCGATTCTCTGGATTCTATTGTTTAGTATCATGATTCTTCCAGAATCTTGTAAATTTGGGGATAGTATCTCCAGAAGGGAGAATGTGCTGAATCCAGTTAACTGCTTTAGAAGAAGAGTATATTCAGACATTGTGATAAAATGTTAAGGTCTCATGATGCCTTAATATATGACCAGAAGAATTCAACATAATTTTAAAAGACAAAATATAGTACAAATAATTTATGTAAGAAAGTACAAGACACTTGTTAGGCAGAATGTAATAGTTAAAAATGGGACATTGCAAACTAGACAGTGAAGTGTTTTTGCAAAAACTTGGCTATTGAATAAGTAAAAGACAATGATTTAGTAGGTTGTAATTGTATCAATGGACTTAGACAATACCATAAGTCACACATGTAGAACACAAATTTGTTTTCAGAAGCAACCATCCCCAAAGAGACAAATTTATAGGTTTTCAGTTTTTTTTTTTTCTAATTTATATTTGCTAGAAAGCAAAATCGAAGAAATATGCCCTACTAAATCTTTCAGCTCTACATATCTCCATGAAGTAGCTGAGGGTATGGACACTAACGTATATTACGATCACCTTGACCATTGCTGGAAAAAAACCCAGAAACAATGCTACATACAGGTCTTGAAAAAATAAAAATGAATTCTTTTTTTATTGAGATTAGATACTTTGCTTTCATTATTTTGTTATCATTTGTTATTTTGATAAGTTCTACATTATTTTACTTGACAGCCCAAATTCATTCTAGACTGATGCTAGTTTCCATAGGACGAAGCCTGCAGAAAGGCTTGATAGGTGCAAAGTCTAGCACAAGGTGAGGAAAAGCTAAGCCAGCTGAGGCAGACTCCTCTTCCACTCCTGTGCCAAGCCCTTACAATCCAGAAAACCTCAAATGCAACGGCACTGACTACGTAGAAAGGTCTGTCAGCAGAAGTACTGTCTTAGACGCATTAAACGTTAAGTTTGCATAGGACGTACACTGTAACTTAAACTTGATTATCCCATAACAAAAAAAAAGGGAAGAAATACAAAATTATCCATGTGGTTAGAGGAGCAAAGCTCTATGATTTTATTTTAAAACCCTACCTTGATTCATAATTGATGAATTCTCCTAAAAGTAAGTGTTTAAAATATTTCAAAACAAAAAGTAACTCTTTTAAAATAATGTACACTTCAAATGGGTATGTCTTTCAATATCCAGTAAACAGGGATTTATGGGCTTGGCATTATCAAGTAAGTAGAACATAAAATTTCAAAATACCACAAGTATATATGCAATAATACATTTTCCTCTTTAGTAATCTATTTTTCCTCTTAATAACAGATCATTACATTTACCTCTTAGTAGCCTTCTTCAGTAGCTTTTTTATTTCATTAGTCTTACAGGTGTGCTTCTCATGGATAACCACAAATGCACTGCAGCCTTCTGGTGGAGGTTCATCAGCTGCAATCTAATATTTCAACAATTATACTCAACCAGAATGCTTTGATTGCACTTCAACTTAAACTCACATCGCTTTGATTAAAATAACTCAACAGCTGCCATTGAGTTGTGTTTCTAATTAAGCCCATTCAAAATTGGGTACATGTGAAAAAAGTAATGGAAAATATTAGAAGATTAAGACCTTATAACCTTTGTGAGATGTAGTCTATCAAATGCAGTCATACTCCAGAAAATGCAAGTCCATTTATGTTCTGTAAAGACAGGGCTGGTAAATCTTCTCCACAAGCTGAAATCACAGCCTGTACTCTGAGATATTTTTAATTTTAGTCACTATCAGCAATCATGTTAATGTACAAAGATTTGACTGCTAACCAATAAATCCCAAACAATTAACGTCAATTTTTGGTTCTCTCTCCTTCCCAGCCCCCCGCCTTTTTTTTTTTTTTTTTTTTAACTCTGTGCAGCTATTCCCATGTAAAGTGGGAATTATATGACTGCATATCAATGACTCTGGATTCACAAACTGAAAGATAAAAATGAAAAGATATGAGTCTGAGACGATGATATTCCTCCAGAGAACAAAAACCTAACTTTATTACAGCTTATTACCTTTCAGAAACATGGATTTCTCACTTTATCTTGACGGTGGCATTGCTAAAAGGAGGAGGTGCAGTTTTAGGCTAGAGGCACAGTGAATTTAAGTCCTCCTACTTTTTCATTAACAAAGCAGGTATTTGACTATTCTATCTTTTAACTTTACAAATATCAAAATAATGAGAGATAAGAAGTCCACTAAATAACAAATGTAAATGACTCGAAGCCAGAGGAAATTTACTACTTTGTGAATGTCTGAATTCCCACAGGATTATTTAAAGCAATGCAGAAAAAACCCACAACCTGAGTTTTAAAAATTAACAATTCAAAAAAATTCTACCCTGAAAATAATGCTATCTGTACAATTAAACATGAATATTTGTTCCTGTCAACATAACCGGCTTATAATGCATCACCTTTACAAATGGTTCATGTTTGATTCCAAATAATGTCAGCATATATTTTACCAAACTGTAATAATGAACATACTTTACTCTGCAGCCAAAATAAAATCATGTACCAAATATATCAGATAATAGTCACCTGCTGAAACATCTGAACAGTTGGAGAATATGCCCGTATGGAAAGTGCAAACCTCAATAGATTGATTTGCAAATTGGATAAAAATTGTCCTGCTTTCTTCAAGATTAAATTGTAATAGGAATGCTCTGAATCTGTTGAAGGAAAAAAAAAAAAAAAAAAAAAAAGACAAACTTTTAGTATTTAGCCATAAATGATGTGGCATATCTACCTGTGCTACATAACAGGTAAATATTATGTTAGCGCTGCTTGGCAGTTCAAAAATCTTGCATGTTGTCCACTGATAATTGTTTCCTTTACTACCAATTCTAAAGGCCTAATAAATGCAACATAAATACAACAGAAGTGAGCACAATAGCACTAGTTAACATCTAAATCATTTTCAGCAATATAAAAATCCACTCAAGACAATAATGTCTCTCTGCAGACCCATACAGAAAGTCTTGAATAAAGCTTATTCATTTATTTCTATTTGTCAAGCTTATGCTAGCCTTTTAATGCAAATTTTGAAGGTTGGTTACTTTCAACCAGCATTATTTTACAAATTATTTCCTCACGTTTAGTCTTGGAACACCGACCATGCAACTTACATAAATAAAAATCTTCTAAAGGTGACATTCTTTAGGCTACTCTCATATACCCTATTTCTTCCTTAAAGATACATGATAAATGAGAGTATGAGAATGGATGCAATATGTGAAGTGGCTTTCCCCCTCCCTGCATATCTCGCCTTCTCAAGGCCAAAATTAGGACTCCAAGAAAGAAAGAAGGTGGATGGCGTCTGGAAATGACAGAAGTGATAATAAAGAACATTGGCTGGAAATAATTAACCTTCATTTCTTCTTCTAGAGGCATATTCAAGTCAATGTTCTCATGCTGTCCTTGGACTGTGAGGGAAAGAAGCCTAATTAGAAGGAGGTTGTAATATTGTTTTAACAAGTTGTGAAAAAGACCTGTATCTGTTTAAGCAATAACGCTCACCAAAATTTTAAATCAGGCTGTATACATTGTACTATATGATATTCTTGAACACAAACAAGTTAGAGTCAGAGAACCAAAGCTGTGACCATACCAAGCATTGTGCACCATCCCTGTTCCAGAGGTTGCTCTTCCACAGGAGGAACAGCTGAAACACATGTGAAGCAGTCCAGAATTGCCAATTTATGCCCCCCCCTCCCCCCAATAATCTATGTTGTCAGCTACCCAGAAACTGCAGTGATTCAAGATCTTTTTCATGTGTAATTCAAACATTCTTCTATAGAGGTGAAAATGTGGAGCAAAGGGAGAGTGATTTGTGGGAAGGAACCATTCTAGCTGTCCAGCTTGAATTTATCTGTGTTCGTAGGTCAACACCTTATTTTAAAAGGTGCTCTTGCTGTCAAAGTGGAATGATCATCCCAGTGGGAAACCCCTTTAGGGGTCCAAAGTGGCACCAAATTTTTACACAGTGTGAAAATCATCTCATGTGATTTAACCTGCCAGATTTTACCTGCCTCAGCTGCAGCAGATCTCAGAAGTACTTGCATCAAAAGACGAGTGCAGCAATCAAAATGCCATTCTCTCACCATGGCCTAGGTTCCAGCAAAACATTAGACCACATACAATAGGCCTGCAGGCCACAGTTTTGGAACTATCCATTAACTGCTGCCAGCAGTTCTGTACACAATTTTCACAACTAAGCACTTCCTATCCTCTCACTTTCCTCTTTACAACCCCTACCTTCTTTTGTTCTTAAAGCCTCTAGGAACTCCTTTCTGCCTTTTCCTCCTTCTTAAAGTTCATTATTTAGAAAGGCTGAGTTTACTGTAATTCACTAGGGAAGAAAAAAAAAAAAACAACCCCTAAGATTACAAAAGGGTATGATCTGCATTTCCAGAAAGCTGCCTTCCCATAAATTGTATATGATCATTACTGTCTAACATTAAATTCAATGGATGAAAACCCCATCTCTTCTATGTTTTCTAAACCTACACATAGCTCTGGCAGAACTCATTTGAGATAAATTTGGCTTCACACGTTCCAAGCAGTAAATGTAAAAAATCTGGAAGTGGCAAATACTTTCAGCTTGAAATGTCTCTCCAATAACTATACTTTCAAATTTTCTTCAAATTATCTCCACAAAAATAAAAATTTGATCTGAAATTTCTGCCTCTCCACTCAGCCCCAAATAACATCCTATTGAACACAATGAAGAGTTATTAAATATACAATTCTAAAGATACTGCCTCAATAAAGTATTTTTACCACAAGTCTTTAAATTCTTTGGCTTACAAATTCCAGCTGTGCTTTCACTGCTGTATACAAAACAGCTGACAGTTTTGCTCTGGAAGATGATTAAGACAATGATGATTTTAATGAGTAAAAAAAAAAAAAAAAAAAAAAGATAATTTGTCATGTGCCTTCAAAAATGATTGTATAACATATTGACAAGGTTACATTTATCAAATCATGCATCCACCCTTACTACTTCAACTTATATTAACACTGCTGGCTTCATTCAGACTACAATTGTACTTTAAACTTCAGCAAGATTAATTAATCCACCTCCAATGCTATATGATCCACCTAATGCAAAAACATTTTTTAAAGTTTATTACATACAGAACCATGGTTTCAGTTTTGCAAATTATTTTCACATAGTATTTTCTCCTTAAAACTTGATAACTACTTGCCCTCCAGGCACATTTTAACACTGCACTCTATGCCAAAGAGCAGAAGTCATAATAAATTTCTTAAGATGTTACAGGGAACCACGGAGAAACAGATGTTTCTGGTCATAAAATGCTGCACGATAGCATATTACCACTAAATTCATTAACAAAGTTGATTTAAAACTAAATAAATGAGACAACATTAATAGGATACAGCTCCACATTTCAGACATCTGAACGCATGTGTATGAGCTACGTCTGTAAATTTCCATTCTAGCCAAGAGAGATATAGCTTAGCAGCCAACAAAACCTGAAAAGCTATTTAGCTCACTCTAAAGATGCCTAAATTTGTCTCTCAACTCCTGTAGCCAAATTGATTAGAATGACTACAACAAGAACTGAACAGCTAGCTAAGCAGACTCTTATTTAAACATCGGCATTTACTATCCACAATCTACAGCAGTATCTCACACCACAGATAGATTAAAAATAATTAAAGGGAGATGACCAGGACGGTCACAAAAGGAAAGTAAAGGTCTGTATCACAGCTCCTCAGATCCCATGCACACGCAGCACAAAATTAACCTTAATATACACTGGTGGCCCACAGGGGAATTCAAAGTACTGAGGCACAGGAGGTAGGGAGAGTAAACATAAGGGACATAATTAATCAGAAGAACACAGGGTGCTGGGATCATTATTTTGAAGGATGAGAGTATGAGGATTGTTCCAACCACGTGGATGTATATATCTGTATCTATAGATCAGCTAGGGAATTAGAGATCGCAGGTAAGAGCAGTTCAAGCAATCCCCAGCCAGTCAAACCCCTATGACATTCAAGCAAGATGCCAGTAGAGAGGCAATACTTGGTTTTAGTGCATGATTACTATAGAAGTGCCACGCTTGCGAAACTGATTCCTCTGGAATCTTTAAGGTTGATACGTACATAAAAAATACTTATCTAATTTAGTTGTGAATAATGTGTAGTCTGCTAGATTACAACAAATAATTTGCATGATTGTGGTTTATATGTAATATACTGTTATATTTTTTTCAGAGAAAATTTCCCTATTAATATGTTTGTGTGGGCTGTTTTTCTTTTAAATATATATTTAAGAGGCTGCTGAAAATTCAGTAGATAAACTGAACCACTTGGGAAGACAGTAAACACTCAAGTTATAATTAGTCGGCAGGGAACTGGCTACTTACCTTCACTCTGTGTTCCTAAATTAACCTTTTGAGATATAAAAGCAGCAGCAAGTTTAAAATGCAATCTTCAGTGTTTTGTAACTGTGCTGTTTGTAATATGAAATTTTTGCAGCTTTGATTTCTTTATAACATACACACAGCCCAAAATAGCATCACCTGCATTTCCAAATCTTCCACACGCCTGGTGGCAAATATGTTGCATATTAAGTAGATATACACAATGTCATCCATGCTACCTGAAGACCTCACTCTAATTCAATACAGTGTATCTCATCATTAAGTTTTTGATGTTTTTCATCGTGTATAATCTCAATGATGCCCAAGTTGATTTGACTTCATATTAAAAAAGAAGTTAAAACAACGAAATACATCACCAGACTAAATGCTTTACCAAATTCCACGTACACTGTTCCTACCAAATCCATTAAATTGCTACACGTATCATAGCTAAACAGACCATCACTAGACCTAATTTGATAAGGCTGAATATTTTAAACGAGCAAGTTAACAGCAGATCTTGATTTGATTATTCTAAATTTAAAATAACAACTTTTGACAACTGATAAGCAACGGATTGGAAATCATCCAAGGGATGATTTAAAAGAAAAAAAAAGCCACTATATTTGATTTTTTTAAGTTGCCTTTTAGCTTTCATACTTCATGACTCTTCTGAAATACTCAACAGTAGGTTGGGATACAAATCTATCATCCGATTCTCCTATAAACCCAGTTTTTCAGCTTCAAATCTAGTAATTCTTTACTTTCTATGAACATGTTTCTATTTAAAAACAACGCTTTTATCTCCCAGTTATCCATCCTATCTACTCTTGATATCATCCAGTGCAGAACTGAAGAGTCAATCACCCCAACCAATCCTTTTTAAGCCAGATCCTTTAATTTGCTCAAGGTATTGTTACTTCAGCCTTAATGCATCATGAACATCCCGCTACGTCCACGTGTCTTGACATGCAGCAGCTAAGATGAAACTCATTCCACACTACCCAGAGAACCAACCTCTCCTCAGAGGTACACTATTACACACCTCTCAGTAACTGTGCCACTCTAGTATTTCAGTATCGGTATTCTTCACTCTAGCCGACCATTTTATTGTAGACGTCTAATGCAGATTTCCCCACTGAAAGTGGCTTAGCTATTGCTGGATACATACGATGCTGACGATATTTCTATTTCACACTTAGTATGTTGACTTCAGTAAGACACTCTTAAGTTGGAAGAATCAATATTGATGTGATTTTGTCATTAAATAACCACTTTCTTTTCCTCTAAAACTGAATCTTTCCTTCTCATCCTGTTCATAAAGAGCATCGGTCTGCTTGTATACTACCCCAACTACAAACTGACTTTTAGGAAAACCACTTGGTGCCAAAACTTAAAATTTTCCTGCATTATAAACATAGGAGTTTGTTGGCCATAATGATAAATAAACAGATACACATCAGTTGCTTAATATGCTTAATTTAAGTAATATTTTAGTACATTCTCAAGGTTCACCACTACCAGCATCTAATACTTCATTGGCAAGATAGACCATGCAGATCAACCTACTGGTAATTTATTTATTCTCAATCACACAAGAGTTTATCCAGGTGATACAGGTAAAAGTGTGCAGCTAACAGCAAATTTCAACAGACATCTGTGTCACTAATAGTAAATGTCACTAAAGCTTCAAATTCCTTGGAAAGTTGGTCCAAGCAAGCAGACAAGATGAAAAACACCACCATCTCTTTTTGATTTGTATTCAGTCAGTCACAATTGTTGAAGCGTGTTCTTAGGTTCTCCCTCCCACATACAGCATTCTTCATGTAACAAGGATTCATTTCTGTCATCTCACTGCCATTTCCTGCATGATCTTTCTACAATTTGTTAGCTTTTGACTATCAATGTAACATTCAATTTACCTGAAGTCTTTTCTAGTGTTAGGTCCTCACACTCATGCCCGAAGAGCTGCACTATTCTGAAGGAAAGAGCAAAATGAAACAGCCTTACCTTGTTTTGAAGCTTTTTTTACCTTAGTCATCTATTGACCTACCAACTAGGTCTAATATCAACCAACCCATTGTAAAGCCTGGTAGGTTTCCAAATTTTTCATTACCATGGTCATTTCTAGTAAACTGCTCTCCAAGGTATCTTCTGGGGTGACTCACTTTTACACTTCGTTTGCTGGATTTTATGCTTTCTTCTTCCCTCCAGACTTCTAACAACTTAATATTCTTCTGTCTAATCATGCAAGGTTTTCTTAATCCTATTTTGACAGTGATAAACATTTATTCTAAAACACCAGCATTGTTGCTAGAAAACAGTCTCTATGCCATCTACAAGTATTAAACCTTTTTTGGTCATTCTTTTCATTTTTTCGTTTAGCTAGCATTCTCATTTTAGTTATTTGTGGGATTCTCTCCCCTACTAACATCCATCTTAGACAAAACATGAAGTCTGCATATCCTATA
The DNA here is from genome assembly GCF_965183815.1 of Platalea leucorodia. Taxonomy (NCBI): domain Eukaryota; kingdom Metazoa; phylum Chordata; class Aves; order Pelecaniformes; family Threskiornithidae; genus Platalea; species Platalea leucorodia. The sequence goes on from NC_138824.1 coordinate 57,109,737, forward strand.
AGCTCTTGCTGAGTCATGTAAGAAGGCAGGTATCTTTAATCTCTACACTTCTGTTCCATATTGTAACAGCAGTTCAGTCCATCTTGTCTTCCTTGCTTTTAGAACTCCTCTACAGGTAGAGCTCCCAGAGGAAAATATGCTACAACTTTCTGAAATAAAACTAACTACTAAGCAATAGTGGAAGAGTTAAGCTTTACCTGACTGGAACTAGTTAATGTGTTAGCTTGATGTTTAAAAGTTAAACACAGTGCAAGACAATATATTAAAACTAGCATGCTGTTTAACTTACCTCCTTGCTTATAAACTGTTAATTCTCGTACAGTTTCCAAGAACTGCCAAAACTTCTCATTACCATCTTCTGCAATAAATTCACTGTTTAAAAATAAAAATTAATTGTCCATAGGTTGACTTTGTCCAAAGATGTACCACAGTAAAAATCTTCAGTTGTTTAAAGTAACAAGTACCCAGCAACAACCAAGTGTTAAGTATTCAATGACCATCTAACATCTCGGTAGCATAAAATACTGAACAGTGGTATATTTTCGGTTAAAAGAAATTTTGAACAAAACATTACCAATCTGAACTCAACAATCAGGGCTGTAAAGCAAGCAGAGTGTTCTCTGATACAGAAATAAATGCAGTTTTTCACTTTATTTTTCCACAGGTATACCAATATACAGTTATAAATAAAATCAATTCAGCACACAAACTTTATTTAATAGTGGCTAAATATACAAATAAGACCACATACTCTGTCAGGTTATAGTTTTTAATTAAATTACAGGCTTTTATCAAAGACAATGTCTACTTTGATATGCAGGGGAGGTCCCCAATCTCTGAAACACTTTCAAAGATGGGTTAATCCTTACAAAGCATAAAAGGTAAGGTTTGCTTTATTCCAAATACCATTCTTCCATTTACTGGTAATACTTTGTAGTTTTGTGTTTTTTCTTAAGGGAACATCAGTTGCTTTTTTTTTTCCCCCCTTACATATGCCAAAAAGATCAACTTGCTAGCACGAGTGTACTGTAGTCTTTACTCTGCAAGTTTGCCACTCCTTTGATTACAGAAGTTTGTAATTCTCCCTTTCATGAGAGTTCTCCAAACAGCAGCAGTAAGTTTAAAAACAAGACAAAAAACCCCCAGATTTTAAACCATACTGGCAGGGGAGCCACTAATACATAATACATGAACACATTTGCACTCGCTATTTTGAAATTATGATTACAAGTCAACAATACCTTTTTCAAAAAAGATATGTTTTAGTACTACAGCTTCACATCTTCACTAATACCTTTATGCATAATTACTTCATTCATGAATGAAAGTAAACTAATTGGGGTGAGATGAAGAGGTACTGTTAGTCAGTGGAAGGTAGGGATTGTGTAGATTGGCCCATTGCATCTCCTCAACCTAACCTGCAAAACATCTGAGTAGGTAAAATACAAAGCAATTCAAATAGCACACTTAAATCGTGGGAAAGCCTGTCAGCGCCATCCATAAGATTTTACAAAGGGAGAAAACCGCCAAGCCTTATACCAAAGCAGTACTTCAACAGGCTGCCCGACAGAGGGAGAGAGGAGAGGAACGCAGCCACCCCTTTCTGACAGCCCACCCTCCCGCTCCGCCCGCGCCCCGCAGAGAAGACAGGGGCCCCTCCCTCCTCCGGCCCCCTCAGCGAGGCGCCCCCGCCTCCCAGCGGGCAGCCAGGGGCGGCATCGCCGCTGCTCCCCTTCCCCGGCCTAACGGCCCCGCCCGGCAGCTGAGGAAGGCAGCAGGAGAGGAGAAGGAGGAGGAGGAGGAGGAGGAGGCTGCACGCACCTCGCCTCCAGCAGCAGCGGGGTCGCCGGCCACTTCGCCGCCAGCCGGGCCGTCACGGCCTGGGAGGAGGCTGGAGCCGGGCCGCAGGGGCACGGCCGGGCACACAGGAGGGCAAGGAGGAGGGCGGGCAGCAGCGGCCAGCCCGCCATCAGGAGGAACGGGCTCCCGCCGCCCCCTCAGCCTCGGCGTGCGCGCCCCCGCCCCGCCCACGCGGCCTCCGCTTTGCTCCCACTGGCTGCGCTGTGCCGTTACTATTAGGCTATTGGTCAGCCCAGAGACCAATCAGGGGCCGACGCCAAATAACTAGCGGGGGTCTCCCGGCTCGCGCGGTGACACGCGGCGCGGGGGGCGGAGCGCGGGCAGTGGAGCGTCGGCTGAGGGGGCGGGGCGCTGAGCCGCGCCGCGCCGCTCGCGCCCCCGCGCACGCGCAGGAGCGGCGTTAACGCCGCCTCCCTCAGACGGGGCACTGTCCCCGCCCTGCGCGGGGCCGGGGCGTCCCGCTGCCAACGCTGGGGCGTTTCCGTTATATTTTTAATTTGTGTGTTGTTTTATAAATGGGGGGTCAGCGTGTGGTGCCGTCAGGTTTGCCTTGTGGGGCTCTGCCGTTACCTCTGAGCGGTGCGCTCCCTTAGGTGGGCGCTCTTGGCGGCAGTGGCAGCGGCTGCTGGCGGCTGAGGAGGGACAGGGCCGTGCTATCCCGGAGCCGGGACAGCAGCTGCCTTCCCTGACGCTCCCCAAACCTCCCAGTGTCTCTGCTTGTGCTTGGTCCTCAATGGTCGTTTGGCTAAAAAATAGTAGCTAGGAACTTAGTGTGAGTAGCTTCATACAGTATATATATGCATAGTCATATATACTTGGTACAGGAAGAGGGAATTACTTAATTTTTTTTTTCTCCCTCAAAGTGAAAGTTTTCCAAACAAATTTCTATTTTGAGTTCTGTCTCCTGTTAAGGGAGCAGCAGCTGCCCAAGCACTCACCCACCATGTAGGGAGTCGCGCACACACCACCCGAGACTTTTAACTGCTAAGACCGGAATCCCTTTGCAGCGGGCAGCTCCACTGAGCTGATGGGTGCCCCTTTTTGACTCCTCGCTCTCACACTCACCCTCGGGCACTTTCTCTCCCCTCAGGCTCAAACCTAGGTTTCCCGGAGGCAGAGTCTCTGGCATGACGTAGGCCAGGCGGATTTATTGAGTGGTACAGCGGTGAAGAGCAGCTTGAGCTGGGTGCCTCTGGGGAAGGATCCCCAGCAAAGAAATCCCCGGGCAATTATACCCTTACAGTCTAAGTTCCCTCCCCTCATGCAACGGTTCGGTCCAATAGTAATATTTGGGTCTGGGGTCTTGTTCCTTATTGGATCCTTTCTCTGTCTCCAGGAAGGATGTTCCTTTTCTTACCTTGAATAGTTGCACCTTCTGCCGACGGTTGTGGCTACCTTATCTTCCTGGTTTGCACTGGTTTCAGGGCCTTCTTTCATGTAGCTAGGTAAGAGTTCAGCATACGGTCAGCGTATCTAGGTGAAAGTTCACAGCTTGCAGTCTAAGGCTTCAACAGGTCTTTGGATCCTTATTTGAGCCAAAAAATTACTTCTACAACACTCCTAACTTTTTCCTCAATAGACATGAGCTTTGCTGGAAAAACTAAGATACAGTTGTTTGAACCCTGCCTCTATCTTCAAACTTAAGATTTTCAGGCTTGTGGTCTCCAATTTCTTTTTTATCTGTTCTTGAAATCTCCCTAGTTATTCCATTTCCTCAACAAAACTGCAGTCTCTCCCTTAGTTTTTTCCCAGCTGTACAGCAAAGCTAAAAGAGCTGGTGCAGGTGCTTCTGAAGCGGTATTGTGGGATGTGAATATGGAGCAGCTCTGAGTAGTTGTTTATTGGAGAAGGAATCCTCCAGCTGTATTAAAAATAGAGGGTATCGCCTTTTGCAAGGAAAATGTGACCCATGAAACACAGAACTTGAAGCTGAAACCTGGAATGTCTCACTGCTGCATGCACCTTAATTTATTTTGCTGACAGTCACCTCCTGACTGTTTAAAGTTGCTGTGTGGATGGCAGGAGCCAGTTACGGCCTTAGCCTAGGGAGCAGGCTATGGATTGTATGGTTTGTAAGTGCTCAGGACTGGTCAGTATAACATCATATGTACCAACAAAAGGAATCTGTTTGCCAGGTGTTCTCAAACTATGGTACAGAAACTCTGCCCAAACAAAATGACTGTACTTACATGCTGCTGGGTCTTTATCATCTGAAAGTAAGATAAAGGCATCCCTGAGGGTTTTTCATATGTAAATTCAGTCTGGGGCTCTTGTGTTTGATCTTTTTTTGACTTATTCCCACAAATTTGTGCTGTTACAAGACCTCAGATAATTTTTAGGTACCACTATGACACATCAGTGATGCCAACTTTAATGTAAATCAGTTGATTTAAGTAACCCTACATAAGACTGGTAGTAAAGTCTTCATATACTTCCGCAGAAATAATTAAAAGCACAGGAGTATTTCTGTTGGCTCATGTGTAAGGCCATTAGAAATAACAAAATTCAGCATCTTTTCTATGGAGGACTGTGATATACTGTCTCAGCAGCTTTTTTCTTTTACATGGACAGTTCAGAGGCTGCTGCTGCTAACAGGGATGACACGGTCAGAGTAGTGTACGGGTAAGTAAGTTTGGGCCCTTTGATTTTCTGTGCTGATAACCTATGTATGTGGCCAAACTCTTGCATCCAGAGAAAGTAAAAACACATGCAATGAACTGATAAAAGACACTTCCACCACTCCCTAGCAAAGTTCAAAATGCATTTGATGGACTCATGCTACACTTGTTCTGCAAAGAATAGGCTATAGCTATTTTATATTGATCATCTACCAAAAAACCCCCAAACAAACCCAACAATCCTTTTATGGTTAAAGGAGTTACTAGTGAGTTGCTTTTTGCTGTTTCTTCAGCCAAAACTGAAATCTGCTAAGCACGTTCCCCATGTATATACATTTACCATGCATTTTTCATAACTCCATGTGATACTATGTATTTGGGATGATGGATGTATCTACCTTACCCTAATCTATCAATTGCTTTTCTGTATAAAGTTGCTGTATTACATTTTGGTTGATATTGATATTGAAGAGGCTGCTATTGTTGCTTAAATGTGAATTCTTAATAGCTTGTACTTGTTTCATCTTGAGCTGTGACAATTTATGATTTGCCATACAAAAAGACAAATAAAAGTTATTGCCACTGGTTATGGAAATACAACTAGCTTTCAAGTCAGTGGCAAGATAAAGTAGTAGCTCTGAATCAAAGGTCAGATAATTAATCTGTGGTGAACTACAGAAAATAGTTTGTCCGGTTTTTATCCTTTCTGCTTAAATTCAGAGATCTCCATGAGGCAGAAAGAATTTCCCTGCCAAAATATCTCTTTCTCTCCCATTTAGGATTACTGTTTTATTAGGTGCTTAAAATTTGGGATCATAGATAGGCTGAATGAAGTTGGAAGGGACCTCAGGAGGTCTGTTGTCCAACCTCCCGCTCAGAGCAGGGTCAGCTCTGAGCTCCAGTCAAGTCTTGAAAAAATCCAAGGCTGGCACCTGCACAATGCCTCTGGGCAACCTGATCCATTGCTTAAGATGCAGTTCTGATTGCTCCTCAGAAAGAAATACATTACCTTCCTTGTGAAAGTTTTTGCATATTTATCCATCTTCCCTTTGCTTTGGCACCTTAGCTACATTCTAGCCACAAAGAACCAATACACACTTTTCAAAAATCTATTTCTGTATATTTGGACAAAGGCAGATTTTAATCTTTTAAGCAGTGTGCAAACCTAGAAGATGGCGAGCAGGCTTAATCTTCATTTCTACAGCAGAATTTTATGTAATTAAGTATTCCAAATAGCACTTGGCCATTCTTGTACATACATTCCATATATATGTGAGAAAACCCCTTAGTTCTCTGAAACCGTTTTTCAGCAGAACAGAAAAACAATTACAGCAAAATTTTAAAATTATTCATATCACAGCTGTGCAAATAAGAATTGATTATCATCGCTGTTTCAGTGTGAATAGAGGAAGTGATTAATGAAGACTTCTCAGTAAGATGCAAATGTTTTATAGTATAAGTCACAGTGAGCTATGTCTATTTAATAGAAACAGTAGCAATAAGTGAAAATAAGTTGAGCTTCATCAGCATATTCAGTTAGCTGAAAATAAAACTTTATTTTTTAACGGATTGAACACAATTTTTGAGCTGAAAGGCTCCTTTTCTCCCTAACTTGGAGGTAATGTAAATGTCAAACACTAGTCAAAAGATATACCTGTTATCTGGTTATTAATTGACAGCCTCCTGAGCAGCAACTGCTGGCATCCTTTTATCTTGCTGCGAGATTGCAGGCCAATCTCTTCAGAACCTGTCAATGTCACTCTTATGTCAAGCATTTGAGGTGTTTCCCTCGAGAGGTTAAGGATGGTCTTCGTCCATTCCACTGAAAATAAAGACCAGCCTGGGTTATTTGATTAGCATATCTCAATATAGTGGTATTATGTAATAAACAATGCAAAATATATTTTATAGTCTGTTTGCTCTTCATTTTGATTTACAGGGATGAGTAAGCGAAAGAAAAATTGATGTAGAAGTAACATAAGCCTGGTCTCAACAGCTCACAGGAGCTGCTCAGCAGCAACTTTCTGGCAATCAGAATTTATGCTGCTTTGCTATGCCTACACAGGCAGCTGCAGTGACAGTAAATGGCTCTCTTCCAGTACGCTTCTCTTTCCAACTTTTGTTAGAAAAGAAACTGAAGCAACATTTTGCTTTGTAAAATAAACGTAGAAGTTACAGCTTCTTATTTAAAATGACCCACCTCAGAAATGTAAAGACTATACTTCCCAGGCCAGATCAACGACTTTCCTCTGAATCTCTGGGCCTGTCTGCACTGCGTAGCGGAGGACAGTACAATGTGGCTGTAATGGGGACTGCAGCTCCATTTGGATACACCGGCTCAAGTTCGTAAGCAATGCCACTGCTCTGCTGTGCCAACAGGACAGTGTGGTTGTATTGATTTCTGAACTGTACTGGCTCCTACCATGCCAGATCTGAGCAACTGACTGTAGCAATGCATAAAAATAGGGTTTATCTTTAACATAGCAAGTTTTTCTGAGTCTGGCTATGCTAAATCTTAGCTTACTGGATCAAGCTCATCATGTAACGTGACTTGGCACTTCTGATGCTAGCCAACAACCATGGTTGTTAACTGGCGTGCTCTTGTAATTATTCTCTTATTTACAGAACCCTGTGAGGTTTTCAGCTGTTGAAGAAAAAAGAATGTTTTTCCTTCTTTCCCTGATTGTAACTTGTGAATCCGTCTATGTACTCAGTGAAAGGAACACAGGTGATATACAGGTGATACAAAAATTAGCCTAAAATGTACAACAAGGCTATTAAATCACCATTGTTAATGATTCAAATAATAGCCACATACTTGTATTTTAGACATGGTTTGTCACATGCAAATGTTTAGGAGATGACAACTTCAGCAGATAGAATATTTATAAATAAAAAGTACTAAGTTGAGTATTTTTACATTAATTCATAAGCTGATAGGTGCAATGAACTGCCTCAGGACAATTCTGGCCACATAGTGCAACAGCAGCATAAAACAAGACTTTAGTGTGAAGGTACAGGTGCATTCACTAAGAAAATACAGTATTTCCCAGAACAGAGGAGTAGGATTTGACTTGTAGGCCTACCATGTATGAATCACAAGGTGCTATTGCTACATGCAAGGTGGAAAATATAAAAATACCTGTACAACAAAGTATATCAGTGATTTTTCCTTTTAGTCAGATCAGTGAGCCGAGTTCTGAATCCTTTCCAGAATACCTCAGAAAACACGAGGTAAGCTGGAAAATTAGCCAGTGAGCCCTGAATGTGCACTCAGCCAAATCACCTTTGACAGAAGTGAGGACTGCAGAATCATGACATACTGTCTACTTAAAGCCAAGTGCAGTTTTTCTTTGAAGAAACTCTTCTATCCTTTTTAAACTGGTTCAGAATTGCAATTGTTTTTTCACCTGTGCAGCCTTATGTATCAACCGCACTGTCCAGTGTCCTCCAGTGAAGGCGTACGCTGGGAGGCAGAGCTGGTCGATGCAGCAGCTCCTGGTTCAGGCTGAATTACAGACCTGGCAGGAGCGAGGGACCACTGCCACGCGAGGAGGCATGTGCTCCTAAAGAGGTAACTTCCTCTGCAGTAACTCCCTGTTCCCGGCTGTGCATGGAGTCGTGGTGGGGCCAAAGCAGAAGCCAAGCGCCGGGACAAGCTAGCTCACAGGCTGCGTGTGGCTGAGCAGCCGGCAGGAGAAATCTTGCGTCTTTGGGAAAGGTATCCCTCAATTCCTACTGAATGTCTTGCTAGCGCACCTCTAATGCAGGGAAGAAAAATACAATGCACTTCTTAAAAGGATGTTCACCTCTGCGTTACGTCGTTCTAATTTCCAGACTCTCATTTCAGAAAGTGGTGACGCGTAGGATTACACCCTGCCTTTCATGCGGCCGTGACTGTTGACTGGACAAAGCACTGAGCAACCTGAGGTAACTTTGAAGCTGTTCCTTTTATGCACAAGTAGAACAAGATGACCTCCACCAGACTCTTCCAACCTAAACTATTCTGTGACTCTTACGTGTAATTTATTTTAATTAAAGCTTTGTGTAGCTAAAGCGAAACAGAACAAGCCATGCTGCTTTATTGTGCGAAATACAATGGATTTGTTTCCAGTGGAACAAATTCCAATGCTGCTTTTCAGATTTTTCTATGTCCCATCTCATCATCATTTTGGTAATGTTAGTAGGAAACTAGTAGCTAGGTTTCTCGCCTGTCAGGGCTCATTTCAGCTCGCTTCCCAAATGTGAAAAAGAATACTTACGGACAAGTCATCTAAAGCTATTCCTTCCAATAATTTATGCTGATTATCTTCAGAGGGAACACAGAAGTATTACTTTTGAATGATGCAAATTAATATTTTATGTTCTTTTCAGTTAATCTGAGTATATAAAATTTTCAATTTTTATGATTTATACACAAAGCTAATTACAATCCATTGTGAAGATAGCTTTAAAAATCGATGTAAAAAATAACAGTTACACATAAATGAAAGAGAAGCAAAAAGTGCAGCCACAAGCTATTACACATATAATGAAAATGGATTTATTGCTCAAGTCTTTTATTACCTTCTATTATTAAACCATTAAGAAAGTCCCTTAAGTTTAATCCAAACTGGATAAGACACATTCACATGCACATATATATGATATTCCAGGCAAATATATACTAAAGGAACATTGTGAGAATTAAAGCTCCCAGAAGAAAATTAAAAATGATGATTCCCACATCTCTGAAGTCAGCATAATGTAGCTGTCAATAAATTATAAAAAGTGTACTTTAAAATGTTCATAAACCATGGAAAAGTCAGGAATTACAGTTTTTTAACACTGGAACATATACATATAGATTCAGTCCTAGGTTTGTAGTAGCCTAGCACATTTCTTTGGTTCCAATGGCCCTAGCCACTCAAAAATCCAAGGAAGTACAGTCCCAGAGAAATAACAGGGCACTGAACATTAAAGTAACCGCAAAGTTGTGGTTTATATCTGTATATGAAGAGATTCAAATATGCATATTTCTGGAGCTTTGCACCTGTGTATTGAAGTGATTGCACATAATTAGAAATGTGATTATCGAATATGTTTTCACATACCGCATACAATTAGACTTACAGAAACACACTACATTTAGAATATTTTAATGTAGATAAACTTTGAGGGCAAAAATGAAGTGTTATTAATGAAATGCAAATTGTTTAACCCCTAATGTGCTAGCTTCTGCTAATGGTATCTCCTGTATCCTTCCGTTGGTAGAGGGATTCCCAGCCATGCAAGCTTACCGCAGTGGTGAGGTAAGAGCCGGTGGGATGTGCTGTGCAGGCTTTTTCACCCTTCCCTAGTGCTGCTGGAGCAGTGATGTGCAGTTCCAGGCTATGGGACGCTGAAGACACAGGAAGAAAAAGAAGGCAACAGGATTAATGCTAGATGCATGCTCTCTAGATCCATACTCTTTTGAGTATCTTTGTCACTAAAATAAAATGGTCATGCATCTAGATGGATATTTGGCTAACTTCTAAGATTATACACAGGTATACATGGTAACCACATGTAACTGTTATCTCATCTTAAACTAAGGGAAAAGTATGTTTATTTATTAGTTTGTAATAAAGCTAGGTTTCTGACTGGAAACGTCAGCCTTATTTCCGTTTACCATTATTATTTGACCATGACTTCCTAGATGAAATGAAGTTAAATCAGAAATACGCTGCCTGTGCTGGTTATTCACGTTTGTTAAAACTGCTGTTCATACTATAGTTTTTATAACTCTAACAGTTATCATAAAAAATTTACTATATTAGGCTGATACACTTAGGCCTTCTGAAAGGATTAAGATTAAATGATAGGTCTACTCTATGATACTAAAGAATGGAAAATAAAATCCTGCCTGCTAGAGGCCTCAGCAAACTTTTCCAAAAGAGTCTTTCTAAAAGTCCTTCCAAAAGAAAGCGTAAGCTCCCATTTTCTTCACATTTTTGCTATAAACTTGGGGTTCTCAAGCACTTTATTAAAGGAATGCAATTATAAAATCTCTGGACAACTCGTGTCCTACTATTTTTTAGCAGTTGGGAGAGGGGATGATAATTATGTTAAAAACATCTGTATTTAAATAAAAAGGCTTTACAGCATATGAATTTTTATGTTATAATCATAAACCTCATTAAAAATATTTTAATGGCTGCTAATTCCCAGTTATGCTTGCACATAGCTATGGATGAGCGTGCAGGGCTGGTAATTGTTTTACAGATCAAATTCTGATGTTTCACTGACCATCAGTGGTCTGCAAGCCACAATGTGACTACACTGCTGTGGGCCACTTCTGTCTTCTCTTACCAGTGCAATTCTTATTCTATTTCAGCTTTCCTTTTGCCACAAAACTACGTACAATGTCGGTAGTTTGTAGGTACACGCTTCTCCTCACTAAACCACTTCAACTTCAGGTGCCCTTAGGCCCCTTGTCCAAACAAGCTGCTTTGCCCAACCTGTATTTTGATCTCCTTTCCTGCCTGCCGGAGAATTATTCCCTCATTTTTTGCTGATTCTTAATCTGAACAAACACTCAAGCAATCTTCACCTCAATTCTCCCTCTGAATTTACAGTTTATTCATCTCAAACCTGTCACAGTGTTGAACAATTTTTCTTCCCTCTCGTATTTCTTACCTAGTCGTTGGTCTGTCACAGACAGACTGCAAGGCCAAAGGATCCTTCCCTCTGCTGAGGGTTGGGGAACTAGTCCTATCTTGACATTTGCTGCCACAATTTGCCGTTATAGGTTAAAATTCCCAGCTCTTATGGTAATTACAATTCCTAGCATACTTTAATCCAAGATCATAAGATAAATTAGTGCTGGAGGCACATGTCTCAAACCAAGGCTTCAAACTGAGTGTGAGTATCTAACCCGTCATCTACAGTACTAGTGACTTTTCTGAACTCTAACTTTTGTAGGTCAGCCAGGTTTGAGGTAATAAGGGTAATTCCACTGTATCCCCAGCTGTGAAATAACGTACATCCCTTCATAATTAAACCTGAATTCCTCTCGGCATTTTCCAGAAAGTCCAGCTGAACTTTTAACTGATGACACGACCAGTATTTCACTGATCTTGGTAGGATAATTTAGAGGATAAATATTACCATTCATACATTTTATGAATACACAAAAAGACAACATTAGATCTTTGTATGGCTATACATGAGGGAAGAATCACAGATTACATTACAGGTGAATACGAAAGAGTTAAGAAAAATCCCCAAACAAGAGTTGGAGTCCTCCTCAGAAGGAGCTGAATTGTTCTAAAAACTCCTGTAGCAGCACATAAAAAAAGTGCGGTTCTTGAATTCAGACTTCAAAGTATCCAGGTCAGCTTGCTGAAATGAATCCAAGAAAGGTCTAGCAAGAAATAGTGGCAACCCAGAAAGTGATAACAGTTCTGAACTTGCTGTGATTTTCAGTAAGGAGTTGGAGGTCAGTTATAAAAGAAAGGTTCAGATTTGCGGACAGCTGTGAAAGCCAGATAGGGGTGCTAGAAGTTGAGCCTGATCTACCATTTGCAATGCTTTTCTCCATTTTCCATCTGTATCCCACAGAGATCAGATGAAAGAGATGAAAAAGTCTGAGATCAAATACTACAGAAATGATTTTTTCCATCTTGGAGAGGGAAACTTCTTGGAAGATTTTTTGTTGTTGCTATTGAGGCTTTCTGGTTTTGATTTGCTTTTTGCTTTTTTTTTTTTCTTTTTTTAATACATCGCATCCCAAAGGCTGAAAAGATGAACAAAAAAAGGAGGGAGGGTAGGCCTAGTGGATCATTTCTAATATTACTTCAGATTTATTTCTCAGAAAACACTGAAGTTTCTAGACTTCATACAGGGTTGTGATGGGGATTTGGATCAAGTTAGACCGTGCCTGTCCATAGCACATCTAAAAGTCAATCCTGAAGGAAAAGACAAGATATGGCCTGAACAACTTTGAAAACCTCAGTAATTTGGCTTCTAGACACAAGCAGAGGTGCTCAAGATAAACTGCTGGTGGGATAAGTTATGTTTGACAGGGACCTGCAGATTAAGATCACCTGAAAGGAAGGAAAAGGTTTTTGTGTGATGGTAGGAGGAAGAAAATATTGCTATGATGCATATCACCAGGTGGCAGTGTTACACAGTCTTGCAACTCCTAAACGTTACTATAGGAGAAGTTTTGGGGTCTTGGGAGGAATACTGATAGGGATATATACTAGTTTTTGCTAGGCAAAAGGAAGCATGTAGCGATTTCAGAAGAGACAGATCTCCCTCTGCATTGATCTCTCTGATCAGAGTCAGTTCTTGGGAGGAAGTTACAATCTGGGAACTTGGGCGTTGAGTTGGACACCTTAATGTTTAAACAAGGGAATTCATCGCAAGCTGTTAGACTGTTCTTTACTGGGAAACACAAAAGACCATATGCAAATGCAGTAGCATCCTTCACATGTTTGACAGTGAGCGAGTCCGTAGTATTTCTACTTGTACCCGAATCTGGAAAAGTAAGTGTGGATGTGGTACAGATGACATGCCTTTGATCTGTAATAAGTCCACAAAAGCTGCTCTACACTCTTGAGCTTGCATCATAAATATTGCAGGATTCAGAAGGCTGAGGGCTGGGAGGAATGTGTCTAAGTATGTCTAAGTTTTTCTGTGCACAGAACGGAAATGGGAGAGCAATTTGCCTTGTCTGTCCTGCTAAATGCTTTCCGCAGGCTGTCTTCACGTTGCAGATTCCAGTTGTCGAGAGCATGCACCAACAGTCCTACACTGAGTTTCTTTGGGATTACAAAAAAACACTCTGCATTTCATGCTCTTTGCCTTCTCCCTTTGGTGCAGGTCCAGCATTTGCTGCTAGTCATTTGATATCACAGCCTGCAATAACTGGAATATTTGTAATTCCACTTGAAGTATCTTCCCACTTACCGCCTCTGCCTGGCCATATTGTGAAGTTGCATACATCTTTTCAACAGCAACAGCAGCCACAGGCTTTTGGGCTAATTTGCAGCCACTGGTCACGCCTCGCATCCTCCTTGCTACAGTTCTGATTATAGCTGGATACCAGCAAGGCTTGCCATTGCTTGTCCCCGGTGCCACTCCGTTCTCTAGGCTGTGGACTCCAGTAAGCCCCATATGTGGTCCTACATGCCAGAGATTTCTTTGCTAGCTAACATAGTGTAACTTCAACCTGAGTTCTGTAAGGTAAGTTGGCTATGCCACAGTACAAAAGGCAAGAAAGAACACAGATTTTCTTCCTTAAATTAAAAACTGCAAACGCTCAGCAGTGTTGTCTACATCAGTAAATTAAACACATTTGGGAACTTTCTTGGTTAGCGAGGCCAAATAGCATGACGTGGTCTGACCTACATTGAAGCTGTAATCTCGGCGACTGGGTGCTGGTTGGAAATGATTTCTGGAATGGTTTGACTCTCAAATATGTCCAGGAGTTGTTTGGGAGAGTGCTAGTTGGCACATGCCCAAACATCGTTAGAGCATTTTCTACTCTGCTAGATGTCCATGTTGCAAAGCTCAGGAATGATCCGAGGTGGTGGTTCATTTGATAGACTGTGAATCTAAGGACTGGCTGCAGTGGTGCAAGAACAAAAGATGACCGAGTTTATGTGGTAGAAAGAAGATCTACCTATAAATATCTACTTTTGGCATTGATCTAAAAAATCTAGCTCAAATTTTTCAGAAATACTCCTTTTTCTGGAAACTATCATCCCCAAATCTGTAACTTAAAAAAAAAAAAAAATCAATATTGTAATATTTCTATGAGCAGGTATATGGTTTTAAACAAAAGAAAAATTAGTAGAATGCTGGAAGTGATTTACGATGCTCCAGTTGTCCTAGGTCAGTATCCTACACAGGTGGAATTATGAATATTCAAAGCAGAATACAACTGATCCTTTCTCTCACAAGGAAAACACACAGCAATGTGTAAGGAATGACCTGCAGAAGCCACTGCTTATGGACTGGCACATATGAGACATTGACTGAAAACATTGCTTCTGTATTGTCTGTGTTCTGACTAAAGGAAATAAAAGGAGGTCATAGGTTTAATAAAGTCATTACATCCAGAAAAAGAATGGCAAGCAGGAGAAATGAAAATTAACAAGCCTCATAATGAATTGCAACTTTACAAGAAGATGGGCTGGTGACAGTGTAATGCATAAATTCCTTTAAAAGGAAGAATACAGCACTCAGTGTGCCATTGAAATAGAAGATTCAGTAAGAGCACATACTAAAATTTAATGTGACAAAAATAATGGAGGTTTATATTAGAAGCCTTGGAACAAATTAATCCCAGAGAGATGACTGAAGTTAGCATGAGTTTATTAATTTAACAATTTTTATCCTTGTGACAAGGGAGACACCTGGGACTTGCTGTACAATGAAAAATTGGTTTATTGGAAATCTCAACTGGCTACAAGTGTTGAAACAGCTCAGGTCAAGCAGTGATAAATAATTTAAAGAAACCAGTGTGAGGTAGGTGTCACTTTAATTTTACATTAACAGAGCTATTAGATGTTAACCTTGTCAGACAGGTAATTGCTAAATGAAATCATACTTTTGTACCTTTGCTTCATAATGTCATTTGCTTACTCATACATTTTGTACAAACCTTGATGTTGGCACTGACACCGCTTTACACGCCCATTGCTTCAGACTAGCAAATATTGTATTGACCTTTAAAATAAATGGTAAGTATGCCAATTTTTATTTTTAGCAACTCAGAAAATGTGTTGTGTGTTACCTCAGAAGCGGCAAGGAGACGAGACATACTGTGTTGCAATTTTAAGATAATTTTGTGTGCACATTTTCATGTGTCAGCATATCTCTGGTAGAAATGACAGTAAGGCTGGCACGTAAATTTTAACAGGTGAAGGTATTCTGCCTTAAATTGTTATGAGGAATAGGTCATTTTAGGATTATTTTATCTGAATGCTTGCTGAACTCTGAGCTATACGCTGACAGCATAGGATCTTGGAGAATTATTATGTTAGAAATAAGAGAATCCTAAGTCTTACTGGTAATTGTTTTATTTTGAAATCCACAGAAACTACATTCATTTTGTAAGAGTATCTCAAAACTAGCTTGTAACCGACTTTAGACTTTCCTTGTAGTTAAACGGTCATTGGAGGTTTACAGATGAGTTATATTTGAAAGACAAAATGTTGGGATTGAACCGTGTTTGCAGTTTTTAGGGCTTCATTTTGAACCCAGTTGTGTTCCCATTAAATTAATAGAAACACGACCGTGTTAAAAATGACCCTTATCATCACTTCATTGATGCTAATGAGTTACAGCCATTGACTTCTAAAGAATCTAACTGATTTTATTAAAGCTTAATCCCACAGGGCCTTGCACAGTAATGTGGATCTCTATATATAAAGAGAACATAAAATGCTAGCAGATGAAAATGCTGTGTTCTCTGTGTAGGGATTCTTAGCCTGTGCCGGCTATCGTGAGACTCAGGTTCAGTCTGGAGACGTCAGCTCTTATTCAAACTAGGGCTACATTCAGTATAACTCAGGGTGTAACTGCACACCCTGTATGCAGTTGGGAAGAACTGGGTGGTGGTTGCATGTGCCATGGGTTGTGACTCTACATAAAGCATGGTCCGCAAACCATCATTAAGAATATTAAAATTCCTAAGGAAAAGCCTGTCTTTGCAAGCTGCATAAACACATTAATTCATGTGGGCCTGCAAGTACTTTTTGCTAGTTTCAGAAAAATTAGAGCTTTTTAAAAGTCAAGTTTTTCATCTAAACCTCATTATAAATATTTTTACTTCTCTTGTACATCCTTTCTGTCCAGGAAAAAATATTTTTTGCCAGTCTCCATGAATCAGTGACTGTCTTAAGCAAGTTTAAATAAAAAAGAATTTTAAATGTAACTGAAATTCACAATTTCTCTGTTTCGCAAATTTAGCTTTGATCTCCTTTTCATGGAGACAAAAGTACAGTGTCAACAATCTTGTATTTAATGAGAAAATCTTAAATTATAATAGCATTTCTGTATCTTACTAAAAGCATTATGAGGGATACTTCAGTCTAAATCCTTTAGCAGTGCTTTTATTCCAAATACGAATTTACAAGCCTTACTAGTGCTATTCTGTTACTGAAACAAGGCTATATTTAATGTTGCTGCTTTTTTTTTTTTTTTTTTTTTGATGGTTACTTGTTAAGTAATGAATAGGCTGAGGTGAGAACAAAATGCTTCTGTGTCTTACATTTATAAATATTTACATTTCTCTGGGATAGGCTTCCTGTCACCTAGTAAAAGAGAGAGGTTAAAAGGCAGCCTCATTAAGTCCACACTTGGGAGGCGCAGGGAGTCTGAAAGCACATGAGCACAGTGGTGGGCAAAGCAGAGAAGAGAGTCAGGTCTCCCTAGAGAGGAGATGGATGCTCTGCTTCTCTTGCTGGCACAGAACACGGTGATTTTGCAAGATAAAAGTGCTGTTTTCCACTTTGGTAAGAGTGACTGGGTGCACGTCTCTTGTCATTACGGGAGGAAGACTGAACAGGTTGGTTTGACACCAGACCCACATTTTCTTCTGCCAGATGGAGGGATTGGGCTTCCAGCACTGTGGTGTGTGGTTGTACAAGGGTGAACTCCATGTAACCCATGATGTCTTCCTTATGAAATTTCACTGAAGATAAAAGTGCGTCTCTTTTGATGTCTTGGCAAGACCTGAGAATTGCCTCCTCTCAAACTTTTACCAGCATAATGCCTTAACAGTGCTGTGGGACCCTGGAAATGTGTACCTGTGTATGGTATGTTTGTGTGTTTGAAGTCAGATGGCGTATGCTGTTGTTCTTGTGGTAGCAACTTTTGGAGCATCTCACGTTTAAAGTTTTAACTCCTTTTGTTTAGACCATTTTCTGATAATTTCTGTTATTTCTGGCAAGCTTTAATGGGAGCCGATACTCTCTTCTGAGAGTCCAAATACTCTTACTTTCTATATAAAAATCTTCAGCTTAAAATACATGTCTAACTATTTTTTTAAGTTCTGAAGTTAAATGGTCCCATGGGAAGGCACTACTCTTCTGTTATCAGTCTTCCAGAGGTGAAGTTGTCTTCAGAGTTGAGCAAGAAAGTTGCTTTAGCACTGTCAGATATCTAATTAATCTCTTGGTAAATAAAGACATTCTGTAATTAAATAACTGAGATGTGCAATCAGTTCTAACATGAAATGCTTTGCATAGTAATGTATTATAATCCAGGAGCTGTACGAGGCTTGTATTTGGATATGAAGTGTTTGTAACAGACTTTTAAAAATATGGAAAACTCATTGCAGACAAAACAAGTGTTTTTTTGACAAAACACTTCTCAGCTAGGTGTGACCTGTAAGCTAAAGATTTTAATGTCTAGTAAAAAAAAATTTTTCAATAGGGAAAACAACGCGGTTTCAAATGGAGAACTTGAAAAATTAACTTTTGAAAATTTATGATCAAGTAGCTGCCGGGGAATGGATTTTAGTGCCTTGAGGAGAGAAAAGTTTTCCGCAAAGTCAGTTCAGCATTTAGGACTTTGTGCTCTGAAGACTTCAAATGACCCCAGGATCCAGCAGCACTGCGGATCACTTACTCTACAATTAATTAGTTAATCTGTGCAGTAAGCAGCGTTGTCCGACCCAGTCATATGAAATACTTGAACACCGGGGTTATAAACACGGGCTTGAATCCGCGAACGGTACAAGACACGCCCCCTCCAAGCAAAAATAACGGGATATTAAGGAGTTTAAAGGAAAAAACCGGGATATTAAGGAGTTTAAAAGAAAAAACTTACGTTATTCGCTGCGCGGAACCGCGCGGGAGCGGAGCGGCCGCGGCTGCCGCGCTCACCTGGAGGAGCCCCCTGTCGATCTCATTGGCTGCCTTCCGCCCCGCCCCCGCCGCCTCATTGGCTGCTTCCACCTCCCCCCCACCCGCGCGCCATCGGTCTCCGTCCGATACCTGGAGGGGAGCGCGGAGTGACTCCCACCGCCCCCGCTGACTCGCCACCCGATCTCATTGGCGAGAGAGCCGGCGTGCTAGGCCCGCCCATTGGCTGCTCAGGCGGCCGGCTTTGCCCCGATTGGCTGGCGGGCGGGGCCGCCCCGCCCCGCGGGGGGCCGAGCGGTGTGTTTGGGCTGGAGAGTTGCCGGCGGAGCGGGCTTGGTGCTGCTGCTGCCGCCCGGCTGCGCGTGCCGGGGACGGCGCGAGGCGCTCCCGCCGCGGCGCCTCCCCTTCACCTCAGCCGCGGGATGGCCGCCTCGGGCGGGCTGGAGCTGGGCTGAGCGGAGCGAGCCGCGGCCGCCTGCGAGGACCATGCCGTCGGGAAGGGAGCCGGGCGCCCCTCGGCTGCGGGATCCGACCGGGGCGGCCGCACTGTCAGCGCCCGGCAGCGCCTAAGCCCGCGCCGCGCTGCGCTGCCCCCGCGCATCGCCATGGACGAGCGCTTCAACAGGTGGCTGCTGCCGCCGCTGCTGGCGCTGCTCTTCTTGCTCATCGTCTACCAGTACGTGTCGCCCGCCTGCCCCGGCGCCGCCTGCCCCCGGCGCCCGCCGGCCTCCGCCGCCCGCCGCGGGGGGGGCCCGACGGAGCGGGAGGAGGAGGAGGCGGCGGCGGGCACCGCGGAGGAGGAGGCGGCGGCGCTGCCGCGGCTGGTGGCCAAGTTCCCGTTCGCGCGGGGGGAGCTGTGCCGGCGGGTGCAGTTCGACATGCGGGGCCGCGACGTGATCGTCTTCCTCCACATCCAGAAGACGGGCGGCACCACCTTCGGGCGGCACCTGGTGCGCAACATCCGCCTGGAGCAGCCCTGCTACTGCCGGGCCGGGCAGAAGAAGTGCGCCTGCCACCGCCCCGGCGGCGACAAGGACACCTGGCTCTTCTCCCGCTTCTCCACCGGCTGGAGCTGCGGGCTGCACGCCGACTGGACCGAGCTCACCAGCTGCGTGCCCGCCGCCATGGAGCGCCGCGGCTGCGCCGGCAACCGCACCCTCAGGTCAGTGCCGGCGGCGGGGGGGCGGCGGCGGCGGCGGCGGCTGCCCTCCGCCCGCCGCCCCGGGGAGGCGGGGAGCTGGCGGGGAAGCCCGCCCGGGGCTCGAAGGGTCTCGCCTGTGGGGCTTGGTTTCCACCCGCTCGAAAGGCTGATCCCGCCTTTCCCGGCGCGGTGGGTCCTGCTCTCCGGCGGTCCGGCAAGAATGGTCCGCTGCCGTCGTCGTTAACAAGCAAACTGGGGGCAGCGGGGGGAGAAGAGGCTTGTCTCCCAGAGGAGGCCCTAGTTTGGGCTGTTCCCCTCCCTGTTTGTCACCTGTCACGCATTCGCTTCGCCTCAGGTTTGTGCCGATTCCGCGTAGCGCGTACGCAGCTGCCCGATTTTGTGCAGGTTAGCGCGAGAGAAACTAAACTCCACTCATTTTTGTGCAAGTTTCCGCTATCCATTTGAAACTTGATTTTTAAAAACCAAAACGCTCTTCCGCACAAGAAGAGTGCCTCTGCAGAGTCTTAACGTTGCTGCAGCTGCTGAATGGTGTAACTAGTGGAGTTTGAAGTATCCAGAAGCCCTTAAACTCTCTTTTTCCCCTGGTTCTGGTCGGCAGATAGACTGGTTCTCTGCTTCGCGTTGTGTAGTGATCGCTCGCTATAAATATGTGCGAGCTGAAAGTCAGGAGACGATGAAGGAGGCTCTGTGCAGGGAGCGCAGTACTAGCAAAACCTGCAGTGTTAATGTTCTTTTGATGATCTGATGACAGTGGAAAACTTTTGGATTTTGTGTGCATGCTGCCTCTCTGCATGTTGTATTGTATTGCACTTTTGTTGGGTCTTGCAAAAGGTCTTTTCTGTTTTTAAAATGGAAAAATTGTCAGATGGGTAGTATCTTTCCATACGAGATAGCTCTAGGTGATTCAGTAAGTTTTGGGCTTCGTTCTGATTTATTTACCATTAAATCTGATTCTCAGGCTAATATTAGATTCTATCTTTATTTCTATGATTTTGAACATGTGTAGTAAGTTATGAGCTGAATTCTGTCTTAAACCATTGCACTGTGATGATTGTAACTTCAATATCTGTAAAATATTTAGGCAAAATACCTTTTTTTTTAGTTATATAGTTTTCCAGATAACTTATGTTTGTTCATTTTACTATCCATCTTAATTTTATGAGTCTGCAAACTTTAAATTTTCAGTAGGACCGCTGACACATTGTGTTCTTTACCTTGTCATTTAAAACCACGTACAGTCCGTGACATATGTGGACTCATTTTCGCAGGGCCTATTCATCAAGACAATAGAGTTTATTATTATTGTTGCTGAACAATTTGAAGGTTATTTTATGTGAACATCAAAGGCCCTCAGATACTGCAAAGCTAGTGATGTTTGGCAAGACTCAGTTGGGATAATTTGAATTTATTGTTGATGGTTGTGGACTTGGACTGGACTTGCAGAATACTGTTAAGGTTATTCATACAACTCTGTGAAAACTGTTTAGCTGAAGATAAAGCGTAAAGACTCATGTGCTGGTGGAAGAGAAATGCTGTGAATGTTTTCAAGGACACAATAACTTGGTCATAACCGTATAGCTTTAAGGAATATTCAATAAACTTGTAATGTAAACCTGGGAGGGGAGGAGGAAGAGTAATACTTGTAGAAATGTCTGAGAATGAGTAATCTGCCACTGAAGTCCTCTTTTCCTCTCTCATGAAGAATATTAGTAGTTAAATAACTGAGCGTTAAATTGAATTACAAAGATCACAAACAGGCAGTAAAATTGGAGTAGTGGCTTCAGTACTTTTATTTAAAAAACATGATTATATTAAGTACATGTAAAACTTTTTGAGTTGAATTACAAAGCAGGTCATAGTGGTTATTCGGTGGATAATTAGTAATTATTTTGATTGAAGAAAGGCATGTAGTGACATTTCACCATTATAGCTAAATAGTGTTTTCTTAAATTTTTTTGTTTATTTAGTGAATGATTTGGTTAGTGTCACATTGCACTTCTTGCTTCTTCGTTGCTTCATCTTTATGTAAGTGAGGAAAGTGCTGTGAATAATTATTTGTTGCATTGTTCTAATACTCCTTCCTTCTTAAATTATACCCTGTGCTGGGTAGACACCTTTTCATTTTTCTCTTTGTTTTCTCTTTATAATCATGTAGCTCGACTTCAGTTTTTCAAGGAGCTGTAAAATGAATCAGATAACCCTGAAGTATGGATTGTCTCTGCTGTGAATGTCTTTCCTCCTGGTAAAGTTGGAATCAAGCCTAAAATACTTTGCTGGAGGACTGTACTATTAGAGGCATGCATCTAAGTCTCTTTTTTTTTTTTTTAAATGTCTAACGGAGAATTAAGAATGAGGAGACTGTGTGCCTAAAATAAGCAGGAAACTAGCACATGAGTCTAAAGCATACTGATTGTTTTTAAGTCATCCTTTAAAGCTTCTGAATGTGTTTGAGGCATTAGACTTACTTGAATAGCTCAACTTTTCTACCTTCCAGCTGTGGAGTCAGAAAATTAGGCTAAATTGGTTAAATACCTGACAATGACTTTTCTTTGTGGCTAGGAGGGCAGCAGGACAAACCATATTATGAATTTGGCACCAAGGTGTTTGATCTCTTGTGCCATATCTTTGATGCAGTAAGGATGATGTTAAGTGTATTTCAGATTTTTTTTTTTCTCCTCATAGCAGGGTGTTAATATAATCTGTTCTTTAAGATCTCTATGTAGCGTATCTTTTACTATGCAGAGGGAATAAGGGATTTAGAGTATAAATCTTCGCATTCTGAAAATTTGCTTCTTAGAGGGCTGGTAATGGTGTAACATGAGTAGAAATTAAATGAGTGGCTCTTGGAAGTATTTTTTTTTTTTGCTATTTTGTTATGAGTAAATTAGATTAGGTACTACCTTTTAACACATGTCTTCAGAAGAGTTCATGAAGAAACTATAATTAGAATTAATGAGGGAAGGGGCTACATAGTAGGGAAAGGAGGGAGTGGCTGATGGCCCTAAGGGTCTTAGAAGGTGTGTGAAGTGCTACCTCACCTCACTCAGAGTTCTCTGTCTTTCATGGGCAGTGTGTTTTAAAGATGTTTTACTTCTGAAGTCTCATCAGGGTTTTGAAGAGGCTTTATCTCAGCCTTTTCTGTTTCTGATGTTTGTGTTTTGAAGTCTCTGATTCCAAGAAGGAACACAAGGCAGAAGTTGCTGCTGTGCCCCAGCAATTTGAACTCTTTCAAGCCCAAGTACCAGCTCTAATTTTGATGTTACTGGGCCTTTACCTCTCTGGGACTTAATGGTATGAAGTGTCCTGTGCCCTTGTCCCAGCTTAGGTACTTCAGAATGAGAAGTTGTTTGTTGTCAATGTATTGGATGCTATTGTGAGCTGTAGAACTATCTTTTTTTTTGTTAGGAATCAGTCATTCTTTTGAATACTTTAAAAATTACTTTAAAAAAACCCAACAAAACAAACCAACAACTGTAGACTTTATTTCTTCAAACATCTGCATAAGTTTTAATTTTCAGGGTGTGAGATGTTCTGCTGAAATACCTGCTTAAGTGTTTACAGAGCCAGGCTATTAGTTCTTCATACTAATGTACAGCTTTCACTTTTAGAAAAGTTGCTGTCTGGATAGTGAGGTTATTGAGAAGGGTATGCAGCTGATGCATTTTTAAATTAAGTTCTTATTAGCATAGTTTTCAGCTCAACATTGCAAATAATTAGTATAAGTAAAGCATTGAGACTTCCCATGAAGATGCAGTTAGGTTCATGTGGAAGTTCTTGCATCGGCAGCATAGCCCCCCATACATTTAACGGGAGAGTTACTGCTATGCATTGTGTCTACAACTTGGGTTATTTACTCTGCCTTACAAAAATGGCTGTTATAACAGAAAGTAGCTGAGACTGGAGTGGAATTCTTTTTTTTTTAAAGTAACAGTCTTTTATTTCCTTGTGTATTTATTTTTTCTGCCCTCTCTGGAAGTCATTGAATTTGATGATGCTTGTGTTTAGCTCCACCTCTGGAACTTGGTTTTCCTTCAGAGGTGCCAAGAAGCTGAGACTGTGGAGCCTTAGCCAACATTGCTTGAGGAAAGAAAGGGAAGAGAAATGTTGTTAGATGTCTAACCTGGGATGCCGGGGAGGAGTCGGTCTCAAGTCTGAGTGAGTGATGTTAGGCTGCCTCTGTAGACAGCGGGGAGAAACGGAATAATACGGGTTGTCCTTTGGAGGGTCTAAGACATGTCCGAGAGCTGCTGAATTGTCTTCTGGAATGACAGTTCTTCCTTTCACTGATTAGAAGGCAAGCCTGGAATGGCTAATTGGGACTTGATGTCTAAAACTAGATGAGAAGAATTCAACATCTCATGTTGCAGAGACATTGTCCAAACTGATCGTCTGCCTCCGTTAGTTTACCAGGTAAAACTTGGTGTGTGAGGTAGGGCTCGCTTTGCCTCTTTAATCTCTGTATGAGGGATTGAGAGGGGACCTTAGAGGTCCTAATCAAGGCATATTTCCTCCCTTGTTGGTGTGTCTGCAATATCATTAATAATTATTCATTATTATTTATTATAAGTTTGATTAAACTAGGAAGGTAATCTTTTAAACTACACACTTGAAAGAACATTGCATTGAAAGTGTTGTCTAATTTTCTTATATGAAACAGTGAAATCAGTCTAATAGTGTAAACCCCATGAGCTTTATTATCAGTGCAGTTTAGTCTTTGAAAGTATTGATTTTCATTAATTTGCTTCCATTGTACTCTTCACTTCCTCGTGTCTGTTTAACTTACTGTGTGCTCCGTTATTCTGTGGAAGTATAAATCAGCAGTAAACCCATGAGTCATGGAATTGGGAGGGCTGAATAGAAATTATTAGTAAGATTCATTTTTCTTATGCAGTCCTGTATTTGACTATTGAGTGTTTTTAAAGCTCTAGCAATAACAGAGTGTAAGATGGACTCTGTTCTTTGCAGCCATGGTAACTAGGATCGTCATCAAAATGTAAGAGCGTTAATTGAAAATTCAGACTACACTGAAGGTAGTGGGGAGAAGAGAATGAAAAGCCACAAGTGTTTAAACTGAAAAAAAACCCATGAATTCTCTGCCATACCTTGATATCTTCTGCTGGAATGAATGTTAGAGCCAGTAAGCTCCATATAGTTTTTTTGTTTTTTTTTTTTTTTTTTTTTTATAAACATAAGGAACAACAAGGATTAAACAATTTTCTGAGGGTCCTGCTACTGACAGTGTGGGGTTTTTTTTCATTCCTTAACTGTCTCCACTCTTGGATGCTTTAAAAGAACCTTGGTAATCTGCTCAAGGGTGTCATTGTCCTTACTATTGGAAAGTGGTGTTGTCTCCCCCCAGTGCTTAGTGTGAATCTTATTAACCTCAATTTTAAGCCCATTGCATCTTCTGTCTTTTGAGAAA
Source organism: Platalea leucorodia (assembly GCF_965183815.1). Taxonomy (NCBI): domain Eukaryota; kingdom Metazoa; phylum Chordata; class Aves; order Pelecaniformes; family Threskiornithidae; genus Platalea; species Platalea leucorodia. The sequence goes on from NC_138824.1 coordinate 57,134,640, forward strand.
CTGAGAACAAATTGATCCCCTTTTCTCTGCAGTAGTCTGCTAGGTACTTTGGTTCTTAGGAAAGTCCTCTTTCAACCTTCCCTTCTTGAAATGTAACCAAATCCAGCTCATTCTGTATTTATCGTAGGCCATTCTTAATGTTCCTCTTTGGATTTGTGTCAGTTGTTTTCTTGAAATGGGGTGCTTCAGTGGGGGTACAGTATTTCATTTGTAAGTGTAGTACAAAGTGGAGCAAAAAAGATTACTTTGCTTATTCTGAAAGTTGTGCTTGTGGTTGTACACTTCAGTGATGTTTGCCTATTTTGCAGTTGCCTGACATTGGCTGTTCAGCTTGGGATTTAGACCCTATTCATTTTCTTAAAGACTACTACTTATATTTCCCATTGTCTTTTTATGCGAGCTTTGTGCTTGTCCTCACTGGATTTCATTCCTCTTCTGTCAGTTTCTTTAATTTGTAAAATTGATTTAAATCTTATTTTTGTCCTTCCTAGCTTTTACTCATTGGCATATTTAATAAATGTGTTTTGTATTCAGCATCCACGTTGTTGATGCAAACATTGAATAGAAATAAATCCCATTGTAATAAACCTTTTGTTTGATATAACTCTCAGAATTGCTTTTCAGGGAGTTCTGCTCCTGCCACGTCATATTTTTTTTTTCTAGACTGTGTTTTTTCTGGCTTATGACACTAATTGGAAATGTTGTCTAAAGTCGTACTTCTTAATTTTTTTTTTTAAAAACATTTCCTTCCTACTTGAAGTCAATTACTATATTTTAGAGGGAAATTAGACTGATTTGATCCAACTTGATTGAGACAGTAATGCTGTTTGCTAATCTTTTCTTCTATGTGTTATAAGGGAACTTGTCTTAGAACTTGTGGCAACAACTAGCAACTCTCCTTAACTACTTTTTGCCCTGTACTCCTCTCCTGTGAGATTTCCCCTGCCCACAGTAGCAGACAAATGATTGATGCGGATAGAACTCTTCAGCATCGGGATTGTCACAGCTCTGGAAAACTTGACCCAAAGATAAGTCTTCAGACTTTTGAGGTTGCTGCAGGTTGCCTTGCTGGGGACTACAAAAATGACTAGAACTCACGTTTACTGTTAATTACTAGTGTTGATAACACAGTGGTCAGCATTAGTTCAATTGGGAATTGATTGTTCTTATTCACCCATCACTGTAATGTACAGATAACTGTGAAACTTAGTAGGTTTTGAGACAGGGAGGTGAATGTTACGAAAATGATCAGGTGAGCAGCAGTTCTTTTAGTTGTCTGGAAGAGAACTTAGTGATTTACCCAAGTAAATTTGCTTGCTCCTTTCATGCAGACCTTGCTGCTTCCTTTTTAATCTAGCTTATTATATCATGTTGGGGTGGGTTTTTGGCTGCTTCTGGTATTTCATGCTGGAAAATAGGCTGTCTAATAAGACTTTCTTTAAAAGGAAGGAGCTATTCTCTTCTCTGTGCTGGAGCTAGGCAGAGAAGCCCTGGAGCAGAAGAGAGTGGAAGTGTCAGGAGCATCCTTTGGGGCTGTACAGTGTTATAAGACATACCAGCTGTTGTAACTCTCATGTTATTAAGATGCTTTTTAATTTCTATTAACTATCTGCCTAATTTAGAGTATTTTCCAATCCTCTTTAATAGGATATTGCTTAAATTCTTATGTAGCTTTGGGGGTATGTATCGGTTTGAGGTGGAATGCGGAAAGTTACTGTGTGAGTGGGAAAAGGTGCTGTGTAATGCCATTACACTGATAGAGATTAAATCTGTAGACCCAGCCAGTGGCAAAAACAGGGATAAAATTGTGAGCTTACTCTTGATTTTTTTGAGAACACTTTGTGGAGGAAGAAAAAAATCTCTGCCAGCTCAGCTCTAGTGATCACAAAGAAGCTCAATGGAAAGTCTAGAGAGCTGGTTGAACTGAATGATTTCTCCCTTCAGGTGTGTTGGCAGTTTTCATGTGTTGCCTTCTAAGTCAGCAAGAGTAAAGCGTTTCCTCCCAGAATTTGGTGCAGCCATGGTAGTGAATTGAGCTAATAATGTAAAGACTCTGCTGCTCTCTGTGCAGAATGAGGTCTAATGAAAGCAAGGGAATCTGTATTCTTCAATGTATTTAGTTATTGTATTCAACTTGCTGCCTGTTCTCGAAGTATTTGTAACCCAAACTTCTAGTGCTAAATTACATTGGATGCCTTAATGTTCCTGGTTGCCTTACAAGGTAACTTAAAGTCCCTTCCAAGTTCTGTTACTGCTGAACAAGGTTTTCAAACACTGTGTAGGGAGGCTGATTGTATGAATTAAGGGTCTAATTTGGACTACCTATGTGATAAAATGATTCAGCCTTGAAACAACTACTAATTTAGGGGGAAAAAAATAACAACTAAACTATTTTGGGGTTTTGTTCAAGATGGCATGGATCTTCTTTTAGAACAAATTCTAGAGTGGCAAGATCAGTAACTCTTGAAATACTTGTGGTCTATTACATGATCAGTGCTCAAGATCTCAATATATATTGACTGAAAAGTATAAAATGGGTTCTTGTAAGGATAGGGCCTCTTACCTTCAAGCTCCGAGGACTTTGGTTTGGCTATGGAGCTTACTGTTAGGTGGCCTGAATTGTACTTCTATAAAGATCTGGAGTTTGGCCCACAGCTTAAAGTCATTTTAGAAAAAGTGTGTGGGGGGGTAGGATTGGGTTTTAATTAATGATTTAAACTTAATGTCTTAACTTGTTTTCTTTAAAAATTAGTAATCTGTTAGAAAACGGTTGATGTAAAGTGGATTTCAGACATACTAGAAGTGTTGCATTAGTACAGTGATATATCAGTTTTGAAAGTGTATTAGTGGAAGTTGAAGTGTGGCTCTGAGTGTCTACAAACTGATAGAGATGCCAAACACACTGGCTTAGTAGTGGGGAAACTTTGAATGCCATTTGAAGAATAATGGTGGGATGGGGAAAGCAATGACCAGACACAACTTCAATTTCCAAAGTCGAAATAATGAAGGATTGGTGAAACAAACCATAATATTAATAATTGACTTGAGAGTATACTTCCTGACTCGGTCAAGTAACTTGACACTGAGAATGCTGGCCATGTGGTTCCTGGTGCTGTTTGGTACTGGAAGGAAATGGCCTTTTCAAGGATGTTAGCATATGTGGAGGAGCTGACCTCTCTGAGACCAGTTACCTTCTGCAAACAAGTAAACTTGAAAGTGAGGTGAGTGAAAGAAGGAGGCACACTTCACAAAACTAATCAAATACCAGCGTTTTTTTTTTTTTCAAATTCTCATCTAAAATCTAATAATGTCAATGGAAAGAGCTTGCTGACTTACAGATTTCCATTTGTAAGTCTTGGGCACATTATGCTTTTAAAAGTATGTTAAATTAAATTTTAGAGGTGGCAATGTAGGAAAAAGCTTCTTTTTTTTTTTTTACTTTAACCAAGTAGCCTGTTTGTATCTTGTTTTTTGAGCTGACTTTTGTTTAAGTAGCAAATATGTTTGTATCTCGGTGTTTGTGTATTTTCACACTTGAAAGTAACTAATTGCAATTTTTTATTTTATTTCCATGTGTCTTTGCACACATGCTATGGCTGAGAATGTGGGGGTGAGTGGAATAGCAACTGGTGGTGTTTGCTTGAGGAACTACTAAGAATAAGAGGGGAAAGGGAAGCAGCGTAGGAATAAGCTGTGAGCCCAAAGTGAGAAGATGGTGTGGCTCAAATGACATTTAGGAGAGCATGTCAGAGTCCTTGCTAAGGTCAATGCAAACAACATCCACTGCTCCTTCTTCGTCTGCACGACCAGTCTTCTCATCATGGAAGGCAATTGTATTGATCAGGCATGGTTTGTCCCTCATAGCTTTTATGCTGGCTGTTCCCAGTTCCCTTCTGGTTCTTCATGTGGCTGGAAATGGTTTCCAGGGAAATTTGCTCAATCACCTTCCCAGGGATGGAGGTGGGACTGACCAGGCTGCAGCTCCTTGAGTCCTTCTTGAAGGTAAGTGTGAGGTTTGCTTTTTATTTATTGACGATGGGGAGAAGAATTATAATGGAGAAGATGCTGCAACCTGCTGATGTAGATATTTTAACTACTCCCTGTTCCTCAATTTAAGAATTCCTTAAGAGGATCAAAAGCTACAATTATTAAATAAAGGAAGGATAGATGCAATGGCTTTTTTTGCTGTGAGCATTACTTCAGTTTGTTGAAAGAAACAACTTATTACCAGCAATACTTTTTTAATGTGTTATGATGTGTCCATGACATCCAATGTAAAACTGACCTCAGGCATGAGTTGTAAATATGTTTCATTGTACACTTCTTTTAAGACTGGGATGGTATGCTTCTCTGGTGCCAGGGAGGGTCCACTTTTCCTTATTAAGCTGAGCTCAGCAGATAAAATAGAACTTGAATGGCAATTCAGTAAGTAAGAGGTGGTCACATGTTTGTCTTTTTTGTTGTTAATACTCGGACTCCTAGTGTTCTGTAATATTTATACAGTTTCAGGGTGTGTTGAGTCAAGCATTTCTGTTCAAATTATTTTTATCCAGAAGGCTAACACTTTTATAGCTTTCCATATCTATATTGCAGTGTTCTTTAGAGCTCTTTAACTTCCGTCTACAGTGATAACTATTAAACTGTTCACAGTTAAATTATAGTGTAAAATCTTAATTGTCATGTGTTAACATGAAATAACTTCCCAGAGTTTACAATGAAAGAACGTAACTGCTTTGCCTTTCTTTTTCCTATTCCCAAGTTGAGTTATTGGATTGAACTTTCAATATAGGTAAGATTCTTTTGTGCAAGGTTCAAAACTTCTGTATAAAATCTTCTGTAGGCAAATACAGAATCCACAATTGAGGAATAAATACGCAGGTGAAGAACTGGTGTTTATACCTTTACGTTTCTTCTAAATGAACTATAAATACTTAAAAACACTAAGTAGGAAAAATTCAGAAGATGTGGTCTTCAAAACTCTTTTTAATCAATCTACTTATTAAGATACTGGGGAGAAACCTCAAGTAATTACTTTGTGTGTGTATGTATTTTTTTTTTTTTTTTACTACTTAACTTTGTTTCTTTTGTGAAGTAAAGATTTAAAGTCCCTGTTGTGTTAAAGTGATCATGCCTTTTTTGACAAGCTTTTAAAACCTGAAGATGCCTGTTGAAATGGTTTCCTCCAAATAGAGAATTTAGCTGCTTAAATGAAAGGAATAACTGCAAGTAGCTTTTCCTAAAAAGCCCAGGTCCTCTGTAACACATTACCTTCTTCAGCAAAGTCTTTGTTTTGATATCCAGTCTCCTACATCCCTTGTCCAAAGCTGGTGGGTCAACGAGCGTGTAAATGTGTGTTGGGTTTTGCAGCACTGCCTCTGACTTCTGCAGATTATTTTGTATTAGTGTATAGCTCTTCTCCTTTTGATTAAATTGCCAGGTATCTGACAATGGGATAAAGAATCCCATTGTGATATGGGTCAGTAGCACGCATCCAAATGGCTGCTGGGCATTGCTATAGAGTAATAGTAAAACTGATGGACTGCATCCGACAAACAGATTGACTGGGAAGCTTAAGTGCGGCCACACAGAACTGCAGCTTTGATTAGGAGAGCAGTGGGAATGGTAGATGTTTATCATTCTTGTTTCATGCTCTGCTACTTGTATTTCAGTCCATTATCAGGTAGTTCCAAAGAAAATATTAAAAATTAAACCCAAATGAAATGTAAAGATCAAGTGAATTAGGAAGTATTCATAGCAAGAAGATCATTGTAGTTGCATTGATATTTTAAACAAAATTACAAGTTGTGTATTATTTCAGGAGCTGAATTTGGTACTATGTGACTAGAAGATTTTCACTTTGTGCCATATGTATAGATAACAGAAGAGCTTAAAAGGACATGTGCTAAAAGGAGAGTTTCTCTTCCACAGTCATGTTTTCTGTTTTTTGTTTGTTTGTTTTTTCTCCCTCAAAGATGCCTCCTATTTCTTGTGTTATTCAGGTTACATCCTACACTTTTGATTTACCTTCTTGTCAGCCTGATGTTGCCCATTCTCCCACATCACTGTTCTTCCTATCTTGCCAGCTCTTTTGCTTTTGTTTTATATGTGTTTCATGTGTGACTCTCATCCCCTTTGCATTGTACTGGCTTGCTTTGCGTACAGAATGAGCTGGTTAGAGGTGTGCTCATCTCTGCTTGGCTCGTTTGGCAAGCTGCAGGCTTGAGTTGTTTGTCTCTGAGCTTGTCTGCCCTGCTGAGGTTCAAAGGGGCTACTAGATTTTTAGCTGTTTGGCCTTGCAAGGGCTAACAGAATTGACTGCTTTAATCTGTCCTAAATTCCTTGTTTTATTGTTCCCTCTGTTCCTAGCAGTACACAAAAACTGATAAGGAAAAATAAATGTTCTCTTTCCCCTACCTGAAAAGACAGGGGACAGAAAAGATGCATTTCTGTGTAACTCCTCTGTGTTTCTATCTGCTCCCTTAAGCTGCTGCTCAGAGGGCTTTTATAATTGTTTCCCTTTGATTTGTATTCAGTTTCTCTTAGGATAAAGTGTTAAACAATTGCAAGTTGTCTGTACAGCGCATGCCTAAGTCTTTTGCTTTTAGGATGTCTCAGAGAAGAAGGTATTTAAGATTAGCATTGACAGAGTTGGCAGAAAAATTTCGTGCTTTACCATCAGCTCTCGGTTGGTAATACTGAGCCCCAGCTCTGCAGGGTGAGCCACCAGTTTCATCCTGAGGCAGGGAGGAGGGGAGTCCTTCTCAGCAGGTGAAGGAAGGTAGATAGGTCCTGGCTTTGTCCCCCCCTGCCACACAGGGAAAGAAGGAGGGTTGCTAATGCTTCTGTAACCTGGGGAAAAAAGGTGATGGTTTGATGGGACTAGAAAGGTATGAAGTAAAGAGGAGAATTTAGGTACAAGTAGGGGGGAATACCCCTGGGGTGCACAGAGGGAAAAGTGATTTCATGATAGAAGCAACAAGCAAGGAGACAGAAATAGAACATCTGTTTGCATCAAAACACAGGAATGCACATAGCTCTATCAAGTCAATTTTCAGCAGGTGTTTTGGCTCTGCAGTGGCCTGTTGAATCTCAGTAGTCAAATTTGAATTTCTGTTAAATTTTTGAGAGCTAATTTTAAGCAGTTAGCTTATGCTTTCTTGTTATCTTTCAATAGAGATTTGTTTGCTTTCTGCTTCTTGAATTCACATCTAGTATCTGAATTTTAATTTTTTTTCTCTGCAATCATGGATTAGAAATTAAGAGAAACATCAGATCATGAAAAATGATAAATGTCTAATTCCAGGACCTGGAGCCCCATGAGCAATGTGGTGTATAAATGCACAGAAGCTGACTTTATTATGTGGTTGTTTTCCTCTGCTTCTTTCTCTTTGGAGCCCTTTCATTCTCTTCTGGCCTTTTAGTTGTATTGCTCCCTGGTCAGCCTGGTGCCTGCATGGCAGTGGCAGTGGCTGCAGCAATGATTGATGTGGAGACTAAATTGCTAGACACAGTTAGTGAGTATTTCATGGAGCAGTTAGTCTGCAAACCTGAAGATGGAGGAGCAGTTTTTATGTGGTTCTGACCGTTGTATGAAGGATCAGGTTCAAAGTGTTACTGTCCAACAGTTGTTCTGTAAAATGTGTTTAAATCTCTTACAGGATCAAACGCTTCTACCTCTGAAAATCCCCTGCTTTGGGGGTTTTGTTTTTTTTTTTTAGAGAAAACTACTTAAAATGGAAAAGCATATTGAAGACAATTTATAAAAGTAAAATTCTTGCAAGTGGCATGGCAACTACTTGAAGATCCCACATGGGAGTATTGCAGAAAATGCGTGTACCCATTGAAGATACTAAGTCCAAAAAGGAACTGGTGTGGCATAGCTAAACAGCAGGGTAAGAGAGGTAGTTACACAAAGCAGTTTTCACCATTTTTTAAAAAAAGGTTAAGTTTTGTCTGCAAGAGCAAAATACAAAGGTTCATAAATTCTGGCAAAATAAGGTAAAAATGCAGTACAGCTAAGAAAGATGTTTGAGGTACAATTTGCAGAAGGTACAAAATTAATCTTTTTGAAACACGCTGGGAATGAAAAGCCCATTAGAGAATGTGTAGGACTAATAGATGGTCTCTCCTTCTATCCTCTGATTGGAAATAAAGTTCTATCAAAAAAGAAGCTACCTCTTGCATCTGTGCTCATCTTTGAGCTTTGAAGAAGTTCTGATCTGGAACCTTTCATTATGGAGGATCTATCAGAGGATCTCTCTTCAAATTGAAGTGTTGGTAGAAGCAATTATGGAACAAGTTTGGAAAAAGGGGGGGGGGGGGGGGGCAAAAAAAAAAAAAAAGCCATAAACCAGATGGTATTTAAAGGTGCCAGTTGCCAGAACCAGATGGTATTTAAAGGAGCTCAAGAATTAAACAACCAAACTACTAAATGTGGATATGACCTCCTGCTTAAAACTTGGTATTTGGAAAATTTGAAAGTAATTTTTAAAAAGACCTCTACTACTTAGCAGTAAGCTTAACATCTACGATGGGAAAACTAGGAGAAACTATTACAGGGAATAGAATTAGTGGCTAGTTACCTAGTACAACACAGTGGGAGGTCCATGTAGCTTTTGCGATAGGAAATCATGCCGAATAATCCTGTAGGATTCTGGAAAGGAGTTAAAAAACATGTTCACAAGGGAGATCCGGTGGTCGTAGTCTGCTTGTGTTGCCAAAGGCATTCAACAAGGCTTTCCATCAAAAGCTCTGTGGAAACTGAAGCTGCTGTCAAATGAGAAGAAAGGTCATGTCATGGGTGGAGAAATATTCTTCCTCTGTTTTATTTTTAATATGTTCATTTATTTATTTTATAAAATGCTGACAAATAAAGGTAAAGGGATATCGTCTGGAAAGAAGATGAATACTGAGATAATGATACTATGAATTGTGAAGAAAAAGCTGACTGTGAGGACTTGCAGGAAGACTTTTTTAGGTAAATGCTAAAATGACAGTTGGCGTTCTTTGTTCATAAATGTGTAGCGATGTGTACAAACCATCCTAGTTTTACTTATACAGTATGAGCTCTGAGGTGACATTATACCCCTCTTCAGGAAGTGCAACAAGGAGGATTCAAGGAGCTACAGGCTGGTTGGTCTCACCTCCATCCCTGGGAAGGTGATTGAGCAAATTTCCCTGGAAGCCATTTCCAGCCCTGTGAAGAGTGGGGGACTGGGAACAGCTAGCACAAAGCTACGAGGGGCAAACCATGCCTGACCAACACACTACCTTCCATGATGAGAAGACGGGTCGTGCAGACAAAGAAGGAGCAGTGGATGTTTGCATTGACCTTAGCAAGGACTTTGCCATGCTCCCCCACAGTGCTATTTGAGGCACGCTGGTGAGACATGGACTAGGTGACAGGGTGATATACCGAGCTGCCTATTGGGCTGCAAGTGGGGGTGAGCGGCTGTACAAAATGCAGCTGGTGGCTCATTACTTGGGGTGTCACTCAGGAACTGACAGCGGGGCCAACATTGTTTAAAGGTCTGTATTAATGACCTGGATGATGGGATGGAGTCTGGTCTCAGCAGGTTCATGGGTGACCCCAAACTGGGGATAAGAGTCAATTTCCAAGTGGGAGTGTGTAGACAATCAGAATCAGACTCTTTTTGGATGCATACTGTGATAGGACAGGAGGAAATGAAGACCAGTTGGAAAATGGGAAATTTCAGCGAAGTGAGAAGAAAACCTCTTTTCCTGTGAAAGTGGTCAAACACTGGAAGAGGTTGCTCAGAGACACTGCGGCATCTCTATCCTTGGAGTTACTCAAAACTTCTGGGCAAAGCCCAGAGCAACCTGCTCTAGTTAGGCTGACTTTTGAGCCGGAGTTTGGACTAAATGACTGCCAGAGATCTCTCCTAACCTTAACTTTATTAATCTGATGCTTAATATTCAGGGAAAGGCAGGAATGGCTTCTGTGCCAGCCCTTTTTAAAGGGCCAGGTTTGACTGGCTATGAAGATGACCACTGTGTGCTGAGGGAGTTAGAATTGTGTAAACTGTAGGTCATATGGAGCAGATAACCAAGGAGTGTCAGATAAATGGAGAAGCATCAGGTTCAAAATAAGAGAAGGTGAGCCTTCTCACTGTGGATGCTAAAAGTTAATCTGTGTTCAAGTAACAATAGTACATCTATAAAGAAGTCTGTCAACAGCCTTTAAATATGCCATTTTGGGAAGTCCACAGGCTACAAATTTTTGAAAGGGGAATAAGTACTTAGGGTAAACTAATGATGTCCTTGTTGGTTAACTTTCCTATTAATGAGCACTTGCTTGTCAGAAGCAAGGATACTGGACCTTTGGTCTGGGCCAGTATGTCTGTCAGGGGTTTGCAAATTCTGGTTGCTCAGTGGAGGCAAGGCTGCTACAGCTCCATGTCCCCGTGTCCAACTAATAGCGAGACTGAGCGTGTATTCCCAGTAGGCACCTGCACAAATATGTGTATGTAACATATGCATGGCCAGTCAGAGAGCAGTGCAGACAGAAAACACAGCACTCATGCAAACATAAACAGTACCAATGACCTTATCCTATTCCCCTCTCTGGTTGATCACAATAAAAGTCCATTAGTGGGAAATGTATATACACAACATGGATAGCTGCTCCAGTAGCTGGCCTTAGACAACTGTCTGTCTGGGAGCTGGCCCCTGGGTCCCCAGTCTCCCCAGCTGCTGGTACCTGGGTGCGTGAGCCCCTGAGGCCTATAGCCATTTGCCAGTTGTTGGTACAGACCCTCTTGCATATCCCAACGCAGACACACACCTCTCAGTTGACCCCCAGACCTTATGGTCTCTCTAGTAGTTGGCCTGGACCTCCTGGCCCCTCTGGTAGCCAGCTCTTCCAGTTGTCTCGGAGACACACATACATACATACATACAAATGTGTCTCTCACTTGACCACCAGACCCAACGGTTTCTCTAGCAGTTGGTCTGGCTGGACCTCCTGGTCCCTCCAGTAGTCAACTCTCTCAGTTGTCTTGCTCACAGAGAAACACCCTAGACTTATGGCTACTTTGCTACCTGGCTCCCCAGTCACTTAACCTACTCATTGGCTAGTTTGGCTTCATACTTGCTAGTGATCACACACTGACATATGTATCCTTGCTCACTCTGGTTGCTGGCACCACAGACACGTGGGCCCTGTGACCTGTGGTATTGCTCCAGTTCCTGAATGAAGATTGATTCTTCCCTTATCTGAGATACAAGCTGATTAGTAGTGCATGTGAAAATGCTTTTAAGTACAGCGTAGCTTTTCAGTGGGCTGTCTGTTCAAATTCAAAGCCTGCAGATGATAAAACTGATAACCGTATCTATGTTTGCGTAATTTTTTCTGATCTCAACCCTTTTTCTGGTCACAATCTTGGGAAAGGATTCCAAATGAAGAACTAAAAATTTATTCTTAGATCTTGTGATATACTTCTTTTGCATCAGTAGCTCACTTCAGCTTAAGTCTTGTAGAGCTGAAATGCTGCTGTGAGAAGAATCTCTTCAATGAGAAGTTCACCAGCAGTATCTTTTTATAATGGTCTTTGCCTTTTTTTTCTGTTTGATTCAGGACAGATTAATGGCCTGTGTGCTTTTCCAGCAATATAATGCTCTCAATTACTGTTGATGCTTATGTGACTGCATTGCAAAGATGTAACTGCAAGTTGTGTAGAAGTTCATGCTGTAAACTAACCAGCTTTATCTACTGCTCGTGCAGCAATGGTGGCAAGCCAGGGGTCTCAGTGGGGCTTTGCAGTGTGGTGCTTATGGTGGTTGTAAGTTAAAGTTTCTTTTCCAAGCTGAGTGTTGTTTGTCCTGCTGCTGCACCTTTAATTCTTTTCTTATTTTGTTGTTGTTGGGTTTTTTTTTGTATAGCTTTAATTTAATTGTCTGTATTGTACACTGAAACCGGGATGTTAGACTTGGTAGTCCAAAAGCTGAGTGAAATTCAGTCTTACAAAATTGAACCCTAGGAGGACAAATTAGCAATTCACACAGTGATTCCTTTCAAAAAAACCTCACCCATTCATATAAAGGAGATGATTTTGACTACTGATTGATTTGTTTATTTACTTATTTATTCCTTGTGATTTGGAAGAGTGGGTGAGGTGTGGAATAAGGTGACAAATTTAGTTGTGAGAAGGTGATCATCAGAAATACCTAGATCAGAAGAAGTTGGGGGAAAAAAAAAAAGTTAAGGATAATGGCATAGGTAGAATTATGGAAAACTTTTCAAGACAATAATTCTGAATTTGACACGGGAGTTAAAGGACTTGGAAGGCATAGAGATGGTAGAGTGTGGTCAGAATATCTGAAGTTCATTTTATGAACACGTTTGAGATGAAGTTTAGGGAATGGCTGAGCAAGATGTGTGACTAGTTAAATGTGTGAATGAATAATAGATTTTTAATATATACTGTTTTTCTTTCTTTCTTTCTTATTTGAGATGATAGTAAGGTGAGGTTTTCCTAGGCACTACGAATGAAGAAGCTTACTTCTTCGCTGCAGTGATTCTGCTATGTCAATATCAAGTTCCCTACCCTGTGGCAATTTGTGGTTGATGTGAGGGAAGAGATACAAGTGTAGAATTTAACTGGTATAATATAATTTGATTTTCTCATAGGGACTGGGTCCAATGTTGATGGTCTAAACTGAACGAAGTTGTGTACTCCTTCCCTGCAAGATCTTTCAAATGCTTCTCAAGTATAGGATGACATGACATCGCCAGCCATGTGATACCGTAATTCATTACTCACTAGCTCATTGCAGGTATGCTCTAGGTGTTTTGTGTGGCCAGAGCAAGAAGTGGACAGGCAGAGGAAGTTCTTAAAGTTGACAAACTCCTGGCTTTGCTTAAATGCAGAACATCCAGAGGACCCTTGTTTTAGGAATACGTGAGGGAGGACTGGTAGAGAAAGAGAAAGGACATGGGATGCACTGCGTTGTAAACAGATGTGGATTGCAGGGGTGGAATCAAAGCAGATGGGGTTACTGAGAGACTGGGGCCTTTTAGGTCTGAAACTGAGTGGGGAGGCAGAGCAGAAGGATACGTGTGGCTCGGCAGTGTAGTGGAACAGAGACTGCTGGAGGTTTTAAGAGGAGTTTTGAAAAATGGCTACAATTTTATGTATTTATTTTAACAGGCAATTCAATCCAAATTGAACTGCCATCCATAGAACACAGAGGTAGGGTAGAAGCCTATTGCTCTTTCCAGCTTTTGAAACTCACATTAGGCTCACCTATTCTGTCTTTCCTGTCTTCAAAAGTAACTCAAATCCTTGAACTCTTAGCAGTTGCCTATCCAAAACTTGCACATTAAGAGAGTCCTTTTAGGACAGTGCTTATTTTAAGAATCATTGACAGAGAAACAGTTTATAAATAACAGCAGTGAAATCCTCGTAACTTTTCAGAATAAATGCAAACTCTTGAGGGAAGGAGACAAGAAGTTTCAGCATGCCCTGATTCTCCCATGCCTTACAGGTACTTGGTTTGTCACATCAGTTTCGAGTTTCTTGGCCACGGTTGCCGATACAGCACTCAAACTCACTTATGCAGACACTTGCACTGCAATAGATGGGTTATAAATCCATTGAATCAAAATAATCATCACAGAATACAATAAACTTTGTGTGAAATTTCTGTGAGCTGCATGTATATGCACCTTTTAATCCCTTCCATAATGAAAAGGCATTTTTGTCTTGATGAGATGTCTGTATGAAAAGTACTTGCACTTAAAAAGATGTGCCTAGATACATCTGCTATGGTAAATCCCATTCAGCTGAAGTTTTGAATCTGCAAATTCTGACAGCTTTTTATTCAGTGGTACAGCTGTTAGCATAGGTACATATGGTAGCGATGCTTACAAATATTACCTGTGAGTTCTTAAATATGTATAAAGCAAAGAAATCCTTTACCTTCATTTGACACTTTTAAGATAAACTACACTGGCTCTTGAAACTGTAATTTTAAACCTTCAACTACAAGGCTTTTTAAAAAAAGATGTGTTTTTTTTCTTTTTTCTTTTTTCAGAAATGCAGTGCAATCTGTTAGGACCCTGAATCAGCACATTTAGGTGGAATTACTTCCTCTATGCATCCCCATCTCCGTTTTTATATTGAGCATGCCAAAAGACACTAAACTTTTCAATCCCTGAAACTAAAGACTTCATTAGAACACAACAAATCTGACCAGGATAAAAATAGGGAGACCGCAGGGTTGAGGGATAGTTAGTTGTAAGGCTGGAAAACAAATTACTGCTTGCTTCACATGTCATTCAAGTGGGTTGGCTTTTCCTTAGTCCTTCTTTCAAACCCTGCTCTTTCTTCCATCTCTCAGTGGTTGCTCAGCTTGAGACAATCTGCATTTTCCATCTTGAGATTTTTCCTCAGAGTCCCTGAGCAAATCTCCTTGTTCGATCACCTTTTGAGGCTTGACTGTGGTACTGCTTTCTGAAGCTGTCAAGAATACTGTCAGTCTTAGCTGCCCTGTAGCTTCCCTACCTGCCAGCTGTCCCTCTCTGTCACTTGTGTGCTTCTTTTCTGTATTTTTAATGCCTAGGAGTGCTCAGCATTTAGGGAAGAAGTCCCCTTTCTTCTCTAGTCTCCTTTCTTCTCCACCAACTCATTCCCTAAAACTGCTGTTTTAGTCTGTCTTTGTCACATGACATTTTATGAATTGCAGAGAGTTTTATGATGTTTTGTAAAATGTAACTTCATGAAGTAATGAGGATGCGAAATTCTACAAAGAATGAACATGAGTTCATATCTTCTTCGTGTAACATTAAATGTGGGTTTATGACACTCCTGTTCTCTTGTGTGCTTGCCCACAGACACTTGTACTCAACCATTTACACTGGTTATGCACAGGGGAATAATGTTTGTTTACTCTCAGTATTCCCCCAGAGGCTTCACGTTTTTTACAGCTACTAAGTGACTTTTATTTTTTTCCTTTGTAACTTTGATCAAAGTAGTCAGGTCGTCTTTTATTCAGATCATGTCAGCTCATATTCCTTTGCACCTCTTAGGTTCTTCTTACATATGTGTGTATGTATTTTGGAGAGAAGAGGTGAGAAGTGTATTGTGGAGAAGAACTTTTTACAAAAAAAAGTCCTTAATGTTTTGGAAATGTATAGGAAGAGATTTTAAGCTAATGATATCTCATTCAATTTTTTTAGTGTTGAAAGTAGGTCAAGACTGATTTTGGCCCTCTTAAAATAAGAGTAGATTATTATTTTCGTACGTAAAGGTGACTGGCTACTCAGTGTGAAGAAGGGAGTGGGGAGAAAAGGCCAATGTACTTCTCTGCTGCTGCTTTCCGGACACGGTGGTCCTTCGTATTGTTTGGTACTGTGTGTCTCTCTTGAGTTGAATTGTCTGCAGGGGGAACAGCCAAGGAGGGGCAGGTGGGCAAGCGGCTCTAGAGCTGGAGTGATAGTACAAGGTTTCTTTGCATTTCCCAGGAACTTAGGTGAGAAATCCCTTGCTTTATTTCCTTTTCTCCACTGCAACATGTACTGCCATCATTAATGATTGTTTTGGATGTAAATAGCAGTGGTGTAATGACACTATAAAACCTTTTTATTTGACGTTAATGGAAGCAGGCTTTGTACCTGCAATTGATGGTATGAATGTCTAATGCTTCCACTGATTGCAACAATTTCTCTTCTCCTAAATTTCTCGAGGAATTGATCAAATCTACAATTAACTGATAAGCTTAGTGGATGTAAACTTAATTACATTATACTCTACTTATGCAAAAATTACATGCACACTTTATTGTGGGACTTGAGACTTCATTTTGTTTAAACGTGAGAATGATTATATTCTCACAGATTAATCTTGCTCTAGGTTATTTGACGTTCAGTTTTGAAGGAGACATACCTAGGCATCATCTTGGTGGAAGGATGACTGCCAATTACCAAGGTATTTTACCATAACTATCTTAGTGTAGTTACTTGCTTTGCACATCTGGGAAGGATTTGGAAAGATTCAGTTCAGTCCCATTAACAGACTCCAACTTTATGACTTTCAGAAAAGAAGGACCAATATCACCTATTGTGAAAAGATAAATCCATTGACAGTTGTTGCGTACATAGCAAAATAGCTCTCCGCTCTCTCTACACTGCCTTGTAGCAGCAGCCCAACAGTGGCAGAACCCCTATTGCCCCCCCACCCCCCAGTCTGAGAAGAGTCCAGGAAAAGATTATGGTTATGTGTGAGTACATGACAAAATCACAGGTCATTCTCAAGAACAACAACAGAAATTCCTACTGGCACGGAGACAATATATCTAGGTGTTTACTGGTGCACTGCTGATGTATTTTAAGGAGGCAGAACTTCTCAAAAGAATGGTGTTTCAATGCTGACAAGTCAAGAAAAACAGGAATTCTGATTCATATGGAATTAAGGGCCATTCATGTTTATAGACATGGGTAACTGAAACTCTCTGAAGTTCATCTGTTCTAATTTAGAAAATGCTAAATATGTCTGTTTGTTATTGCCTAGCCTGTAGGCAAACTATTCCCCTGGCACACGCACAGTGTGTTATTTACAGTTGCCTAAGTGTCCCTGCTGCATGCCTATGCCATTCAGTCACATATATTGTGCAGTCCTATTAAATAATGTATCCTATGCTTGCATCTTCTGGCTATTGGGTGAAAGGGAATGGGAAAGAGTTTCCTCAAAGGAGTTTTGTGGGTTTGTCTTTTTTTTTAATACTTCTTATATGTAGCAGAGAATGCAAATTTCCGTAGTTGGATAAGATATAAAATCACGATGTCAGCAGCATCTCCTTGTTTCAGAAGATGGAATGAATGTTTATCTATATCTTCCCATATTCCTGTGTTGCTGTTGAGAAATGGTAATAAATGGGGAGGTCAGGTCACTGAGCAATCTTAACTGCTTTATTGCTTGCTTCCACTTATCTCAGTGTTTCAGACTACTTGGCTCAAATGCTTCAACTGGAACAAATCACACTAACTAAACATAGAATTTATGCTATGAAGATTCAAAGGCCACACTGAGATCTCCACCAGCGATACCAGTGGAAGGAAACTCTTCTCAAATAAAGAAATTTAGAGGTTTGCTGTTACTTGGTTTCCTTGATATAATATGAGGTATACTCACCTTCTAATAGAAATCTTCATACAGTGGTCCAAAAATAGTTTGCCAGTTAGTCAAAATAACTTGCCTCTTACTTTCAAGACAAGATCTGTTTATCCCTCTCTTCTCAAAACCCTCAGCTAACTACTTCAGAGATATCACAGAACTTTGGGCTTCAGATTATTTGATAAGTCTTCCACAACTTTATCCTCTCACGTACAACCTAAAATGACTGAGGAGCAGCTTCTTTATGCTTTGTTGACCAGCTGATTTGATATTAACAGTTTTCTGGGGGGTGTTGAAATTGCAGATTTGTGCGAATCTGTGTTTTAAGCTAACTGTTTTGATGAGGGACTAGATGACAACTGGCAGTGTTGACCTGCTGCCAGCACTTCAGCAAAATGGGTGGTGGCTCAGGCTTCACTGACTTGTAGGTGATACTAGCAGCAAGATACTCTTTGAATAAGGGTGTGTGTTTTAAGAATATGAGGAACCTATGGTCTCAACTGCATTTGTTTGAAATCTATTGGAATTTTTCAAAATCTCCTGCAATTGAGTACTTAAAAATCTACCCAGAACAAACTTTTTTAATATAGTCCTAATGGCACCAAGATCTACTGCCCTCCGTCTAGAAGGGAAGTTTCCCTAAGTGACAAATGTGGTGAACAGGCAGGGAGTTTTGTCCTTTTTCTTGCATTGGAAAGTAAGCATAATGGTAGTCTGTCCAAGAGTGCTACAAATTGCAGTTGGTTTCTTTCAGTATGCACTATAATATTCCAGGTTTTTAGTCTGTTTTTTTTTAATCTGTTGGATTTTTTAAAAATCTATTTTTTATATCTGACAATTGTAAAACATGGAACAGTGTTCTTCTAGAATGACATAGCTGCAAGTCCAAGTGAAACCTTTTATCCTTTTACAAGAATGTTATGAGAATCACTGATTTTTCAGAGGAAGGTTTGCAACTTACTACTCAAAGGTCTAGTTGATTTACAATAGCAGTAATTATTTTCGTGTTAGAGAGAATTGTAGAAAATGTATTTGATCTATTTTGTAAACTAGCTATCACATTACTTTTTGTCTGTTCTCTGTTGCTGGACATTATTTATGGAATAGAGCAGGAAAAAAATCAGTGTTGAGACACTAGCTAATGACATAGCTTTTCTATAATTTTAAAGATTATAAAAGGCAAAATATCAAACTTTTTTCTTTTTTTATGCAGTGTTCATGGTAAGCTACTCTTTTGACCACAAAGAATAGCATTACAGTTTCAAAAGTTAATAATTTTCAGTACAAATGTTTCTGGAAATGAGCGGAGATCTTCAGATTTGCACTGAGGTCAGGAAGGTGATTTTGCTGAAGACTGGGAGTGAGAGTGAATAGTTATGGCCCTTAAAAATCAGCACTGATTTGCACAGCTCCTGAAATGTTCAGCCCTTTGTTTTATTTATTACTTATTTATCCCTGTTTGGCATTACTAAGGAAGCCAGCTTTATAATATACAGGTGCTTTGATGACTGTAAGTGGCAATTACACTTTGGATTTGTAGGTTTAAAAGGCATTAAATACATTTTGTTTATATATGGAATTAATCTGGTGTACTTGCTCACTGATGATGGTCTGTTACGCGTGACCTTTTATAAGTGTAAAGGCAGTTTAAGGGATTGAGAGAGGACAGCGGAATGTACTCTGGGGGAAAACAGTCACTTAACAAAAGAGAAGAAACTACATGATAGAAGCACCAAGCAAGGAAGAAAACCCTGCTGTATGAAATCTAAACCAAGCTTGTAATAGCTTGAAGAGTAGGTGAGGATAAGGCTGGAATTACCAACTTTTTTGAAGTAACATTTTTTTCAAAATGACTAGAGATCGTGGGTGCCTAACTTCAAACAGCGACTCCATTTTCAGAGCTGAAGGCAGGAATCGGTTCTATAAACAGCGTTGAGTGGCTTTTTAAATGTCTTTAAGGTATTCCACCTAGTCCACTAGATGATGGTTCTAGTTCCCTTAGGGTACACTAGGCACTTGCAGCTGCCTGGTAGGTGAGATGGAGATGCAGATTTTTCTAGGAGACCTCCAGTACTGGAGAGTAAAATTATTAGTAAAACCTGGAGGCTGGGGGTCAGGGTGCTACCTTCCAATGCCTGAAATAAAACTGATTGATTGTCTGCATTTAAACTACTGAATCCTATTTGGCCCCGAATGTCTTCTAGGAATCACTGGATTGAGTAAAAGTGACTTTGCATGCCTAGTTAACACACCGTCCAAGTCCACTTTTGACGTGGTCTTAAATATGACAGTAGTATATATCTAGGCAGAGAAATAATTATACTTCTATTCCATGCCCAAAAGTTTGACTTCATGGATTCTCTAGGACTGATTAATTTCTGTTTTGTACATACGATGTGTATATTATTGATGCCTCATGATTTCAAGGTCACATTACACATCCAAGATGCTATTGTGATTTAACTAGAGACAGAAAAATACAATACCTGAGAATAGAATTCAGAATACCATGTGTTTTGTAGAATCTATAGTTAATTTGATTTTTTTTTTGGTGCATTTATAACTTAAATATCTTTTATGTATTTTGGAAAAGTTGAAATATGGCCAGAAGGAAAAACTGCCTAAGAGGCAAAACTGAGTGTTTCAACATTTTGAAATCTGTTTTTCTGTGTACATCTTAAGTGTCTTACCAGTGGAGGCTGCATCTGTCTCTGTGCAGAAACACGGGCACATTTAGTTTAGTTTTGTACACATCTGTAAGTACATAAATGTTCCTCGGGCAAAATGCTTGTTTTCCTTTAATGCTCGATCATTATGACAGTGTGAATGTTTGCACATATAAATTACTTGAAGTCTAATGCATTCAAACAAGAACTCTAATAAAATAATTTTTTTTTTTTTTTAATATGTTACTGTGGTGGGTTCACCCTGGCTGGATGCCAGGTGCCCACCAAAGCTGCTCTATCACTCCCCTTCCTCAGCTGGACAGGGGAAAGAAAATATAATGAAAGGCTCATGGGTTGAGATAAGGACAGGGAGATCACTCAGCAATTACTGTCATAGGCAAAACACACTCAACTTGGGGAAATTAGTTTAACTTATTACCAGTCAAAATCAGAGTAGGATAATGAGAAAATAAAAACTAAATCTTAAAACACCTAACCCTAACCCTCCCCTCCCTTCTTCCCAGGCTTAACTTTACTACCGATTTCTCTGTCTCCTCCCTCCTGAGTGGCACAGGGGAACGGGGAATGGGGGTTATGGTCAGTTCATCACACGTTGTCTCTGCTGCTCCTTCCTCCTTAAGGGGGAGGACTCCTCATGCTCTTCCCCTGCTCCAGCGTGGGCTCCCTCCCATGGGAGACAGTCCTTCAGGAACAGACTGTTCCAGCGTGGGTGCCCCGTGGGGTCACAAGTCCTATCAGCAAACCTGCTCCAGCGTGGGCTCCTCCTTCCACGGGTCCACAGGTCCTGCCAGGAGCCTGCTCCAGTGTAGGCTTCCCATGGGATCACCACCTCCTTCAGGCATACACCTGCATGGGCTGCAGGGGGACAATTTGCCTCACCATGGTCTTCACCACGGGCCGCAGGGGAATCTCTGCTCTGGCACCTGGAGCACCTCCTCCCCCTCCTTCTTCACTGGCCTCGGTGTCTGCAGGGTGGTTTCTCTCACATATTCTCACTCCTCTCTTCAGCTACAATTGCTGTTGTGCAGGCTTTCTTATTTTCCCCTTCTTTAAATATGTTATCCCAGAAGCGCTTCCACCATCGCTGATGGGCTCAGCCTTGGCCAGTGGTGGGTCTGTCTTGGAGCCAGCTGGCATTGGCTCTGTCGGACATGGGTGAAGCTTCTAGCAGCGTCTTGCAGAAGCCACCCATGTAGCCCCCCTGCTACCAAAACCTTGCTATGCAAACCCAATACAGTTACATTTGAGGATTTTTACAACTGAAGGATAAAATGTTGATAAAAATACAGTGGAATAATATGGTGTTTGGTATTTTGATGTCTCCCACCTGCTTACATAGTAATATAATGAATGATACAAGATGATTAAAGAAGTTTCTTAATCCATTGTTAATACATTGTGATGGTAGAAAGGCAGCAGTGCTAATTATAAGCACAGACTATATCAAATTGACATCAAACACTTAAATACCATAACTAAGGTGATGGGTGTGTTTTTAATTTACCACTTTGTCCCCTTGTGCATGGGCAGCATGATACAACCTCCAGTTGCTTAATCATTTGTGCATTTCTTTCCCACCAGAGTCTTGCCTCATTCAATGAAGAGGATTGATGGCATTCACTTCCTAAGCCACTAATCAATATTTTATCTTAGTCTGGTTGTTCATTGTGAGCCTCAGACTCTGTTTACTCTAGGCTATTAAGTCCCTATTACAATATTAATTTCTGTGTGGACTTTTCTGTAGTGCTCATTGCTGTAATGTTTGAGTACCTCAAAAAAAACCCTGAACATCCTTTTGAGGTCAAGGGATGATCCGGAAAGCACAAAAATATAGAATCAAGAGTCATGGAATGGTTTGAGTTGGAAGGAACCTTCAAAGATCATCTAGTCCAACCCCCATGCCATGGGCAGGGACATCTTCAACTAGATCAGGTTGCTCAAAGCCCCATCCAACCTGACCTTGAACACTTCCAGTGATGGGCTATCCACAACTTCTCTGGGCAGCCTGTTCCCCTGTGACACCTGTGGTGTCTCACCACCCTCATTTCCTCATATCCAATCTAAATCTACCCTCTTTTAGTGTAAAACTGTTACCCCTTGTTCTGTCACTACTGTGTCACTACTACTGGTAAAAAGCCTCTTTCCATCTTTCTTATAAGAGCCTTCTTTAAGTATTGAAAAGCTGCAGTAAGGTCTCCCTGGAGCCTCTTCTCCAGGCTGAACAACCAAACTCTCTCAGCCTTTCTTCGTAGGAGAGGTGTTCTGGCTCTCTGGCCATTTTCACGGCCCTCCTCTGGACCTGCTCTAATAGGTCCTTGTCTTGTGCTGGAGACTGGGGACCCCAGAGCTGGATGTGGTACTCCAGGTGGGGTCTCACCAGAGTAGAGGGGCAGAATCACCTCCCTCAACTTGCTGGCCATGCTTGTTTTAGGCAACGATCTCCTGGGCTGCATAAGTGGTTGAGTCTCCATCCCTGGAGGTATTTAAAGAACGGGTAGATGTGGTGCTCAAGGACATGGTATAGATGGACTTGGCAGTGTTAGGTTAACGGTTGGACTCGATGATCTTAAGGATCTTTTCCAACCTTGATGATTCTATGATTTTGGGCTGTGAGCACATATTGCTGGCTCACGTCCAATTTTTCATCTACCAGTATCCCCAAGTCCTTCTCTGCAGGGCTGCTCTCAATCCAATATGAAAGATTAGAAGGAAAAATCCTGTGGTTTAGTGTTTGACCCTTTGCAGCTTCTCGCTTAGGTTGGCACAGAATACAGTTTCATTAGCCACTTGGAGACCTGCCAAACTTATCGCAGCGTCTGGCTTTTAAAGATGCTGTTTTTGCTTGCCTCTATAGTTGCAGACTCACAGGAAAAGATTTAGTTTTGCCTGGAGAAGACTCCAATTAAACCACAGACAGAAAGAGACAAAAGAAGAAAAGGTGGGTAAGGAAAAGAGCTTATGAACAGGGAGGCAAGAGAAGTAAAAAGCATCACGTTCCATGTTCAGGACCTCTAGCCCTGTTCAACTCTGATTTATCCCTAGGGTGGACCTTTCTTAATCAGTGACCAAGGCACGGCTTCTCTGAAGATCATAGAGGATGTTCCTGAAGTATAGGTGCACAGGGAGGTAGATCTAGGTGTATACAAGAAAACTTACTGGCAGGACTTGGATATTAGAAACCTTAATAAAGTTTCTTATTAATTTTATGTTTAAGCAAACTTCCTTTGTCCAGATTTTATCCGTAGCCAGATTACTTCTTCCAGCATGCAGCTGTGAGTGCAGTGTGAGCGCAGTGTGTGGACTGGGTTTCGCCTCTGTAGAGCTGGGAGCAACAATTACGGTAGAAGAGATGTGAAGAGGAATGATATGTTGACATTTCCTTTTCATATCAGTAGGGTAAGAAACCATGATAGGTCAAGTTCAATGGCTTTGTGGCTGAGGCAGAAGAATAGTTGGTCGTAAGTCCAGAGCTGTAAGTAGTGCACCTTCTGTTGCTCTGGTAGTGGGTGGTGGTATATAGACAACATGCTCAACAGGGGAGCTGATGTGCTAGCCACCAAAAAAAAAAAGAGCCGTGGCAAGCCAGAGTGTAGTCATAGGTGCTTTGTTTCAATAAAACTTTGTTTTAATTGAAAATATCTGAAGATGCTGTTAAATTCTAGATGCCTTAGAGGACTGTTAGCAGCTATCAGCTCTGATTTTTCAAACGTTGTCATGTTTGCATGAGTTCTCACTGAGATTAGAAAAAGGCAAATTCCTGACATCTAAATAATCTTTTATGAAAGTTCCCATTTCATAACTTAAGGATTTAGATTTTTTTCTTAAGTACAGACAGACTTTTTTTTTTTAAATTATCTTTCTCTTGGGGAAAAAAATGAAGCTGGTTTCACAACATTTTTTCCCTTACACTGCTTCTTGTACATCTGTGTCTCATTTTCTTGGTCTCCTGTTCTTCTTCAAAATATCCCCTAAGCCTCATACAGACAGTAAGTAAGATAAATTGTAGCCTTATTAGTGAAAGCTTGACAAAGCTTATTAGCAAACAATAATGGGGTACGATAGGAGTCATTTAGCCATGCTGTATAACCTGTTTTTCCTCTAGTAATACTGAGAGAAATTCAGTGGCTTGAGGAAACGTGTGTTTCAGATGTTTGGGCCCAAATTAATAGTCACATATAGCTTGGAGTTAAAAGAAATTCCCATTAATGTTTCATTGCCAAATCAGAAGTGTGAACCTGTTGTTCTAGACTTAATTTCTTGGATACTCCTTGCCAGGTTTTATTGTATACTATTAAAATACTGCCACTAACTACTTAAGGGAGTGAAAGTAATCAATGTTGGAATAAATGAGGAACCATTGCAAATGGATACTTTAGTAAATATCTGATCTGTACCTTGTGTGGAAGACCTTTCTGTATATATTACATACTTGGTGGTGGGTTTACCTCTAGTTCAGATGTTCTTCTCAAGGTAACTTTGGACCAAAATAGATGTTCTTCCAAGAATTGGTAGGAACTCCTATGTTTGTGCATTGTCAGCAACTGGAGCAAGTTGGATAAAAAAGTTTAACCAAAACGTCTGTAAATCTTCACCTTATCTCACGTGTAACTAGAAAATATGTAAAAGAGAAGAGGTTAGTAGCCTTAAGTGTTCTGAAAAATTAGAACATATTTTTTGTATATGTGAAGCTGTTAAATGTGTAGTGTTTGAAATGGGCCAGCTTAGCAATTTAAAAATAAAATTAAATTTTGTGGTGGTTCTTTGCTTCCAAATACTAGGTTGAGCCATTTTCTCCAGGTCAGACAAACTGAGCTGAATGTAGTGAGACATTGTCCTGTTCAAATTACTACTTCAAAATATTCTTTATCTTTTCAAGAAGTTATTCCGTTACCTCCCTCTTCCCCATACTGTGGTACCTACCAGTTAGCTCTCTTACCACCCTTCATGTTTTAACACCTTGTTGCCTGTTGTGATGCAAACAGACGTACTGAGAGTATGCTGTATGTAAGGGTGAAGAAAAGTGCAAAAACCAGTATGCTCTCCACAGCGTTTTTCAAAGCTGGAAGGTATGCCTCTTTTGAGGGCTTGGTTGTGCTTGAAAGATAATCAATCTGTTGTCATACTTAATTCATAGAAAACTTTCATCTCCCAGCTCTTTTGCATTTTAAAGACTTATGTTATATTTCTGACTTTTACACTCCACCAGCAAGAGTGTTTTCTTTTTGGCGGTTCTTAAGAGATTCTTATCTTTGTTTGATTAGGAGTTGCACGAATAACAGCATGCAGTTTACTTCTTGTCTGATAGAAATGTTGTTAGTAATCACTTACAACATCAAGTCATCTTGTATTTATAACATTTTATTATTCCTATGAGAGTCTCATCATGAAATTATTATGGAAAGGCTTATCGTTAGATAAAAACATTTTCAAATGTGTATTGTAGAAAATACTTTTAATGCCATCACAACACTTCAAGAAAGAAGTAAGCTTTCTATCACTACAAGTAAATCTGACAGGGAAGTAACCCTTAGCTTCTTTAAAACAAATTCTCCAGCTTCCCTGGAGTTTGCATGAAGACTTCAGTGTAACTTAAAAAGAAGAAAACGCCTGTTTCAGTATTCTTAGTATGCTTTCTGCAGCTTTAAAAATGACTTTTCTTAGTGTTGCGAGAAAAAGCAAAGGAATAACTTAGTTATGTACCTTAGGCTTTGCTCTTTTTGAAACCAGCCTCTAAAAAGTGACTAGGCAAAGTTATGGAGAGAAAACTCAGAGTGAGCTATACAAAAGTGCCAGAAGTGCTTCAGGCACTTCTGTGGCAGAATCACTGAATGCTGAGAGCGTTTTCAGGGGAGGAACTGTTAGCTACAACCTGCATTTGCATTGTTTGCCTAAGCACCTCTGTAGCCCAAGCTGTATCTCCAGTTACTGAATCTTCAATAAGACCAGCAATTCTTTTATTATCATCATTGTTATTTTTAAAAAAAAAATTACATTAAATTTAAATATATAAAACAATATTTGAAAGGAACTTTCTTTGCATAAAATGCATGGGAAGGTAATTTGACCAAATAATCTTCTGGATTTATAAGGTAGGTGTTCATAGTGTACTTGCAGAAAAGAAAAACTCTGGTAAGTCTTTTGCCTTTCTACATTTTAGACACTACTATGTTATAAATTAAAATGAAAATAATAGGAAATGATTGTATTAGCAGTCATCTTTGTATCAGCATTGAAGTCCATTCCTGGTGGAACTGACAATACTGAATGGAATCGTTTTTTAAAAATCATCTCAGTGGGAGGGGAATTGACTCAGTGGGCAATGAATTTGAAATGGTTTAATACTTAAGAAATGCGTTTGGAATTAAGGCTAAGAAGGTATTCCAACTGTTCTGTCTGTTTTATCTGTTTTATGTAGCTGTTGTATTTCTGTCACTTGAGTATCCTGCTGAAGGCTGAAGCAAAGTTTGAGCTAGTGTTTTCAAATGTTTTTGATTCAGTTTAATATTAATCAAAATGCTTTAGCTACTCTTTAGCTGTTATGGGTACAAAAAGCAGATTCTGGTTGCCAGTGTTGTGAATGGATGGTCAGTGCCTGTTCTTATACCTTAAAGCAGAGAAAAGTCATTGAAATTAGGTAATGTTGGTCCTTCTGTGAATCCGTTGTTAAAATGTCATCCAAACCTGGAAGTAATCTGTGTACGCTGTAACTAATGGAGGAAGAAACGATGAAGTTGCGAACAGATGTGACCTGCGTGCTGTCTCTGTTATTTTAAAGATTTGATTTTGATTTTGGATATATGAATGTGTTAGCATTTATGAACAAGTGACCATGCTCTGAAATTTTGTCCGCTCTACACAATATAGTTTTCTTATGTTTGTTCATTCTGTGATTTGCTTTTTAAGACCTTATCATATGGGTGTTTGCTAGTATCAGAAAATAATCTTGGAGTGGCTTTGAGCAACGTGATCTAGTGAAAGGATGTCCCTGCCCATGGCGAGGGGGGTTGGACTAGATGATCTTCAAAGGTCCCTTCCAGCCCAAGCCATTCGATGATTCTGTGGTCTAGGTTGGGCGGGTCCTCTGGAAATCATCTGCCCAAGAGGTCCCAAACAGGAAGCTTCTTGTTACAGGTTTAGAATTTTTATTCTATTTCTCGAGAGTAACCAGTTTATATAGGTTGCTTTGGGTTGTTCTTCTGGTGCCTGTGTCTACCTCTGAAGCTTTTTGGCATGCAATTAATTGTTTTAATAACATTCACTTATTTACAAAGATGAATTCTTTGAGGATTTTTCATATCTAGTAATCTGTGGTACCTATGCTTATTTGTGTGAATATACGCGCCTGTGTGCTTCTGTGTCCGATTTAGTATTGTATCTTGAACTAGTTTGCAAAATGTGGTAAGAATGACTTCCTAACTCTGAATAAAACAAAACATGCCCCCCCCCCAAATGAACCCAAACCTCCTCTCTGCCTAATTGATAACCAATAAAAAAACACTTAACCCCCCCTGAACTAATAAAGTATTTTTTGCATGTGAATTTCAGCGTTACTTTCTTAAGCTAGAGTGAGCAGTGAAAAAAGTACATTTTAGAAAATCAAAGATTTGTTTAAATCATCTAATAAGGATTCTTTCTGTAAGAAAGTTAAGTTACCACCCTGAATAGCCCAACAGTAAAGCTTATTTTTTGTGATGACATGTATTAATATCTGCTGTGAATCTGCCGTGGATAACTTCTGAAAAAAATTGTGTCATTTAAAAATGTTTAGTTGGAAGATTATTGAAATGTAGCAGGCTTTTATTTGAAGGATATCATAAATTAATTTTATGTATAAGCATATGGAGAGTAAGATTAATCAAAGCCCTTCATGCACACAGCAGTTTATTATAGTAGTTGACATCGCTCAAACTGTTGCCTAATTAATACTTTAGTTCTACAAGGTATTAATTCAGATCCTTGAAATGTTAAGGATGCTGTTACAGGAGTCTTTGAGAAGATCTCATTGTTTGAC
The DNA here is from genome assembly GCF_965183815.1 of Platalea leucorodia. Classification (NCBI taxonomy): domain Eukaryota; kingdom Metazoa; phylum Chordata; class Aves; order Pelecaniformes; family Threskiornithidae; genus Platalea; species Platalea leucorodia. Next base: position 57,162,470 of record NC_138824.1, read on the forward strand.
CTGTTCTATAATAAAATACCCATCACAGAAGAAGCTTTTCTAGTTTTATCCTGCAGTGTTTTCATATATTGGGATGCTAGATCAAATAAGACTGTTGGAATGCTATACTTTTGTTGTGCTTACCTCTAGTTGCAAGAAATTTTGGTGGACTGGTTGCCCGGTGGAGTAAATGTCAGTGTAACTGTACCTATTAACTCTCCTCTCATTTGTGGTAGCCTGTAGTGATGAGTGTGCAGAAAAAACATCCCGTGTATCCTTAGCATAAGTTCAAGGCACTGGTAGTGTGGAAAGGAAAAGGCAACACTTTGTTCCTTTGTTCAAACTCCATCGTCACATAGCTGCGGGGGAAATGACCTGCTTCATGGCAATATGAAGAGTTTGAATAACTAGTGCCTGGCTGCAGGAGCAATACAACTGTTTAATTACTATACAACTGGTTGCTTTTGATGACTGCAGGAGGAAAAGGTTTTTCCGCTGAAGCAAAACTCTTGCAAGTACTTATTGGCACTTGCAAGTGCTCCATTTGCTTTCTCAGCTCGATGTGGTTTTGACTTCCCTGAGACCTGGGTATGGTAAGCTGTATGCTTCCCTAAAACTTAAACTGTGTTTGGGTTTTTTTTTGTTGGTTTTTTGTTTTGTTTTGTTTTGTTTGTTTTTTTTTTTTTTTTCCTCTTCTCTCCTCTTAGTCTGAGCTGCTACAGACATACGCTATCTTCTCTTATTTCTCTACGGAAATGCTTGTAGTCCCAAATCTGGATTATCCTTGTTTGAATGAAATACGCTGTCAGTGCAGAAAAAATAGATTGTTTCCTTGCACACATGCAAACTTCAGAATGGCAAGTGATACAAAAGGAGATAAGCAGTGTTGGTCGCGCAGCTTCTGTACAAACCAAGCCTGGTAGGGCTTACTTGGTCCAAAACAGTGCATCTGAATCCAGGTGAGAAATCTGTATTAACACCAGCTTGGGAATTTCTGTGTTCCTCAGTGAGCAGCATCACTGACATTTATTTTCTCCACTATGCTTTTACATGCCTAATACGCGAAATCCACTATGCCTAATTTATGTAGGTTTTATATTATACATGGATTTGGTTTATCTAGGTTCTCTCTCTTCTTCCCAGTCTGGGAAGGTGGCTATCTGTGCCTGTGACTTCTAAACAACTAGATGTCTTCACTTCCAGTACACCTTTATTCACAGCTCCTTCTGGAAATGCGGTCCTGCAAAGGAAAAGTCCTTTATTTTTAAAATTAAGGAAGCTGGTGAGGGGTTATTGTGGGACTAGGTACATGGTACAAGTTGTCTTCCTTACTATTTTATCTTTAAAAAGTGGTTGTGCTGTGGTTGAGCACATTACTGTATCTTTATTGTCTCAGAGGAGATCTCGTAGGCGTTCACAAGATCTAGGTGGTAGTCCTGTGAGCAGCTTTAAAATGGGTAGGAAACTACAGCAGAAGACTTCAAGCCAGGATAAACTGACATTCTCTCAAAGAAAGTCCCGCGCTGCTCTTCATCTCAGTTACTGCGCCAATGCTTGTTTCTCTCTCCCCCGCCTCCCCCAACTTCCCAAAGCTTGTGTAGCTGTGAATTGAATTGGTTTGGAGATCTATCTCAATTAAAATATAGCTGTAGTTATGTTCGTGGAGCTGCATATCATGGAAGGAAGACAGCGTGAGGGTAACAACTGGGGCTAGGGGGGCTGAGACTGTTGCTTCTTCTGCCAGCTTGATTAGTGCCGTGAGTTACAATCAATCAATCAATCGAGCTTAGTAGCTGTAGAAATATCCTATACAGTTGCAGCTTTAGATCACACTGAGATCAAATTTGATATGAAACTGTGCCTCTGTCATGTTTCAGCATTTGCCATCACAATCTGCAGTTAGGATTCACCAGTTTTCACAGGTGACGTTTTCAAGCAGAGGAGAAGCATGCATATGGAAACATCAGGCATACAGTCCTAAGGAGTCAAAAAAACATTAGAGAAATCTCTCATCCTTAAATTTCTGACTAATCTCTTCCTTCACCATGAAGAAATACACTCAAAATATCAAGGAAAAAAAAAAAGGCTACAGTCCTTTACCCCAGAAAGTATAAAGGTTGAGTTGGTTTTGGAGCATTGCGTTTAATGGGTGGAATTGTAAATCAACTTTGATACCAGAAAAATGTCTAATTTATTTTATGCCCAAAGACTTTTGCTCTCTCTTCTTTGTTGGTTGTCTTCCCCCACGCACACTTTTTTTCATCTCCTCTTTTTTTCTTCCTGGTTGCAATTTGGAGACTCTCTTCCCTGGTTTTCTATGCCATTGTCTCACTGTCTTGCTATTCTTACTGTCTTTTTTTGTTTGTTTGTTTTTCTGTGTCGTGTTCCTACCTCACCCTTATTTCCTGTGCTAATCCTGTTACTTCCCTGCTCCTTCTGTCTCCATGTATCTCCCACCCACCCAAGCATCAGTCCCACCACCCAGTCACAGGGTTTGAAAAGCCTACTGAACTGAAGACTAGATGCAGTTGGGATTTGAAATAGAAAGCCATGCCGTCTAGAGGCAATGCTTGAGTGAGACACCAAAAAAACCCCAACCCTCTTCTCATAGCTGTCAGAAAAGGGCCGATCCTGTGCACTTTCAGACTCTCCTAGATTCTGGCTAATAAGTGTCTGACTAAATATGTGCCCCTTTCCTGCTCTTAAGCAAGAGGTGCTTTCTTTTTTTTGTGTCTCTCCATGCAGCATTGAGCTCATATTCTTGTGGTGGTCATCCCCTTTTTGCTCATGCCTGGGCCATCATTAGCAAATATGTTTTGTGTCTTCCCCCTCTCCATCAGCTGTTCTAGACAACTTGGGACTTTCTGTGGGTTTCGTTACTGCCTGCAGAGTTCTGACGATGGAAGACGCTTCTCTGTTGTTTTGCACAGATGTTGCTCTTGTTACTGTGTACATTAATTATATTTCAAGATTGCTACCTCAGTGGAAACGAAAAGATTCCCAGGATGCATACAAAGCGGTTGGGTGTGCTGAGCGGTGGGCATGGGGCACGGGGGCGGGCTCGGGGGGATGCGGGGGCACCTCGGCCCCATGGGTGCAAGTAAAGTGAGTGGCGAAGCTTTCGGGTGGGCTCATAGGTTGGCGGGAAGGGAAGGTGGCTCAGGTTGGGGGGGGTGTTTGGGAGGCCCGTGCCCCGGAGCTGCCAGTGATCAGGAGGAGCATTTCAAGGGCAGCTGGAGAGATCGGGGTGGGGGGGGTGTGGCTGTAGCCCCTGGGCAGTCAGGGAGGTCTCGGGGGTGATGAGACGGGGGTGCAGGAGCAGAGAGGCCTCTGGGGCAACGGCGTGGTGCCAGGACAGCCTCAGCCCTGGTGCTGCCCGTGCGTGGGGTAACCTTGTCCGGGACCAGCTGGTGGTGCCAGGGGTGCCTCCCCGTGGGTGACGAGCGAGGCTGCAGCATAGGCACTCAGCAGCTAGCAAGGCATGTGAGATGTTGTGGCTGGGGACTAGGAAACTTAGGGTTTTTTTTAACCACATTGGTGGTCAAAATACTGGGTCGGGCTGTCACGTGCCATGGTGGAGTCTCTGTCCTTGGAAATGTTCCCGAGTGGACGCTGCCCAGTGCCATCTGATCAGACTGGCTTTGGGCCAGTTTGGATCTCGGTGACCACCAGAGGTCCTGTCCAACCAAAATTATTTTGTGATTCGGTGGTGTACAAAGCAGACTTCCTGGATAGCTTATATTTTTAGTGGCTCTCTTCTAATTTGAGGCCTTTCTGATGTCATATGTGCAACTTCATTTATGGATGTTTGCGAATTTGTCATTGTTGGCAAGATGCACACTAGCACAGAGAAAAGCATACAGAAAAATAAGATTTGCCATGCTGGGTGAAATCCTCTGGTCTGTCTAGATGACAGCTAGCTAGCTGTGTTTGCTACCAGATCTTTAAAAGAAAAAAAACTCCAAACAACCAAACAGCAAAACCAGCGGAGAAAAAACAAACAAACAAACAAACAAACAAGCCAAAGGACTCTCTAGGGTCAGTGTGGGATATGATTATGCTCTCTCTTCCTCAGTTCTGTTTTGCTAGAAGCAGTTGGGCACCTGTATTTCATTAACTGTGATAAATCCATTAATGTCAGTCCCTTCTGAGTTTTAATGTCGACTAACTTTGGCAATCACTGCTGAAGTCTTATACAGCATGTAATGGTTTTTACTGTTCGCCACTTACTTTGTTGACTTTTTATTGGCTCATTTTACTGACTGCCCTCTTCTGCATGGAGAACAGATGGGTATCTATTAACTATCCACACACGTACCACAGAGGCTTACAACTTTTTAATAAGGTAATAGATTGTTCTTGTTTGCTCTTATTCCTCTCTTACGGAAACCATTGTAATTCTTTTCAGTCTCTCTGTATTAGATCTGTTGTATGGCATTTCTTTGAGTTCACTCTGATGCCAGGATTTTGAGATTTACAGTATGTAGGATTATAAAAGAGGCCACACCGATGAATTACATAATGGTATATGTGCATCCTCTGTCATTCTCCAGTCCTTTATTTTTGTTTGCTTAGGTCAAGTTTGTTTTAAACAGCAACTGGACTTTCAGTTTCATTGAGCCGGTCATATGGGAACTGAAGTCCCTTTCCTTGTTTGATAACTGTGAATTTTTAATCTTTAATAGGCTATAAAAAGCTCAAATTTTCACTCCAAGGAGCCTTCAGTACTGTCAGAAAGAATTAAGGAGTAGGAATGTCTTACCCATTTGGATGTCATTTGTCTTGATAGTTGCTTTCTGGAGATAGTTAAGATTAATTCTGATATAGTGTGCGTATGCTTCTATTTTCATAATTAGTTTCTGGACAGTGACTCTCCTAAATACATTGCCATGTGTTTATTGTTGACTTCCATTGTACACCCTGTGTATAGGTTAAGTACTCCAAATTCAAGAAAGACGACGCATGAAATTAATAACAAAAGAGATCCACATCTGATTCTTTGATAATGAAAATTTTACGTCATAAAGCATAAAAATCCTGAAGTTGTTTGAGTTTTAATTCAGTATAGTTACTACTTGGAATCTAGACTCTCTCTCCCTCCCACACATATGCCTTGTTCCTTTCCAGATATGCTAATCGCTGCAGGGGGCGGTAGGGAGGATCAAAAGTGACAGTAACATAAGTTTGCACATCCATATGTGGTAATAAGAAACCACAGACTTATTTTATCAAAGTAACTCTGAATTTACTTTGTATTCAGCAGTCTTGAACGTTCATCTCTTGAGTTTTGTCTAGGGATTTTGCTTAAGTAGGACTTGGAGTACCAAAAATAAAATACAGTATGTATTTTTAAAAAGAGCAAGAATAATAAATCCAACCCTATACGGGTCATGAAGGGAATAGCCATGAGATAAGATAATTCTAATGCTTTATTATAGATGTCTGGTTCCCCTTTTTTTTCCTCCCTTACTTCTCCAAAGATGTTTGCAAAGGTTCTTCATCCTAGTCCGGATCCTGGAACAGTAAGGAAAAGTGTTTGCCAGAGATTGTTTAAAGATTATTTACAAACAGCTGACAAGAGCAAGCCAGGAAAGGCCATAATATTGCTGCTTACTTGAGCAAAAGGGCTTTTAGTTGATGCAAGTAAACTGATGTTCAGATGTTCTTTTTGATGTTTAATTGAAAATGCCTGTGCAAGGTTTGATTTTTCTGGAAGGCTGTTTTTGTTAAATGCATTTCTTAACATTTGGAGTTATTCTACTATTCTGAAAGTCTAATTTATTTAATTGCTTGTCCATTAGATCCTGGGTTGTATGTGTGCCTTAAAGTGCTTTTCAGCAAATGAGGCTTTAATTGTATTTCAGAGATAGCAGTCAAAGTAACAGATCTTGTCTTTACATCCATATGGGAACCTAATATGGATTGATTAAATTGAGAAGCTGCTGTAAAATTACTTTGTCTTATTAACTGTGCTGTCCATTTGGATGCCAAATACATGCAGTGCTCATCAAAGCTAAATGGTGGTGTGAACCTAAATAGAAATATGTTAAGATATAAAAGTATATATATGCTTTTTATTAGTGAATGAAACCAAGCCTTCATTTATTTACCTTTATAGAAAAAGTTAACATGTGGAGAGAGGAGTGCATTTCTATCCATCTTATTAGCGTCTGTCATGTATGCATTTCTCCCACTTAAACCTGACTTCTCTTTTTTGTCTCATATTAAACTGCATATGTTTTTGAAAAGAATGTTAGACTTAAGAAAACAATCTTTTCTGTATTTTTTTACTTAGTACTCCTTTTACGTTCTTTTTCACAATTCCTCTTGATTTCTTGTATGATATCTGTAACACTCCTGCTAATGCTGCACTAAGAACTCTGCAGTTCTTTGCTCTGTTTGTGAAATTGCCTTTCTTTCTAAAGTCTCCTTAAAACTACACTGTAGTAATTCCATTGTTTCTCATAAGACCTGTGTTTTCATACTGCTGTGTGGGTGGGGTGTGTGTGTGTAGGGGTTCTCACGTCCACCTCAAGATATTCGTTCTTCATGTGGAAGTGCATAAAGTTTTCCTGCCTCTTCAGCTCCCAGTCAGATCCTTAATTGTAAAGGAGCTAGGCAATGAGTGGAACAGTTGAACAAAATAAAATGCTAAAAATCTGCCTGTTGTCCTCCAGAAGCAGATGCTACTGGCAACACTAGGTTACCACTTTGGGAATTTGCAGTTCCACGTGTGTCGGACACTGGTGCAACTTCACAATTTTATTAGAAGACACATACTGCTTTTTAAGACATTGTTTAAGCTTTCTAGAACAGATTTGGGTTAGGTTAGCTTCTAGCATAGGTTTTAATAATTTTAAATGTAATTTTAGATACGTTAGTTAAAAAGAATATTATAAATAAATTTTAGATATGAATTTATTCCCTTCGGCTTTTTGCAGATTGGACAGTACAAGCATTTTAATACAACATCAAGGATGCTGATGTAAACTCTAGGAAGAAATACCTAAGACATAGACTTGTTTTAGGAAGCAAATTAGTCTGTCATGGAGTAGTGATGGTAACTTCTTGCTTAACGATTGTCTGTCAGAGTATATATATTGCTGTCATAGGAAGGTGCTAAAAAGCCTTTGATACGGGTCTGGGCAGTACCTTGTGCTGGTGCTTTTGATGTTTACAGCTGAAAGGGAAATTTGAGTGTTTCTGAACAAGCTCCGTGTTCTTCATCTTCTGCAGAGCGTGAGCACAATAGAGTAACGAAAGGTTCCAGTTTAGCGATTTGAATATTGTACGTAAAGTAATTGCAGGCAGCGAACCTAGGGGGAAAAAAGTTGATTGGGAGGTATGTAGACTAATAGAGAGGTATTGCAGTTTTTGTGGAGCACCAATGCTGGGTTGAAAAACAGTATTTGTTAATTGGCCAGTGTGTTCGAGGAGGAAAAATCTGCCTAGTTTTAAGACGGAGCGTTTTTCTTTCATTTGTACTTGTTGCCTAAATGAGAGCTCATTATTCAGGTTTAACAGCTAGTAATTGCATTGACGGCTCTAAGTGTTACTGAATCAGCACTAGAACACTTAGTTATTTATACAGACTTACTGTGTTAGTAACTTTTCCATGAATAACTATGCCATTTAAAACTTAGCCTGTTAAGGGGTCTTCATTTATATCATCAATAGCAAGGGCACCCTCTCCTTTTCCCTTTAGTGATCTTTTTAAGCACTTTTCTTCATTTATACCAGTATCTGCTTCATTTATCACTGTTGAATAGTAAATTATCTAGTTTCAGTAAAGTGGCTTTTATAACAGCTTGTGCATAAATATTTTGGTGGCTAATGGTTTTCGAGGAGATGAGAATGTTTTAAATGCACTAATCGGAATGAGCTAATAGCTCTGTACTCCTGTGAAGTTAATACTTTATTGATATTTTGTAAAGTTTTAAAAAGTGATTTTATTGAAAAATATTAATCTCTCTGCAGCTTTTTGTCATTTAGTTGCAAAGCCTAAATGCCTTCCAAATATTAACTACTTGAATATTCATTAATAGTCATCAAAACCCCATCTTTGTAAGAATGTATCGACTGATCTACTGAAGTGTTCACTGGTTTTCATCCCTGTGACTGCCCTATATAGTAAAATATGTATTCGTTTTAACAAACCCATTTGACCTCAAAAGCAATATTAAGACATTTATAAATATGGCAGTAAGAGTGCTGTTGCTTGTTTTTTTTTTTCAGTCTGGCATAAGAGTTTCTAGGAGGGAATATAATGCCTATACGTAGTTTTAGCCAGGGTCTGTGGTTATTTGCAAACATCCTGCAGTTTTCTCTGCAGTGAATATTCAAGGAGCCATTGTGCATTAAGTTTCTTAAACTAGTACCTTTGCTTTGACGTCTCAGACCTGAGTTTCTGTGTAAGATGGTACACCCCTTTGCAGTGCCACGTGCCACTTAGTCCAGATTCTCATCTTGCGTGCCTGAACTTGTTCGGGTGTGGATTTGGTTGCATTTGTAACATACAGCTGTCTGTAGGTAGTGTGAAGTGGTCAAGGGGAAGGTAAAATGCTGAGTTAAGCAAGATGAGCAGGCTACATGATTGTGGACACTTAAAACTCGTTGCATAACCAAGTGAACACCCAATAACCGAGAAATTGCAGTGTTTTCCTGCCTCTGTTGGAACCTGAGGGACTGATAGCTTTCCGTGACATGCTTTGAAAGAATTGGTTTTAATTACAAAGGCACGGGGCAGAGCAGAAGTCTTGTCAACCCTTGGCAGTCTGTTTGGATCATTCTTTGTGTGGCTGCTACTATTAACCACAAGATGGTGCAGTAAAATGAATTACAACTTTTGTGTATTCTTGCTTCTGAATCACTAATGCAGGAATAGTCAGCAATCTGTGACGGGAAAAAAATTTCAAAAGGAAGTTGTAAAGATGACGTGTTGAGGTAGTAATACCCCATTTTTAGAAACTGTTCTGAGTGGTACTTCGTGCAGAGATGGTCTTTCCATTGAAAAGTGATTAAATAGGATAGGAAACTTACTAAACTAAATAGTGGATTGCTGTTTAAGCATTGAATGTTATTGGTGTTGAACTCTGTCTCTTATAGATGCAGTGTGTATAAAGGAATATTTAAGATAGATTTATCCATGATTAAGGTGGATGTGATTGTGATACAGAAACTTTTTTCTTCTAAATTCCAAGTGTCAAACTCTCATCCTGTATCTTTATGGCCTTGGTAATTTTTGTAATGAATAAAACAATTCTTTACTGTGTATTTCCCTTAAGAATTGCACTTCGTTATACATGGATGTATGCAAGGTTGGAAACAAAACAGCTGATTCTGGACCAAGCTGACCTACAGGGGTGTCCTCTTGCAATACCACCTGAGGAAAAAACGTATCTTGCTGTCATGGTAGTGTATGATCCCAGTGGTATCTTCTCCTTTAATCTTCAGTAGCTTTACTGCTAGAATAATGTTAGGACTCTTGTATTATTTTTAACTTTTAAATTATTTTTTTTTAGAGCAGAAGATGTGTTCCCCTTGTCTCTCTAAAAACACCTTAGCCAGGTTGTCACCAAATCAAAGCGTCAGACCCCTCAATGCTTCTGTTAGACACTGTTTTAACTCCTTTACAGATAGCCACAGAAAGCTGCATGTTTCTGCCTTAATACATTTCTTCTGTTGGACTCTAGATCTGTCTTGGTCCTTCTCAGCGAAGACAGAGAAGTTCAGAGATAGCTGTCAGCACCTGTATTTTCTCATAGTCCACCAGAAGAGATTCCAGCTGTAACTTGGATGGGTCATTTTTGGGGGAAAATACCATTCATCTGAGGTTTTAGCCATCCAGTGTCTGCAAAACTCATGGCAACTGGGTCAGTAAAACATCCTTGGCATTGAGCAGAGATTAACCACTCTTGCCCCCCTTTTGCAGGCTGCCACTCCAGCGCTGCAGACTGGTGCTATCTCTGCATCAGAGCCAGGCAAAGTTATGTGTCGGGTGAACGTCTAACCTGATGCTGGTCTGGGAAGAAGTGAAAATGTTTATCCTCAGAACAGTTAAAGTCTCTTCTTGTAAGAATGGTTGATAGGGTTGGTACAGTCTCCAGGTCAGCTTCTACATATGACATGCTTCCCTCAAGCTCTGTGTGCAGACACCACTAGCTGAGTGCTGTGGTTGATGGTGATAATTCTTTAATTCTCTGCATCAGCAGTGGTGTCATTACCACTGGCAGAAAGTAGTATTTAGTGGTTCCTTCTTGCAGGAAGCAACCATGTAACCATGATCAGTCCCTCTAAGAAAAGCACCAAGAAATATCCTCAATGCATAGAAAACATCAGTTGTCTTTTTTTCATAGCTAAGATAAAATACAACTTCTACAAAAATTGGCGAGACTCCAGATGTTGACAGGTAGAGCCATCTTTGTAAATAAGACTCTTGGAAAACCTTGTGTCTATCATTATTATAGCAACAATACAGGCAACTTTATCTGGTACTACCTGCAATGCTTTGGTGCTGTTGAACGAAGCTTCATTTATTGTTGTTTTTCTTTGTAGTTCCCTATCTGATGGCACGAGTGAACATGAGCAGGTCTCTGAAGAGTGGATATGAGTATACAGAGCACTTTGTCATTTGCTAGGACTGCTTATGTTCTTCCACATGAGTCAATCTCTTTGGCTCTAGTACTAGTGCTTAATGATCTTAAAGCATTAAGACTTACTTGACTGCCTTACAAGATCTGTCCACATTGGAACAACTGTTGTGAGGGAGGAGAAGTATTTGACTCCTAATATTCCTCGTCCATCCAGCAAGATTTTATGGCGGTGTTGGATACCCTGTCTTTTTGGCAAAATTTGCAGAAAATGAAAATTTCATTTCTTTTTGAAATTAAAAAAAAATCCTGAAAAAAACCAAATGAGCAATTTTATAGGCTTCCAGTGCCTGTCTGGCATTTGTATTTATGCTAAACATGCAAAATGACAAGTCAAAACAGTTTTTCTAGTGAGTGAAAGAGAGAGAGTATGCACCACTATGGAGCTGTGTCATTTTAATTTATTTGATTTGCTCCTGTTGTTGAAATCCTGACAGAGGTTTTCAAACCTAAGTGGAGTTGTCAGATATTAGTATATGCTGGAAAGATGCTTCATAGTTGCAGGATACTTCAAGTTCCTCACCAAGTGGATGACCTGGCTGTTTTTATGCTGTATTTCTGCAAATATTAATAGTCAGTACACCCCACACTTCTTACATGTCTTTTTCATCTTGTGATAAATGTAACAGTACATGTGTTTTTCTTCATGCTCCACATCCTGATTGCTCAACAATTTTTTTTTTTTTTTGTGGCTAAAGTTTCTTAGAATACACAGTTATGGGGAAAAGTGAGCAATTTAACTATGTACTTACATGTCTGCTTAAAAGTGGCATTTTCTTGGTGTTCTCATGGTTATTTTGTGGATATAAATAATTTTTAGAAACATTAAGTCTGGCAATGCTACTAATTACATAGTTTCATCAAGGAAATAGGTATATAATTTGCCCTGTTTTCTAGAATGATGCCTGAATATTCCATTATGTTGTGACCAGAGGAGAGTATTTTACTGTCACATTCAACTGAATTTATTGTTTTGTTGTTTTTTTTTTTTTCCCTGCATCTGCTCTTTAGATGGCTGTTCTCATTACAGTATAGAAGTATGCGTTTTTGTAAGGTGTGCAGTTTTTTAATTTTTTTTTATTGAATTATCTGAATCTGACAGAAGCATGGCTGCCTGAAGTCATATTCTTCTGTTGTCATGCCCGTGGTACATCCATTCCTAGACCGGCTTAGTTGATGTGTCAGCCTGAAAGATGTTACAACCATGGTGACTGATCCCCGCCTCATGGTCTACAACATGAAAGTAGACTGATCTAATGTCAAGATTGTTTCTGTGGGGTAAACACCTAGTGGAGAATATCCCGATTTTTGACAAGTAGATATCAAGAACAGAATCTTTTTCTATACTCCAGAGAGAATTTTTCTGTGGATCTGAAGAAAATACGATAAACCATTTCTTTCAGCTGTCTCGCAAGAGGAAACCCCTGGGGAGACGGGTAATTGGATACAAGAAACATCAGAAACTATTTTCAGCGCATGCTTGTTTTTAGCAGGCCAAGCCTGATAACAGAAGGGAAGACAGTTTTCAAAGGGCCAGGGTTTGAGTAGTTGTGGCATGGCTCTTGAAACTCCTTTGAAACTTGCTTGCAGGTAGGAAGTGCTTTGTCCCTTTCAGTCTCTATGCTTCTGGAAATGTTTCCAAGAAGACGTGTTTTGAAAGTGGGAAGGAGCCTTCGAGTGAAGTTGCTGCTTGCCGCGCTGCAGGCTGGCAGCTCATTGCCGATTCCAGAAGCGGCGTTGTAGCCCTGGGGTGTCGGAGGGAGGAAACTCTTATCTCAGAAGTTAGCTCGAGCCTGCGTTGGAGTGTCGCAGGCTTGCGGTGACAGACTCGCGTGCAGGTTACCTACCTGACTGTATCATAACTGCTCTTACCGGTGCTTGAGCTGCAAGCCAATGCTCTACAGCCATACCTGTCATGGGAGACCTCGGTAAGAAAGCAGCTCCCTCACTGCGGGAGAGTTGTGCAAGTGTAGCTGCGAGTCTGTCTAAATTGATAAGTGCAATAAATTGATTTAGGGCTATAGAGGACTCGGTAGAAAAATGGGGAAAATGTAAGACTGCTTTGACTTCAGAGCAGATGACTAGTGTGTTATTTTATCTGCCACCATTGATAAATGGAAAACAAACTTGTATTTGCCAACCATGTGCCATGTAACAAAAGACTTCCAAGGCATAAGAAAGCACTGCATAAGCGTATGATGTCTTTTAGCCTTAACAAGACGTCTTGTAATTAGATTTATGTAAATGTATGGTGTCTTTTAGCCTTAACAGGACATTCAGTAATTAGATTTATGTAAAAAAGAAGAAACACAGGTTTTGTCTTTTGCTGTTTGAGCAAGGTTTTCTAAACAAATGTGACTCTCTGCCCTAAGTACTGTGCTGCTGCTGGACTAATTAATCATTTCCATGCTGGAGAGGGGTCATCAAGGAATGACCTATAGCTTGGAAGCTTCCTGGAGCTACTACTTGTGTATGTTGCTGAATAATTAAAACTTAAAATTAGCATTTTCTTTCAGTTGCTGAGTTGTGTGGCTTTGATCAAACTCTTTGAATGCAAACTGAGTGACTTGCAAAGTTAATAATGTACTACTGCTACTTTATTGCAACATCTGTACTTGTCTGACTGTAACTAGAGAGGTGCCAACACATTAACTCAATACACTTTCTACCTGAAATATCAACTTAATTAGGATCATTTATCAAAATGACACTTGTTTCATAAGGCCAAATCAAATTGATTACTGTTGTTTGTGCTGCACTTGCGCCAGCATTAAGAGCAATACTTTCAGAAACAAAGGTGTATAAATATGTATCTTGCATTGCGTGAAAATGTACTGCTAGAGGAAGCCCAAGCATTTTAAAAGTATTGAGATCTATAAAAGAAAATATAAAAATTAAACCAATGCAGTTGCTTAGGTATTCTCTGTGATCATCTTATCTGACTAGTTTGCCCTCAAACAATGGGAAATAGCAGGGAAAAATTGTCACCATTTTGCAGATGGGGACATGAGAATCGGAGAGACCAAGGCACAGACTTCCAAATGTTTTTAGTCACCTTAATGGCTTTTGATGAGACTAGGAGTTAAGTATCTATTTATCTTCCAAGGTTGTGGATTTAAGTGACCTGAAGATCAACTGAAGTCAAACTAAGTATTTAATGTTTTGGGAAAGTAGTACTCAAAAACCAAAACCATTTAAAATTCAAACAGCTAAAATACTAACTTATTTTACGACAGACTACTCTTCGAGCATATGAATGAAGGCTATACTTAGTAGCCATGTTTCTTTAAAATTAAATCTGTTTGGATCCTCTTCAAGATGTGCTCATGTCATGTGCTATGTGCTCAAAACTTTTTGAACAGTATTGTCTGGATACCACCTGTGACTTGACTTACATGTCTTTAGGCTTGTATGTTGAAGGTTATGAATCTCGGACGGACCCTATCAGCCCTCCAGTTCCTTTGGTAAGTCAGAATTCGAACTTTAAAAAGTGGGTAGGATCAGCTGGGTGGTTAAGTAAGTTTGCCAAGGTGAGCAGCTCCGGTGCTGGCATGGCTGACATGGCGTGGTGCACAGGGGAGTTTCCCAAACCTGGGGAGCCGAGAGAGGCGCCGGGAGCCCGCAGCTCACATGACAGCAGCTGATGAGACCTGGCTGGGGCCTGGAGCAATGGTGGCCAAGTCCCCCCCCCCAGAAGAAGCCCTTAGGAAGCACTGGACCAGGAGCCCCGCCAACAGGGCGAGGCACAGCAGCAAGGGTGTGACGCGGCAGTTTGGGCACGGCAGGGCGTGCAGGAAGGGTGCTGAAGCTCTGCCAGCTCGACCTGGGAGCAATGGTACCCACCCAGCAGAAAGCTGTGGCCTCTCTAAGCTCTGCACTCGGCATGACGGACACAGCTTCCCAGACAGAGCTCGGGTGGGAACACGCTGTCACGCAGGTGTCAGGCTACAGGGTGTGCCCTACTCTTACTCTTAGGGAAGTGGTCGTCCCCCTGTACTTGGCACTGGTGAGGACGCACCTCAATTATTGTGTTTAGTTTTGGGCCCCTCAGTACAAGAAGGGCATTGAGTGTCCAAAGAAGAGCAACGAAGCTGGTGAAGGGTCTAGAGCACAAGTCTTATGAGGAGCGGCTGAGGGAGCTGGGGTTGTTTAGTCTGGAGAAGAGGAGGCTGAGGGGAGACCTTATTGCTCTCTACAACTACCTGAAAGGAGGCTGTAGCAAGGTGGGGGTCGGTCTCTTCTCCCAAGTAACAAGCACAAGAGGAGATGGCCTCAAGTTGTGCCAGGGGAAGTTTAGGCTGGATATCAAGAAAAATTTCTTCACTGAAAGGGCTATCAAGCATTGGAACAGGCTGCCCAGGAAAGTGGTTGAGTCCCCATCCCTGGAGGTATTTAAAGAACTGATAGATGTGGTGCTTGGGACACGTGGTTTAGTGGTGGACTTGGCAGTGATAGCTTAACAGTTGGACTTGGTGATCTCAAAGGTCTTTTCTGACCTAAACGATTCTATGATTCTAATAAAACCCCGGCTAACAGAGAAAGCAGAGCATTGTCATTCTGAATAAGGCAATGTTTCCTCTTTTAAGATGAGGAGCTCAGTGGTCAGGAGGAGTCCATTTCAGAGGTGGGATTGAGTCTTCTGACTTTTGCTTACCAAATTTTGGTGAAGGTATGAAAAGAAACATTAGATTCCATCCACATGACCTCTAGTAAGCTCTTGAAATGGGATGTTCACAATGTAAACATGGGAAGAATGGCTTAGAGGAGAGGAATGCCAGTTCCAAAATTGGTTTGCAAACTGTATCCAGCACAGTTTTCAGCATTCCACTTTCGCAGGGAATTACTGTGTAGTCCTGAGGCTCATGTGTCTGAAGACAGCAGTAGTTAGTGTGTTAATGATATGGATGTTTGTGACAGAGTTGAGAGCATCTGCTGGGATGCTGAAGGGACTATTTGAGAATTTCAAGGGAGCTTGGTAGTTTGGAGAAGTGGTCTGAAGTAAATGAGGGGCTGAGTTCAGGATTGGTTCTGCACTACTCTCTGCCTAAGCTGCTAACATGAACCCCAGAGAGGAAACATGGGAATACCTCATTTACTTTTCAGTTCTGCAGAAAAAGGTATGAGGCTGTAGCTGATCCCAAGTTGAATGTAATTCAGTGATGTCAAACGCTTGATGAAAGGCAAGTTATATTGGGCTGTATAAAGAGCAGCATCGTCTGCAGGCGTGCTACACATGAAGTAAAGTTTCTGCTCTGTTCAGCATTGGTAAACCCTCTGCATTATTCTGCCCCGGTTTGGGCTCTGTATTTTAGGAGAGATAAGTACCAGATAAACACAATGCAGAAGAGAGGAATAAGAATACTCAAGAGCTGGAGTATGTGACTTCCAAAGGAGAAATGAAGAGTGGAGATAATTTATCCTAACTTATAAAAATGTGTATATTTATATAAATATTTATATTTGTACCTATTTTTATACTCTTTTCCCTCTAAGCCATTTTTTCTATGCTTTCCTGGTGAATATCCCATTTCAGGAGCTTACAGAGCTGATGTGGATGACACATGGATGACATCCAGTGTTTCATTTCATACTTTCGCCACAATTTGGTAAGGAAAAGTCAGGAGACTCAAGTCCCACCTCTGAAACGGACTTCCTCCCATCACTGAACTCCTCATCGTTAAAGAGGAAATATTACCTTGTTCAGAAAAATGCGTAAAGTATGTGACTTCCAAAGGACAAGTGAAGAGTAGAGATAGTTTATCCTAACCTGTAAAAATACAACTGAGAAGCGATGTGGTGGTAATATTGCAGTGTAGAGGGGAAAGAACTCCATTTGTCTCTAATAGACCTGGCAAGAACAACAGTACATTGCAATAAAACTCTTTTCTTTTTCTCTTAAGGATTGGCAGACCCTTAACAGCAATACAAGTGAACCACTGGGATGTTTTGCCCAGAGATTCGTTTCCAGTGTGTGAGGTCTTCAGGAACAAAATAGAAAACGCATTTGTTAGGATCAATAGCTTAAGGTCCCTCCCAAATCCATTTGTCTAATTTTTGAATTTTATTGGACCTTCATGACCTAAACCACCATTTTTTTGGGGGCCTACATAGAGTCACTTTGGAACAAATGCTAAACCATGCATAAATAAAATCCTAGTGACTGAAAGCAAATGAAGCAAGTGTAAGCCTTGTTTTTGAGACTTCTTTAAGCGTTCAGATAGTTCTGAAGATTAATTTGTTTTATTTCAGTGGAAACTCAAATATAGAGATTGTGCATATTAGATTTACATATTGTTTTTATACTTTCTTTTCACTACATGTGAAGAAACTTCTCAGTATAGCAAACAGTTTTCTCTTGAAATAATGAAAAAAAGCAAGAACCAAAACGTCTTTGGTGTTCAGTCTTTGGTTTATGTTGGTGACACTGCAATTTGCCAGCGTTATTTTTCACACTAAAAGAAGAAAAAATTGTTGCTACATTGGTTTTGCAACTGAAATTGAAAATATGCTTTGTTCTGGCCTATTTATTTTTAATTCTTTCTCTTCAGTTCTTTTTGCCTCTAGCAAGGTACCACTTCACCTTAGCAAACTATTAAAAGAAGCAATATCCATGCTGCTTGTTTGGCCTATTCCATCAATGCATGAATCTGCATCGAAACTGTCAGAAGAGACTTTTCTATTGCTCTCATGTCACTTAGCGAACTACCCTGTTGATAAATTTTCCGCACTGATGTCTTATTTACCTACTCTTTTAGCCTTATTGTGGAGGAACTTAGCCCTTTGTTTGTTGTACTGCTTTTCACACACCCAGTGGCTGAAGTATCCCCCATATCAATTGCTGGAGCGTGTCCAAAGAAGAACAACGAAGCTTGTGAAGAGTCTAGAGCACAAGTCCTGTGAGGAGCAGCTGAGGGAGCTGGGGTGGTTACTCTTAAGAAAAGGAGGCTGAGGAGAGACCTTATCACTCTCTACAACTACCCGAAAGGAGGTTGTAGTGAGGTGGGGGGCGGTCTTTTCTCCCAAGTAACAAGTGATAGGATGAGAAGAAACGGCCTCAAGTCATGCTAGGGAAGGTTTAGATTGGGTATTAGGAAAAACTTCTTCACTGAAGGGGTTATCAAGCATTGGAACAGGCTGCCCGGGATGTGGTTGAGTCCCCATCCCTGGAGGTATTTAAAAGAAGGGTAGATGTGGTGCTTGGGACACGTGGTTTAGTGGTGGACTTGGCAGTGATAGCTTAATCTAAGAAATATAGTTTATGATATGACAGGAGACATAACAATCTTAACGAAAAACCTACTTTCACCCTGGGCGCTGTTTGGAAATGCTTCTTCCAAAGGTGTTTGTGATGCAGCAGCCCCATCCTATCAGCGAGTTGTCTTGTTTTGCCTTGAAAAAGTTTGAGCAACTAACTAGTAGTTTTCCTTAATATTTCAACCATACTTAACCATGAAAACGTATTTTCTCTGAAATTTTCTGAGTTCCTTATAGAAAGTTGCAAATACATAAAGAAGAATATTTATTCATTGCTCTTAATGTCTGAGTCTCCTTTTCTCACTTTATGTTTGTGTGGTACCACTGAATGTCATGTGTCCTCCCTTGCTGTTTCAGGTATACCTTCATGCATACATATAACAGCAATCTTCATTGCCAACGGTATGAATTTAAGGAGCAGGTGGAGTGGAGAGAGACCCTAGCTTGTCAAAATAAACACTGCCCACTAAAACCTGAGTTAACAAGAGTGCCAACACAGCACTAGATCTTTTTTTTTCTTTGAGTCCTGATACATATCTATAATGTGTATTTTACCCTTATTTATAAGCTAGGATTATTGGTCCATGTACCAGTGTTGTGAAGGTTGTGGAGGATAGGTAGGGTTGTTAGGAGTATATATGGGATTAAAAAAAGTTTAAATTTGTATGACAGGGATGCTGCTTTGAGAGGGGGGTGAAATGACCATCACTTCATTTTGATAAATAAAAAATTAGAACGGTTTAATCATATCAAGAACATCCTGTAATAGAAGATCTAGTGGCACGTGTTTACTGTGATCTCCCATGAAAAGAAGTCATTTCTATCGTAACTAAAGCCATCATGCTTGAAATGATAGAGATTGGGATAATTCACTTCCTGGGAATGTAATTGCTGTACTAAAAATGTAAAGTGAAATTCATGTAGTAGGAAAGTAGCTATGATGACATTCATTACTGCTATGAATTAAAGTTCATTGAGATTTTATGCGGATGATACTTATGTGATGTTACTGAAACAGTAACATAAAAGCTTGGTTTTGAATGGACTCTAATTTGGAAATGACACGCAGGAACCCTGGGCGTGTTCTTTTAGACCTAGCTACAGTATGCATTTCACTAGAAGAAATTGAACTGGAAGCATAAGGAAATCTTTGCTCTTAACAATTAAAAAATGAAGAAGTATCGAGCTAGCTTGGAGAAAGATGAACAGCATGTGCTGTTTGCTGTTTTGTTCCTGAAGCATGACTGTCCAGGGCTTTGGTTCTGCTTGGAGATGTACTGCTTATCCTTTGGTGGGTACGCAGTCAGTGACCTCAAAATCGACTTTTAAAGTGGTCTGTTAAAAAAAAAAAAAAAAAAAAAAAAGGGAAAAAAAAAAAAAGGGGCACAACATTGCCACTTGTAAAAAGTAGTAAAGTGGCAAAGCAGAACTGAGTTGACACAGGGTATTAGGGGGTGATGGAATCGTCTTGTGTCTCTCTGGTGGCACCAAAAGAAATAACGGGGCCTTTAAAATCTGACTTTTGCTTAGTCTTGTCTATATTTGCTCATAAAATGACAAGTGTTTTGTTACTTTGAGTAATTAGTTACATTTGTTCCTTAAATAAAGTATTAGTTAGACTGTCTTTTTAGATTGTTGCAGGAATGAAGTAGCTGATGGAGCTTTCACGAGAGCTTATTAAATCTTTCTGGACTCGATTGTTTGGGGCTTTTTTTTTTTTTTTTTTAGACACATTAGGAATGGGTGACTGTAATAGAGAAAAATGGTAATTAATTTAAAAAAAAAAATTAAATATTTTTTCAGATAAGCATTTGCATGTCTTTGGAAGTTTACATTCCCCTAATCAGAACGTGTGCTGAATCAACTATAGCCACCCTATAGCCACCTTAAAGGAGAAGGAAGAAGGCAACAGGAGTTAGTTGCCAGTTAAAGGTGTTTGGTACAGAAACTTTTGAAAAGCATGTTTGTTGCCAATGAAGGATGTTGCTGTTCTGCCAAAAGCCTTTCAGTGTTTCATGATGCCTCGTTCTTGCCTCCTGCTGGAGGTGTCAGTTAAGGGCTGAATGTGTGTCTTGGGGGTGTTGCTTGCCTCTTGAAAGGGTAAACATACCTGGAGAGGAAGGAGAGGCCAAGAGGGAGCAGAGGAAAATCTGTAATCTGGTACAGCAATAACTAATATTATCTTATGAGACCACTGACTGGAGGGTTGGTTACCGTTTCATGGAGCTGCTCTGAATTTCGTCCGTAGATGAACCTGCAGGCTGAGCTTCTGTGCACTCTAGGTGATTCAAGGAGTCTCCATCTCTTTCCTTTGGTAGACAGCTTTGAGGAAGTCCAGCCTTGGGACCGGAGCCCATGCTACCCTGATTTCCTTCTGTTAGTCTGAAGGAAACTTCAGCTCTTTGTAGATGTATTTGACACCGGTTTTATTATGCACGATGTGGATGCTTTCAAAAAAACCCACACGTTCTTGTTTTCCTTGCAAGTCAAAGCAGGAGTGACAGGAATTCTCGACAGGAATGAGGTACAGCCTAAAGACAAAGGAGGGTTTAGATTGCATCATTAATCTTCTCTCCTGTTAGTGGTGTTGTGCAATTTGTACCTTTTTTTTTTTTTTTTTTTATTTAGGGTATGGTATACAATTTATCCAAATCAGCTTCAGGAGTTGCATTTTACTAGTTGTTAGTTTGTTGGGGAGATAACTGACTAAAAACTAAATCCTGTCATCTGTTGTTTGATACCATGGTCCTTGCTTCTTGTTTCAAGTGCTGAACTTCCACTTGATGGCTATGAACAGCATAAGGATGTAGTTAGGGTTTACTTTAAAAGAAACACAACTTCCCTCTCCCCAAAAAACAAGCACCACCAACTAACACTACTTTGATTTATTAATTTTTCTGTACAGTTTTGAGATTTACCTTCCTACCTAGATATTTCTTGAGTACTTTTAAACTTGTAAGAGGAGTGTGTTTGTACATAACTGCGTGCCAGATACAGAAAATCAGAGCACTGAGCAGAGGCTGTTGCCTTTCTGTTAAAATGTGATAGTCTCTTAGAACATTTCTTCCTAAGAGAAACAGAGAATAAGTAGAAATGTAGTTATTAAATGGGGTAGCAAATGGGATATATTCCATTCTTTTTGATTGCAAAAAGGGTGCCAGGTTATCCTTGCTCCCTTAGCTTCTGGGTACTGGAGTACTGTGACAGCTTTTGGAAGGACTGTGTAATTGGTAAGGAGTTCCAGCTACTTAACCAGTCAGTCTTTCAAAAATAATTTCTCTAAGTTTGAAGTTGATGGTAATTGAATTTAGGATTTCTTCCCTTTAGCTTTGTAAAATGAACAGCAATACACAAATCTGATGAATCACAAAAATATGAGTGGTGCTATGCTAGCTTTTTAATTACAAGTGAATTTTTAACTCTTTTTGAAAGATAAAAAAATGAGCTTTTATTCATAGGGACCTTATTCTTAAATAGTCCTGGTTTATGTCTTTCATCAAGAAGCAAAGTGGTTTGGGTTTTGTCATGTTTCCTGCTTCCCAGACCCAGAAGCGGGTGAGTTACCAAGTTTCTGTATTTCACCGGTCTTGCCAAACAGAGAAAAGTTTCTTAGAGCTCAGAGGTGTGCACAGTTAGGTAGCAGTTACTGCTGACTAAATTCAGAAGTCAGAATTATTCTGGATGGAGATAAGAGATTGCTGTGCATCTCCCTAGGGAATGCCTTGCTTCTGTCAAAGTGTTTGTTTTCTTTTCAGTCTGGGCCATCAGAGAAATGCCAGCATTGTAGTTTGGGTACAAGCTAGAAAACAAGACAGCTCGTTGAGGGCAAACTTTTTCTGGGGAGAAATAATAAAAGAATAAATACGTAAATGCTAAAATTTATTTCAGTAACAAGTTTGATTTCGTACCTTGGCTCTAATTTTAGACGGATGGTGGAAACATTGAGAATGTAGCACCTTTCCCTCCTTCCAACTAGCTCTTCCTTCCAGCGTGCTCATTCTTCAGAGTCTACCGTATTTAGGTTTTGTGTTGAAATTTGTTGTATATGTGGGGCAGTTCTGAGGGGAAAAAAGGCCACTGTTGGCAAGGAGTGTAGAGTTGAAGCAGACACATGGAGTAGTGTGTGAGCAGAATATGCAAGTGTATAGGTGTATCGTGATCTGACTGTTGCCCCTACTTTTTTGTAGCTCGGGTGTATGAATTTCCCCTGAGAGCTATGTTTGAAGAGATATGAACGATGCAGAGAGCTCAAAAGGTATGAAAGCAGCAGAAAGATTTAAAGTTTATATGTATTCCTGGGCATGCCAGATGTGATCTTGTCTTACGGCCCCGATCGCTTTAGTTCACAGAGGAGATACAAAAAGTTAAAAACTGGCCCTTAGATTCACTGTGATACATCTAAGGTAAGTCTAAAAGTGAGCACTATGTTGTACAAATGCTTCAGGGTACATACAAATACTTGAGTCCAAGCAGAATTTTGTCCAGGTCAGTGCAACGAGAGATTGTCCATCCTATATGAAACAAGGTAAGTGTAGTGCCTTTATACATGGTATCACAACTTTTCCTGGCAGCTCAAGTAGCATGTCTGAAGTATAGGCAGTTTTTCTTCAGAGTTTTTTTTTTTTTTTTTTTTAAAAACAAACAAACTCACTCTTTTCATGCTGACATTGGAAACAGGTGTGGTATTCAGGGAATAGTGTAGACAGCTGTGAGGTAAAGGAGTAGGTATTACAAGACTTATTTCTGATCTGTGGTTTCTGAAATATGTTAACTGAAAGTATTATTCTAGTTGAGTTTGGCATTTGGAGAGTGCATCTGTATGTGTTGAGGAAGGTGTGTGATATCTACTGGCAGTGTATGTCTGGGAGAAACTATCATGGAAATGCTACATGGCAATCAACCATGTCCTCCACTTGTGCCCCCACAATATGGGCAGAAGAGGAGGAAGAAATTTGGACTCAGTAGCAATGACTGAGGCTTTCTGCAAGTGCTGAAAGGTTTGATGCAGCAAATTAAAATTTATGCCTGAGGCATATTTTTATTGCTCTGAAACCGTAAAGCTTCGTTTTACTTTTTTCAGATGTTTGCTTGACACTTACAGGTATCCGTTATAGAAGACATCAGTTTCTGAAACTACTCGGGTGAATTTTCAATGGTACTGGTTAATAAGCTTGGCTTTGAGGAGGACAAGCCTAGATGGCTCAGAAAACTGGTTTATTTTTCCCTTTTGGACTGTAAAAAAGGGATCCTAAAGCTTGTCTTCTAGATTGTGTTTTGTTGTGCTCTTTGCCGTGGCCCCTGGAGTTCTTCCAGAGTGAAGAAATGAAATGGCAACCAGATTGCAAAGTAGTAAATGCTTCCTTTACCTTTTTTTCAGCAGTCTCTTGTGTAAAGCAGGTGTCTGTGTGTGTACAAAGTATATCATGCTACTGCTTATTTCTTACAGGAGTGAAGTCTTATCTACCTCTTAAAATAGGTTCAGTGACTGGGAAGAGTCTTCTGAATGTAGTACATAAGCAATAATGAGATACAGCTCACTACTGACTGTCTCTTCAGCAATTAGTCTTTCTGACAAACTGTCACGTGCTACTTTTCTTTTAAAATGGTTCCCTTCTCCCTTCCTACTTCTTCCTCATTTGTTTGGGTGAGGGTGTGTGTAAGTAAATGTCCTCTGTCCCTTCTATGATGAGGATAGCAGCAGCGGTCTCTCAGGTTTTGGTCAGCAATCTCAGGGCATGCTAGAGCTGTTTTGAATGATTACAGAAAAAAGATGTTTTATATATGATAGATACTTATAGCTGTTGTAGAGATACAGGTCAGAAGGAGATCTGTGAAGTTGTGGTGGTTTTTTTTTTGTTTTTGTTTTTGTTTTTTCTTCTTCTCCCCTTTCTTTCCAGGAGAACCTTAGAGCCACGGTTTCTTTTTAATAGTGCATGCAACATGCCTGCCTTACCATATATGCAGAAGCCAAACATGTGATAAGAACTAGTCTCCACTCAAATGCCATTGGGGCAATTTTTTTTTTTAAATCAGCAGCCATTTTTGATAACGTCCCCTTTTAAGGGGAAAGATGTAGCGATTTCAAGCTTGCCTTTTCTGCTGTAATTTGAATCATCCAAGAAATAATGATAAAGCTTTAAAAAGTGGGTTCGGATTCTCCTATTTTATTTTACAATGTGGTAATTCCTAAAGTTATAATAATGGTTGTCCATCTTTGTCCTTCTTTTAGAAGCATTAGTGCTTTGGACCTTTCTATTTCTTCCAGATACTGAAAAATACTGCTTAAAATAAAATATGTAGGAACTTGATGTGCTTGAGGACTCTGTTTTTGTCAAACTTGTTTGAAGCTTGTAAACAAGCTCAAAAGTTAGTGGAAATAGTTATCGGTCAGTATTTTTGTATTTTTTTTTTCTGTAGAGAGCCAGAAGTCTATATTTAATATGCACAAAAATGCATGGTTGTCTTTTTGTATAACCTGGCAAAATCCAGAAGGAAGAGGACCCTTAGAAATGTATGAGAAAATAGGATAATAGCTTAGGAATAATTAAGGACAACTTAGACTGAAGAAGTGAAGGCTGTTAAAGGGAGTATTCTCTTCCAAAATTACTTGTTTGAATTAAATTCAATTCAGTTCTGAAGTTGGATATAAGGCATGCTTTTTTAAGAATCAAAATATTCTTATAAAATGACCTGTTCTCCTAGATCTGTGTCTTCCTTAGCATTTCTTTTCTCTCTTGGCTGTTTTCTAGTGTGAAAGTTGAATATTGTTTTGCTTTATCACTGTATTAGGTATAATTTTCAGGAACAGAATGTAAATACCTACTGCAAAGTGCTTTTAGCATAAGTTCATCAATTGTGCTGTTTTCTTTGGCTATGAAAGCATGTTTATTTTATTGGGAAGATAAACAGATTTTGGAGTTCCTCCTCAGCACATCTAGCCCTGGTACATGAGTCTTATCTTAGGCAAGGGAGAATTGATTCAGTTGTTGCTTCCCGTTGAAATACTTGCAGCACATCAGCAAAGAAACTGTCAGGATGGTAGGGGAGGGATAAGCTGGGTGGGTGAGTTGGGGGAATATGTGTTGCCAGCTTTATCTGAATAATATTTTTATAGCTATGCAGATTCACAGGTATAAAGAAAAAAACCCCACACAAATGGCGTCAGTTAAAATCTTAAAATCATCTGCCAGAACAAAATTCCATACGAAACCAGTAAAGCTTAGAAAGTAGTCAGAAGACAGGTTGGTTAAAGGCAGGGTGCTTTCCTATATTAAATGCACTTTTCAGGTTTTTGGGAATATCTAGTTCTTACAGAGAGCATGCTTCCATTTATTGTGCTCTTGGCAGCAGTGTCATCCCTATAGCAGTGTTTTGAGCATTTCTGTTTTAATAACGTGGTTATTTACCCCAACTTGGAATTCATTTGGGACCTTCCCCTGCCTCAACTCATAATTGCTCTGCATCTTTCCTAAATAGGACTGAAAGAGTTTCCTTTGTGTTTTAATACTGTACTTTCATCTCTTTATGATCTACACATCTCTTTATGATCTACTTTTTTTTTTGGACCTTAAGTGTAGGCAGAAACAGCAAAGCTCAAGGTAAAGTTTAATAAAGTTGCCTTTGCTTTTTGTTAACCTTTTAGCTATCTAATTTATGACTGGATAAACTGTCAAGCTGAACACTTCATAATGGTCAAGCCATTAGTTCAGGATATTGTTCTGTGTACCGTTACAGTGCAGAAACATTTAGTAACTTGAAAATGATCAGTCTTTAAAACAGCAGCCTAATTAACTCCAGTAGAGCACTAGGAATGGCACGAGATAACTATTCATTATTAAAAGGCTATGAAAAGTTATTGAACGTAAAGCTTTATTAAAAATAAAACATTATTTGTGGCTGGAACTTACAAATGAAGGAATCCCAGTTGAGGCTGTGTCAGATGGCTTTGGGGTGGAGGAGAAAAGTAACTGAGGTAAGCTTAAAAAGAGTAGGTGATGCAAAGGAGTGCAGAATTCCAGATGCTGTGGGTGTGAGGTCTAGCACAGTCGTTTTTGTAGTTGCCTTGCAATAATACTGGATTTCTGTTGGCTATCAAGTTTGTTTCTGAATGTGAGGGGGGGAGAAAATCAATTTTAGGGCGACCTTCAAGTGTTTTAGAGAAATCTTTTTATAAAAGCACTGAAATTATTGAATACTGTAATCTTCCTTTTGCTGAGTAGTCAAATCTGGTAAAGTCTGTGCAGAATGTCCTCTGTGAACCAGACTAGTTGAAGTTTGGGGACTGTGTTGGGGGTTAACAAAGTAGCAACTAACTGGCGAAAGTTCTGCTGGCATAAACTCACTTAAATGAAATACTAATATCTTTGAAGAAAGTAAAAAAAAAAAAAACAAAAACAAACAAAAAAAAAACAAACCAAAAACCTCTGCATCTGAAAGTGTTGATGATTGAGGACTTTGTCATGCGTGGAGTAATTGCTTTAATTAGCTATTAAACAGGTTTCAGGGTCAATGTGAGAACAGGTTTCTCTCTTTCATTTGATTTAGTAGGAGCAGTTAATGATTTTGTTTTTATTATCTTTACTCTCTTCTTTAGAATTATTTACTTAGCACATGGAAGGCAACAGATATTTGCTATTATAAAATCAATTTCATGCCTGACTAGGCTATCTCTTCCACCTCCATCATTACTCTTGGTGCTTGGGGTGTTATCTTAGGCTTATTTGTGTTTATACAACTAGATGGCAGTGGGCCTTTCCAATAATTATTTGGGGATTTTGGACCCTGCAGCAACAAACAAAAAAATGTTCCAAATAGCAGATTTTAAGTATGCTTGCACATGATTGTCATATTCTTTCCTTATAGAAAAATGACTACTTAATTTTGAGTAATGTGTATAGCATATAGATACTAAATAATTTCAGCTATGTCTTTCCCTCTAAATAGAGGGAAAACAGCTCAGTAGAGAAAGGAAAAATGTTTATATAAAAACTCTGATTTGGTCAAGTAAGTAAGAGTTGTAAGTAAGTGTCTGCAAAGCAAGATTTGACAACTAGAATGTTGACATTTAGTGTTTACCACGTTCCATACATTTCTAATCTGTATCTACTGTGTTCATATTTTTTAATTTTGAGCTGATAAATCTAGCAATAATTTAATAATTACGGAGCAACTTTTGAATTTAGAAGGACTTCTCAAAGAGTATGTACAAAGTTAGTTGTGAGAATGAAATGAGGTTTCCTTATCAGTTTTTTTGAATGTCTGGCATCTATAACTCAATTAAAATATTGTGATATACAAAGGAAAAAAAAAAAAGGAGATACTGCAGAGGCCAAGAACACATACCCAGTTCCCACAGTGGTGAGCTGTGTTTGTGCATGGTTTTGGTGTTGGATAAGCTGAATTAGTTTGTTTCAAGTAACTCCAACAGTATTCAGGTTAATACCCTAAATGACATGGGTTTTAGCTGTGCTCTTCAAATATTAGGTCATCTTGCATAATATAAGACTACGTTTCTCTTCCCATCAAGGTAATGGTGATGTTTTGGGATCTGGGAATTATTTTCTTTTCTTTTCTTGATAGTCACACAGGAACCGTCTGTGTACCTCAGAAATGAGCTACTTCTACTTGCTTTTGATTTTTTTTTTTTTAGCATTTTTTGGGGGTGGAGTAGCTGGTGTGAGTAGAGTTGCGCTGGACCTTGTATTCTAGCTAGCTGCCCTGAACTTGTAACTTGTTTCCAATAAATAAGAGATATCAAACTGGGTCATTGTATCTTTCATAGCTCCGAAAGAGCAGGTTCTCCTGCTCTGTTATATTCTTAGCAGTTTAGGTGTCCTTGATACCCTTGGGGGTTTTTTCCCTTCTTTTTTTTCATCTGTGAAATACTCACCATTGCTGGTATTTTTCTTCTCATTAAAAAGAACTTGTACAACCTGAGCACCCACGGGTGCACCTGCAGTGCATAGGGATGTAGGAGGCAAACTGCCCTAGAAAGCAGTTAAATGAGGATATTCTCTTCCAGCTCTCACATCTGCCAGACATTCGCCCCGCGCTGTGCGGCGGTGTCTAAACTTGACGTGTACTGGGCAAGGGGTATTCTGTGGCAGTGTGGAGGGTGCCAAGCCAGTACTCTGATCTGTTCTCCCATTAAAAAAAAAAAAAAAAAAAAAAATGGAGGGTGAGAGGAACAGGGACAGGACGCGGTTACAATCTATGTGTATGCCGCAGTCGTGTTCCTGTATGCAGCTATAATCACAAGCTAACGCCTTTTCTCTGAGATCTCTCATTACTCACGCCTTTCAGTGCTTTCACAGGAACTAAGATGCTGAGTCTATCCAAGTGGGTTGTTTTATCATTTTTCACGGCTGTGTTTTTCTTGTGTGCTGTGCACATCATCGAAGCTGTTAAAATGGAGCTGAGAAAAATACTACTTCTTGCAAGCTATTGAAATAAAGTTATAATAAGGAGGTGTTAGTTTTGAGCCTTACACTGAGCATTTCAGAATGTTAGAAATTTGAAAATTAGAAAAATGAAGATTGAATTGTCTGAATTGAATTGGTTGTTGCAACTGAGAAACCAATAGCTCTTTGAGAATTTCGTTTCATACCTGTTGCTCTATCTTGATCAAGGTCTTAAAGTTACTTAGCTATAAATAAATGATCATAAATTTTGATTTTTAGTCTGCTGTGAGGTTTCTAACTGTCCTTATGTATAAAGCATGTCTAAATGACTTGTAGATGTTCATAAAGTTAAAAGGA
Source organism: Platalea leucorodia (assembly GCF_965183815.1). Classification (NCBI taxonomy): domain Eukaryota; kingdom Metazoa; phylum Chordata; class Aves; order Pelecaniformes; family Threskiornithidae; genus Platalea; species Platalea leucorodia. The sequence continues at coordinate 57,191,109 of NC_138824.1, forward strand.
ATCTTTTGGAGGACTAGTAATTTAAAAAACACCCTCACCTGCATTGTAAAGGAATGAGTCTGTATGAGAAGATACTCCTTTCACCACCACATGCATGCTGTGGAGGCTTGCCATAGGAGCAAGGTGCTGTTTCAGGAAATAATTCTGATTATTTCTTTTTGATATTAGTTTAATTTGGTTTTCCTCCCTTGGGAGGGAAGACATCTGGTTTTTGAATTTTTTTTTTTTTTTTTATAGCACTGTTGGTAAGAGAGTGGGAGCAGCCTCTCTCCCGAGCAGTCGATCGATACAGCACTTGTTACTGAGCTAATGCCAGCACCCTTATTTGAGGAGGTGTGGCTTGGCTGTGCCAGTGTAGCAGTAAATAGACGATGAGGTTGTGTTACATGACAGCGCTGTTCATGGAATTGTGGTGGGACACACTTCTCCAGTGCAGTCAGGTGCAACCAGAGGTGATGCTGTGCTGAAGCAGTGGATGTTTTGAGGCTGTTGTTTCCCTTTGACTTTATATGTTTGTTTATACATGCACAAGTTGGGAGGAAGCAGCAGTGGGAATAGATATAAATTGCCTAATTTTCTACCAAGTGTCTTCACTTTCTGAGTTTGTTTTGGACAAGTACCTGTTAAGCATTAAATGGAAGGAATCTGAAATTAAATAGAGTAACTTGGTATTGAGATTAGGAAAAAACCAAAGAATTTGTGAAGCCCAAATAGATGGTCTTTCTAGTGACTGTTAACTGAGCTTTCTACTCCCTGAACTGAGCCTGCTGCTTTGGTCGTTGTGGGAAGTGGCCAGAGAGAGACAGTCATGTAGACCTGAGAGGTAGCAGGGACTAAGTGTTACAGAGTCACCTTCTATAAACCGTGGAGATGCTGGATGTGCGTAAAGGCCTCTGGATTTCATTACTGTTTAATTCTTGGGCTTGGGATGTGCTGTTTGCATTTGGTTCTGGAGCTCAGTCTTTGTGCAAGAGGTTGTGCTTCACTGGTGAGTTTATATGTTGTGGCTGAAAAAGGTTGAGAGAGATTGTAGTCCGAGGCTTTTGAGGCAGAGAACCAACTGTGAAGGCAAGTTTAATTAGATCACTCTTACTATGTTAACCTTGCACCATGGTTATGGCAGTGAAGGTTTGCCTTGTCTTAATTTGAGTGCTTAATACAAAAGCTGGTTTTGATAGCTATTTTTGACTTCACATAACAGATGGTGATGCTTCAGAATTGTTCTGTACTATTATTTTTGCAATAAATTGGGACTTGAGAGTACTTTTTTAATTAAAACACCCTTTTACGTTTGTGCCTATAATTGTGAGGACAAATGGTACCTCCTCTTGTTCAGGAGCTCTTCTCTGGGAAGTGTTGACGTGTGTTCAGCGTGTTTTCTTAGGAGTCTTGCTGATTGTGTGGCTTCTCCTTTCTGTCCCTGCAGCTACGCTTTTTAAGCAGCATGTGGCAGAGGAAGAAATCCTGGTTTCTGCTCTTACTAAAATCGTTTTAATAGTGAGAAGTAATTAGGTTTCTGGGTTTTACTCAGTGATTAGTTAGTTTGACGGTGAAATGGCAATAGATATCCTAGCCTATTGATTTTTTTTCTTTTCTTTTTTAAGACAATGACTTGAATTATAAGGTGTAATTTCACCCTAACTGAGTAATAGCAGCCAATGTCTGTATTTCCACGCCAGCTGTTCAGGAGTAGTAGGACTGAAATAGCAAGGCAGCTCCACCATCAGCTCTTCATTATCTGGGACAAAGTCTGGAACACAACAAGAGAGACTGGAAAAATCCAGATAATTTGCTTATATAAGATGCCATAGAAAAGCGGCAAAGACAAATCTCTGCTCTCAGCTTGTACTGTTATTGAGTTGTAGTTGAGTAACTCAAGGTTGTTTCTGCAGAACAAGAAAGCTGTCTCCCTTGTGCACTTTAATGTCCTGGATTGCTGAATATGCAGCTGCCTTTTTCTTGTCCCACAGCGGGACTAGTACATAGGTAAGAGATGGCTTGGTGCTAGAGACCAGTGGTCTCCAAAGTGGGGTGCATGCACAATCCATTGGGGTGCAGGAAAAAAAAATTTTTGTACTATTAATAAATAAAAGATAACAACCGTTAGTCTATTGACAGAGTCCTCCCACATGGACTCCTCCAGTCCTCTTGGGTGTTCCAGCTCCTGGTGAAACCTGAGGCCTGAATGTGAAGATAAATTGACTAGGGCAATGATAGTTACCTGTTCATTTTGTTTATTGACACATTAAATTTAACAGAAGTATTCCCTTCCATTCCCTTCCTATCATCCTTTTCTCTGAGATTTAACTAATTTGTGTGTTGACTGAAGTCAGGAGCAAAACGTCTTTTGACCTTGTGTGCCAAGATGGTATTGTCAAAATCTTTATTTAAAGGAATTTCATTAAACAAAAAAATATAGGTAAGGGATCACTCTGTAAGAGTTTTTAGATTATTTGATACAATTAATGATATATTTTAATGTATGTAAGGTTACCTGTGCTCGCCTTTTACATGTTTTTGAGTGGGAAGTTTTTTATCGTGTGTCAAGTATTAATGAAATTTGGTGGTAGATTACATATTACCTGCAACAGGCAAAAAAACCTCCCAGAATTTAGAATGCACTCAACTCTTTTAATGCTTGATTTGAACTGTTGTCAGGTATGCCTTGTATCCTTTTGTTGTTGGTAAGAGCTCTTTGCTTGCGACCATCCTTTTGTGTTACTTCTTCTTTACTGTGGCTATTTATTCCTGCCTTTTTGTTATCCCCCAAAGTTAAGACGTATATAACTTCTGTTATGCTGGTTTTCTTTTGTGTAGTTCAATACTTTGTCTTCAGCAGGAACTAAGTACCTGGCAGTGTTTCTGTAACAGTTTCAAAAGACTGTTGCTTGTGTGTATTATTAGATAAAAAGAGAGGAGAACTGAGCACATGATAAGTTACCTTTTAAGATAGTGTATTCCAAAGAGAATCAGGTCAGTAAAAACGGATGTCAGGCAAAACCGTTATTCCATTACTTATTTTTTTTTGTCTAAAAAGAGTTTCTGCGTGGATGTTCTTTGTAAAATGATACCTCTTTTCCTTTCACTCATCTTTTTTTGTTCCTGACTTCTCATGCAATTACTGTGCTGCCTTAGCTATTCTTAGGAACAAGTTAAAGCTGGTAGGTCTGTGGGTAGAATTAAACTTTTTTCTTTCTTTTTTTTTTTTTTTTTTTTTTTTTTTTTTTTTTTTTAAAAGGAGGTGGTAATGTAAGCTACAGGTTATCTCCAAGCACAAGTCAGAATTAAATTGGTTTTAGTACCTCAATAAAATCTTCACGTGCGAAAATGACTCCGAATTGAATATATTAATCAATGTTGCAAGAATACTGGAAGTCTTGCATGTTTTTTCAGATGGGTTAAGTTGATCTGGCTGGTGATGGAGATTACTTAGTCCAAAAGCTTATTGATTTGTTATCCATGATCCCGCTTTTTAGACTAAGTAAATTCCATGTATAGGTCTTTACCATGTTGTATATCATACACTCTTATTTAAAGCAGGTTATAACCAAATGGTTACAGAATACAAACAATGTATGTGTAGTGCACATGGACTGAAGCTACGTACAGAAATCCTTGTGAGAATTTGATTAAAATTAGTAACTGTTGTATCTGATTAATTTTGTGACAAATATCTGCATTAGTAGTATGGGCTCAGTTGAGTAGCTGCTGTCTATATGCGCAGGTTTTGTTGACAGGGATCCATATCGCCCCAAAGCATCTACTTGAGTATTCTTACCAGTTGAACATCATAACGATCTGGTCTGCTCTACACGATGAACAGTATGCCTTAAATCGTGGGGTGTAATGAGTTGAAGGAAGCAATATAGGAATTTCCTCAGACTAATTTTTGTATACTGAAAACTCATTTTTGAAGCTGAAGCTACAAAGATGAGAAGGACACAGCGAACTGCATCTGTCACTTGCTCTGTACTGCATGAAGCTCAGTTGTGTATTTTCACCAAGGATTCCTTATTCTGATAACATAAACAGACCATCTTTCCCTCAAAGTTGTTTGGATGTTATTTTGTGATTAACATGGAGTATGTGACTAACAAAGATTGTATTTAATACCAAGTGTATACTGACACAGTATAACACCAGGAAATGATGTGTGTCAACACAATTTTCAAACATTACATTAATGTAAACGTGAAGTACTTGGCATGACACTGATGTTGGAAGACAACATTTTCTAAAATGTTACCAAAATCACAATAACAGAATACGCTCATTACATTGGGCTATTTTTAAAGGGCTGTTAGAAAGTCCCGTGTTAGCTCTGGCTTGGTGTGTGCAGAGTTGTTCTTTTTTTGTGCTTGACCACTACCACTTGTATCGGCCTATACACATACATACTTACTCTGTGTGCACACCCATCAGTGTGCACCCACCCGCACACTTGCCTCTGCTTGAACGGAGATATCTCTTAGGCTGTGCTTGGAAATGAATAGCCAGTATGCCTGGCGTGTGCCAGCCGGCCAGCATCCTCGTGAGGCTCTCGTCCTGCTTGGTCTCTCAGAGACTCTGAACAGGCCTCAACCGCAGCAGATGTGCCCTTGTGTTATGCCCCGTTTGATGCTGTGCTGTGGCTTGTGGCCATCAGTGCTGCAAGTGTTACAGGTTCTCTGGCAATGGCTCTTGGGGGACCGGGGACTCTTCAAGGAGAGCTGAAACTGCTCCAACCAATTCTTACACCCCTTTTCATTGTACCAGCAGTGTGTTTTGCAGCTTAACATTAGTAGCAATGCTGGTCCCAGCCTTGCAGAAATAATGCATACCTTGCTGTGTGGATGCAAGTAGTAACTGTGAAGATGAAGGGGGTATCTTGACATCATAGGTGTCCTGTTAGAAAGTGCTGTGGCCTTATGGGCTGGTAGTGTAAGCTTCAACATTTTGGTAAGTTCCATCATTCCTGGGAGCTGTCATGGTTCTTGCTTAGAAATTAAGAGACAACTGCCATTGCAGAGGAGAGGGTAAGTTTCTTTTCTCCCAAGTCAAATCAAAGGGCAAGTTGATGCCTCTGCTGTTAGGGGAATGGTGATTGCAGCTGTATCTCTGTCCAATTCCTGCTGTATCACTGGCAGCAGCTGAAAGAGCGGTTGGGTGTGATGTACTTGGTGCCCTCTTGGGACTTCACTACTTCTCAGAGTTTCTTGTTTGTTAGCCTGCCTTCAGAATATGGGAAGGCTCTAAATCTATTCAAGCTGTGTTGTGACAGAGTTTTAGACTGATTTTTCTAAGCAGAAAAATATAGTCTCTAGGACTGGGTATATATCTTACTATCTAGCCAGAAATGATTATGGGCCATCAAAACCCATCCTAAGGTGTTATGAGAACTTGTCTGAGCAGTGGTCCGGAGGCAAAAGATCTAGCAGCTAAAAGTCAAGAAGTTTGCCTAACATGCTCTGTATGCAAGATAACATGCAAATCAATAACATGCTTGAAAGCTGTCTTTTGGTTAGTTGCATATATTTGTATGTCTGCATGTATAGTAAGTTGGGTACACAGCTTCTACCTGCTAATCAAATATTTGAGTGTGCACAGTCTGTGAACAGCTAAATGATTATGTAGATCTGCTTATACATGTCACTGACTTGAATATGTTAAGGATGCATATAGAAGACTATGTTGCATAACTGTGAGAATGGTTCTCCTACCTCTCTGTAAAACCAAATACTGCTTAAAGATAAAATACTCTTATCTGTCCTAGGAATTTGTTTAAATTCTAACCTCCCTAAACGTTAAAGGAAACACTGGGTGTTGGCATCATTGCGATATTAAAGGTAATTACTTTCTATATCTCTTTCTGGAGATTTATCTCTGAAGGTATCCTGTAAAAATAACTGGAGTTTCTCAACTATTACCACGGAACTCAACAGTTATCCTGCAGATCTTGGGATGGTGAACAGTCTATATTCTCCAGCTGCTTCACTGGATAGCTTAGTTTTTCAGCATATTTTCAATACATGTTTCTTCATAGGAATGAGAACTCTTCAAAGATTTCATTCCTTCTTCTACTCTTAAGTGCCACACAGAGAGTCCGAGTTACTCTTCGAATTCTATTCCTCTTGTTTTGTATTGGAGGGGAACTATTAACCTCTTTAAAAAATTGAAATAAGTGTGAATTCTGTTGCGGATATTGTTTAGCTCTGTAGGCAGATTTTGGATCATGTTCTTGAAAGAATTTTGATTCAGAACTGATTCCTGAAGAAAAGCTTTATTTAAAATAGCAGTATATGTATCTCCCCAAAAGATAATTCTGCACTCTTTCAAATTTTTCTCTCATCTTGTCAGATATGTATTATGTCAACTTTTCACAGCTCAAACTTTGGTTAACCTATTATGACAGGTTGCAAACCAACCACTTTGTCTCCATTTTAGTAACATTCCCCCTCCTGCCCCAAGGGAAACTTTGAATATTCTGTTTCTGTGGAAAAAATTCTCTATTTGATGGAATATAAAAATAATACAAATTACTGTTTGGTGGGGTTTTTTTTCCTTCAAGAAGCCTTAATAAGGATCAAGTTTTTATTGTTCTTGCACAAAAATATATGAAAGTGTTGACTGTGCATCAGACAGCAACAGTGATAAATGAAATTCGGATCTTGGGAAGGAGGATATAATGAGATTAAGTCCAAACAAAATAATTTGTTCACATCATTGAGATATATAATACTATCGTATCTTGCTTCTCCCTGCTCCCCTTTCCCCTTTGTGCCTCTAGCTACCTTTACTATATCGGACTTTCATTTAACTGCCTTACTTTGTTAATGTAGAATAAATGAAGATTTTAAAGTATTTCTTTCTGTGGTGCTAGGTCTATGGTGCATATGTTACAGGAAAAGGTGCAAACTTGGGACGCTTGCACATACATTACTACTTTGACTCTTCCCTACCTACCCTGGAAGTTAAGGCCAAGAAACATAATTAAAGCATTGCTTTGCATATAAAGAGCTGAGATTAGTTCTTTTGATGCCTTTTGAAGTTGATCACACAGCTCGGTTATGTAATACAAGCTTATTATAAAGACTTATGTGTAATGTACAGATTTTCATGGAAATCTGGGATGATATAAATAATCACCAGTAGGTCTGTCTTCTGAATTATTCATGTATGAAAGCCAAGTTTTCTTTGTCTTTGCTGGGCACAAATCTATTTTTATCTTACTGTCAATATGGTGAATATGGTCTTGAAGGTTAGAACAAAATTAGAGGATCTTGCATTGTCAAAGTGTCTGAAGATGGTCATTACCCCAATGCTTTTTACTTGAAATATACCAGTAAAATACACAAACGGGTGCACTGACTTAAACAAAAGTCTGCTGTTGTCAATAGGATAGTGACTTTCATTGTCGCTGGACAAAGTCCCCAGAATACTCTCCGAGCCTGTGGTGGTTTTTGTTTTCTATAGCTTGGAGGAGTTTTAGTCCAAAAAATATGTCCAGTTGCTTTTTAAACATATGAAACTTCTCAGGTCTGTTGCAGGTACTCGAGCAAGGAAATTCATAGGATAACAAATAGTGTGGAGTCCCGTCTGTGAACTTGCCACATATTAGCTTCATTTAATGTTCTTTGGTTCTTAAATTGGAAGATGCACTGGAAAGTTTTTATGTCTCCATTTTCATGCTATTCATTATCTTATAAATTACTGTCATATCTCAGTTATCTTCTGGACTGTGGAATCCAAGTGTCTTAATGGTTCCCCAGATTAACCTCTTACATGTGTTTGAAGGTGCTTGCTGTCCTTCTCAGTAACTTTCCCATTTACATCCTTTTTGTGATAAGAGGAATCAGAAGGGCACAGAGTATTGCAGATGTGGTTGCTCTGTTATTTTATACCAGGGCATGATGTTCTCTGCTTCTGCATAGTTAGATTGGCTATAGATAGCAGAGTACAGTGGATCTGAGCAGATTCCCATGAAATACTGCTGGGCAATGCCTTTCCAGGGTGCATACTGCCCATTGCTTTTTCCTTGGTTTTCTGTCTTTCATAAAGTTACCTATCCAAGCAAGGACATTCCTCTTATGCTGTGGCAGCTTTGTGTCTTCAAGAGCTTTTTTGAAGGATACTGACAGATTTATTTTTTTGTTGTTGTTAATAGTGCTTGATGGGATTTCTAATTTGCTTTTCTTGCATGCGGAACCTTCTTTTAAGGTTTGTCAATCATGATACCACTTCACAAAAGCTTTTTTTATGTCTTTTGCAGTATGTCCTGTTTGTCTGTGTAGTCATTAATACTGTTTTTCAGAATAGTTTCTCCCACTTGTCTGGTGTAGTTTACAAGGCTTACTGCTTTGTACTTACCCAGATCTCAAAGGTTAGTGTCCCATGAGGAATGTTGGTCTTTTGGTATGACAGAAGTTTTAGTTGAGAAGTGGCATTATTTGTTTTTGTGTCTTTTCCGGATTGTTCCTTAAATCTTTTCGGGCATGATTTAGAGTTTTTTATTTTTTGGCCTATCAGAATTATAATTTTATAATTTCAATAGGCCCATTTAAAAAAATATTCTTTGCTTCTAATAGCCTACCTTATTCTTTTGCTCAGCCATACAGTTTTCACTTGTATTTTCTCAAATACTTTGACAGATGGTGTGCATCAGTTTACCCTTTAGTAGTACAGTGCTGTTATATAGTGTTGAGATTACCCACAAAGCTTTTCCTTTTTATAGTATTTTGTAAAAGTTTCATGATTTTTCATGCTGGTTCCATTTTTAAAATTAAGCATAATGCTAGTGAACCCTTCAACTTCTGTTGCTCTTGCAGGAGTGCTGCATCTAAGTACATTGTGCCAGAGTAGCCGTTCAACAGTTTTATGAACTTTGCTGGTGTGCTGATCCAAGCCATGCCAAGATTTGCTTCTCCTTATGCTTCTTCAAATTTGAACTCTATCATAATTCTTTGTTCGGGCACTGTGCCCCAGCCAAGTGCTCATCTACGGTCTGTGGTGTTGACATTTGCCATTGATGTTGTTTCTTGGCCTTGCAGCTTCTGATTCCTTTAGCCTATTACTGCTGTTGTCAGCACCCAGACCATGTTGTGAGCTGTAGCCTAGTTCTTGTCTAGGCCTAGAATTTCAACCTAGAATTTCTTAGGCTTCTGAAGCCCTCTTCTGTCCTATTTGTTGGTGTGGTTAAGTTCCTCATGTGACTTGACTCTAAGGTGGGGTTGTTCCAGTCTTCATGAATGAATGGATTTGATAGCCCGTTGTTTGTAACAGCAGTTCAGGTGACAAGCTCACTTGCAGGGACCTACTTTTGTATGTCCGCCGTCGGGATTAATTCTGTTCTTGTGATCTGTCACCTTTCTGCTTACCAGGCTTCCACCCTGCATCTGCTGTGGTATTGCTCTGCAGTTGTCTACACAATGCCTTTGTCTTCCTCTCAGCTTCCTTCTGTACCTGTCCATAAAGGACTGTACACTTTGTCCAGGAGGTGTCCATGTGGTGGTCTGCTGGTGGGGAGGACCCAGCCATGGGTCCCTCAGACCCAATTCCTGCTTTTGTGCTTGTACAGGACTCTCCTGTAGCGTTCAGTTAGGCTGGAAGTGTTTGGTCATCTGCCTAAATGCCCCATTTGCTGTAGTTTGCTGGTTCTCATTTTTTTTTCCCCTAGCAATTGTTTCCGAATTTGTGATCCAATACTCTCCTCCATCAAAATGGCAGGTCAAAATAAATTTTGCTTTTAAGCCTAATCTCTACAGTTTTGTATTCATTTAATAAGGAGTATATGTTTTAGAAAGCTATGCAACTCCTAATGTGAATACATTGACATCAGTGTAAAAGGTTAGAGGAATGATCTTTGCTACCAAAAGTATGTTTTACACTAGTGTAATTACAGTTGTGTAGCTTGTGGCCCTAGAGATGATTTCTAAAATTATTCTGCTACTGGCACATAAGCAGTGGAATGACAAGTCTTCAGTGAAATTCTGAAGGTCACTGAAGAAAAAGGATCATTAATAGCGTAACTGCTAGGGCTCGGTTGCCTTTGAATTTGTCTTTTACCTTCCAAAGAATCCTTCTTCTTTTTCCCCCTGAGTTTCTCTTCTAGCATCCTTGTTTGATATCATTTGGTGTGGCTTCTCTAAAGCCACACACACCACCCCTCTACCCCCCCCACCCCACCCCCCACCCCTAAATTGTTTAGGTTGGATGGGACCTTTTGAGATCATAGAATCATAGGATGGTTTGGGTTGGAAGAGACCTCTTTAAAGATAATTTAGTCCAACCCCTTTCCTTGAGCAGGGTTGTCTAGAGCAGGTTGTCCAGGACCATGTCCAGTTAGGGTTTGTATATATATCGAGAAGTGGGCCCATGTGAACCTCATGAGGTCCTGCACCTGGGTCGGGGCAACCCCCAGCATCAATACAGGCTGGGGGATGAAGGGATTGAGAGCAGCCCTGAGGAGAAGGACTTGGCGGTACTGGTGGATGAAAAACTGGACATGAGCCGACAACATGTGCTCACAGCCCAGAAGGCAAACCATATCCTGGGCTGCATCAAAAGCAGCGTGGCCAGCAGGTCGAGGGAGGTGATTCTGCCCCTCTGTTCCGCTCTGGTGAGACCCCACCTGGAGTCCTGCATCCAGCTCTGGGGTCCTCAGCACAGGGAAAGACATGGACCTGTTGGAGTGGGTCCAGAGGAGGGCCACAAAAATGACCAGAGGGCTGGAGCACCTCTCCTATGAGGACAGGCTGAGAGAGTTGGGGTTCAGCCTGGAGAAGAGAAGGCTCTGGGGAGACCTCATTGCGGCCTTTCAATACTTAAAGAGGGCTTGTAAGAAAGATGGGGACAGACTTTTTATCAGGGCCTGTTGCGATAGGACAAGGGGTAATGGTTTTCAACTAAAAGAGAGTAGATTTAGACTAGCTATAAGGAAGAAAGACGTTTTTTACAATGAGGGTGGTAAAACACTGGAAGAGGTTGCCCAGGGAGGTTGTAGGTGTCCCACCATTGGAAACGTTGAAGATCAGGTTGGTCGGGGCTCTCAGCAACCTGATCTAGTTGAAGATGTCCCTGCTCATTGAAGGGGGGTTGGACTAGCTGACCTTTAAAGGTCCCTTCCAGCCCAAACCAATCTATGATTCTATGATATAAAACATATATAAACACAATATACTCAAATATGTGTGTATATATATACACACACACAGCCCCCAAGTGTGTTTATTTCATTAGTTAGGTGATGGATAATCATAGAATCATATAATTGTTAAGGTTGGAAAAGACCCTTAAGATCATCGAGTCCAACCGTTAACCTAGCACTGCCAAGTCCACCACTAAACCATGTTCTCAAGCACCACGACTACCCGTCTTTTAAATACCTCCAGGGATGGGGATGCAATCACTTCCCTGGGCAGCCTGTTCCAGTGCCTGACTACCCTTTTGGTGAAGAAGTTTTTCCTAATATCCAGCCTAAACCTCCCCTGGCGCAGCTTGAGGCCGTTTCCTCTCGTCCTATCACTTGTTACTAGGGAGAAGAGACTGACCCCCACCTGGCTACAACCTTCTTTCAGGTAGTTGTAGAGAGCAATAAGGTCTCCCCTCAGCCTCCTCTTCTCCAAGCTAAACAACCCCAGCTCCCCCAGCCGCTCCTCATAAGACTTGTGCTCCAGACCCTTCACCAGCTTCGTTGCCCTTCTCTGGACACGTTCCAGCACCTCGGTGTCCTTCTTGTAGTGAGGGGCCCAAAACTGAACACAGGACTCGAGGTGCGGCCTCACCAGTGCTGAGTACAGGGGCACTGTCACCTCCCTGGTCCTGCTGGCCACACTATTCCTGATACAAGCCAGGATGCCATTGGCCCTCTTGGCCACCTGGGCACACTGCTGGCTCGTGTTCAGGCAGCTGTTGACCAACACCACCCCCAGGTCCTTTTCTGCCAGGCAGCTCTCCAGCCACTCCTCCCCCAGCCTGTAGCGTTGCATGGGGTTGTTGTGAGCCAAGTGCAGGACCCGGCACTTGGCCTTGTTGAACCTCATACAGTTGGCCTCGGCCCAATGATCCAGCCTGTCCAGGTCCCTCTGCAGGGCCTTCCTACCCTCCAGCAGATCAACACTCCCACCCAGCTTGGTGTCATCTGCAAACTTACTGAGGGTGCACTCAATCCCCTCCTCCAGATCATCAATGAAGATATTGAACAGGACCGGCCCCAACACTGAGCCCTGGGGAACACCACTCATGACCGGCCGCCAACTGGATGTGACTCCGTTCACCACCACTCTCTGGGCTCGGCCGTCCAGCCAATTTTTAACCCAGCGCAGAGTGCACTTATCCAAGCCGTGCGCAGCCAGCTTCTCCAGGAGAATGCTGTGGGAGACAGTGTCAAAGGCCTTACTAAAGTCCAGGTAGACAACATCCACAACCTTCCCCTCCCCACATCCATAATAGATTGGTCAAAACTCTTTGGCCTGCAGTAAGAGCATTATGTATATGTCTCTTTTCTACTCAGCTTCTAATTCTTGTAGAATTTGCAGGAACTTAATTATTTTTGAGTCTCCAAACCCTTTATCAAATTTAGTTGAAATTGGCCAGCAAGTTTAGAAGTTAAATGTGACAAGTGAACAGATGTGGGACTGCCTAAGCCTCATTTCCATGCAGGCTTAAACAGTCCAGGTTAAAAATGTCTCTATTTTTGGATTCTCTTTACATTACCAGACTAATGTAGCATGAAGCTGCTCAAGTATGCTGGGAAGTTAAGGGCCGGAGTCTGCTGTTTAATGTGTATTGTATGAGTGGGGTTACTCCTTTCCAGTGATGAAAGCAGTGTATGTAAAGTCTGTCCTGGAAATTGTTAAAATACACCTTTCTTGAGTGTTAATGATAATCTTAACAGACAATATATTTTCTGAATCTTATTGCTGATGTGGGAATTCTTTCCCACTGTCAGAGAAGTCTTCATATTGAAATGAAAATGTGTTGTGTTCCTTTGTCACTTGTGAACCTTATTTTTCTGTTTTAGCCTTGTAAGAGTTCACTGAAGTCAGTGAGTGTTTCCTATCAGATTCAATTTCCTGAGAGCACATCTGCTACATCTCAGAGGAGGACAGAAGAGGTAGAAGTAACTTCCTAGCAAGTACATCAACTTCAGCTCAACAGAACAGCAACTCCACAAGGGCTTGTGTCTTAAATGCTAAATGAAGTTGTTAGGTACAGCAAAAAGATTAATGTTGTGACTGCTAATCATCTTGTCCTTGGCTTCTCTTAACTCTTAATTAAAAAAAGCCCAAAACCTTCCTGTAATTAAGGCAGCTTCAAAGAAAACTTTGTAAATCCAGAAACTTCATGAAGCATCTGAGTATGTTTAGGCAAAAAATGACACTCAATGTAGAATTTTACAACAAATAGGAGTTGTGGTAGACGGCGTCATGAAGGGAAAACTTTTCCAGAGAATGAAAAATACTTTCATAGGTACAGCAAATAATAGCCTAGTATGCATGCAAGGTGTCTTTCTGATGACTGACAGCTTAGAATCTGATACTTCTTTCTTCAGGCATGGAAGGTGTGGTTTAAGCTTTGGATCCTGAGCACTGCTTGGGTGGGGGAGGAATATTCTGTTTTCCTCACCTACGCAGTGGAACAGGAGGGGCAGTTCTGCAGCAGGTAATCACTGGGCATGTGTTAAGGCTAAAACTTCTGGTTAGAAAACCCTGCATTGCCTGCTGCGGTGAGCTATTAGATTGCTTTCTGAAAGTGAACATCACATGACTTTCATAGCATTTATTAATTTAGAAATTTTTCTCAAATAACATGGTTAGCTTTGAGAGATGACTGTTTATGGGGGAAAAAAAATAACAGGTAGTAAAGGCAATTAGATATGCATCTGCCAGAGGTGTACAGTACACGGAAAACTGCATTTGAAAATGCCTAATTTCAGAAGTAAAAGTGTATTTACTATTGGACTCAAAGCCAGACTGTCTTGATGTGGTATGGAGAGCTAGATGGCTCTTACACTACTGGGTCAACTGCACCTTTTTATTTCTTCTCTCTCCCTTTTTTTGTCTTTCTCTTCTCCTTCCCCATAGCCTGCTGCCCATGCCAGGTGAGTACAAGTGAGATGAGGTATTAAATTGGTAATTTGAAATGTATGTGATGATGGAGCAGCATGGATGGAATTAGGTGATAAACTTGTTTCTGCTTTGTTACAATATTTTAAACTAGTGATAGCCAATTAGAAACACTATTCAACAATTAATGGGAAAAACAAAAGAGAAGTATGGTAATTGCATTATGGTTTAGGTGTGCCTTGAGTTAAGTTTAAAAAGGTATTTCAGGTACCAGACAGAGTCTAGGTATTGCTCAGCAGAATAGGTAAGTCTGCGTTAAGCTTTCACACCCAGAAGGCTCCTAGGAGCAATGGCTTCTTGAAATCTACCTTTAGCGTCTCTGCTTTACTCTTCATTGTGTGTAGGATATATCCGTCCTACAGGAAACACTGCTCTTACTGATTGAAAAATGAGAATTGAATAGAACAAATTTACACGTGGATTATGTGAAATTTACCCACAAGGACGTTTCATCCTGGATTTCTGACGCAATGAGGTGGAGGTCAAGGGCTCGCTCTCTGTCTGTCAGCTGACTTGTCAAATGCATCTTCCTTTCCCTAAAATAACTTCTGAACCTATTGGCCAATTGTCAGATTGGAAAGAAAACAGGGTTCCCAAAGGCGCTAGACTTCCTGTTCTGTCACTGCTGAAAGCAGGAAATAAAACAGCACCTTTTCCCTCCTGAGGGGGGAACTGAGCCTGTGGTCTGTTCCACGCAGGGGCAGCCAGCGGGCCGGTCGTCGCCCACCTGCCGGATCCCTTATCGGCTGTGTGTGTCAGAGGATGCTGGCCAGTGGGGATGTCATAGGCTGCGTGAGAGGAAAGCTGACCTGAGGGGCTGGGCTGCGGGCATTCGTGGGGTAAAGAAGACACGTGTGCTGGAGACCAAGTTCTCGTTTCACTGCTTGTGCTATGGCATAGTTGCACGATTTGTACTTAAACTAAAGAGTCTTTCCAGAATTGATCTTGGACATTGACAACCCTTTCCATTCTGCCTTAATTCACATTAAACTGAGAGGATTTACAGCCTTGAAATCATCTTGGTGTATGACAATCTCACACCTAATTAAAATTATTTTACTTTTGTGCTTACAAAAAAATTCTAAATGGATGGTTTATAATGTGAATTGGGTAGAAAACATTGTATTTTCTGATACAACACACTTTTTCCTATGATACGCAAGAGTAGTTATTTCAGGTAAGATTTTTTTAAGAGGACTGATGGTGTACTTTAAAAAAAAAAAAAGGCACAGGATACTGAATAGGTGTCTTTTAATTATTTTTATATATAAATATATTACAAAGTTTCATTATTAACACAGATGCTATTAGGTTTTCCATGACCTAAACAGTAAAGTCTACTGGGGGTGAGGCAAACCCTTTCTGTGGATGATTATTCATAGGACAAAACACTGTCCTAAAAGTAATTGATTAACTCTTCATAACCGTACATCCTTTAAGATGTTGGATTTTGACTGTTCAGCACCAAAGATGGATTCTCTTATTAACGCTATGTCCTGAAACGCCTTTTTTTTTCTTTTTTTTTTTATTTTTGACCTAAAGCGATATCGCACATCATGTTTTTGTAGGTAACAAAACCTACAAAAGCAATATCCCATGCCATGTTTTGTAGGTTTGTTTTTGGATTTTTTTTTTTCCTGTTAGTTTGTGAAGGTTTTTCAGAGGTTCTGCAGGCCGCTTCTTCCTGTTTGCATTTCTGAGACAATTGTTCTGTTCC
The DNA here is from genome assembly GCF_965183815.1 of Platalea leucorodia. Lineage (NCBI taxonomy): Eukaryota > Metazoa > Chordata > Aves > Pelecaniformes > Threskiornithidae > Platalea > Platalea leucorodia. The sequence continues at coordinate 57,206,928 of NC_138824.1, forward strand.
AGCTTTTGTTAATAAAATTTGTTTATAGTTACTTACACACTTTGTAGGACAAAGAATTGTATTGAATTGCATCAGAAGATATTGATATGGTTATCAATAGATGCAAAACTAAGAAGGTAAAATTAAGAAGGTAAAATGAACCTTGGGGTATTGAATAAGAATATCAACTCTCATCCTTTGAATTCCCCCTTACTGGGGTAAGGAATTGCCCCGTTTGCTTAGGGGACAGTGATAGCCATGGATTTCATAACAGTTGTCAACCATTATTATTGTATCAGCTTACTCCAGTAGTGAATGTAGTTCTGCTTTATCTTTGTGAAGGATTGTTGTCCATTATGCTGAAAAAGAATTAGGTTTGAGATCCTAGGTTTGGGATGGTTTTGTTTGGTTTTGGTTTTTTTTATAATAACGTAGAATTATCTGCTACCCCATTTTAAACTGCATGATAGGATCTGTGAAGACATTCTATTTATTCGTAGAAACATGCTATTACTGTTACTCTTTGGTTTTTTTGTGAAGCAATTGGATTATTTATGGGGTTTGAAGTATTTTTGTAATTTTTTTTTTCTTTTCTCATAGGGAATGTACGTAATGTTAAGATACATTCAGTGGGTATCTTTAACTCACTTAACAAAGTTTGACTTAAACCTTAATAAAAAATTGTCTTCAGATTAAGTATCGTATGTCATATATAATATGCTTTAATTTGCACTTAGCAATTACAGCTCTGCCTGGAAAGGGAAGGTTGATTTGATTAATCACACTTAAAGACTGTTATAGTGAATAAAAAGGAAAATGGTTTGACTTGATTTCCGACATAATTGCTTCATTTGGATTGGCATCACCTTCCACCAGTTGTTGAGAAAAGGGGGACTGATTTCATGTAAAAGAATTGTGAAAATGATTAACCGATGCTGAAGTTGATAACATTTAAATACAGCTTTATATGAAGATCAGTGAAAAGAGGAGAAAAAACTCACTTTACAATACCACCATTGTAACACGTACTTTTTTTAATCTTGACCCCTCAATTACTACTGTAATCTTGCAATAAGCTTATTGCTGCTATTGTCCCTGGACATAATATAAATAAAAGAAATGGTACTGGGAGAAAGGGGGAAGGGGAAAGTAATTTTTTGCTTTTTAACATTTTAGAACAGCTGTTTTTTGTTGGTCTGTAACAATTTCTTTCTTTGTAATGGTTTCTAAATAAAATTAGATTTGTCCAACTGGCACTTGTGGGGCAGAGTCCCGGATTGAAGTCTCTCTTCCATTTAGCGCCATCTTGCAAAATCTGTCTCCTCAACTGCTGTCTTTCTTTTCTTCCCTTGGTGCTTGACTAAGTTCCTTGGTGCTCACAGTTGTATACTTAACCTCTTGCTCAGAAGGTGAGAGTGCCCTTTTCTGGTACTACCCAAGTAATGGTGCTAGTTGTTTTGTAATATTGTCTTTAATTTCATTTTGGCTTTAAAAGAAAGTAGCATTGCATTTCAGGATTAATAAAATAATTGCAATCTGAATGTCTGTAAGCTTCTTAGATGTTTTAATTTTGGAGGCTTTTCTGGATCCTTGCTTACAAAAAAGAAGGAGCCTTCTTATGCTGACATGTCAGCTTGTTTTGCTGTTTAAACCCAAATTCTTCTTCGCTGTTGTATGTATTTCCATGACTGAGGAGCACAGGTCTTGCAGGTGTGCACTGCAGGCAGGCTGCTTCGGAACGAACCCTTTGGTCATGACCTACCAGTAAAAACCAATTTGGCAGAGTTCTGGCTTCCTCAGCACACAAAGTCCACTCTGCAAGTTCTTTTGAGTAGATCTGTCTCACTGCTTAGGCTTTCTTCTTAGTAATAAAAACCTCAACTGTGTTAATTCTGTTCTGATGTGCTTCTGGTCCCTTATAGTGTTCTCTACATCTAACAACTGCCATCACTTTTTAAAGTGAGAGGTGGTAACTTTTTAGTTTGAGCCTTAATATGTATTTTCTCAACTATATTGTATTTTTGTGGGTCTGCTGTATGTTGTGAACATCTGTGATCTTTTCTCTGTTTTCCAACTCTTCTTATTCCAACAATAATTTTCATGTGTAGGCAACATCAGTGCCAGAGTCATTCTCTTGTAATAACTTTCTGAGCAGCTGCACAGTGAGCTGGTAGTTGCTGAGCGGGATATGAAAATGGCCCAGGAGCTGCTTTCAAGGCCAGTGTCTCTGTGGCCTGATGGTCTGGGTCTTCAGCTGAATTTCTGTTGCTTTGCAGGAGAAATTCCTGTTCTACTTCAGACTGCTACTTTGTAGGGAAGGGATTGAAATCTGGGTGGGTGTTTTTTCTTTCTTGTTCCTCTCCTCAGGTCACGGTTTGTTTCCAAATCTTCAAATTCTGCTGCCCAGCACAGGAAACTTCACAGCCTCGCTCACACTGTGTGGCCCCTGCTCTACCACCCATGGCCTCTGTTCGGCTGAGAGCTGCCACCTTTGGCTGACAAATGAGAAAGTACATGAGCACGTTAAGCATGCTGTTTTTTGGCTTGGGCGTGGGTGCTGTCATGCCTGCCTACATGTGCCGTGTGCTGGCCTCTGTGGGATAATGGTAGCAGGTGTTCACGAAAAACTGGAGCAGATCTAACGATGGTGGTCTCCCTTGTCTCTGTGTGCATTCACAAAGTGGGTGTTCGTGTCAGCTGTACCAAAGCAAGACAGGTTTTGCCGTAAGCAGTACCTATGCGGCTTATTCGCATCTAGTATATTCTTGTACGGCTGCAAAGCATGGGTTGGACAGTAACTGCAGTGCAGTACATATTGTGAATACTCTAAGCACTTTGTTGGTTTGTACTCTACCCTTCAGTGTCTTTAAGATGCAGACTAATTAATTATAATGCTAATAAGTGTTTCAATATGGCTACCTTGAAACCCTAAGCTAGAAGTCAAGACACTGCTCCTAATTTTAAACGCCTGCTCCAGCATTTATAGCCTTGACAAAGATGTAGTGAACTTGAGAGTGGGGACAAGATTAAAAAAGAAACTCTGGCAATAGAAACTCTTTCTCACGAAGGGAGAAAGAGAAATAGGCCACAGGACGCTTGTTTCAATTTACCAATTTGACATCATAAGTACCTGTAGTCCAGTAGATCTTTCTCAATGTGCTTGACCTTGCAGAGGCATGAGGAAGTCTAATTGCTTCTGAGGAGGAAGTTTTGCCATCCAGTGGATGTATTGTCAACTGCTTCAATGAAAAAATGACTGATTTGTGTCCTGTCTGTGCAAAAGATTTAAATTATTCATGACTGGGTAGTTTAGGCATGCTGTATGTCTTTCAAGTCTTGTCAACCAGTATTTTTGGCTGTGACCTGAAGTGGTGGAGTGTAACAGTATTTTGGTTTCTGGTAAAAACTAAGAGCTTCATAATGCATGATAGCTGTCAGCAAAGACAGTGATATATGGTGTACGTTGTTAATGAATGCGATTTCTGAATATCTGTAATGGTTTACCTTACCTTCCCAACAAATCTGTGCATGAGCATCTCTTAGGATGGTGGGAGGAGACATGTCTCCTGAGTGTTGGGAGAAAGCCCTTGAGGTCCAGTTTGATGAAGTAGTTGGTAATAATGGGTTGTTTGTTTAAAAAACAAAACCAGACACAAACTAAAAAACACACTCCCCCTCCCCCCCAACCACAAACAGGAATTACAAAGGTGATTAGCTTAATTCTGCTCCCAGTGAAACTGGTCCTAAAATGGTCATGACCTATGGCATGCTACCATTATTTACAGAAAAAAATACCAGTAGTTGGAAAAACTTCTAGAAACAAAATATCTGAAAAAGATGTGTGGGAGCAGAACATAGGTAGAGCTTAGAGTGGGCCAGGCAAAGAAGAAAAGGAATCTTAATGAGCTGAATTTGGCTTCCAACTACACAAGGTCACACTTGATCCCACTCCTGTGATTGTGCAATTGATTGTGAAGGGATATGAAACATGAACAACAATAAACAAGCGAGCAAAGAATCCTGCACAGTTTTTTAGCCTTTGTGACCACTTCTTGTGGGTCATCTGAAGAGTGCGTAGAGTGTTGTCACAACTGTTGCGTGGAGTCTACTGCTGGTGGCAGACTAGAGATGAGATGTTGATTAGGAGATTCTAATTCGTTGGTGTTGAGTTTAGACATCGTATGAGCCAGTGCGAATAGGTGTTATGCTTGCTTCTGGCCTTTCAGTGTCTTCATAAAAAAACACCACTATAAAGAAGAGCTGTTAATTGTGAATTTGCAACAGCAGGTAGCACAGAGAAAAATGTTTTATCAAACAACGAAGAATTACAACTTTTAGATTCATGTCTGAGGAGTTTGTGGCTATGATGGAGCAATCACAAGAAAGTGGAACCACCCCCAGCAGAATCTTCAGGTATTTTTAAAGAGCTTGTTAATTTTCTTTCATAAAAATTGTCATCTATTTATTTGCATTATTCTCTCAACTGCTTAGGAAATACTGAAGAATTAAGTAGAAACTTTGAAAGATGCTTGCAATATCCTTTTTTCTACTGATATGCTTCTTTATTTTCCAGATGCATTCTAAAGCAATGTATAATATAATTATGGCTTAATCACTGAATTGAAAATGAGGTGAAGTTTTGATATACCAGTGGAATCCAATTTTAGGTAGCTTTCAGACTTGCTTAGAATGACTGGGTTGGATAATTAGGTTTCCAAGTAGCATAAATAGAACTGTAAGTAATGTTAAATGTGAAGGCTGTGTCAGTCGGCAATAAAGACCATGTCCAGCTTCCTTGAAAAGATTATCTTGCAGTGCCTTTGAAATTTAAATGTTATTTGCAATGTCATGTTAGTCAGTTTGTGCTGGGAGGTTTGCAGCGTCGGGAACAATTACACTCTTCTCTCTTCTTCACATTATAACTGCGTGGACAAGGCACATCAGTAGTCACTCTTAGACATCATCAATAGCATAAACTGCTGTTCAGACTCAGTACTAAAGCCTTAAGCCTTTGTATTTTGCCTGGCTTTTTAGTTCCTATTTGGTTAGTTTACACTGAAATTGTGCATGAAAAGAATATGAAGATTTTGGGCGGCAATTGTAAATGCAAGAGCCCATAGTTGGTTATTGAATGAGATAAATAGTAGTTGCACTGAAAACTGGTCTGTTGTCAAGCATTTTTTAAATTTAAAAACTTTGCAACCTTACTATATTCCTGAATAATCATCTCATGGGAACCTGGTTTATTAGAAATTTCATATAAAATACTTCAGTTTTACATTTTGGTGAAATGAAGAAGAAACCCAAATGTTTCAAAACATTTGGACCATGGGAAAAGCTGGGATTTTTTTCCTAACATTGGTGTCCTTTTTATAATTTTGAACTTATCTCTAAACTATTTAAAGGGAAATGCATCATCTTTATTGACACTTACTGTTATATAAAAATGTGAACTAATTAGTTCCTAACTAGTTGCTAGGTGACTATTTAAAAGGATGGCTCTGTTTAGCTTGCTATTGGAATTATGTGCTTGCTTGCATAGTAAAAATGGAAAAAAAAAAAAAATGTTAGGAGTAAAAAGTGTTGAACCTGTAAATATTCTTGCAAGCAAACACTACCCGTTTATCATTGCCATGATTGCTGATGGGGTAAGAGATGTTGATTCTCCAAGAAAAGAGTTTCCTCCTCTACTTAATTAAAACCTTAAATTATCTTCACTTGTAAACTGTAGAACATGCAAGTCTGAAAGACACGTAGAACGTGTGTCTGAAAATGTTTGGATTTTTTTTTTCCACTTAAAATTATTGAAATTTGGATTATTTCTGTGAATAACTCAAATATCTAAATTTAATATAGAGCCCTGTATAATGACCCCATGTTTGGTAGTTCCTGGTTTGAAAAATACAGAGAAGGTAACCTACTGTACTAAAGTCTTCCAGCTACCTAGATCCTCCTGTCCTCATTGACAACAAGGCCGCAGGTACGTCACAAATTACAACACATACGTGAACAAAATAGTTTTCAGTAAAATGGACTTTCTAGATATTTAAGGAATTATGTGGAAATTCCCTCCTTATTCACTTCTCCCCCTCAAGAAGAAGCAGGTAAAATACAGGTGCTAACCACAAGGGACACAGCTTTGTAAATTGGGTTAATAGAGTATGTTAGAACGTGAAAACTGTTAATTTTTATCAGCAGAAACCTGGACACTGAGCATCTTAACTACTGTAGGGGGAAAAAATAAAGAGGTAGTTCACCCTTATAATTTGAATATAAGTCACCTGGTTATCTCATTTACTTACTTGCATTTATTTGTTGGCCTGTCTTTATGGTCAGATGTTTTCAGAAATAGTTTGCACGTAGCTAAACAGGAGCTATGTGAAATAATCTGCTTTTGGGTTGAGCAAACTTAATATGTTATTCTTGGCTTAATTTAATTTGTTCTAATGGTAGCGGTGAATTTTTAAATGGTTCATTTGGTGCCTAATGATTGTTTAAGGGATTTAGTATACTTTGAGAATGCTCACGTTGGTGTCAAGTGCAAAACCCATTCATCTGGGTACATTTCTTGTCTTTCCACTATAGGATATGAGCAACAGTAGGAGGGAAAACCTGGTGATTTGATAGCTTAGAGACAGTAAAGGTTTCTTCTAAAAAGGCTTTTGATGTCATGATACATTTTATTTCCTGTGATGTAGTGCGAGAGGCATAGTCACTGTTAGTGAATGCCTCAAGCGGGTGCTCTTTTATTGACCTCTTAGGAGGCTGTAGGAGATGCTGAACCAACCTGAGAGAAGGGGCTCAGAGGAGGTCATGTGTTCACATGAAACTCACAGGGTTTTTTGAGAATTTGCATTTATCCTATTTAGTATGGGGAATATTTGCATTTTTTCTTTATGAAAAAGATTTCCAGTTCTAAATGAGTTCAGTGGTTTTCAGGCAGCCTTGTTGATGGAGTGGTTATCTGTTTATAGAGCAGATACAGCTCAGAACCCGGTACGTTGCCCATGTTGCGATGTTAAAAGTATACGTAAATTAACAGGTTAATATGGTAAAGTACTGTGGAGAGTGATGCACATGTAGAATTACACAGTTGCTCTGAAATCACCTTTGCCATGCTTTTTGAGAGCCTCGCCTTCGGTGTTCCCATTAATCCATTTTCCCAGGGATGACTTCTGAACTCAGACTGCTCAGGGGGTTCAAATAGTTGTGGGGGAGACGGGGAGCGAATGGCTCATCCTTAGGTAAATGCCTTCTGGCCTACATGGAAACAATACATACAAATATTAAACTTTCGCAATTTTATTTACTTTTAAAACATCTAGTGTGTACGAGCACAAGATAGAGTAAGTTGTTACGAGTTGTATTAAGACTTACAGAGGTGGGGAACATAATTAATTGGTTTAAACATTTGTACAGCTGCACCTCCTCCTCTCTCTTCCCTCATCTTCTGTCCTTACTCAGGGTCATCTAGTGTATGGGAGTCATGCACGTGGTACAACTGAAATACCATCTTCCCAGTGAACCTCAGAATAATTTAGACTTGTTTCTATCTAGGAAAACTATCAGTTCATTTGGTGGCTCTCAGTTGGAAATGCTGCGCCTCCAGGTGTAAATAGTAAGGTCACGGCAGGGAGTTGCTTCTTGTTGAGTGAAGATGAGATTTGAATGGAAGCAGTAGGAGATAGGTTCGTATTTTCTACTGAAATTACCTTCAGGTTTACACTGTGACAGGACTATAAATTGAAAAGCGACAGACCTGTCCAGCAACGCAGTCCTGCAACGTGAGGGTAGCGTACCTCATTAGTGAGACTTGTTCCTGAGCGGCAGTGGAATGAATTCAGCGCTCATTTGCTTTCATGGTGTGGTTTAAGTAGTATCTCAATAATGTGCTTCAGTCTTGTGGTCTGACTGAGAGCATCAGCAGTCACAATTATTACCCTAGGAGCAGCTGCATTACAGTTTGGCACACCCAGCTGAGAGTAATCACTGAAAGTTTTTAGCAATAGCTTTGTACCTTCCAGGTAAATAAGTCCTCAGCACTCTTTCCAATGTTGCCTTTCTGCTGGTGCCTCCTTTTTCTCATCTTCTTCTTCTGAAAACATGGTTAAAATCTCTTTCGTCTGGAAAAGAAATCAAAGCAAAACCTGCCTCTTCAATACTTTTTTTTTAACCTGGTGTAGCACACGGCTGCAGGGACGTTGCAAAGTGTCTTCAACACTCCCTTGCCTGAGCGGGGGACCGCATCTTAGGAGGGTGGGGTGGGATGGGATGGTGCCTCTCCCCACCCGCCTCCCCTTTCAGGGGACGTTTTTGCACGCCAGATGGGGTCGATGATCGGTCATTGACGATCGGTCATCGACGTCAGCAGAGTGCGTGTGCTCTGATGCCACTACTCCTCCTCCCTGAGACTTCTTGGCACAAATGTGCATGCTCCGGTGTCACCCCCGACTCATTTCCAGAAGATTCCTGTCACAGAGTGCACACGCACCAATTAACACCCCCCCCCCACCCCCCCCCCACACCCCCACACACCCCCACACCCCCAGGGACGGGGAAAGAGACTTTAAAAGAGCCACGAGGCGAAGAGGCAGCACGCGCCTGCCACGTGAAGGACCTGCCTGCACATCGCATCTTACCGACGCGGGATCCCGGGGTGGTGATACTTTACCTCATCGTTTTCTCTCCTTCCTTTCTCTTCTTTCCTCTCCTTCTTTCCTCGTTCTACCTCATTATAACCTCACTCTACCTCATTATAAGGGCCAGATGTTATATTCGAACGTGCCTCTAGCAGGTGTTACAATCGTATATATCCTTGCTAAATCTCGGTTCAATGACAACATTTCTGTTACAGTTGCTAGTTGCCGTTAAGTAAGAGTTGATCAGACTTTTCAAACCTTTGGGTGATTGTCATTACTCCTCGTTGCTGTGCAGAGATTTCAAAACAATCTCCCCTTGTCCCACTGAGTGGGACAGGGCACCTGGTATGCTGACAGTTCCTATCTATTAGATTAATATATCTATATTTATTTTCTGAAGATGGCCCTTGTAATTAAGTCATATATCCTTACAGTTTTCAGTGAGAAAGTTATCTTTTCCAACTCAGATTTACAGATCTCATAGAGCTGGTAGGCAGTGTTTACTCTTCATTTTTCTTACATGCTGTGTTATGGTAGTTGATTCTTACTTCAGGATCTAATGAGTTTTCTGATGTAAACAAGAGTCACTGGTGCATCTCTTGTTTAATTTTATGTAACCATCATTTAGAAAACTTAATTTGCCCATTTTTTCCCCCCTCCAATAACTTAACTTGAGTTTAGGGTGAATAATACTTCAAACTGTATACAAGTTCCTTCAGTTCATTTAATTCTAGTTGATATTTTTGGTGTATAGTTTTCTAAAAAGGGGTGGGCAAAGCTAGTGATCACAATGCCTGCATAAGGGACGTTTCAATTTCTTTATCCCTCCCTGTACACCTCTCCAGAACCCTCTTGCTTCACCATTCAAAGCTGAGTCAACAGTAATAGTTGCTTCAGTGTTCAAACTAATATTTTTGTCCCCGAAATACTTCTTCAGTAAGATTCTTGGGGCAGTGAGCTGAAAATGTTTTAAATAGTTTGGGTGACTGAAGAGTTCTGAGTGCTTATCAACCCCCAGTTTTGATTTGTTTAGATACCCTTTTTGCCTTTTCTGTCTGAAGGGAGGAGAAAATCCAAAGAAAAATCAGAGATAGCAGGTGATCTTTAGACAGTACTCCCCCCCCCCTTTTTTTTTTCCTTTTTCCTTTTTTTTTTTTCTTTTTATCTTCTTTCTTTTTTTGTGACTACCATTCTGGGACCTCCTTGTGCTGTACAATGTGTGGCCGTCTTTCCCATAATACTCCCGTGGAATGACGAGATCTGACTTATACTGCAGTCTAAGGAAGTCTCCTTAAGTCTCCCTTCCTTTCTTATATATTGGAACTCTGACTTTGTGGACATCTGTCTAAAAGACTGGGTGTTGATATTTTGTCCTGAAAAATATGTCAGTTCTCTACCAAAAAGCTAAATTCTGCAGGTAAAACCTCATTTTTCCATAGACCCTGCTGCTTACAGTTGTGAAACAATCCCTCTGCTATTGAAGAGGGATGCAGTGCAGTTTTATATACATACTTTTCTGAGTTGAAAATTTAAAAAGGTTGCAAAGTTGCTTCTCTGTTAGTATATCTGTTGAAATATTTCAGGACCCATATCAGATTATTTCAAGTTGGCTGCTCAGCTCTGAAGAGAATTTTGAAGCACCCAGAACCAGTGGAAAGTGCTGAGAAAGCTGACTTTTCCCTTTGCACACTAAATTTTCCTTTTCCTATTCTGATAACTGAAAAATGTCGCTAATTTTGGTCTCTAAACAAACCAACCCTGTTCCTATGAAACATCTTTATTGCTTACACACAGTGTCACATGCTGAATCTATTTGAAGTCTTATTTGAATCTATGACCCATCTACACATTTAATGGGATTTATACATTTTTCTTTTAACTTTGGCAGCACCTGTTTTCTCTCACTTGAATTTACCAATTTACTTTAGCAATTCCATTATCAGGATATGTAGTTCTGATGTTCGTTAGGACGGCTGCTTGCGTAGGGTCTGAGTACAGTTGCTTTGCTTTGCCTCTTGGAGATGCAGTATAGATACACCGATTTTATTTTATTCACCCCAATTCAGTGATATTAGGTTATAAACATCCAAATAAGGTTTGGCTGCCTTTGTCTGTTCCTCTGGTTTAGTAGTAGAAGGTAACGGATTCCCTTTCCTCTCCAACAGCTACTATATGCTTCCTTATGTTCTTTTTAGCAAGTAGGACTTCTCAACATTGATAGCAGGGATGCAGACGCAACCCGAAATGCTAACACCAAAGTTCGAAGTATAACAAATCGTGACAATGATTTCTGATTATGAATAAGCTGTTTTCTTTCTCTTTCCTTCTAGTGTTGTTTCTATACATTGATTACTGGTGTGATGCGCGAGAATTTTGCACTGTGTAAGAATTTATTTTTATCCTTGTGATTTCATTATTAATATCTAAATCTTGCATGATGCTTGCCTTGTTTTTCTCTTGATATAACTTCTGGTATGTATTTCTTTTTCTATATGAAAGTAAGTGTTCAGTTGTTAGGGGGAAATAATCTGTAACGATAAACTTGGACCCTAAAATACTCTAAAATTGTCAAATATTTTGTTCTCAAACCATCAGAAAAGCAAAATCATAAAATACAAGTGGTTTTACTTTCATAACAGTGGATAAACATATCAATAATTTAAGTGTATAATGAAATGTTTAATGTTGCAGTCATGAAATATTTGTGTAACCTACTTCTTCATTGTAGGATTTTCTTTTTGACTAAATGCAGCATCCATTTCTATAGCTATTTTAAGCACTGAGATTACTTTTTTTTTAAAAAAAAAGAATCATAGTACAGCGTGTATAGATTGCAGACTGATAATCCATTTTGATGACTGAAGTGCTGCTGTAGCAAAATTTTGGAAACTAAGTGTAAAAGAATTCTGTCTAAAGACAACATAAATATTTAAATTATGAGGCAGAGTTTTCTGTGAGTTCTTACTCTGGTGTGTCCCGGCTTTTACTGAGCTGACTGAAAAGTTTGTCCATGTCCTGGTAGATGCCAGAGTGCTGCTAGCCAGGAACAGGCATCTTTTCCCTCAGGCCGTGGGATGCATGCAGTGCTGCAAACCACTTGCTTCGACAGAGGAGACGTGCGGGGTTGGGCAAAATGTCAGCTGTTGCCAGCCTGGTAAGCTATGACCCACTTCAGCTTGTTTCAGTGAGTAACTGTACACAGGTGCTTGTATGATTGTGTTATTTCTGTCTTACGGAGAGGTAATCCCAGATGTGGGAGGGGAAATCAGAACAGTAACTTTTGGCTAATTTGATGTTTTTATTTGTCGCTCTTCTCATTTTTTTTTAATACCACTGTTCTCCCCTTGCAAATACCTTTGTTGTTTTGCCTGTAAAGCAGTCAGGAAAGCTAAGCTGCTGCCTGTTGCTTCAGCTGACCTTTTCCACATCTCAGAATACCATCCTGGACACGGGGCTCCGGCAAGCTTTAAGTAAAAGTTCCCAGTCTCCACTCTGTTCCTGAAGTGGGACAGAGAAGCACAATATGAAAGTGAAATTCATAGTGTTATAGGAAGTGGGTGCAGCCAGGAACTGACCTTATAGTGTGATAAAGCTCAGCATCACAACCTGGATTCCCTTTTAAGAAACCGTAGTGCTCAACTACAGGAGTGAAACATCCACATAATGCAAGAACTTGAGAAGCAGATCCACAGTGATACTAGTGAAAGCAAAAAATCCAAATGACTCTCCTTGTCCACTTCCAGTCTAAAAGCTGACTTTTAGTTTGTAGTTTCTCTGTCCTATTCAGCTAGATATTGAGCAGAAGGGTTAGTGTAGTCTGTCTGTATGGGGATACGTGGATCTACAGATTCGGAGATGGTCAGCAGAGCCTTTAATCGAGCATTCTGGATCTTCATCTCCAAAACTGTCTCAAGCTTTAAATACTGCTGCACTCTACTATGTGCTGGTTCTAGACTTTTCTGTCTCACACAACTAATGCAACAGATTGCACCCACAGATCGTAGTGTTTCGAAGACAAAATGTTGGTTAGTTTAGTTTCTTTTGTATTGGGTTAGGAAGGAGCATCTTCTCTAGTTTTCTTCTGATGAAATGCTGTTACTGTAGACTCCTATTAATTTCAGCTGTGGTAAATCTCTGCAGCTGAGCAATTTTTTCCCTTTGTGAAAACCAGAATAAATGATGGATACGGAAAGCAGCAGTGCTGGACCTTAAAATGTCCAACAGTGACTGTCTCTTCTCCCTTCAAATTTGATGGCAGTGGAGTATGTAAATATTAAGATTTTTGAGCTTTTGGGAATGAAACCAAGATACAAGTCAATAGGTTGCCTTTTTTCCTGGTCCTCTGTATAGCTGAGCACAAAGTATAATTATTAAAGTACCCAAATTCTTGGATGTTGTTAACGGCTGCCTTAATTGCTGCTGCAAGTCATGTTTATCTCTGCTGCTGTACTGCTGAAGTCAGTCCTGTTATTACGGGACATGGAGTTGGTCTCTAGAGCATTTCCTAAGACCCAAATATATTCTGGTCTTTAGGGTTGATGTTTTTTCAAGGAATGACAAAGAAAAAACTACAGATGGTTTTATTTTCTAGTCTGTGGCCCTTCTAATCATACCTGCTGATTTGTTAGCTCCTTACTGTGGCCTCTGTCCTCTCTGCAGCAGTAGTGCAAAGAAAAAAATGGAAGAACAGAGAATGGAGAGGTTTTGACATTTTGCAAAGTGATTTCATGTTGCTTCATTACACTGGAATGAGAATGAAATGAGGGGAGGACAAGAGGATCACTGAGTCCCTTCTGAAGTGGAAAATGTAGAACTAGCTTTTCAGAGTCTGAAAGTTGTGCTTGAAAACAACTCCTAAAAGTTTTCTTAATGTTTTTTATTATTTAGGACTAAAAATAATACATGTAATCTTACTGAGTGGTAATCCAGTCTGTTATTAAAAATAAATCATCTGTATTTATTTTTAGAGCTAGTATATACTGTGTACAAAGCAGGTTGTGTTCCAGAATGTGCAAAGACCGTACAAACTATGTTCATATTGCTGTAAATGTCTCATGACATGCAGGGGCAGCAGACTAGTCAGCAAGGATCATTTTGATTTCCAAACAATAACGGCACCGTCTTGTATTTATGAATCCATCAGAAGGAGTTAGCTGTTTGGTAACAGCTACAGCCCAGCAAGCTGGCTGTTTGGTTTCAAATTTACTAAGAAGTGTGAACATCCTGGAGAAAAAAAGGGGCTTTAAAGCAGGCTTTTACTATCTGTTAAACAAGGCGATATGACTGAAAAAAAGAGAGCAAACTTTGGAGAACTGTTGTATCATTAGATCTGTGACCATGCTAGTATTTGACGGAGTGTAAAACATGAGATGTCTGTAATAAAATAAATCAAAATCTTAGTAACAGGTCTGCCTTTGAATGTGTTCATCAAAATAAGAAATCCGTAGTATAAAACTGAAATAGTCTACTGTTTACTTCATTTTCAGTGTTCTGGCAGTGTTCTGGCAGGGAGAGAGGGATGGGTGGTGTTTGGTTGCAGAGAAATGCAGGAGTTGAGAGGTGGAAAAGTGAGAAAGCTGAGGTGGTTCCTTCCCCTGGGGGCTGGGACTGAGGGGCTGCCTTCATCCCTGTGAATATCATTTTGTTTCTGGCTGGTGCTTGCGTGTGGAGCTGTCAGAATTGCCTTGCAACTATTGGTATTTTTAAGGTGCTGTGCCAAAGTGTGTTAGCAAGAATGCTGTTCTGCGCTAGGCTCTTTCTGTTAAGATAGTTGTCTGTCTAGGCAAAGCAAGCTTTTACTATAAAGAATAAGAAATAGGTGCTCAATACCTCTAAAAGTCTTATTTTAGGATTATGTGCAAATTAGAAATCTGAAGACTCAGACGTCTGCATCTAAAATATTTAGGTGGCATAACATGGAGAATATTGTAGGCTAAGTTCCCATGAGTTGCTAAACTTCATTTATTTGACTTAGTATTGACCAGTATAGATACTGTCCCAAAATCAGACAGCTTTTCAAGTGCAGCTTTCCATCTCCTTTACCTAAAATTAGGTGTATCTGTGTATATACATGTGTGCATACGTACTTTTTTTTTTAATGTACCTCCTGTATAATACTTCCATGCCTGTGTGTTTATGAATGGGGATGCAGTTCTTTATCCTGGAAGCTTGTAGTCATTTGGTCTCTGATGCTGACAAAATGGACGCTCTGAGAATGGGTGCTGTGTGCTACTTCGCAATGCGGTGGAGCTAATGTGAACACTGAAAGCAAACACTGTGCTGTCACTTCCTCACCTGGGCTGCACGTGGGCTGCTCAGTGGTATTGCAACTCTCCTGCTTTTGGGACTCCGACTAGTTTTAACCTCTGTCTGTGTGCCACCCTTATATGCTGTGCAGCCATATGTTGGTAGCTACTGTGGAATCAATCTTCATGACACATTTGCACAATTTCAATATGCCTATAATTTATGCTGGTGAAACTGTGTTCCTTGTCTCTTCCTCATAAAACATAGTTTTCATAGAATCATAGAATCGTTAAGGTTGGAAAAGACCTTAAGATCATCAAGTCCAACCGTTAACCTAGCACTGCCAAGTCCACCACTAAACCATGTCCTCAAGCACCATGTCTACCCGTCTTTTAAATACCTTCAGGGATGGGGACTCAACCACTTCCCTGGGCAGCCTGTTCCAGTGCCTGACTACCCTTTTGGTGAAGAAGTTTTTCCTAATATCCAATCTAAACCTCCCCAGGCGCAGCTTGAGGCCATTTCCTCTTGTCCTATTGCTTGTTACTAGGGAGAAGAGACCGACCCCCACCTGGCTACAACCTCCTTTCAGGTAGTTGTAGAGAGCAATAAGGTCTCCCCTCAGCCTCCTCTTCTCCAGACTAAACAACCCCAGCTCCCTCAGCTGCTCCTCATAGGACTTGTGCTCCAGACCCTTCACCAGCTTCGTTGCCCTTCTCTGGACACGCTCCAGCACCTCCATGTCCTTCTTGTAGCGAGGGGCCCAAAACTGAACACAGGACTCGAGGTGCGGCCTCACCAGTGCCGAGTGCAGGGGCACTATCACCTCCCTGGTCCTTTACTTATCGTCACGCTGCTTGCTCTGGATGCTAGTGTCTGAGTAGTTGTAAGAAGTGAGGAATGGTCAACTGTAAGCAACAGAGCCAAAATGTCAGTAGAGGTGCAGAGGTAGGTGTTGCAGTCTTTCTCCTCTGAGTGGAATGTCCTATATGCTGGAATTTGTAAAAGATCCAGCTCTCGTTGAAGTAGCAGGACTTGCACCATGTAGACAGTGTCCTTTTCTGATATCTGTGTAATTACTGGAGTACAGGAACGGGGCTTGTGGGTGAATCTGTCCTTGGTTGACTCACAAATTAGCCAGAGAGAAATAACGAAAATGTGTTTAATGTTTAATTTCATAGTCTTCCCTGAATTCTCTATGAATTTAGCAGAGACAGTGGCCTGCATATATGCTTCAAGTTACCAACGTGAATAGGAATTGCCAGGGTCACAGAACCTGATCCCAAAGGACACATGAGACTGTCAAAGGTCCCGGTTCTCAGACTGGTGCCAGAGGCTCACACCTGCTTCGTAAGAGTGTGCAGCAGTAGGAAGGTGGAGGATGAACGTGATTTCTCTAGGCTTAAAGACATGTTTAAGCCAGAGTTTAATGAAAGGTAGCAGATGGCTATTTCTTAAGCGTGATGACAAAGTTTAAGAAGGTTCAAGATTTTGCTGTGGCAGGTGCTTCAACAGATCTTGCCAGTTTTGAGCGTTCCTTTGGAAGAGTGAAGTAAGTTTCCGTTCATGTAAAGAGATCTTTGGATGAAGTTCACCCAAGCAGGTTCACCTTAATTAGTGGATTATCTACAAGGGGCTTTGGTTAAGGTAAAAGGGATTGAAGTAACCTCACAGGGCGAACTGAAACTTCTATGGCAACAACACGTCATCTGAATAGTGATTCTCTTCAACAAGAAAATTAGGTGAACAGGAGGTGCAGGAGAGGGTTGAGCGCAATTCTGGTCCCCTGAACAGGCACTGATGAAATTTCAAAGGACAAGTAAAAGATGTCATAGCTTGGGAATTTGCTGGCAGGTTTGGTTGTCCACAGGTCCCTTCTTCTGTACAGAATTTTCCACAGCAAAGTGTATGTTCTGAGCTCATGCAGTGTTTGTCCCATGAGGTTTACTTTGTAAACTAATGATGGTAAAGATGGAAGCTGAATTATGGGGTGTGTGCCTGAGCTTTTGGTCAGTCCCGAAGGTGAGTGGAGGCAGGCAGGTAGAGTTGAACGGTGGTTCTGGGAGGCCTTCCTGGGGCTGGTAGATGTGAGGATCGGAGTCACCAGCACTGGCATCAGAGTCTCGTGGGGTCTCAATGAGAGGCTGGAGCCAGTGGCTGTAGTCAAAATCTGTGAAGGTTCAGAAGAGCTCAGAAACTTACCAGCGGTAGCTATTTGTCGCTGTGGAAGTTCAGGATGGCCATCACAGCTCCATCTCGAATGCCTGTACACTACTCCACAGGTAAGGCAAGTTGCCATTTGCTGATATTATGAAAGTTGGTCCAGCCAAAAGTCAGAATTAACTGCGGTGTAGATATGTGTACTCAAGCAGCTTTTGAGTTACAAAAAGCCGTGAAGCCACAGTGGTGTCAGCAGATTCAGGTGCTAAATGCCGGCCTGAGGTCATGTCTGGGTTCACTCAGTCTTCAGACTTGTGAGTATCCCCCTGAGACAGATTAATGCTGCCTCAATTAGCTCAATAGGCTCACTCCACCTAGTTGCTGTGTAGATGTAAAACCCGAATGGTATGTGATTAGCCTGGGATCATGGTGGTTTCAAAAAGAATTATCCCCACCCCCCAAGTATGCTTCATTCTTCTGTTTTTGGCTTATTTTCTTGTTTTCACATCTTTAAAGTACTTATTGCAAGATAAAAAGCTGTAAAACAAAATTAATCAAGCACAAATATGTGTTAATGGCTTATTGCTTTTAAAAATGGTCATTATGGTCATTATTCACAAATGTTATATGTAGGAGTGCTGATGAACCAAAGGACTACTTTACACTAACTCTAAATACTTTCAAATTCCACTAACCAAATGAGGGAAAGTATAAAAATTCCAGTTCACTTTGCACAGGTAATTTGAACATAGTCAACACCTCAAAACTTTGTTATTGGTTATCTAATAAGGGGAAGCAGCTAGTACTGCGGCGTTTCACTGATAACTATATACTAGTTCATGCTATTTGCTTTTTTCGCCTTTTCAGTGTTTCATTCCTGTATTCTACTTGCAGTGTGAAAACAGTGGCTATGAAAGCATATGGCTATCAGGCTGATTGTAACCTGAATGAGACTGGATTCCTAGAGAGTAGGAGGTGTGACCGCTGTTGTTAGAGCAGATGGAGATCAAACAACATGGGAAAGATTTTAAGTAAAAATTAAAGAAGTGTCTAAATAGCACATTATTTCTTTTTACATAGGCGTCAATGGTACAACTCAGTTGGTTCATGATAATATAATAATAATGCATTTGTTTAGAAAACTGAAAAATAAATTTTGGTAGATTGTGCTATTAGATTAATCTTTCACCTTAAATAACTATATTTAACAGGAATATTACTGAATATCAGGTGTTCTCAAAGCCTCTGTTGAGAAGACCACAAAGGTCTTAACTCTAACTCTCTATCCTCATAGGAGGAAATGGCAGCAGGTGTTGGCAGAAGATACTCAGAAGTAGGTACTGGCTTGTTGTTTTATGCAACTGAGTGAAGATAAGATACAACAAAAGTGTTTTGTTGTATGTGTCTGTATCCACTTATGCTGTGTTTTGTTTATAGGGTATTATGTAGAGCTGAGTAAGTTGGAGCAGAGGGATTTTATTCTGTTCCTGCAGTCCCTGGGCTGCCTTGAGAAGCATGGGAGAAAGAGAAGTTCAGCATTGCCATTACTATTGACACAAACACTTTAACCCCCAACCATAGGTAACCCATATGGGACACTCTGATGAAGCTGCTAACATCTTCATTTAATTATATCATAAGTGTCACCTGTGTTTCTTGTGTGCCTTAAAGTAGTTTACATTAGGCTATTAAAGTTAATTAACTTGCTTTAGTGTATATTTATACAACCTGTTTAAATTAGAAGCTTTCTGCCTTAAAGGTACTGCTCTCAAGCAGAAAGTTCACATTTTCAATACAGGGTTTGGCTGATTTTTCTGTTCCATAATTTTCTCAATCTACTTGTGCATCACCTAATCGCTTATTAGAGAGACAAAATCATCATTTTCCTTTTGAGTGTCAATGGGAACCATCAACATCTATTTAATGTATGAGAATATACTGAAATAGAGGGAAGGGCCTTTGGCAGGTTGCTTCATTAGGCCTTAATGTGTTATTTGGCTACTTCCACAACCTATAAGTGTATTATTCTGTGACGTTAGTAGTCTATAGTTGTGGTGTCAAAATGCATGACACTTCCACGTTTTGGATGTATTACAGCAGCAATAGAAGACCTGTCAGAGAGTTGGAAGTTGGCACAATTCCTACAACTACTGCTCTTAAAAATGTTGTCTTTCTGGAATAAATGCTAGATGCTATTAAATGTTGTTGATACTTTAACACCATTATGGGGAACAATACAAAGAGAGCTTGCAATGGTGGTGTTGCTTGGCATCAGAATGACAGGACTGGATAAAAATATGGTTATCGACAGTGAAGTCCAAAGGCAGAACTGGCTCTAGGGATAGGCAAGGTTGTTGTCCAAAATGGACATGGTTTTGCTGCCTGTGTTGCTTAGGAGGAAGCCTTGGTCAGTTGGTTTGCTGCTGCTGCCATTGATGGCAAGGCTCAGCTGGGGGATGCACTTTTGTTTCTGCGAGGAAATGCAGTTGTTACCCAGGGAGTTGCTCGTTCTCAGCTCTGCAGAGAAAGTAACGATCTTCATGTGGGACCAGTAGAGAGAAGAAGGGGTTCAGATTCACTTTGTTTTCAAACTAGGATATCGCTTCAGCAAGACCAGTAATAAAGCCATGATATTAATCTGTAATTTTTTGATCTATTTATATAACAGCTCGCTGCCTTTGGTATGGCAAGCCTGTACAATTGGCTTTCAGTTAGTTTAGTTTTCAGGAAAATAAATTGAGAAACGTAATTTTTCCTATTTTGAGTGGAGGGTGCTATTACAACAAAAGCATCTTTACCTGGAAGCAACCAACAACTAGAAGAATAATAATCAGAGTAGAATATTGCCTGGGAGAATTCCCATTTTTTCAAAAGCCTATTTTATTTTTTAAAAATATTCTGGCTTAAGACTTTCAGGTAGATCCAATTTTTGTATTGTAGTAAGACTGAAAACTCTGAGGAACAAGGATCTTGTCTACCTTTACCTTATGCAGGTTTGGTAACATCAACACCGCTTCACACACACATTTTGTCAGCGAACGGTGTGCCTGATGTCCATTCAGGCTGGTCCATTGGTCTGACACTCAAGCGAGCTGGTAGCGGTAGAGCCTGGTTTGGTCTAGCACCTTCAGTTCGGCATTTCCACTGACATGAACATGCTTGGTTTCTTCTGGGGCGGTGTTGCACCAAAGAATCAGATGCACGGTTTTGGTTATTAACGTCTTACTCGCTGTCCATACCAAATTAAGAGACTGCATGAAAACACCTGTAATTTAGTTATCTATCCATAAGCATGCCATTCTAGTCAAAGGAGATAAAATCCCTGCAGTGACAGAGCCTAAATAGTGATTTAGCTGACCAGCCATAGGTGTCTGTTGCAGGAGAGCCCAGTTGCTCCCTAGGATTCACTGACAGTAGCAACTGGATCCCTGCTGAGTAGAAAGCGATGCAGATGCTTACGTTTAGGTATCTCTACTTGGAGCTGAATCATACCTGCAGTCTGGTACAGGGAGTAGATGATTTATAAGGGAAGAATATTTTTACTCTGCTCAAACTTTTAAAGTATTCATTTTAAATGAAATCAGTATTTGTTCTGCTTATCCACTTGTGCTTTTTAACAGACTGCCTTTTACTGAGCAGTCTGAGATAAATGTGATAGTGGGGAAGAAAAGGCTTTTGTTAAAACTTTAAAAGGAAACAAAAAAATCCCAAACAAAACTCGGGATGCACACAGTCAGCCAAGACAGTCACGGTCACAACCAAGGGCTAGCTGGAGTGTCCAGCTGACACTGGCGGCCCACGTTCTGACAAGTGAAGAGAAAGCCAGCCGCTATGTTGAACATGAAAGGCAAAAATTACAAAGCTGATGGACTCACTTGATCAACCCGTTCTAAGCACCATGTGTTTATAACTTCCTGTGCTAAAATGTGTGTCAAAGCATGGAGAAGGAAGGCTTTTTCCCCAACACTTGGGGTTCATTTTCACTGATAATTTTGGTGTTCTTGGTCTCTCCTCTGGCCCTATGAGTGCCTGTTGCCTTTTCAGAGGAATGGTGGCCACATTGAGTCCTCCATTTTGATTTTGTGTGGTGGTTTTAACCAATACCTTGTAAAAGTGATTGATAATCAGGCCCCATATGTTTGTGCCTTCTTTGCTTAAGAATAGATCAGCTTCTGTTTTTTAATAGCAAAAGTAGATTTATTGTCTTCTGTCCTATGCACAAAGCACAGGCTCTTAGGCTTTAGTGTGAAGTTAACTCTCAAATTCCTTGCCAGATATAGTCCTTAATGTTCAAAGAAGCTTTGGCCAAGAGTCCAAACTGCTGATGCGTGTTTTATCCAAATAGAACTAAAACCTTTGAATGTTTTCTTTAATCCTCTTATTCTTTGATCAGTGGCACAAGTAGTTGTGGAAATTTGTTTGTGTCCAGGTGTTCTGTGCTTAGATTATGAGGCAACAAGGGATGTTGACAGGTTTGGTTAAGCTTTTAAAGCTTGGAGTGAGCATCAAAACCAAACCCTTGAGGGTCTGTCTTCCTGCCTAAACATCTGCGATGTGCGATTTCCATTGTCATCTAGAGTACAATGAAGAGCAAGGCAAAATGGATGTTTAGCATTTGAGGTATGCAAAGATGATTTATTTCATGTGGATCACAGTGTAAGATTTTTGAGAAGGATGACATGTAGTTGTCTGATGCAAAACCCTCTGCTGCCTTAAATTTTCGTAGCTTCATTGATGTTGATGGAAGTAGGACAACATAGATCTACTGAGGGTTTGCCTGGATTTGGTTTGTAAATTTGCCAGAGATATTAGGGAGACATTGTGCAAAAAATGGCTCTGTTGTATGTGGCCTCTGCGCATTTTTACTTAAGTCTGCAATTAAGTCTGTGCATATTGGGATCCAGCTGCCCCGCTGGCAGGACTGAACGTTTGTTTGGAGGGTGTCACTGTTCTTATGGGGGTTGTGGGTGCTGGTGGGGTAGTGGAAACCAACCCATGAGAGAGACCACTCTGTGCCCAGGTCTTGCCCGCATATGGAGTGTGCTTTTTTGAGTAGGTCCTGGAAACAACTGAAGCCCCTCTTAAGTTGAGCAGTATGTGTAGATGGTTTCATGAATGAAAGCATGGGCTGAAAGGGACTCATGGGTGGACAAACTGAAATGATAGGGTCTGAACTAAACAGAAAGACATAGAAACCCCCTGTATACTCCCTATATATATATATTAATACTGCTGTTTGAAAGGCAGAAAGAGAGGGAGACCAGACTACATGCAGGTTACACAAAGCACTTGGAGCTTTGAGTTCTGAGCCCTGTGTGGGATCCCCATCAGTCTGAGACTTAACAGCTGGGGGGATTAGTCCTGTATCTCTGTTTTGGTGGCAAAAGGCAGGTTTCAAATGCCTTCCAGACAATGTTATAGATATTTCTTCTGTCTCTTGATGAATATACAAAGATAATAATTCTTTCTGTAATTCTGAAGTTTGTTATGACAGCTGTAGATTCTGTCACTCCAAATCTGTGTCACAAGACAGTTTCTTAGCTGTAAGGGCTCCTGTTAGGATTCTTAGGACCTGCCTTCCAGCTCTGAAAGAGAGACATCGCCACACCTGTATGGCACCCGGTTCTTGCCTCGCTTTCGGGTCATGTTATCCTGTCCTCAGGAAACAGAGGAGGTGCTTTCAGAGTGGACCTTTCCTGTTTCCAAGATCAACCTGATCTTCCTTGCAGATACTGTAAGGGCTGTTCAGTGTTTGCAGAGGCATGCTCTTTGCACCTTCCCAGACTGACTTCAAGAATACCAACTGCATTAAAGCTCAGGGCACTCTGGGGCATGATTGCAGTTTTCCATGGATTCAGTTTTACATCAGCTGACATAGTGGTGCAAGATCCCTTCTTTTCTCTCGAGGGATTTGAATTTTGGAAGTGTGATAATCCACATTCAAAGTACTTGATTTTGGTATGTCTCATGGGCTTGCCAAACATTTTGGCAGATTGTCTTGGGAACTTTTCTCCTGGATCAGAATTAGGAAAGGGGTCTTTCTGATGGTTATCATCTTTACCAGGAGACAGATTTCTGTTTCTCTTCCCCCATACCACAGGGATTAAGCTCTCTCTGTATCCGTCTTCAGTCCCTTCCTGATGTTGTGCCTGACTTGTTTGTTTTCTGAGTCACAAAATTCAGCTGCCTCTGCTTTTCTCCAAGCCTCCTCCTGTGGAACCAGGGGCTTGGACATGCTTGGTCAGATAGGCCATGTGTGGAAAGCAGTCCTACTTGCCCAGGACCAAGCCTTTCAGATGGCCTTCCTGTGTGAATAACGAAGAAACCAAAAAGTTCATCAGTCTCCTTTCAGCAGCTATTCAATGAGATAGTAGCTGTGTCCAAGTTTGTGTAGAACTAGCTAAGCTGGAGTAACTTCTGGTAACGAGAGTATGCTTCACAGGAGATCAGGGTGTATCAGTGACTTCATTAAAAAATGACAGTCATTCCTGATACGTATAAAGCAGCCCTTTCTCATAATCCTAGCCATTTGTAATTGAAACTAGTTCCAGCCACCCTGTAAGTACTGTGCTAATGTACTGAGGAGTGTTGTTCCACTTGAATAAGTTGTCTTAGTCACTGTTTCTCAAAAAGGTTTTGAGATTTATATCCCAATATGAGAATCTGAATCTGTCACGCTTGAAGTCACCTGTAGAGAAAAGGTGCACACAAAAAAGAAGGCAAGGGACAGTAAACAGTGGAAATTAGTTAAAGTTGATTGAGTGTATGTTCAAGGCTTATTCTCTGTGGGTGATAGTCCTGATAGCCCCCTGATGAGAGAGTGTCAAGGAGTAAAATAACACATTGCTTTTGCTATATTTGTAGAGCAAAAGGAAGAGCCTGATATATACCTTCACACGTTATAAATACTGTAAAGACAAGCTTCTTCCACAAGTGTCTGCAGTATCTGGATCCTCTTTATGGCCAGGTACATAGAGAATGCATCCTAAGCTATGCATTGTGGTGAGTGCCTTCCTTTATTTTTCCCCTGCTTTAATTGGCTGTATTAAAGGCTTGCAAACTGCAGTTGCTGAGCTTTTTAGTTAACATACTCGATGTGCTTATTCGGAACTGAGACAACCTTCACTTCAGTCTGTCGGTCAGATGTGTATCTTACTGAAACGTAGTTACCACTGCTTATATATGCTCCTTGTACAGAAAATGAACGTGGGCATGAGTACAGCTTCAGCAAATAGTCTTTGGAAATAAAATGCCCAAAGCATGATCCTGTTGTGAGGATTTGCGCTGTGTTGTGGTGCTCTGTCTAAAGCTGTTACGACAGAATATCAAAAAAGGCAAACTCGGAATAAAGAACCAGTTTTTTAGAATGTAAAGAATGCCATGAAAATTGAATTGACTTGTTGTATAGCATCATTGTAGACATGAAATAGGTACAATGTTGTTTCCTAGACATTTTTAAAAAATGTGTGTTTTCATGAAGATGCACTTTGCCAAAATGTCTTTCTTCAGGTCTCCTTGATAGAGAAATTGCTATGGCTATTTCAGACTCCATTTTTTAACGTACCTGTTCTTTGCAGTTGGTTTTGAAGGTGAGACCTTGTTGTGTCTTAATCAGTTTTCCATAGCAATACTACAGGCTATTACAGTCAAGGTACTTAACTGCTTTTCTGCCCTCTCTTGTACTGTGTCACCCTGTTGTGGTTTAACCCGGCAGGCAGCTAAACACCACACGGCCGTTGGCTCACTCCCCCGCAGTGGGATGTGGAGGAGAGAATTGGGGAAAAAAAAGGGGAAACTCGTGGGTTAAGATAAAGACAGTTTAGTAGGACAGAAAAGAAAGGGAAAAATAATAATGATGATAAAAGAATATACAAAGCATGTGATGCACAGTGCAGTTGCTCACCACCCGCTCACCGTTGCCCAGCCAGTTCCTGAGCAGCACACCCCTGGCCAGTTTTTTCCCCTAGTTTATATGCTGAGCACGATGTCATATGGTATGGAATAGCCCTTTGGTCAGTTGGGGTCAGCTGTCCTGGCCGTGTCCCCTCCCAGCTTCTTGTGCACCCCCAGCCTCCTCGCTGGTGGGGCGTGTGAGAGTGGAGAAGGCCTTGACTCTGTGTAAGCACTGCTCAGCAGTAACTAAATTATCAGTGTGCGGTCAGCATTATTCTCATCCTAAATCCAAAACCCAGCACTATACCGGCTACTAGGAAGAAAATTAACTCTATCCCAGCAGAAACCAGAACACACCCTAATAGCTATTTTTCTGTACACCATGTGGGGAAAAAAGGTGGAATTCAGATGAGATTTCTATTATAACCGTTATCTAGATTGAGCCCTCTGGTTTATGGTAAGCAGTAAGAAGTTGTGCTGAATTTGAGATGCATATTTGCCATTAGTACTTGTGAATCAGCAGTGAAGTAACCCAGCCGTTACTGTGAGTTATGTAGAGCACTGTTTATATAGACCTGGCTAAACAATGTGTGTTTATGAACATAATTTATAAATAAGGTGATGTGACCAAAGAGAAGCAATCTGCATCAACACTTGTTATGCGTGGCTTTCATTTCCCCTTCTGTAACCTCTGTTGCTTCAGCTTCAGGTAGCTGGAGGGCGGTGGTTGTGGCCAAGCATGGTAGTGCTCCCGCAGAGCAGCGCTGTGGTTCTGCGTGGCTGAGAGCGATGCTAAAGCAAAGGCGATAGCAGCGCTCTTCGCGCAACAGGCTCTCAGTGATGGGTTTGAGATGCACGTGTTCTCCTCTCATCAAAGATCAAGTGCTGATAATGCCCATCCTCTGCCCATCCTCAGTTTGGGAGCGGTAGTAGACAGGGCAGGGCTTGGGGATGGAGGGGGAGATGGCAATCCCAGGGTTGGTTTTTCTTCCTCAGTTCCTTGTGGGACATATTGTAGTAGCAAGCTGTCTTTCAGTTGGCTAATTCTGAAATGAAAAAGTATTGTTGATTGCTACATGAGGGTGTGGTTTTTTTAGGCAAAGCAGTTATTAGCATCCTCTTATTCTTCTAATCACTTGTAATTGTGCAATAGAGTACTCTGGTTACAGGCTCATCATTACGCCTTTACACTTTAAATAGTGGGACTTCAATATTCTCTTACTTACTTTGTCTGGTCTCCTAAAGAAAAATGAATTACCTTTTTACAATGATTAGTTTGCTAAAAATAAATTACTTGAGTTGGCTTTCCTTACTGTAGTTACTGTATGGTACAAGGGAGAGAAGTGAAAGTTGAATGCTTTCATTACCTCAAATTCAGGGTCATTTCACAAGTGACAGCTAAGAAATGTTAATACATACTAAGAATGCATTTATTAATGGGACTAATGCAGATAGAGGGACAAAGCTGTCTCATGTTCCACAACCATAAGGCGTGTTAATCTCTTTAGTTGATGGATTCTTAAATGAGCAGATTGAGTGAATAATTGTGTTGCTCTCTTAATCCTTAGTTTGAAATATGAATGAGAAATGCTTTGATATTTATATTTGCATAAGATATAATGTCTTCTAATTGATTTCTTTAATACTTTTGTACTGACATAATTGTTTAGTATGCTTGTTCTCTATGCTTTGGAAAGAAATTATAGAAACAGAGGCTTACAGTTCTGCTGTTTCTCACACAACTTTCAGCTGCCTAATGTGAGATAAAGACAATAACTCCTAAGGTGAGGAGGCAAACGATACTTATGTGAAATTGTATTATTTCCATTTTTGCTAGCTGTCACGTTTCTTGTGTGAAAGCCCGCAGCTATTCCCTGACATTGTTGCTGGGGAGGAAGATGCACAGAGATGTCATGCTTGCCTTTCCGATTGCCCTTTTACACTTTTATTTATGCAGCCCTCTTACATTTATGTATGTTATAAAATTCTTAAAATGGGATGCCTGTTGATTTTCGCTATGGTAAGCAAGCACAGAGTGGAGACTGCAGACTGGACAGTGAACTGCAGGTTTGATAGTACCTTCCATGTTTTTCTTTAGTCTCATTGAAGCTAGATATTGTAAGATACGATGTCAACAAAATCTTTTCCTGTTTTGTTTTGGTTTGGGTTTTTTCTGTTTGTTTGTTTCAGAAGAGACCTTGTCAGTGTCTGATTTTCCATAATAAAAGAGAGTCTTGTAAAATTTGTAATGTAAAGATAGCCAGTGATCACATGGGTAGGATGAGACTTCTCACTATATTCCCAAAATGTAAAGGTTGGTACTCCTGCTCAGTAGTGGATTATGCTGAGTTTTATGTTCACACATACAGGGTTTAGCAAGCGAGAACATCGGTTTCCCAAATATACTGTGCACGGATCTACAACAATGACATTGGAAGATTCTTAAAGCTTTGTACAAGAGTTTTTCTTAAAAATTGTTTGTGCTGGGAGGGTTAGGAGCTTCAAGCAGGCTGTGGTTTTTGTCATGTTTCATGTTGGTCTTAAGGCAACCTACTGTATAAGTTAATGCAGTCCCCATGTAATCAACCCTGTTGCTGCTCTCTTGCTCTGCTGCACCTGGCAGTTTTAGCTTTATTTTCTTTTGTCTGTTTTTGGCAGTGTTTCAATATTTGTTTCTAATTCACTTTTTTTATTCATATACTGTAGCTGCTGAGCTATTTAGCATCAGTTTTCAAAATGCTTAACTTAAATTGCAAAACTTACAATTTTCTGAAAAAATGAATTCAGGCTATCTTACTCAGCTCCAGTGCTTCTTGTAGTTCATTGTTTTCACAATATAAAAGATTGTGCTCCTGTGTGAGAGTTGTAAGGTTGGGTTTGTCTTGTTTTTAGTTTTCCAGCTTCTATGTTTTAGTCTCAGAACAGCTCTTAAGTCCTTTGTACTTGCTGTAACACTGTAGATTTTGTAGACCTGGAGCTATAGAAGTGGGGAAAAAATGAAACACGTTATGGGAAAAGGGACTTCGTGCACGTATTACAGTCTCTTCTCCTATTATTGCCTGGATAGACTGATACCAGTTGCTGTCAAGTCTTTCCTCTGTGTATTGCAGTTTTATTAGATTCTTCCTTAGAATCTGTCCCATATCAGAATTAATCTACTTCCATTTTTGGTTTTCCTTTAGATATGGATGGGAATGAACAGTAAAATCGAGCATAATGCTGATTACACTTATGCCATTGCACTAATACGATTTCTTCATACTTCATAAGGGCAGGCTTTTCTTTTGATATTTTTACTACAGTGGATTTATAAGTTCATAATACCATAAGCTATTCCAGTTTCTTCTGTATCCTCTAGGACACCAAATGTTGAAGATCCATTTTTTTTTTTTCCTGGAGTTGCTGCCATCTTAGTACCCCTCAGCTTTGTAAATTTGAGGAATAAGCCTGGCTTTGCTCTGCCTATTAAGCTGTGGTACATAAGCATAGGTTAATGTCTTCCTGGTAATTCGTCTCCTATTGCTCTATGAGAAATCTAAGGATTTTCTTCTGTGGGGCTGTAGGTGATTTTTTTTTTTTTTTTTTTTTCCCCCCTTCAGTCAGCCAGATACAAAGATGTGCTATAGAGTTTTGTTTTGTTCTCCTTTTTTATTATTTGTAATTGTTGGTGCCTATTACCACAATTTCTCTTGGTTATTTATGTTCTCTAAGAAGAAAATAAGACGTGCTGTATTCTGAAACTGGATGTGGGTGTCTATGCAGGAATCACATTGTCTTTGTAAAATAAATATACAGTTGATATCATGGTCTTTTGTGCAGTGGGGGTGAAATACCAAGAAGCATTTAAGTTGCTTTCTACTGAGTTAGTAATGGGGGTATTTATTCGTTGCAGGGGCAGCCTTGCGCTGCCTGCGTGCTCCCCCAGTTTGTCAGAGGGGAGCTGTGGCACTGGAGCGCCAGGATCGATTTGCAGCTTTCGATACCTTCAGTGCCTCCTGCCCGCACGCTGTGCACTGAACTTTGTCACAGTAGGGCTGTGACAGCCGATCGATTTAACGTGCGTGTGGTGATGCCAGGGAAATAGACAAAGCCTTGCTTAATTGAAATGCTTATTTTATTAACTGGTTAAAATACCTGAAGTTAGTACAGCAGTGAAGCTAAAGAAAAAAGCTGTATCGAACAATAACAAATAATAACACTTCCTATGACCTATTCCGGTTGCCTACTCTCTGTTGCCCACATGGTAGCTACCCAGAGGGGGTCTCGTCCCTGCTTCTCCATGCCGATGGGTGGCTGACGGAGGCTCCCTGCGTCGGCTCCGATCACTGATCAGGATGGGGTTGTGCTGACCACCGTCCAGGTCAGGGACCAATGGAGAGATGTGTCCCAGCTCCAACAAAGAGGAAAAGGCCCCAGTGCTTCTGCACAGTTGTCGGTCCTGCTGGCTGATGTTCCTCCAGGTCTTTGGAGGATCTTCCCCCTCTCCACTGCCAAAATTGCTCTGCCATGCCAGGTGATGTCACCTGTCCTTGGCTGGAGCATTACATGAGTCTCTGAATCTAATACTACTTTGAATGATTTAATCTCATATCCCATTTTCTATTCTTATTGGTTACTCCCTCATTTTCCTTTTGGGTACTGGTCATTCGGGTTCTTTCTTCATGTTACTTTTGGGATGTTGCCATTAGTAATCTCCAGGCAAACATTTACTCCCCTTTCATCAGTCATGCTCAAAGTCCATCTTAGTTCCCCCTTCCTTATAGCCAAGAGCTATAAAGACTGCTATATATAATTTGTCTCTGGCAAGGTCATAGTGTCAAAGGAGGTCTGTGTGGATGCATCCACAGTTATTTGAGTGTTCAGGGATTTTTTTTGAAAGGCTTAGTGGGGTGATGTAGGATACTACATTTCCAGCAGGCTGAGTGAAGGGAGAGGAAGGGGCAAGTATCAGAAACGGTGTTGCAAGGTTTTTAAGATTTATTTCTGTGTAGTGTAAAAGCCTTCCAGCTTTTCAGGTCTGTCCAGACAGGACCAGACTACCACAGGTTCCTCTGATTAGATTTACAGACTCATTAAGTAGGCTGTGCAGACTCAGGTCTGCTACAACTAGTATAATTTAATTTCATTAGTAAAGCGACTACATACTTTCCAACGTCATGGGCAATGATGTTGTAGCGTGTTGGAACTACAATAGATATTTTTATTGTTCTGTTTTCATTAGTAGTACATTTTCCACTTTTTACTCTTGAAGAGATTAGCTACTCTTATTTTAGCATTTTCCAGCATGTCTCAGGCTCTAGGCTTACCCTTTGGGTTTAATTATGAATGCATGTCATGTTTGCAATTACATTAAACATAAGCAACAAAATGTTACATGAGTTAAGCTGGACAATAGCCAACTTCCTTTCAGAGAAGAGCAAAGTCAAGGATATCAGAGCTGAAAATTAAGCTAGATATTTTCTTATTAAAACTGGGGGCTATACTTCTGTATTTTTGACTTTTTAAAAAATCTGTAACACTAGTTTACAAGAATTGAGATTAAAAAACAATTGACGTTAAGCAGTATTTAAGTGTAACTTCTAAATATAACCAGGTAATATAGTTCAGTGTAGAAGACAGGATTTATTTGTTCACATTGTAACATTCTGTTTAAATACTCTAAATAAGGTGAAGAGTAATTTATCAGAAAACCCATGCCTTTTAATGAATTTCTGTATTATCAGTTGATTTTGAACTATCTTTTTAAATGAGCATGATCTGCTTGAATTAGGAAAAAAGAGCATTACTGATCTTTTGTCACTGGTGCTTAGTGAAGTCAAATACCATGCATGTTCTTAATAGTTCCCAAAGGGATTGTCCTAGGAAGACGAATGTATGCTTTGTATAAAGAAAAGAAAAAATAATCCAAGACTTGCAGGATGATTTTGATCTATTTGGAGATCTGTATGTATTTCCTCTTTTGTGACTCCAGAAAGTGCTGGAGGTTAAGCAGGTGGTACTCCAGTGGAGGTAAAGCTCAAAGTCTATTTTTGTGGAACCCTACATTGCATCTGTAGTCAGGGGAGCCACAGAAACAAGGTGTTCTGCATCTTGCAGGAAGAAGATTAATTATCTTGATTGAAAACTTCATACAAAAAGCCAGGAGGGTTTTAAATTACCATTTTCCTAAGAAGTTGGTAAAGGAGGCAAATACATACAGACTGCAACTTGGTGCATCTAGAAAAATTGCAGTGAAGGTCCATATAATATGGAGAATATTTTTTTTCAGTTCCTCTTTCGATAATGGTAGCTGTCTAGATAACAAGCAAAAGGTGTGATGAGAGGTTGCATACAACTGGTAGAATCATTTGAACTGAATTAGAGTCACTTTATGAAGGACAGAGAGAATAACAAGTCAGGTAGCACTCTGTTTTTTAAAGACTTCATTACCTTTCTTGGAGCTACTGAGAATGTAACCATGGGTTTTTGAATGTATGTGGATCGATATGCTGCCGCAGGGATCTGTTAGCAACCATCAAATGATCCTGCAGAAAAGAAGAGTTACTTTAAGTACCTCTGTAATTCACAGTTAATAAAATGGTGGTGTTATGGGGGAACTTCAATTTAAGAGACATTTAGTGGAAGATCTGTGCAGCTGGACATAAAACAAGCTATTGTTGCTAGAAAATAGAGGATAATTTGCTAAAGCAAAAAGGTATTGCATTGAATAGATGATAAGTCAATTCCAGGTTTCATTTTGATGGATAAATATGAACTAACCACTGGACTGGAAGCTGATAGTTGCCTAGGGACCAGTAATCCTGACCTGATTATATTTAGTATAGGCAAACAGAGGACAAGTCCAATCACAAGCTTATATCAAAAGGGCTAATTTCACAGAACTGAGGAAAACTGTATTTGAAATTGTCTGGGAGGAATATATAGACAGAAAACGGGGAGTTCCTTTGGAAAGAGTAAGGGAAAGGCACCAAGGTAAATATTTATAGCTAGGAAATGGAGGGAAACAGTGAGGTTTTTATTCTAAAATATATTCAGATCAAGAGAAGTTAGTACAATGTTACAGGCTCGTCACTAGAAAGAGGTGGAAAAATCTTAATGCTGATTTAGGGGAAAAAAAGGCAAGAATGATAACAACTTTCTTTCTACATTTTGAAGTGTGTATCACAGGATGTACCAATGAGATTGCAGAAATCTTTTCATCTTTTCAGATCTTTTAGTAACAAAGGAGAGTGGTGATAAATAACTGACTTAGGAAATGAGAACTGCTGTTACACCTGCACCATTGCTGGAACAAGAGATTGAGCAAACCTACAGAAAATTGCAGTTGGTTATTGGACTGGTGAAAAGGTATTTAATCACTCAAAAGGTTGTATCTTAGTATCGTAACCTGTCCTTAAAAACTTCGCTGCTTCTTGGGGAAAAAACTGCAAAGGCAACACTGTTTGCTGAAGGCTTTTATGGGACTCACAAGATCCCCATCTTGAAGGTCTATAGCTATGCTAGGGATAAAAAAATAAATATTAGCATAAAAAGAAATGACTGTTAGTATTTTGTGGAATCAACACAGCTTGACCAACTATGAACAAATGCAGACTATTGAGGTTTTACTCCATCAAACTAAATCCTGAAAGGACTAAATTCACCAAGAAAGCAACTTAGAATAACTGCACTGTAGCTCTGCAGGAACCTTCCAAACATAATGCATTTTGGAATCATGAATGTGTTACACCCCCAGCAACTGGGTTCTGTGGGTAGGCTGGAATCATAGGTAGAGTGTGTCTTATTCTCATGCAGATATTTCATGTCCTATTTTGCAATGTTTGGAATCTTTGTTTTGGCTGGGTAATGCATACCCATCCTTAAAATCACAGTAGCTCAAGGTGTTGGTCCCTTCACCAGAAGAGATAAAAAAATGCTAAGGATCTGCTTATAACATGGTAGTGACAGCTCCAATGAGGGTATTTAAATTTAGGATGCCCAGTACGGTGGGATGGTTACAAACTAAATTACAATGTGAGTTTCTTGGAAAAATAGAGGACAACTTTACTGCAGTTTTGCAAACAATTTAATCGTCTGTTACAAGGAAGTATTGGGGGGATTACTTGCCACTAATCCATCTCAGCACCCGCTATTTGTGCTATTTTGAATGATCTGTTTTTTGTTCAAATAAAATAATGCCAGATCTGTCTGCATGTAATTACCAATGCTAATTTTTCTTATCCTTTCCAGCCTTCAAAATTAATGCGGGGAAGAATGCATGTATTCTTCATGTGAAGTTTTATCAAACTTGCTCAGATCAAAAAAAGCCGCAAGAGATCTGTGTCACTGATCATTGTTTCCAAGTGGTCCAGTAAACAGACACAGTGCTTGATTCACCTCATGCTTATTTAAATCTTGCTTGTCTGCAATAGTATCAGTGCATTGTAAGCCCTGTTATGTTCTTATGACTAGCTTGTTCATAGTACGATGATGCAATGATAGTACAGTATAGCAGTGATACAAGTTCTACTACACTAAACTCATCAACAAGATAAATAAAAAGTTTCTCTGGCCCAAGCTGGGAAAAAGCCTCCTTTCCCCTTTCCTTCTGCAACAGGAGAGAAAATCTTCTCTCCTATATACCTTTTCTTTTTCTCTGGGTAGATTATCTAAGGATGGAAGCTTATTAATGTACTTTTATTTTTGAGGGACAACGTTTTTAAAGGTTATCTGAAAAGTATGATGTGTACATAGTGATGACTTGGTTCTTACACAGTTTTATAAAAGTAACGATGATATTTGTGAACAGAAAGGCTTAATTCTGCAATAGGGGGTAGGAGTTCATACTTTCTTTTTAGGTTCTTATAGGAAAAACTTAAGTCATGGTGTTGGCTAATTAATACAAATCATGGCAGTTAAAAGATAACACATAGGCTTATCTTATTGCTTTGGGGCACACATCATCTTCGTTCATTACTTTTTTTTTTGAAAATAAAATAAAAAAATACTGTCTGGACACTGGCTTGTAGAATTCCTAATCTCAAAAGCTAATGTAAACTGCTGTTCTATGAATGCTTTCTTTGAACTGTGACAAGAAATTCAGAATAAACCCTTCTTTATTCAGTGCTGACAGGTCATGTATGGCTTCCAACAAGAACAAGTAGGAGTGGCAAAAAGGTGGAGGGGGGTATCCAAAAGAACGGCAGTTTTGCCTTGGTTTGATAACCTTTCAAGATGGCTGTGAACACTTTTGAGTTTTTTGCAGGATCATTGCGGTTGGACTCAATCTTAAAGGTCTTTTCCAACCTAAATGATTCTATGATTCCCTTCTATATAAAATTTCAGGTTTGGTTTCTGATTTTCCTTTTTTTTTTTTTTCCCATTAGAGCAGTAATGTAGATTTAGATGAATACTGTTAGTGATCATAAAGAAATGATCTCTAGGTTACAGGGAAACGGCTTCCAACTTCCTTGGCATCACTGTCTTTGCAGCCTTTGTGGACTATCTGTCTTGGTCATGGAGATACATTTAGATGAGTTGTCCTGTTGGACATGAGCAGTTTGTAGCTTTTTATAGTTGAGTATGAGAATACTAATGAACATTTATCTAATCCCCACCACTTGTTACCATTTGGTTATTGCAACATCTGTTTGCTAACCTCTTTGCATTACAGTTAAGCTTCAGAGAGTTCAGGGAGAAATATTTAATTATTTACATCAAGTACATTTTACTGATTTATCAACAAGAGATACACTCTGAAATGTCTGCCAAGCACACTGTAGAGATGAGTATTTCTCCTCACAGTCTGGCATGTGCTTTGGTTCTAGATCAGTCTCGAGCCTCAGGCAGGGGGTGGGACAGATGCTCTAGTGCCACTTCAGATGGCAGGCAGCATCTTTATTAATTCATGTATATTTAACCACGCACCTGGTGTGCATACATCTAAATCTCAATTAGGGAGCGTGTCAGGAAAAGATGATCTGATTCTGCTCTCTTACTGTTATTCCAGAGCTCAGGTCCACTAATCCTCCTGATTTTATTTCTTCTTCCTGCAGTTTGTCCTTTGATGGTACCACATGTCTGTTGGCCTTCTGCCAAGTCTTAGGTCTGTTGAAACCTTTGGCCATCTACCCCTGCCAGTTGTTACAGTTGAGTCTTTGAGTTACTGACCAGTTCATTATGAAAGCAAAAAAAGCAGCTTGATCTCTTCCAGTCTGGACTACGAGGAAAATTACTTTCTTATCTTGCTAATACGAACAGCAGGATACTGCATTTGCATGTTATAGACTACTGCAGCTGAGTAGGGAGTACAGATGGCTGGGTGGAATGTTATGTTCCGGTTTTGGTCTGGATGGAATTGCCCTGGTTCATGTAAGTCCAGGCTTTAAAATTATTCTGCTGTCCAAGCAGCCCCATCAAATCCCTACTTGGGATCTGTAGGAGGACTGGGCAAGGCACTTGAGGCTGATTTTTGTTGTTGTGGTGGTTGTTTCTGGGAGAGGGAGGCCAGTAATGCAACACATACAGATAGTACTTGTTCTTCTCACTTATACTTGTTTACCTTCCTTTTGTTCCTTCAAATAGCATCTGTGTTGGCTTCCGTTTTGATCTCATATAAAAAACAACTTTGTATTTGTATTTTTGTTTAGTCTTTCACCCTGCTATCATGCTGTTTCTGTTGAAGGACCTCAAGAGCTATGTGCCTGTCAAATAGGGAGCTTGGTCATGTTGTTACTATCATCTTCTGGTTAAGCGATACACAGTCCCTTTACATGTTACGAGTTACCAGCATCACAGGTCATGATCAGAGGTAAAGAAAATTGTTGTGGTCTCTCCAATAACAGTGAAGCTCAGCTGATGACTATACCTGCCAAAGACTGAACCAGTTCATTAGAAAACTTAGATATTTCAGTAAAACAGCCTCTCTGTCTTCCTTCCCCTCTGCAAGAGATATGGGGGACAAAGTCTCCTTCTAGTAAGAGTTCAGTTAAGTGTTTTACCACTTACTGCCCTTCTGTAAGCCTGTGTTGTGTCATTCCTGCTCGGAATGGTTATGGCGTTAATAGTAGTTTGCACTTGTTCTGTAAGGTTTGCAAGCGTAATGAGAATTAATTTGAAATCTTGCTGTAGGTAGAGGTCAGCAGCAGATGATAGTCACAGAAGATCTTCCTGGGATGGTCATCTATTCCTGTCCCCAGTCCCAAAGCAGAATCTATTGTATTTCCTGAGAGATTAAAAGCAGGCTAGGGGAACACCCAAAAGACTTTTCACAACTAGAGTGATGATGGCCTTCCCAAGATGTTGCATCATTCCTTAGAATCCTCTTTTTATTTTGAAGGTTCTGGTACAGGAGTATTGACTATTTCAAAAATACAAAATGAGAGTATAATTCAAGGAGGTCGTAAGCCAAGTATTGTATTTGGTGTGCTGGAACATATAGACTACCTTTCTGAATTTTGACTCTAAAAAATCATCCTGCAGGTAGGGAAGGTGATCCAAGTTTTCCCATTTGGTATTGGGCTTCAGTAGGTATTTTAACCCCTGCACCAGGTTGTCTACCTCTGGCGGTGTAAAGAACAATGATTGTTAAATTCATTGCTATTCCATCTTTCCAGATCTTTCATTTTCTTTAAGAGACTGATGCTTTCTGTTCACAATTTTTTATTATTTTTATTTCACTAATGAATGTTTCAGTATGTGGAAATTGAAAGTTAAGGTGGAAATGCAATAAAATGTTCTAAAGAAACAGTGGCAGAGTTAGGGAACTTCTCACCTGTGGATGCTTTTACAACACTAGTGTATGTCTATAGCATCTCTGCAAAAGTATTTGGTGTTCTGAGTGACTATCGAATCGATAGAACGTCTATTTAAAGTCATGTCAGTTTTATATTACAAAGATGTATTGTTTTCTGTGCTAAACTGCTTAAGAAAATTCCAGATTTCTTTGAAGAAACTGAATAGAAAGAGTTCTGAGCAGACAGTCATAAATTTTTCCTTAGTCTCGGTTGCAAGGTATGAGATTCACTTTGAGCTTGCTTTATTACCCTAAACAAGTAAGTGGATATATTCAGAAACATTGAAAAATTATAAACAGGTTGTGTCAATCCGTTAACTGAAGTTAAAATAACATTAGTGTAAGCTCATCCCTGAAATTAATAAGTCCAAAAGACCACAACTGATGGGAATTGGGTTGATTCTGTCAGGGATAAACTTACCCATGAACTCCTCACTATGCACTCACCCTCTCCGTCTTACAGTTCAACTCTGTCACGTTTGCAGAAAGTTACATCATTGTTCCTTTGCCAGAAAGGAGTTCAGTTCAGAAAGTTGTCTTCCCAGGTAAACCACTGCTTGTCTTCCCCGCTTCTTTCTGTAGTTGGTAAAGTTTTATAAATGTGGTCAACAATATTTTGTCACTTTATAGGTGAAGCGGGCAATTATTTTCCCTTCACACTTACCCTAATCTATTTCAGGGGTTTGGGAAATTTGTTACAGTATTTCTATGGAAATTCAGCAGAACTTAGAAAAGTTAGAGAAACAGTTCTTTGACGCTTACCTGCTTACATAGGTGGGCATAA
This sequence comes from Platalea leucorodia, assembly GCF_965183815.1. NCBI lineage: Eukaryota > Metazoa > Chordata > Aves > Pelecaniformes > Threskiornithidae > Platalea > Platalea leucorodia. The sequence continues at coordinate 57,244,402 of NC_138824.1, forward strand.
TACAGGGAACCAAGTGTTGTCTCCAGACTGGGTCTTAAAACCCTGAGGATCAGATGCAATGGGGTGCTAAAAGCTACCTACTGCAAATTTAAAGTGTGTAGAAAAAGAGTGAACAATTCCTGCTTCCAGCAAATCTGCATATGCACAGATGAGAGACAACTTAATGTGCTTCAGCAGTTAAATAATTTTTATTTTGAACACTTCTGCTTGTTATGCACAAAACAGTTGTTGTAGGCATTTAAAGAAAATGCTTAACAACCCCCTAGAAGGTGGATTGATTACTGCGTGCATGAAGTTTTGTAACATAAAGCAAGGTAAGTTCCACATAGCTAAGAGCATGATGAAACTGCATTAGATGCCATTTTACCCCATACAGCATAGTCCAGGAGGTGCGTAATTTGGAAATGTCAACTACTAAGTAAGGGTTTCAAATACCTTAGAAAATACTTACAAATGGCTTCCAGTCATTATACTTTAAGATGAGATTACTACTGTGCACCTAAATGAGATGCTTATTTCAGTCCCTGAGCAGCTTAATTTCAAGACACCAAAGGTCAGGAAGGCTCTAGTAATAATCTAATAACAATTGACTGCACGTTTCTGGGAGATTTAGCTGCATTAGAGCCTGGTTGCTGAGAGCAGGATGAATTAGTTATTACTTAACTGGCATAACTTGAAGCGGCGTCAGCCATCGAATGTGACTAATAAAAGTCATGGAGTAGCCAAAGGCAACTAATGCTCGGACAACTGCTCTAGAAACTCAGAGCACAGTCACCGTGGCTCTGAGCAGATTTGTCTGTGTCCCACCTAATAAGGATGCGATTAAGTTGGGATTGGGGTACCCGATGCCATGGTTTTAGCCGAAAGGCATCAGGCCATGGTTCTGGAGAGGAATTAGATGTTGAATGCATTCACTCAAGTGAAAAAAAATTTTTTTTTTTTTTTTTTTTGTACAGATGGTGATTCTTACAGCAGCCTGAATCACTCTGAAGCTTGCCTCCCTCTGAATCTTACCATGATGAGATTGTATGATGAGTGTGAATTCACTTTGAGATGCACAGATCATAGGCACTAAGCAAAGAATCTTTATGATATTGGTAGGAAAATAATATTTTGACCACAACACCTAGTAACAGTTTCCTTGGAACACTGAATGGATATTTAAGTCTCAAGACCAGAGGCTTGTTTACAGTTTAATTAAAGTAAATGCACATTAATAGTGATATTATTAGTATTCAGTGTCTTTGGGAATTTACAGGCAATTAATCTTCATATATCCTAGAGGAATAAATGATAATTTGGGGATGACTAATTTGATGTAGTAATTCTAAATATGATTTTGGAATTTATTAACACTATTAAAGAAAAGCTTCTCATTTTCTGGTAATCTAGCGAAGACTCAGTTTAAAAAGGAAACTTCTGGTTTTGAGTGAGTATATGTCTCTTGAGTTGGAGGTTGAAGCTCATATGTCATGGGAGGGGGAGAGGCAGAGGCAGCCTTGCTGTTGCAACTTGCTTTCTCCCCTGTCCCTGATGGTGTGGGGCTGTGTGAGATGGGAGGAACCGGTCTCAAAGGAGGCAGCTGTGGTCCCACTCAATGTCTCTGATGCTCACTGCACCATTTTGCCTAACAGTTAGACTCGCTAGCCTGGGAAGAAATTAGGCTAGTGAAATAAATTAAATTTCTTTCTGGCTAGTAAGTTGAGTCAGCTCGCGAAAATATGTAAGACATGCTAGAGCTGATGCCAAAGGATTGTGTGAGTAGGGGAGGAGGAAAATTGTTGCTCTTGAAGCAATAGTGAGCTGCTAGGTTAGCTGCTAGTCGTGGGATTGCTGCCTTCATCTGGGCCAGTTTAACCAAAGCATTTCTGTGTGAAGATTGACACTTTCTAAAAGCAATATACAGTTGTTCATATTGGTGCTGTCTGAAGTATTAAATCCTGTTTGAGAAAGCAGGAGGATCAGTTGAAGAGCTCTGAGGAATCACGGCAGCCACTGGAATACACTCATCCCCCATCTTCCCTCGGCTTCTTTCAGGGATCACGAATTCCATTTTTCCAGTCATTAATTTCTTTGAGGCTTTGGGATCTTAGAGGTAGCATCATTATTTTGTTGGGCAGGAGTATGTAGAGCTGAGTTTTGTTAGCAAACTCAACTTGGGGATAATATGAGCCAGTGTGTGGAGTTAACATGATATTTCTTTGTGGGGGGAGGTTACCATAAATCTAGCAGGAGATTGTGGTTGGGATCTAACAAGAATCTCTTGGAATATGTACTGTTCAATGTATTCCTGAATCTGGAAAAAGGACAAATAGTGAAAAGACATAATTCTGTATCATCAAATAATTAAAGCATTAAATTAAAACCGAAGAATTACAGAAGAATCTCATGATACTCAGTGACTGGGCAATAATGCAACAAATGAAATTGTAGCAATAAATTCAAAGTAGTGCATTGGGGATAAAACTATTGCTGCTAACACAGTGATGGGCTGTAAATTATCCATTAGCACTCAGAAAAGAGGTCTGGAAATCATTGTGATAGGAGGCTGAAAATGCTGGTGGTGTGCTTAGTACCAGTCAGAACAATGTTAAAAATGATTAGGAGAGGAGGTGAGAACAAAATGGGAAGTGTTCTATAAATGTATTGCACACTTGCATCTTGAGTAGGAAACAGTTACTGTACAAGGAGAGATTAAGTAGACTAGGGCTCTCCAGTTTACAAAAGAGGTGATTGAGGGGAAACAGATTTTATATACACATATATATATAAAAATATAAAAAAACGTACATAAAATTCGTAAATGTCTTGGAGAGCTAGGGGATTCAGAAGTCTTCAAAATACAGATTTCTGAAAATTGGAAGAGTTAGTTGCATACTTCCCTCACATTTTTAATGCCGTTTTCTTCATCTCCTATAGCTGCTATGAGAGAGAGGGGGTTGGTTAGACTGATATTTGGCTTTACCCAGTCCAGCTGGTCTTACACATAGGTTAACATTTAACCACAAGAGGCATATGTATCGAAATGACTGCCTAAATAGTCTCCCAGCAGCACTTACGCAGAATAGATGGAGTAAATAGTCATTGTATGCATCTCTGGTGGTCCTCTGTCCAGACCTGTAAGTCTGTATTATCTGTAGTGTTGCAGGAATAGCAGAGATGAAGGGCAATTGTAGAGATGAGACAGTGAGAAGAGGTGGACACTGATACAGTGTGTATATAAGAAGCTTTGATTCTGGTGAGTAGTGGTCCTGATTATTAGAAACAGTTAAAAAGCGGTAACTTTAGGAGCAACTTTAGAGCAGAAGGTGTTACGCTGGTAGCTTTACTGTTAACTCTGTGCTTGACTGTTGACAAGGCAAGTGCCTTGAAGTTTCTGGAGTTTTAATATTGTTTTGCACTTTTAAAGACTGTGTCATGTCTTTCCTATTCCAGCTATCAAATTAGAAGAAAAGCATTTAGGGGGCTATAGTCCAATGGTAATTGAAGACTGCTGGTTAGAAATTGAAGGATTGCTGTGAAATGTGCCGTGATTTAAAGAGGCAGATTTTCCTGAATATGAGGGGAGACCTAAAGTTTATGGAGCTGGATCTCCAGCCTGTCTACCCAAATACATTGTAAAAGAAAGCTGTGTGGAAAATAAAGCTTCAAAAATGGCATAGAGAAAATGTAGAAGTGGTAGGCTATGGAAAAAACTGTGGAAAGGAACACAGTGCTTGTTACTCGAGAGGTACGTTAAACCAGAGGGTGAAGAGCTTCGGGCCTTCATTATACTGAATTCATATTTTTCAACTTGTCTTAAAAGGGTAAAATTGGAAGACCACCTGTGGAGAATGGTAGCTGAGTGGAAAATTTTGTGTATGACACGTTATGCAGAAGGTCATGGGTCCCTATGGATCCTTATGGATCTTAAATGGTGATTCATTCTGTGCCCAGAAGCCTGAGGAATTGGTATCCTCAGTGCTTTTCATGTAACAGCGCAGTAAATTCCTGTGACACTGTTTCACAGGTTGGTTGCTGTATTTCTTATCATCCAAATGTATGTCTTTTAGATGAAGAGAATTACAAGCATATTCAAATTGATTCAGAAAAAAGATGTCCCTTTTAACAGTAATTTGGTGTTGTGACTCCATAACTTAAGGCCATCCATCAAAGCCATTAAAAGAAGTTTTGTTGTCATCTCACTTGTTCCTAAAATTCTGCAAGCACAGAAGCTGAATAGCATCCAAAGTGCAGATGAACACACTAAAGGAGAGCCTTCGCCCCCCATCGTGAGCAAAATCAGCCATGACTTGTGGGCGTCTACTTAAGTTTATTGCTGATTTATATTAACTTGCAATTTCTGATTCCAGTATCAAGAAATAAGATTAATAGTTAAACTAACACTTAGAGAAAACACCTCAGCCTCCCTCCAGACACTTCTCCTTCCCCCTGGCTGCATGTTATACATAGGCCCTTGGTTGAGGTGACAGGCAGTGCAGAAGTGTGGGGACAGTGTGGTGGTGGCCACTAGCGTTTTGCCCCTCCTTGTTTGTTACTCAGCTTACTGTGGTGTGGCTTTCTCCAATGGCCACAGTCCCTTTCAGGAGCTCTGCCTGCTGCCATGTAGGTTCCTCCATGGGCTGGAGTTTCTTTCAGGGGTTGTACCTGCTCCGGTGTGGGTTTCTCCATGGGCTGTAATCACCTCAGAGGTGTTCCTACTCCTGTGTTGTCTTCTGTGCGTCTGCCCCTGCCCAGGCATCTGCTCTTGTTTCTCCTCTCCAGTGTCTCTCCCGTCCCTAGAGGATACTGCCCTTTCTTAAATATGTTTTTGCAGAGGTGCCATATGTTCCTCTGATTTATCTGGCTTTGGTAGGTGACGGGTCCATTTTCTCTGTTGCTGAAGTGGCTGTGACCAGCACAGGGCAGTTCCTGACCTCCTGTTCCACAGGTCACCCTTGCAGGTTCCACCCCGCCCCTGCCAGTTAAGCCCAGTACACCCCCGTGCCCCATAGCTCTTGTATTCATTGTGGCTTTAGTAGCCACGTTTCAGCAGGACTGGGAAAAGGTGGCCTTTCCAGTCTACCCTGGGGGCTGCAGAGCTGTTTAGAGTGGCAAGATGCACGAGTTTTAATTCTGCAGCCCGTGGGGAGAGATGAGCATGGGAGGCTAATAAGTGAGGAAACTTTTGTTCCAGCAGCTCAGTTTTAAAAAGAAAAGAATTAGTTCTGGTTTTGGGATGGTCGTATGAAGTTGGTACTTCGTAAGATGCCGTGAACATACCTAGTGACTGACTTTTCAGGGAGTTCTTGCATTGCTTTCTGTAGTTCCCTGGCCTCAAATCTGATGTAATCAGATGGGTAGCCAGTTGCTCGTTTCTGGAGACAACCAAACATGTGCACAACATACCCTAAAGATGCTTAAGAAAGTGTTATGTTGAAAGACCAGTGAATTTAGGAACTGCATTGCAGGGAGAGGATGAAGAGAGGAGGTTGCATCACACTCTTGACTGGTGCACCAAAAGTCCACTAGATGCTCCTTTGGATCTACCAGCTGTAGAATTTCTGATTATTTTCCTATTCTGCATATATTACATTTAATGTTATTCTCAAAGAAAGAGACTTGCATGTAAAAGCAGAAGTATATTAACAATTGCACGAGTATCAGAATACAGGAAATGTTAATGCTCCAATTTCTCAATCTTTTATATTCTTGTAATTTTGAAGTTTGTCCCAGCAGTATTAGTCACTGATATTTAGTGCTAATTTATCTAGACAGTAGTGTATAATAGAAGATACAATCTTCAAATTATTTTAGTAGCATGTGTTCATAACTACATTATGGAAGTAATTGAATAGATTAAGTGGGAGTGGACACGTTACATATGAACTTAAATCTTGTATTGAAATCTTTCAAGTGTGGTATCAGAATTTCATCTTTACGTGTATCGCTGGGATTTTACGTCACTTCTGAACTATATTTATATATCATGGGTAAAAAGGTATTGATGAAACTAATTTTTCATGTAGTATGTGTTAGTAGATTAAAGGAAAATAAGTAAGTTGCATCTTATTGTCCTTAAAGAGAGCCAATCAATAATATGCTTAAGCAGAAATGCTTTATGAAATCAGAAAACCTTCAGTGGGAAGATCTAAAAATGTATCCACCAAATGAGAATAAATGAAGAAATGGATAATGATACGGGTATGTGCTGGGCTCAAACTTGTTCATGTGTTCAAAAGTGGGTTACTGTGGCTTAGTGATGCCAGATGGTATAGTGCATTGTGGAAACTGGAAAGAAATAGTTTAAGGAAAAAAAAAAATCTGGCAAGCCTATTTTTCTGGTCTTCAGTACAATCCTGTGCTCTGAAGTGCTGAGCCAGGATCACCTGGTACTTACAGAGAAATAAATCAGGGTGATTGGCACACGCTGTGTGACATAAAACAGACTGTCACATGACATTGATTAAAATATTTTAAAGTAAAATTCACAAGGTAGTTGTGAATAGCACAGAATACTCTTCAAGGTTTTCTTAGGTTATGTATGATAGGTTACTGTACAGTAATCCATCACAAATGTTTCTAGGTGCCTTTCACAATCCCATTGGTAAATTCGTGAATTACTCTGTTCAAATCAACACACAAGCCGTGACTAAGATTATCTTTTAAAATGTCCCATGAGTAATACTGAATCACTCTACATCATCCAGCTATTAGAGAAAGTGGTTGGTATTCTTGGGTGAGAATTTATCATCTTGTTCCTCGTGCCTTAGAATTTATTCAAGTCAGTAAGCTGAGGCAGAATTTAATCATAACCAACCATCTGACCTAGCTACATGTGGCACGAGTGCTTTGAGTCATTTTTATTTCCTTATGAAGTAGTGGAGGCAATATGCGCTTTGAAATGAGAAATAGGATTTGAAAGTTGGGTAGCGTAGTCTCTCCTTTCACTGTGCTGACATTGTATAACCTAGGGTATGAGAAGGATCATGACACTTGTCAGAATGGGATAGCAGAAGGTAACCATTTTCAGATAGTCTATTTTCAAATAATGCTTGCTATTTGTAATGTTATGCAGCATTCATACACACATGATATTTGAGGTCTCTGGTCAGTAATCGGTTACGCTTTTGCTGACCTAACAGACATTGAGATTTATATGACTACCTTTATATGACTACCTATCATAGACAAAGCACTGAAATTATGAATGTCTTTTAAAATACAGTGTACATGCTTCTGTGATTACATGCTTGCAGACACTTGGGGAACAGCTTTTAAAAAAACGGAAGACTGGACATGCTTTCATAGTAACTCAAAATCATGAAAATTTATAAACAGAGTATATTCCTTTGACGTTTCTAGCACTACTGACTCGGACGTCTCATCAGACTTAATTTATAAAGTAACCCTGAAGAATTAAATGGAACTAATTTGTTGCTCAGATGATTCACTGCGTTGCGTATTCACTCCTGTTGAGTTTTGTATATGTATTTTTCAGAAAGTAGTAAAAAGTCTGCATTCACTGAAGGAATTATTTATTTTCATCAAATATGGGTACTTAAGCCATGCGATGTTCTATTTAATGAGTTATTCTTAGGGCATTTGGTTTTATAACATACCTTTGTTTCACTGGGGCATGACTTCCAGGGCCTATGGAGATGTGAAATCAACCTGGCTTGCTAATGTTTACACATTCTGCTTTTTTTTCTCCCCTGTGCAAGTAAGACAGAAATTGTATTTCTATTGTGATCAAAATTGAAATACCAGTGAAATTTTTGGCTTCTTACCTTGTTTTTACTGGATAAGTAGAAGCACAAATATGATTCTTTATCATTCTTTTTAATACAAAAAAAAGTTGAAAAGGTTTTAGGAAAACATTCTTCAGAATATGAAGACTCTCCAAGCATCTTGTCATCAGGAAAAATCCCCGTCTCATTCATCCCAGAGGGTTAGTCATGTTGAGTGAACACGCACTTGCTCTTTGCTCATGTTCATTGTGCATTCTTATGCGTCATTTATGTATGACAGCCGCATCCTACAGCAGATACAATCTTTTCATTTCCCTGAGCTGTTCTTTGTAGCCCTCATTGTAGGATGTCAGGTTATCAAAGGCACATTAGAAAAAACCACCCTCTCCTCCCTGATTACAGCAACCTCTTAGATCTTTGCAAACAATTTTTAGACCATCCCCGTGAAGTGAGGTGGTGCTGTAATCGCTGCCGACACGTGAGGAAATAAGGCACAGATATTATAATAAATATTTTTTGACTGAAGAGTTTGAGAATCTCTGGGGCTGGACATTTTTATTTAGTATTATCTTACTGTGTTTTTATATCAACAGCAGTTATAGCTATTTGGATTTATTAAATAGTGAATCAGACCCCAAGCTGTCATACTGGGTGTAGTGAAGATGCAGAAAGGCATCTAGATGGAGAGTGCTGGGTGCCCAACGTCCTCTCTCAAGTCTATAGAGGAGAAAAGCTCTACAAGAGAGCAGTCAGTCCACCTGGCTACCTCTGACCATCTGATGTAGATGCCTAACTTAAATACCTCCATCTAGTGGAGAAGAATCTGGATTTTGTTATTATCTTTAAAGAGGAGTCTTGATCAACATTGTACAGGGGTTACACAGCATTGTTAGAGATGGCATACAGTTCTCCAGGTCTGGAGAGCAGAAACCACCCTGAACCATATGATCTGCTTATCTTCTGAAGTCTCCTGTCTGATTCACTGCACTCTCTAACTTTTGTGACAGCAGAATTAAGGAGAGCCATATGGCTGATTCTCTAGACAAGTATCACTGACGTTCTCAGATTAGTCTGTCCTTTATGTAATTTAATGGAGAAAAGAGTACATGTAATTACATCTTGTGTCCTAACACATAGATGATGAATTAACATTGCTTAAGCAGGGTTTATATTCTCATCTCCTGATTTTTGAATGGTGGACTTGAAATTTTAGCATCTTTTTTGTGTTTTAACTTTGTAAATGTCCAAGATTGAAAATCTGAGTATGTTGAAACTCTGTGAATTCTCCTTTCCTTCCCCTTGATGGATCATCTCTGGCATTTGAGGTTTTTTTTTTATAGTGGGCTTGTCTATCAGGCTTTTCTTAGCATGAGGAGAATGTCATCTCTGTGCGGACTTTCCCCTAGATGATGGTGGAGAGCTAAACTGACAACAGAGTGGTGGTTACAGTGACTTTGCTCAGGCACTTACCTATTGTAGCCAAGTCAGGAGACTCTCCCTAATTTAGATAGCGTTGCTGGAGAATGATAGACCATCCCAGAGAGATCAGCAAAGAATGCAAACCTTCTGGAAGAACAGAGCTGACTTTATGAAGAAGTGCTCTCCAGTCATCATAATCCTACCGGCACCCCTTTTCTCACAGCTCATATGTTTCTTTTTTTGTCCTTAATGTAATACTCTTCATGAATGTTCATGCCTATGCCTTTTTATCCCATTCTCTACAGGATTTTTGCAGGTTGTCATCTTATATCCCATCCTTCTCTGCTCTGGTTCTGTTCATACTCTTTTCCCACTGCCATTTTGCATTCCCTTCCTTCCTATCTCTGTTTTTTCTATCCTACATGTTTACTTTGTTCACATTCTTCAGAGTTCTTGCTTGAAGTTCTTGTTTATCCTCTTTCCTGCTGTCTCAAGGGGCAGTACAGCATCTTCCTTCTACTGTTTAAGGAAGGGAAAGTGCTAGTTACTCCCAAGAAGCAGGAGCAGTGCTTGCAAAATAGTCTGCTCTGTGTTTATCTAGCATGGGGCTTGCTTAATCCTGTCAAGATGGCGAGTTCAGTGTGCCATGAGCTCCCAGGAGGTTTGAGAGGCAGTGCACATGGGATCTTCAGAGGATGGAGCTGCTCAGATCTTCATCTCTGGACCAGGTTTGATGGGGGTGAGGAGGAATTTTTCAAAGACCTATATACACAAGCCATCTGGAGGAAGTGGCTAAAGCAGTGTCCATGGTGGTAGAACATAACTGCCTACTAGACAGATGCATTCCAAAACATGAAGGTCTTGGAATTTGGTACAGCAGAGAAAGACTAGAGCTTTAAAGAAGAAGGGGAAAAAAAAAAAAAAATCTTTCTAAAATTCACAAGCTGAGTTTGCCCACAGAACACAATACTCCATAGATGAATACTGATAAAATAGTACTACCATGTTTTAGTTCTAGTGTATGTTGTTGCAGTGATAATTTTGTCATCCAGATAACAGTTTCTTTTGTATGCTGCACATCAGTGAAGTCAATAGAACGAGGAGAGCTACGCTTGTGTGTGTGTGGCTAAGCTAATGTTTGGCTTTCATACTTGGCATAAACAATACCTTAAAACATGCTATCTGCCATTGCATCATTTAGTGGTAATAAATGGTCCAACATACACACAGAGATGTTTTTCCAAGGTGGTGTTGGCTTTTTATTAAAATTTTATTAAAATTTAGATTAATGAATCTTTTGGCTGGTATTTGTCATAGGAACATCTCCAGTCTGTTTTGGGATTTGTTTAAAAAGCTGTCTGTTGATTGCAGTGAAACTCAAATGCGTTTTCTCTCTCTCTCTTGACCTGGGCTGTTTCTCATATTATTTAAACATCTTCCTACTTTCATGAAGAAAAAGCTTAGATTTTAAGATCTGGATAAAAATAGAATAGTTCCAGGTAGCATCAGCCTTTGAGCAAAACAAAATGCCATTGTGTTGCTGTGCATGGCATCTATGTGGATGCAGTTCTGGTCTCCCAGCCTCAGAAAGGATGTAGTAGCATTAAGTAAAGGATGGAACAGGTTCTGCACACAGAAATATTAAATTAAGTTCTTCTTCAGCTTGAAAAGGAGGAGTTGTAGGAGCATTTTGATAATGTTAGGAATGATCAGGAGAGGAGGAGAGAGCATAAACAAAAACATCATGCTCTCATATAAGTCCATAGTCATCTTGCATCGTGGGGAAGGAACAACTTCTGTGTGAAGAGACTTTAAATAAGAAAGAATTCTTCAGTTTAGAACAGGAATGACTGAGGAGAAATAAGAGTGGAGTATATAAAATCATGAATGTCATGGAGAAGCTGAAAAAGGAATAATTATTTGCTATTTCTCATAATACAAGAGCAAGGGGATATCCAGTGAAATGATGAAGCAGTAGCTTTAAGACAAGTGAAGGGAAGTAGTTCTTCATAATGTGCACAATTAAATTGCAGGATTCATTGCTGCGGAGTGTTGTGGAGGCTTAAAGTCTGAATGGGTTCAAAAGCAATTAGACAAATTCATGACTGATACTTCTATCTAGGGCTATTAAGCACAATAATAGGAATTGGGAATCCCTAGACCACAACTTACGGGAAGATGAAAGGTTGCTGGAGGCTTGGGCAGAGGGAAAGAAGCATTGATCTATGAAATAGGATGACATATTCTTTTCCTAAGTACCCAATGCCAGCCACTGCTAGGGTAGGGAAGGAGTGGTGGCTCCCTCCTGTTTGCTTAGTTATTTATATACATTGATGAGATCCCCCGAGCCTTCTTTTCTCCAGAGCAGAACAGTCCCAGCTCTCTCAGCCTCTCCTCTTAGGAGAGATGCTCCAGTCCTTTCACCTTCTTAGCAGCCCCTTGCTGGACTCTCTCCAGTACTGGACCCAGTACTGCATGTGTGGCTGTACCAGTTCTGGGTGGGTGCAGTTCATACTGTGTTTTGAGGGCTTGGATCGTAGCAGAGCTCAAGGTGGGTTAAGCAGCCAGCTTTCAAAGTACATCTGACCATGTCTGGATAAGAGTCAAGGAGCATTTCAGCAAAGCAGGGTTACTTTTCTTTTTTTTTTTTTTTTTCTTTTCTTTTTAATTGGGTGTCTATGGTTTAGGCTTTAGGAGAATGGATGCTTGTGCGTTGCTGTTCGAGTGTTAGGTGCTGTCTGAAACTCTTACGCAATCTGAATTTCACTTGATATTCTGAAGCTGTCATTTCAGGAGCATCTGTATGCTCCCTGATAATCAACAGTATATGCAAAAGTCCTTTATTTTATTTTTAGCATACAGAATTATCTACGTGTTTACAAGCATCAGACCAGTTACCAGTAGAATGAGACTGGAAAACAAAAGCAAAATTTTCAGGCACAAGGTTTAACTGGATTCTAATTGCCTTTCTTTTTCAAAATAAGAATTTGAGAAATCTAGAGAGCGCTCATTTTCTTCCTGTAAACGAAACATAAGCACTTACCCATGTACAGTGTGATCATGTAAGCTGCTTTTGTGATGCTGCAATGGTTGATTCAGTGTGCTGGATTAATTAACGCTTTGCCACCTTCAAATAGAAAAGGTATTGTGCAAAGAGGAACATCTAGACTAAATGTGTTTGAGAAATGAATTGCATACTTGTTTTTAGTTCTTAAAGTATCTAAAAAGATTTTTCACATTTTGAAATGTTGCAAAAGTCCATCATTTGTAGAATACTTTTTATTGTTGAGGAAGGCTCATGGGTGTTTTTCCCTGTGAGTTTTTGTGCGTTTTCATCATTCATCAAGTGATGAAAGATGCTTAATATTTCGGGGGGGCTATGATCCACATTTGAGAACTTTGAAGCCATCAGAAATTGGAGTCTACTAGAGTCTACTAGAGAGACAATGTGTATGTTACTTTTACATTACATTTTTATTATCAGCTTTTAGTGTTTGTTATACAGTGAGAACCAAAAAGCCAAACTGCAGTATGAAATCATAACCAAAAAAGAACTTGGTCATAGTAACTACTTAACACTAGGCTGTGATTTTACAATAATACATAGTGTAGCATTTCCTGACTAATGCTATTTTTGTGACCTCTCAAAATTTGGAAATGGAATGTAAAGATACCGCAGAACTAACCTGAGAACTTCAACAAATTCTGTGACTTCCATAATGCCTGGATTTTCCGTCTTAAAAAAAAGTCTCACAAGTTACTGTAAATATAAATGCTGTTCAAGGAAGCAAACATAATTAGCTTTTTGCTTGTACAGGAAAAATTAAAAATTAATTGCTGGCATCCATGGCATGCTTTTTCTTCTTTCCTGCAAGCTCCCCTTGTTGAGAAGACTGGAACATGATCTCTCTGACGGGAGTTTTGAGGCTGGTCATGCTGTGGATGTCCTATCCTTTTTGATTATTGCTTGCAGAATGAGAAACGGTTGGTATATCGCATATGCAGCAAATACATGTGTAAGTCTTAGCATGACAACTCTGAACTTAATATGCAATAGGATTGTGTGCCAAGCAGTCAACTAGAATAAGGCAGAAGAAGAACGTATTAAAAAATACTTCTATTGTTACTTGTCTTGTATCAGTTTTTTTCTCTAGGGTTCCTGCTTCGAGAAAAAGGGATCTTCTGTAAAACTATCTTGTAGCTGAATAATGTTTCATATGAGACATGATTGTCATTACTTCTTGTAATACAAGAACTAAGAGTTATTAAGTGCCAGCAGGTGACAGTTCAACATAAACATAGTAACATGAATTAATGAAATGGTGAAACTTTTTACCAGAGGATGCTTCTGTATGCTAAAAGTCTTCATGTGTTGAAAAAGACAAGTCGATGGAAGAAAAATCTGGTGAGGGTTATTAAACACAAAGATACCATCTCTGGCTCAGGAAATCCCTGAGCTGAAACCTCCACTGAAATTGGAAGGGCATGCTAAGGAAAAGCATTACAAGTTTGGCCTATTTTTATCATCTTTTTTAGGTCTCTATTACTGGACAGTGTCAGAAACAGGGTAGCAGATTAAAAACCTTTGGTCTTATACAGCATCTTCCTTTGGTTGAGTAATAGCTGCATTAGATTTCAGGAGGGAAAGGGTTAGCCAGCATTGCTGGTTGCTAATTGTTTATTTACTTGGATTTTTCGCATCAATTTACTGATTTATTTTTCCGTATCAGAAAGTTGCACATGGAACATTCCCAGCGTTGAGTCCTTGGTTCTGCCTCACAGACTTGCTTCAAAAGTTTCAGCACTGCTATTTCAGTTTCCTTTTACTTATTTCAAATAGAGAGTTTAAAGCGGGAACAGCAAAATTTCACCTTGTTCTAAGGATGCTTCTGATTTGTTCTTTGCTACCTTTATCCATTTCGCTATGATGTTCAGGTCTGCTGGGTTACTCTGAAAATATTCCCCTTTCTTCAATGCAAGTAGTTCATGAACTCTCCTCCACAGGGTTCAGTAGCATCTTCCTATATTGAGTAAAAGGTTCTCTTTCATTCCTAGTTACCCTGCTAAGCTTGCAATAAGAGTTGCCTCTTCCTCCGTACAGCCATTGGTTTTTAATCATAACCTAATTTTAAGTTGATTCTGTTCTTCTCTTTAAACACCTAAGAGCTCAGTCCAAGCAAGGCTGATAGATGTGAAGTGGGGGCCTGGGAGGAATTTAAGTGTTAGAGTCTAATTGTGTCATCCTAACCTTTGCCAAACTTCCATCAAGCCCCAAATCCATAAGCACTTTTAGCTAATGTAGCTCCAGTTAAATTCCCTCGGTGCCTGAAAGTCTGCTTGTGCACAGTTCTAGCAGCGCAGGCAGTCTTAGCTGAGAGGCCTGTACATCATACACAGATTGGAATATTTTTGAGTATCCTCTCTGAAGAACCTTTGAAGTATGTACAGATCACCTTCTATGCAAGTGACGGAATGAATGACGTCCATAATACGTTCACCGTGACTTCCTGAGAAGCAGAGACACTTCCCTAAGTGTCTCAACACAGTAGTTTCACTCAGAATTACAGTGCTTAGGATTAGTAAAATGAGAGGGAGCAGTTGCACATTCCCATTTCCTGGTCCAAACCCGTTCGTACCCCTCCCTGATAAGGTAGCCATTGGATGATAAATAAGGCAGGGCAGTTCAGGAGCAAGAACTCCCTTTTGCTTCTCCTCAGAGAGTCCCTGATCTCCTACCGAGTGCTGCTTCCTGATCTTACCCCTCTGGTTTGTGAGTCTTTCTGCGTTAGGAGGAGAAGGCACCTTGTTCTCTGCCCCTGAGCCTGTGCATATCTTGGGGGTTTCGAGGGCGGGGGAGGGTGTATATGTTTTGGAGATGGGGTGGTGTTTGTCCTCTGTTAAACCATCTTTGGAGTACAGGGTAGAGGAAGTCACATCTCTCTGCATCTGCATTAACATGCACATCGGCAGCTCCAAGTGGGCTCTATCTAATCTTTCCCCAAGTTTCTAATCCTGTATTTACTTATGAAACAAGTATTAAACCAAGAAGAGAACCAAATTTCCAGGATAACTTTCCTTAAGATCTATGACTTTGATATCATCCTGAAATTACAGCAATGTACATTCTTAGCCTAAAAACCTCAGTATGTATTGCTCTATTCCCCACAGTGAATAAGAACTGTTGCATTCCTTTAGTTAACTTAGATTAATTCCTAGCCAAATCATAGTATTAAATGATCATTAGGCCTGGTATTCACCATAAATACTGGTTTAGGTTTTTTTGTTTCTGATTTCTGCTTTTCTTTACTCTTACTTTGCTTGGGACCTACCCTGCAGCTGATTCAATATTGATGTGGAACAATAGTCACAAAAAATGCTTTCTAAACTTGGAGGAACTTTTGTCTTCTGATCTCTAGCTAACGTTTCCTTTGCCTTGTTTATCTTGCCTGATAAATAGAAAACATCTCAATCACACAGGCCTTATGTGATTTCATGATGCTCAGTCTCCTTTCTTAAAGAACATTTCCATAGTTTACCCTTTCTGTCTTATAGCTGAAATAACTTTTAAAGCACCATCTAACTTGAGCAATCGCTTTTTACCCAAAACCCCTTCCCTTTTTATAAAGTTGATGTTCCTTGAAGGAGCTGCAGAACTTCAGGAACCACACATTCTTCAAATGCTTGGTGAGAAGAAGCAGGGCTGCAGGACGTTGAAAAAAAGGCAAAATTACAGTGCTTCATTTCTTCCAAGCTGCTCTGCTTTGTTACTCACTCTCACATGTTCTGTCTATGTACCCTTCCAGCTTCTGAGATACACAACAGAAATGCATCAGTTTCATAGGTAAATTATCCTAAAATATGTTTTTTTTAAACTTATCTAATAATATGAAAACAGCTTCTCAACAAGGAACACACATGTCAAAATCACTTGCCAGATACTGTGTTTGAAACTAAACAATTCAATTGTGAGAATTATTAAATAATCAATAGTCTTTGCCAAGGCAGGTGGTAGTTCTAATAAATAGCTCATGTGGACAAAATTGTTCGATTCAAACATTTGTTGTACAGTTGTTTTCAAGTACTGTACTGGAAGCTGAACATCATTTTACCTTATTTCTCTTTCTGTTCTACCTTAATGCTTATTTCTAATAAAATGACTTGTAACTCCAAATTCTGCCAAATTTAGAGGTGATTTATAAAACAGTTAGTGTTTCATATGGATAAACTAGATCTAAAAACAAAAAATAATGAAAGAAGAAAAAAAGCTTGTGGTAAGGCTTTTCAACTCAATAAATTATCTTTTAGAAATTCAAGATAAACTTTTTGATTCTTATTTTGGTTGGTAACCATTTCTACATCTTATTGTAATTTGAGTTTCTGAAGGTTTTTCTTTTTGAAACCTTCTGAATTCTGGGCAGGGAAGACTTTTTCCCACCTCAATATAAATACAGAGAGAGTGAGGAGGTACAAAAAAAGACCAGCAGACAAAATGTTCTGCACACCTCAGACCTCAGGAGGGAGGTCTGTGATGGGACCACGGATGGAACAGGTAGATTGTGAGGATGTGTCACAGCTACTGCTGTAATGAAATTACTGAGTATGCTTCTGGAGTGTGTTGAGACAGGATCTCTCGAGTCAAAGATCGCAGTAGTTATTAGGTGGATTGATAAGCAGTGTTATCTGTGTGGATTAGAGTAAATTTCCTATAGTTCTGCAATGCAGCTAGGCTTTCCTAGATATCAAGGTGATTACAAAATGAAAAACTCAGACTAATTTCACTTTATGTAATTTATCATCTAATGTGCCCTGAGTTCTTCAGGATGACGTCTGTTTAAACCAAGGTAAATATGAAAGGCATTTTTCTTTGAACCAGCAAATAACATTTAGTTGCAGTGAAGCCTTGTATATACACTTAAGAGTCTGCTTGGGTGAGAACATTGTTCAAACCCACCAGGCAAGGTGCAAACTGTATCTCTGAGAAGCTGTGTCAGACTCTCATTCCTGTGTACTGTGGTGGACAGTTTAAGGGAATTGCTTCTTAATTACAGGGTTGTCCTTGATAACAGTGAGAAAAAATTGGTTTGGACAGTATCGATTCCGAGCGCTTCTGTTCCTCTTTGGGGACATTCCCAGCCAGCAAAACACTTGCTGATGGTCAGATAAAACAGCTTAAGTTGACCCTATGTTTAATTTAATCAATAGGAGCCTATTTACATTGCAGAATGTTGGCCATGTTAATTTAGGCCTGGAAATACCATCATCGTGTGCCTCTGAAGTAGAATAGAAAACAAGTCTTGGTTAAATATGTGCAAGTCTATCCAAGTCACTTGGATTTTCTCCTGTTATTTTTTAAAAGACTATATTTTTTCATAATATTAATTTTTGCAAGTTTTATCCATCTTCCCTTAGCTGCATATGACAATTCTCTTTTTGTAAACGTTTGTTTTGAAACACATTCGCTTTTAGCAAGAGCTACGTGTCATCCCTCCTACATCACAGGGTGAACTGGAAACTGAGCCATCATGGGCTAATGCTGGGTTTGGGTTTGGAAGACCTTTGATGCAAAATTTCACCTTCAGAATAGTTACCGGTGTAGCTCATGGATTCTGTCCCCTAGATGAAAGAGTGACAGTATAACTTCTTAGAGAGAAATTGGGATAAAGTGAGATTAATTGCTTTGCCCAGGGCCACCGTTCAACTCAGTCGTGTGCTCCAAAAGTAAATCTCTGCAATGGATGGAACTGAAGTGCTTTGCATAGGTAGTCTATCAGTGTAGTTGTAAAAGATCATCCGTGTGATGTATTTTCTCATTGTCTGAAGTGAATGATTAAAATTCAGAGTAAACAATAATGCAGGGTTGTTTTTTTTAAAAAAAACACGCCAACTACAAATGGATAAAGGTTCACATACAGATACATCTGATGTTCAAGCTGCCATGTTCGATTTTGGCTTTTGGGTTTCTTTGTTTGCTCTCGGCATTTTCTGAGCTGTGAACTTTTTTACTTGCTATAGTAACAACACAATACAGAAAGCGAAACGTTTTGAGACTGCATTTTGGGGACTTGAAATTCCCTGATCATATTACTATTACTTTTATGTATGCTGTGGCAGCAAGTCCGTTAGCAAAACAAACAGGGACTGGAGTGGGAGCTGGTGAAATGAATACAGAATATAGGCAGAAGCAGATAAGGCAGGACTGCAGCACAACCCATAGGTTAAGACAGTGCTTGAGCAAGGGTCTATTAGCACCTGAGAAATACCTTAGAGGTGGGAAAACCAGTGAGTTAATAATAATCTTAATTATAAGCATAAAAATAATCATATTCTTACAATTTTCTTCTGAGAAACAAGACAGGCATGGAAGAAAAAGGTCTGTGGCTAGATGGGGGCTATTGCAAGGGGAGGCGTGATTGTATTTTCCTGTTTTGGAGCAGAAGTAAAACTTGTTCTCAGCAGCATTGCTGTAGTGACCAGTGGAGCTCCTTGGACGGGTGACATGGATCAGTGTCAAGAATCAAATGAAGGTTGATTTGGCTGCAGTGCAGATCACATCTCGCATGTCAAGGTGCAGTACAGATCGGCATTTATGAGGCTTCCTTCATAACCATTTCCAGCGTCTGATGTGATGAGGAAGGATATATGGAGAGCAACAGGATAAGTTGCTGTTACAGGCTTGTGGCTATAAAAGAGAATGGTAGAATAAGATTGGTTTTAAAAAAAAAGGAAAGAAAAATATTCCTGTTACGGTGGTCTTCCACATCTTTTTTTCTAACAAAATAGAGCCTTTGTAGAGCAACTGGCCATGGGGTTTGTAAATAATTTTGAAATTCATACAACGAAATAAGTCTTGCATACCAGCAAGAGTTGTTAAAGAAATGATAATTGAGTGGTGTCATATTGTGCTCATCTTTCATTTTTTGACCATTTAATTTCACATTATGCATGAAGTGAAAATGAACCAATTTATTTCCACGTGTGATCCATTTCAGCTTTTTTTTTTTTTTAACTATGGAAATTAAATTTTCGGCTCTGGTCTGCAAATTCAGTGTTACATCCGAGTTATGCTACATCCAATAGCATCACATTTAATAATAACAAAACCTTGCAATTAGAGAAAATGATATAATTTAAATAATGTGATTTCAAACTATCTTTCTCTGGCCAAAGGACTTGCTTCTCCAGTTACAAGATGCATAAATGAGAGAAAAATACTACATTTAAAATGTTCTTTATGTATAATTTTTGTAATGAAGTTTGGCATTGCAAACATAAATGAGCATTAAACAGAATTTTGGATTTTGAATGGAACTGCGTGCCTTAATTAAGCTCTTTGTTTAATGTATTTACATTTCTGTTCGTCTCGGCTCTTTTTTCCCTTATAATTCTGCTTTTTGAAAAAATTATGCTACACTTCTCTTTAAAATACTCATGTACTAACTATTTGATCTTTAATAGATAGGGGTTTTTTAACTTGGTAGTGAATACAGTAGCAATCTACTACCTCTAATGATAGTTTCAGGTACTCTGTGTTCTAGTCAAAAGTTAATGCCCTCATTTCAGGATCCTAGGTATTGTTCAAACATCTCATATTTTGCTCTTGGAGAAGCACAGGTTTGAAAACCTAGCTACTCTGTTTTAGTCTAACATTAAGCTGCTGTTCCTGCAAACATTCTGCTGCAGCAGGGAGCGCATACCAGTCCTTCATTTCTCGCTCTGTAAATGTGCAAAGTTTGGTTACAGCTGCTTTGACCAGTGGCTCCTGGTGCTGTCGTACGTGAAACCCAAACCACAATTTAACATTTGTTCTAAGTAACTTCTCATAATCAGGTGTTAGGATTCACAGCTAGGCAGTTGCCTTTTTAGTTAAAATGTTATTTCCAGTTTTTCTCTCCATCCTGTTTTTCTGTGTCCTCTAAGAGGAAAAAAGAAATTCTGGATGATAGAGAAGCAGCAGCTCTTTCTATTCTGTCTTAAAAATAAAACCGAAACCAATACAGTGAAGAAAGGAAGAAGTATTCTTCTCAGAAAACTGTTTACATAAAATACTATAGTCAGAAAGTGATAAAGAATAACTATTTTTTTTAGCAGCTGGAGAACATCAGAATATAGTCTTCAGTTCCCTTATGTGTTTTGTAATGCAGATTCCCTTTAAAGTAGCCTTGCCAATGTACCTTAAATATATTTTAGAATTATTTTACCATGAAATTAGTTTTTCTCCATCATTGGCTTAGTTGAATCCTTCTTTTTGCTCTATGCTGGGACATTAGAAGTGAAGCCGTGGCTGCACATACTATTTTAGTAGGTTTCTATCAAACGGTGTTCTGCAGCAGACCATGCCCATTGAGAGCAGAGGTTATTAGCGTAGCCTGGCTGCTGTGTAACCGGCTTCTCCAGCTCTCACCATGAGTCTTGCTTAATTCCCACACACTATACTTCTGCCACCAGGTTGTATTTGCCTATTTATTAACCAGAGGAGGAGCAGAGAAGAGAATTTCAATCTCGAGAAGTGCAGAATGGCAGAAGGCTCTTCAGGCTGTCCTCGTGCCCTGCTAGTCATCGCTCAGCCCAATGTAAACTCCAGTTCCAGGAGTTTCCTGCCCTCGTAAACAACTTACTTGCAAAATATTCCCTGCCTTTTAACCTTATACATTAGAGACCAGAGACAGAATGTTTTGTTTTTGGGTTTGGGTTTTTTTGTTTGTTTGTTTGTTTTTGAGGAGGGTTAAATGAAGCACTTAGAGGAAATAAATTGGTTTGGGTAGAAAATTTTGACTTACTAATATTTCGGTATCCCTGTCCCATTCATGGCTTCTTTCCTTTTCACTTGCAGGTAGTTCATTTTCTTCTCTTTGTTGTTATTTTGTTTTAAAGCATTACCTGGTAATAGCTGTAGAGCAAATTGTTTATTGTTTTTGATTTACACAGCCCGTTTAAGAACTTCTGTACTAAAATCAAAATGCACTTCATTACTTTCATGAGGAAATTAAGGTTACATTGGAGCAGTTGAATCTTATGTTAAGGGAAATTATTTTTCCTAAATCTTCATGGTATTTACTTCCCATTTTATATCTGGATTTTCTGTGATACTTTTAGGTGGAATGCTTTTTTTTCCTCTCCCCCCTCGCCCCTTTTTTCTTTTTAAACAATAGCTTTAGGCCTATCATAAGGAAGAATTTATGCAAATCACTAAAGATGTGGTAGCTGGATTTCAGTGTTGAGCGCCTTAGTGCAATTTTTTGTAACTAGTCTTCCTCTGAAGTGGAATATCACAAGTGACCTTCTTTCTAAAGTAAGGGCGTACGAGTTTAAGGCTGCCCTAATGTGGGTTTTGTGAGAACCAGGGACTCAAGAGTGTAAAGAGAACATGGATAATTTCTTAAAGGTAGTAGTCTACAGCAGAATCTGATCCACACATCTGGGATCCTAATCTCTCCTATATTCTTGTATATGCCTAACATCTGTGTGAGCATAATCACTGAACATCCATGAGGGCCAGGTTTTCCGTGAGTAATATTTTAAGAACAGAAGAAGAAACCTTATTTTTTTTAGGTGTTATATCTATTGCAGTAGGTAACATCTGGGCAGCACATACAGAAATCACCGAGGCTCTACTTGTCTATGCTTCATCCACCATTGCAGGCAGAGGGACTAAGCAAATTCAGCATCTGTTTAGAATAAAAACCTTGGTTCAGACATGCATTAAAATTAGTTGAGTTTAAGTGTTTGTAACTGAAGAAGAGTATTTCTCTGAGCAGCTCTGGGCAGAAAAGCAGTGGTTAATTCCTAGGTACTGAAGTTTTGTGCTGTTTGAAGAAAAGGAAATGAGTTAGAGGGTGATGTTGACTTGTCTTTTTTCATGTCTATTCTTGGAACAGGAATACAAATTGACATAAAAATAGGAGGAACATTGTTTGTAATCTCTATTAATGAATAAAAATACTGTTAGTGACCAACAGATACTAGTTTTCACCAGAGTTTCAGATGTCTCACTTCAGCAGGATCTCCTTACTACCATTGCCTGTGTTTCGAGTTGATGCATTTTTTCCAGAACTGCTTTATTAGGGTTACAGCCAGAGACCCACCCGCACAGGGTTGTGTCCGCCCATGGCTCCTCTCTGGGTGCTCACTGGCATTTCCTTATCACGAAGGCTGGGCCATGTGCAGCAAACCAGACCTGTTGCACGATCCAGTGTAGCGCTGGGGTGTCGCCTGGCACCTGGCTTCAGAAATTTAGAGATGTGGAGGGCTGATATCAGAGATGTAATCTTGTTCCCTAAATTTGGCAGCCTGCATCTTAACCTGAATTTCAGGATACATGTATTTGTACCCTACTGTTGTCCAACCCTTTAATACTTTGAACAGCATACATGCAGCATGACATGTATAATTTGTAAAATAAATTTCCATTTTAACACAGCCTGCTAGCAGCAGGGCAGTTTGACTTTTGTCTAGCAACTAAAATGTGACATGATGCATGAACATACAATTTTTTTAAAAAACGCTCATTGATATTTTCAGAAGACGTGCACATCGAGCCGAACAGCTGGCCGGGTGCCAGCCAGGTGCTGCCTGTCGGGTACTCCTTTCTAGACACCCCTGCTTGCTGCGTGTCTTTGGACTGCCGTGGTGAGCATGGGAACGGGAAAGAGCGATGGTGCCCCGCGTTCGGCTTCCGTGTCCGCTGCCCGGACAGGCTCCGTCTATGACTTTGCACGTTCCTGAAACCTCTTTTACAGATGTCAGGTGTGTCTGCCTGTGGGAACTGGCTTGCAGGCTGGGGATCTTGAGTGCTCCTCTGCAATTGCGTAGCATTGGGTTTGTGCATCCAGAAACAGCAAGTGTGGATTCATTTTGTTGAGACTTCGACTTGCTGTTTGGACAAATAAATCAATCCTGCACATAAATCAGCTCTCTGCTTCCCAAGTTAATTTCTCACTCAGTTCAAATTAATCGTCTTTCGTAACCTGCTCAGGCCTGATTTTTCTTACTGTTCTGCAGTTCTTTGCTTTCACTTTGCCATTTGCCCCAGCAGCTCTGTAGGTCTAACTGCCCCTAGATAGCTGGACTTTTGGTTTAAGCTTCAGGTTTTTCCCCACCTGTCCTGTGGAGAAAAATGGAGCGGCATAAGCTGCTCTGCTTTCTCCCCACAACTCAGTGGTTTCTGGAGTTCATGGCCCTTGCTTCCCCCCCTCCTTCCCTTGCCTCTTGGCAGAGGGGCAGTGGGTCATTTAATGGGCTCTCCATTCAACCCTCGCCAGCTGAAGAGGGTCGCGTCTCTGTACACGAGGAACAGTGACTGAGGGATGTGTGTGTTGCTACAGTCCCAAGTTATTAGCCTGGGTCTACCGTTACTTAAGTTGTAAGCTGGGAAGGACAGCATTTGAGATGCTTCTTTGGGTGGTCCTAAGAGTTGCCCAGTAAGCGCGTCCACTGCCAGGTGCCCGGCTGCTCCTGCGCCCTGCTCCGGTGCCGTGGCACCCAGCCCAGCCGGGCGGCTTGCGTTGCAGTGGCTGACAGCTTGGTCCTGTGATGCTGACATCTCAGGCATGGTCCTAAGCCCAGCATGGTTGTTTTAAATCCTGCAATATTCCCAGAAGTTCCTAGCTGTGAAGAAGGAAATAAAAAACCAAACAAGTAAATAAACCCCTCACTTGCCCTGCCTTTGGGGCAGGAAAAAATGTAAACAAGGTTTAAATTCCACAAATAAACCAGTGAAAATTCTGGTCAGTCACAGATTTTTTTTAGATACCGTTTTATTTATTTAGAAGGGTAGATATTTTATTTATTTTTAGAGGGTCACAAAAGAGAGAACTACATATTAACTCAGCTCACCTCACTAATGTATTTTGTTACCTATACATGTTGACTACCTTCTTTGCTGTATCTTCTGGTGTGTCAGCTGCTGATGTGTATTGCAGGCAGAGAGTCAGCTTAAACTGATTACAAGAAAAACAAAGCATCTATGAACACTTGAAATCATTCCTGTGTATGCTTCTTAGCTTCGCTGAATAATGTAGAAATAGTAAGCTGTTAGTGTTGTTTTGAGCCTGTCTGAACACATTTACCTGGAGGGAAGAAAGAAAAATCTGCCTGGATTGCACCCAGGTAGAATGGATCACACCAAGGTATTAGAGCGCTGTATAATAGCAGTGTGTGAGTAATGAATCAGCTGAGTAAACTTATACTGGAGGCGGTGTAACACTATTTGAGCTAACAAGTATTTGTTATTTGTTTTGAAGGTTTGTTTTCTGCTTAATGTAACCTAAGCTATGCAGGCTCACTAAGTGAACACTAACATGTAAGAAGGATATTTATTCAACTGAATACTAATTTGAAATAGAAGATTAAAAGTGTTGAGTGACTGGGTGATAGACGGCAGGTGAAATTCAGTTCTCCTCTGAAACATTAAGGTGTGTGTCGAGGTGGGAGAGGAGGAATTATCCTAACGTTGTATGTGTGACAGCGAGCTCTGAACGTTCTGTTTCCATTTTAGAAAAAAATCTTGCAATTATAACAGGTAATTCCATAAAAGCATTATCTCTGTGCTCAACAGTAGTCAAAGAAACAGAATATTGGGGATGATTATATGGAGAATAAAGAACAAAGCAGGCAGCACTGCAGAAACCGATGACTTGTGTGGTTCTCTCTCCCTGTCTTGAAAAGGAATGAATAGAATTGCAGAAGGTACAATGCAGATTAATTCAAAAAAAAGGTATGGAAGAGCTTCTGCACAGGTAAATGATTAAATAAACCAGGACTTACCATCCTTGGAATGAGAGGATTGAGCAGTGGAAATAATAAGCACAAATGGAAAAGGTGAACAGCGAGTCGTTCTCACTCAGGATGTTTGTCTCCCACCAGATCTCAGAGGCGACAAATGCAGCTAACAGATGGCAGGTCCAGAGCAAAGGGAGATGCTTCATGTGTTGTGTGATCAAGGATGTTGTATGTTCCAGATGCTTACATGGGTTCAGAAAACAAAGTGAAATTGAGTAGAATGGAATAAAAATGTGTCACAAAACACAGAAGAATCTCTGTCCAAGCACACAGGTGCTACGCCGGTGACTCAGGACAGTGCTGGTCTGCATTTGGCTGGGAGCATATCCCTAGAATGTGTCTCTGTGTGATCACTTTGTCCTTTTGCTGAAGATCCTGAGCTAAAAGACCCTTTGGTCTGACTTAGTAAGACTGCTTTTCCATTTCTTTTGCTGCGTGTGGGAGGCTAGAGTTCAAAAGAGCAGCGCAGTTGGGTTCATTCCGTTGTAACAGACACCTGAACAGATCTTTACAATGCACCGGCCCATCAAGGATTCTTGGCCAGAGCCTTGTCACCTCCTGCTTCGTTTCTGTTCGTTACCAGAAATGAGTCTAAGCTTCCTTTTTTTGTCCTCAATAACATAGTATGAGAGGTTGTAGAGTATATTAGACTTGTACGTTTGGTTTTTGGGTTTTTTTTTTACTGTCCGTGGATTTTACGCTCTGAAAACCCTGTGCAGGCCTAAATAACATAGCTACAGAAATAAGTAGTAATAGAAGGTGTGTGTGTGCAGACAAGCTTTTTATCACATAAGCTAATGGAAGGAAGCACAACTTCAGCAAGAATGACGGAGGGGAGAAAAAGTCTGCTGAGATCTGAAATGAGATGGAAAGTGATTAAAGCAGAGGAGGGAAAGGGAAGTCTGATTAAAGAGAAAGAATTCTGATGATGTGACCTTTCATGCCTGCTGCATCTTCGATGGCCAATGCAAAGTGAAGAGAAGGGTTGATATAAAGGGCAGCACAATCTGAGATCCGTTGCCACACATCAGTAAAGGAGTTCAAAACCAAGGAGAAGGTGATTTTGAATTGTGCATTGAAACAGAGGAGAGACGAACGTAGATGTGAGGGACTGGTAGCGTAGTGGCCCTCGTCTTTGTCTAAGGGTTGCAGAGCTGGAGAGCTGTGACGTGGGTGTGACAAAGCTGCAAGCAGACAATTTCACTGCAGCTGAAAATGTAGCAGGGGCTTGTGCAGACAGTATTACAGAGGCAGTAGTGAAATAGGGGTAATTTGCTGTCCATGCTGTAGATTTCAGAGGCTGAAGCTGTAATTCAGCACTAGAGGGTAATGGATGTTTGGTTCCCAAATAAGACGTTAGATTTGCCCGTACTTGGCTGAGAAGCTGTGCCTCTCACCTGTTAATCAGCATATTGGCCACTCCTGGTGGGTATGCAACCACTGCGTGAATTTTCAGGAAAAGAGCTGGAGGGCTCTACAGCTGAGTGAAAGCCGAAGTGTTTGCTATAGTACCTTGTAGCTCTCACACATACATGCAGAGGTCTCTCTTCTCCCAAGGCCATCATTCTGTGCTGGAAGAGAAACTGCTGTTAAAGGTTGCAATTTCATGCCACCGTGGTGTCCCTATCATTTGTGTCCCCAGGCTCCTCTGGGTGACCTGCAGGATCCCAACGAGTGCTGGTTGGTGCTTCTCTGACTGAACGGCAGAGGCGGCTAGCGCTGCAGGGGGAGAACATGTATATTCACTGATCTGTGGGGTTTGGGGTGGGAGCACCAGTAGCATTTCCTTTTCAGTGAACTTCTGGGGGGAAAATAATGAAACCAAAATCCTGTTTCACTACCATCATGTTTTTTTTCCCCTCAACTTATGGCACGTGCTTTCTGTAAACAGAGCTGCCTCGTGTGGCAGGGATCCGTGGCTCAAAACTCAAGGTGTGCTTTTAAAGACTCTGATTTGATCCCTTCCTGGCACAATGGCCTCCCGTTGTCTTAACCTCTTGCATCCTTAACCTCTACTCTGCCTTCTAGTTGGGCTGGAGGCAGGCAGGCAGGACTCCTGGGGGAACAGTAGTGGCCTGACTCTGACAACAACACTGTGGGGCAGGGGAGAGATGTCAGACAGCTTTCCTCTGCTAATGACACGTCTAAAAATACCTTCCTTGAGAGGGAAGTGCCGCCTTTCAGCCTTCAGTAGGCCAAACAAGCTCATTTGCAGGGTGATGCAGAGGAGGACTGCCATCAATCCTTTGTTATCCCTTCAGGCTTTCCATTAATAAACAAATTTTCAATCGTAAATGACTGGCTCAAAAGCCTTTCTTGTGTTATCCCCAAACATCCCTAGCATTCCTATGAGCTTTTTCATATGAGTCCTTTTTCCTGTAACTCTGAAGTTGATTATTGTAATACTAAATAATTTCTTCTATGTAGATCTTCATCCCATTGCCTAAAAAAGGCTTATATTTGGGTGCTTCAACACAGTATTGCCCTTTTCTGCATTCATATGTTTCAAAACCTTTTTCAGCTTTGGGCTGTTCCCAAAAGAGGTCAGATTTTCCATCTCCTTTTTACACAGCAAACAGTGATCCATGCCTGGGCCTAGCAAATTATCAGTGGGCAACTGGGAATGAGATCCTGCAAATTTCTGAGAATGTGGAGCCATCTTTTATGCCTCTGGCTTTTATGACAGTGGGATGTTCTTTGATGACTATAAGCTGTTAACTGGGCGAAGTGGCTGACAGAAAGTGGCACGGAAAGCTGTGCTGCCATTCAGCGAGACCTGGACAGGCTAAAGAGTTGGGCGGAGGGGAACCTAATGAAGTTCAACAAAGGCAAGTGTAGGGTCCTGCACCTAGGGAGGAATAACCCCATGCAACCAGTACAGGTTAGGCGTTGACCTGCTGGAAAGCAGCTCTGCGGAGAAGAACCTGGGAGTCCTGGTGAACAAGTTAACCACGAGGCAGCAATGTGCCCTTGCAGCCAAGAAGGCCAATGGTATCCTGGGGTGCATTAGCAAGACTGTGGCCAGCAGGCTGACAGAGGTTACTCTCCCGCTCTACTCTGCCCTGGTGAGACCACATCTGGAGTACTGTGTCCAGTTCTGGGCTCCCCAGTTCAAGAAAGACAAGGAACTACTGGAGAGAGTCCAGCGGAGGGCTACAAAGATGATTAGGGGACTGGAGCATCTCTCTTATGAGGAAAGGCTGAGAGAGCTGGGTCTGTTTAGCCTGGAGAAGAGGAGACTGAGAGGGGATCATATCAATGCTTACAAATATCTTAAGGGTGGCTGTCAGGAGGGTGGGGCCAGACCCTTTTCACTGGTGCCCAGCGACAGGCTAGGGGCCAACGGGCATAAACTGAAATGCAGGAAGGTCCATGTGAATACGAGGAAAAACTTCTGTACTTTGAGGGTGACAGAGTACTGGAACAGGCTGCCCAGAGAGGTTGTGAAGTCTCCTTCTCTGGGGATATTCAAAACCTGCCTGGACGCAGTTCTGTGCAACGTGCTCTAGGTGAACCTACTTTAGCAGGGGGGTTGGACTAGATGATCTCCAGAGGTCCCTTCCAACCCCAACCATTCTGTGATTCTGTGATCTGATAACGCCAAAGTCATAATCTAAGCAAAAAAGGTTGAAACGCTGCTTGCCTTTGCTTCTCTTATTCTCATACTGAACTACAACTAACAAGTTCAACTAGGACAGTAAATGGGCTTGCCCATTCCCTGACTTTCAGCATTGTCAATGGAGAAAATCAGGAGTGGCTCTGTTGGAGTAAACCAGTAACATCTTTTTTCCAATACCCCACATCTGGCAACGCTGCACAATAAGCATCTGTCATGGTTTATTCTGTGAAGCACTGCAGGGGTTTATGCTCTTTTTATCTGTTGTAATTGTGTATTCCCATCACCTTATGTAAGTATGTAATCTCATTTCAAATCCCTCTAAGCTTTTTGGATGACGGATACACATAGGTCAATATCTTTTCCATATGTATATACATGGAACAATTTCCATGGTTAATTATGCATGGTTTAGAGATTAAAAAAAAGAACTTTATTAATTTATTAAAATAAAAATATGTTAGAATTAGAATATCTTTATTAATTTAAAATGTGTTATCTTTGCCTTTCATTCTTTATTCCCTTGCTCTTCTGAGATTATAAACAGAAAATAGCCAATGTATTATCTCAGCATTGGTTTATTAGGTACTCTACTTTGCTTCCTTCTGTCCTTTCTGTCTCTCAGGTTTCTGTTCCTTATGAGGCCCCTGAAATATCTCTGTGTTTTTTCATTGCCCACTTCTAAATTTTACATACTGTGTGCTATAGCTTTTTATTTTTCAAACAGATGACAAGAAGTACCAATCATTTATTCCATATTAACCTGTATTATAGCATGATGAAACCAGACACAGAATTAGATTTTGCTCATTTGCCAAGTATGACCGAGTTCTTGGTAAATGTATTTTTGTAAGTGGACAGAAATTGTGTGCTGTGTTACACAAAAGCTCATGGAAAAAGTGAGCAACAAACTAGATAGATAGTTTGCTGAGGAATTTTAGGTTCTTTGTTCAGATTTTTAAAAAATTGTTTGGAGAGCTCTGTTTTCAAGGTGAGTTGGAAACCCCAGGCAGGTTCTGTAGCAAAAAGGACAATAACGCATTGCACACATCTTGATCAGTGTGAGAAATCTGATGCGTCAGGGGGTGGGGACTCTGCTACTGCACCTACTAGATGCTCTCTTCCAATAACAGAGTGGTCTTACCCAGCCTCTTGCATGTACTTCTAAGACTACTGCTGATCAGGAACAAGTATTGCTTAGTCTCATAAGCATTCCCAGGGAATTTAGACGGCACATATGGTACTACTCTAGCATTGCACACACCTTTTTCTATCTTAATTGCAAGCCTGACTGCACACTGCTTCTAGGAAAACAAGTTTACTGTTCATGTTGCTTGTGTGCCTGCCTCCTTGTTTCGCCAGAATACGCAGCATATAAACCCTGCCTGTTGCCTTTGGCTATAACCCCTGCTGATTCCATCAAGCAATACCTGGGAAGGATTGCAATTTTTGAAGGAAAGGTGGTGACAACTTACTCTGTCAAAGAGAAGAGAATCCTTAAATTAGACCTTAAATGTATAGAATGAAAGGAAAACACACTGCCATTGGCATCTTCAATGCTTCTCCCCTTACTTTTCTGATGTGATTATAAAAGTCCAAATTTATTTTCACTAGTCTCATTAAAAGTCAGCAGATCTTTTTAGCATAGAAAATTGTAAAAACACCTGGTAAATTATACCCTGAAATAGGTTAATTATTAGCTTTTTGTAATTATAATCAAGTGCTTTTATATTTACTAAGGAAAAGTGCTATGTGGGAGCCTAGATAGTAGTATTGAATATAAAACTCCTAATTTAATTTCTGCTTGTTTTCCCTCTGATCTGATTATTCTGAATGGCAAATCTGTCATCCATGTGAACACTGGGAACATTGACTTCTACTTGGTACATATTCAATTCTAATAGGTAAGAAACTTGCTTGTAAATATTTCTGCAGCATAATTTTCACCTATGCCCTGCTTAGAGCAGATGACAATATTTTCATCTTGCACTATGCAAGATGCTTTTAATTAGTTTAGTGTAGTCAGCTATGAATCATTTGCTGTCCTTGAATGCCAGAATTGATGACTGTCATTACGATACTCTGAAGAAGTGCGAAAGAATCCAGTTAATGAAATAGCCGTTTGGGCATCCTTATCGCTTCCATTTACATTTTTGGTTTGGTAGCAGTGATAAAAGAAGTTTGTGGTTCACAGTTACGATCATATTTAGATCAAATGGTTCTTATTATATGTAGTGTGTATGAATGTACATGCATACAGCTACCTAATGTGAAAAAAGTTATAGAATTGTTTCAGGAAAGTAATGATCATACAGGATGGTGATTTTCTGATGTATGAGAAGGTAGTAAAGAGCTGCTGACTGTTAAGGCTTAAACTGTAGCTTAAACTGGTAGTATGGGGATTAACTCTTTGACTGTTACCCAGGTATTTTATTTCCTCAGCTTGTTTCCTTGGTTCTTTCCTGAATATAGTTTGTTCAGAAGTATATCTATCTTCCCTATTTGAAGATGCTCACTGCAGTTTACAAACATTAGAGAGTCGTGAGAATGTTAACATTCTAAAATGTTACAGGTTTTAAACTCAAGGAAAAAACACTTGTGTTCATGTCACACTTCAACTCACATGCTTTAAAACTCTGCTTTATGTCTAGTCATGTGAGCATTGTAAAATACTACATTGCTAAGGCTATAGATATTTATACAAGGATGGTACGGACCACGAATTAAACTCTGGATCTTTCGAGGATGTGTTAAGACACATTTGTTTTGGCATCATCTTAGTTTATAAATGTATATATGTGATGCAAGTATGTTAGTTTATGTGTATTACAGTATTAAGTGTTCTTGGTTCGGCACCCAAGAGCTTGTGCAAACATTTCTCTGGTGAACTTCTGAGGCATTAAAGCAAATGTGTGACAAGGCGAGAAAGGCAATTTAAATTCAATAGCCGCTAGTAGTCTGAGAGGAGAATACAGAGAAAACACTGAAATAAAACAGTACAGACACATTCTGGGATTAAATTCTTGCCAGTTGTTTAAGAAACTACCAAAATGGCGGAATTTGGATATAAATTATTAAAAAACATGGTGATATTCACATATTTTGGAAAGGCAGTAAATAGCAATGGTGTATTTGAAGATACCTCGGTTAAAATACAAGAAACCTCAGACTCCCTGCGAATCGTCTCAACAGAAATGTGTCGGCTTGTGCTCATCTTCTCAAAAAGGCCAGTGCAATCCTCACAAACCTCCCCACCATTCTTCGGTAACGTGCTGGATTTTAAATGTGCTTGTCTGAAAGGTTTGGTACTTGCTCCTTTTCAGTATGGTGAATGAAACAACAGTGGTTAGACTTATTTGTAGCTAAATAGAGGAGGTCTCAGGCAGTCTCGTGCTCCCTGCTGCGCACCATGCAGTGACTCACAAGAACAGAGCTGAAAAGGACTGGCACAGTAAATATCTGGTAGTGTCACAGCTGCTTGTCTCAAATTGGAGGCAGCTATTTTTGTAGCTTTAGGTAGCTGGATACAACTGAATCAGTGACAATTTTGGGAACTACAAAAGCCACCTTTACAGACAGAATTAGCAATCTATCGTTACATAAATGTTTGTTAGTCCTGAAACTCCTGGATGTAAACCATAGGTAGTAGGAGGCGATGGCAATCCAGAGCAAATACTCAGGTGTATGCTGGCTCCTTAGGAGAGTCAGAGATGCTGAAACATGAGGTCACCTGTCTCCACATCTGAAAACTTACTTTCTGTAATTCTTCTAGGTCCGGTTTTATTGCAATACCTGTTTATCAGTTACATTTTGTCTTTTCCTGCAGCTCTGCTAGGGCTGTCAGTAAGTGTGGACCAGTTCGCTTGATTTTCTCCGCATCAAAGTAGGTAATTTCAGCCTTAGGAGAGCTTCTCTAATCTACACCCTTCATGTTCTGGCTACAGCACTTAGAATTAGGGGTTTCAGCATTGCAGCACTTAAGCTTTAGACATTTGGCCCTCTAGACAGACTTCACAATCTGGAGTTGTGTGCCTTCATCCTCTATGTATTGAATAGGACCTGGGTGCGTTGTGGTGGTTTTCATGACAGGCAGCATACCGATAATAACCAAAGCCAAATAAGAGTGCATCTCTGCAGCTGGGATGCTTTTGCTTCTGATGCAGACAGAGCAGGAAGAGTTGGTTGTGGCTGCAGAGCAAGCATTCAGTGTGGAGTATGTCTCTGAGGCCCAGTGGTTGGACATTCACCAGGAAGAAAGGAGAGCCAAGCTGTCCAGCCCATCCTACTCGCAAGACTGCTCCTGCAGATACCCCCGGCTATATCCCTGTTCTTAGTGCTGGTTGCAGTGTCCTGGTCCCATCTACTTACTGCCTCTGAACCCAGAATGAGGCTTTCTTTTTTGCTGCTCAACACCACAGTTTCAACAGAAGGCATTAAAATACCTACTCTAACTCATAATTTGGTGATCACCCTTATCCTAAGTGGGTTGCAGCAGGTGATGAACTGGAGAACTGTTCCAGTCAACATAAGGTATTGTGACAAATGTAGGAGAAAGTCTCAGTTCTCTGTACTCCAACAGACAAAGCTGGGCAAGCGTGGATGCAAACCGTGAGTCTGGCCTTCACTGAAAACTCAGTGTACACCACAAGGCAGAGGAGATGCCAAGCTACAGCAGGATACACTTCTCTGTGTCTCTCTCCCCAATATTTCCTACTCGCCGGTTTACTTCTGTTGAGTATAGGGCATGTAGGAGGTGATGCAGATCTGGGAATATCCATCCTGCACCTGAGGATGACAGGACACGGTCACTCTTGGCATTACCCTACCTGAGCACTTTGTGCAACTCTCTTGAAAGCTGTCACTGATGCTGACCAGGACTTAAGTGAACAAGGAGCACACTTGGCTGGTGGCAGCTGTTTGGTGTTGCTCCATTGCTATTTCAGCAGCAGTCATCTTTACAAAACCAAAATCATTCCAGGACAGTGAGCTTGAAAAGTCCATAGGAAGTTTTTGCTTCTCTGCATGCTTCCACTTAAAATAATTCATAGCAATTTGGTCAGTCTAGCAGAGGTAAATAATTTTGCTGCCATCTGGGATATTTGTTAGCCGATTCAGCACTTTGTTACCTAAAAGCTAATAATCTCTTATCAATATGTGCAGGCTAGCACAGTAATACTTTTATCTGTGTTAGGAGAACGGGGGTTTGTCTACACAGGGTCATGCAGGAAAACTAATCCGAATTGATTTTTAAAGTAGATTAATTAAATTAGGTTCCATCTTTTTGAATTCACTAAATGGCCAAATTTATGTTAGTTAAATTAGATCAAATCCTTGTTTAACCTTTCTGGTTCAGAATTGCGATAGCCTTTAATTTGATTTATTTTAATTCACTTAAAAATTGAGACAAACCTAAGTGTGCTTACTTATATTCCAAATCAGAGACTTTGATCTAATTTAACTAAAGAACTTTAAAACCAAATGTTCAGTTAATTGGGATGCAAGTTTGAGTGTCCTGAGTGAACAAGTATCTGGAAAAGAAAGTACTGAGCAAATTACTTGTTCCACTTTTTAAATTGTAAAACGTAAATAGCATCTGATGGAATTAACATACTCTTGCTATGGCTGAAAGTCTTGTTTGTGTCTTCAGTTAAGTATTTCATGCATGAATTTAAGGATGAAAGAGAGCACTAATATTGGACAACAAAAGACTTGATTTTATCTGCTAATAAAAATCATACTATTAATTCCCTGTAATTTGAAACTGTGTATGCAAAATACCTGATGATAGAGCTATCAGAGCTTGCCCAACACTAACAGCCAAGAGTTATCCGTCTGTATCCTACATCTGAATGTGTTACTGTGTGTATCGGTGTGGTACGTAGGCTCTATGCAGTGTATTGTTTAACCTTCCTATGCTTTTAATGTAAAAGATAATGATGTGTGTCATGAAAAGATTATACAGGGGCTGGTAACGATATGTATGTGACAATTCCCTCATTCCATCCGCCCTCTCCTCTGGTACTCTCAGTGGCCGGGGAGCTGGCCTGACCTTGACAGGGGCTTGCAGAGCAGAAGGACTCTGTATTTAGTTATGAACACTGGGAGTGAAGTGAGGTCTCTGATGTGGACTGTTAGCTAAGTTATTAGTCAGACTAACATTGTCTCAGCCAGTTCGTTCGTGATTTATGTAGCAAGTCTTGGTGGCATATTGCTTATTTATCATTGATAAACTGTTCTTGCACAAAACTTTTTTTTTTTTTTATATTCAGTCTCTCACTGCTGTGGGCTTTTGATAACATTATGATTTATATTTACTCGTGTTTTTGCCTAACAGTAGTTGAATAACAATAAAATTCCTGTTGATTTTAGGTAGTCGAATGAAAACTTAGAGCTACAACCAATGTATTAATCAATGCCACCCATCAAAATGGTATGGGTCAAAGCAAAAATTGATATAAAAGTTATTTTATTTTGTTATCTTAGTGAATGGCATAAAGTATTTCCGAGGTTTCCTTATCACTGGTAATGCATTAACATTGGCTCATCCTCCTTCATCGTCTGTTGCTAATCAATAAATCATTTTGATTTGTGTTTTTTTTTCAAGGAGTGTATAATCTAGAATCAAATTAATCTTTGTGGAAGAGTGAACCTACATGTTTTCTGGGTTCAGTTATTCGTGTTTCTTCAAATGTCTGGTTTTGTTTGACTGGAAAATGGCTTTCTGAATTTATAGATGGTTTCAGAACATTACTTTACCACTGCGTAATGACAAAAGCAATTTAAATTTTCAGATTATTTTTGACATGGGAAGCCAATAGTTCTGGTAAATTGTATATAGTCCTCCCAGCTGAGCAGGTAGGTTGCTTGTAGAGTCCAAAACATGGAAACAAAACAAGCATAGTACACAATGCAGTAAGTCTGTTATTATCCCAGAGAAACATATCATACTCTCTAGAACCAAGACAGCAACAAATTTGTTGCACTGTTCAATGCTTTAATGGTATGCAATGCTGCAAGAATAACGTCAGCTACCTGTGGCAGTAGATCTGTGTTGAAAAGAGTAAAAAGCTCTGAAGATCCTTGTTTGAAAATTATACTGTATTTTTTCAAGGTAAAAACATTGGATGGTGTGTTTCCCACTTCCTCTCCCTTCTGAAATTCAACTCCCAAGCTGCTCTGGTGTTGCTGCTTT
The DNA here is from genome assembly GCF_965183815.1 of Platalea leucorodia. Classification (NCBI taxonomy): domain Eukaryota; kingdom Metazoa; phylum Chordata; class Aves; order Pelecaniformes; family Threskiornithidae; genus Platalea; species Platalea leucorodia. The sequence continues at coordinate 57,280,136 of NC_138824.1, forward strand.
CTAAAGCGTTGGCTAATCAATTAGAAGCAGTAGGATATGAATTGGTGACAAATCATGCATAATTTGCAATGAAAAATGAACATACCAAATGTTCTGAGGTGTAGTCTACATGCTAAGGCTTATTCATTTGTTTTGGAGCATCCTTAGCTATGAAAATACTAAAATGGAAGTTAGTGTCTTAAAAAGCTATTAAAACCCAAAAGTAATAGTCAGTGGCTGAGTGCATGTCAAAACTAGCAAATATCTTGTCAATTCACTCTTGAGTCTTTCAGTACCCCTCTTTATGTTGTTCTCCTAGTAGACTGTGATCACCCTCAAGTATTGTTCATGTAGTTTTATGTCCTGTGCTAGAAAAATGCCCTTTTCTGTCTTCTGATGTCTGATGCCTTTACAGCTGTTGGGTGCAGCTTTTCCATGTTTCCATTATAGTGAAAATGTGAACTTTTTTTGTGCCTTACTGGAATTGTGGTGTATGGGGTATAAACGGCAGGATTTCAGGAGCAGGGTACTGCCATGCTAAGGCTTATTTATTTGTGATAATATGTTGGAGGAGGCCAAGAACTGTCCTGCGCCAGACACAAGCAGTTCAAGCCAGCTCTGAAACATCCCATAGTGTGCCAAAACTTCAGCCAACCAGGGGAGCGTACGATGCCTCTGCTTAGACACATTTAAGAAAAAGCCTCAACTGCTAGGAGTAGAAGACACAGGAGGAGATACATGAGGAGATATGTGAAGAGGTGTCTTTGGAAAACAGGGAGGAGGAACGGAAGAGATATGTGGAAGGGGACATTGTTCGAGATGCAGCTGGCGATGCCCTCCTAGAAAAAGATACTTCATGGCAGAGGAGGGACACTCCCAATAGGGCTGTGGCCTGTAGGCAACCAATCCTGGAGCTGGGAAACCCCCAAACAGGGACTGTGTCATATGGAGGGACCCATGCAGAAGCAAGTACACCCTTGAAGGGACTGCAGCCCATGTAGGACCCATGCTAGAGCAGATACACTCCCAAAGGGATTGCCACCCATGGAGGACCCACACCACAGGAGGTGCACCTCTGAAGTGTGTGGAGAACCCACGCTGGTCCATGAACACAACCAAAGGGACTGCAGCCTGTGGAAGAGACCATAGGAACCCACAAAGGAGCAGAGGAGCAGGAAGAAGCAATGAAGGAAAACTAAAACTAAAGTAAAATTCCCTGAGTCAAGACTGTTTGCATGCAACATCTGATTAGACCAATTGTCAGTGACAGATTTCAAAAGTGTGTCCTAAATACTCTCTTTGGTAAGTGAAGCTCAAAATCGTGATTCTGTGGGAAATTCAAAACCTGTAAGAAGTTCTAAATTCAGAATGAGTATCAGAATTTTCAGGTCTTTCAGGGAAGGATAATTCTGTTTTATTTGGGAAGCTACACATTTACCCCTTCTAAGTAAAGATAACCAGTAGCCATCGTGATTTCCGCAACAATTTGACTCTGCTGCCACAAATGAGAATTAAATTGGAAGGAATAATTAAACATCATGTGTGCAAACAGCTGTCACCTATTATTGCAGGTACTGCTGGCATGATCACTATATCATTTTTCTTATCAACAAAATAATATTTCATCCTTACTCAAAATTTCTTTTTAAAAATGGCTTTTTTTTTTTCTATTAACCAAATGAGTAGGTAGTCTTGTTTTGTAAGTCTTGTATTCAGAGGTTTACTTCTAATGTTTAAGGCTGCCATATTTGGATTTTTTCTTTATTATCATAAGTTTTTGTTTTGTCTATAGGTTTTCAGATAGTGGTTTTCTTCTTTCTGTACCTTTCCTCTCTCTCTCCTTCCATCTGCTCCTGGTGGTAGTGTTTTGTTGTGCTTTCATTAAATATTACCCTGTTTTTCCTTTAATTATGGGAGGTGTATCTATTTTGTCAAAGATAAATTTGCTAGTTCTGTTTGTGTTGGTGTTGAGAGAAATGCAACTACTTCATGTCTTCTGGTTAATTTATCTCTTAGTTTTAATGCGAAATGGTTAAAGCATGATTAACAGTATTCCATGGGCCTCGTTTTTTTTCTGTCCAGAGACTATTTTGACACTTGAATTAATGCTTTCCTATTTACTGTGTATTTACCCAGAACTGAAGTTCGATATTTTTCTATACTCTACCAGTGGTTTTGGTTCTTCAAAAATTATTTTCAATGATTTCAACTTGAAAATTTTCACAGAAATGTAGGCAGATGGGGCAGTTAACTATGAAGGTGTTCTTGGAGCTTCTAAAATTAATGGTATGAGTTTAAGAATCCTTTTTTGAAGCACTTTAGAGTTAAGCTTTTCATTAGAATTTTTAATTGTACAGTACATCATTGTGTAAGTGCTGGTGACGGTGTCTCAGGTTTCAGTGTAATTTATTGGGCCAAAATCTTATACCTTTTTTGTAAAATAGAACAAGATGGAGCCAGTCTAATATTTTAATAGTGAAACAGAATTCTGTACCATGCTTTTCATGCCAGTTAGAGCTTCCTGCCAGTACCGCATTGTCTCATGCCATTTCTTTCTACTTAGAAACTGTAACAGTCTTTATAACATGTCTGATAACGAGAAGTTTCTCTGTCATGTCCCATGAAAATTAGACAATGCATTCGAATGCTCCAGGACATCTGGTTTTAGACCTTTGAACATGCTGTATCTCTTCCATGCGATACTGTGCTGGACTACACCAGGCAACTGCCCCTTCTGTATTCGTCCTGGTGGAAACTTTTCCCATACCTTATGTGATATTGCCTCTTATTTCCTGGTGTATCACTTAGCCGCTAAAACATCAGCTACCTCAAATACTTAATGTAACCGTAGACTTCAGACTGCTGAGTTTTCATTGTCTTCTGGTATAATAAAGGGCAGGAAATCTCACCAAGAAGGCAGATAGGAATGATGTGCTGGCACAGTGCTTCTTGCAAGTAGACCCTTACCAGAAGCTAGGATGGATGGATAGTGATTTTGAGTTCTTTCTTCAAAGCAATAAGACTTTGTGATTCCGGGATGTAATTCCTTCTAAAGGGCCTGGAAAAATAGGGTTCTCAGATTTGCCTGTAAGACGTTATTTCTGAAGTTCATTTATTGTTATCCTGTCTAATACTAGGTGTGCAATACCATCTTGGAGCCATATAACTTTCACCAGTTCAGCATCACCAGGAGCCATTCCCTTTATCCCATTAGCCAGATGGAGGAGGTCAGCACCCTCAGCCCACTGCCATCCCAGAGCGGTTAATGACTAGTCTTCCTTGTCTTACTGAGGGACCCCAAGGAGACCTTCTGGTGTTTCTCCCAGTTACATATTTGTTCCAGGCATGTTTGTGAATGTACACAGGTACAAAATGTAAGCTTCAAGGGATGGAGATTCTTCAGATTGAAACATGTACATTGATTTATGTAAGTAAAGGAGGCTGGAAGAGTTCAACTCTGATTGAAAAGGGAAGCTGATGATTACCTACTCAAGAGATGACGCCTAGTCTGACACAGAACTTCCGCATATCTGAGGAAGCAAGAGGAGGGTTATTTTCAAGGAGTGGCAAGATTCTCTCCTGAATAAATTAGAAGTAATTAAATTATGGGTGTGAGGGGAGAAGTAGTGAATACATTTCAAGGGAGGAAACTTTATTCTGTCTGGACCCCCAGGGGAGTGCAAAGAGGACGTTACCTGTGAAGGTGAGCGCATGCCACTAGGAGCGGGCTCTCTGTAGTTAAGGCTGTCTCTTAGGATAGGGCATGCAGAAAGTCTCACAGTGAGTGTCATAGAATCATAGATTCGTTAAGGTTGGAAAAGACCCTTAAGATCATTGAGTCCAACCGTTAACCTATCACTGCCAAGTCCACCACTAAACCATGTCCTCAAGCACCACATCTACCCATCTTTTAAATACCTCCAGGGATGGAGACTCAACCACTTCCCTGGGCAGCCTGTTCCAGTGCCTGACTACCCTTTTGGTGAAGAAGTTTTTCCTAATATCCAACCTAAACTTCTCCTGGCGCAGCTTGAGGCCGTTTCCTCTCGTCCTATCACTTGTTACTAGGGAGAAAAGACCGAGCCCCACCTGCTGGCCACACTATTCCTGATACAAGCCAGGATGCCATTGGCCCTCTTGGCCACCTGAGCACACTGCTGGCTCATGTTCAGGCGGCTGTCGACCAACACCCCCAGGTCCTTTTCTGCCAGGCAGCTCTCCAGCCACTCCTCCCCCAGCCTGTAGCGTTGCATGGGGTTGTTGTGACCCAGGTGCAGGACCTGGCATTTGGCCTTGTTGAACCTCATACAGTTGGCCCCGGCCCAACGATCCAGCCTGTCCAGGTCCCTCTGTAGGGCCTTCCTACCCTCCAGCAGATGAACACTTCCACCCAACTTGGTGTCATCTGCAAACTTACTGAGGGTGCACTCGATCCCCTCATCCAGATCATTGATAAAGATGTTGAACAGGACCGGCCCCAACACTGAGCCCTGGGGAACACCACTTGTGACCGGCCGCCAACTGGATGTGACTCCATTCACCACCACTCTCTGGGCTCGGCCGTCCAGCCAGTTTTTAACCCAGCGCAGAGTGCACTTACCCAAGCCGTGCGCAGCCAGCTTCTCCAGGAGAATGCTGTGGGAGAGAGTGTCAAAGGCCTTATTAAAGTCCAAGTAGACAACATCCACAGCCTTTCCCTCATCCACTAAGCGGGTCACCTTGTCCTAGAAGGAGACCAGGTTAGTGAAGCAGGACCTCCCTTTCATAAACCCATGCTGGCTGAGCCTGATCCCCCAGTTGTCCCACACGTGCCATGTAATGGCACTCAAGGTGATTTGTTCCATGACCTGTCCTGGCACCGAGGTCAGGCTGACAGGCCTGTAGTTCCCCGGATCCTCCTTCCGACCCTTCTTGTAGAGGGGCGTCACATTTGCTAACTTCCAGTCCTCTGGGACCTCCCCGTTTGACCAGGACTGCTGATAAATGATGGAGAGTGGCTTGGCCAGCTCCTCTGCCAGCTCCCTCAGTATCCTCGGGTGGATCCCATTGGGCCCCATGGACTTGTGAGCATCCAGGTGGAGGAGCAGGTCAGTGACTGCCACCTCTTTGACAACTGGGGCTTCATTCTGCATCCTATCTCCATCTCCCAGCTCAGGGGCCTGAAAGCCCTGAGGATGACCAGTCTGACTATTAAAGACTGAGGCAAAGAAGGCATTAAGTACCTCAGCCTTCTCCTCATCCTTCGTGGCAATGTTTCCCTCCGCATCCAACAAAGGAGGGAGATTCTCCCTGGCCCTCCTTTTGTCGCTGATATATTTGTAAAAACATTTTTTGTTATCTTTAACAGTGCTGGCCAGTTTAAGTTCTAGCTGAGCCTTTGCCTTTCTAATCTTCTCCCCGCATAACCTCACAACATCCTTGTAGTCCTCCTGAGTCACCTGCCCCTTCTTCCAAAGGCGGTGTGCTCTTCTTTTCTTCCTGCGTTCCAGCCAAAGCTCTCTGTTCAGCCAGGCCGGTCTCTCCCCCGCCTGCTCAACTTACGGCACACGGGGACGGCCTGCTCCTGCTCCTTTGAGATTTCCTTCTTGAATAACGTCCAGCCTTCCTGGACTCCTTTGCCCTTCAGGACTGCCTCCCAGGGGACTCTGTTCACCAGACTCCTAAACAATCCAAGGTCTGCCCTTCTAAAGTTCAGGGTAGCGGTCTTGCTGACCCCCTTCCTTACTTCTCCAAGAATCGAAAACTCTATCATGTCGTGGTCGCTGAGCCCAAGACAGCCTCCCACCACCCCATCGCCCACCAGGCCCTCTCTGTTCGTGAACAGCAGGTCCAGCGGGGCACCCCCCCGGTTGGCTGGCTTACCAGCTGCGTCAGGAGGTTATCTCATCTCCCGCACACTCCAGGAACCTCCGAGACTGCTTTCTCTCTGCTGTGTTGTATTTCCAGCAGAGATCTGGTAAGTTGTCAGTCACCTGCATAAAAGGGGAGGGAAAGCTTTCAGATTTGATCTTGGTGTAGGTAGGCTAAATCCTCTTTTTCCTTCAGTTCCTCATTTTTGTTTCTTGTAGCTATTTCTATCTGCGTTGACTACTTTGGATATGGTAATTTAATACTTGGGTTTAACCTCCAGCCTACTTTGAATAAAGAGGGATTTCAACAGAACTAGCTGAAACAAGTTTCTTAATCAAAATGCACAGAAAATTTACAGTATGACAAGAGCCATGCTTATCCACTCCATTCTTCAAAGTGGATGAAAAAGATACCACCTTTGTAGAAGGTATATGTGTCAGGATGCCCGGTGTCAGGAGAGGAAGAAATGCCTTCCAGTTGCAAATAATAACAAGAACTGACTGCACTTTCACCTCCCCACAACTTCATTCAGAGAAAAAGGTCTGTTTAACCAGATTCTGTGTGAAAACAGATTAATATTCTAGGAGCAAACCTCCAGAATATATATAGGAGTATGTAAGATGGTTATGGGGCACCTGACGTGCCCTTACCAAAGGGAAAATGTCTGCTGATGAAACTGGGCAAGTCTTCAACCAGGCTGCTGTGGAATTAAGAACAGTGCAATTACAAAGAGGTAGAGCTTATCAATTTCATTTTTTTCCCCCTGTACATTTACAAAGCTACATTCCTTTTGACCCAAATTACTGTGTCTAACCAGCTTAAGTGCTGTGGATGTATTAGCTTGGGTCAGAGCTGCCTTGAGCATCTACAGGCTGTAATGCGTTACTTGATGTGGATGTGCCTTCAGCAGCTTTTGAGAAGTTTGACATAAATTCTATAAATACAGCTGTTTTTTCAACAAGTCACAAAACGCAATCAGCAAATTTAAAATAAGTTGTGATCCATTTTTTCACAACAAAGTGTATTGACAACAATCTTTCTGTTTTGGTTTTGGGCTTAAATCTCAAGCTCTTTCTGTTCATCTTTCTGAATCAGCACACTAAGCTCTGAAAGCAGTTTTTTATGTCAAGATTAAGCTTACGTTAGAGAATCTTTTAGAACTTTTCTACAAGATTTGTATTAATACGTACAGTTTTTCTCTTGTACTGTCCTTGTTAGAGCCTTGTTGAATAGGTGGACTCTGGATGTTTTCTGGCATGGAATTTCATGTTCAGCTCCAAATAACATGACACCAGTCAAACCACAAGCGAGCAGGAAAGCAGGTGTTTCAAAATTATGCAGATAGGGATGTACTGCTTGCAAACATGCTGAAGGTACCATATTTCGAGCTTGAAGCAGTTTTCTCTAAGGCCTGAGATAATAATCGCGTTCAAAACTTGGTCATTTTGTTCTGTGTGTGAATGGTACTGTATAAGCAGATGGGCAGATTTTTCATCTTGGTGAAATGTGAGATACTAATTATTGTTCTGTTCAGTTGGTGTCATTTTTCAGTGTTCTTCAGTGCTGTGACCTTTCTGTTGGTGATGAACATAACAGTTCCAGGTGTGTTAAGCAAGACTATGGACAGAGAAACTGTTTCGATATAGTTACATTTTGGACTGGAGGGCAGTGTTGGCGAGGACAACAGTTTCATTCTGTCTTACATTGACAGCATAAGTCCCTACATAAACTTACAAGAACTTGGAATATCTTTTCATTTTCTGTAAATAAAAAACATTACTCCATTATGGTTTTCCGAGGAAGCCAAGCACTGGATTCAGCTCCTGTTATATAATGTGACCATGAGCCAAGGGCTTAAGGGCTTTCAGCTTTCTCTTGGTATAATTTGAATTAAATCTTTTCCTTTCTTCTTTCTCCTAGGAAGGAGGTTGTATTACATCAGATTGTTTTTTCAAGTTCTGAAGGTCTGAATAGCAGAGGAATAGGAAGAATAGGAAGTGGTTGTTAGTGCTTATTAGCATGTTTTTTCTTTTCATCGTGATTCAATTAAGCTTAAAATAACCCTCTCTAATTACTGCTCTGTTTGACCCTGTCAAAGGGCTGGGGGTTGTTTTACAATTTAACAACCATACTATGATTCTAGAAATCCTTTTGTTTAAAAAAAAAAAAAAAAAAAAGAAAAAAGAAAAAAAAATTACACTGACGTTTTAGACTTTTTTTTTTTTTTTTTACAGAATATACTCAGTATATACTCATACCACTTGCCATGGTGATTTACTGTGTGGTGAGGAGCTGAATGCTGAAAGCAGAGATAATATTGGGAGCATCATGCATGTGTGGTTGTGACAGCTGACAGGAGAGCTCAGGCACTGCGGAAAGGGCAGGAATGTCCACAGAACTGCTGCCAATAAAAATTAGTGGGTAATATCCCAATTTCCTCCAAATGAAGGATAAAACTAAAAGGTTATGTAAGGGTGCCTGAGCTGAGTGCAGTCAAAGATCTCTTGTCACTGTGCGTGTTTTGCCAGCTCCTATTCCCCATCAGTCAAGGTACGAAGGATGTCTCTTTCTGAAGGCAGTGTAGGTACAGTATTTTCAAGTACTGGGATAATAGCATTTAGATAAGCTGTATTCTTACTGTGATTTTCTGCTTCCTTCTCTTCAAGCAGTAACACAGGAATAGAGGATTTTGGTATGTTGTACCTTCATTCTGTGGCGTAACTCGACGGTGACAGGCTTGAGAAGCGTCAAGCATGGGGAAGCAAAAATCTTCTGCTGACCTTGTTACTGGGGCTGACTGAAGCTGTTGGGAGGACCTGGAGAAATAACTTAAGACACATTCGGCTTTGGCAGTGTTTACTTCTAAAGAGCTTCCCATTTCCATGCAATTTCCAACCTGAACCTACTTGATATTGACAGGTAATATTTTAATGGATAGATTGATTGGACTGGCAGAATGAATTAGCCATCAGCTTGACAACCATATAGCATTATGTTGTGTATCTGTTTACTCAGCACTGGGTGAAATGCAAGAGTCTATTGAAAATCAGATTTCCATGCTGCTTTGTCAAAGCAAATTTAATCACAGCTAGAACATGTGGCATCCATCATTTCCACTTCAGAAGGCATCAACAGGCACAGATCAGCAACAACAAGCAGTGCTGCCACTGCTGTCTTTGACTCACATGGAAAATTAAATTTTACCATAGATTTTTGATAAATGATGCAGTCTCACCCATCAAACTTGATTACTTAAGTGTTCTCTATTAAAGTAATCCCCAATAGCTTTGTATCTAGAAGCAAAGTCTTACTCCATTTGGCTTCGAGTTATTCCTCCTGATGTGGGATAGGCTTTTGGATATTGCCTTTGCAGATTGTCCTGCTTTCCATTTGTTTTTCTTCGAAATCTCAGATCTGCCTGGCTGCCTGTTTTTACCTGCGTTTTAGTGACCAGCTCAGCTACATACTGTAATTTATTCTGTGTTTGTCTGTGAAATTTCACATTAATGCATCTCTTTCTACCCTCATGGAGGTCAGGGTAGCAAATTATATTATGAGAATTCTCAAGGTAACTTAAGGAGTGAAACAATACAGAGGATATGTAAAGATGCAACCAGTTGCTTTGTTCATGCCTCAAGTATGGTAGAGAGCATTTTAAGTGTTCAGATTTACATAAAATGTTGAAAAACATTGCAAGTATTTGTTCTGCACATTTTACTTAAGTTTTCATCTCCTTCAATTTATCACAGACACTGTAACTACTCCAGTTTAATAGCTAATTAATACTTCTTTTAGGGTGATCTTTTTTCCCCCCTTCCACTTCCACTTCGAATGGCCAAGCATGCGTACATTGTAACACCACTGTGTATTGCTATTATTCTTGTTAAATTTTCATCTGATGTGTTAATGCCTCCATAACTGTGAGTCCAAAGCCTTTTTCTTCCAGCCATGAAGATAACAGCACAATTTTTCTAATTCCTACTAATTGAGCTATGATTCTTTAAGATTGTCTCATGTCTTGTACTGTCTCTTGTAATGTCCTCAAAAATCATGTCATTAACTGAGAGGAGCTCATAGTCACTAATAGGTCTTCTGAAAATTGTTTCACATTTACTGTTTTGAATTACAGTACTGCTCAAAAATATCTTGCCTATAGACTACGCGAGTTCAAATAATAATGCTTCCTATGTTTCTGTGTTTCCTCAAGCGTCAATATTCAGCTGTTTATAAATACTTCTGTACTTACAGGAGAATTTCTAAATTGCTTTCTTTTATAGTGGTTACTATTAGTGGTATCAATATTTTGAATCAAACATCTGAATATGCTTTTTTGCCTCTTTCCTTGAGACAAGCTGTTTCCTTTACATTTCCACCAATAAAAAATTTATATAGGTACCCGGTGATAACCTATGGATGCTGATTAAAATGTAAGCTTTTTTTCCATTGATCTAAAGGAACATCTTAATTAAAACATATGGCCGTATCTATTTCATGTAATTTAGAAGTCCAGACTTGTTGGTCTGAACTAGTTGGCTAATTCATCTGAGGCGATTCACTTATTTATAGTCAAGGGGGAGAAACGCATACTCCAAAGGATGATTCACCGTTCTAAGACAGGCACCTAAAAGAAGCCAGGTAAGTCACCTTCTGGAGGTATTACTCTCTCTTGACTGTAGAAGGTGCCTGGGATGAGTGGCATTACCTGGGAACGTTAAGCAAGAAGCAGAATTTGAGGAGGAAACGCGCCGAACAAGCACTGCGTCTTTGATCTACGCTGCAATACAGGTGTATTGCTGGGACTGCTGGCACAGTACAGATGTGTTGCACACCTGTTGCTGGGAAAGCTGTAAGAAGTTGTGGGTGACGTTTGTTCCGTGATTTGTACTGATGCTACACAAATGCTGCACAAGTGAAACGTGTATTTAAAGGCTTATGCACCGTAACTTCTCCCTTACTCTCCCAGGTAGCTGCCCACCAGACCTACTCTCTGAGTTTTCTGTTATCTGCACTTGGACATCTGTATTGGGGACATTTGTGTAGAGTGACAGTTGAATACATACAAGAAATAATCAATCCCTAAGGGTGCAGCAGTTTTGTCTCTGTCAAACTGGTTTATTTCTGTTTTTCTTAGAAAAATATGAAGCTGATGAAGTATAGCTTACCTTTCAACACCAAAAGGTGTTTCTTCCCAAAGGCTCAGAGATGTTCAAGATTTATGACTTTTTCTGCTGTCTGATTTGCCGCTCTGCATGATTTATGATGAGCCTGTTCCTACGCTAGCTATCAGATCGTCCTTTTCAAACCAGAGTCTCTCATGTTAATAGTCAGTGCAATTCATAATTGCTTATCCCTGGGCCTGACTGTTATCTGAATGGATTGATATGCATCCACCAGGCAGCAGGTCTTGCTTGTTGATCTTCTGTGTAGGTCTTATAACTTAAAGGTACACTCAGGGTGATAACGATAACTCAAAATTTAGAGACCTGAATTTTAGACACCTAAATTAGCTATGATGAAAGTTAGCTGTGGTGTCTGATCATAAATAACAGGTGAAGCGTGGACTGGGATAGCCAAGCACAGTATGACTTTCCGTCCCCTTGCAATAGCCCCCGTATACAGCTTGTCTGCCTCCTGATCTTGCCCAACGTGAAAATTCATTAGTTCGTCTGTCTACATATGCCTGAACTGAGTGTTAGGCTACTGCTTTGGGAAAAACTAGTGAGGAGAAACTGCTCAGTTTATGTATTATCTTACTTCATGCCAGCAGAGTAGTTTCACTGGATTTTCAGAACAAGGCTGTTCTTGGATGCTGAAGCAATAGTAACTCTGAGCTGTCTGGAACGGTAATGGACTTGTGTGCTTGGGATTGCTGCCTTGCCCGGCATATTTGGTTTATTGAGACCACACATGGTTTTTTTTTCTTTGATATGAGAGAAAATATCTTTTAGTTTGCATTCTTCACTCATTGCGATTCCTGAGAATGGCCTAATTAGAAATGTCTGGAATAAAAAGATGAGTTGAGGCAGAAAATTCATTTTGATTGTAGCCATCCAGTCTAGCAAAGAAGTAATAGTGCTGCTTCAAATTCTTTAATAATGGAGTAAAATAAAGATAATGGAGCTGAATTGTATTGATAAATAACTTTTTTGTGGCTTATTTTAAAACAAATAACATTTTCTTAAATTTTTATTGCAAAATTTCCAGGCATTGTTCGATATTGCAGTGTCCCAAAAATAGAAAATTCATGAAACTTTGAAGTTTCATTACAATTTTGCTAATATAACAGAGTTAGAAAAATAGAAGTTGCTATTTTAGGTTTGATAACTGCTTTATATGCAGTTCAGAAAAGAGAGGAATAGGCTTAGCTGGTGTTTTGAACAAAGCAAAAACACTACCCTTCCATCTGCGTCTTTTAATTCAATAAGGAAACTTTTGTCCAGTTGCACAACATGATGTTCGGACCTTGTTAGAGTATTATTTCACTCTACTGAATCAAAGGCTTTTTCAGCATTTTATGGAGCTTTCTGTAATCACATGGTCTCAATCATTTTAGCAGTAATGTAACAATTTCTTATGCCTCTTGCTCTTGCATGTATACATCCATCAAGTTTTGAATTATATGCAATATTTTTACAGCAGTTTAACAAGGGAGGAGTAACGTATGAAGCAGCAGTAACATTTACAAGCCAATGCTTGTCAATTATCACTTGGGTAAATACATTTTAAAGACCAGGGCATCCTGATTTGCTCCAGTGACAGTCTCATAATTGCAACAAATACAATTTAGAGCACACAGTTCTGGAAGATGCTAGGGAAACGTAGGGAGATGGAGATCTGCGATTGGAAAGAGCTGCTTGGTTGCTTATGGAAGCCTGTGTTTTTAAGAAAGCAAGATGTTGCTTTCTCTGTCAGTCTAAGCTTTTTTTGTTGTCTTTTTTACAACACAGGAGACGAAAGTGGAAAACTTTAGTGAAAGCACGCATCTATTTTAGAGGAGAGCACCGAGACTTTTAATATGACTAGTGACCTAAGCGTAGCCTGACCTGTGTTATCACCTGTCTCTAAAGGAAAAAAACCTTCTCTTCAGTTTTTGTTTTGGTAATTACAGATACTTGCACTTCAGAAGTCTGGGCTTTGGTTGCCTCCTCTCATGCAAGTGATCCCTGAGCGTATGGTCTTCATTTTGGAGTCGTCCTTACTCGTATTGGAGTCTCTTCAGGGAACTCCAGAGGAAAGGGGAAAAAAGTCTTTACCACCAAGGTATATGACAGGTGCTGTGAGTTGGCAGGTGATTCCAATCAAAATCAGCTTCCAACTCAATCCTTTCTTCCTGAGTAATTTAATTTGAAGGGAAGGTACTGGACTTCTCTCTGTTTCCAAAAAAAAATTATGTGTGATGACTCTGGTACTGTACATGGTACCACACATTGTACTGCACATTGTACAAAACCTCTGCTTTTAAGTTGTCTCAGTTTCCCAAAGAAATCCATACTTACAGTTTCTCCTCAGTTACAGGATATCATTCGGACACCATCTAGACTTGATTTTTTTTTTTTTCCCTTTTGCTAAACACAGGAAGTCACAGAGGTTTCCTTGAAATCCTCCATACTGGGTCCGTATACATTCGGTCACTTGAGTAAGCTCCGTGAGGCAACATCTCATCAGTAACCATCAACCTAGTCAGGCCTAGTGTGCTGTGAATTGCCTGAGATGATCCAAATCACAGAGAAGACCTCTTCCTGTTCCAACTGCTGTCATTTCGTGTCTCTTAGAGCCAGTATCTGCTCTTTTCAAGGGCAGCCAGTTAGTCGGGCTTGAGCCCTCTCTCCCTACACAGCTGTTGGAAGCTATCATCATTTCTTGGGAAGCCATGGGATGGGATCAAATTGCACCGGACGGTTTCACTGTATTCTGCACTGCTCTACCTCAGGTCAGCAAGTCTCCCAGCAATTTCTGGACTGAAGTGACGTTAATTTCTAGCTCTGTTGTCCTCCAAGAACATGTATGTGTCCTTATGCATGCTTATGTAAGCAGCATGCTCTGGCAAGGTCACAAAGTGGCAGAGTTAATTTTCGGGAGATCCTAAATGTGAATCTGTTCATGGCAAAACAAGGTTTTCTCCAGATGAAGGCTCGTTCCTGGTTTCGTCATTTACACTGTGAATAAAGCCTTGAGTCAGACCTTTGAGTAGCTGTGCATAGATCTTTCTCCTATAATATGCTCCCCGAAGAAGACTAAAAGCTCTTGAACTCAAGCCAGATTTTCTCTGAGTCAAAGCTAGAATAAGTAACTTCTTAAATCCAGAAAACCTGGAGTAGCTAGATAAGATGGAATGAAAAGAAAGGATACAGCATTTTTGTTGATTTAAAAAATCTGCTACCCACTGTGTCTGTCCAAAAGGTTTTTGCTTCCAGGCAGTTTAATGGCTCTAAATAGCAGGAAATGCTGCACTGACTCTCTGATACTGAGGAATTTGCCTTCCAGCTCTCTCTCTCTGAGGTCTGGGTGTTTGCTCCTGGCTCTGGGCAGTCTCTGTGTGAGCTACAGCATCCCCAGCTGAGCTGTGACTCCCTTTTCTCTTGGCAGGCACTGCAGTCTCTGCAAGGTAGGTCCTTCCCTCCGTGCTCAGTAGTTCCCCAGAAGAAAGGCGGTCTCCCCTCCTTCCCTCTGCCTTACTGTTTTTTTTTTTGAAGGAAGGTCATACGCTTGTGCAAAAATATAAGCAAAAATACACATGCATTTGAGCTTTCCTGTGAAGGTCTAACATATGCTTTTCCTGCACTGCCTCTTGTACCAAAGTAAAGTTTATACTGAAGGAAGGCCGTGTCAAAATTATTTCATAGCCTCAGACAGATGAAATGGTTAAGCTCATCTACCTTGTTATGCTGTCTGTAAAAAGATTATGAACCTACCTCTAGGCACGAAGGATCTCATATCTCTGTATTAGGGTCAGGTTCTTTATTCTAGTTCTTCCAGAACGACTGGTTTGTCCACAAAGAAACTGGCAGTTCAGGGTGTCCTGCCGAATTGCAGAAAAGGACCCACCATGGTCATGTGCTTTATTTAATGGAGATACTTTTTGCACTGCGGTCATAGCCACAAGTACCTCCTTATGTGAGAATACAAAATGTTCTGAACTACTACTTCCATCTGAAAAAGTCAGAGACATACTTCATCTAATATACGAATTTTTCAAGATCACAACATCAACTATTCATCCCCATTCATGAATGGGTAAAATCTACTTCTGTCATGAGAAGACCATCGCATTGTACTAGAAACTGTGTGTTTTTAGGGGTCACATTTTTTCTTAATAGATTGCAGGGGACATTATATAAACTGATAATAACTTGCTTGCTAAAACATATATTTGTCATATGCATTGTATCTTCTAGGCTATAGATGGCATGGAAGTCCTTCGTCTCAGCCTTCTGAAGCAATATTATACATACGTGGTGTCTAAATTGCTGACAGATTTAACTGTAGACTTTCGGTTTAATTAGACTATTCCTCGTTTTCCCCAAACAAATTATTCACTAGAGCTACAGGTTGGCTTAATACCCTTAGTATCACTGAAACCCTACCATTTTACCCTGGCAGGGCAAAGTCTTTCAGGCCCTCCCTCTATTCTTTTTGTAGGCTGAATGGGTAGAAACTAGACCAGTTTTAACTCAACAATTTCAAAACAAATAACTTTCTTCTTCTGATTATGCACCTCCCTCTCACAGATATCTTTCTTCCTTTATTAGAGCTCCGAGATACTCCTGCAGTTGGTTGAGAGACTTCTCAGGTCTGCAGAGAACCTACCTGGTAGCTTTACTTGTAACTTCCAGAAACCATAGTGCAATTGCTGTGGGTGATGAGGACTAGAGTAAAGCTCTTCTGATCTCTATCCTTACGCTCTCTGCCTTTTAGACACACATGGACTCAAAAGTTAAGTATGTGCGTCATACGCACACGAAAGAACAAGAGTCATGTTTCACGGCCTCAAAAAGCATGTACAAAAATGATGCTTCTATGGAGCTGCAGATACTGGTGGAGTCAGCAGACCAACTGTGTCGTTGAGGAAGAGTGTGCGTGTTTGCCTGTGCACCCCAAATTGCTGCCTTGCCGTACAGGGCCAGTGATAGATAGCTCCGTGAAGTGCTCTGTCGGGCTTCGAAAAGGCAAAGAAAAAGGAAATGGAAAAAGGGAGTGTAGATGAAAAACTACTTGTCACATCTTGCAAAAATGATTGATGGTTCAAAAGGAATCTCGCCTTCACTGAATGAATATAGAAACGCATAAATCTGAAACAAATAAAATGTTGTGACTTCAATGTTGCTTTCTCTTTCCTGGATTTCTCTGTTGTTTTCTTCGGTCTCTCACTTCCTGCTGACCACCCCCCCTTGTGATTCCCCATTTACTTTTCTTCCCTGTCAACATATGGTTATTCTTTATAATTTTTATGTTCGTCATGGATATCCCACATTGATATTCTTCCCTTTCTATCTCTTCTGTTTCTGGTTTGTTCTCCTGTAGTCAGTCACCTTTTGATAGCCAGAGGAATCTTACTCCCCCCCGCTTTTGGGGCCTGCGTACTCCTTCTGCTTGGAGACTCTCTTACCTCCACCATGTCTCTATCTTCTCTGTTATTCTCGAGCTACATGCTGGAGCAAACCTCTTGAGGGCAGATATTCTAGTCACGTTGACTCCCACACCGCTCGCTGTTTCAGACCGCTTAGGCTGAACGAAGACTAGGGATTTTCTTGGATGCCCTCCGACTGCTCCAGCATTTTGGGAACCTCACAATGACATTCCCTTTCTCTTTGTCATTCCAAGAGCACCATGTTATATGGACTTCTGTAGTACTTGTACCTCTGCCTCTTGGACCTGTGTAAGATTTAAATCCTCAGTGAGGAGGATGGCATGACCTAGAGTGTGACCTGCTAGTTGGGTCTAGCTCAATGAGGCCTGAAACTATGCCTATTAACTTGTCATCAACAATTCTAGAACTGCAGAAGCTTTTGGGTGCGTAGTAGATTAAAAATAATAATGCAGATGAGAATCAGTAAAACTAATACAGCATGTAACTATGAGCTGAGCAAGAGTTCTAATAAAAAGATCAAATTTTGCCTGTACAAGTAGATTTTTGAAAATAAGAATATATTACTTAAATAAGCTCAAATAATTAGTCTCAGAACTGTGAAGTTTCCCATCCCACAGCACCACAACAGAATTCTGCAAAGCCTTCCTCCACTGAAATTAACTTTTATTTTTCTACTAGGTAATCATATTTTGGTATTCAACTAATACAGAATACTTTTTACTCTGAACTTATTAGCAGGTAGGAGAAATAACGGGGAATAATGTTTCTTATGCTGTTACCTTAATTATAGCTTCTTACGCTAATTCTTAAATTTAGTTTTAAATACAGAGATATGTCTTTATTTTAACTGTGTAACACTTGGAGAAAGATGGAGTCTTATAATGGAGCTTTTCTGGTTTATTAGACAACTCTTTATTTTAGAAAATGGAACAGACTTTATATAATCTCAGTGTGACAGTTATTTTTACTGAATCCATACTGATTGAATGCTTATGAAATGTTCTTAATATAACATATTTTGGGTAGGGAACAATATTTTAACCAATTACAGCAATAATTTGTCTGTAAGCTGTTTTATTTTATACTAGTGTATCTTCAAACCTGTCAATAACTAAAAGAATATAATGTAACATTTTTTTGAAAGAGGTGCTTGTACTGGTTTAAAAAAAAAAGATTGTGAAAGTGTTTTGCTGTATGTATCCACCCCAAATGACGAGTTCATTTGTAGATATGTATGCGGTAGAACTCCCCGACAGACACACAGTGAATCTCAGCTCTAGATTCCCTTCACTTCCACTTAAGTAAGAGAGATACTTTCAGGGCGCAATTAATCCACCCTAAAGCAGCCACCCATCTAAGCCATACATACTGAGTCCTGTTATAATTAGCAAAGATAGCATGGCAAGCCCTTAGGAATAAAAGCCAACAGTGGGTGAAGGGAAAGTGTATTCTCCTCATGGTGGATGAAAAATTGTTTGAAAACTCAGCCTACCTCAAGTTGGAAAGAAGCAGCAATGGAGCATGAGTCCTTCTATTCCGTGTTTCATTTTACCTGTGCACCCGTCAGTGTTATGTGAATGGTGTGTAGTGTGCTAAGGCTCCTTTGTATTTCTTCTTTACACCAGCCTAACTCTCTCCTCAGAGGTTCTTCACTGGTGTATATGATCAAAGTAAGGGGCGCAGCCAACAGGTGGAGGGGAGCTTTAATTCATCTCTACGTGGCCCTGTGAGGCTGCGCTTGGAACACTTTGGTTTGGCTCCCTGGTGTAGTAAGGGTGTTGAGAAACTGGAAGGGTGCTGTGGAGGGCTGCTGCGATGAGCAGAGGCTAGAGTCCAGATCCTGTGTGAGGGATGTTGAGGGAACTGGGCTTTCCTAGTTGTGAAAAGAAGGCTGGGAGCACTCTAATAACAGCCTTGAAATGTATTTACAGAGATGACAAGGTCGTCTTAGTAGTGCTGGAGAACACAACAAGTGGCCATGCTCACAAATGTTGGATGGGGAGGTTTAGGTTGGACATAAGAAAAAGAACTTCAGTAGGTGGGTCGTGACTGGAAGAGGTCACCCAAAGAGGTGGTGGAGTCTCTATTGTTGAAGGTTTTTCAAGACTTGGCTAGATAAAGCTACAGGTGACCTAATGATATAATGTTGGTAATAGTCCTGCTTTGAGTGGGAAGCTGGTTGGACCTCAGAGTTACATGGTTCCATGACGCCATTTCTACAGTTTTGTGCTTGTCCTTTTTACAAGATGACGTTGCTGTGGTGTTCTTGTTTCTGGCTCACCCTCAGCTGTGGAGAACAATCTTACTGTTTGGTTGCAACCTGAATGATTGCACATTAGAAAGCATTAATGCAAAAAGATGAGGAAAAAAAATGGCATTGTGGAAGGTCCACGTGTTTTGGTATTAACATTGTTCATTTCTAAAAGAACCTGTAACTGAATTTTTTTTCTGTTGGTGGTAGGAAGGGTCTCAGTGTACAAACTGTATAGGAAATTGCAAACTGCATCAGAAATTTGCAGTCACAAAACCGTGATTTTAATTGCAAGGTGGTAGGAGAGAATGGTGGCTGTTGTCTCAAGCCCTGGACCTCCACTGTTAATGTCTTTCTGTGTGTACTTAGAAGCAGACAGATAATCAATGTACAGTCTTAAGTGCAGGTGTTATAAATTTACTTTAGTTCTTATCAGCCAGAGGACTACTGGTATATTAAAACATTAGTACTTAAAACTTGCACATGAAACGTTCTGGATCCAACAACTCCTCTAACTGTAGCCTACATAAAATGTCAGGAAAAAAACTTAACAGTACTCTCTTTACTAATTAAACAGTCTCACTCAGTATCATAACTATTTGAATTCCTAGGGATGGTCTTCTGGAAAGAAGTTGGAATGTAGTGGTTGACTTCAAAGTGTTTCTGTGAAAGGTTTTGAAATTCGTCTCCTTTTAAACCTTGGCTGACAAAATTAGTTCTGAAAAAAATGATGTTTGATAAAGTTTATTTGGAAAGCAGATGCTTGCTGAGTCAGAGTTCATGGGATTAGAATATTGTACACTGATTATATCAGGCAGCAGCTGTGGCTCTGATTCATGTGCCAGGTTTATATAAAAAAGGATATTTCTTCTGGGACCAATCAAAAATACTAGTATTTGATCAAGGAATTACTAGCTGAATCTTTATTAATTGCATAGTGAGATGTTCAGTGACCTTTATTTAAGATGATTCTTTAGAGACTAAAAATTAGCTAATCTAAGTATGTTTCATTTAGAGTAGACTAACCTCAGAAATATCATTAGGAACTAAGCATCTGTTCATCAGTCAAAAAACTCTTTATGGAAAGAGCTCTTAGTTGATACTTCTTATGAAGTCAAAAGAGACTTCTAGATGAAGTACGTCCACCAACATAGCAAATTTTGCAGAACATTGTAATACCTGAAATGAAAATGAAGGATATGTCTCAACTAAGTGCAAAGGTAAAGATAAAACTTCATTGTGGAGGACGGAAGAAATTAAATTGCTTTTTTCAAGTTACTGTGGGTACACGGAATATGTTATCCACCGTTTTCATAACCTCTGTAATCTTGAGAATAACAGGTTCAATGAAGATGGAATTTCACTGGAGGATTTTACTTACTTTATTCTCCACGCTTGCTCAAAAAATTTCATGTAAGTGATTTCAATCTCCACTTGGTATGTCTGGCTAAAATATGATGACAATTATTTTCAAAAAATGTCAAACTAGCATAGGGTAGGCAATGGCCATAGAATTGCGTAAGTGATGCTGTGTGCCTAGCTCTGTCCTGAGCAAAGCCCATTGACTTCAGTGGAGGCGTTAGTGCAAGGTACAGGTGAGACTAAGTAAGCGTTCTTTCAATCTCAAGGTCCATCTTCACTAACCTACAATTTCTCAAGTTTAGTGTATTTTGGGAACAATTTGCCAGCTCCATTAGCTGCCTAAGTATGAATTTGGAATATTTCCACAGCACTAAAATCCTTTTTACTGGCATAGGAAAATAAACATTTCTTCTTTATTTTTCATGGGCTCTTTTATTTTTCATGAACTCTTCATTGCTTTAGTGAATTTAATTTCTTCCAAAAAAGATCCTTTATAAATAGCAAATACAGGTTTAATAAAATTTTAAAAAATCATTGCCATTTTTGTAGGAGATTGTTTAAAAGCTAGAGAGAGGGAAAGATTCATACCAGTTAACTGTAAGCTTGTGAGTTACCTAAGCTAGCAATCTGGTCATGTTGGGCTTCCTAGAGAGTGAGCAGAAAGGGGCTTCAGAAACAGATCAGGATGATTCAGAAATCGTGGTCAGCTTTTCACATAGGCCTTTCAATTAAGTTACATTTGCGTTCAAAATTAGATGGAAATAAAAATTATTCCCTTAAGCCCGCATACCCATTTGCTTTTATTTTTAAGCACTTTTCCAAAATGATGTACTTTTGGACAAGCCAGTTCATGGGGAAAGTTTTGTCCGTTCTTCTAAATGAAATGTTTCTGGCATTGCAAGCTGGAGGGGTGTTTTCCTGTTTTGTTCCATATGTTAGTCCCTAGACAGAAAAATGAATACAAAATACAGGATTTTCCTTCACCAGCAGGATGCATTTGTAGTGAAAGTGTTGCCGCTGTCTGATAAATTGTGGAACGCAGTGGGATTTCTTAATTTCTTAATTTTTCTATTTGAAATACATAGGAAGCTTACAAGCAAACATACAGTAAGTACCTCAATGAAAAACTTAAAAAGCTGTATATGTAAAGACCTAATTCTCTGTTTCACTTTACTGCTCCCTCCTTTTGCACGTCCATGTATTGCAGCGCTTAAGAACGTGTTTCCAGTGAGGCCCGTTTTCCATGTAGTGCACATGTTGGCAAGTGAATGAGGGCACCTATGGAGTTCAGCAGTTTCAGGGTCCAGAATGTGCTTGCTTATTTTTCTCTTTGTAATACACACCGTACTTGCTTTTTGATAAATGTAATTTCTCTCCATTTTGTAGGAGCAATATAGGAAGGACAAGTATTTTTGAGTAGTGGAGAGAACATCATTTGAAAGGATCTTAGCTACTCAAGCATTTCCTTGCGGTAGGGAACGCTATGTAGGAGGAAAATACAATACTCCTTACTGAAGGCAGGCACTGGCTGCTGAGCAGAGAACGTGCAGTGGAACTATGCTTCAATCAATGAGAATATCTGTTTTTCTAAGCACTTAATCTTATATTTTGTGGCCTTATTTTGAAAACAAAACAAAACAAAACAAACCAACCCAAAACCTATCATTTGTAGCTGTGTTTGGTGTTTGCTTAGGTAGTATAGTAAACAGAAGTCATCAGAAACATGTGCATAAATATCTTCAGGGATGCAAGAGCTCTGTAGAACAGTATCTGTGGCCACATGCCGAAAAGCGTTCCAAGGGACACAGCCTGAACTTTTGTCCTTTCTGCCTTGAAGGTAGTTTTAGTTGCAAATTCAACCAGGTCTCTAGGAGGCTGGGCGCTTTGCTTGTTTTGGTTTTGTTTTGCTCGGATTTTTAAATTGTAATACAAAAACTGCAGTTGTGTTCTATAGACATTTGACTGTAAAGTTGGCTATATATAAAACAACAATATTTAGAACAAAACAGTGAATGGTTTATTTCCCTTTCATTGCATCTCTGCTACTTAAACACAATATAGCAGGCTAACTAGTAAGTCTGTGACGAAGCTGATAATCAAGGATCTTTTGGGCCTAGAAATGAAATCTCTTCAGCGACTATTTATCAAGATTGTGTTTGTGTTTGAACTCTAGAGGATTTCACAACAGATGCATGGTTTACTAAACTGTTAAGCTTAAATTATGGTGAGCCTACGTGTTTTTCTTCTGTTTTAGTCTTTGAAGCTACTAAAAGGATTCTGTAAAAAGGAAACACATACATTTTAAATACATTTGAATGAATAATTAGAATGTTCCTTTGTATAAAAATACACTCCTAAGCGCTCAACATCATGGCCATAAAGATGACTGCATCAACCTTCTTGTTAGCAGGAAGTAAGGAAACAAGAATATATCTGTTGCTTCTTGCTAGTTTTGGGTTTTGCCTTCAAAGAAATCAATACCAAAGTTTTGAAAGACACTGAGATTTTTTAAAATAAAAATATTTTTAAAACTTTCTCTCACCTTGTTTTGGTTCATCCTGGCCTCACTTTTCCTCGAAAGAAAGACCAGCAGGTTGCAAGGAGGAGTACACTTGCACTTCCCTTCAGCCATGTGATTGCCTGCAAAGGCTTGCAAGCAAACATTTTGCCACACTGTTTGCAGATTTGGTTTTGATGCCTATAATGCTACAGAACTTGAATTAATGCACAACTGAACAGTCATTATGCTCTAAAATAATTGGTATGGGTTTCTTTGCTGGTAAAACTGGGAGAAGAAATTAATGAGAGATCCTTTCTCATTTGCTGCTTTAGTGCTAAGCTGTTCCGGACTTTTTTTTCCTTCAGTTGCCTGAATTCTTCCTTATCCTACCTAGTAATGGGCTTTTGAGTGCTAATTAGTAACTGCAAAAAATAGCTCGTACTTTTAGGAAGAGATGAGGTTTCTTGTTCTGACAATATATGGTAGAGCAGTTTTATTTTGCATTGTGTCTGTTGTACAGTTTGTACCTCAAGAATTCAGTAATTAAGCAAGGGAGGAGACGGGGAGGAAATATCCTTGTGGGCAGAAGGTGCTATGAGGTTTCCTTATTTTTATCAGTGAAGACATGCAAGACTGCAATTCTTTTTTTCTTGCTTAATTTCAATCAGGGAGCTTAATCATATTTCAATGTCAAATTAAATGATGGTGCATTTATAATTTGGTGCATTTAAAATTTGCTTCTGTTGTAGTAGACGTTGTTTTGTTAGCATCCCTATCAATAGGAGAATCTACTTTTGCAGTTTAGAGGGAAATCTTCTGGGTTTTATATGTATTGTAAAAGTAAGATACAAAGACTAACTCAGTGCTAACTGACACTTGCAGGTCCGTGATTACAGCATCTAGTCACTTTAATTTCAACAGCTTTTCATAGCAGTGCTTAATTCTGTAGGATCACTCAATTTGATGTTTCTGTCCTTGAAAGACTGAGTCTGATTTCTGTTCTGATAAGAGAGTTCATGCAGAAGTCAGGCTTCTAACTTGCAAAGGCTCTGAAGTCCTAGTAGCACCTTCTTGTGAGATTTGATTAAACTTCTAGACTTAGAGTTTTCAAAATATGTGCCTTTTATTTGCTTTTTAAATATAATGAATAGTGCACTGAGTTAGGACTATGCAAGTGTAAGCTCTTATGCATGCAATAGCTTGACTAATGCTGGGCAGAGCTTTGGAAGAAGAGCAATAGGATGCTCACACGCATAAAAACCTGCTTGCTTAAGACCATTTACAACACAATGCCAAAATAACAATTAAAGAAGTGCTGTGATGGGACCCGGTGCTTGTGGCCACACCGCTCCTAACCACCATAGCAGGAGCACATTACTTCTGTCTCCAGCTGTCTCCTGTCTATACCAAGTCTGTGCAAGGACGCTTTTGAGTGTTCCCGGCAGGATATGAAGCCGCTCGCGTGCGTGTTAGTGACATACTAAGCTCCAGGGTACGCTTGGGCTCATGGGATCACGTGCATTTCCAATGATGCTTTTCAAAAGGTAGGAGAATCCAACTTTGCTGATGTCCCTTTCTTTTCCTGCACTGTCAGAAGTGAGTATGTTTCAACAAATGATTAACCGTCTCTATTTAGTGTGTACATCACTGAACTCCAGTGATACACGCTATAATGTATGGTTGAGAAAATGGTTTGGGATGTTTTAAATGTAATGGCCTAGCAGTTTCTATGAAGAATACTTTATTCACTGATGTTTTACGATATGACAACAAAAAGTTAGTAAATGCAGTTTTAAAGACTCTGAATTTACTTACCTCCTGTTCTCATTGAAGAGATTCAAACCCTGGCAGGTAGCTGTCTTTAAAATCGTGGTATAAATATCACAGGAGATTATATTTCCAAGTAGACCAAAAGTCTGCAAAAATGACATGTTAGACAGAGAACAAATAGAATAATGTCTTCTGTTTGGCAATTCAGTTCCAAATAGAGAACTACACTTCCTTAATGGTTTTCTTCTCTTTTCAGAAACTGTTAGGCAATCAAGTGTTTATCCTAAATGTAAACTCAAATAGCTGTCAGCACTTTTAGAGAAGTTAGCTGTACATAAGCATTTCATCTTAAGATTTCTTTTTCCTCCCTCAAAGTTTGCATCTGTTTGGGTGAGTTACCCAGATAAAATTTTGTTCAGAACAAATAAATACGGCTACAGGTATTATAGTACCAGCAGTTAAAAATAGCGGTAAAACATTCCAGTGCGAAGCAAAAGGATTATAGATGCTAGTAATACAGGCCAGGCAGTAAAGGGTGAGATTTTCTCATCTGACAGCCAGAGCCATGTGTGGTGTAAAATTTTTCTGGCCAGCTTCTCTTCTGTCTGCAGAGTCTTCTCCCTTGGAGCAGTGCAAGTCTGCAGGTCTTCGCCCTTGCCGTAATGCCTCTGAAGACTGGTTGTATCCCAAATACTGACTATTTCTAGTTTTTGTTACTTTCTTCAGTTTTAGCAGAACGAATCTCGCATCTTCCTTTGCAGGAGGAACAGGCTTCTCTGTGAGTCTTGATTATGGTAGGCATTTTCATGGTGCAGAAAAGATAAGAGAATCTAACTTTGGTAATTCCTTTTCTTTTCCTGTACTGTCAGAAACGAGAATGGTTCCATAAATGATTAATCATCTCCATTTAATAAGGCTATGTCTTCATTTCCTGTAAAAACAGATGGGAGGAGATGTCTGTCTCTATTCTGCATTATTAGGTCTACAGAAACTTAGGCGGGCTAAAGCAGATTTTGGAAATGAATTGATTTGTCCAGTTTGTCATGAAGCAACTTCCAGTGTGGAATTTCTTCCCCAGGGCTAGCAGTTGTAGCTCTAGAGGCCTTCCTGGTATCCATCCTTCTGGAGGATGCTTGATCCAAAACAGAAAGGATTCCACAGAGCTTGCTAGGCAAAATGATGCTCGACAGTATTAATGGTCCGCAATGAAGCCGGGCTCTGCAGGATTTCGTAGTGTCTATTTTACATGGGACAGAGTGTTCCTGTGGTGTTGCTGGGACTTAAAGATCATGGGATTGGTTCTTGTTGTACATCTCTTTTTTGAGGCAAGCAGTTCTCTCCATTCTCTCCACCTCATAAAGAAGGTTGAAGTTGTATGCTTGTAGGATTGTTAGGCTTAGGAGATGAGGTCAGAGGGGTAGGTATAGTACATAAATGCATGCAGAATATGTACAATAAGGATATCTTCTTTAAGTGATCAGGCATTCTGTTTGCTATTTAATACGGTATTTTCCATTTCTGTTCCACTGCCCTGAAGCACTAGTTCGCAAAGTCATTGAGTGCCCATGAACAAGGAACAGTGCTTGTTATTTCTTGTACATTCATAGTGTTTCATGGCTTGGAGTTATGGTCTAATGTCAGAGAAGCGCATTGGCAGAACCGTTTTTAAAATACAGTGACAAACTCAAAAATGACCAAGCTTTCACTCTCTTTTTCCAGTTTGTGTTAGGGGTGCTTGTGTTATGGAAGCACTTAGATAATCACAGGTGATGTGAGCACGGTATGCCATACAAAACACTCCTCTGGCTCTTTCCTTGAGGACTCTGGCATGACAAAAAGCTAATCTGCAAGAAAAATTGTGAGTATTATAAACAAATGAGTAGTTTCTGTGCTCCCTCTATTTCTCACTTATGACCCTTGTCTAGCCTCCTAAACAAAAGAATGTAGCAATCCGTCACACAAAGTATTCTTGACATCCCCAAAATGAGCTTCCCCCCTCTTTTTTTGATTACTTAGATTTAAGTTGTTGCATAATTAAAATCTCTTCGACATCCTGCATACAGGCATACAGTCATCCTGTCGCAGGATTGGTATCCATCTGGCTCACAGCTGATGGAAATTTATACTAACCCATTCTCCTCCTATCAGACACCACTTGGAAACTCATGACCTTAAGTGGCACCATGGCTATACTTTTTCAGCCCCCGCCAAGTGTAGTGATCGGTAGGCTGCACAGGGGTTTTGGTTCTTTTTTTTTTTTTTTTTTTTCCTTCTCTCTTGAAAGGCATTTAATTTAAAACAACTTGCTCTTGTCCTCCTGTTTCGTAGGTAGAAATGTATTGATTTTTCACACATATTATATACAGCGTAAGTGCACTAACAAATGAGCAGAGACCCAGCGATTATTTCAAGGCTGTTTCTGGGCATGTCGCCTTCAGCTATTTTAGCTGTTAGACGTCCTCACTAGCCAAGAAATACAAACTTCATTTATTCAGAAAGGATACTCACTTCCCAGTGATGCAGGTACAGCCCACAGAGAGCTGCATCTGCCCGTTCAGGATGTACTGGAGCAGGTAGACAGGCAGAGGTCCACTGTACAGCATACGTGCAGTGAGTCCGGTGAAGCTGCCATTTGTTGTGCATATACACTATACGTACAGCGAGGCTGACATGGCTGGGAACTGCTTGTGCTTATCAATGCAGTGTTTATTCAGGGTGTCCCATTCATCCAGACCAGCTTGTGCATGTACAGTAGGTCTGAAATGTCCCAGATATTTTAGAAATCCAGACACAGTTTTTGTTTTTCCACCCAGGCACAGATCTCAAGGAGGAAGAATAGGACAGATCTAGGGGAAGAAAGCCCTGTTTTTGTAATGTACCAATTGTATTCTTGTCACCAGGCTAATATGTTGAAAGCAATTCCGCTGAAAAGCTATTCAAATGCAGTGAGCAGCTGAGCAATGGTGTAACTTAGAGGTGGGCTGAACTTCATGGCAAACAGCGAAGGGCAAATTTCTCAGTGAGGCACTGCACTGTGTAAGTTTGGATGTTTTCAGAAGTTTGTCTCAGGTTGGGGTATGCTTTTTTTTAGCTATCGTGCATTTATAAAGATCTATTTATGGAAATCCAAGAGTTTCATGAATAAATGAGATGGCATATTCCTTTCTTCATTTCATGAATTACAGTATCAACATTTTAGAGCCTGTTCATGAATTAATAATTACTTTAATCAATAAAAATAATTACAGTGCTAAGAACAT
This sequence comes from Platalea leucorodia, assembly GCF_965183815.1. NCBI lineage: Eukaryota > Metazoa > Chordata > Aves > Pelecaniformes > Threskiornithidae > Platalea > Platalea leucorodia. The sequence continues at coordinate 57,307,696 of NC_138824.1, forward strand.
TTTAACAATGAATGGTTTCATGCCGTTTCCACTCCTTTTTAATTAAAGCATGACAACTCATATTTACCGTTTTCATCATGATAGCTCTAAATGGTGAAATTTGTCATCTTTGACTTGGGCTCTAATTATAATTCTTTTAGATGGTTCAAATTTCTTCTCATTATTCAATTATGCCTGCTCCAATTTTAAACCAACAAATTTTTCCTCTCAAAATCTCTTCCATGCTGTAAGAATCTTTGACTTCATAATACCCATATTAAATATTCTATGCTATCCAGAATAAATGCAAATTAAATATATGAAATAGAAAAACAAATATAAACTGCTGAATATAAATAAATACAGCAGAAGACCAATTATTTCCAGTTTAAATGCATCTATCTTATTTCAGGATGGCATGAAATATTAATACAAATTTGTTGCAAATCTACAAATTGCTAAAAGACCATAATAAGCTTGCAAAAGCAGCATACAAACTTAATTTTTATGTCTGTGACATAGTCTTCAATTAAATGATCTCTTATTATTTTTTCATACAGAATCTCTTCGTTGCTCTTGCAGTAGATTGCATGGCATTCTATATAACAGATATATTTATAGCAAATATAATAACTAGCAAACATAATAACTTGCTCTAATATTCCTGTTCAGCCTATTCTCCATGTCTTACTTTACTAATATTTTTTAAACTTGGCTATGTAAGAATAAATTTCTTTTCCTCATCACAGTAAGATCTGTTTGCCTCACAAATGTGTTTCTTGTTGGTGCCTCAGAGAACTGTGTTTCGCCTGGTATATAGCTATGAGAGTGAGTCACTGAAGAGCTATGGGGAAAATTATTATGCTTGAGTTGACCATATTCAGGCGCGTAGGACCTAGGTTTTTAAAGTCCTTGCTTTGTAAAATATCATGTAATGCTGAGACATTGTACTAGCACTCTAATATGCAGCTTTTACTTCAAACACAACTATGAGAGTATTTCCCGGAATCAACCTAAACTGAGGGCTTCCTGACGTGGATTCATGCCATCTGAATTTAAACATGTAATTGTGATAAGTACATCGGGAGTGTAATATCTCCTTGTACTCCCAAAACCCACAATGGTTCGTTTTCACTCCTTGCTATTATTATTTCTGTCATTATATGCCTTCATTACAAAGCTTCCGCAACATCTTTCTGTCCTGTGCATCAGATTCGCTCGTAGACTGCTCTGTGTAGGGAAAAGAAGAGGTATTTTTGGGCAAGTGTCAGCATGGTCCAGTTGCTGTGGCTGTCAGATGGTTTTACGTATCCTAAGGATGCTTGCGGTTGACCTTTATGGTTTTCAGCCACTACATAGCGTCTGCCTTCAAAAGCCAAATTCCTCATCTTGTGCCCGTCACAAACTGTCACTTAGAGCCAGACTGCTGCTTCAGGATTTTGTTGGACATCAGTCTGCAAACAGATCCCACCGTTTGAATCCAACCTCCATGAACTACTGTGATCGGACAATTGAAAGACTGAATTATAGTGTGTGTGCATGGAGGGGAGTAAGTTAAATTTGCAGATGGAAACCAATTTCTGCCGTTGTATCTCTGGAGTGCTTGACTTAAAATCATCATAAGGTTGTTTCAACAAAATTCTGTGCATGCAGTCTCCAGTAGTTTTAGAAGATCCATTGGGAGAAAGAAGCAAATAAACCAGTAAACACACAGATCATCAGAAGGACCGAAAAATTTGAGATCCACTGTGCAGAGGTATGCTATTAAACCTAGTTCAGCAGTCAGCAGCTGCATCTTCTGAATAACTTGCCCTTTTCCAGTAGCTTCGTATAAACTGGCTTCCCATGGTGGAAACCTCGGGGTTCGTTCCAGCTCTGGAACAGTGTGCTGCTGGGTGCGCCCGTCTGCCTCTCTTTACCAAAGCACTTCTGACCTGTCCTGCTCTGTCTTTTCTTTCTGCCCAGTTCCTTTTACAGACCCTTTCCTTGCCTCTTCCAGCCTCTTCTCCACGGAGGTTCTTCGGGCTCTGTCTAGGCACTCCTGTCCTCTCCTGGGTGCTGTCCTGGTTGCACAGTGGATTACAGTGTGGTAGATTACCGAAGTAGTAATAAAAAAAAGGAGCAAAAGTATAAAACTTGATGATGGCTTTTTACCTAGTGAGCAATGCCCCATTGCAAAGTATGTATATAAGTGCCACTTTACCTGTCAGTATAATTGAGATTAGTTGGTGTATGACTCATATTGGCTTTTTGCACACAGCAGATTTAATTTGTGGTATATTAATTGCACTTGGTGTGTTAATGTCTTAGTGCATCTTAAGGACAAAAATTGGGTTTAGAAATTGTTAACTTTATGTGGGTCTCAGAATAGAGGAAGTGTATTTTTTAAGCTGTTTACACAGTCAACTTTTTGCAAGGAATATGGACAAGCTTTGGACTTGGTTGTCACGTATACAGACAGCTACGAGACAGTCACTAATTTTTATGTTCACTTTTTTTAGTGACAGAGAATATGAGTGACAGAGGATTTCAGTTTTTGTGAAATCCAAAGTAGCAGTCGCCTGTACTCAGTTGCTATTTCAGTATGAATTGCAATCACTTTAATGAAGCAGCTATTTCCAGTTGATCACACTGATAGAGGAGCTCAGATACCTATTTTCCTGGCACGTGTGTTTGACAAAATACTAAATACTTAAAATATTACACCCAAATCCTATGTCAAAGTGCTTTTCCTGTATTATTTCTTGAACCCAGAAAATTAAGATACATCCAAAAAGTATCTTGAGCAAATATTTGCATTTGGTGGATTTATCATTTGCTGCTGGCAGCTACTTCAAATTATTTCAAGATATCTGAGATCTGGGAATAATTTGCCATGAAACGATACAGCTTTTCCTTTAAAAAAGGGCATAAAAAATAATTGCTCTATAAGATGTAATGTTTATGAGGTCATATGAATCGTTGCATAATGTGCACATGGTGAGAACTGTGCATTTCACCTTAAATACAAGAATGGCTGTGCACTGGGAAGGAATATTTAAGAAATCAAGAGAACTATAAACGGCCATCTGCTTCATTCTCCATTTTTATTTGCTGGATTAACCCACTGCAATATTTTAATGGATAATGTATTGCTGTTCCATCTGCTCATTAAATTTTTTGTACCACGAAACTACCTTATCGTGAAAAAGGGTTCCTTTCTGTGCAGGGAGGGGACAGTTGTTGGGGAAGAGGAAAAACAAAATATAATACGATAAATGGCACGAACTATTCCTTTCCTGTTAACCTTTGCTGTGATTCCGTTTTTTCCTGTACTTGCTCCTGTCTTCAACACAATGGTCCTTATGTTGCTGTGGGGTTACAAAGGAGGAATAAACAGTGGGATCCTATCACTGTCCTTCCTCCCGTTCTTCTGGGTGATCCTCTGGGCTGCGAGTAGGAGAGCGAGTGGTGAAGGTGTGCTGTGTTCTGGTTGTTCTCGGCTGCTTACATGGACCTCCTGTGGTGTTGCTGCCAAAGTATTGATTTGAATAGAATCATGGAGTTGGGGAATGGTTTGGGTTGGACCTTCATAGATTAACTAGTCCGGTGCCCCTGCCATGGACAGGGACATCTTCCAGTAGGTCAAGTTGCTCAAGGCCCCGTCCAACCTGACTTTGAACACTTTGAATAGCTTCTAGGCTGCTCTGACGCTTCTTTTTGCTGAGATTAACAGAGTTGACAGGCTGAGTAGCATGAAGCTTGTGCAAAACATTTTTCATTTCTTTCTATTTCGCCTCTTTTGTACCAAATAGGGGCAATGGAGAAGGAGCTAGTGTGTGGTTGCCTGTGTGCTCTGAGACTGGACCTCAATTTTGTGCTTTGCTGCAACAGCAGAACTTGAGTCTCTTAGTTCTGTAAATATGCATTACTGCTCTGCCTATTCGAATAAGCAGTGTAACTTTTGTTTTCTGAGGTGTTTCCAGGGAGCAGTGTTTTAAGGAATAAGCATTTCTAGGTACTGGGGAAAGCCCTTTCCATGAAGGGTAAGTCCTGAGTAAGGGTGCAGTTTTTTTAAAAAAGGGGAAGTGATGTTTTGTGTCGTGGTGTTATTTTTAAGATGCGAAGATGGCTGAAGAACAATTTACCATAATATTATTCTAAGGTAATAAACCACATAGTAGGATTTACCTGAATAGGCCTAATAGAACATTTTAACCATTCCAGTGTGATTATGGTAAGAATGCAGAAGCACAAAGCAAATTACAGCCCAAGCCTCCAAATCTGATGTTTGCAACAGAAGTGTGTTGCAGAAAGACATTTGAATACGTGTTTAAAAGAGAAAGACATCTGGTTCGGATGACCCACCAACCCTGGAGTATACGCAGATGATCAGCCCAGAGCTTAATTTTTCATAAAAATTCCTGTTATCTCACAGTCTCGTTGCTGAGCGGAAACAGCCCATTAAGATCTCATTGCTAGGCTGAATGCATGGTTCAGATTACTGTTTTCCCCATGTGCAATACATTTGTTTACACTGAATTTCACTTGCCATTTTATTGACTAATCACTCCGTTTCATGAGGTTTTTCTGCAGTTTTCTTCCCTCACAGCATAAATTGCAGGCTCCACAGTGTTCCTGCCTAGAGACAGGCTGTTTGGTATCTGTGCTGAATTTGAGCTATCTTACCATCTTTCACACATATTTCTGAAATGGGACCTTATCCTTTGGTACCTCCTTCTGAGTTTAGTTAGTTTCGCAGGTACTTGAGCTCTTCCCCTTTCCCTCTCCTTGTTCTGGAGAATAGGATATTTAAAAATTCAAGGGCTAAAGTGCATCTTCCCAAATTCCCTGCCCTGTGTGAGAGCATTTCCCTTTTCTAATGGGCAGGTTTAGCATTCATTTTGTTTAGAAAAATGACTTACCTGAAAATTTATTTTGTCCAATTTAAGGAAGCAAGGCTTGGTATGCTCGTGCCTTGCGATTCACCTTGTCAGCCTTTTACCATCCCTGCCCAGGTTATTCTGCTGAGCCTCTGTTAGGAAGAGCAAAAAGTCCAAGGTGAGTCCTTCCTTGACTCTGAGGACTTAAGTAGGAACATTTTATGGCCCATGGCTATGGGGAAATCACCTTACACAAATCAGAGAAGGTAGGTCTCCTGGTTGCATCTTCAGTTCTGCAGTCAAGAAACTGCAGAGCTTAGAGTGGGAACCTGTGAAGCTTCTTGGCAGTACATCATCAATATCCAGAGGAGTTGTATGTGGGATGAGATTTTTCAGTACAACCATCCTTGAAAATTGCAGAAGCCTCTGTACACCCCATCGTGTCAGAAGGGCATAGTCAAAGTGAGCTTATACCTGCCCACTTGTACCGTGCTGCTCCTACAGTCAAAGTTAAGGCAGTACCACTCAAATAAATTGTACTGAGTGGTGCGGAGGTAATGGGAACGTGATCTCACTCTCCTAACTGCAAGACAGCTTCACAGAGCTGCACAGTTCAGTAGAAGGCTTTGGCAGATCACTACGATTTCTTTCTCAGGCTTCAGTTGCAAGGATTACATCCCTCTGAACTATTGCTGTAGGTCACCACTTGAAGTCAAGTACTATGTTTTTTTAACCCACTCAGGCCCCTATGAGCTTAATGACTACAAAACCATTAAAAATTAACTTAAAAAAGATGAAAAAAATGTTGCTTCAGTTTAAAGATGTTTGCAAGGCTGCGCACATTAGGCGATATTTTCTCTGTGCAGGTATGACTTGTTTTTTCAGTCAAAGAAACTCTCAGAAATACATAATGCTGGATTACAGTAGAGAAGACAACTGATGGAAGGGGATGTTGTGAACTTTCAACAAAGAGCAAGGTGTCTTGGTTGCCCTCTGGGACAACTGCTGCAGACAATGCCATTTAAAAATAATTCTAACTGAAAATGAAGTGAATTGGCTTTGATCTACCTGGTCATAAAAATTATTCATCAACTTAGAATAATTATGAAGCTCTTCTGGCACGCTGTAACTTTTCCTAATTGCAGTCAGTTCATGGACTTCATTGACAATGGTCATAAGAACATAAGAAGCACTTTGGTTATTAGGGAAAAGTCAGTTAAAAGGGAGAATTTCTAATTTTCATGGTATGATACATGTTCTCTGAAAGGTTTAGAGCTAACACAGCAAGTATATTTTGATTACCTGTCACAGATACTAAGAAAAAAACCACACTCCAGTAGAGATTTCTCATTTGACGTTCTTAACATTTTACACAAAGAGCAGGCAAAGCCCTCCAAATAGGCAAGGTTTCTGATGATAGTGTGTCCTCTGTGGTTACCTGTACTCCAGAAACAAAAGGAAATACGCTGTATCCCATCCTCAGGGTGCAGGGAATGCCTCCCCCTTCCAGTTGTTATCGGGATTTGTAACATCAGACTGTAAAATCAAGGTTAAACTCCCACAGGTCTCATACGGCGTGGTGGTGGCTGGTTTGGGGAGTCTCCCTTCTTTTCTCTGTACGTGCACAGCTGGACAGGAGTTACATGAACAAATTGAGAGCCTCTAGGCTTTAGATAATGAGGCCAGGAATACGTTGAGCACATTTGAAAGCTTAAGTCACATCAATAACTGAAAGCGCTTTACAAATTTTTAAGTCTTATGAATTAGTAAATAAAACATAATAAAGTCTTTAAATGTGAAATAAATGAAAATGAAATGCAAAGTCTAGTTTGGTTTAGTAATTATAATTCCTCATCGTGTGCTTCAACATTATCCTGTTAAGTCTTAGCTCTGAGTTGCTGAGACTGACATTTTTTTCGGTGCTTGTATTATGGTAGATTGCATAGTAATGAAATGCATGTTTCTGAGGTTCTAATGAAAAGGAAAAATTAGGAAAATGCATAATATGCGTCATAAAATGTTTGCTCTGCAATCTTTGAGATACCATTTAAAAGTTACTTTTTAGCGCACTACCTTATCTTTCCTTATCCTTTTATTTTAATGCAAGAAAGATCTTTTTATGGTAGGTGAAAGTACTGTGAATTCAGACTTTGAGTGCTGTGTACTTCTAGTACTGTGATTTTCAGACTTTTCTTCATGTACCAGTGGGAAAACATTGGCAGAGGTCTTTTGGTTGTCTTTTAGAACTTGGGGAAAACAGTATGTTTTAAATTGCCCTGAAAGTCAGAACCAAATAACAAGATTTTTTTTTTTGCCAGCTAGTGGCTTATAAACTCCAACCATTTCAGACCGGGAAGCAGGTGAGCGCTGTGGGGCCGTTTCAGAATCTGTGCACCTTTCCTCCTTGCGGCCCCAACGGATTTGGAGAGCGTGCAACATGAGGATGATGTATGTGATAAAAGCGTTCCTCCAGATGGTTTTGATGCCCTTTTTGTGCTGGCCCTGGACCGTCTCTTCACCTTTTGTCCCGTTTCTAAGGCATCTAGTTTTGATGATAAGGTCATCTCAGCAGTCACCTGTTTATCTTTTCAGGAGGGAGGCATTCCTGGGGTGTGGATCACGTTCCTAAAGGCAGGTGGTTTTACCAGGTATGAGTTCACTTTGCCTGGGGATAGTTCACTGTAGGGACTGCTCTCAGACAATGTCGTGGACCAAAAGGCACAAGTTTCATCTTCCTTTCTTCCCCACGGTTCTCTGGCGCTATCTGAGCAGGCTTGGCACTCTCAGGTATGGCCACATGCCCACCCGTTGCCTGCCACGGCATGCAAGTGCCTGCTCAGTTTCTTGCTATAAAGCCCTGTTCTTGTTTATTGCAACACAGATATTTCAAGTGCTTTGAAAGCACACAAAAATAATTTTGTTCAGTCCAATCTGGGCTAGATTGGACTAGCCCAAAAGAAAATGAAGCTACTAGTGGGGCTGAGATTCAGACCCTGGCCCTCCTTTTGCAGCGCAGATGAGACTTCAAACATCTACGAGGTTAGGTGGGATTCTAGGTAATGTACTCTAAGATTTACGTGCCATCCTTCGGTGTAGATCATGCGATGTGCCTACTCCTTTGTCCTTGGACCTGACTTCTCTTGCATATCTTCAACGTCGATCCTAGGTTGCAGAGCTATTGTATGTCTGATCACTCTCAGCTGTTTTTCAAATAGGGCTTAATCCATTCATGAGAGGGTTCACAGGGGAGGTAGCTTTTATTTGAGGGAACTGAATTTGAGAACCCAAGAGGTCCATTAGCCAGACATATGTTTCCATTGCTGTTGTTTTTCTGCCTTTTTTAGTAAGTTTTCTGAAACAAGATAACAGCAAACACACTGCATAAACAGGGAAAACACTTGTATTTTTTTATTACCCTGATGTTGGAGGCTAAGCATTTGCTGAAGAGGTTTAGTGTGTCCTGTGATCCACCCGTCAGTCTACCCCATAGGCAGTAGAGTCAAGTTTTAATTCCTGCTGCAGCTGAGTCTGTTTCATAATTCTTTGGTTTGCCAGATTGATCTAGATTTCATGAGGTGTTTTCTTTGGTGTTTGTTATGCTATTAATTTGCTACGCAGGTATTCAGAGAAAAGCCATGTGTCCATGTGAAGCATTACATCTGCATCAGCATTGTATTTGTCACTTTCTGCAGGTCTGAGGAGTTATGTATTTCATTTTAAAAAAAAGGAAACAAAACAAAAAGACATTAGGATATTTTTGGGGTGTTGTCATAATCCGTAACATCATTGGATTGTATTTTTGGGTTTTTAGCAGCCTAGCTTGCAGTTTATGTTGTGGGCATGTATTATATTTAATTTAAAAAAAAGTTCTTTAGTCAGACTTAAATGTATTACCTTTGAATTTGATCTTGTTTTATAGGAAGAAAATGCAAATATAAGCATAATTTATCATTTTAGTCATTTATTTGCTTACAGAGATGTTCTCATGTCTTTTACCATTCTCACTGTATTTTTGGATCCCTCTGACACTTGCATATTCTTTTTCAAATAGCATACTTTACTGAAACGGAACAAAGTGATTCAATGCATGCTTGCAATCTGTAACATAAAGTAAAGATTTAATATTTTAATTAATTTTAAAATTCATTCCATCTTCTTAGCTGAACCTCTACATGAAGCAGAGATTGTCAGTGAACTATCCACTATAAATCTCTTTTCACACTGGAGTGGTTTAATGAAGAATTCAGAAGTATGAGTGATTCAAGTAATTTTCTAAGCATTATACATAGTATACAATAATATATTTAATATTGTACATTGATTTGAGTGAAGTATTTCTAATGATCTCAGGCCTTTTTAAATCTTGATTGACGAATTGAAATTTTTTCTCTAATTTGCAAATTTTGTTGCCCTGATTAATCTCTCCTTGAGAGAGATTACAGAATTTCTAGGTTTTCAAACGGGTTATTTCGTGGATTGGTTGGGGATGTTTTTCCGTGGGAAAGGGCATCAAAGTGCTAGCATGTTGCATTTAATATTCTGAGCAGACTCTTCACATATTCTGATACAAATTCAACTGCAGTGTAAGCAAAACACTGGATTGCTGAAAAATGGAAAAATGTTTCTGTAGCTGTACTCCTCATTTTATGTAAGAAGACTTTGGAAGGGGCTTTGGTCTGAAAATGTCATGAAAATCTCTTTTGGAAACACCGTACGCTTATGTACTTAGATGTGCCTTGTCTTGAAGTGAAATCTTGATGTGGATGTGGACAGTTTATGATCAAGCCTAGTGAATTTTATTTCAGTAAAACTCAAAATAGGTGCTATGGTATCTTTTCATTTCAGTGAAATGTATGTAAATGTTTTTTTCCACAAGGCTCCTGAGTCTGTGTTTAATGTCCAGAAGACTTCCAAGGTGGTACACAGTTACGTATTTTCTCAGGTACAAGTCATTTTAAATGACGTCAGGGAAAATGGAAAAGTGTTTCTCTGCCTGTGACCAAGACCTGGACAACGCGATCTGCAGTTCTTTTCCATTCTGCCTCTCTTCATCCTTGGGTTCGCTATGCTATAGCTGTAGGATCTGGGTTGTAATTTAGAGGAGTACAAGCTGTCAAATGGTTGATCATGTCCATGTCAGCCAGCTGTGTGGTCTTGCTCAATACTTGCCTTTACTGGCCAAACCTTCCTTTCCATGGCAAAAAATAAATAAAATAAAATAAAATAAATGTCCATGTTATACAGTAATTACTCTTTGGAAAAATACATGCCACAAGCTAACAAATTCTCATGAGTTTATTTTTTATATTGCGTTAACGTTAGATAGGTTCCTTTTGTTTACAGTACGAGGGAGTATTTCTTCTGGGAACGGTCCCAACTTGCACTGGAGGGGGGAGTCTATTCTGGGGGAGTATTTCTCATCTATAGTCTTCAGCCCATTGTATAGTTTGCTGTGAATGTCAAAGAGTGACCAGCTTTATCTCATGTACACTAGAAACCAATTAAGTCTATCATATCATTTCAACATGCAGGCCAGTTAATAAGTTTGGGTCACCGCTGACGTGAATTGGATTTGAATTGGTGTTCTGGAGGTGAAAGACTGGATATTAAATTATTAATGCTTTGCAGTCTCAAGTTTCCTCACTAAAAGTGTCCTTCCCTCCTTTCTGCTTCCTGCAGAGGTTTGCATAAAATACACGTGCCAGGTCAGGTCTGTTCTCACCTGGCAACCTGGGATTTAGGTTCCCCTTTGCTGTTTCCCCCTCCCTACCCCCAAACGTATACCAAGTCGACATATTTTTCATTATTCTCAGTAGCTCTCCAGCCACTGTCTGCTTTTACAATACTGGTATCTTTTCTATCCCCCACGGGAGTCTGTGGCTTTATAGCTGAGGAACCAAAGACCAAGAGTATTCCTGTATGTTGGGAGATTTAATTTTGTCTCGCTCTATTTCTCTGTGGAATAGTGTCTCTAGAGGAGCAAAACGTGATATGCCACAATAGGATTTTTTTTTTTTTCATTATTTCCTTAAATAGTAACACTACAGGTACTCTGTTTTGTAACACGTCAGTGTAGTTGCATCTTTAAAAATAATCTCATATACCCGAGAAGGGAAACATCACACAAAGACAAAGTCTGCCTTCATATCAGAGACAGGGAGAAAACATCTTTCAACTTAAATTTGTATAAAGCCTGACAAACATAGTTTGCAGTGATTTTACTTTCAGGGAAAAGCCTTTTCAAATAAATAAGAACTTGCTCCAGATTCAGATGACAGTGCCTCTGTAAAAGTCAGATCTGATTTTTTGCCCTTTTCTTGACAATGCTTATAGTAAGTGACCTGAATGTGGTCTGTTCCTTTGAAGTGAGAGCTTTGAAACGCGTTCAGGAGGTTCCTTCTTTTCACCCTTTGAAAATTAAACTAGCAGGATTGTAATGTTCCCGTCCCCATAAATGGGAGTGGTACACGTGCCTGCTTGTGTGTGCTTTTCAAACAGTACCCCTGCTGGCATGCTTAAATATATTTAGTAGTTTATCATGTAACATATGCCAAGTTTGTTTTCCGTGATTTCTGTTAATGCCTTTTCAGTAACTGAAGTATCTGAATAAATAGATGTTTATTATGATTAAAGGAGTAACCATGTATTCTAAATTTATTGAGTGCCGACTGGAACTTTTTGGTTGGAAGTTGGTTGGGAAAAATTACTGTCAAACTCATTTACCACAATTGCAGCAGAAGTGCAGTTCCTTCTGGGAACATAGACATTTGTATAATCTGACTCTGTGGCACTGAGCTATGCTGTATGTAGTGTATTTATGATTGAACAGAAAGTTTCAAACAGCAGCCTGTGAAATTGGATTTCAGATGTAATGTACCATAAATAAGTGCTATAAAGAATGCCTTTAATGCTATAAATCAGTTTTTATTGGTTTCAGCTATCTCATTCTGGTTATTGTATTACCCACAAAATCAATGGGAATCAAAGAGCTGGAATATATTTTATTTTAATGTCCCATCTCCCATGGAAATGGCATATGAGCCCTTAGATCACCTTTTGGGTAGGTTGGGCAAGGCTGATAAATTGCAGGCTATGGGAGTATATTCACAAAAAGGTCTGTGTAAATAGCAGCTGTGTAAGACTTGAAATGCTTTGGTACAGCACTTCCTCCCTGTAAGGGGATACTTGCCTATCTTTCTGAATGTCCTTTGCTTTTGTTGTTTCAGTAAATTTGCCAATGTGGTTTGATTCTTGTAGCTCAGGCTTTGAAAAAACGGCATCACAAAGTTACGTGAACCAGACGTCACTACCATTGCATCCAGAATCGGGAACACTTTGCGGGTAGGAGATTTGGTTCCTTTGTGCCTTTAAGCATTGCCTCTAGTGGAGGCTTTCTTGATCCTGGGAAAAGAGCAAGAACACTTCTAGCAGCAGTTGTGAAGAGTAAAATATGGCGTGGGCTCTGTTTAAGAACATATTATTCTAGTGGAAGGTAGGAAGGTCATGCATCATGATTCTATGAATAGACTTTTAAAACCAGAAACAAATCATACTATCCTGGGAGACTGAAGAAACAGGAAGAAAAACTGTTTTCTAACTAAATAATACCAGATCCATTTAAAATGTTAGCTGTGCTTCCTCTGAGTTTCTCCTTTGCTCGTATTAGTATCTCACGGTAAGATACAGTTAGGAGAAATACGCACCTCTGGAACTCAGTTATTTAGGGCTGGAAATCTGTGGCAGAGGGCAGAATACTTGTCTTTGCATATGTTAGAAACCTTCGCTGTGTTAAAAGATGGACGTACAGATACATTGCAGTTGGATAAGAGTACACCGGTAAATGTCTCCTGGAATATTGTACTGCTTCGTGAGGTTACATACGCCCATCAGTAAAGACGACTGAAGAAGTAAGCTTTTTGATCGGTATTAAATATGGGTTATTTACACTGTTCCACACATCAGCTTTGCGTTTTCTCTTGTCAACCAAAGCTAGTGTAAGTTATATGCCAGAATTAAGAGGGGAGAGTAGACAAAGAGGAATGAACACTGGGGCTTTGAGTAGTGTGTAATGGGTTATCCTTGGTAGAAGTCTGAATACTGGGATGACAGCAGGCTATAGGAACCAGGAGAGCCGATTTACTCATCTTTGATCCCATGAATAATGTTAAACTGCCTTTGAGTCCAACTCGCTCATGTTGACTTACACCCACACCACCTCACGTTGGATTTTAAGCTTTTATTGCAAGGATTGAATGATATGTTTTATTATTTGCAATAGTATAAGCAGTTATTCTCACTGGAGCGCAGAGATGTGTGGCTTCACGAGAGGGGAGTGTTAATCATTTACATGCAGACGTATGTGGTTATCTGTGGGAGTGGGTTAAAGAGACAGGTGTCAGCCCTGGCTGCTTAGTAGGAATGTAAGACATGAATGATACCAAGGAGGCAGAATAAAATGCCTGACTGCCTCAGAGATGGTTATAAACTTCCCTATCCCTACAGTAATTTTACAGGTGGTGATTATAGGAGACATAATGATTTCACGGAAAATACAAGGTAATTAAAAGGTCTGATTTGATCTACAGACCTGTGGTCAATTTGCAAGCCAGCTGCTGACCAGCACAGCACCATGCCATCGTCAGCATAGCTTAGAATTATGCCCTTGGTTTGAGTAGTGCTGTGTCAGGCATAAATTTAGATGGTCTTGTTGCCTCTACTGGTTTGGGTCCGACCTGGTGCCTGGGCTGATGACTAAGTCCAAAAGAGACAATAATCTGTTCCTCTGGTGGAAGAACGATACAGGAAATGTCCCAGGGTCTTTGGGTGCTGCTGACATGCAAAGCAGCAAGTGTCGCGTGTTGTGTCGCAGTGGGGAGGGAGAGGGGTGAGGAATGCTCTGAGGGTAAGAGCTTGCTTAGAGGTCGGATGGGCAAATGAAGGACTTCACAAGTACTTAGGGTTAGGTGGGCAACCAGCTTCCTGCCTACTGAAGAGAAGCATAGGATCGTAGATTATTTGCTTGCTTCTCCCGAAGGAGAGAATTTAGATGTTAGCATCTGGAACACAGATAGGGCCTTGTCCTTACTCCCTTCAGGTACAATTTCTTCAGTCAGTGAATAAAACAGTGCTTCTTGAGGCTTGTGTGAGTACATGGTCCTACACCTCAACTATATGGTGTTATAGAAACACTATCCAAAAAAAGTCAGTGACAGACAGATGAAGAGACCTGAAGTGTAGAACTAAAAACATACCCCTTTGCAGTCATGTGCTTCACCAAAGGATAGGACAAAGCAATATGGTTTTGACATATCCAGAAACAGTATATATTCCATATGGAATACACATGCACATGTGGAATCTGATACTAGGTTTGCAGGTGTTTATTCTGTCTTTGGCGCGGTGGAGTGTAGTTTGGAGCTGTGCGGTGGCCCGTCTTCCAAGCAGGGTAAACCCCTGTGCAGTTGCTCATAGTCCTGGCTGGGCGCTGTGCTGGGAGGTGGGAGCTGCGGATTCGGCAGGGGACCCAAGTGTCTCACATCCCAGGAGCGTGGTCCCAGTAGTTTGCTGTCTATCAAAAGATAAACTGATAAGCTGGAGAATTTGCTGGGTTAGGCCTTTGAGTGGGTTTGAGCACAGTAGCAGCTATTTGTGACTCCTGTGGTCTCGAGGCTGAGAACTGAGTCAGGGTACTGCCCTAACTGGCAGTGGGCAGTAACAGAGCTCTGGGCACATCATCCCCCATGCGCGCTTTTTACGGTCAGCTCTGCTGGGTGCTGCAGTCTTATTTGGGGGCATTTCATTTGCTCAGATGTCCATGGGTTTGGAACAAAGACCCATCCTTTCCTTTTGCTTCTCGTGGCCATGAAACCAAGAAGAGAGCGATAGAAATGACACACACTGGCTATCTGAGGCTGTCCTCAGGGAAGACTGTTCTAGTTTCACCATAGTTTTTACTGGTTTATTTCCCTTCCACCTGAAAGCTGACATGCGTCCTGATACTGGCGGTCATTATGAAATCATTGATTTGCCAGTTTAAGAGAACACGTGGACAGATGGACAAAACCAAACCAAGGGAAACTGCAGGTGACCTTAGCAGGCCCCATCTCAGGTTAACTACCAGGGATGCAGCACCGTGCTGTTCCAGCTGTGCTTTCAGAGCTGGGCTGATGGCTTTTCTGGGCATTTCTGCCGGGTACTCCGCTGGATGGGGTTAGGCACGGCGTTGTAGTCTGTAACAGTATGATGTTTCCCAACATTTGCTAGCTGGTGCTTTGTTGCAAACTAGGATTGAAAATTATAGTGGCAAGGAAATGAACAGGGCCATGTGGCAGATCTCATGATTTTTCAGAAATACCACATCGAAGTTCTCTAATTCATGAAGTCTCGCTGTGTCAGTCCATGTCTTGGGATCGAGTGACAGCCAGATGGCAGAAGGCTGTGGGTGCAAGGCTGTAGCACGGGCTCATTCTTCCTAGAAGGACTCCTGTTGGGACGGTGCCTGCTGGGAAGCACCCAGTTTGCAGTGCCAAGCAATTGCACAGCCTCTTCCCTGCTCCAGGGTCCCATGCATCAGTACAGCTGGCCAGCTGTGTCAAGCACGTGGGACTGTGAAGCAAAAAGAAATAAAAGGACACAATAGTGGGTGGTTAATGCATGAGGAACATATGCTGTTATTTAGGAATACAAGTGGGGTGGTGGTGGGGTCTCTGAATTAAGTCGGCGTGTGTGACTTCTACACGTGTGCTGCAGAGGGACACACAGATGAACTGATGAGCTGTCGGAGTGGTCATTGCTGAGTGTTGCACACCACTCAATGCATATTGATTTGAAAGTGTGGCAGGAAGAAAAGATTGCAGGTTTTGTAGCATGCAGTTTTTCAAGGTGTTAGCAACAGTGTTAAATAGCTGAAGTTAAAATTGCCATGCTAAGAGCGAGCTTAACTTGGAGCCTGCAGGACCAATATTCTGCCATTAGCTCCCACATCCTCTGTTTCTTGCCTGAAATTGCCATTGCCAGCTGCAGAAATGGAACATTTTCCACATAGAGTACGTACTGTTTCAGCCAGCTCTACCAATTAAAAGAAGCAGTTTCTGCTCTTTCACTCCTCTATGCTATGCTGGCATGAACCCTTCTGAGGCCACATAGTCATTTGGTTAGGGACCTGAGCTGGCTGAAATGTAGCCCAGCTTGACACCACAGCCCCTTGAAAAAAACCCGAAGTTTTTCAACAGGTTCAAATCCTGAACCAGCTCACCCAGGCATGGGAATGCCTGATCCAGCATGGTCCTTCAGTTTAATCCTTTAGTTTATACCTTGCTTGTCTTGACTTTTTGATTACCTCTCATTCATTAGCTCACTGTTCTGGTCTCTCCTTTATCCAGGTTTTTTTTTTCCCCCTCCTATAACGTTAGTAATGGGGGGGGGGGGGGGGGGGGGAGAAGAGATCTCTCCTTTTGCAAGTCACAGAAGTGGCTCTTCTGTTGTTGCCTGAGCTGCTCTGCCTGTTCGCTCTGCCTGTTCTTTCTCCGTCTGTTTTAGATGGTTACGTTTAACGAGCGGCGCTCTGCAGAGTTATTTGAGTAGGACTATTCCCTGGTTCTGCAGGGTGGCACAGATCAGAGGCTTTGCTTCTGAGCAGGACACCCAATTTTAACTGACAGTTTTCCCTTTTTCTCCTGTGAAATCAATGGTGTGCTCAACAGTGCAGAGTAACCTTCCCCCCTGCCCCGTCATACCTTTATCACCACTGACGGTGCACAAGAAAAGATGAAAAAAGGAGCTTCTCTGAATCCTCAGTCAGATAAGCAGAATCCCCAAAATAGAAACACTGGTGTCAAACCAACAGATTCAGCACTTTCTCCTTTCTATTCTATTCTTTCTTCTTTCTATTCTATTTTCTCCTTTTTATTCTATTTTTCTCTGAAAAATGGAAATACTCTAAATACTCCCATCAGAAATACAACATGATTTGCATATTGACAGTCTTTATCAAAATTATTTGCCAGTTGAAGAGAAAAGATGGGCGTTAGCAAACTGGGAAAAATGTGGTTCTTGAAGTGACTGTGGATGCTAAGTAGGGATTACGGCAAATGAACCAGGTGTAAACTAAGCAGCCGGTGTAAATGCTGTGTACTGTGACTGAGAAACACGGAACTGATGCTGTGGCAGGTCTCCCATTGCTGGATGTGTGTCACTGGAGTGTGCCCTTTCTTTTGTGTGTGTGTCTCTGGCTTTGATGAATGCCAGGGCAGGGAAACACGAGCTTTTTACCTTTTGTAATGCTTGGGTGAATACTAGTAAATTTGCCTATTGATGCTGATACAGTTTTTCTTCAAAGTCAACTGAGAGGAAAGCGTAGTCCAAATGAGGTCAGCAGCTACTCCCTGTGTGTGATAAAATAAAGAGAAAAAAGAATAGGCCAAAGGGCTCAATTGATGACAACACTCACAATCTCGTTCAATATAAACAAATAACAAGCCCAGGCTAGAATTCTGCATAGAAAGTGGGACTTTTCAGACATGTCTTAATGAGCTCAGCTTCACACACGAAACAAAAAACTCACACAACCTCCGTTCTTCATCTGCCTTAACTTGCTAAATTGCTTTGACATGGACAAGGCACGTGCATTCAGCATGTCTCCTTAGACTTAAATTATCCCGTCACACTTTTTGCAGAAGCACGGTGCCTTCTTATTTTTCTCAACAATGTGGTAGATTGGTAATCATGGAGTAGGACCTGAAACTGTTATGCCACCTTTAAAATGAAAAGATTTTTAGAAATGGTTAATACTGAGATTTTAATTGTCTCTTTTTTATGAAACACGTGGACTTTGGGTTTCCAAGCCTCACGCCGCACTCATGAGGCATATATTCAGCTTACCTACTTCCACACTCTTTGCCAAAGTACCTGCATTAGTGATGCAATTGCTTATACTTTCCTTCTAGGCAACGGAGGAAGAGAGTCCTCTTCAGAATTAGGTAACTGAGATTTGAAAGAGGCTTTGGAGATAGTTACAGTGCTAAATTAGTCACCTTAACTTAATGATTAAGCTTTAGTGAGCTAAATCGGTGCTTAGCTCTTTGTTTCATGTGAAAAGAAAGATCACTGCAAATGATTTTAACTCCGAAAGGAGTTTTTAAAAGAATTACTGAAGTTGCAGGAAAATCCTCAAAGGAGGTGGCTACACTAGGCATGGTTTGCTAACACTTTTAACAAAATTTTCTCAGTCTCTGATAAATCCTCTGAGTTTATAGGGAGGATTGAGAGATACTATCATTTTCTGTTTAAAAACAAATTTGTTTTATAACCCAGGAGCAGTAGGCTGCAACAGCTATTTGTAATAATGTGCATGACAGTAGCCATTGGCTAGAGGCTTACACAATCATGTATGCCATACGTACTAATAAAGTTTAAAACATCCAGAGAGCTTCAAGTTTAGGATTATGGAAGGATTCAACAGGTACATAAAATGCATTTGCTTAGTGGCTCTGGGAAGCCTGATGACGAGGGAGTTTCTTGTTTAGGCGTGTGACGGGGGAAGGACTGCACATGTAAATCAGTAGTCATGAGTTACCAGTGGCCTCATTAGTGCAAGGGTGTTGTGTTTTGCAGAAGACCACAGAAGATACATCTTCATGAAGAATGTGAAGGAGGATGGGGATGCTTTTTAAAGGCTTTGATTGCACTTTCCTTTCCTGCATAAGGATCAGCCAGGGAGAAGGTGCTCCAGAGAGAAATGGCACAGTGAGTCATTAGACAGAATGAGAATGCGGCTCACGCTGTGGTCAGGTAGTAGGTTTGGTAGGTGAAGACGAATAAAATGAGATCAATGGGCACGAGGCAGTGTACTTGCTGAGAGTCAAGTAATGACTTGGACGCTGGGAGTGTGAGTCAAAAAAACTCCTGAACAAGCCCTTCTTATCTGTATGCTGCTGGGACTCTAGTATGCGCTCTGCTGTGACGATGATGGACGGGACTGATCTTGCCAAAGGATATATGGGATATAAAGTGTAAGTGGATGGTCTGAGGTCATCATCTAGGCATCTTTTTGTGGTCACTACCAAGCGAGAAAGAGAGAAACCCCTTCCAGAGGGCATTTCTTGTCCATCCTCACATGGATGTTAGAGGTGATGGTGATAAATTGCCTTGTGGCGTGTCTCTGTCCATCTCCACAGAGTGACTTAAAGTAGGAACCAAATGTATAGATGTAGCTGGACAAAAAGCATTCTGCTCAAAGCATGAAGTAAATTTAGTGAATTTATACAGAGTTACTCAGGCTGGGACCGTGCTTGTGTGAGTTAAACACTATAATCTCAACAAAACTGCGTATTTTGAAATATTTTAAGAAAACCAGGTGTGACCATATTCCACATTTTAAAAAAGTTGGGGGCAAAGGAAAAAAATAGAAACTTGAAAATGAAGTAGAAGGTGAAAGCCTCATATATTCACTTGAATTAGAGATTTTCTCTATTGTCCTTCAAATCAGATAGAGGGAAGAGAAACAGATATCTGTATGTAATAGAGGAACTTTCTAAAATTGTACAGTTGCCTATGGCTCCTATAGAAAACAGAAAAAACTATTGTAATGACAGCTGTAATGATGTATCTGCAGAAAGCTAATGCAGCAGAGTCTTCTGATTTAAGAAGTAACCCGATTTGCCCAGCATGGGTTTGAAATAAAAAGGAATCCTTCAGGTTTGTATAATCCTAGGTAACTGAAGATAGCTGCTGTTTAGTGCTTTATCTCCGTCTCCTGCTAGGACAATAGAGACTGACCTTAAACCTTTAGTATTTTTGCTTGGGAGCACCAAATTGCTACTGCATGTGTAGGCCTGCTGAGAAACGGTAATAGAAATCTTGAGGGAACCTTTCACTTCTCACAGATGGAGGATTCACTTTTAATGCCCAGTTCAAGCATTCCTTTTGCCCATATTCCCACACTTAATAGCAGGCACCAGATCTCTACTTTTTAACAGAAAATTTTATTATTAGAATGCCTAAACTGATTATTTTAATCAGACAAGTGTTACATCTTCAGAAAATGAACTTTCTTTGGCTTTTTTTACTGTGTATGGGGGAAAACCCAGGTGCTGTGATGTCAGGTAGTTAGCTCAGGAACTGACTTCAGGTGTTTAGTTCAGAATTTGTGCATTCTTCAAGTACTGGCAGTCCTCCTGATAAGCCCACAAATGAGTGTTTTATAACTTTTCTATTTTTATTATTTTTTTCAGAAGCTGATGGAGTAAGCATACTGCCTTTGCTGTTCTTGGGTGGGTTCTTTTCTTGGGTTTGGTTTGTTGGGTTTTTTGTTTTGTTTTGTTTTGCTTTTTGCCTTTTTCCCCCAGAGCAACCACACATCTTCAATTCTTTGCCAATTGCTCTCTGGCCAGGAGGAGCCAAGAAGGCTGTAAATCTCCCAACAAACTTAATGAGTACAATTTTCCTTTAATAAAGAGCTCCTTCTGCTGGTGGGAAAAAACACATGTAC
The DNA here is from genome assembly GCF_965183815.1 of Platalea leucorodia. Classification (NCBI taxonomy): domain Eukaryota; kingdom Metazoa; phylum Chordata; class Aves; order Pelecaniformes; family Threskiornithidae; genus Platalea; species Platalea leucorodia. The sequence continues at coordinate 57,328,024 of NC_138824.1, forward strand.
GCTAAACCCAGCAAAGAATGTGCAGTCTAGGTTTTGCGGTAGATACACAGGCTGATTTCTGAGCTAGTTCTGGTTAGGAAATGCATTGTATTTAACTTTTCTATTAGCAGAAGGATGTGTAGGTGCGCTAATGCTGTTGTCCTGTGGCTCTTCACTGATACTGCCCTTCTGTCACACACAAGTAATATAAGAGAAATTATGTTTCTTGATACCTGTTAGCCTTTGATGGATGTGACGGATAATAACATGCAGCCTTGTATGTGTTAAAGATGTAAATATTGTAATTTTGTTGTCAATAAAATGCATTTTCTGTATATCATGAAATAATGCAGTGAAAACAAACTTGCTGAAAGAAGTGTGTTTCTCATGTGCTAAAATAGAAAATTCGTTCTGGAGTACCAACCTTGGGTAGCAAGCGGTGAGGGGTTCTGCTTCTCGAGACGTTTTCCTTCCAATACTGAAGTTGTTGGTACTGCTGTACTAACATGGTCTCATAGTCTCAAGCAGTATTCAGCAAATTTTGATAATGGGACAGGCAGTAAAGACAAAAACCACAACAAAACTGATTTTCTTCTCTGATGACTGGAAATATTTAACTTTAGCCAAGTTTATTTTCACTTAACTAAGCTCTTTCCATTGTTGTTTGTACTCTCTGAAGTGCCAACTTAATAATAGGACACTCCTGTGTCCTGAGACTAATGTTACTGTGATGGGGGGCTTTATTAAAATGCAGGAAAATCCAAGTGGGCTATACCCTCTTCTTAGCCCCCAGGATGGAAGAACCTAGAGAGTAATCACTTTGGGCGTACAGTCTTTCAAATAAATTAAGTTAGGACTGTGAATAAGCAATGCGCGTCATCTCCAGAGTTGCCGTGCAGTCGATGAAAAGAACAAGTCTTTTTGTCTAACTTCTGTATACATTCTTGTAGGAAATCCTCGAAGAGCAGAGATTCACCTCTGATGCTTCAGCTGTGTGGTACCAAAGTACTCTTTGACTGAATACAAAATCATTTTTCTTTGTTTTCCTGGAAGTTCTCCAGACCCTCTGTTTTCACGCAGGCCAGCCGTACTAAGGAGCAGTTTCCTCCTGTGCTCTTCACAGCTGATTCTGACGTGGGCCAGAAAAGCGCTCCCATTTTCTTTGAACGCTGCTGCTGTGTTCAGTTTAGCATCTTGGTCAGATGTTTACTTTGGATGGTTACTTCTTCAATTCCTATTTCTTTAGCACTCCTGGATCCTCCTTCCTGCTAGCTCATGAGAGAGCATGGGCACTTCTAGGGAAGAGAGGAATGAAGGGGTGGTGCTTATGGGAGCAGTTGTGGTCCTGCGAGAGCACTGTTTTTTTTCAGTCACACCTACCTCCTTCCTCTTGGGAAGGAGGGACTTGGTACTGTTTAGCTGAAGAGCCCAAGGCAATCTGGCCAACGTAGCTTTTTATATCCACTTGGAATTGTCAGTTCTGTGGAGGACTATTTGTCCTGTTCTGCTGCGAGGCAGTGGTCGGGCGTTTTTATGAAGTGGTATTATACAAAAATAAGACTACCAAAGTATCAGGCATACTTGCTTAGTCACTTTTGGATGTATCAGCTCCAAAAACCAGTTAGCGATTCCTGCCCACTTGTATATAAGATGTTCTTTGAGATAATTTTTATACAGGTTGAGCTTGTAGTACTCCTACATAACTTAAAAATACTTAGTTCTTGCAAAAGTACTTTGAAACCAAATACAGTGAGTAGGCCCGATTTGCTTCTTAAAACTTCCAAGATGCATGCATTTAATTTCTCACTAGACTAATGCACAGGGCATGTTAAGAATTCCTGACGTTTCTTGGTATGAAAACTATTTTCTTTTACACAGAACTGCTAAGTGAAATTTTTTATGGCAAAAATACTCTCCAGTCAATTCTTTTTTTCTTTTTTTGTAAAGAAAACTCTACTCCAGGCCACTTATGGGCACAATGTAATTGCTCAGATGCTGGCATCTGGTGTCACTGAGTCGCTGTAGTATGCTCTGCCTGGCCTCCAGCTGCCACTCCAGAAGGACATGGGTCTCCCATAGCTGCTGCGTTGTATCTGCTGCTCCGTGACAACGTCTTGGAGAAGCTGGGCTTGGGCTGTCACCGAGGGTGCCCGGCTGAGGTTCAGCTCAGAGCAGGAGGAGCTCACTGAGCTTTCCTCTGATGCCTGCTTCCAGCTACTCTTGAACATTGGGAGCTGTAGCTATGCTGTACTGCGTCTTCTGCAATGACGTGATCTAGATGGTCAAAATAGGCACCTACATTTAGTAGGTATATTTGACCTTGATTTCTCTGTGCTTTGTTTTCTCATCTGTAAGTTTGGATAATGCCAGCTGTTCATCTTTCAGGGATATTGCGAGGATAAATTATTAGTGAAGCACTTAAGTACTTAAGGGATGAGTAATGTTGTAAAGTCTACAAGGAAATTAAACATTCTGTCTTTCTAGCAGGATCTGAATATTGTTTACTAAATGAGGTACAGGGTCATACACAAAACGCTGCATAGAGAGCTGTGCATCCAAATGAGGCAGAGCTCCTATATTAGAAAAAAAGAGGTGTGAATCAAGACTTCTGTGCTGAGTATGTAAGTGTACATAAGCATGTGAAAAAGAACAAAGGTAGGACAGTCTACTATAATTCCGATATCTGCAACTTTTTGGCTGTGGACTTAGAGTTTAATACCATTTTTATGAGGTGCTATATTTTGTGACATTGTCTGTTGTATTACATAGGCACACATACACGCATCCTCTTATAACCAGCTTTGTTACTGCTGGAGTCTGTAACCAGAACATATGATGCAGCCGAATCACGGATTCAGGTAAATGTTAAAAAGACAGAAAAAAAAAGTTAGGATGTTGACTTAGGGGGATATTTTTGGTTTGGTTTTTTTTTTAGCATCTGCCTTTTAACATGGCATAAAAATTTTCTAAAACGTTCACCACTCAATTAAACTTTTCTATTAAATGCTGGATGCAGAAGCCATATATTTAACAAGTTTTCCACTCTGTTGCTTTACTGTATAAATAATATGTCTTCTGGAAATTTCTAATACACGTCAGGTATTCATGATGAAAAAGCACATTTGTACTGCCGGTTCAGAGATAATTACTTGCCATTAGGTTCATAAGAACATAAATTTTCTTCATTTCTATCATCTAACTTGTCAACTTCTTGTATTTCGTCTACACTCTGCCCCTCACTGACAAGCAGCAAATAATTTAGTCTTCCACCAAAATGATAATGAGTGGCAAATGAAAATTTCATTGAAAGAGACAGCACAACATCAGTTGCACTGAAAGAACTTTTTTATTTTTAATTTCTTCCAATGATGATTCAAGTGCTGTCACTGAAATGAATTTTTTTAAGTGACTTCTATTAAGCTGCTCTTATTTAGATGCTTCCTTGTTATTTAAGAGGTAAGCAATATGTGCTGGTTATTTTATTCAAAGTGCATTTTTACACAGAGTCTTGTAGTCACTTGTGTTACAAGTTGTTGAAGAAAATAGTAGACTTTAAAACCACCGTAACAAAGTTTCTTCTCTTACTTAATGTCATTTATGTGACACAAAAATGCATACAAATCAGATGCGGGATGCAAATGTTTAGCATCTCATTAGAAAGGGTCATCTATTTCCATGTCAGTTTGGTTTTGAGATGCTGTCCAGCGGTAGCACTGATTGTTTCAGTGTGGTGTTGTCTGTAACTTAATCAGGGACTCCCACGAAACTGTATTGCCTCATTCATAGAATCATAGAATCATAGAATCGTCAAGGTTGGAAAAGACCCTTAAGATCATCGAATCCAACCGTTAACCTAGCACTGCCAAGTCCACCACTAAACCATGTCCTCAAGCACCACATCTACCCATCTTTTAAATACCTCCAGGGATGGGGACTCAACCACTTCCCTGGGCAGCCTGTTCCAGTGCCTGACTACCCTCTCGGTGAAGAAGTTTTTCCTAATATCCAACCTAAACTTCTCCTGGCGCAGCTTGAGGCTGTTTCCTCTCGTCCTATCGCTTGTTACTTGGGAGAAAAGACCGAGCCCCACCTGCTGGCCACACTATTCCTGATACAAGCCAGGATGCCATTGGCCCTCTTGGCCACCTGAGCACACTGCTGGCTCATGTTCAGGCGGCTGTCGACCAACACCCCCAGGTCCTTTTCTGCCAGGCAGCTCTCCAGCCACTCCTCCCCCAGCCTGTAGCATTGCATGGGGTTGTTGTGACCCAGGTGCAGGACCTGGCATTTGGCCTTGTTGAACCTCATACAGTTGGCCTCAGCCCAATGATCCAGCCTGTCCAGGTCCCTCTGCAGGGCCTTCCTACCCTCCAGCAGATGAACACTTCCACCCAACTTGGTGTCATCTGCAAACTTACTGAGGGTGCACTCGATCCCCTCATCCAGATCATCAGTGAAGATATTGAACAGGACCGGCCCCAGTACTGAGCCCTGGGGAACACCATTTGTGACCGGCCGCCAACTGGATGTGACTCCGTTCACCACCACTCTCTGGGCTCGGCCGTCCAGCCAGTTTTTAACCCAGCGCAGAGTGCACTTACCCAAGCTGTGCGCAGCCAGCTTCTCCAGGAGAATGCTGTGGGAGAGAGTGTCAAAGGCCTTACTAAAGTCCAAGTAGACAACATCCACAGCCTTCCCCTTATCTGCTAAGCAGGTCACCTTGTCCTAGAAGGAGACCAGGTTAGTGAAGCAGGACCTCCCTTTCATAAACCCATGCTGGCTGAGCCTGATCCCCCAGTTGTCCCACACGTGCCATGTAATGGCACTCAAGGTGATTTGTTCCATGACCTGTCCTGGCACTGAGGTCAGGCTGACAGGCCTGTAGTTCCCCGGATCCTCCTTCCGACCCTTCTTGTAGAGGGGCGTCACATTTGCTAACTTCTAGTCCTCTGGGACCTCCCTGGTGGACCAGGACTGCTGATAAATGATGGAGAGTGGCTTGGCAAGCTCCTCTGCCAGCTCCCTCAGTATCCTTGAGTGGATCCCATTGGGCCCCATGGACTTGTGAGCATCCAGGTGGAGGAGCAGGTCGGTGACTGCCACCTCTTCGACAACTGGGGCTTCATTCTGCATCCTATCTCCATCTCCCAGCTCAGGGGCCTGAAAGCCCTGAGGATGACCAGTCTGACTATTAAAGACTGAGGCAAAGAAGGCATTAAGTACCTCAGCCTTCTCCACATCCTTCGTGGCAATGTGTCCCAATTCATAGCAAGATTTGTGGCATGCTGATACACAGATGAGTAGAAAAGATCTTGAGATGTTGGGGAAAGCTTGTAATTTGGTTATTACTTGGGAAAGACTTTTCTGTTACCTGGTATCTGCCTGCTTCTGTCCATCCAAACAAATTGCCCATTTCTTCCTAGAGTAACTGAAAGGACTTTTTTTCCTGTCAGCTTTTGTGTTCTTTATGTGGAGCTCTTTCTTACCTCAGTGATTGACTGTGTAAAAACCTTAGAGAATCATAACTAAGCTGGGAGAAAAAATACACATTAACAGAATTTATATTCGTAATAATGATTTGGGATAGTTATAGTATTAGAAAAATATACTTCAAATATTGAAAAGACTAATACAGAACAATACTTAATACATGTAATTTGAAATCAGCAAAGGTAAAGTAATTCTTGGCCATGTCTGTCATGTTTGTGTGTTAGTCTGCCACTGGAGACAATCAGATGCAATTCAAGGGGAAAAAGAACTAGCACTAGAGAAGCAATTTTCCAGTGAATTAGTCTCTGGCAAAGGTTGCTTAACAGGGGAGCCTTGCCTTTCCATCAAACAAAAAAAAAAACATCACCTTTTCTTCCATTTGGTGGTAAAATTTTAGAAGAATATGATCCAGTTAGTCCCACAATGCCTTCCAGCATATGAGTGCTGACAAGATTTAGAAAACAAAGAATTTCTTCTCAACGTGTATGTTAGATGTTGGTATTGTAGACTTGCCTTTATGCTAGCAGGAAAATATACACATCTTCAAGTTGCGATGAAATGGTTTGTGAAATGTTCATGCTATGCATCGAGTACTCGAGAATACCTTAGTAAACATACAGTTGGAGGCTATTAATGTATATTATTGACTTCAATTAGAGTTTACTGTGTATCTAGTAAATGGGAAAGTGTGGCGTTGCATACGTAATGCAAAATTAATGTAAATGCTTGGAGGAACAAAATGACATCTGATGCCCTAAAATATCTTACTTTGCAGGTCAATGTAGCGGCAAAGGTTTTGTTAATATGGTGTTAATGCAAATACAAACTCACAAAGGTGGACATCCTATGTCCTGGGGATAGATACCTCGGTACTCTTCTGCCTCTTCCACATTTCAAATTACCCCACTGCTTTGTGTAGATAGTCTTGATAGTATTTTCAATATTTCGTTCCACAGCAATGCTAGGTGGCAAGTTAAGACAGAAGCTACAATATAAGCCTGACCAAATTTCTTTCCTTATGTTTGTTTTATTTGAATTGTTTTGGAAATCTTAAGGTCTCAGATCAACCTGGATCACTGAACACTGGGCTCTGAGAAACAGAAAGCTGGTTTAGGTTGTTTGTGGAGAATGCACACAAATGTAGCCAAAATATAATCTTAATGCATTTGCTTACAGTTCTGCTGTTAACAGTCAGCTTTCATAGTAGGATGATGCATTCTGTTCAGTCATTTTCATTTTCCTTTTTCTGGGTGTAAAATTGGCAGTCTTCCTTTGAAGAAAACTTGTAGCAAGAAGGATTTCAAAGGAATGAAAATATTCTGTTTAAAAAAAAAAAATAAAATAAAAGTGTGAACTAACAGCTCGATTTCTGTACTTCTAGTTTACCAGAGTCCTAGTTTCTTCTAGTGCCTGAGCACCTGGCAAGTCCTAGTACTGGCTGTGGGTGCAGAGCTGTTAGGATCCCCACTGGAAAGCCATCCTCCCATATCCTCAAGGATCTGCAAGGAGCTGAAAGACCCCAGGATCTTGACTACCAAGGCAAAGTTGCACTGCCAGGAAGCCTGGGGCTTTCAGCATCTCACCAGCGGAGTTGGTGGGAAACCATTTGAGTTTCTACCTTCCTGTTTCCGCTCAGACATTTGTTTGAGGCACTTCCATTTCAGTGAATCTGGTTTTCCCAGAAAATAAAGAACAGAAACCTAGCGATGTTTACAACAAAAGAGATTTCTGGCCAGTTCTCTTGTCAATTTTGACCAGCAAACCACTGTGAGAGTTTTTTGGTTTTGGTTTTGGTTTTTTTAGCTAATCCCGAGGTACTTATGTTGCTTTCCTACTCATTTCCTACTCATTCTTCTTGAGATGAGAATTTCCCACTTAGTTTATTAAGCAGAGCTAGCCCTTTCCTCTACACTGCCCTTTCCTCTACTCCCAGTTAAGAGGAGGGGCAGCTTACCGTCAGAAACATAAGTATTATGTTGTTACTAGGAGCACCTATGCATTAAACACAGCACTTCTATAGATTCATTTAGTTCAAGGAATCTTTCAAAAGCCACTTACTTTAAGCAGGCAATTGGTTTGTAAATTATCGGAGAGCTGTTTACACATGTTCCTGTAAGGATTTGGAATAATGTGTTGGAAATAACTGCTGTGCTTCACAAGGGGTCTTCCCGTCCAGTGGAAACATCTAACACCCAATGGGTTCAGTGTATAAGTAGAGGAGAGGCAAAAAGGGTCTGAGAAATGAGAGAGAAGAGATACCACAAAGAACATAAAGTCATCCAAGCCCTCGCAACTTAATATTCAGACGTTGCTCTTCTCAGCCATGAGTCTTGGCTCCGGAGGGCCGAGTCCAGGGTTTCAGCAATGGTGTCGCTTTCCTTCTCTGCACTGAGGCAACAAGCATATGTCAAACCATTTGTACCATCTGCCACACGAGCCTCAGTGAAAGCAAGGGGAGCACAAGGGGGACAGATACTTGAGGACGTTAGTGGTAAATTATTTAAATGAGAAACACCAGGTTTGGTGTTGAAAAGCTGCATAATCCTGGCAGCCTGGCTTTTCAGCAGGTAGGCAGGAAAGCGAAGCATAACTGACCGCTCTTGCCAAAATGTCGGGGTATTGGGTAGGTCGAGTATTCTCAGTCTGTTCACATACCTACACTCCTGAAAATGAAATAGTGAAATAAAAGAGTGTTTCAAACGCATTTTGTGAGATGGCTAATCTACAGCATGTTTTACTCTATAAGAAAAGGAGCCGTAATACAACTATTTCTAAAAAAAGGCTTGAGGATATTCCAAGTATGCTGATTAAAAGTTTACCAGCAAGGTTTTTTTTCAGCTTGTCCACGACTAATTACCTCACTTTTGAGAACTTTGAAGCTGTATCTCTGGGTTTCTTTGTTGTGGTTTTGAGGTTTTATTTTTGCTTTTCATAAAGAGCCTTAACAGGGAGGCACTAAAATGGGGGGTGAGTCTGTTTGTCGGGAAAATGCAAGAGTTGATTTCCCACATGGTCATCTTGGCTGGCAACTGCAAGTGTATTATGCAGTGATGATGATGTTGTTGTTGTTGATATTATTATTACTGTTGTTGTTATTATTGTTATTACAAGACTCTGCTTCTGCTCACTGCTTTGCAAAACTTGCAGTCCACTGTGCTCCCACTGCTTGCCTGCAAAGAGAGGACACAAGAAACGAGTCCATTGTATTTGAAGAAAACCATGGGGGTTAAGGGAGGCTTCTGAAAACTTGTGGTGTTACAGCTTTACGCCATCTTTGTCTTGGTGTGCAGTAAGAAGGACCACCTCAAACAGTTTTAGGTCTGAGAAAAAGAATTAAACTGAGGAAAAAAATTAGGGACTGTAACGGGTCGGATTTATGGGGGTGATAGCAGCACACAAGGCATCTGCCTTCCCTCCCAAGAATCCAACTGTGATCGATGCAAACCTGCTTGTTATTGCAGGATGGCGTGCTTCTTGCTTACCCTTGAGCACAAATTACCTCTACCTGGTTAGTAATGGATATATGTTTCTTGTTTTGCGCACAGCTTTGATCTTAATGAAAGCTAGAAGCAAATCTAGATCTGGGATATCTATGTGTGTGTAGAAACAAGGGCTGAGATTCTCTATTTTTGCCTTTAGAAACTGGAATTTAAGAAAACTTTCCCATGTGGTAAGTTTTGTGACAAAAAGTAGGAGAGTTTCCTGTGATGTTGCTACAAGGTCTGTGGGTTTAGATATATGTGCAGCAATTTTTGTGCTTGCTTCCTTGCACCTGGCTCCTGTTTTCCCACTCCTAAAAGCGAAGAAAAAGAATTTGAGTGCAAATTCTCTCCCAGCCCGACAGATAGGCTGTTAGACGATGGGACTGCTTGCTTGGTTGGTTTTGTGTATTCGTTTTGCTTTGTTGCAAGTCTCCTGTGTAGAAAGCTATTTGTGGTTTAAAAAACAGAAAATGACAAGTGCTGGTGAACCTGATGGGCTCTCAAAGCCCTGAAATGGAGGAAAGTGGGAGGTTTGTACCAAGCACTGGCATGCTGACCTCAGTGCGTCATTTAAGGGTTTTAAGTACTCTTTAGCTCACGTCAGCGCAAAACATTAAGGTGTTTGCATATAAATTTCTGGGAATGATGCTACAGAGATTAAAAGAATAGGACAGTATTTTATTTGTCATCAGTGTACTCAGAGCAGATTTGTTCAAAGAACCAACACTAGCGACAGAGCTATAACAAGGTTTCCCAAATCATTAGTTTTGAATAAACAGTATTTGATCATGTTGAAATTTTGCGTGAACTTATGAAAAAAAATTAACTCATTTGCAGCTATCAAAATGTGTAACTTATTTTTCTCATTAGCAGGGTAAATTAAATGCCTTTTGAAACAACATAAAAAATTATTCTATTCATTTCCTTATGTAATCTAAAAATATTAATGGATTATTTCTATGACTTTCCTGTGTTTTCATTCTATTATAGGACTTAATGTACATAGTACATTGTAAATGAAAGGGCAGTTGTATTATGAATTGTCTGTTTTGTAAAACATAGAAATCCAGTTGCTTTCCTTTAAGATACTCTTTATTTCTTACTGGTTGCATATTCATGACTAGTGCACCTTAGCACAAAGGTCCAAGAGTTACATTCTTCTTTTGAGGCCTACATTTTTAGTTTAATGTGTTGTATCTGTATGCCAAGGAGCTAGAAACCATTGCAGAACTCAGTCTACTTGGTGACAATAGCGTGACAGTGACTGCATCTTAAGTGCTTGTGCCCTTTAAAATGTCATAGGACCTTCCTTCTTCCTTGGAAGAACCTTGCTGGGTGAAGGTGGTCTCCAAAGCATCATTCTCCCATGTTATCTGCTCGCCTTGACTTGAAGCAGCATGAACACACATTTATACGTAACTACTCACCTTCTGTTTCCAGAGCGTGTCTAGTTAGAAGATAGTTGTATTTTTAATAGATACCAGTATGAAATGCTGAGTGGAACTAAATAAAAATGATACCTGTAACCTTGGTATGTAAAGCCAAAAAATGGTAGAATATGAAGGAGTGGTTATCAGTGAGTAGATTGGTTTGGGGTTTTTTGAGGAGATAGGATATGATTGAATATATCAGTGTATAAAAACTAAACATGTTAAGATTTAGTTCTCTTTTGCTGCTGTTGGCTCATGTTAAATCAGATCAATGACCAGCCTCCTATGTTGGACTAATTCCATGGGCAGTGCCGTGAACTATTTCACTTTTCACCGAAAGACTTTAAAAAATATTCATTAAAAACTTTGAAAGAAATCATCTTATGGTTTGTTAATAGATCACAAGTAGTTTTTAATGCAGATTTTGATAGTGCTAGACTGAGCTAAATGGTTTTAGGTGTTTTACCAGGGGCAGTGGAAGCTGTTCCAGTTCTGTGGCCGGACATTGATATGTTGGCACAAGAGTATATGAATTACTTTCCAGTGTCTTTGGCCCTGGAATAAGATTGAATGTTAGGTTAATTTCCAGCACAAATATAAATGTCCATGAACATTTTACATCAAAGCTAAGAAGAGAAGACTGTTTTTAGGGGAAAAAACAACAACAACAAACCCACAAACAAACAAACAATCCAAAAAGTTAATGCTGAATGCTTGACAGGACATAAAGGAACATGCATTTGGGTTTTATATTAGAAGAAAATAATTAACATGGGATGTCAATTTGTCTTTATAATATGAATCTTTTGTATCTAAAGGTACATTAAAATTAATTTTCAAGTAATTTTTTTCCTAGAGTGCTCTTGGCATATGTCATAATTAATTGTGGCAGTTTCTGTCCAGTATGGCAGGATGGAGCCAAGTCTACACTAACTTAGCTTTTCCTTTTTTTAAGCTTTTAAACTTAAAACTGCAGAGGGTTTCCAGAGGGGGTGGGGGACTTTTCTTATTTATTTTATTGAAGTTCTCCTGAATCTTTCTTTACAGAAGAAAGTTGATGTAAAGGATCTTTTGAATTTTCTTATTTCTTTTATTTTTTCCTGATTTTTGTAAAAAGAGTTCTGTTTTCTTGCCTCTCCTTGTAATTGCCTCATTTTCCATCTACCTTCCTGAATGAGGGCATAGCTTTACTTTTTCATCTGTAGGCAAAGGCTCTACTTCCTAATTGACCCCCAAGCTGGAATCAGTGGCTCAGTAGGCTTAATACAGACATCGAATCAGTCTTTTCTAAATTTGATATTTGGAAAAATGAAACATTATTTCTGCAATGAGCATACTTTGCATTCTCCTTCCGTGCAAGAAGTTGCTTCAGCTCTTTAACTTCATTGTGGAGGAACACCAGGGCACTTACTGAAGGCAGGTACACATACGTTACCTGCACTGAGCAAATTTAGGACGTGCCATTGATTTCTGCTAGGGAAACTCGGGATGTGCCACTAACTTTTCCTACTTTCCGAAGCAACTCCCAAGCCGAGCCTGTGAAAAAGTAGCTGTGTTGGCACCTGCCCCCCATCTTCTCCCCCACTGCTACATGTATCGTCTTTTATCACTGTCGGCAAAAAGAAAATAAAGAAAAAGCCTCCCTGCTGACAAGTGAGTAAATATTAATTTCTGGTTTCTGATGAGAGTTTTACACTAACCTGCCTATTTCTTAATCAAATATAGAAAATGCATTTTGTATGTGATACAGCTTTTTTTTTTTAAGCAGAACGTAATTTTTCCCCTTGCTTGTTCCTCCTAGTACATTTTCCTGTGGGCCTTCATTTCACAGCTGAAATTTTTTCCATGGATTTTTGAGCTTTGATTTTCAGGGGGAGATGATATCTTTTATTAGCTCACCTGATAGATGAAGAAAATGGATGAGCTTCTGAAGTTCATCTCTTACCAAGCTCTTCTCAAATTATTGAGTTGTCTTCTCACCTGTGTTGCTTTTACGCTGAATCAGCAGACAGCAGTCTTCTGCCAGTGTGCTTTATCCTCTGCAAACATTTTGGGATGCTTTCTACTCTGGGATTCTCTGAAACATATTGTGAAATTCTCAGTGATCCTTGGCCAAACAGAAGCGAACGTGCAGTTTTTCAGTAATTTCTTCAGTATTGAAATAATGAGGAAGAGAGATGTTTGTACTGATCTCAGCATTTGTGACTGTTTAATTTGGAAACCAGGCAATAGATAGTAATTTTGTTTAAGAATTTGCATTATTGTATGTGAGTTTATTAAGGGAGAAATGTAATAATCCCTTCATTTTCAAAAATTAATAATGAAGGGGTGGAAAGTGGTAGCTGGAAAGTGTGCTGCTCCAGATTTGTGGGTGCAAAAGTTTTGAAATAGTATCCTAACAGAATAGCTGCATTTTTATGTTCATTTTGTCTGGTGGCAAATAACGACACAAGGTGAAATTAGCCCAATGCCTCTTGATCCTCCTTTAATTAGGACTGACAGCTTGTAATACAGATCCTTTGGATGTATAAAAAAAGAAAACAACCTGAAAAGGGAAGGAGCTCTGTGAATCTGCGGTGATGACTTTATTTATAGCCTAGTTCATTTACGATTATAAGTAAACTTGACTTCCACATACAGCAAAGTGTGAAATATCAAAATTAATCACAGATGTAAGTGCCTGGGGAAAATAGATTTTGAGAGGATCAAAGGTATGAAATGAGAAACAGAAAAGAATGGAAAACAGGCCATTTATGGATTAACAGGGTAAAGGGTCGCTTAGCCCTCAGAAACAAGGCTCAAAGGCAGAGCTACTATTGATTTTTTCTTTACCAAAATCCCATTTATACTGAAAAGAATTAAAGCACAGACACACTAAACAGATTGAAATCCTCTAGATCCCACTTGCATGCGGTCTCTGAATTTATCTGGCTAGTTGTAAAATGCTAGTGCCCTAGTCTTTCTACCGTGAAATGGGTGACAGCGTGCTGTGCCAGTTTGTGGATCCTGTCCCGCCATGTGGATCCCGCAAGTTCAACAGAGCTCTAAGCAGCTGACATCAAACTCAAACTAGGCCTGTGAAATACTCTTCAGGTTTTAGATGGGAGTGACCAATGGTCCAGTCAGGCTCTACAGAAAGCATGTATTTTGGACAGGGCAAACAGTGGGACAGAGAGAAACCATGATCATGGGCGTGCTTCCTGCAAAGCAGCTGGACAGTGAAGGCCCTCTTTCTGGACCGGCCGTAAGCTCTGTTGCTCCTAGTGGAGTCGCAAAGAACGTGATGTCTGACAGACAACGTGGTGACTAACACGTCCCAGAAAACCCACGCGGCCATAGGATAATCCACTCCTTGAGGGAACCAGTTTGTTCTGTGCTACTGATAAAGGCCTCAGTAGTGTATTGGGGCCTATACTTCCCACTTTAGGACCTTATCTTTTTTAATCTTATGGGAGAACAACTAAGGAAAGAGTAGTGTCAGTGACATGGTGTCATCTACAGTGAAAATCTGTACCTTCAGTGAACCACAACTACCGGCAATCCCCTATGGTGCTGGAAGTCCCACTGTTCTCTTCACAGCAGGCACCTTGCAGCTGAAGGTGAGTGAAGCTGGACTGAAGTACCTGACTTAGTGATATGCATTGCGCTACTGTGAATCCAAAAGGTTCTGGGATTTTCTGTCTGATTCAGTTTAGTAGAGGGTGGTTATATTATTGTCTGTTGGGGACTTAACGCACTAGATATGCGGACGGTGAGGTGGACTGGAAACTGGCTGAACTGCTAAGCTCAAAGGGTTGTTGTGATCAGTGGCACAAAGTCCAACTAGAGGCCATTAACCAGTGGTGTGCCTCAGGGATCGATACTGGGGGCAGCACTGTTTAACATCTTCAGTAATGACCTGGATGATAGGACAGAGTACACTTTTAGCAGGTTCACAGACAATGTAAAATGGGAGGAGTGGTTGATACACCAGAGGGTTGGGTTGCCATTGGGACCTTGACAGGTTGGAGAATTGGACTGACAGGAACTGCATGGAGTTCAATTAAGGGAAATCCTAAGTCCTACGATGACCAGGATTTGACTGTGGTTTTTGCTAGATGACTTTGGATTAACAGGTAGCTGAGGATTTTGTGTCTCATGACATAGTTGCTCTATTGTGACCAATATGCCATACCCCTCTCGAGCTCAATTTTCATTCTCAAGTGTGCTAGACTCATAGCCGTGCAGTACAGCTTACCTGGTTTTCATCTTTCCCAGTGCAAGAGCTTTATACAAAGCCAATCAATATTTTCACCACAAAGAGGTGAGAAAAAAGCTTGTGTCTGTCTACATTCCTAACCACTTCAAGCAATTAACTCTTGAGGCTTTTGACCTCAAGTGAAGTATGTCTTCTCTGTTGGCTCCCTGTGACTTGAATTGGTCTCTCTCTCTCTCTCTGGCTCTCTCCCTCCTTTTTTAAAAATCTTGTGTACTCAAACCCTTTGTGGAGTACAGATGTTGGAAGAGTGTTCTGTGCATTCACCAAGCAGGCAGGGAAGTTTTCCTAGTCATTCCTATTAGATCTCCATTGCTGTGCAACAGGAAGGAATGATAAGCTGCTGGTCAGCGTCAGAGCTTTCAAGGCTCACTTAAGGGAGGAGGAGATTTTTAGAACTGGATAGTCTTTGTATTTTAGAGTCTGTTTTGGATAGGATGAGAAAATCTTGTCAATAGTTGTAATTCTAGAGATAGTGACAAAAATGAGCAGAACTCTGCAAGACAGATGTTTCTGCATGCAGCGTTTATTTGGGCTATAGAATTTTTTCCCCTCGGGGGCAATGAATGGATGCTCTAAGTTGTTTAGAGGTTCAAAAAGGCATTGAACAAATTAATGAAAGAAAAATCCACTGAAATCCAAAGTTGCCCTCTCTGGGTTAGAAAGTGCATGAATCAAATGTTGGTGCATGCTAGGAGTGTATCCATGCTTACACTTAAATTTCTCTATTTGCGGCCTTCTGATGCTGAGCTCTGTGGACCCTTTGATCTGACCTGTACCTCTGTCCTTGTGCTGTTCAGTGAAGTGAACTGGTCCCACTCAAAACCTGAGTCCTGGCTGCTGCTTACAAGGGACAGTATGGCAGAAGGCGCTGCTACTTGGTCTTGAGCACTGCTGTAGGGCCCCAGACCTCAGGGTCTCTGGGAGAAGTTGTAAACACACTAGAGGTTTCTCCATGTGGATGCTGGGCACTTCCTGGGATTCAGGTGGAGTGTACGTGGACTGTATCAGCTGTGCCACGTGTCAGCATCTGGTTTTATTAGGTCAACAAGATTTTCAGATCATGATCAATTTATTGCAAATAGGATGGTTCCCAGTGTCTTTTAAAATAAGCTTTTAGGGAGGCCGTAAGGTTAAATCTGGAAGGATAATTTTAGACACCACCATTGAAAACATTGGCTGCTATAACTTCAGTTTTTCACAGAACAAACAGAAGAAAAATTGCAAGCAGAAAACATGTTTCATGTAAATACCAAAACATCTCAGTAGAGCCAGCACAACATAGGTAAAAATAACTTTCTGGTATTCTTCCAGATTTGCATTTGCATTTTGAATCAATCTGTACACATTGGAAACAAAGTAAAATTAGAAGATTAGAAGTGTAAAGCAAGGTTTGAGGGGTTTAGTTCAGATAACAATGTGTAGATACAATTCTTTCAAAGTGCAATCAACTCCTGTTATACTGTCAATGTGATATTTGGCTATACACAAACACAGACTGCTGCAATGACAATTTTATACCCTATTGTACAACTCCAATCAGCCCCGGTGTTTCAAAACAAGACAATTTGTCTTGCTGTAAATACAAAAAGAGTTATACAAATGTATCTTTCTGCTTTATTATCCTGGAAACCTCATAGATCATATGAAATGTTTGGTGTGTGGCAGTCCAAGGAGAAAAACAGAAAAAGAGATGGCATTTAATTTGGCTTCTTGCTATGTTTACCTCTATCTGATGTAGGATTAAGTTGTCATTTATGTAGCTTTAACAACGTTTTTATTTCTTTCGAAGTTTGTGAAATGCAGGTCGGATGAATTGCACTATGTTTCCTGAGTTTTCTTAGTGTTAGAACTCATTAAAAGGAGTGCAGTAACTACCTGGGAGAGGCAATGCAAGAAAAATATCAGGAAACTGAAACTCCCCTTGCTGGATGCGACATAGAGAATACCACAAAAACATGTTTAAAAATCATGTTGACTTCTGAATGCTTATGTTTTGTTTTGTTTTTTTTTTTCTATTGGCAATCAAGAAGTTTGGTCAAGAGTATGAAGTGCACAAAGAGTTATGCTAGTGGCTATCCGCAGCTTAGCCTCAGCTCACAGAGCACGTGCCAATTCATAGTGAAGATGCCTTAGCCGTGAGCTTCAAGGAGGTTGAAGGTTGAGATGGAAGTACCATTGCAGAAATGCTCAGGGTCAGGTAGTTCTTTATGCATCGAGGAAGAAATGGCTTGAATGAGGAATAAAAGATGGAGTTAGAAATGGCCATTACAAACGGTTGAAGCTGTCTTGGATTGTTGCTTTGGTTGATTTAGTGTTTTCTAAGTTTTGTTTGACATTATGCTATATTGCGTCTTTTGGCTCGCAGCTTTGCCTTCTAATTTCACTTTGGCCCAACATAGACTATACCTGCATCACCAGCTTCTCAGATGCTCGAGAGGCACATTGCATTTGGCCTCCAAGGGGATGAGATAGGGAGTTTCTCCTTCCCTGTTGGTGCACAGAGCAGAGTGGAGGAGAATATTGAGCAAAGAGCAGCACCTGCTCAAGCACCCGTGCCTGTTGGCCACAGAAACAAAAAGCCCACCCCAAAGTAAAGCTAGGTGAGCAGTAATCACAATGGAATAGGTCTGCTTTTTCTCAGCTCAGATGTTCATCTCTGAAGAGAGTGGCTCAATCCTGCACAGGGCACCAGTATAAAAGTCCTGTTGGTTGTTGGCTTTTCTTTATACCAAAAAGAGTTTGTTTCCACACAACAGCTAATTTTTAAAAGTGTATTATTCTGCAAAATTCCTACTTGCACTCTCCTATTATTGGCAAGTTGCACATAATTCAGTAGCATTTGTAATGTGTGCGTAACTGCCGTTATTTTTACTACTATAGAATTTCTATATCATAAATACTCATTTTCCTATCAGGCTTCAGAGGATGTATGCGTAGTAATAGCAATCTTTATACGTATCATCAAGAGCAAAACAGAGATTCTTGTTTGCCTTGATAGCTTTTTATATCAGTCCTGCCTGACTTGGGCTATGGCTACTTCTTTGCTAATAGGTTGAACAAGTAACTAGATGGTAATTTTACTCAACTTCTGTGGTTTGGAAAATGCGTTTCATCCAGCTTTTGAAACATTCTTACACAAAAACAGAAGGATGGACAACTTAGAAATAAATAACCTTCTGTCCTATAACCAACATAGGATTCTCTAGCGTTGTGGGCAGGATGTGTTAAAGCTTTACTCCCTTGACTATGGCTGGCTGTAGTCTGCATATGAACTGCATTACTGGAATCCAAGTGAACTTCCAGCTATATTTTATGTTACATGAATAAATGAAGAACTGGAAAGTGCTATTTTGTGTTGGTTTATCGTGCTGTGAAAAACTGTGGTTTTTATCGTGCTGTGGTTGCCTTAATCACATGCAGTAATCAAAAGACAAAGCTGTGCAACATTAAGATGCTAATTTCAATCAACAACAGTTAAAGAAAAGAAAAAATCTTCAAGTTAAAGCTCTGAAAACAAGCCCTGGCCCTGCTTGCGTGTATGTATATATAACCTAGTAGCTATATAATTAAATATGGTAATGTATAGTCTTAAGTAGTGAAAAGTTGTGTGCTCCATTCATATCTTCATGCTTCTTCGACATTAAGATAATGATTTTATTCTGGGAGGGAAAAAAATCCTATTACTGTAAGACTGATTATAAACAGAACTGTAAAATAGCTTAAGAGATCTTAAAAGACTTCAGGTTACAGTGGTGACTTTGCTTAGTCTTTTGCCTGTCATCCAAGAAGGCAGTTTCTGATTTTTGACTGGTGGATGGGAGTAACTGCATAATGTGTTACAAATGGAAAGAATTGCTCTTAAAACCTTACCTTTGAAAACTTGGAAAGGTTTACGGTTGCAGAATATCAAAATAAGTAGGGCATTTTTTGCAATATTTTTCCTAGAGCTGAGTGAATTTGTGAAAAACACTTTGACTGTACGCTTGCCTTATTTTTCTAGTGCTGTCAAGTCCATCGAGCGTGTGAGCTACTGCAAAAGGAGGAAACTAAAACAGAGTCAGGAAAAGAGAGGAAAGTAAATGTACGGAAGTGTTCTGAGCCCCACAAATTAACAATAAAGTAGACGTAATTATATCTGTGCGCTTGGATCCTTTTGTAAATCTGCTAATGTTTTTCTATTACTCTTATTTGTTGTATGGCATTTCTAATATAAGGAAATACTGTAATTTGGGGGGGTCTCACAGAAGCGTTTACATATGATAGGTCTAATTTTTCTTTTGCTTAATGCCCAAGCAAAATTACATAGCTGTAAGCAAAACCAAAATGTAATTGTGTTAGTGTGTGTGTTTGTTATTTATTTATATTTGTAGTACCTCAAAGGCATAGTCATGATACAGTATCCCATTGCAAGAAGTACTGGGTGAATGCAGAACAGAAATATTATCTATGCCCCTAAGAATTCATGATCTAAATTTAAGACGAGAGAAGAAACAATTTCAGGAGAACAAGAAGGAGAACAATACAGTATTGCTGCAGTTACTATTACAATACAGTATGTCAGTGAATACTCCAAATGGTAATATGATAAACAACGGCCTTTGCACAAGAGCAGAGTACCATCTGCCTAGCTTTTTGAGGTTGGGGGCAATGAAGAACCATGGGAGGAGATTTGAAGAGCAGTTTTGCATTAAATTGAAAGCATGTGCAGGGCTTAGTGATCTCCTGAATAAACAGATCTTTAAAAAGGAAAAAAAAAGCTAAGTTCAAGATATGTATTGTGGTGGTGATCATAAGAAACGAGAAAGGAGGCGTTGCTTGACATGCTTACTTAGTCATGTTGAACCTGCATTGGCAGCTGTAGGGTAGATAGGGACACAAGTCGGGGGGTTGTTTTGTTGCTTAACCTTAGACGGCTACATCTGAATGAGTTAGTTGTGGAGATTTCTATTATAGATGATGCAGATAAGCAGGCACTTTGGGGCCACAACTCATCTCTCCTCCTTTAAAAGCTGACCTGGGGGGAGGTGAATTGTGCCTTAAGAGGACGTATTTCTCTGTTGATGGAAAAGGCAAAAAATGACCAACTGAGTCTAACTGGCTGCATTGTGGACATCCACGGTGCAAATGTGTCTAGAGTGAGGTGAGATGAATCCCAGCTGATGAGACAGGTGGGAAACACAGGTTTTATAGGAGAGAGATGGGGATCATGGCTGAGCCAGGTTGACCTATTTCTTTCCATGGAAAGTAGGATTGAAAGGAAGAGAGAGGCCCAAATAATTTTTCATTTGGTATCTTCTCAAAGAAATCAGCAAGATTCTGTGTGGAGAGAGAGAAGGAGAGGCAGGAAATGCTTCGGACTTTTGAGGAACAAATCCTGGACATGGAAAAGCTCTCTGGGACTGTCAGTGTGGGGTTTCTTGAAGTTAAATGAAGGTATTGTTTGAGTAGAGGATGGCTGAGCTAAAGGAAGAGTGGATGAATCAGTGATGGTGAATATCACTAGGGATACTTTGCAGTGTATACTAAAGGTGCCTTGTGGAGTTGGATGCCAGGACATAAGTAGGGAAGGGTGAAGAGGAGCGTTGGTGGTGCCTGGAGAGTGTAGCTACAGAGACTTCTGAGAGAGAAGCAGTGTCTATGGTGAAGATGAATGGGCTTTCGTGAATGGAGAAGATAAACCACAGCTGCAGGGCAAATGAAGATCTCATGGTGATGGGAGCAAGGAACTAAAACAAGTAGGGCAGGTGGAGGTTGAAGTCATTAGGGAGACTGTGGGGCAGCTCATTAATGCTTCAGGTAGATAAACCATCTCATTGCTAAGTTTTTACTGTGATTTGTGCTTTATAGTCATTAGTGATCACAGTCTTTGGATTGCAACTAGTTTCCAAGATTTATATAACTAATAATAACTCTTATACAGCTTTTTGGTTTGGAAGAACTTAGGAACAACACAGATGAACCTCATTTTCTTTCTATGTCAAGATTAAATTAAAAATACATTTTTCTGTAACTTTGTTTATTTTTGGTTACAATAAGTGAAGCCAGTCAGGAAAGCTTACTTGCTCTGTTTCTCTCAGCTTTAATAAGTGTTCCTTGATTGAGGTATTCCACAGATAGATACATAAAATGAGAGAAATATCATACATAACCAAATTTACAGTTTTTTTCCAGCATAGCGAGTTCTCCTTAGTTTTCCTTACAACTTTTCTATATATTTTTCTTCTGTTATTGGTAGTAGGTCTTTTTCTGTGCAGAAGCTATCCACCAGCTTCTGAAATCAAGCCCTTAATTTTTAGTGACAGAGGCCTGGAAGGGAGATTACATCCAGAGTGAAAGCAAGGAAGATTGACAATGACTTATTTCATAATTAAAGTGAAGTATTTCATAATATAGCATTAACTACTGGGATTAGAGCTGAATCTTTTAAAATATGTTAGGCAAACATGTCAGGTAACAAAAAGGCTTAAAGTTGGGCAGAGAGGTTTTCCTTCTGGAAGCCTTCAGGGACACCTGCCTCTCTCTCATTGCTTTGAGAAGTGCTTTCCTGGCACCTAAAATGAAGGTGCAAGTTTGGCAGTATGGATCCTGAGAGTTTTTTTTGGCTTCTTGAACTAGTTGAAGCTGAGAGTAAATTCCATTAAAACAAATTGTTGTCTCTATTGTATTAACCACTATTACAGCTGGCTGCAAATTTTTCATTTTCTGTAGGTGATATTAATCACAGGATGCCTGCAATGTGCTGCTGCTTATCCTGAACCAATACAATTAAACTATATTAAAATTCCATAAGGAATTCTTTAAATACATCTATTCCTATGTGAATATTAATCATTTTTTCCACATAGGAGCAGATGTTCACTCCTCCTGTTTGAATTCCTTTTTCTAGCACAAGTTGTGTGACATTAAGGTACGGGTCACATAACGAAACACATGCGTTCAGCATGGGTTCGGGCTATTTAGTGAGTGGTCACTCATGCCCCTCAGGTTTTGCTTGATTCCTTGTCATATAGGACTATGGTTCTATAGGTTCATATAGTCATATATTGCTAGTTCCTGTGTAACTAATGCCAACACTTCTGTGTTGGGAAGACTCATCACGTGGCTTTGCTGAGTGTACAAGATGGCTTTTTAGAATGGTGCATCCCGTAATGCTTGAACTGAAAGCAAATAGCATAGCTTACACTTTGTTAAGCCAACATTTTCCTGTTGGGAAAAGGCCACTCAGGGCCTGAAGGATATTGGGGCTTCTCTTCAGAGAAGCTCAGTTGCACACTGATCCAAGATGACATGCAAAGATTTAAAACTTTAGACTGCTGCTCAAGGAACCTTACTTCTCTTACTACAAACATGGATTTCTCATAACATCTCCTACAGCAGAAAATAAGAGATTTAGTAGTTTCAGTGTTCTGTGCATGGAACAATTGCATAACCTCATAGTTATGAGGAGTGAGTTTCTTTTCCATTATTCTAATAGAGGATGGCTGTAAACCTCCTTGGAAAATGAAGTACAGCTATAAAGATTTTCATAGTAGTTGTGAAAAAAATTTTCATCATGTAATCGGTCTGATGAGCAAATGATATTATTTAAATTTCTAAAAACTACAGTCAAGGAATGTTGCCTGGGCAGGAAGAAACACAAAACCCTTTCAAATAATGTATAAAGCCAAAAGGGAGGCTGTCATGTATTCGCAGCCTATGGGTTAGTAAAAATGTGACCATTCAGACTCTTCTTTTAAAAGGTTTTTTGCAATCACACACAAACATCGGTGGCAGACAGCAGAAACATTTAAGATGATTGGCTTTAAATATAAAGAGGAAATACAAAATTCCTGGCACAACATAATTCATTTAGCAGTTTAAAATGATAGCTTGATAGCAATGGTTTCCTCATGCGAAGTGATGAGAAAAGTGGAGAAAAGCTAAATCCATCAAAATCTATGAATTCCCAGTCTTCTTAAGGAAAGTACATGGCAATGGCTTTGATAACATATTTTATAGCCACAGAAGAAGGACAGACAAACTGGCAGTTCTTGAACGGTTGGCTTCAATCCCCTGCAATATGTTGATGGTTTGCATTCAGGAGGGGTGATGATAAAGTTCAAATCTGATGAGCAGCCACACTGCTTTCCCCAGACCTTTTCTCAGGGTTAAATCTGGCTTCATTCCCCTCCTTCTCAATGGGCATTGAATACGAAGATGTTGTCACCTGGCTATTGCATTGCTCCTGGAACAGCTGATCTGATCTGAACCTGAATTCTCTCAGTGCCAGGAGGCACACAAGGCGCAAACATCGTTCTTCCACTTCGATCGGTCTGCAGCTGTGTGCCGTGCCGTCAACCTCCACCATCCGACGCCAGGTCGTTTTTGGACGACCCCGCTTTCTTCTTCCCTCTGGAGTCCACCCAAGGGCCACAGCGCAGTCTTCTGTCAGTTTTTCCTCAGGACATGACCGATCCAATTCCATCTCCTCCTCCTCACTTCGTTACTGATTTTCTCCATCTCCGCCATTTCTGATGCTCGTCGTTTCTGCAACTTTTTTTTTTTTTTTTTTTTTCCGGGAGGAGGTAGTTGGCCTCCTGCCCAACCCCCATGACTTGGAGGGCCAGTGGTTTTTCTGTCAGGGTGGCCTTCCCTTAGGCTGCGTTGGTTCGCGGCACCTTCTTCAATTTTATCTGGTGCACCCTCCAGAGAGGGATCCCCTATCCACCACCCAGGGGACGCGCCTTCTAGCCGTGCAGCCCCAGCCGAAGGTCCTGGAACAGCAGCCTGGGCAAAATCACCGAGTCAGACATGAACCTGATAAAAGGAGATACTGGATGCACAAAGAAGAAATATTTTCAAGAATTAGCTGATACGCTGTTCTCACCCTTTGTTGCCAATTAGTGCTCGACATATGCCTTATATAAAGAAGACTGAATAATAGCTCAGTGTTATTTTTGCAAATGTGAAGATGAGAAGGGGGACAAGTGACTGAGAACTCTTGAGTGAGAACAGTGGTAGCAACATATGGAGCTTAAAAGTGTGTCTTATGAAAAATATGTTCTAAATCTCCATATTTATGTGATGTAAATGGTATTACAATTAAGTAGCTGCTGCTGCTCTCTGGCTCTGCCATGCCATGTGGGAAGCGCAGCGCTTTCCCAGCTGGCAGCAGCAGCAGAGAGTGTCCACCAGAGGAGGCTGGAGTGAAGGGGGGTGGCAGGGATGAAGGCCATAGCTGCCAGCTGAACACTGTATCTGAAAGTTGTATCCTGGCTCAACTAATTATAACTTTCCTTTCCTTCTCTGTTCACCTTCAGGCAATAATCATTAGGGCTGTATGAGTGTGTTTATATTTACTGAGAAACAGCAAATTTGCTGAACAGTGTGATTTAAAGTCTCAAAAGCATTTGAATGCATCAAATAATTGTGGCTGGAAAAAATCCAAGGCTTAATTGGAAGTTTTCTCTTTGTTAATCCCATAACTAATTTGGTGATTAGGGCATTCACCCTTGATGTGGGAGGACTTTATTCAGTTCCTCTCTCTACCCCAGGGGCACAACCCAAACTTTCCAAATCTGAAATATGCCTAAGCACCAACCCTCCGCCTTTCCTACCAACATGCTTTTACTTTGGATAAAAGAACAGTCACTGGGACAAGGACCAGGACCCAGATGCCTGCAATTGAATCACATAAATTAGGGAGTATTCTTCTTTTTGCTGTCTGTTTCATTTGCTGGTAAAGCTTTTTGTGCAAAAGGGAACAGTTCCAACAAAATATTAAAGACACTATTTTAGGCTCTCATGTAATATTCTGCTCCAGGAGAGTTACTAAGAAGGGAGACTGGCAGAAATTCCTGCTCTGAACTAGTTAGAGAAGGAATTTCAGTCCAGTTCTTTTGCCTTTAAACAAATTCATGTCGTTGACAATATTTTAACATGGATAAGGTTCAGAGACATCTTCAGCTGCTTCCTAGAGGAACGTAAGGGGCAGTTCACAGGCTGTCCTGACTCGAATCCCTCTGACTTACTCAGTAGTTCCTAGCTGGTTCCTTGACGATCCTGTTCAGCTGTTAAAGCTGGGTTAATTAATTTGGGGTGGGGGAGAATAAATGACTCAAAGAAGGTAGGCATTGAAGACTTCCCTGCATCACCCATTATGCGTTCTCTTTTCCCATTACAGAAATAAACTCTATTTCCCTGTCTGTTTCTTCTAACTATTAACCTTTTTTGTTGCCTCTTATGTCCAACACAAACTATAACTTGTCCTGTGTCATAACCTTTCTAGTGTTGCTCCCGCATGCTGGTGCTGTTCCTCTTTTCTTGTCCTTAAATAGGTGTCCTTATTTAA
Source organism: Platalea leucorodia (assembly GCF_965183815.1). NCBI lineage: Eukaryota > Metazoa > Chordata > Aves > Pelecaniformes > Threskiornithidae > Platalea > Platalea leucorodia. The sequence continues at coordinate 57,352,993 of NC_138824.1, forward strand.
GCTTTCTCTATAGGTTTTTTTTTTTATTCTGAGGTCACTGAAGAGCTCTAAATGCAGTCATATTGTTTTATCACGGTTCTCTGTACCCTTCCTCTGCAATAGCATAGTTCTTTGCTGTTGTATTTAATAAGGCTCTTGCAGCTCTCCAGAGCACTTCCATCCTTTATGCTTTTCTCTCAGGAGACCCTTTCAGCCTGTTCCCTGGGTAGGTTGAATTCTGCTTTTCAAGAAGGTTGCCCTTCTCTTCTGTTCTCACTGATTCCTTTCCTTAAAATAGCAGGTTCTTTTGCTTTATGCTCAGCCTCACTGAGCTTATTTCCACTTAGTTTTCCCAATTATTTCCCATTAATATCTGTCAAATCTAAAATACTTGCTTCTCTAGTAGCTTCCTTCATCTTTAGGAACAGTCTCCTGCTGTACCTACCAAAGCTTGGATTGTCCCCTAAGCATTTCCAATGATTGTAGAAATCAATCCCTTGCCTTCTCCCGAAATGGTAGCTCCCCACCATGACTTCAGCCATGTTCTTCATGGCCTTTATCTTCAACCATATCAAAAGTCTGCCTTCCACCTCTTCTACAAGCTGAAAGTGAGAACATGCATTTTTTTTACATCGGATGCAACATCCCCTTTTTTCTATACAGTTAGTTTAGTTTCTGAAACACAGACTGCTGTATGGTTGGGCTTTTTACTTCACTTCTATGTTTGCTTTTTGTGCATAGAAGGGTTGTGCTGTTGGACTGTTGAACTAGTTCTTCATTTGGAATAGGTAAGGATTTTAGCCAAAGATATGCTTAATTATTAAACATTGTATTTCCTTACAGTTTCCAGAATAGCAGTTTATTAAAAGATTCAATTTTAGTTTGGATTTCCTGTGAGCTGGTAGTAATTACACTCAGTTTAAGAGCAATGAAATGTTAATTAAAAATCTGAATTGTAGGAGAAATTAGGAGAAACTGGCTAATTACACAATAAGATCATTTGTAATGGTTCCAGTTGCCCAGTAATGTAATTTAGAAAAGAAATTGTTAACTATTTTAAATAGATAATTGTGTGTTGGTATTTGCTTTGCAAAATATGCACCACATAGTGAAATATCTTTGAAATCACTGCACCTAAAACATGTATAAATGGAAGGAACTGTTTGGGGCTTACAGATGTGTTTGGAGTGGCTATCCAATTGTAAGTAAAACATTATATCTTTCCCCTGAATGAAATTGCCTTCTCTGAGTCCTGCCTTCATCCTTGACTCATCTTACGACCCATTCTTCCAAAAGACAGAGCGAGCTCTTCCCCAGGACAAGACAGGCAGTAGAAAGATACTGTAGGTTATGTGACTGTCTTCAAACTGCCCTCCTGTTTCTTTGTGTCCTGAAATGATGCTGTTCAGGGGAAATGAGGTGCCTGGAAATCTCTACTATGAATTATTCTGCCAAAATAATTTCAGTTAATACATACGTTCTGGGGAAGGTGACAACTCTGAAAATAGGTGAAAACACTATTCTACAAACTCTTCTACCAAAATAGTATCTAATATTATGAGTAAAACCATAGTCTAAGCACTTCATCCAGTGGTGGATCCTTTTCTGAGTGGTTGAGTGCTGAGCAATCTTTTAGATCTGGCTTGCTTCATGTAGGAACCTGGCGTGTTCTGGAAATCCCAGCGCCTTTGCAGGTTTGATGAAATGCTTCTGAATGCTTCTTCAAAATAGAGAAACCACAATATTTTTCACTGTGTAGAAGCTAGTAGTGTTTTCTTCTGATACTGAAGCAACAGCAGGTGTACAAGTTAGCAGAGAAGACATCAGAACTGTGCTAGCATGAATTGGTTTGAAGAGACGTAAGGCAAATGCCACATTAATTCTGTTCTCACCTAAAGAGTATAATCTGTGATGACTGATAGAAGTGTTTTGAAAAGAACATTTCAGATAACAAAGCGCTGAAGAATACTGATGAGAAGGTATTTCACCTTCTCCTTATTACTGTAAAATCTGTGAATGCTTCCATCTTACAGTGTTATGAAACACACTTTCTTACCTTAGCAGATATTTTCTTTTTAAGCAAAAGTAAAATTGTCTGTACTTTTGGATAAATTTTTAATGAGGAATCTCAGTATTTCTCCCCATTTTACTGCTTGTTTATGACAACATTGATCTACCAAACATGAGGAATCTGCCCTTTCCAATCCTACTCTTCCAAGAGTATGATCATCCTTGGGGTTCTCTGGACTACGAGGCATTCCTTCTGAAGTTCTGGTTCTCATTATTTGCATTGGTTATGCTTTTTATTGGAGAGTAAGGAGTTCACCCTGGTTTAGCTTCGATCGTATCTTCTAAAGCTGGGAGCTGCTTGAGGGAACAGGATTGCTGTTTGCTGGTGTGTCCTAATCAAAAATGAAAATAACATTTCTAGAGAACAGTCAAAAAGCATGAAATCTGAGCCACTTCCCAGTGAAAATGGATGGGATCAAAGAATGCAGTACTCAAAGGCTTTTGATTAAATAGTATTTCATGAGACAGACACAGGAATGGATTCATTGATATTTACGTCTGCTACTAGCATTGGAAAATGGATGTCAAACAGTCCATCCCCCTACCAAGGCAAAATCTTTTGGGACTTTTCTGCCCCCTGTTCTCTCTTTGCCCGAATCCCTCCTGCCCCATGCATGGGTGTGACTGCCTGCCAGGATTTAGTCCTTTATGATTTAAATCAAAGCTGTGTTTTTGCCTTACGTGAGTTAAGTCAATCTATTTGAAATTTGTGACACTAATTTGCTCTGGACTCTAACTTGATAGCAGACGCCAAGTTCCTGCCCAGAACAAATTTTACAGCTCAATTCCTTTTTCCCTAGCTATTGGAAAGTGGGTGAGTAAAGGGACAGAGTTGATTAAATTTATAGGTAGTCCTTCTGTACTGCATGTTTTGTTTTGGTCTTTGTTTTCAATTAAAGGCAGACGCACTCAAGATGCAAGATACAGAGCTATGCTTCTTTTACATGAGGTATGTATTATTAATTTAAAATAAATAAAACAATGTAATGATCAGAAGCCCTGATTAGTTAAGGAGTCATGCTAATAGGAGGAAACAGGATTTTTGCATCTTGCATGCTGGTTTCCCCCAAAGTACAGTAGAGAATGTTTCTCTCCTGAAGGTATCACCTTTTGCACAATTGTTTCATATTAATTTAGGCTTAGGGAAGGTGGCAGGTTGTCATTCCTGACCTCCAGTTTTTCTTCAGACAAAGCAGCAAATGGGACAAAGTGTCCTTTGAGTGAGAACTCTAAGCACCTTCAGTCCTTTAGTCTCTTCCAAGAGGCTACCATATTCTATGGTACTTTTTATATTGTGGTTACTGGTCTGGGGAACTGCACAGCAACCCTCAAATATGTCAGTATGGTCACAGTACTTTCAGGTACCGAAAATAACGGCTAATTGCAATTGGGAACTTTTTAGGTCAGGCTGGTGTGCTTAGTTGGATGGGTGTAATTCAGTCTTGTTCAAATGACTGTAATTACTCTGCCTGAGTTAATGAAGCGGCTATTACACTTTATGAAGCAGAGATTTATAATTTTGGCATCAGTGATACTTGGGAAACTTAGGAAGAGATGTTCTATGAATTAAGGAAATTTTTGTATAAAAATGTAGTCTTTATACATAAATGCTGCTGCATAGTGGAAGGGACAGGATAGCAAAATTATGTACTTGCATTACCAAAAAAAGATTCAGGTCGGATATTAGGAATATCTTTCAGTGGTGAGGGTAATGAAACACTGGGCTGTACTAGGTGATGCCACAATTTCCATAGTCAATGCTGAAGGTTTTTAAGAATATGTCAGGAAGGCATGTGTGCGTAGTCATGACTCAGTGACCTTTCGAGTTACTTAGTGATTTTATTCACTACATTTTGTATATACAGGTAGTTCAGGGCTACATAGGCAGTTTGAAGCCGTAGATTTCAGATCATTTCTGCTTTTGTGGAAATTCAGCTGAGGCCTGGATCACGAGCTGTTTACGATGCAGTTCCTGTGATTTGTAGATGACCATGAATGAGTATGCGGTTAGACTCCTAAACCCTGCTGTGTTAAGACTTTGATACCTAGAGTTTAAGTCCAGACAGACACCCAGTCTGATGACCTTCCAGGACTGCCTAATTGCATTTTTGAACTCATTCTCTAAGGTCCCTTATGTTTAACTCCAGTGGCCTGGGAAGGTTCAGGCCCCGAAGGTGTTATCGGATTAATTTAGGAAAGCCGTCTATAAACCTTCAAGAGATGCCCAGCAAACAAGATATGGGTGGGTCTGACATGGATTTAGATGGTAGGCACTTTTACATTATTGTTCATGGTTAGAGCTGGCAGCCAGGGGCCAGGGACCCAGGTTCTGGTTGCTGATCAGCCTGGAGAAGAATGACTTCACCTCCTGGTAAGAGAATTGTCCTGACTATTAGGTCTTGAGCTGTCCTCAGCAAGGGCTTTCACCTTCTGTGCTGTGGAAGCTGGGCCCAGGAAGAACGCAGTTAAGAAGAATGCTGGTTTAATGGGTGAGGAGGATGCCGAACTGATCCTCCCAGCTCAGGGATTCCCAGAATACGGATGTAAATTACACCATTACTGATAAAAACTAAATCCAGACTTGGATCTGAGTGACCAAAGGTGCCTCACGTTTCCAGTTGGTACCCTGTTCTCTCACTGAAGGAAACAGATGCACAATTTGAGCAGGCTTAGGCTCCACCTGGAAGTGCACAAATTCTTTGTGAGTTGATAGAGGCAAGAAGATACTCCAGTTACGTGGACGGTCAGCGAAATGTACTTGCCCCCAAGGAGAAATGTGAGTAGTTGTGGTGGGCAGCCAGGATGCTTCCTGCTCCCCTGCTCTGGTCCACATGAGTAAGATAGGCATATAGTTATTGTGAGTTGGATTCAGCCCTTCTGCTTCTTAGAAGAATATTGATATTTGCTTTTCTAAAGCTGGAAGGCAGTGGATGTAAAAACTGATGTAAAAATGTGAATTAAATGCATTTCCAGTATGTGCAGAAAGTTCAGGTCTTCAAGGAAGTGCTGATGATCACTAGGAGTGACAGCTTCATGCTAGTGAGAGACAAAAGGCAAACACTTGTATACCAACTGCATGTATAAAAAAAATCAGGAGTGTTGTCTACTCGGTCTTCAGTTGGCCAACTTGAAAACAAGCTAGGTGAAGAATATTTGCCTTCTGTAGGCTGTAGCCTTTCAGTCTGGAGGTAGACACCAGAGAGACAGCAGCCAGTCAGTGGAAATGGTTGGGTGGCAGTGCAGTATGATGCATCAGGGATCTGGAAATGTTACGCACCTTCTGTTCCCAAATATTGCTCAGTGCCACCTGGTTTCCATTTGCAGTCCTTGCTCCAGTGAGGCTTATAATCTGAAATGTTGCCAAGAACCACTGACTTTCTCAAAATCTCCTGACCACTTGCAGCTGGGGCCCTCACTGCTGCTTGGGGAAATGTGTTTGCAGACCCATAGGAACAAGCACAGTTAGGCAGCATGGCAGCAGGATAAATTTTTAACCGAAACAGCTCCTATTAAGAATATTTTTATTCAGTTCTGTAAGGGATAGTGTCTTTGAATCTCAGTTAAAGTTTAAGGCCTCAGTCAGGCATGCGCTATAAAGCAATATACAAACTGGCTCAAGTTCAGACAATTTTGACTAGGCAACAGATGAGTAAAAGGACAAAATGTAGAGAGAGGCATAGACACTAAAAACAGGTCAGTTTTTGTAAATTAAATGTCAAAGTAGTCGTATTTAGTAAAGCATGTGCATCACAACAGAAGACTTGCTGTTAAAGAAAGAACCGAAGGAGACCAGGAGCTGCTAACTTCCATGCTGAGTTCCTCCCAAGCCTAAGAAGAATGGAGGAAAGTAAGGCGAAGGCCTAAAAAATAAAAAATAATTTAAAAAATGGGTAGCCAAAGCTTATGGTAGTAGGAAGAAGGTGAGAGCTTGCAGTAAGAAGACAAATTAGATTTCTTTTTTTTTTTTAGCAAACAAAAAATCCTTTTACCATTTTTACAATTTTTTTCTGCTCTCCTGTGAATATGTATAACAGCAAAAGATGAACTGACAAGCTACATAAAGAAATAGTAAAATTAACTGTCTTTTTCACTACCTTGTTTCAGTCATTGTCATAGAACATTTTAGTCGTAACAGTGTCTAATATTGTCACACAGCTTTAGGATTTTGTCAAGTTGACTGAGCCCATCGAGCATTGAAATTCTGTAAGCAGATCTCTGATATTATTACACATGTCCATCTAAACAAGGACAATATGAACCTGTATTAAATTTGGGTTGAGCCATGCATAATTCCTCAGAACTTCGTATGGAAATGCTGTACCCTTCTCTCTCCCTAAACAAGGCACTGCAGCACCTGTAGCTCTTTGGCATAAATGAGTAAATGAGAGCAACTCTGGCTGTCATACCTCAGGGTGAAAAATCAAGGCTCATTTGAATGCCACATCTGGAATTGAATTGTGTACAAGTTATACTAATGAAACTGGGGGTTTCTTAGTATGCTTTATTTATGTATGAAGGTGCTTCTAGAAAGTGTGCTGTACGTGGCAGTATAACATACCGTAAATCTTACACAAATCTTTTTGGCATTTGTTTTTAGGGAGCAGGGTGGAATTCAGTAGCATTCAGGGTGATGCCACAAAGTCTGGGAAACATGAGGATTTAGGTTTCTCCAGATTCATGGATGATGCTGGCTTCCTTTGTGAGTGACACCTGCTCTAAGTATTAAGATAACTTTATTAAACCAGTTGAAAAGTAATCAATATATCCATTTGGTTTAGTAGGAAAGAAACCTAATTGGGTTGCTCTGTATTATTCCTACTGTGGTTCGGTTACCTAATTGTTCTTTGGCCAGTATAGACTTTCACCCCCACTGGTACTAAAAACTGGTGTTGACCACAATACTTCTGGTAAAAGCTCTGAACTCTTCTTTAGTTTCAAAGCAACAAATCAGTGGGAGGCTGCACAGGACTTTGGGGGACCATTTTTATTGAAAATGAGAATGAAACGATGGAGGAGAAGGCAACTGAACTATTTAGAGTCGGAATGATGTGTGGACTAGTACCAGTGCTGCTCTGATGGTGTGGGGTGCATTTTTGAGTGCTTTTCATGTTCGATCAGGGCACTAGCTGCAAAATGTTGGGATAAATACTAGCTCTCTTCTGGAGCACCTTTTTCTCTTTGCTTTGGGCCAGTCATTGTAACTGTGACCTGTGCGTAGTTGCACGAAGCCTCTGGAAACCGTTTCAGGTTCCTCAGGGACCACCCCGAACCGGGATGATTGCAGCCTTTTGATTGCAAACCTTTGTTCAGGTAATATCAACATTGTTTGGGAAGGTACTGCTGCGATTCATGTAACCACTACAGACAAAACTCTAAAGAAACGTCTTCAGAAGGTGCTTTTCGTAATGTTCAGAAAAGATCAAAACCAAAATGATTACAAAACAGAACTGAGCCATGCAGGAAACAGCACAGAAATGAGAAGAGTGAGCTGGCTTAAACAGAAAAGATTTAAAGTCTTTAATGATAGCTTAATGTAATGACAGTAGTGATAAAATAAGCAAGTAAGTTTTAAGAGGTTTGTTTTAATCATCTTTTGTATTTGTTTCCAGAAGAAAGACCAAAGAACAGGAAAAACTGTAACCACGCATATCTAGTTTTTTCTAATTGAAACAATCTTTCACACTCAATTTTGAGTCCTCTCTTTGCAAACCCAGAAGACTGTTCCTGCAGAACATTAATTCAGGCAGTGTAATTGTTAGCAAGCTCCAATCAAATTAGTCTGCTTAATTTTTATTATGCAGAAAACGTTGTTTGATGTATTTCATATTTGCTTATTATTTCACTCATGATTTGTGCCCTTCCCGTTTGGATGGAAATGGGTGCTTAAAAAAAAAAGCTAGAATTCTAAATCAGATTTTTAGTGATTGCATTTATATTATCTTTATTACTGTAGTTCTGTCAATGTCTATTTTTCACTTCGAAGCAACAGATTTACTCAATTTCAGTACTGTTTCTAGTCACTGTTGGACTGAGTTTTCTGGCTATCTAAGCAGCTATCAATGTAGAGGTTTCAACAGCGTGTCCCAGCAGGTAAAGTTTCAGGGTTATGCTTGCAGCCGTTCAAAGGAGACAATGTTCTGTAAATCTTACGTCTTCGGTAGCATTGTTGTTGTTATAGTTATCAGGAGAGCTAATAAAACTGGCTAGCAGGCAGAGCTCAGCCTCTTCAAGCTATAGCCTGCGAGAGCCTTCGCATCCTATGTTTTTCTCTCTTCTCTTGGGCATGCCCTCACATGAAGCACCAAACAAAGGAAGGACTGTAATGGCTTTACAGCTCAGAGCCTGTTGAGATGCTTCTGAAAGGTGTATCAGCCGCCTACCTGTACCATTGAGCAACCATGAATACCTGTGCATGTCCTTCAGTTTTTGTATTTAGGGCTTCCTTCTTGCCACATAATTTGTATTCATGTATTGGGAGAGGAGAACAAGGTTTTCAGCTTTTCCAGGTCAGATTTGCTGTCTTAACTTTTGATGAACTTGTGCAATCAAAGAAAATACGCTCTTGACACCTGCTAGTTGTGCTGAAACCAAAAGTAATTAAGGAAAAAGCTCCAAATGAAAACAGAAAATTTCAAATAACAGCTTTTCTCCATTCTAAACACTAAGTTAATTTAACAGTTTAAAGGATTATAAGATACAGTGATATCTATGAAATTATATTGAACGCCTAAATTTTGGATTTCTCATAATTGTGTATTTTTTAAATCAGTGTTATATGATTTATTAGTTTGTACATGATTCAGCAACATATGTTAACTTCTAAAACACATTTGTGTTATTTTAATAGAGGGATTTAAACTTGAGTAGTTTGTCAAAATTACCCATTTACTTGTCAACAACTATATTTTAAAGAGAGAGGATATATTTCTATGAGGTTTTTTAGGTCATACATTTTTGTCCATCCTGACATAAAGATGATTTGTGGAGTGGCTGTTATGCTTTGGGCACTTCTATAGCACTTTTCAGTTTATGGGCTGTGCAATGTTTGTTTTGTGACTTTAAACAGCATTATGATTTCTGTAAGCATTTTGTCTTCATGGATATAATATAATCAAATTTGTATTTTGAAGCCTATAAAGTGATTACAAGAAGAAAATGCTATGTTGCAATGGAAAGGCAGCTGTCTCTGATAGATGGCTTACTAAAACATATTCGTTGGATTTTGGAATGAGTTAGTGTCTTCATTGAGCACTCCTTTCCATGCACATTGAGCATTCAAGCTGGGTGTTTGGTTTTTTTTTATTTACTTAAAATCTTCTTTCAGTTGGCTGTGTTATAGTAGATGTTGAAAGAAAGTTAACTTCCTGTGTTCTGCAGTTCCCTTGATTTTTTGAGGAGGTTTTTTTTCAACAGCTCTGATTTATGATCTGTGACCTGCTTTGTTAGCTGCTCAGAGTTGCTTTGAATGCATACTTAAGTTTAACAGTTGCGATCCTCAAGGTCTTCAAGCATTTGGTCTTGTGTTAATTTACCTGCAGGGGACTATTAACTTGTCTTATTAGCTTGAGGTCATTATTTCCTGTCTGAATGAAGTGAAACCCAATTAGTATTCTCAAGTGTTTCAAATGTTAATTTGGAGAAGAGGGAAGGGAAGGAAAAGGCAAAAAGAAGAAAAGAGAATAAAGCAATAGAAGGATTTGGCCTTTAAAATACAAAGCTGCAGTTCCATTTCTAGTTAGAGTGATGCAAAGCTGCCATAAAAAGTTTTATCTTCCAGGGTTGATTTAGGTGCACTTACTCCTGACTTCAGCTGAGATGAGAACCTGTCGAGATGCCTGTTTTCCAAGGGGGTGTCTCTGCTTCTTGCAGTAATGGCAGTCAGTGCTGTATTTTTGATTGCTTTCGAGAGAGTCAGGAAAAAACATCCAAATCCTGCACATGCATGGATGATGCCATGTGCATTTGCATTGTACCTGTAAAGCACCTGGTCTTGGTGGTACTCAGCATTTCCAGGTTCCCAGAACAGCATCCATACCTGCAATCTTGGTGCCTGACTTCTGTTCACAGCATGAAGAAGAAATCTTGCGTGCAGATCTGCTACACACAAAACAGATCCACAGTGCACAGCAAAGCCCTAAATTAAGAAATGTTAAGTGCTGTTATTCAGGCTGTAGCTTGAATCCTGACACTTTCGAGACTTACTTGCCAGCTTTGAGCCATCGAAAGATCCTCAAGGATTCTCTCTGGCAGTCTTATACAGGTGCTGTTCTTTGGAAACACATAAATGGTGCAATCTTGGTTTTAGTCTAAGGATGTCCAAACTGATGGGGAATTGGCTTGTTTGGGTTTAGGGGCTCTTTGTTCCCCCTCCTTTCTTTGGTTATGAAATGAAGTGTTTCAAAATAACACCATATTAAAGGTTGAGCACAAATGAGTGAACAGTCATAACTCTGAAAACCAGTGGTCGGGTTACTCGCCCAGACAAAATTCTGGGTTACAATGCCAAGTATCAAATAGGGTGTTTTGTGTTAACAGCAATTATGAAGACACGGGTGTTTTGAGGACCTGACTCAGGCATAGGTAGCTGACCTACTCAGAGCTCCTGCTGTAGACGCCTAACTCCTTTTATGAGGCTCGTGTCAGGGAGCACAACCAAGAACCTGGGGGGCAGAGCAGGGGAGGGCACTGATGCGGTTTGGGTGCCAGGGCACAGACAGGTTTGCACCTGGAGGGAGGGCAGGCAAACCCGGGCATGCCTCACTCTGTCTACATTTCTCCTTTCCATGTTTTTCAGCATTAAATGCTTGGAGCCTATATTGACAGATAGAGGTCAAGTTGCATGTAGATTTGTAACACCTAAATAATTTTTACTTTTAGCCTGGAAAATGAAGCTGAGTTGATGGTACAGTCTGCTTTAGGAGGCGTGGTATCAACAGTTTTCATCTTAGTCTATTTTATCAGCTACTGTATTCTTTAGCCTTGTCGTCTTGCTATTTCTGTAGCAATTGCATATCTATGGGGATTTACAAACACAGAAACAGTCTTCCACTACCAGATTCCTCTATGTTAGTTATGGCTGGAGTTTCAAGGTGTCTTGACCAGCAATATTTTAGCTAATTCAAATATTAAATGGGAAACTGTAAATAAAAGTGAAATTAGTTGGATCCAGAGTGAAGGTGACGGTTGATTTTAGATTATGGTCCTAGTGGACTAACCGCGAATGGCTGATTCTGTTCCGTAGCCTGTGGAATTCCGTGTGCAATCGCGTTCCTTGGATAAAAAGCCCAGAAAACCTGCTGTTTTCCAGGCAGTCTCTTGCCAGTTTCTCACTATACAAATTTAATCGGGTAAGAGTTTTAACAACATCTTGTATTTATTCAATTTTGTAGGAAAGAAAAAAAACATGTGCTGAGGTTATATTCTGTGCGACAAGGGGGGAACGGTGTTAAAGGTCTTCATTTCTATGTAGCTGCCTTCAAGAGATTGCTCTCAAAATGTTGGATCTGATTTTCATTACTAGCTCAACTGTTTTCACCTCTTCAGGCAACGGAAAGTTTCCCATCAAGTAGCAGTGATTTAAGGCAACATGCGGTATCCTGATGTTAGAGAATCAGTTGATTGTGTGTAATTAGTCAGACTCAGGAGTGCATCAGCAACACTTCAACAAACACTTTCTCCCTGTCATCAGCTGTGGTGACTTCCATGTTCAAAACTGATGCATCATTTTGAGGCAGAAGTGCTTATCTGGAGAACTGAGTAACAAATGGGATATGTAACTCCTGATCTTAAGGTTACTGATTTGAATCCAGCCTTAATAATGAATAATGTTGTAAAGTTATCTAACTATCAAATGGGAAACTGTAAATGAGAGTGAAGTTAGTTGGATCCAAAGTGAAAAGGTATATTCCCCAACTACCTGGCAGGCACAGTCATTGCCAGAGGATTTTGTTGTACTCTGTTTTGTTTAAAACTTTAGGGCCAAGGCTGAAAGGATCCTAAATAGTAATTTTCTTGGCGTAAGTCTAATTACTTCATTTTCTTGTTCTCTCAACTTACATGAAGCTACTCATCAAATGCTCAATTTCTGTGTATGTGTGTGGTGCCAGACTGAGACCCTGTAAGGAAAAAAAAAAAAAGAGTTTGTGTTGTCTCCGGAGAAGTAGAAAAAAGCGTGATGTGGATGTAGAACAAAGTGTCTCCATGGGCTGAGAGGACAGAGGCGGCTTTGGTATTTCTTGAAGTAATGCCATAGATATTATTTTGTATCATCTTGCACCTTCTGTGCATTTACAGCCATGACCATGAAGATACCGGTTGTGCAAAATTCTCCAGTTCTGGAAATTGCTTTTTCACAGAGCGCCTTGGTCTATGTGAATTTCCTGCCAGTTCTTCCACATGTACTGGCAGATGAGGACTACTGACGAGATGTCAAGCTTAATGATGTTAACAATGACTAAGCAGCAGGCATGTTAGGAGGATATGCAAAGAAGGGGGTTGGAGCAGTGCAAGTATCTAGTTGCAGAACAAGAGAGCCAGTGTCTGGGAATATGAGTGCTCGAGACTTGCAGAGAATGCTCAGAAGATTTGAGCAAGAGAGAATAAAACAGAAGCGTGTTTTCCCTGGGCAGGGCTGGGGAGAACAGGAAAGGAGGAATCCTGCTTAACCAAGGGACAAGCTAAGGCCAGAGAGTGCTGTTCTAGCCAGAAGATGGGAGCAACCTCCACCGTGACATGGAGACACAGGATGCCCCATCCCTGGAAACATTCAAGATCTGTCAGTAAAATGCTCTGAAGCAGTAAGGGAAGCGTGAGAGTGACATATGTTTCAGAACCCTGTGCTAGGTCTGCGCGTGTAATGAACTTCATAGGGCATTGTGGGCGTTAATACTGTCAACAAAGAGCGGCAGAGATGTCCACATTCAAGGAGAAAAGTTTGCTTATCAGAATTGTTGGATAGAGGGCAAAGGAGGGCAGAACAAGTCCTGAAGATGCAGATTGGATAAGGTATGGGTTCATTTTTTGCAAAGTAATCATAGGATGGGAGCCTGCTCCCAACAGATACACCAGAGGAGCCATGATAAGACCAAATCTTAGGGCTTATGAAGACCAAGGAAGTCCATTGAGCCCATTGGCACAGCGAACCGCTATATGAATGCATTCAAGTGAAGTGCCTCTATCAAGGCTGCATACATGACTGTGACATCCAAGGACTGTATCTCTGCGAGCTGGAAATGAAAGATCTGTTGTTATTCTGCCTTTGTTTGGTCTCTCAATCTGTTGCGAGGTTTTCTCCTGAAGTCAACATTCAGAGTAAAGGGAAAGTAACTTCTGAACCCCTTTCCCAGTAGAAACTGTTTCACATGTGTCACAGTAGTCATTGAAAAGGGGAAAAAGATGCAGTCCAAAGATAAAAATAGAAGTAAAGGCCTTAAAGAGAGAATTAGTGAAAGACTGTACTTAACTTAGCACTTGACCATACCGTGCTGCTTCCTTCCTTTATTATCTCAGATCAGTTCTGTACACATTCATTGTTATTTTGCTCCTTGTGCATTGAATACTCGCTGTATTCAAATGGATCTATAAATGGACGTCAAACCGCTTAGCTGAGAGGAAGACAACTGCTGAACCCCTCGTTGATCATATAATCATCATACAGTAGGCTGGCTCGAAGATAGCTTTTAAGATAGGAAAGGCATCTAATGTATCTTCAAAAGCTACCTGCTATTTGCATTTGGCCTTACTAGTGACTAATGCATGTTTCCTAAATAAATTCTCTTTGGACTCTCTTGTGTCACCATGAAACATACTTCAATCTAGTGACACTAGTTAAAATCTCAGTTACATTGAGAAGGAGACTGAAGCACTGGTGAAAGGAGAAAAGGGTCTGGGTGGAACACTGTTGACCCCGTAGAGAATATCCTTCATCTGCAACGGAAAGCAAAGATTTCTTCCTAAATACAAGAACTGACCTGCAGCTGTGCTGTCATCAACTGCTCAATGAATACTATTTCATTTAGTTCATGAATATAGATGGCTAATTCCTCGGGGCAACTGATTCTATTAATACAAAGCATATGCGCAACCACCACTAATAGCAGAACTCTGCTCAGTTTCTGGTGGGTTGACTTTATTCGCTAGAGGGAAATGGCAATCTCAGAAGGAAAGGATGCTGACAATAGGGTTCCTAAGTAGTTTTGCTTTAGTAAATACAGACTTTTAAAGAGAGTGGTAATGAATTTATATGCTTGGACAGTTGATTTGAGACCTTCCACGTCTCTTAATTTTGAGGCAGCTGGTGAGAGAGTTTTTACTCTGAGTTCATTATGGAAATTACTATACAGTGGGATGATTATCATGCTTAAAGTTAAGCATTGCGCCTAAGTGCATTCTGGGCTGACTGACAACAGGAGAAGTTGGAAAACTGACCTTGAGAAGATAATCTCAAAATAGACACAAATGTATTGCCTTTGTCTGTATGGTAAAGTATGGAATAGGAAAAGACAAATGTAGACAAAGCTGCTTCATACATATAAGAAAAGTTAAAAGGTGTAGAAACCTACCAGTGGGAAAGCTGAGGGAAGAACTTCCATGCTTTCAGTAGGAGGAGTTTTCCTTGTGTGGCTCTTGAAGATCTTTTGTCTTTTTCTCTCAAGTGACAAGAGGTTCAGCTTCCCAAGGCATTGTTGAATGGATTACATCTTGAGTCAGAAGCTTGTACAGAGAAGGTATAGTTAGCATCTCTTTAATATACTGTACATTTTAGCTGCCTGAGAATTTTATCATTTGTAATTATTGGGATCTTTTAGTTTAATTTTCTACAGCGTAGGTGTGATATATATTTTTCCTCCAGATGTTCTTGGCTGCAGCAGAGGTCCCAGTCAGCTTGTGAAATGTTTTGCCTATTGACGGGTGAAAACTGCAAATGAAACTTCAGGTCATCTGTTCAATTCCCCTCTATGCAACATTGCTTCCCAGCAAATATTCCTAAGTAATTTAAATTATGTAATTGGTGGTGTTTCCATCAGCTGCGATTACATGACATATTGCTCATCGTATCTTCATTATATATTTTTGGGGAGGGTTACTTTAGATTAGATATAGCTTGGTCTGCTTGGCTGGGCATCTCCACTACAAATGTAGTATGAAGCCTTCTGAGGGGAGACTGTTCTGTGGAGCCCTTTAAGCCCCTCTGGGAAGGACCACCATGCCCTTTTGTCTGCCTAATGCAAGTGACATGAACATGATGTAATGCTTGTGTCAATGCTCACACCACTATTGTTCACATATGGCCATGGACCTAAAACCTTAATTACTGCTCGTGTTGTTTCTCAGTGATATCGTGATACTTGCTTGACCAAACTCATCACTTCCAGTTCCAATAACGTGCACTGCAGGACACCGTAGTGGCAAAATTAATCTTGTGCCTGCAGCAGATGTGCTGGGGGGGGAACCCTTTGAATGAATTGATACTGTCTCAGCCACACTGCTTTTCCTCTGGAGAAGATGACAGTCAAGATGGCTTTTCTGCCAGTCCTTGCCAATGTGACTCTGTTGTCCACAGACAGCGAAGGCTCTGGGCCTGGCAGTGAGACAGAACTGTTGGGACTCTATCATCCCATGTTGGGACATGAGGTGACTACTAGTGCATGGAAAACATGTAGAAGAGGAGGCCCCTTTTCAGGGTCTGCTTGCGAGAGTTAATGCTGTGTACTTGCCTCCCTTGTATAACCTTTCGGGAGTTGTTACCAGTGCATTGGGGTGGCTATCTTATGCAGTCTTCTAACTTCCCAACTCTTTCAAGTCAATGGCTGCCCAGGTTGCTGGAAAAGTAGTGACAGAGGTGTTCAAGGCATGACTTAATGCCTGTGTTACCTAACCTCTTTGAATTCCTAGGTGTTTTGTGGAGCTGTGCAACTTCTGTGTAGAGCAGAAGATCAATCCAAACTGGAATAGTGAAGACCAGTGTCTGCAGCAGCAGTCGGCATGGACCTTTGCACCCCCTGTACCTGGGTGGGGCATGCTCTATAGCGCTGTCTGGTCCCCCCTTGGTGAAGGCTGTGAATACTGCTGTACCTTCAGGAGTGGACTGAAGGGGACCAAGGGAATACACTTAAATGTCAATGCCTTACCAAATGTAATTGTTGTAACATGAAGACTAAAAAGTGTAGATGCCCCAACCGTCTGCTTATCGTGTTTCCTCCCTGATCCTAGTGAGGGATGGGGGAACATTGTCACACCTGCTATATGCCCCTTGCTTCATCTGCACAGCCCCTGGTGGCCTGGATTCACAGTCACTCCTGGCTGGAATGGCTGCTCTGGGTACATCCTTTCCAAACCTCTGTGCACTGGATTTGGTGTGTGATACCAACACGATGCCCAGCACCCTCGTGACACCACTCTCCACCTTGTATCTTGAGGTACAGCCACTTTCCACAGAAGCTACTTGATGGCTTACCAGTCCTGGTGCGTTCAGCTTAGGGGAAAGCAAGGGAAGGTCAGGAGGACATTACGTTTTAGTTATCTGTGGCTCTGCAAGGAGCTGACAGGAGACGGTGGGAGGAAATGGGAGCTTCACAGGGCTGTGAGAGTAACAGCTGCAGTTTGGGAGGGGGAAATACGGCAGGAGTGAAAGAGGCAGAGGGCAGACTGGCATCCATTTGGGCACGCCTGAGGTGAGAGGGCATGTCAGCCGTCACTGTCTGTAGCTGGAAAAGGGTTTTCCAGTAAAGGAGGGGCTCGTGTTGCAAGCAAGAGCCTGAGAGCCATGGAGCTTGGGAGCAGAGCTTTATATGGAAAGACAGTTCGTGCCACGTGGAAGTCTTTGGGGATTAAAGACACTCTGGAAGTAAACAATCAGGACCCGCGTTTCTGTAACGTTCCCCTTGTGGGAAAGGGAATGGCAGCTGTACTTGCATTACACTGTTCCCAGTGTAATCACTATCACATCAGTGCATTGAGTATTCAAGTGCCTTAGCAATGTCTTCCTCTACTAACACATATTAGACCGGGAGACAGATGTTTATGTCATGTTATTTTATTCCTCATCAATCAGCAGTTTCCCAACCATCTTATTTTTAACTTGATTATTTACTAATGAGCAATAAAACCCACAGTGCCTACAGCAACATTTGCACAGTGGATCATGAAATAGCAGCACATGCACTTAGTTTTATTTCTTTTCATGTTTACCACAAATCAAATCTTTTCCTAATGTCTATGTTCTTGTTTAAACCTAAATCATAGCAGGGTATTTGTGTTCTTTCAGCTGTTTCCTTTTAGTTACGGTCACAACATTTTGTCCACTGAAGTCTTAGCAGCTTGTAGCAGTCTTGGAGACCAAGCCAAATAATTTCCCTAGGGGCTATATGTCAGGATGGTGGAAATTCATTTCTGATTTTTTCTGGCTTCCTTAGCCTACGTTAATTCTGATTTGTTATGAAGTGGATCAAAGCTAATAGGAAGTGAAGCTTCTTTCAGTTAAAACAAGTAAAGGGGTTGAGGTGAAGGGGTCCAAAGATGCCATGAGGCAAGATGGCTGTTAAATTTCAGAGTGACACGTGCAAAGCTCTGTAGTCTTGAAACACGCTGCTTCAGATCATCTATCTGCACAGCCCTACCCCTACAGAAAGCCATAAAAGGCCTCCTCTGTCAGTCTTAAACAACAAAAGAAAATATTTTGGTTTTGCACCAAATATTCAAGTTTGCACCATGAAGCCAGAGTTGTGAGAACTGAAAAGAGGACGTGAGCCAGGATGTAAGAACGACGTTGAGAGAAGTGGGGAGTAAAGATGGACTCCATTAATGTGAGTGGCTATGGGGAGAGGGATTGTAAAGCCACCATTCATCAAGTCCATGGAAGAAGAAACAAAGAAACCACTCATGTTTGTAGGAAACAGCAAAGCACATGGAATTGTAATGTAATTTTCTTGAAAACTGATGTAGATAACAGGAAAACAGGGAGTGTATGTGTGTTAAAAGGGAGCGAAGACCAAGAAGCCAGATTTGAAGCTAAAATTGTAACAACACACCTCTAGAATAAACTAGCCATTGCATGATAGCAAATAAAAAGAAAGTGCTGTACAAACTGAATTGTCTTTTCCTCTGCTGAAGTTCCAGTGTTACAAAGGTATGGCATCTGAATTACAGCACCCTAGTACTTCCCAGAGTACGCTAAGCTGCCTGTATTGTATCTCCCTCTTTCCATGTTCCTTTTCCTGGAGGAAACATTAAAGCCCGCTGTGGCTTGGTTTTCTTTAATAATTCGGTATGCTGCGGCTCGGCGGGCCTGCGGCTGAGGGCAGTGCCAGCGATGCATGCGTCACTCCTGCAGCGGAGGGTGGCGTGGGCTGTGTTCCTTCGTAGGTCTTCTGGGAGTTTGTCTCACAGCCTCTGACTTGCTTCTGAAGAAAACCCAGTGGCTTGCGTCAGTCGGCTTTATCCTGGCTGGAGATGACTGCATTGCTTGTCTAAACTGAAACATTTGAGTGGCTGCATTAAACTCTATAACCGTTTAAGCTAATTTAAAGTCTGCCAAGATGAGATGGGTGATTATGGTTTCTGAGTGAATTAGTTGAGAGTAACTGGAAAACAGTGGAGAGAGTGGCTGATGGTTATTTTCAGTGCAGCTGCCTGCTCCTCTGCTCCTTTGTTTACTATATCAGTGTTAGGGTTTGTCTGCATAGAAACTTGCACTATTGCAGCTAAATGGTTTTTTTCCATGTTAGTTAAATGGATAAAAACGTGGCATATGGACTGGCCTTTATTTTGCATCTTGCATGTTCTTTTCCTCCAGCCAGGGATCGAACTGCCTCTGCAGGAGATATTTCCTCAGCTCAAGGTGCGGTCCCCACTGTGAAAGTCTGAGAGCCTGCTATCAGAGAAGAGTTATATCTGCTCGCCTTCAGGGACTTGTTATTTCTCACCTATATCACTGCACATTTTTAAGGTGTAAGGAGGGAAATAACCCCCAGCCTACCAGAGCTCCCGTGATTAATGTGGGATTAGCCTGAGTACGTGTAACAAGGTTTCATCTCCTCCTTTGAGGAAGAGCTGAAGGGGCAGATTGAGGCCAGCAGATGGGTAGCTGTGCGCTAAGTGGATTAGCTCAGCGTAACTCGCAGCAAGGCCAGGACGTAAACGATACTTGATCAGCCTGGCGCCAGATACCAGCAAGCAGTCTGTCATGGGAGGGTAAATCTAAACCATAAGGATGTACCTAAGCAAGGACAGTATTAAAATTGAGGGGGCTTCTTTCTTCTCTTTTTTATAAAAAGAGAGATAACTCCACAAGAAGAAAAAGGTAACTTTTTCATTCTATTTTTAAAGGTTTTGCATTTTTCCCCCTCACTTGAGATACCTTTTGCAGCTACAGTGGAAGATTTTCTCACAAAGTTCTCTGGTTTTATAACCTGACTATAAAAGACCTTGAGAGCCGCTTTCAGTCGTTCTTATAAAAGTGATCGGTATAGCAAAATCCCAGTATCTTCTTTGTAAAGTGCCAGTGTCTCCTTGAAATCTGCCTTGTCCTCTAGTAGGTAGTAGTTTTTTCAGCCTGAGTACGCTGTAGAGAGTGCATTACACTTTTTGCCTAATCTGCAGTAAGCAGACGGGAAAGATCCACCAATTCCAGCGTGTCTCGGTACAACGTGTCTGTTCCTGGCACCTTGCTCCTCATTACCAAGCTCTGTTCTAGACTGGGAAGAAAAATGCTTGCGCTTTAAAATATTTCCCAGCTCATTTGCAAACTCTACAACATTTATTATTTTCATCATGTTTAATAGCACAGCTCCTCATTTTCTTGCCCTTTTATTGCTGTTATAGTAATGTGGGCTATGACTTCATTTGACTTTTCTAAGTAGGCAGTATCACCTCTAGTTAGCATTTAGATGGGAAAATATCTGAGGGTGTTTGGGAAGCGTAATGGCTGTTCAGAAAGTGACATGTATCTATCTAAAATGAGACTGAGAATATGCTGGGAAGTGATCTATCAGAAAGTGTTCGCTCATCAAAAATGAGTATTTTCAAGTGAAAATACCAGTTCCAATAAAACCTTAGTAAAACAAACAGTTTAGATCGAAACAGGAGAGGCAATCCATGGTGTCTGTAATAATGTGGTACCTAATGTCTTCACTGGGTAAGTGCATGAATTCATTAGTCGGGTCTTCCTACCTCTGCTCCTCCACACGGCAGGAGACTGTCCAAGCCCGCAGCCTGCCGGCTGTCTCAGAGTGCTGCTTCCATGCTGGAACTCTTTCACCACATATTCAGTTCTTTGGTGTAGCAGTTTGACCCTTGCAAGCTCCAGGTGAGTAATTCATTTGCCTAAAGGTCAATCTCCTTTCTGCGTATAAAAGCTCTCAATCAGTCTTGTAAAATAGGACAGCTCCAGCAGGAAGGACCTGGTGATCTACCCTAGAATGACAGCAATGCAGAACAGGATGGAGGAGGCTTAGGTTACGTCCTTACTCTGAATTAGACGGAGAAAGGACTTGATTTTATAAGTGTGGCCTTAAGCACTGTGGCGTGGAATCGATGCATGGCTTTTTCTCCATCTTTCCTGCTAGAGCTGTGCTGAGTTGTAAGAATTATGAAGTGTCAGTGGTGTGGAGAACTTAAAAAGCATCTTCTTGCACATTGTAATCTAAGGACAGATTTTTGTACCAATATAGCTGTTACAGGTATGTGTGAACCAGTATGTCTTTTCAGTATGACTGCTACTTTCAATGAGTGTCTTACACAGTTTGTTTTTCATCCTTCTTAGAGAAATTGCTAGATGTATGCAGAATAATATCCATACAAGGTGAATTTATTGCCCTAGTTTTATTACTACAACTTTATGTGTGGTCAAACCAAAGCTGGTTTAGTTCAACTTTCTGAAACTGTTAAGTGAGGCCCCTGATAGAAATTCCATGTTAGTCTGCATGCCTTTGCCAAATTCTGCTGAAAATTGCAGCCTTCATAACCCACACCCCAAATTCTTTTGAAACTGATGCTAAAACTCACAGGAATTTCACAAGATCAGCTTCATCCACTAAAAAAGGGAAGTAAAAAAAGAAAGAGAAATGAGGTATTTTATGTTTCCATTGGTTTCAACTCAGTTTTGTCAGGTTCCAAAGGTTATGTACTTCGTTATGTTGGAATAGTGAGGGTGTAATCTGACCTTGCAATTTAATTAACAATTCCATTGATGATGTGCTGACCAGAGCTGGAGCTTTCATTGCCATAACTCTCTTGGCTAGGCAGAACTGAAAGGAGAAAAAAGGAGATGTTAAACACTGAGGAAAGCAGGTGTTACTAGAATTACACACAGGGAGGAGAACTGTTGAGTAATAGGTAGAGAATTTTTTAAAATCAGTTTGCTTTCCTCCTGGCACCTCACTTTTATCATAAACTGTTGTGTAGTGTCATGGAGTTCTGTTAAGCAGGTGGTGTGTTTTATCCCAGTGGTGTCTGCTTATTGCTCGTGGATGAAGGGATTTTTCGATGTAGTTAGTTAAAGTGCAACTTGAGGTTCTTTGGCAGTCCGAGTTGTTATTTAGAGAGTCTTAAAATGTAAGTCATGGTTAACTTCTTGCTCAGTTTATACACACTTAGCAGTAGGCATGCTTCTAAAAATACAAGGAAACACAGGTATGTAAGTGCACCTGTGGAGGTTTTCAACAAGCTTAGTCTCTTTTCGGGGGGAGGAATTTGTATTTTGTGCCAGCTGCAGGTTATAATAGGCAAACTTTGCAACAGTAGGGATAATGAAGAAATAGATGGAGCTCGTAGAGCTCTTCAGGAATAAGTAGGACAAACATCTGTCAGGAATAGCGTAAGTATGGGAGGGTGCAGTAAATGACTGAAGTATCTCCATCAGCACTCACATCCAGTTCCTAACCTAACAGATTTTCTAATCAGCCCCTCAGATGGCAGATGGATGGATGGTGTTGGCCTGATTCTTGACACTAATGTTCACGGAATTTGAGACCCAGACTCGGGGCAGCCGCAGAGGAAATACGTGTGGTTTTTCCACTCCTGGTTTACGCTTCCCAGGGAACTGGTAGGATGTGGATGTTACAGAGGCAGCAAGTTTTGCCTTGCTTTGGGTTTTTGTTTTGGGCAAATTTTTTTTTTGTTGGGTTTTTTTTTGGTTGGGTTTTTTTTTTCCCAATTCATTCCTTCTTTCCGCCATCCTCACATCTGTGCTGGTTTTCAGCCTGTTTGAAGATTCCTACTCTGGTCCAGTCCAGCAAAAGCAGATCATTCCCCCTGTTGGTTTACCATGGGAGTCGAATTTGAGAACTCATGTGTGTTCAGTTGGAAACCTGGGATGCTAGTGACAACCACTGAAATGGCAATGCACTGGCTGGGATGCTGGCTTTGTTCTTTCTGCATCACTGGAGGATTTCTAGGAGATTGCCCTGAAGTGGCATCACTAACCTGTATTATCTTTTAAAAGGATTTTAGCAGCTTGGGCTATATGTGAGCTTCCTTTAAAACTTTCTAAGGAGAATAGCTTTCTAAACAGCCATTGCACTACTTACTGTTCCCTACCACCTGCTACTTTTTAACACTAGGTGAATGAGATGAGCTATTAATAATTTGTACCCTACTTTTCTTACCCTGAATAAGGGAAAGCTCTCCATCACATGCTAAATACTGTGAAACATTGTGATCAAAGGAATTATGAGCACGTTAGCCTCTAACTTGCCTGACGTTCATTTGAATTCTGCTGCTCTAATAGTACCCTTTAAATTATTCCTACATCATTCAAGCTACAGATAGTTTTTTGACATACACATTCCCCTTTCTTTTCTAGTGCACTTTTTTATTTTTATCACCGTTGTCTAAACTAAAGCAGAATGTCATTCATTTG
Source organism: Platalea leucorodia (assembly GCF_965183815.1). Lineage (NCBI taxonomy): Eukaryota > Metazoa > Chordata > Aves > Pelecaniformes > Threskiornithidae > Platalea > Platalea leucorodia. The sequence goes on from NC_138824.1 coordinate 57,375,899, forward strand.
TATCATTATTGGAAATGCTGTGTATCTGTCACACACTTCCCACACTAGCAGTGAAGTTTGAACACTTAAAGAATGGTTAAAGGAATAGTAACAACATATGGGTCTTCTGAAGTGCCTCATACAGGACACAAATATAGTGCCCCTACATAAGAACACTGCAGGGAGGGGTCTTCAGCCTTCTTTTTCCTCTGGTTTCCTTCTGCCCAGCTCTTCCAAGGAGAAGGTGCTGATGGTGTCTCAGGGTGATTAGTGAATAGGACCATATTGTGGGCGTAGGCAATGCTTCATCTTAGTCTCTAGCTATATATCAACATTTATAAATAGATCATCTTGATACCTTTTCAAGACAGCTAGTGTTGGGGTGATTTTATTTGATTTGTGCTTCTTCAGAAAGCATAATTATGACAAATGTTTCCATTACCTATTGCCAGTGCTTTGGGAAAGGAAGAAGTCTGTGACTGCAATTAGCTCCTGTAGGCAGCAGGAGAACTTTAACTAAAACTAGGTTTGCTTTAGTGTTAACTGTTTCCTTTGCAGAAATCAGTACTCACTGCAGTCTGACTTTTCTGTGGGTAAGAAAGATGCTGAACGTTGGACACAGCATTTAGGCCAAGTGGGCACAATAGCTTGACACTGAGTGATGGCACTACAGAAGTCACACAGGTTTGAACCACGAACCTTACTTGCTCCATTCCTCTCTAGCCTGAAGTTTGTCTGGTTGAAACTCTCACTTTCCAGTTTCTATCAATTCTGTCTCTGATCCTCCTGAGCTGATCCCTCTCAGACAAAATCCTTGGCTGACTTCTTCCAAGCCTGCTGCCCCACTCGCTGATTCTGCCTTCTTCCTCCTTTGTCAGCTGAGAGTCTTTTTATGGTGAACACTCGGCTCCCTCCAGTTTCAAGACTGACTTGCAAAAAATTCTCTAATCTCTCACTTCACAAGATACTGTCCCTCACAGCATCCTTCTGGACAAGTTGTCCATCTGTGGGATGAGTGGGTTCACGGTGCGCTGGGTGAAGAACTGGCTGAACGGCAGAGCTCAAAGGGTTGTAGTGAACGGGGCTACATCTGGCTGGTGACCAGTCACCAGCGGTGCTCCTCAGGGTTCAATTCTGGGGCCAGTCCTGTTCAATACATTTATCAACTGTCTGGATGCAGGAGTTGAATGCACCATTAGCAAGTTGGCTGATGATACCAAACTGGGAGGCGCTGTTAGTCAACCTTGAGGGACAGGAGGCCTTGCAGCGGGATCTATATAGATTGGAGCATTGGGCTATGACTAATGGGATGAGATTTAACAAGTCCAAATGCCGGATTCTGCACCTAGGATGGAGTAACACCAGGCACAAGTATAAATCGGGAGCGGGGCGGCTGGAGAGCAGCCCTGCAGAAAGGGACCTGGGGGTGCCGGTCGACAGCAGGCTCAATGTGCGTCAGCAGTCTGCCCTGGCAGCATGTCCTGTATGGACATGTCATTGCTCTCTGTCCCAGTCAGTCAGGAGAGCAGAGGTGGCTGCTCACTTCAGCTACTTTCTCCCTTCCACCTGCAAAGTCAGATATACTGTAAGGCATTGCACAAAAGAAGAAAGTACTGGCCCGGAGGTTGCAGAATAGGAAAGGTTTGTTTTCTTCCCATTTTTTGGGTCAGCAAGTCATGGGAACGTAAATCCCAAATCTGTTCAGAGGGGTTGGAGCAACAAGCCTGTCTACTAGCTCTTGCAGTCAGCAGACCTGTATTGGCTTTAGAGGCTGGAGCAGGTCCCTCATAACTACTTGCAGCATTTGAGTCAGGAAATCCTTTTGATTCGCCCGAATTAAGCTTGACTATATAGTTGGTTGAATTTTTAGGTACTTTTAGTCATCTGCAGTAATAACAACACATCAGTAGGTAGTATTGTAGTACTCTACTCTCTAAGTATTTCCAGTAGTCCCAGCTGGGCTATTTGTATTGTGCAGTCTGATTTATACCTCACAGAGTGTTTCAGGATGTGGTGTTACGGCACGTGGCTGGTGAACACCATCATTACTCTTGGGTGGTAGTGTAAAGTAGTGTAGTATACAACTCTTCGAGCTGTTGTGGAAGAAAGTGCTTTAAATGGACTTTACCTGAGAAAGTCTCTTGAAACCGCTATGTGACTTTTTGTCTCAGCAGTGGCTTGCTGTTCTCTTCTTTCTTAAGACTACAGACCTGCAATAAAGCTATCTACAGCAGAAGAACCAGAACAGTTAACCTCCATCAGTCAGTTCATCTGGAGTTTGGCTTCCTTTTCAAAATTACTTACATTAGCCTGCTTTCTTGGCAGCCAGGGTATGGGATAAGGGGCCTTCTAATCGTGTTTACATAGAAAGTATTAACATAAGGTGATTCCCATTCACTTTCTGGTTAATACTTGGTGACTTGGCTTGTTATCCCATGCAGATGACCTACATTTATCATAGGTTAAAGTTGTCCATGTGCAGAATTCATAACTCAGTCTCTGTTCCTAAGGCTCAAGATCTTTTTACTTTCTCTCAGATGGCTGAGATGCTTGACTGCCTTTGCCCGTTATGGCTGGCTTTTGTTCTTCCTCTGTTGCAACATCGAGCAGCACCACAAATGAGTCTGGTTTTCCAAAAGGGACAATTACATAGGTAATTTTTCAGTTGCCATGTTTAAAGCTTCCCTTAATTCTTTCAAGTTCTAGGTTATGTCAAAATACACAGATTGTCATACATACCAGTTTAATTGTACTTTACTCACCTAATTGTACCAGTCATCTGACCAGTATGTAGCTGTTGAAGTGTCTGCAATGCCATGCAACTATTTGATGGGACCAGTTGCATGGAAAGATGAATGTGTTTGAGTCTTCTGTAAATATTCCTCAATATTAGTGCTATGCATATGCATAGCCTCTTTTTGCCTTGAACTCCTTCAATAATCCTGGCTTCTACTGAAGATTTTACGTACTTTAATCAGATCTTCTAAGTGCAGACTGCTGTTATTCACTCTTTACACCATTGTACTTCATGACTGTACTTAATCAACGATTTGCAACTGATTTCAATACAAAAAGGATAAGATTTCCAAACAGCAGGTCTATTTACGTCTTGTTGTAACAGGTCATGAAGGAACGTAAGTGGCAAGGACTCAGTAAGGTTGTCCTACTATTATGATTTCTTGTAACACAAACTTTGAACATCCGAAGCTTGCATCATCTATGAATCACCCAGCTCTAATTTTTACTCGTTAAAAAGCTGTAAAGAAGCTTGCAACACATTTATCATGATTAGTTCTCTGAAAATGCCAACATGATTCCACAGTGACTTGCATGGAAATACTCTGTAATAACACTGAATGGGGCTGAACGCAGGAGCCTTCCTACGGAGTGATGAATGCAAAGGAGCCATACTGTTTTGTTGGGGAAGATCATGTCAGATTGTCCAAGTCAGATGACTTCTCGCTTTGTGCTTTACTCACAGTTCAGCTAACATCTTATTGCCTCACATTACATTGCACAGGTCTGTTTGTAACACGTGTTTGTAGGCACACAACAGACACAGTTTTAAAGACTGACTCAGAAAATAAAAAGCAAGAAAATTTGTAGAACATATTTTCTCTTTTGCGAGTGAACTTTTTAGAGCAGGGTCATGGCTACTTTAATTGCAGGGTGTGGTTGAGGCCCCTCGGTTGTCAGAGGAGAGCAGAAGAGGGATGGTAAGTAAGGGAAGGGAATTCTCCTGGCACCGTCAAGGCCACGAAGGCTTATTGGGTCTTGACAGCTCTTCAGTGCTTGGCTTCTCTTAAAGCCAAGGGTTCAGCTCTGTGACAGTGGGGAATGGCACGGAGAGCTGACTGGAAATAGGAACCCCAGTCTGTTTCAGGTAATAATGACTTTCTAAGTCTACTCAGTTCAGCTGTAGTTGAAGCCACACACCCAGTGCCATGAGATGTGTGACAGAAATCTAAGGGGAACGGCAAGTGGTCAAGACTCTGGGAGCCAATCCCTTCCTGTCCATGTGTTTCTTGGAAAAAAGAAGAAAAGTGATCTTTCTCAAGGAATTTTCCATCCAAAAAAAATTGTCAAAATTCCTTGCCGAACTAAAAAATAGTCTGAGGGCCATGAGGAGCTCCCCTAGTCACTGCAAGAGCTACCCACATCAAAAGGCACGCAGCAGCCGGAAAGGGACGCAGCATCTCTACAAATGCTTCCCTCTCTTTTGAGGCTGGGGGAAACAGATGGATAGAGCCAGGACAATGATACTGTGCTTTAAAGGAGGTGATGGATAATTGTTCCTGTCTTTCTTCTCCTTCCCCCTCAATCATTTTCCCCGGAGCACTGAGGATTTTTGGTTCAGTTTTGGTCCTTGAGAGGTTCCTGCTGCAGCACGACTGCATTCCCCTTTTACAGTCAGTAAACAGTGTAGTCTCGCTCTCAGCTGTTTCTGTACACTAGCAAGAAAAAAAAAATTCAAGCTGGGTGACCTGCCAAGGTAACCTTATAAATTTCAGTGACTTTAAAAATTTCATCAACCTTAACCATATGTGCTGAATGCCCCCAACAGCTGCAGGTTAAGAAGGGCATTCAACACGTAATTACCTCAAAATTGACTTTTTTCTTTTTAGTGCCCATGAGTCTATCCTTGCCATGGCTGGCTGGCTCCCATTCAAGTGATGATCCAGCATGCTGCATGCTGGTGATGCAGCAGCCACCACTGAGCCCACTGAAGCATGGGACAAGCTTAGGGGGGGAGGGGTGGGGAAGGTTAGTGCTGCTCTTAAGTCCGTGTATTGCCTTTCACCTTTTAATTCTTTTTTGCATAAAGTTCAGCAAAAATATGCAATATGCATTTTTGTTCTGTTTTTTTTTTTTTTTTTTTTTTTTTAATTTTTAAATGGCCACTTAATAGTTCTTCTCTGCAAACAAGCCGTTCTGCATAAGGCTTCTTGGACAATTGCAGCTTTACTCATGGTGGCAGCTGGGCAGACCTGGGTTATGCTTATGAAAGGGAGGACTGAATCAGACCTCACTTATTGATAGCCTGGTGCTGAGTGTTGCTATTGATGTCAGGGCATTCGGTATCTGTATTTAAGTTATGGCTGGCACGTCACTTTTGAAAACCGAAGTGTTAATTTATGGAAAGTATGCTTACATTGGTAATTTTCTGGAATAGATTGTTTTTTCCTACTAGAAATGTTGGGTGAGGTGATCACAATTCCTCTTGGAGTGGGGAATACTGGCTGAATTAAATCCATCAACACGTTTAGAATTACGATAGTGCAAACAGAGCTGTCCTAGGTTGGATAAGTGGTAGTGCCTGCCAGGCAGTAAGTAGACTATGCTGTACAGCCCAAGGGCTGAAGCAGACCTCAGGTTCCTGTTTGCTGTAAGGCATTTACACCCTCTCACCAGCAGAAAAGGATGGTAATTCCATTACATGGAGGTTCCTCCTGGCTGTGAAGCGTATTTTGCTGTGGCAGGTCACTTATTGCCTGTGTTACACTGGAAATAGTGAGACTGGGAAAGAAGTTCTGTGCTTACACTTGAAAATACTGATCCTCTTTGTATGAGAAGTGTGCATCCAAGTTGCTGGGCTTGAGACTCTGTGGAGATACTAAAGGTGGGATTCATCTGACTAATTGTAGATGTCTGTGTCAGAGTTACTTGTTTGGGCTCTTCTTATAGTCCATGGAGAGAAATACACGCTTTTGGGGCATGCTTCATTGCATCCTGACAGTATTGTCTTTAGGCATCCAAAAGGGTCAGATGACTTGTGATCCTGAAGTGCCAGTTTCTAGCGACTTGTTTGGCTCTTGGTGGATGCATCTGCAGATGTCCCAAATAGGCGAGGTGACCCTTTGAGGGCCTGATGAGGAAGGCCCAAAAAGAAAACAAAAATCACATAATTTTGGAAGTTTTTGTAATGTCCCATAGCCTGTGACCTTCATTAAGACTTTTAGGAATGCAGTGGCCCATGAGAGGACTTACTGCAATGCTGTGCTACTAACTGTATTTCTTTCTGATCACTGAGAAAGCTGGGAAGATCAGCATTCATGTGAGGTGCCACTTGTTCCTAGTTAGAAATTGTTTTTCATTCCTAGCAGGTTTGCTCTTAATAATGTTCATGAATCTGACTTTGCCATCACGATCACGTATTGATTAAATTCCACAGTTGACTCAGTTTTTAAACTTGAGTAATCTGTCACCATCTGTAGATAAACATTTTTCTAAATATTCTTCAAATCAAACTTTCATATATTTAATATAAACTTTTATCTGATACAATGAAAGAACTTAATTCTATGCTTGCATTACCCTCCAGAAAAAGGTCTTTCTTCAGATAGAATATTTACTTAGGTAGCAAGTGGATAACACTATATTACCTCTCAACACTTTAAATACCAGGAACTATAATCTAGTGCAAGTAGTAATGCAGGCACGGTGATACAGAATCAATTAGTTGTTTTTACATTACACATGCAGACTCCACATTTCCTGAAATGTCACCGAAAGACAAGCTTTAGTAAAAATCCTGTAATTAAAGTAGAAGTTCCACCTAATGTGAAGTGCTAGCTGCTGTTTTATCAGCATAATGAATAGGGCAAGAGGAGATTACCTCCATAATCAAACTCCTGCACTGGCTTAAGTTCAGCACTATTTCAAACCAACAGCAAAGCCTGTAGGTAGTCATCAGCTGGTGGAATCGGCAATGTCAGTGTTGTAAATCAGCGAGTGCCCCGTGTTCTCAGAGCTGTTGCAGTGCAGGAGAAACATGGGTCTAATTTCCTGTGATTTCTCATTTTAGTGCTCGAAGGCTGATTTTAATAAAAGAACCATGCATTCTAACAGTTGTAGTGCCGAATTATAATTTATTTATCAGTGGTTCCTCTAAATCATGGTGGGTTTTGTTCCTGATGCTTTTGTACTTAAAAAAGAGAGGATCGTCCTAAAGGATGCGTTTTGAAGGTGAGGAGGTGGGTTTTGCTTTAAGGAAGACTATGATTTTTTTGTGTGCATTCTGTCTTCAAGTTCCTTTATTTCAGTGATGGCAAGATGATAAATCTGAGAAGCTGGCTTCCGGTCAGTCTTGTACTCAAGCAGACAGAATGTATATTTTTATATCCTTAATGTATTTTCTGATAATATATATAGGGAAAATGGTTAATGAATAAAAGCTTGTCACACAGAGTCAGTAAAAACGTGGGTCTTAGTGACTCAGCCACAAGTTTCCTAGTCAGATCCCTTGACATCTCCTGGGTTTGTCCCCTTGTAGTTGAATTGAGGTGATGATGCCAGCCTTTCAGGTGAGCATTTTTTTCATCATTTTGATGAAAGGTTTGAGAGGACAGAAGTTAACCCTGCTACCCTAGTCTGCTACATGTGTTCTCCCTTCTGTATCAGCACTGGGCTGAGGAATTTTTTGAGGAAGTCTCTTTGCCCTTTTACAGTCACCTGTGAAGTCTGTTTGTAAAATGGGAATAATAATGTTAATCCTTTGATTTCTGTTCGTGAAAAATACTCTGTAAAAGCTAAATATCATTTACTATTCAAATTCCATTAGATGAAGAGTATTGTGTTTTGGGGAGATTCCCACTGTGGCAAGAGCTAGGAAGTGTAAATTACAAGAAAGACACAAGGATGAAATTCAAGCATGTCCTGTAGTTATAACTGTGATGTAGCTTGGTATCAGGACCGCATCTGTGTGCACACCCAGTGCTCTTCAATTTGTAATTTCCTGCGTGGTCTGGGCGCTCCCCAGTTAGTCATGTGTGTAAATGAGGCAATGGATTGGCTTGAGACAAGGCAATTGACTCAGCTCTGAGTCACCTTCACAGCACAGTGTTTGACTAATTGGGGCAGGAGCTCTCCAGGTAGGAATTTCAGACAGAACTATAGATTGACCCAAACAGCCCCTGCCATGTCTGCATTGTACAAATTGAATTGGTAGGGACTACTTTTGTGTCTCCATCTGTTGATTAATATCCTGGGTGGAGAACTTGGTCGTTTGAGACTCCCCCAGGTAGTTCTTTTTGCAGAACCAACCAGATCTTACCTCAGCAAGACACTTGTCCATAATCAGTATGAACTGGTCCTGCAGATGCAGAAATGGCCATTCAAGACATCTTTAGAATGTGAGATATTTAGAAGATGTTTTGTAGGTAATTTAAGATAATGGACCATGCATATGCTGAGGTGGTCATATAGGACCATGGGCCAGCTGGATACAAGAATTCAGCAGACTGGGGAGTCTCACATTTCCTTCACGAGCCTCATTAAAGTGATGGCTTCACAAAATCATTTGAAATTTTTACGCTGGAACTTCTGAGTGGAATTCTGCCACTAGAGAATGTTCAGTGAACTTCCTGTTCAAGCCATGGCTTTGAAGAAGGTGGTGAGACCACAGAGAAATGTATTTCTGGGCATGCTTCGAGTTGGGTGTGCAGGTGAGAAAGGAGCTGGTTTGGTGAACTGTCCCTTACTCACCGGTCAGAGTTTCTGGTGGTTTAAGAGAGGTTTACTTGGCACTGCCTCTTTGGTTATACTCAAGGAGTTTGAAAGAAATTAGTTTTGACAATAAGGCAAGCAGCATTTTTATTTTTCAGCTGAGCTGAAGGAGACTTTGCAAATGAATACACTTAAATATTCCATTTTGGTTTTCCTCCCAGCGATATCCCCTTTTATACATGCAGGAAATATCACTGCGGTCAAAAATACCTCAAAGAATATGTAAAGACTTTCTAAATGCAAAACCTCAAAAACTTAGTCAAACCTGGTAGGAGATACATTGTGATTTGCGTTTTGGAGAGACAATGAGTCACCTGTGTCACACGGGAAGCTGGAGTTCACATTTCTATTTCTGGGTTATGGGGGTCATGTATAAACTGTAATGCAGTCATTTGATGCTGGAACTGCAGAACATTTTGGCCTAATCATTAGAATTTTCTTTCCATCAGTTGCACTCTTTGCATTGCAAACCTTGGAGCTGTCAGGATCAGGCAGTTTTTTATTATAGCATATTAATTACTTGCTATTCAGATATTTGGCGGGGAGGTACTGCTTACACAAACTGAGCTGATCTATCTTTAAGACTGCCTGTGACGGATCAGGTGAGTGTTTTTTTAACCCTGGCAAAAGAGCCAGCCATGGTTAACTTGAAAAGCCTGAGCCAAAGTAGAGGGAAGCATACTGCACTAAAATGGGCATAAAACAAAGAGAAACTTAAACATATTTTCCAGGGATCATAGAAGATTGTGGACTTGACATTTTGCAGTGAGGAATACAAAAATATTTTGTATGATTCATGGAATGACAATTCCTCCCCTTTTAAATATAGGGAATATCATTGCAGTCAGAAGTAGCTTGTGAGGGGGGTGGACTTTTTAAATTCAACGTAGCCAGCAGTAGAAAGTCAAGCAGTGAATGGACATCTTTGGAAAAAATACACTTGGGCTGGCTCACCACAATTTTGTGGGCCTTGTGTAGTGTCTTCTAGGAGAGGAGAGATGTGGCTGGTGGTGAAATCTCCATTGCCGGTCTCGTACCTATGTACTGTAAAAGTCACCCAAGTAACCAGCAGATAGCAAGGATAGACAGCACTGTGTCATCTAAAAGTTTTCTTTTCCTCACATGGACTTTTCACGGAGCAAACCTCTGTAGGTGAGGACAGGATGGCTTTGGGGCGGAAAATAGCAGAAGAAAGAAGTGGGGAAAGGTTTTCTGGGCTCTGGAGCATGAGAAGACAAAAGTAAAAGGATCAGGATGGGTCAGATAGAAAGGTGGCTCTGACTTGAGTGTGGTGATTGTTGTTTTTTTGTACCTGGTTTGCATATGCATTACCTGACAAAATGTAGAGACCTTATTCTCAGTGGATGTCACGGTGGCAGTGTAATATAATTTGCACCTAAATCAAGATGCCACCTTTTTCTAATAAAGAAAATAAGTTAATCATCCTGTTAAGAAACTCGCATAAATGTATTACGATTTCATGCCATATGATACGGTGGTAATTCAAGAGTGAAACCCTTTGTACATTATTAAATGAAACACTTTTAAAAACATATGACTTAACTGTCGCTCTGTCCTTCTGGGTCTTGTGGCAGGTTGGAGGAGTGAGCTGATGCATCGGTGCGATAGTTGCCATCACTCTGGTGAGCACTGGCGTTATTCCCAAGGCACCCGCAGCCCCTTCCACGTGGAGGAGAGTGCATGTTTAGAGGCATGAATAGGAGTTTAGGCAACAGGGCGGTTTGCGTGACCGACACCACTGAGTAGCTTTACAGCTATTGTAATGAGAGCTTAGTTATCCTTTAGTAAGGTGTGTGGCTGAATGAGGCTGGGCAGAAGCAGAAATGAAGAGCAGTATGGGATCCACCAAGAACTTAGGAGTCCAGTAATGTGCACTCCAAGTGAAAATGCTACATGGGGGATAGATCCTGCCTCATTTTTAATGCGGAGAGAGAAGGGAAGAGGAGCAATTTAGGCTTGGGTTCTTTGATCTCTTTATAAAATACACTGAAGCTTTTCTTACCTTGAAGGGAGCTGCGGTTTTTAAAAGTGAAGGTGTTAGCGTGGAAGGCTGTAGTGCTGTCATTCAAGAAGTGAAGTAGATTCCACTCTTCAGGAAGTCACAGCAAAACTTCATGTGTGGAGCCCACTGACCTGTGTGACTAAAGGATATTTTCTAGAAAGTCATACAGTGTTTATCTGAAATTTCAATAAATGGAGTATCTAGCACTTCCTTTGGTAGTTTGTTTCAAAGGTTAATCACCCTCTCTGCTAGAAGTAGAAGCATTAATTCTCATTTACATTTATCTAGCTTCAGCTTCTAGTCATTGGTTCTTGTTATGCCATTCCCCATTAGATTAAATAGGCCTTTAATACTGGCATTTTCTCCCTGAAAAGGTACAGCTTTGCTGTAATCAAATCTCTTCTTGGTCTTATTTTGAAAAGCTAAACAGTTTTAACTTCTTAAGTCCCTCACTATAACACCTTTTCCCAGCTCTCAGTTAAACGTTATGTAGGTTCTCCAGTTGTATTTTATTCTTGGAAAAGGAAAGTGCCAGAATGCTATGTGATGTTCTGGTATTGCTCCCATCGATGCAAAATTTAGAGGTAAAGTTATCTTTCTCCTAGTTGTTGCTCCCTTTCTCCGACCCAGGGTTACATTTGATATCTTTGCTGCAGTTTGTGTTACATCTTCGCCCACTCCAACTTATTTGCCATTTTTGAGAGGAAAGGGACACCATATCATTAATTGTTGGAGAAGGGGAGAGTTTCTCTTTATTTTCCTTTTATATGGTCTCTAATAAACAAAGAAACTACATTCCAAAGAAGAAAATAAAAATTTAATGTGGCAGTCCAGGGATTATGGAAGGAATGGGCACTTTTAATGGCAAGAAAAGATCTACTGTGTTATGTGCTTTTGCTTTATTGCCAGTAGGAGACCTGCTAGAATTATTTGTGCTTCATCTTCAGCTAATTCTTAAGCCCAGTGGGGAGCAGCCACTGAGTTTGAGGTCAGGTTTTCAGAAATAAAGCTCTGATATAGTGATCTAAACTCTGAAACCACCCTGTGTAAAAGTATCAAGAAGCCATTTGTGAAATGATTTGGTAGCATCTAAGGACACCTTTATAAAGGAGGTTTCTACACTTCTCTAGTTATAGAACTGACCATGCTGTACAACATCGTGTGAACTCTCTGCAGCCAACTGCCTTTCATGTCAAATTTGCTTGTCTTTTGCTTGTCAAATTGTAGCATTTGGGTTATTGATTGCTGGTTCCGTTCAGCTCCCAACAGCACTTTTTCAAAGTCATTTCCAGGTTATGTGATTGTACCATGTTTGTCTGCCTGTTTTTCCTCAGTGAATCTGCTGGAAAAATCTGCTAGAGGTGGAAAGGTCTCAGATTATTATCCCTATGCATTTCATAAAGTGAAGTAGCTGGGTGGAGGAGCTCTGCTTGGAAGGTCTGTAGCGTGGGCTCCCCCCAGCAGAGAACAGGGAAAAGGTCTTGCACGTTCTTGCCGTGAGAAATGGATGCGACTGGTGCTCGAGCCTTAGCCCAGGTGTACAACTTCTGTTCCTTCTTGCTTGTTGATGCCACAAGCTCACATGGGGCATCTTCTGCTGCATTTTGATTCCTTTCATGCAGTGCATCTACAGGGCATCCTTTTCCAAATTAAATTACATTTTGTCATGCTTCTTTCTAAGTAGTACTCCAATACTGAACAGACATTGACAGGATGCAATGAAAGTACAGTGTACTTTGTAATAGTATAAGAGGTAGACATGCATGCACGCAATTAAAAAAAAGGCTTTCAGAAGAGTGTTACAGTGTCAAATTAAGCATGTGGAAGTCAAGAAATGCCAGAGGTTTAAGGCTGTTTCATGCTGTTTTAATTTAGTTCTTTCATGTGTATGATTTATAACCCAGATGTTAGACTGACAGGTGCCTATTATGTATATTCAGCCTGACACCAGCTTGTTTTGTCATTATAGTGAGATAGTGCCCAAGGACCAAATCTGTGTTATGAGGTGGATGAGCTGTTGCATACAGAATTCTTCGTTCACTGGTTGCACTGTGCCATCTTAGCATTTTTAATTTAATTATTAAGCGTGCTGGGTAGGGGGCAGGGAGAACGTGGGACAAGGTGCCAAAATACAGCACTTGATGCAAACTGCCTCACACAAATGATGTGCAGAAGACTCCTTTGCATCCACAGCAGGGACCAGACCTTTTCAGTTCATGAGGCAGCAGGTAACTCTTTGCTAGCGAGGAGACCAGCAGCCAGGCTGAACGACTGTGAGGTTCTCACTCACCCTGGTCTCTCCCCTGCCAGCAGAGCATTGCTGAGAGGTCCCTAAATTTTAAATTCTGCGTGAAAGCGTGCTCCCAGTCTTTCCTTGGCCACCTTTTTCTGCCACTGCCCTTCCCTTCCCTCCCCAAGGCAGTCAGTCCTGCATGTATCGGTATGTATGAACAGTTTTACATAAGTGGTATAACATGGCCGAATTTGGATAACACCTCAATGTGCATGTGCTCCTGACACTAGGGTAGCAGCTAAGCTGTGTTTTGTTGATCCAAAGCATGGTCATGCTCAGGCTTTTCCATAATGTGAATTCTAAATTCTTACACGTGAACTGGATAGTAAGGAGAATAGAGATTTGTTTTTTCTCTAACACTGACTATCCAGGAGAAAAAAAAAAAAAAATAATGCCTGTATTAGTCTTTGAAAATCTTGGTCTCAAATATTCAAATTTGATTAAATTGTGAGTACTGAAATTATCATATGAAAGTACGGCACTGCTTTAGGGGGATATAGTTCTGCCAGCTGTCAATATAATAGCATAAACTGGTACATATAATTTGGTATTTCATTGTGTAAAACCTGCTGAAAGAGTTCCTCTGAGTCCTTCATGTTACAAATTTGCTTAAGTTGAGTTCCTTCTCATGAATTTCAGGATAGTGAATTCCAGTTATAAGAATTATGTATGATATAAACCCTGTTTAGTAATTGTTTTTAAGATTCAAGTGGTGGTTCCCTGCCCTGGTGAAGGCTTCATATATTGCATCTTCAGTGATGAGGGAGCCCATTTGACATTGTTTAGTCTTTATTGGGAAAGATACTGCATCAAAACAAGAAGTTTAGAGTTCATGATGCAGTGCCCTTTTTGATATTCCAGATAAATAATTCCATTTTAATCTCACAGTAGGAAAACAACTGATTGAGATTTAATGTCATATACAAGGAGCTGCACAATGTGTTAGTTATTTGTCAATCTGATGGAAGAGCAAAGGAGTTTGCTTCCTTTGATTCCAGCCATGCTATATTTTATGACTGACTTTTACTTGTTTTACTCATTCCAGATAAAATCTGTCATGATTATACATCAGAAAACATTTCATTATTCCATCCATGAGAAATAACTGTAGTCAGTGCAGAAGCAACAGATTGCTGCCTCTCGCAAGCTTTATGGAAGTGTGTTGTAATGGGATCGAGTAGCCTGGATCGATAGTTCTCCCTAGTAATACAATCCGCTGTCAGATAACTTCCAACAGCTTTACAGATTTAATGAACTCCCCGGGTTGATGATAAAAATATAATGTAAGGAGGAAACTAAAACAGCATCATGTATTAGATATAGCCCTAGGCAACATTTTATGACCGTCTTTTCTTCAGTTGTATATTTTTAATTATAAAGCCAGTATGCATCAAGCACTGTCCTGAAATTCTCCATCAGTGAAATTCATCTTGCTCTTCTCAAGTCAAGGATAAGGAGACTTCATGTAGGGAACTAAATGAGAGTTTCAAGCTCTGCGTTCACACGACTTTGGTGGTAGTACTTCAACCTGTGAGCTGAAGGAGAAGCCATTTCTCCTTGTGCCCTCTTTGGGGCCTTTAAACTCTTTTGGAGGAACATCCTTTGTCTCCAGTCTCCTTCTGCCCCATCCACAGTAGGATCTTAATTCCCACAGGTTTTTTGGAACTGCGGAAGTCACAGGAGGAAGCACGAATCTGTGGTTACCCAATCAATGAGAGCAAGTGTCTGAACTGCCAATAAAAATATTGTTTAGGAGTAAGCAGTAAGTAAAGTCTTAGGTAATTAGACCTATTGTAAGGAGCGTATCTACTACTAAGAAGCAAACTGCTTAGGTAAGACACTGTATAGCCATAAGAGTAACCTTAAGCATGGCTAGGTGTGAGCACACTGACTGAAGAGTTAAGGATTTTTGCCTATGATAGGAAGGTGGAAAGCTATATAAATATCTTGAAGAAACATTAAAAATTACTTTCCTCCCTAGAAAAAGGTCAATAAAAAATTGCCAGTGCCATACAGTAAGAACTTATTTTTTCAGATTTTCATCCAAGTAAACAGGAACTCTCATGTAGGTCTCGGACATGACACAATACTTTGTCTAAAGGTTAGGAAAAGCAAATGTAGCAGCAGTGTGACCTCTGGACAGACTGAAAAAGATACAGTGTGGTTGTTCTTAATTCTTCCTGTCGTCTTTGCTCTCCAAATGATAAAAGCAAGTGGCATGGTGACGATGCTACTGACTAAATTTCTGTTGGGTGTACCTAGATTTCCTCCCAGTAGCTTTGATGGGGCGCCTCAGTGGTGCTAAGATCTGTCATTCACGTGCTGCTGCCGTTCAGCCTTCCTCTGCCCCGTTCTGGTGGTGGGAGTGCGGCCATCCACCTGGGTGCTGCTGCTGAGCCAGAGCTCAGGTGGTGCCAACGTCCTGGTAGCGCACTCTTGAAATAGGCACTTCCTTGCATAGCTGGACTTAATCCATTTGATGTGCTCAACCCCAGGAGAAAAGGTAGGGCTTACTGCTTTCTAATTGAGCGGTCAGAAGGATCAAAGTTCAAGGTGCTGTTGGAGAATTCAGGTGTAGGTTGGCTCTTGTGGCCAGACCTTCGACCACCTGAGATAAGGTTACCTCCAGAAGGGCAGCAGACAAGGTAATCCAGGAGCCATAGAGGCTTCCTGATTAGGATTCACATCTAACAGGAGGCCAGATGGAGATGTGTCCTTTCCTGAGCCAGCTTCACAAAGAACAGTAGATCTCAAAAAGGGATTTGGCCCAAATGTTCCAAAAACCACAGTGCCTCATCTGTGCATCCCAAGCAAGCTCCATCCCCACTGCTGCAGCTTGATGACAAGGGGAACCTGTGGACCCCCGCAGTGTAAGGAGATGCAGAGGAGGTGGCTGGCCCTCTGCTCCATCCGTCAGGCTGACAATGGCCATAAAAAAGAGAAGGAGTGTGTATGCCTGATACGCAGAAGTGTCAGATGTTTCTTCCCTGAACAGTCTAATTTTTGGCCTATTTCAAAAGACCAAAGTGCTGCCTGCACTGAGTTACTAGAGAAACAATGTTCATAAAAATGTTGACACTGCTTACTATCATATAAGGTTGATTGGTAGCGTTAGTGGAAAGAAGGCAAGATTTATGTAAACAATTGAGTTTTGTTAGAATTATTGAAAAAGGGAAACATCTCCAAAGCAATAAAAGCAAGAAATTATATTTATGGCAGTACCAGAATTCCTGGGGAAATAGTGCATTAAGTAAACAGGAACCATATTGTGTGTTTTGTTACTGTGCTTTTTACAGATCAGAAGCTTTTAAAGCGAACTGGATCACACTGGCCCACAAAAGTGAATTCTTCCCTTTTGGCTTAGATATGTTCCCCAGCAGAAAAAATGGAAGCAGGAGCAGAAGATTGGAGTGAATGTGTAAACTGAATTTTAAAAGAGGAGGTCCACTTAATTCTCCTTACATTATTTCTCTGTATGATCCAAGCTTCAAGGGTTGGCAGATGTTTTTATAGGAATCCTTTGTATGTTGGACAGACAGCATTTCATGCACGCTGTTAGACCTACTAAGTTTTTCTTAAGGAACCTGACTGCTACTTGAGCCACAATTTCCAGTGCAATTCATTCTTGTTCAGCTCTAGAATTTATCATGTTAGTGACCTGCTGCTGCTTAGAAGAAAGAAACATCTCATAGTGTCAGTGAAGACTACTGAGATTCCTCAGTGCTAACTGCGTTTGATTAACCTTGAGTGATTTTAAGAGTTGACTGGTCTTTTGATGGGACTCAGTTTGAAGGGACATTGTTTTTTGTTGCAAACAGCTTGTTGTTTTTGAAACACCTTAGGGGAAGTAGGCATATTTTGTTGAAAGAGGGAGAAGGAACCTGTGAACTGACTATAATAAGCTTTTAGCTGAATACAGTAAGCTGAACATAATTGGTTAATATGTCTTTTGGGAAATCATATTCCAGTATTTCTATAGGAATAGAGATGCTTCTTTCAAAAATGAGGGCCTTCCTTTTGGGACTATGAGCTGTTGGCTATTTACTGGCCCACTAGCTTGGATGAGGAGTGACGTACCTTCCCTGATGAAGTTCCAGTCAACACAGGGATGCCAACAGAGAATGAGACTAGCAAGCCACATCACAGCTGTGCAGTTTAATACTGGCAGTATTGAATGCAGGCAAACAGGCGTAATATCTTCTCTTGGCCACAACTTGAAGCAGTAACCCTGTTTTTTCTTCTCTTTAACTCCTCTTTCATCATCGTTTTCTGTATTACATTTTTATCAATCTTCTCTTTGTGTGTTACGTAGGAACAATTCAGCCAGTTGGATAACGTGGCCATCTAGTCGGCATAAGTAAGGAAGCCTACAACACATCTACCTTGTACTTGCAGAATGCTTTGATCCATTAAGCATCAAAATGTAAACTGTACTTCTTCACAAGTGTTTAAATATGTATGTATATATAAACTGATACTAGTCATGTGCCGAAGGAGAAAAATCTAGTTATAATGGCAAAAGTCAAGAAAAGTATCAGTTAGTAACACACCGATTAAACTCCTACATGTGCCTCAGTCTCATGAATTGCAGTTGTTTCCTGGTAGGAGCTTCACAGAAAGGTATAATTACTTAGGCCTGTCTGAAGACTTACGTGGAATAACCCTTCCTAGCTTTAATGAGAAAACAGAAGACCCAAAGGCAGGTGACATGACTCTCAGGATTACTCTTGCCCCAATCAAATCATTTGTTGCTGTGGTCCGGGGGGAAACTGTTCTTGAGCTTTTACCAAATTAAGCAAGAGCTCCTGGAAGTGTACATGGTTTTTCCTCAATGTTTAATCCTGTTTGTAACCTCCCTTTTCAACCCTTAGTCTTACTAGCTGCTTAAAGCACATCAATAGTAGAATTGCTCATTGCTCATTTTAACTGTCGGAAATATGTTTTTAACGTATGGTATCACCTTCGTTTACACAGAGCAGATATTTTTGATCATGATTATCCCTGCAAAGTTCCTTTCGTGTGATCACTTGCAGAATTAAGACTCTCTCTCAGTTCAGAGATCCCCAAAAGTCAGTTTTCTAGTCCTGGAGTCTTATGTGATTTTTAGTAGCAAAACTTTTTCTCTTCTAACTCTTCTACAGCAATCATTTTTTTATAAAGCTTACCTTTGATCTTGGTATGCTTTCACTCTTACAGTGCATTCTGAAGGAAAACTTGGCAACAGCTGTCACAACCTAATGAACAACATCTCTGAATATCAAAAGTAACGCAGGGATCTGTGAGTGTGGTGACTTGTTCCCAAGAAATGTCAACTCTCTTGCTATGCAGCAAGTAGCAAATACAGTTTATACAGCTATCTCCCAATACGCAACTGCTATTCTGCAGCCTAAAAATAAGACATAACTTTTATAGGTGACAAAAAGCAGTAATATTTGGTCGAGGTATTAATAGATGAAAGTATCACCTCCACGTACAAAAAGTCTGCGCTCTGCTGATATCAGCATTTTATAAGAGACAACCTGCGTGTTTCTTTTTGATGATTTTCTTCTCGTAGCCCTAAGGGTGTCTATAGAGAAGATTAAGACAAAAGAGTTTTTTAGTAGCAAAGCCAAAATGCAATCTGTCCCACCTTTCCAGAGTTTTTTCACAGAGGAACATTTACGCCCCAATGCCCATGACCAATTCTCCCAATAGAATGCCTAAACTATGCAACTAAAAAGAGAATAATTTGGAATTTATGAAAATGCAAGAGAAAGACAAAGACTGGCATTAACAAAAATGCAGAAAGTTTTAAAGCAGCAGGCTTGGCTGGATTTCACTACACTGAACAGATTTGCTAATTGTATTTTATTAGTTCAATCTTGTTTTCTTAGCATGAAAGATTAACAACAGATCTTTTTTTTTCTTTCCCTGTTTGGAAGCAGGAGCTCTCCTAGGAGCTCTATCCAGACAAAGCCATATTAAATAACAGTTTATGAGAGCTGGATTGGATAAAATTTGGAGATGATTGATGACATGATTGCTACTGGTTGTCTGTGGGATGTCTCAAGCTTTCGACTTTTCTGCTGGGAGTTCCATGCTTAATACTCATGCTACATAGATCTCAACAAAGCAGCCCTAGAGAGCCACAGTGTTTAAATGTCCCTTTTAACAATAATATTCATGGTGCACTAGAGATAGCTTTGCTAGAGCTGAGCCTTTATGGAAACATCTGTTATTCAAATTTTGGTTTTGTTTTGTTAGGGTTTTTTGTATCAAAGTATATGTGTGTATATACTATGGCAGAGAATCAAATCATCTTGATTTTTGATAGGTCTGTCCCACAATATGATAGTCCCATGTAAACATCAACTCTGAGCATAGAGTGGGGAGGAAAATGTGATATTCAGTAAAAGTGCTAAATTTCAAAATACTTGAGATAGTGTATATACCTGTCCTCAGACCACTCCGTAACTTTTCTAGTTAGGACATTAAATATGTCTGTGGCTAAGTTTGAAGCTTAGCACCTTTGTCCGAAGAATTAAAATAGCACATCAGAAGGTACCCCAGTGCCTATCTAGTTCTTACTGATCACACTGTACTCCAGGGAAGAAGTGTTTGTGGAGAGTAGCTGTTGCCTGCTGTAGTGCAGCAGAATGGGGTGGACACAGAAGCCCCAGCATGGGTCAGTGTAAGGATATTATAGGAATCAATCAGGGCTTCAAGCAAGATAAACTTGGACTCTTCCCTGGAAATACATTTGCAGGAAAGAATATAGTACTGCTCATCAGTGAATATAGATTCAAAGGAAAGTGTTCACTGCTGTTGGATGTGGCTCCTCACTGAAAAATCAGGGTACCTAATGCAGGATTGAAGGTATGAGAATCACAAATTTTGTAATTTTACTGCTTTGTTGAATTTTTAACATTTAAGAAACACCACTTCCATTAAATAATTATTTCTGTGAAGCATACTTCACAGTTCAAATCTTAAGGTTTATCCTCTTTGTATACCTTTTTGCCTTTCAGGACAATTATAATTACTGTAGAAAACCTCATTGTAGTGATTAGCACTTTATCAATGGGTCTCAAAGCACTACCTAAAGGAGCTAAGAATCATTATCCCTGTTTTGTGTGTGAGGAAGGAGTCAAGCGACGATGAAGAGACTGGCAAAGGACAACGGGAAATGTATAACAATGGCCAGAACAGGAACAGAGCCAAGGACCAGCCTCATACATTATCCAGGAGGCTGTTCTTCCCGAGTCTTTGCTTTCTAATGAGGTTTTCTCCCAAAGATTAATATGCAGGTTATATCGTTTAGTTCTGTGTTTTTCACTGACATAGAGAACTGCAAAGCATGGGATTTATGTTTAATACAGCACTTAGGCACGTATTTGAACACTGAGCAACTGTCTCCCCTTGAAGTCCAGTGCTCTTTACCCAGATGTTTATGTGCTGAATCAGCCATTTGCTACATTACATTCCCTAAAGCAGAAGAACAAAATGATCTATTGGGTTCTTCCCTTTCCACGAAGATGACTGTGGCAAAAAACCAAAATAGTTTGGTTATTTATACCAATGACAATTATCGAGTCAGATTTTTCTGACAAAATGAATTTTCCTTTCCCTTCCCTTCACGTGTGCTATTCTGTTTGGAGCATGATAGATGTTTCTAATCGAAATGTGTCCCATCTCCAACTAGGTGCAGACTAAGCCATCTACTACCCC
Organism: Platalea leucorodia; assembly: GCF_965183815.1. NCBI lineage: Eukaryota > Metazoa > Chordata > Aves > Pelecaniformes > Threskiornithidae > Platalea > Platalea leucorodia. The sequence continues at coordinate 57,396,406 of NC_138824.1, forward strand.
CAGAAGGTCATTTAGATAATTGAATCTGAACTGCCTTTTCAAGACGTCTTTCCCTCCCTCTTGAGTGCGGAGGCAGCTTGTGATGACCAGTATCCAACCTTGCATGTCTCAGGAACTCCAGACTAGGTAGGAAAGGCCTTTTTGGCTGTTAGGGAGAGGGAACATACCTGCTTTTTTTGTATGCGTGGTTAAACTTATCAATAAAAGCGTATGTCAACATGTCTTCACTAGAGGTTACTCTAGCAGGTAGCGCTGCTGAAGCCTGGGTGTGCACAGGAATGAATCATTCAAGACAACGCTGTTTTTATACGATGTTCCACAGTGCGTCCTCAGACTGGAGAGAGCTGACATGTTGTTTGAAAAGGTCACTTAAAACCTATAGGCAGTTGGCAATTACTAATATTTATTACTTGTCTAAAGAAGTTTACGTGCAGATACTTATCCGTAAAGGTTGTGAGCTGGAGCAGATAAAACTGATAAAAGTTCCTGTTCTTATCTGTTCGGAGCTTCTTCCCCTTTCTCTTCCTTCTTAGAATTTATTCTGCGCATCATTTTTTTCTAGTTTTGCTGAACGATTTGGAAGTGAGGGGAAATTATATTACTATTATTATTATTTGGAGCTACACAATTATACTATTAAGGTTAATGATGCCAGCAATTAAAAGTCATCTAGTTATTTGGAAACTGTCAGTTGGGACAAATTGTTCTTTAATGTCTCTACACATGGATTACTTTGATGGGAATGTAGGAAATCGGTAGGTCAGTGTAATATTTCTTGTTGCTTTTTGCTGTCAGGAAGCTTTCCCTGCTGTCCTTGAAAAGTATTGTAGGAAAGTATAAACCACATTATACCACGCCTTATCTTTCTTATGGGTATTAGTTACAAATATTCTCATTAACTCGCTGTCAATGAATTATGAACCAGCTGTTTATGGTACAGGATTATAAATTGTCTGGGACTGTTTGTGCTCATGGGTTTCTGGCTCTGAAATTTGCCTCCTTTTTACAAAACTGTTAATAAAACATGCCTGGATTTCTAGAGGATGAGTGGCTTTGTCATGTATACCTCCCAAATAAAATTTTCCTTTTCTGTAAGATGTTGCATTGCTTGAAATTTTTGTCCTCATCAAAAAAATAATGGCGAATACCAGGCCAGTTGCTGAGCTGTGCTCATACAGAGCCACAAGTCCACATGCAGCCAAGAGGGAGGAATATCTATAAGCTCAAAATTTTGCAGTCACTTGTTTTGATGAAGTCCGTGGTATTTAAAACCTAGGCGGGAACACCGGTGTTTTCTGCCTTTCCAAGCTCTGTTTTGACTGTTCACTAGACATCCCTCAGTGAGCATATGTAGTGAATACCTGCAGTGCATTTCCCTAGAAGATTGTCAGGTTTATTTTGGGCAATTAGATGTGACAACATCAACATTTAGAGTATTGCTTGTATTCCCTGTACTTAGTAAAGAGAACAGCTGGTTAATACTGACAATATATTGAAATGAACACATATGGATGCACAAATACATACAATTATCTAGGGAATAGTTGGCATGATTTTATGATGCTACTCTCATGCCAGCTAACAATTAAAGGTTAAAAAAAAAAAAAAAAAGTTTCGTTTGTTTCCAGTCTCAAAGTGATAAAAGGAAACAAAAGATCTATGTCTTGATCTAGGAAACACTTCAGGTTAAAATGCTATTTGAATGCCTAAAGTGAAGGACAGCATAGCAGAAAGCACTTAACACTGCACTGCAGAATGTTAACTACAGCAGCAATAGGGGGTAGATGCTACCCTACCCACTCTGTGCAACTTGCAGCAAAAAAAAATCCACAGCAAAACCCAAACCACATCTTGCACTTTATTTTCAGTACAGGTGAAATACAATGTTTAAGTGGGAATGCAGATAGTCGTCTTGGAATTAGAGCAGCGCTAATGAACTGCTGGTGAGCTTCAGTGAGAGCCTACGCAAAGCACCTAATCACAAAGACCCGTCTTAATGAACCTACTGGTAGTAAATGGGGTACTTGCTGGAATTGCTCCATCTCTATGTTCCTTTAAAGGTGTGAATATGTTTTATTGATTCATCCTGCAAAGCAGGGGAGCTGGAATGGAATGGAACCAAATGCAGAAAGATTTGGAGAAGTTTGGTTTCTTTGTTGTACCCTGTTTCAGCTTCCCTGCCAACCTTTCCTTTCCCTTTAAAGGAAACTAAAATCTCACTGAGGAGTCTTATACTCAAAAATAGTTTGTTTTAAGCAGCGAAAAAAGTTCTTTGGATTTTTCACCTTCGTTGCAAATAGAGATCCAGTTTGCAAACAGCTCTCTGAACTAGCTCAAGTCTGAATTTTACAAGAAATGAAAAATCCTTCCACTTTTAATAAGAAACTCCAAAAATGGTTTCTTCCCCAAAGGCTAGAAAATGTAAACTATTGATTCATTTTTGTTTTCCTAAATAATCACATAGTTCAACATAATTATCCAATGAATATTGTTTATTTAGTCTTAATATTTAATTGCTCGTGTGAAACAATTATCCAGGTTTTTGCCACAACTTTGAAATCTGTTTAGGAAAATAAATACTGTAATTAGAAATTAAAAGTCCTGTTGCTCGGTATAATAACTACATTAGTTTTAGCAATAAAGTGGAGCTAAGCTTTGTTCTTTAATTACTATATTATTATTTTTCTTAATATGTATGTGCCCCATGCCTGTTTCTTGCCTGGGGCATCACATTTGCAGAAGCTGGTCCTGAGACTATCTCCAGCCAGTTTTGCGTGTACACCATGGTGTATAGTTCATAAAGAAACAGGTGACTGCTTACACTGGTAGAACGAAAGGGTAAATGAGAAAACATTTAACTAACCACAGGAAACCTAATTATAATCAAAATTGAGTTATATTTTCTCTTAATTTCTGAAATATTTTTGGCGTGGGAATTATTTCTGCATCACTAGCTGTAATTGTTTCTGAAGTATATATATAAACCTTTTCACGGTTGCAAGTTTCAGCGTCAGATGGGGGAATCATTTCGGGCAAAGGCTGAGTTGCAGAGCTACTAATTCTGGATACTGTAAGGGTGTAGCCTCTCAGTTTGGTCCATAACAGTACTTTCCTCAAGCACAATTTTTAATTCAAATATATGCATGGGTTTGGGATTTCCCAGCACAATAGGTTCAGATCTGAATGTTGTAGCTTGGGTCGAACTATGGTTTACGTGCAGGAAAAATAGTTCTCATGATTGTGACCCCTACCAAATGAATGTCTATCAAGATCCTAATGAAATCTCATTTATTTAGCTAGCTTGATGTTTTTAATGAAGCAGAACTAAACTCTAATCAGGTAGTAAAGCAGAGGACTTTCTGTCCATGCTCAACACAGCACTGAAGAGCAGTAAATCAGAGGTGGTGAACTTAGGGATAATTGTGTGTCATAGGTGCAGGAGGTCTCTTAGAGTTACTGGTGGACATTGACTGTGGGAGGCCGTTCCTAAATGGCTTCTGAGTTACTGCCCTCAGGACTGCGATGGTCAACTCTGCTCGACAATGCTGACCAAGCACATTATAAGGCAGATGAGCAGTGTCACTCTGACATTCGTGCTCAAGATATCTTGACTTAGCAGCTTGGTCAAGCCAATGTAGAAGGATCAAGAAAAATAGAAGGGATTTATGTAGGATGTGTTAACTGATGTATTAGCCCCCTGGCCCCTGACAACAGCAGCATCTGTTTTGTCTCAGCCGAAGCCAAATACCATAGTATTTGTTTTTTCAGGGAGTGAATACTGCATTGCCTAGAGAGATCATTCCTGGTGAGAGGGTTGAGGACCCACAGGCGTCCTCTCTGCCTCAGTGATGCCTGTGTGTGGGAGAAGGAATTGCCTGTCTACCTTTCCAAAAAGTGAGGAAGGTCTGACAGCAAGTATTGCCGTTCTCCGTGCTCCCCTGACCACAGAGAGACCTTCCATGTTGCAGCCGAGGAGGTTGTAGGGAGCCCACTGGCAAGAGCCCTGACAGCAGCTTAGCTGCAAGGACACAGACCACTAGCAGTTCCCGTTGGCGCAGGAGGTTGGACACCGGCCAGGCTGATGAAGAAACATACAGGACTCTGGCACCCTCAAGACGCCGCTTCAGTACATCCCTGCATCAGGGGCTGTCCCTCGGGTTTCCACGCGGAGGATGAAGCTTATCCCAGGAGGACAAGAATCCCTGTTGATGGAGGGAACACAAAGTCACCTAAAACTTTGCCTGCGCAAAAAGATAAATCAAGCTTTGCATTTTTAGTCTGCTGCTGCTTTCTCTTTAATTGCTGTTTATTCAGATCTGAGGATGCTTTTCATTAATTCTGAATCCCCTTGGCAATGGCTTGCTAAAATCTATGAACAATGTGTAAAAGTAGACTGTTTTGGTCTGATAAACAAAAAAATCACTTGCCACATGCACCGTTTGTATCATAGGTTATTGAAGAGACTGAAGGCGCTTCGGTATCTTCATTGGACTCGATGCCACTTTTATGTTTCCTGGTTCTGTCTGCTAAGTTTCAGTGGAAGCCAAATTCCTCCGCTAAGGGGAGCATGTGAAGTAGTTGCCAGTAATAAGACTTGAGCCAGAGGATGACAAGTGAGCTGAAGAAGCCCAGCAGCAATGGTTCTAAGAATAGTGTGTCACAGAGATCATTTTAAGGCTGTTATTGATTAGGGGGAAGATGAATGTGTCTTTTAATGGTATTCTTTGGTGTATCATTGATCTTCATAGAGCCCTACCAAGCTGCCTTCAGGTGCTTCACTGAGAGCGCCATACGTCGTAGCCTGTGGCTGTGCGGTGATGGATTACACGGCACCGAGCTGCTACTGCGTGCTTCCCTCTCCCTTCAGGCTCTTCACCAAAAGCCTGCTTGCTGCACTGGCCCGGCAGCAGGCTCCTGCTGAACTTCACTTGCACGCAGCTTCTCTGTGTTTTCTTATGTCTCTGGCAGGGCAGATTAGTCTGCTGTGGTGACCAAGTAAAGCTTCTGAATTTTAGTTAGAGTGTCGTAGGAAAGCGGTTTGCCCCTTCTACACAATTAATTGCTTGGAAGTTAGGTTTTCTGTTTGTATTTGTTCTCACATCGGCAGGACATCCTACAAAACAAACATTAGGATTACGGCTGTATCGATCGCCTGGATTGATCAGGCCTGATCCCCTATATCATGCTGACTGTTCCTCTCACGGTGAGAAGGTAGCGAGTCTGTTACTGAAGGCAACCCCAAGCAAGAACGGCGTCCAGTACTAGACACTACACAAAATTTGTCAAACAGATTATAGGCATCTATTTTAAAATTTAGTATGTTTAAATAAAATCTGATTAAAGGGTATTTTAAACTTTGTGAATCATAGTTATTTCTGAACCGTACTTTCCTTTTATCGGGGAAGTTTTGTGTTTCAGATGGCATGAATAAATAAACATTGTGCAGAATGGCTTCATGAAGAATCCATACTGCAGAATTAAAATAATGTTATCATACGCACTTTTTCTTGTTAAGGCAGCTGGGTAACTCACACGCTGCAATTTAATGCTTCTTTATACGCAGTAAAAATTCATGCCAGCAGTTCGATAACCAATATGTTTTGTATTGCTTCTTGCCGTGACATAGAATGAGGCTGTTTCTGAAAATCTTTTAGTTGAGTGTTGTGCATATGGAGAATATTAACTAAGCACGTATTCTGGAGGTGCCTCCTTGTAAGAAAAATGTCAGATTTTTTTCATAATTTTTGTAGTCTTCATTCTGATACATCAACAAGCCACCATGAATTACACAGATACATTTATTTGTACATATTTTGCATTAATGTAGCTTTGAGACATACTCTTTCAGAATAAAATGCATTTAGTATGAATACTTAAATAAAACTTTTCTTACCTAGGAAAGGTAATTAGGTGGGGAGCTCCCAGGAGCATGCTATTGAGTTAATGACGATGAAAGTATCAAGAAGGCTTAAATACTCCAAAATAACTTACTGCATTGTTATTAATTATTTTGGGGTCTAAGTGAAATTATGGAAATGCTCAAAAAATTGTACACCTTTCCCTTTTTTAGTTTAAAAATGTAGTCATAGATCTTAAGAAAAAAAACCATAATCTTTGATTTTTTTAAAACATTAAATTCACTTGGTTAATTGTTTTTAAAATTAAAAAAATATATGGTTAATTAAACATTTTTCTCATTGTTGAGAAAAGCAGCAATTATGCCATGGTTCAGCTGTGATTTAAGTGTTTCAGCTCATCTTCAGGTGAGGACTAATCTCCATAATGACTTTTGGTGGCTCGTGGCAAACCGTGCCTTTAATGCAATAAGGCATAATCATTCTTTATGGGATCGAAGATGTTACACTTACACTTAATATACATTAAGCATGTGTAACAGGATCTCCACGCAGTCTGCACCAGCGTGGCTCAGGATGGAGCCTCCTCAGTGCTGGTTCCTCACCAGCTGTGGTTACCACCTGCAGGATTACCCTAACGGTGAGTGGTTGAGGCTCGAATTCGGTGACGGCATCACAGTATCTGCTTATTTTTTTTATTTTATTTTTTTTCTGGCTGTTGAACCTAGTGAGAATAGCCATGGAGGAAGGGACCTGAGTTTGACTGATGGAGGCCCTTGGCATGTACTTCCAATCAGCCTTAAAAAATACATCTGAGAGATGAGGATGGCGGCTCTTTCCAGTTGTCTGTCCTTATGCTTGCCAGCCTGGTCTGACACCACTTCAGCAACGGCTTGTTGGGTTGAGGAGGATGGCTGTCTTCACTGCTCTTGGCCATCACAACTTCAGCTGGGCGTAGGAAGGACTGCCATCCCTCCCCGGCACAGACCCTGGCTTAGGGGCAAGCCTGTTTCTGACATGGCAGTGGCAAGACAGGCCCATAATACAGTGATACAGCCAGGGAGGCTTTGAAGGGGATTGCCTTGGTCAGTGACTGATTTCTCTGATGTTCCTCCACTTGTCTTGAATGATGATAAGTTCTCTTTGGGACCCTCCAATGGCTTTGGCCATTGGTGGTAGTGTGGGGTGACTTCCCAGCCTGTTCTGCCATCTTGTTGTTCTGCTTTTCTGGGAGGAAGGAATTTGGTGCTGCATGAGGGCTATCTCTTCACCATTTCAGCCAAAACCCATGCAAAAGTATACGTATTTTAGATTTTCCTTCAGTTTTCTGCATTCCAGGGGACAGAGGTTTTCGGTGAACGTAAACTCAGTTGCCTGGGAACAACCCAGAGGCCCACTTGGTATCTCCAGATTTAGAACAATGCTGGGAATCGGGGTGTTCCCCCCCAAATAATTCCTGAGTGTAAATAAGGACTGCTGCAGTCAGGACTCTCTCTTCTGAACTTATCTCACGTTTTTCTTCTATAAGGATTTTTTTCCCCACAAATACCTCAACAATTCAAGCTGCAAATCTGCAGACTCTGGTACATAAGCTTTTCTTGGTGGCGTGTTTATTAATCTTAGTTGTACTGCATTTCTCCAGGTGGGCAAGTTTGACATATTTGCATTATCAATCTAATCTAAAGCCTTCTGACATAACCAGACTAGCCGAGTGTCTCTCAAGTATTTAAAAGCAAAAATATTCTATTTCTTATAATTCTCTAGATGTGATGAGTTCTTGCAATTATGAATTTTTCTGTGCTTTTGTCTGTAAATGACACATCGAGGAAAAGCTGTGCTAAATTTTTGCAGTTTGGCACGTGCTTCATGACTATTCTTATCTGTGACAAAGTAAGTAGATAAATAAAATGTTCAGTAGTCCAGGTTTGGCTCTTACATCAGGTTTGTCCTCTGCACTCATAAGCTTCCCCCAGTTAGGTGACAGTTTAATTATCCTAACGGGCAGTTGTGATTACAGAGCGCAAGGTGACTTGTCAGGTATCCAGGCATAATCCTGTGTGTATCAGAGGGAAATGCAAATATTAAATGTCAGTTCAGAAAGCTGAATCACGCTACACACCGAATGGCTCGCCAGGGCAGGATACGTGCCTAAGTGGTGGTTCCATCATATCCTTGATCTTTTTCATCTTGTGTCTTCTCCAGGCTGCCCGGTTTCACACCAGGGGAGAGCAGAGCTCCTTACCTACGGAAGACCTGCATTGACCTGGCCTAGAGGCAGCACACACAGGGAAGGCCAAGAGGCTGGGTGGGCAGTAGAGAGTTGTCTGCAGTCTCCAGAGATACTTGGTGCCCTTGGCTTCTGCAGCTCCTCAAGGGTCCCAGAAGCCCTGAATCTGCTGGTAAACCTACTGAATTAAGGAGCGGTATCCTCCATGCAGGCTGCTATTACAGAGTTTTGAATTCTTGAGAGCGCTGCCCATTTTCTTTCAGCGTGTGTCTTGGTCTTACTTGAATTTGGCTTTTGCTGGCTGTTCTTCATGCAGCACCAATGGCGCTCTTGGAGATGGCAGAAGCCAGTCTTTCAGAGGTCCAGCAGGACCTGTTTTCCTTCACTGTGGAAAGCAGGAGATCTTTCATCTCAGTCTTCAGCCTGAGAGCTGACAAAGAATAATCCTGAGTCCCAGCAGGACCTGCTGTGCCTGCTTTCTGAACAAGCCAGTACAGAAACCAACAGAAGGTACAGGTTTTATGTTCAGCAGTGGTTTGTGAATTTTATGGAAACACGATAATTTCTGAAGTTACAATAATAGTACACAGTATTTTAGGGTAGAAGGTAGATGTTGGTTGATCACAGAGCCCGTCGGGACTGGTAGCATTGACATCTTTTTGGTTGAGCAGCAAGACAAGCAGGGAACCACAGGAAATCTACCCTCAACTCCTAAATATTGCAGTACTCCAACCAGGACTTTAGAAATCATCTTGCAGCTCTGCAGAGCTCTCAGAGCTGTTGCTCAGTCTCCGTCGCACTGTTTCTTTCAGTCACTGAAACACGAGGTGGACGTTTTCCCGATTCTCCTCCTGGCAGGGTTCTCAGCAGGCTGCTCGGCCAGACTGGATGTGGGTGAACCCTGTGCCTGGGAGGATAATTCTGCGCAGTGAGAGGTGGTGTCTTCTGGGGACAACTCAGTCTGCACGTCTGTCTTACGAGGTGTTTGTGATCTGAAGGGGTGCTGTGCTCAGCTCCTGCGGCAGCGGGAGATGTGATTGCTTTGCTTTGCTTGCAGCGACTCAGTTGAGTAAAAACCTTTCCCGTCCAAGTACTTCTGAATCAGCCTGTACTTCTTCCACCAGCAACAGTCGGGTTTTCTTTCTTCTTTTTATTTTTATTTTACTTTGTCGGTGTCTGCCCCAGACTGACTTTCACCTCTGTGGCAGACGGAGTGGTGGAAGCTGCATCTATTCCACCATGCCTGTGGCAGGCAGTAGGGCAAGAAGACTGTGCCTCGCTCATTTATGGGTGTATTTTTAGATACATTCACTGCTCCTATGTGGGACTTAGGTTTTCCAGGGGGTGCTGGGTCCTTTGGAAAAGGACCGGGTGCCTGCTCTCAGCCTGGCAATGTCCCCCCGGCATGCCAGGGCTGGACTTCTGCAGCACCCAGCAGTGCCCAGGGGTGCAGAGTAGCACTGTGTCTGGCACAAAGGTTTATCTCCAACTAGAAAGGGAGTTGATGGGACCACACCAGAGCACTGCTAGGTTTTACGTGCAGCAGTGTCATCTGCCCTTGGCTGTGTAACTGCACAGCCTCTGAGCTTGCGTGAGAGGCAGCAAGAGAGAGAGATTGAGGGTAGCCACCAACCTCCTCCCTGGTCAGAAGCATTATCCACAAGGAGACCAAAATCTATTGAGGTGGTGACCATGCGGACTTTGCATTGTCAAACAATAATTTTCTCTCATATAAGTCTCTGGTTATTGGGTTTTATAGCCTAGCAATACAGCCAGATTTTACCTGTTAGTTTACAGATTAAACGTGCACACAAAAGGGGCTTGAATTGGAACAAACTTTCCAGTGCTCCAAGCGTGGAGGGAACAGGATGGCTGGTCTGCTCTCCCCTGCTCTGTGCTGAACAAAAAGCTTGGGGCAAGGAGGGGAGATAGCTAATGCCAGCTTTGCTGTCTCAGCCAGCAAAGCAGCCTGTTAGCTAAGCTCCTAAGCTTTTCTTCTGGCATTATATAAAAACATACTGCTATGGCTGAGAATTATTAACATCCAGTTGTGTGGCCTCTGCATACCTGCAATGAAAGGGAACAGAATAAAAGCAGATAAATCACTTATCGTTGTGATTTTATCAGGAAAAAAAAGTGTGAGCAGGTGTTCATGCCGACATATTCTGGTCTATGACCTTTAGTTTAAAGGATTTATTTTGCATTATTCCTTGCTTTACAGCTTTAAAGACATAGTAATGAGGTACTCTCTGTGCATCCTCCTACTCAGAGAAGCTATATTGAGAAGTACAGCTGCAGCCAGCGGGGTGTTAATCACCACTTACCGACAGGCAGGACTAACACAGGCAATTGGAGAGTGTGGTAATTTTCTATAGGACGTCTGCTCTCACCATCCTGTCTGCCATTAATAGGGTAACATTTGAAATGCTCAAGCATTAGCTATTTTACCATGGAGAATAGATTTATGTAAACAAACATTATTCTGGGGTGAAATTAGCCAAGGTATTAAATTGATAAACGTGACTGCGAACAGTGCCGATGACAAGAACGCAGGAGAAATACGTCGGTCCTCTGCGAGATGGGGAGTAGCTCCCACAGCGCGGGATGGTGGGCTTGGTGAGCTGTGGGCTGCTAACATTAACGTGAGATTTCCCTGCACTCCATCAAGTTGAAAAGGGATTTGCGGTCTTCCTGCCTTTTGCTGCTGGCCTTGACAGTAGGGAGTTTCAGTGTCTAGTGTTGTTTCAGACAACTATCATTAGAACGGTGATTATTCAAGATAATAATTAAATCCTTGTACCAGGATCCCATCACAGGGTTGTCTTCTGCAAATTATGTCATCTTCTGGCTCTTTACAGTTTGCTCCCTTGTTCAGTCTTAGTTGTTTTTTTTTCTTTAAAGCTTCCATTAGGGCTAACATTACAAGCACAAAGGACTGTATTAATTTTGGATCTCTATTACCTTTTCCAGTATTACTCAAAATTTAGATTGTCTTGAATACCAGGGGACCAACATGATGGATCCAAGTGACTAATCGCAGTAGGGTAAGAGGTTATTACATCCCAAAGAATTATGAGTCTCATAAAACATTATTAAAAGTTAATGTGTTTGATTTTTCTCTTAAAATTATTCAAACAATTTTACTATCACTGGGTAGCTGACAATTTGCAAGAGGGTAATCAGAAAATATTCCAAGGAAAATGTGAATTCATAGCTTTTGGATTGTTTCATTATGTGTTATTTTACATTTTTTATGACTTTTAAACTTAATTATCTCACAGGGTAGATAGCGATGCACTCAGTGATTTGCCAGACACCGAAATATTAAAATATAATGACTCATGGTGGAATATATGCATCTAGATATTTTCAGTGTTATTGCTTGCCTTTTAAAATATTTAGATCCAGAGCATGAAATGACACTAGCTCTCTCTTTGTTTTAATAGCTCTTTAAATAGGAAGAAAAATCCCCATTTTAAAGAGAAACAAGAAGATGGTGGTACTCTGGCTTCTCTTGGCTTACCCTCATCTTCAGGAGTTAGATGGTCACATATAGCAAAAACGCCTCCCAGATCCAAGTCAATGAACATTTGTTTCTCAAAAAAACCACCCAGAAGTCTAAAGGAAATTTGACAAGTGACTTTCTGATGTTTTTATTATTTGCATGTGTACTGGGTGTTCCATTTTTCAGAGACTGCTCTTAATCATTTTGTGATCAAGTCTTCTGATTTGCGAATTGGAAGATGGAGAAAAATAACCAACCGACCCGAAGCATTTAGCAAGCTTCTTTTCTTGGCAGGGAGAAATCGGTTAGGCGAGTTACATTTTCTTCTGTGTTTCAAACTGGACATGTAAATGTACCAGATGTGATAGGTATGAACACAAAGAGGTGGGGGGTGCCTTCATGCCAGTCTTTGAGCAGTGCAAGGAGAATACGCTGGGAATGAATATTCAGTATTCGCTCACCTACCGTCTCTTCTTTAGTCAGGAAATTATGAAGTAAAAGTGGCTTTTTTGTCTGTAAGAAGTTGATGGTTTGGTTTTGGAAGGACGCGTTGATGGATCAGGAGTGACCAGAGATACAGGGAAGCTGGATGCAGTTTTTCTCTCTCCCGCAGGCTCCTTGTGTGACTCTGAGATTACTTAATCTCTCTCTCTAAAGGCAAGGATGATAATATATTCTTGCTTGGATGGGATGACACATCCATTCCTTGGGCTTGAAACACTGTCATGGCTGGGTGCATACAAATACCCAGATGGGTCTAGCATGGGGATCAATTTTAGCAGCATACAGTGCACCAGCAGAAGCTGCTGTTGAGTCTGGAGGTGTTGCATCCTCCCACAGAAAATTTCCTCCATTTGCTCCTGCTTTAATCCCTTTCCTTTTCACTAGAGCTAGTGTCCATGCTGTGATTGAAGTAATTAATGTCAATCATTCGGTGGGCAGAGAGGATGGCATACATAGGACCTAAGGGGAATTTCAGTTGCACAGACTTTCAGCAGCAACAGATTTCTCTCTGCTGGCTGAATGTTGATACTTGGGAATAGGCAGGTAAAAATAGATCCAGAGGACAGATAAAAGACTACTTTTACAGCAGCTGAAGGATATGACAGTTTAAAGCAATAGCTTTTTGCTTTGTGTAACAGCCCTGCCATATTTGAGATGCTTATGGAGAAGGTATTGCTTTGGCTTGCCTCTCAGCCTGCAGGTTCTTGGCTCCCTTATACTTACAGATTATAGTTTGATGTGGAACTGAATCCGAAAAAAAAAGCTGTTTTAGAGAGAGGGATGAATACCAGTGAATGAGGGTGGGATTTCCTCCGACAGAGTTGCATCTGAACCAGAAGAGAGCTGACCCATGTCCTCTGAATAAACCCCGATGCAGAGATTTGTCTAGGGTCTGTTCCTGATGCAGAAGGCTCACTCTCGCAGTGGCCAGCATCGCAAAACCCTTGTATTGGCCGTGTGAGGAGGAGATGCTGCTCCAGATCGTGTTTGGGTGTTTGCAACATTTAGAGGTGATCACACCTGCATCAGCTTAACTGTGCTTCAAAACCCGCTTTGTATCAAGCATGGATACTGTTGGTTATGGGTCGGCCTCGCTGTTAGAGAGAGGATTCATAACTCGTGGCAGCACGGCAGCTTATCACAGGGGAGGGCTGCACTCCACTGAGATAAATTACGGTGCCAGCGGGCAGGAACCGATGCCAGTGATTAAACCCATCGCCGGCTCTCACCACTATTCAGACAAAAAGAAAAGATTTTTGCATGTGGAAACTTGACAAGGAATGATGAAAGGAAATACAGAAAAAAAATCCCTTTTTTTTTTTTTCTTTTGGTTTCATTCAGTTCCGTATCCTCCTTTGAGGTATTTCTGAGGCAGTGTACGCTCTGCTGAGCAGTGGAGTGTTGTTTGGCAGGTGTCACCAGGTGGCACTGCTTTCAAAATGTCATTGTGCACTAGGAAACGCAGAGATTGGCATCTCTTCCCTGCTGACATTTTAATACACCTTTCTGATGAGGGCATCGCTGTGTGAGAGGCCAGAGAGTTTGCTTTCGGCCGATAACTTTGATTGAAGTTGCTCCCTGGGAACAGGGCAGTGGGGTTTGGCTGAGAGTCTTGAAAGAAGGGATCACCTGCATGTTATTTATGACAATCTCTGCTCCAGGATGAGTGTCTAAATGTAAATTACTCAATTTGCCTTTAGAGTATATCCACTCTGATTTCTCCTCCACTGAGAAACCCGTCTGCAGGGCGCTGACATCTGCTAGCATTCAGGAAAGAAGCAACACATGTTCCTAGAAGTTAAAAATGGAAGAGACATATTGCATTTTCTAACACTGTTTTCCCCTCTGCCAGTGCCAGTGTTTGTTCCCAGTGCTTGGATCTGGCTATGCTTAATACAACTCCAAGTGACCTACGTTAGTACAGTTGCCATCATTTCTCAGAGAAAATAGTGCCTCTACCATCCAGGTATTTGTTCTTCTGCTTAATTTACAGGGGCTTTTTATTATTGTCACATCTTTTCTTACTGTTTAGCCGTTTACTTTTCCCTAATTCATATCTTTCCCTTCTTTGTTTGTATGCTTTAAATGACGTAGTTTTAAATTGTGTCATTTTTAAGGGACCCCATCCTACAACCGTTGACATGAAGGGAGGTGATTCTTCCCCTCTACTCAGCGCTGGTAGGACAGCATCTGGTGAGACCACACCTGGAGTGGTGTGTCCAGTTCTGGGCTCCCCGGTATAAAACATGGGCATACTGGAGCAAGTCCAGTGAAGGGTCACTAAGATGATGAAAGGTCACTAAGATGATGAAAGGTCTGGGGCACTGGACATATGAGGAGAAGCTGAGAGAGCTGGGACTGTTTGGCCCAGAACAGAGAAGGCTCAGGGGGATCTCACCAATGTGTACAAACACCTGAAGGGAGGATGCAAAGAGGACAGAACCAGGCTCTTCTCAGTGGTGCCCAGCAACAGGACCAGAGGTGATGGACACAAACTGAAACACAGGAGGGTCCCTCTGGACATCAGGAAACACTTTGTCACTGTGAGAGTAACTGAGCACTGGCACAGGTTGCGCAGGGAGGTTGTGGAGTCTCCGTCCTCAGAGATATTCAAAACCCAGCTGGACATGGTCCTGAGCAAACTGCTGTAGTTGACTTTCACTGTCTTCAGGGCTCAAAAGGCAAGAGTTAATATAGCCCAGCTTCATAGATTTGCTCCCGTCCTGTCAACACTTTGCTGCCATCCCCTCCAGCTTGTTAGAAATTTTTCTTATCCCAAAATGTTGTCATTAATTCAGACATTAATATGCTTAAGTCAGCAAAGTCATGGCATACAATGGGATACTTCTGAGTGTTAAGTAACAAATTTCCCTTTTTTCCCCAAAGTGTATATGTAAAAAGCACTTCCCATATTATTCCATATGTCTGAGTCCTAAAATGTTTCCATCCCATAAAGTACTTGCTTCAAATTATATTTTTCTCATATGTTTCCATACAATTTTCTATGATTTGTTTTACTAAATTCTCTAAGTATCTTTATCTTGTTTTCATGCAGTTACTTGGCATCTTCCAACTCAGTGTCATCATCACAATTAATTAGTGCACTTGGTATCTTTTCTCTTAAAGTATTTAATCATAGTATATTACACTAGATAACACTGCATCCAGTAACACTGATCAAAGTAGCACCCACTATACATTTCTTTTTGCAGTATTTCCAGACTTGACGTTAATTTCTATTTTTTTCCCCATTATTTAATTACCAGTCTATATGACCATGTCAACAGCTGAGAAATGTTAGCATTTTTTTCGTGGATTTATGGGACAATATTAGATTTTACAGCAGTTCGTATACATTGATTGCACTCCTTTAATACCCGCACTGTGGTGATTGAAATCCCTGAAAGTTCATGCTGCGCAAGAAGTCAGCCGCCTTCTACTGGAATCTAGATACACATTTAAAAGCCTAATTTCCATCCCCTGTTTCTAACACCCTTGGTGTCTTGAGTTTACAATTTATGGGCAAAATTGCTATCACTTATCAAGCTCTAGGCTTAGGCAACCCACCACTGCATTTCTCAATGAAATCCCTCAATGTTATCGATTCTTATCAGAAGCAGAAGGGACCGAATAACCCCACGCTTACCATGCACACACCAAATGGTATCAAAATGTCCTCTGCCAAGTGACAGCAATGAACAGATCTTGGCAAAAGCTCCCACACAAAAGAAGTTTGAAAAATTAATTGGACCGTCATTTATTTTGAATGATATGGCAATAAACCAATGACTCAATGGATCACTGAGCAGCCACACTTATGAAGCTGGAGAACTCAGCACAACAGTGAAGCAGGACAAGTAGCTCTCAACTTTTTAAATGCCAAAGAGATAACCATGTTTTAAAAGTCAGCATTTTGTAAAAGAAGTGATGCAACCAAGTAATTTTTCCAGTAACGTAAGGCACTTCATCTGGGGAAAATGTCTTTGCCCGCTGGTCATCAAAGACTATGACTGATTGCTGCATGGCTCACCAATTGTGGAAAAGAAAGGAGTATCTACCAAGTGCAGGCAGTTAAGTATTCAGTGTGATGACTGTCAGTCATTGAGTTGAATTTGATCTAACCTCATTGACATCAAGAATGGGGTGATGGTGGCTGTGGCAGGGGATTGCAAGCAAAAGTGAATATAACTGTATAGAGCTCAACTGGAGCACACCTTCAGAGACGAACTCATTCCATGTCTCACAGACAGCTGTCTTAGGAGGGGATAAATCATCTCTGGAGGTACCCACCTTTCTCTGTTGACTGCAGAGGGAACAGAAACGTCTGAGACTAGGTATTTAACATTGGCTGACAGCAGGTGAAGTAAGTCTTACCCTAAAAGTCCTATGAGAGGAGGTAAGTAACAGCAGAAGTCAAAAGGCAGTATGTTAAACTGAAGATACTTTGAATGTGCTTACAGTACCATTTTCATCCTAAAAGATAGGTTAGAAATAGGAGAGGATAAAATTTAAGAGAGAACTCAGAAAAAAATCTGGGTTTGAATGCCTGTAACAGTTACATGTTTTCTCTCTTCGATAAATGTTCCCATTCCCAGTGCCAAATTCCCAAGAGGAAGGGTTTTATCCACAAAATTAAATTAAAATAAAATGTCAAAAGGGTAAGGAAAACCAGACACAGCTGTTCTCAAACTGCTGAGATCTGTGCTACCCCATAGTGCACTGGCAGAGTGTACTCTCAAGGCTTCCAGAGCGAGGACATGTAAGCCAAAAATGGTTTACAGAGACCAGTTATTTCAGTGCTTCAGGGCAAAACACACACATGGCAATTCTGAGGTCACAACTGGGAAGAGTGAGAGGAAATTTGGCCAACAGAGTCTATAGATCAGGGCAATGGTTATTTAGAAGAGATCTCACAAAAATCAGTATGTCAATTTACTGAAGGTTCGAGGAAAAAAGAGATTCAAGTGTTCGGTAGTGTCCTACAGACTTCAAAGACCAGAGGAAATAGAAGAAGGCGAAGATTTTATGGAATTATCGGCTCCAAAGAGTCTCCAAAGCTTTGATTGTCTGAAAAAAAAGATACCTAGTCATTGAAAAAGAAGAAATCAAACATCACATATAATCTTGTTCATAATCATTGACATTGTATCCCACAGAGAGTCATATGATTGTATTTTGGGCATATTTCCATGTTTTAAAGATAGAAAACATCCATTTTATCTGAAAAATTAAACTGAAGGAGTCTATCTTCTTTGAAGCCCGCTGGTTTGCCCCCTCCTGGTTTACCCTTGCACGGCGGTGCTGCTTGATCGGTCAGGAACACAGTGTCTTACTGAGTTTACCCAGCCTTTCACCTCTGCATTTCAACCTGGACTTTTGCAGGCGTTTGGACAGAAGCAGGGCTCTCATAGCCTTTGCTTCTCTGTTCCTGTCAGCTGCGGTGTCTCCTTCTCACAGAGTTTTGAGGTCTGAAGCAGTCAGGTTTCAAGCACAAATGAATGCAAAACATCTCCAGAACTGAAGCAATATTGCAATAATTATTTGCTTACCCATATTTACATCATTTATTTGCGCTTTAGCTGAATAAATCCCTGTCGGAGAAAATAAAACTGTGATTACTTTAATTCAGAGCATGTACAGTCCACCTAAAATTCATCTAATTTACTGTGCTCACAACTGTCTCTCTGCATAATGAATTAGATAATAACTTTTTAAATGTCCACAAATAATTGAAGTCCTGGTTCAGCAAGGCAGTTAAAGCCTGTCTTTATTCAGCAAAGTGCACAGGCCCGTCTTTAGCTTTGTACAAGGCAGTAATAGCGACAAGATAGCCAACTGGTCCCTCGTGCCATCTCATCGAACTGTTATTTTTGTTTTCAAGTAAATTTGCTTGTGAAGTTGTGCTTATTAGTGAGTATCAAGTGGTAGGCTGATTTTAAAATCAAGTTTTCTATGTAGCCTAGATGTACTTCTTTTTAAAGGATGTTATGTTACTTGTTGATTGACTGACAATATATTGCGTCCGTACATCCTCTGGGTTAAAAAAAAGGAAGGTTTGTATTATTTGTGGATGTATCAAATGTATCAAATACCTTTTGTATTAGGTATTTTTTTCCCTATCAACTATTTGGAGACAGTACTTGCATTCAAGAATATATTTCTTGATGAGAAATATGTGGACAAAAATAAGCCACGCCATGTGAACATCTTTCTTTTAATTGTCCATTACCTATGTCTCAGTCATTCCTAGCGTCTGCCACTAAGTGATGGCTTTGAAAACACATTACTGCCTTATTAATGTCAGTCATCTCCTTATTAAGATTTGTACTGCCTGAAAGATGCAATGAAAAATAAGAGACAGCCATTTCCAAACAAAAAGTGAGACACGGAATGGATCATTTAGTACTAACAGTATTTTCATACCAATAACCATTTCTTCATCGTGGGCCATGCACACTTGCAGTCAGTACACACAACAAGACTATAAGGTAGATAAATTACTAAATCTTCAAGATGCTGGTATTTTAAAATATTGTTTCTCAAGTTCAGGATTCCACCTGGAAATGAAAAGGGGTGGCCTGATTTCCAAAGATGTCGGTATTTAATGAAGTAGTCTGAGACCCAAGCCATAAGGAGCGAGTACCAAGGCTGGTAGTCTCATGCTCAAAACCTTGCCTGGTTTCTCCATCACAGGAAGCCTTAGCTGTGATTAGTGAGGTTTCTTAGGAGTCTCCAGTTGTGTTGTTGTGGAGGTGCAGTACAGCTGCCTGCTTTCGGGGAGTCTTGAGAGGCCCCACGAGTCCCTCTCAGGGTGCACAAGTGGGGAACGCCGTGCTTCAGGAGCTGTGCGGTGCACGTAGCACCTGCAGATGTGAGTGCCACACCAAATAGTAGTCACCGCTGCTTTTGTTAAAAGCTGGTGGTGGTGTGTGGAAAGTGAGAGATGTTTCTTCATTTTCTTCCTCTGCCTGAGGGACTGAAGCTTGCCTCTCCCATTGCCTATGAGACCGCTGCAGCTCTGTAGCTTCTGCCCTTTGAGGAACGAGCTTGTCCCCGGTCTTTGGTTTGGTGCTGTTTCCTTTTGACCCAAAGAAATCAAGATTCAGTGGGCAAAAGTGTGAGGATATGACTAAAATAGGAGCTGTAGGAAATACTAAGCAAAAAAAATTAAGTACGATGTATTGGAAGGATGATGGTGGTAGTAAAGGCAATAAGGAAATGTGACATTCGGTACCCTGAGCAGAGTCTGGGCATGCTGTAAATGAAACGCTGAACTACGGGCTTTCAGGTGACGATAAAAAGAAATATTGAACATGCATCTCACTTGCTGAGCGCTGCCTATTCTGTGCACTGAACAAAGCAGGGGTCCTGTGGAAAAATAAGAATTTTCATTGCAAATAAATATGGTATCACAATGGCAAAATAAAGCTGCACAAATAATATTATTTCTGGCATTTTCTAATTCTGAGGACAATATTTCACCTTGTAATAGAGGCTTTTATACATTTATTTTCTCATGGAATTGACATGGTATTGTTATTAAATATGCTGTACTCCTTTAAATTTTATGTGTGATATTCAACATTTAAGGAATTTAATATTTCAGTTGTGTCATTTGCTTTCTTCTTGTTCATATAATTTTAGTACACTGGAGCGAGGAAATGTATATTACGTGGAAAGAATTGCAGAGGTTAGGTAAGTTAGGATAGACGTAGGGAAGAAGCACACAGGGCAGCAAAACTACGCAGATCATCCTGGTGCGGTTGCACGCTCATAAATCCAAAATAATTCCTGCACAGTTGTAACAGGTTAGGTACTGAGGCCATAGTTTGACAACACAGTCAAACTGCCTTTAGATCTCCTAGCACTTGCTCAAAAGCAGGGCAAACAAATGGTGCAAAGTACTACTCCAGCATAGACTCACTGTGCCAATGCAAGCTGTTAGAGAAGTCGATAAATTGGTTTTGTGCCAGAATAGGTGGTTTGGCTCTGCATTATCCTGTGCCCCATCTGATATCATCTGTCCTCTCACTTCTAGCACATGTGAACACATAAAACCAGCACAAGCACCATATCACGTCCTCTAGCTAATTTGTGTTGCCCATGTTTGCCGTGGGTCATATTTGCATTGCCAGGCCATCTAGCCACACACAGACCTGGCATTGAACAGCGGTGGAGTTGTCAGGAGAGGGGAGAGCCGTCTTTCAGCCTACTTGAAGATCTTCTCAGCTGCCCTTTCTGTGTTGTGGCCTCAATGGGATGCTCCTCTCCTGCATGCTGAACCTCGGCGGTCGCTTCCTTTGTTCAGTCTGTTTCCATGGTTCGTTTCTCTTTCAGAGCTGACATGCTGTTTGATGTTGCCTCCTACCAACCCCTGGTAATAATATATCTTCTAATAGTCTTTTTGTAAATGAATGGAAAGTGTTCATTTTTACAAGTGGTAGAGAAAGAACTGCTGTTTGAAACACCCACATTGTGAGATCCATTTTTAAGAAAACAGAAAACAGGTTTCTTATTGAAGGCGAGGGAACATTTTCTATGGCAAGCATGACATCCAAATTCTGCTTTACACTTAGGACTAAAACTGTACAGATCTTTTGTCTTTTTTTTTTGTTTGAATTAACTCATCAGCATGTGAGATACTTCTTTCATCAATGTTCATTAAAAAAAAGTATGACTATGTGGGTGGCTTGAAGTAGCAGAGGGATGGCTAAGCTGAGTCAGACGAAAAGTCCATCTAGCCTAACACTTTGTCTTCAACAGTGGCCAGCAACTGATGTCCAAGGGGGACAAGAACAAGGCAAGAATGTAACAATGATACCCCTGAATATACTCCCATAGTCTAAAAATTCAAGGCTTGAGAATTACTGCTGAGTGGAGATGTCTGTATTTAATAGTTCTTGATGGGTTTATCTTCCATTAACTAGTTGAGTAGCTTCTTGAACTTCTTTTTAATATGCCATTTTTCATTCAGCTGTTTTTACAGAACATGATTCTTCTAAAGCCATTTTAGGAAGCCAAAGCCAAGTTCAGGTTAGGTTTAACAGAACAAAGTGCAAATGCAATACTGTGATATTCTAACTATTATAGGATGTCCAGCATTGGAAGTTACACTGAAGTTTTTCAAAATCATTTCTGGCTCTCAGATTTGTTAAGAAAACCTGAACTGACAGTAATGCACAGGGATCTAAATTGAGCCCTCAGAGAGTTTGTGTATCTGGGAGGCAAAAATTGGGTGGATCCAGTTTCAATGAGCTAAAATTAAAAACTCCTAAGCTGACAAAAATCTTTATCCTGGTAGATAGTAGAGAGAGAGGCACAAACGAGGGCAGCACTGTGAAAATGGCCCGTGGGGAAGCAGCCACCTACCTAAACCAACACATCTCTGGGTGGGACCTGCCCCTCCTGTGCCTGCCCTCAGCCTGGCTTCGTGCCTGGGCTGCACAGCCCCTGCTCCGACCCCGGCGAGCGGCAGGCACGGCTCTGCAGCTGGCAAGGGTTTTGAGTGACACCATCCCACTCCCACTCAGTTTTTCTCTGCAGCCAGCTCAGTGTGCAGAGAACCTGGGTGTAGGAGCAAACGGGCTTAACCCTAGCTAGGAGAAAGTTGGGTTTCTTCTGTATCAGCCCAGCAGTCCATTGCACATGCAAAGGCTCTGTTTCTTCTGCAGCTCCTCCAGGCATAAAGTTATGCTGCTGCTGTGTGAGAACACAAATAATGAGGGAGAAAAAGAAGAAAAGAAATAGATGGGGGGGAAGGTGGTACCAAAGAATGAGAGAGAAGCTGGGAGGAAAAGAAAAAAAAATGCACACGTAGTAAGTGCATAGTAAGAAACACTGCAGTTTTCATAGCTCTGATGAATCACAATATTGTCTTCCCAGTTGGAGTGTTGAGATTGTGCTCAGGGCTCAGCAATTTAAGAATTTTATCCCCAGATCCTTTGCTCCAAGGCATTTAGCATGGATTTTTCATTAAAATCAGGAATATTTTTTTTTTAATTCAAGAGTCAGTCTCTGTGTTATGTTCTGTATATTGGTTTGTTCTATATATTCAGTTTGTTTGCCTTTTTACAATAAAAGCAGGCATGTTTTAGGATGAGATGAAGAGAATTGCATTTAAGAGTAAAAAACTCTTTCAAGAAAACTGTGTATTCTTCTCTCATTGTCTGGTCGGTTGCTGTTTGCACAGCATTTGTCATAAATACATCTTCCTGTTCTGTCGAGAATAGTGGGACAAAAAGAAAAAGCAATTAGGTTAGGGCAAGTTGTGACTGTCTTTATGAAGATAAGGAGGAGTCTGTACTGTCCCTTCTTACCAGCCCCTCTTCTTCCGACAAGGCAGGCTGGGGTGTCTGCCAGGGAAGACTTTGGTCTGGGGAGGGCTGCTGGACCGGGGGAGGTAGATTTCTGGCCTCTGAGCAAAATGTCTCCCCGGGGACTTTGGGGGAGACCGTGCAGCTTGATGGCCGCTGCCCCCAGCCCTCACCTGTGGGCCACGCTGTCGGATGCCGGTACGATGAATGAGGAGGGTTGCCCGTGGCTGCTTACCCCGCTCACTGCAGTGGCCTGGCTACACCGCCGGGCTTTTTCCATTAATGCTCAGGGAATACTAATGTGACCCCTCCGCTAGTCCCCTGCTACACCTCTGAGGATCCCTGCTGCTTTTCCGAGTGTGATTTTTTGATGATAAATCCCTGCTTGTGCTAATGATTGTTCCTAGCAGTAAGAGTGGTGTTACTGGAAACAACATGGAAAAACGTCTGAATGTCTGAAGTGAGTTATTTTTAGAGCTGTGGTTTGCATGAGTATGCTTAATGCTGGTGTATTTATTAAGGCCATGGAGCAAATTAAAGTGTCACGAATAAAGGTCTATGTGCATACAAACTTCCTTTTCATCTAGGCAGAGCCATAGTTTAGCCTAAACATACAGCAGCTGCTCTCTCAAGATGGAGAGCGGAGATACAAGTGCTAAACAGCACTTGGTGAGACTACTGGGATGTATAGTTTTGTCATACATGAAAAATGATACAATTAAAACCAAAAATTTTGCCTTAGAAAAAGCCCATTGAAAAGGAACATCTTCAAAGTAAAAAAAACAAAACCACATTAGTTTGCATCCTTTTCTTTTTTTCGCTATTTTTACTGGGCAGGTAGCATATCTTCAGTTGCTCAGGAAACCATGATGAGTTTTCTTTTTTAAATTCATAGGTATTCATTTATGTATAATTATGTAATATTCAGTGTATCAAAAATAAGATTGAGCCAGACTAAGTAATCTACTCCATTAGATAAAAGATACGAACACTGAAATCATTACAACTGTAGAAAAATGTTCATGATGTTAGGAGATTTTAACCTGAATTTTTCTGTCCTGTTTGCATCACTGCTGGGTTGTATTGACAGTAATATTCTGTATGAAACAGAAAGCAATTTATAGAGTCTATAAAGGAATCTTAATGAATGTTTCGTATTCAAATCTTTGTGTTATTTAGGATACACATCAGCAACTTTGCTCCTTATTAATGCAGAAATATCTTTCATAACCCTGTTATCATCCCATTTCCTTTAGAGTAGGATAAGTTTGTGACCTGAAAAGTACTCTGGCTCTTCAAAGGGAAGGGAAAGGAAGAAATCCTCAACTTGCAAAGACAAAGATCCTTACCATTAGATATTCCTAGACCTTAAGCTCAATTTCAGATGGGTTTTGTTTCTGCTGCCTGAATTCACGTTCAGTGTCTGCACAGATGTTCATTAATTTCTGTGAGAGATAGATACATTTGAAAATAAAGTCCTGCGCACTATTCCCCTGGCCTTTAGTTCAGAAAGATGCTAGATCATGTTGAGTCTCAATGTCAAATATCTCTGTGGGGAAAGACAAGAAAACCTGACCTATTTGCATATGTGAGGGGGTATGGCAACAGTCTGCTGCACTAATGTAAGAGAAGGTTATTTTACGATAATAAAATTGCAAAAATTATAACCCGCAGTTCAAAAAAAATAAATTCCTCCTTGTGTTTACAGATAAAAAGGAAGAAGAGTGGGAACATCAGCTCAGAGACTGTGGCCGGTTTTTAATAAGGGCTGGATGGCTTCATGGCCCCTAAAAACATTTTTATATAAATGAGTTGAGATAATAAGGCTAATCAAATGTCATGCTTCAAGTAGTCAGTTCATGGCCTGAAGGGATTGGGAAATGCTTTTCCTCCGCTGTGGAGATGTGCTTCATTGATGAGGATTTGTCCATTCTGGAGGAGGGTTGCAGAGCTAAAGGCATCCCCGATGACTTGCTGCGGACAGTAATTCATATGGACTCCCATCAGCACCTTGGGTGTTTTATTTTACCTGAATGCACAAGTATTGCAGGAGCCTGAACTCTGTCATCGACATCGGTTAAACATGACCATGTCATATGGCAGTATTGCTGAGCAATCGTGAAAACTTTGCTTAAAGGTTGCGCTGCAGATCAAGGTGCAGGGATTTACTCAAATGAGTTAGCAGACTGGCGGGTTTGTGCTGTATCGGCAAGGCTGGATTCACATAATCGCTTGCTAGTTTTCCTGAAAGGTAAGGAATCCCTCATAAAAGCTGGAGGTTAGAAGCCTAGGCTTCTTTATTTCATGTTATTACCTTCTTTCTCAAAGCATAGCATCCACAGCTGATAGTAGTACACTGCAGTGCACAGCCTGGCACGTGCCACATAGGCTTGATTCGTTAAGGTTGGAGGTCAGAAGAAAGAGATGGTCCGATTTGTGTCAGGTATTCCAAGGTCAAAGGGATGGTAAATAATAGAAACCTCACAGAGCTACAATTGAGTTAAGAAGATGAGGACATATAACACTGTCTTCATAAAATGTTCAGAATATTAAAGCAAATAGCAAGGTATCCCAAACAAGATTTGTTTTCCATATCTGCTGGGAGTTGAGAGGACAGTGCAAATAACTCTTAATACCATTTGTACCTTAACTGTTGTGCCTAGGGGATGCATTCACACAGAGCTGAAATCACTAATAGCACTTACTTTGGGCTTACCCTACAAATTACAATATAACATAGAGCCAGCCTGCATCTTGGAGGCTGCCTCGCCATGGCAGTGTGAGCTGACTCTGTGGTCTGCCTGTGTAAAAGGTCTCGTTTTGGCTGGCTATTGCAAGTAGTAAACTTGGAAAAGCTTTATCGAAGTTCTCTGCATGCCAGATATATAGTGGAAATTGTATGTAAAAAAATGATTCCCTTTCAAATTCCAGGTTTTGTTGTATAAAATTCTATCATAAACTCAATCCTAGCTGGTAAAAACTTTGTTCTAAGATGCCGTAGTGTCTGTAGACAAAAGCTTTATGACATAAATTTTTGGAAAGCAAGTTAAGCTTTTGCTAAGATTTGGGGAAGATAAGAGGGCCCCCTTGTGGAAATTGTATATATGTAATATATATGCACACGTAGTCCGCATAGTCTGAACTGATGTGGAAAGAAATCTGTTAGGAGGTCAGTGGAGGGGAAGACAGCAGTTTTGCTTATAGCTTTGAGTTGTATTATTCATAGAAAACATTTCTGGGTTTGATTAGGTGCTGTCAAGTATTTTAGTGAAAACACAAAGCGCAGTGTAAAATGTGCAGTGAGTGGTCTATCTTATAAGTATTAAATGGAAATACCCCATCATCTTCTTGCTTAATGTCTTACATGAGAAATGTGCGCTTACATCACAAGAAGAGGAATGTTAGGAGAAACAAAGTTAGCATTTTTGTCTTACAGCTGAGCAATTTCCTTAGCCTTTGTGAATTTTTTCAATGAATGAATATGAAAGACTACTCTTACAATGTTTTATTTAGTAGAATCACCTGAAATTCTTTAATATCCATATTATCATATTGTTTACCTCATGGGAGGCAAATCTCAAAAGTTATGACCAAACCTACATGTTTTAGAAACTCAGCATGTAGGACAAGAAAATGGTTGTGATGCCTGGATTTTGTGATGATCATTTATAATTTATGGTCATTATGCTTGATGTCAGAATTAATAAAGGCTCGAGGCAAAGCTTAGAGAGAATAAATTGATGTACTTTCAAAGGGATTTCAATTACTGGGCCTTTTTATTGTTAATTACTTTATTAATTGAGCAGAATCACTGTACTGATTCAGAATGAGTTGCAGTGAAAAATCCCACAGAACTTTCACCTGAGCATCCCAGATTTGAAAGCGAGTGTCTGCAACTGAGCTATTAGTTGGAAATCAGAGGCAGCTCGGTCAGGATAGGAGCCTGGATGCACGCCACTTGTGGCGCAAACTTGGTTTCCAGTAAAGCCAGCTACAGAGGAGCATTGGAGATGTCTGTGCTGCTTTATTCTCCTAGCCGGAGAATAAAATGGTATAGCAACAGCTCCTTCAAAAATGAGGAAGAGGATGAACGTAAACATTGTAATTGAATTTAACATAAATATTTTTGCTCTGTTTCAGACCTAACAAAATCTGACTGAAGAAATACAAATCTCAGAAGATTTAAGGGTCTGGTTACATTTCATTTGTCTTTTCAGGAGTTCTTTGAAATTGAATTTTCCCAAGCAGGTATATTCTTGTAGGCAGCCAGGACTCTCGCGATAACAGATCTCTCATAATTCTGCGTGAAAGTGTGTAGCGTTTTCGTCTTTATAACCATTACAAAAGGCCTTACGTTGTTCAAGTTACTCAACAGGTGGGAGTTCTGCATCCCTGTCTCTTTGCATCGGAGCTGGAGGCGTGCGTGCTGAGGGCAGCTGGAGCTGCGTGCTCAGTCGCCCAGGCAGTAACCTGCTCCAGGGAGACTCCTCCCGAAACAGGGACTTGCTCTAACCTTGCTGGCAGCTGCTCAGAGACTGCGACCTGATAGTGAGGAAGGTTTTGTGGCTTGTCCTGTGTTCATAAGGGATATTTTATGAATCCTATTGTGCTAAACCTGTGATAGTAGGCATCAGGCTTGATCAGGAGGGTCCCTTCCCAACCCGGTTTCTGTAACCCTTGGAAGCTATGTTGGCAAAACAAGCTCAAACTGCGGGTCCCTCTTGCTGCACTGTCTCCAGGTTTGCTCTTCTCTTGTCCCTTGCCTGTCAGCACCTTTCTTTTGTCTGGCCAGCTCTTGTTTTCTGCTGCCACTTGATGCTGTGGGTCACCCCCTTAGCTTGTCTCCCCTGTACTCATAACATCTCCCTGAGAAAGGCAAGTTCGGTACTTCGTCCCCGAGCTGGGGCTAGAGGCAGCTCCGGGAGGCATCAGGTAGTACGGTAGTGCAAAAACATCTTTATTTCATTTTCCTTTCTGTGCAGTGGCATAACAAAGGCAGAGACAGGAGAAACGATTTTGAGTAAAGATGTCACACGTGCCCCAGATTGGCGTCGTTCTTGAGACACAGCGATGACCTGTGCACAATAGGGATGAGAGAGAATGGGAGCGATGTGAGCAATGGATTCCTCCTTTGCCAGTGCTGGATTTATTATTCTCTTCGGCACAAAGGTCTTGCATACAGCACCTTTAAAGAATCTTATAAGACACTGTATCTATTGCTTTTGAATAGTATTTCCTCCTGTGTGTGCTCACACACCGTTTCTTACAAGGTACAAGGTTTTTATTATGTGTGTGCTTGATAGAACAACCAAATTCTTACTATTTGATTTAGTATTGCATTTCATATTTGTATTTCTTTCAGCAAGGCTCTTGCTACTTCACTCCTTTCAGCAATTTAAAGAACACTTAGAACAACTGAGCTTGATATAATTTAGACAAAGAACAAAAATCTCTGGAGGGAACTTTGTTAGATTTGTGTCTCATCAAGAAATGATTTACAATTTGTATCAAGGTTGTCTGATGGAAAGTGGCAGCTTTATTTTTCCATCAAATCGCCTAATCTGTACATTTCTATTCCAGACCGTTTCGCTCTCAAATAAATTGCCATTTCCCCATCTTAACCATTCTCTGTGTTCTCACACGCAGCAAAGCTGGGGCCACCATTCTCAGCCTTTGGGTGAAACATGTAAATACGCAGCATCTGTCTCTGATAGGAGAAGGGAAATTTACCTTCAATAAAGTATTGGATAGGGTGGCATCTGTGAAGTTACTATGCAAGGCAGAAAACATGAGGCTGAGCATAAGGATTTCCTGGTGGACAAGAAGCTGGTAACAAAACGGGAGGTGCTGAAAGAGGGACTTTCTGGTGAAAGGAAAGTTATTAATGAATTTCCTCAGGGCTGGTCTTAGCTCTGATCCTATTTCATGTTTTCATTAATGATGTTGGCACAAAAAGCTGAAGTATGTTAATGGCATTTGCTTAATGACCTTGAGGATTTCAATAGAAGAGGTGGAATGAAGTTTGGTAGCGCAAAGTGCAAGATCGTGTGTTTGAGGCTGGCAGAAACAGATTTGCTCTATCAACTGAGTGCTTATTAGCTGAAATGGGGGAGTGGAAAGACCTGTGTATTAGCCAGTAACACAGGGAGTACGAGTTTCCAGAGTTATGTGGCCCCATAAAAAAACAAATGTGAGGCCTCATGTGAAATTTGCCCAATTCTAGCCATGTATAGTGAGATGTGAAGTTGTGCAAGTTCAAATGCCAGGAAAGGACTGCTCGAATAGTCAAAAACCAGAATCAATCTCAGGATCTTCCAGCACATCTTACTTTTGTGAGCCTCCTATCAAAAGCTAGCATGGAGAGCTGAGATGTTGGAAAACTCAGGGTGCATCTCTGAGTGTAGCGATCTAAGCGTGACCCAAGGGGGGTCTGCAGCGTGGTCACTTCTGGCATGTCTTGTCAGAAGAGACAGTAACAACTAGTTCAGCTTTGTAAAATGAAAGCCGAGAGGTGTGTTTGATCTCTAATCTCCAACTTAAATGCTGTTTCTCCTTCTCTGATGTTACATTTATAAATCCTCTTGATGTATTTTCAGCGTTAACCCAAGAACAAGATGTACGTTGACTAAGACCAGGTTTAGTCGGGGAATGAGACTCATGTTCCTAACCATGAGAAGCAGCCTTCACAAGCTCTTTCCAACGGGAGCAATGGCGTGAAAAGGATACTTCAAAAGGGACTAGGATGTTTTATGAAGGGGATAATAGAGTGCTGTTATCTGTGCTGGCAGGGGAGGGCACTCTAATGGCTCTGGGAGCCTCCTTTTGCTAAATAAATCAGCAGACCATGTTTCTGGGTACCTGAGCATCCTTAGCTCTCACTACTGTGTGTTTTCTTCACTAGCAATGAGGCTGAGTTTATCTACATGTTTAAATATAGAGTTAGATGCCTAACTTTATGCTCTGTGTTTGAAAATTTATGCCTAAATCGTAAAGGCAGCACACAGGAAAAACATGTATTAGCTCAGAAAGCTCACACATATTCATATGCTATTCGTGTGCATTTTCTAGAATACTGGCATTAAAACCATGGGTAGCTACATCATTTCATTAGTCTAGGAGCTGCTCAAGATCCAGACTTGATACCTGTGAACAGAATTAATTTCTTCAGGGACACATGGTTGCTGCACTGTCCTCTCTAATTTCTAGAGACTCTATATTGAACAAAGTGTCATTGAAA
Organism: Platalea leucorodia; assembly: GCF_965183815.1. Lineage (NCBI taxonomy): Eukaryota > Metazoa > Chordata > Aves > Pelecaniformes > Threskiornithidae > Platalea > Platalea leucorodia. Next base: position 57,426,047 of record NC_138824.1, read on the forward strand.
TGAATATTCATGAAGTTGCTCAATAATTCAGGGTGTGCTGATTCAGAGTGTTATAGCCCTAGTTAAAATCATATACAAATATACAAAAAAACCAATCTTATAAAAGGCAAAGCACATTCATAGAATCATAGAATCATAGAATCGTTAAGGTTGGAAAAGACCCTTAAGATCATCGAGTCCAACCGTTAATCTATCACTGCCAAGTCCACCACTAAACCATGTCCCTAAGCACCACGTCTACCCGTCTTTTAAATACCTCCAGGGATGGAGACTCAACCACTTCCCTGGGCAGCCTGTTCCAGTGCCTGACTACCCTTCCAGTGAAGAAGTTTTTCCTAATATCCAACAGAAACTTCCCCTGGCGCAGCTTGAGGCCGTTTCCTCTTGTCCTATCACTTGTTACTTGGGAGAAGAGACCGACCCCCACCTGGCTACAGCCTCCTTTCAGGTAGTACTCTGTACTCTGTCTCGGGTAGCCAGGAAAGAACAAGGGAGGACAGGTATGATCTAGCTGGCGAGTTGGTTCTGGTTTGATGTGTTTTCTGACAGGACCATACATCTGATGACAGAAGACTCTCTGCTGTCATGCAGAATTGCAGAACCCCTGGGGCGGGAAGGGACCTCAGGAGGTCTCTCGTCCAACTCCCTGGTCAGAGCAGGGTCAGCTCTGGGCGCAGATGGGGTTGCTCAGGGCTCTGTCCAGTTGGGTCTTCAAGACCTCCGAGGGTGGAGGGCACACAGCTTCCTCAGGCAAAGCTTTGCCAATGCTTAATTATTCTCATAGTGAAAATGATTTTCCATGTATCCTCCCTTTTTTCAATTTATGACCATTGTCTCTCATTATCCCACTGTGCACATCAGTGAAGAGCCTGGCTCCATCTTCTCACTGACCTCCTCTTAGGTACTGGAAAGCTGCTGTTTGGTCTCCACCTAACGTCTTAGACATGTCTTTGAAATGCTTCATTAAAATCTGCATCCTCACAAGTTTATGTTGTCCTATGTCAAGAAAAGAAGTCTCAGCACTCCCAGTTTTCTTTTGCAGCAGTAGGTCCTGAGATCCATTTTCACTAATGATTTTGAAGGGTGTATGGCAATGTGATATGTAGAAAATATTATTATTATTTTCATGGTTATTCATTACTTTTTTAAAGTACAAAACCACAGGTCCTAACTCCAAAAGCCTACAGTGTTTTATAAGAAAGTTGTCAGTTTGCATAGTTCCAGGCCATTTGTCTTCATGCCTAAAGTGTTTAAGAAAAAAAAAATGGAGTCTCCACAAATGTGTTTTTTACCATTGTTTGTGGTACAGATGATTTTGGAAGTCATCTTTTTTCCAGATAATATAAATCTAAAACAGCGTTATGTTCAAATAGCTTACCTAGTATCTCACTCTTCTCATATCCTCGCATAGCTCTACACCATTATTGAATTTGCTCTAGCTTCACTTCAAGGAAAATTAGACTCTTTAGGTGGAAAAATTCCTAATGTTGTACTTGCAGCATTTGTGTTGACACAGGTTCACTCTCTTTCTTCTGCTCTTCTGGATTACTCTAAATCACAGCTGTTAAAAGTTGATGTCAGAGAGTGAGTGATCTCTAAAGACACTTTTTGTCATTGTCATGGTTTAACCCCAGCTGCCAACTAAGCACCACACAGCTGCTTGCTCACGATCCCCACCCTGGTGGGATGCGGGAGAGAATTGGAAGGGCAGAAGTAAGAAAACTCGTGGGTTGAGGTAAGAACAGTTTAATAATTAAAATAAAATAAAATAAAATAAAATAAAATAAAATAAAATAAAATAAAATAAAATAAAATAAAATAAAATAAAAATTATAATAATAAATTGTAGTGAAAAGGCAAACAACGAAGAAGAGAGAGAGAGAGAAACAAATCCCAGGAAAAACAAGTGATGCAACCACACACCACCCGCCAGCTGACACCCAGCCAGTTCCTGAGCAGCGATCGCTGCCCACAGCCAACTCCCCCCAGTTCATATGCTGAGCATGACGCCATACGGTACGGCATAGCCCCTTGGCCAGTCTGGGTCAGCCCCCCTGGCTGTGCCCCCTCCCAGCTTCTTGTGCACCGGGCCGAGCATGGGAAGCTGAAAAGTCCTTGATTTAGTATAAGCACTACTTAGCAACAACTGAAACATCAGTGTGTTATCAACATTATTCTCATCCTAAATCCAAAACAGAGCATGATAGCAGCTACTAGGAAGAAAATTAACTCTATCCCAGCCGAAACCAGGGCAGTCATCTGTCATTCTTTAATCAGGTGTGGGACACTGATCTTCTGATCAACAGCCATACAAAAAAATAAAATAGTGCTGTAAAGCTTTCCTGAGATTTTTCTGATAGCATGGATACAGAATTTAATTTCATATTTCAGAGGATATTTAGATGAAAAAAAAGGGCTTGCAATTTCTAAACAGAAAAAAACAGGACTTTTACAATGAGTCCTAAAGCAACAGTTTAATGTAAAAGAAACTGAAGTTGGTGACGGGGAGTATCTCGGCTAACATGCAACGAAATGCGAGGTTTCCCATTTCTTAAGTGCTTCCCGGTGCCCAAACACCACATTTCTCTTGCCTGTAACAGACTGTGTCAGCGCAAGTAGCTTCCTGAGCAACCATCTTGGCTCTCCAGAACCAGAAATATAATCCTAGCTGTCTGACTCCAAGCCCTCCCCTGTCTCACTGATATACTGATATATCGGCAAGGACAACAAAATTATGGTAGACTGGTTTTCTAACTGCTAGTTTGGAGATTTGTGTGGAATAATAAACAACTTACTTAAAACTTCTGTTTACTTTGGGAATGCTCCAGCTCTAAAACCCTGCTTAGAATCCTAACGTGACTGGTGTATATATATATCATAGGTACAAAAAGTCTTGAAATGGAGGTTCTCTGTAGTTACTTCTCACTTGTTACAAAATGTTATGTTACTGGTTAGTTTTTGAGGTTGGCCTGAACCTTGCACTCTGTGAATATGTCTTTGCAGTCAGGGAGCCTTTGCCTGCAGGCATGGGGTTCACCTTACAGATGGAGACACCTGTATGTAGACGCCCACAATGTAGACAGCTCCAAGTCAGCGGGTATCTAAGCTCCTGTTGTGGTCAAGGTACACAGTCCAAGGCATAGGGAACCTCTGAAGTGATACAGCTCATGCCAGAGCCGGCACCTACCCTTGGCCAGCTGCGTCACTCTCCGGACACACACGACTGCCTGCATTGAGCAGCCCCCCACTGGCTTCAGAGGTTGCTTAGACACATCGCTTATATGTAGACCACTGCATTTAGATGTCTCACCCTGGAAGTAGTATCCAGTCCCTTCTCTGAGCAGGCATGTCCTACAGATTGAGCTGCATTTTATGGCACTGGGATAGCCAAAGGGGTAGTTAGCCAACAGGAGCTTGTGGCCAATTTGGAAATAGGAAACAGTGGCCAGTTTGTTTTTCTGGTTGGATTCAAAGTCATGGGACAAAATCCCAGAGGAATAATGAGACATATCTAAAATTGAATAATTTTGTACCTCAAAGTGAAAGTTACAATTTTTTTATTTAACTTTGCTGAAGTCAATGGCACGTTCTCCTTTAACGTGGAGTAACTGAGTGTCTATAGGACATTACAGCCACTGCTTTAAGTAAGCACAGTGCCATCATCGCAGTTAAAAAAAGCAGAAGTGGTGGGGGCTCAGATCCTCTGAAAAAACAGCCAACTAAGCGGTTTTCCTGCATGCTGAATGGGTGAGGTACGTGATACAACAGGATAAATGATGACTTCTCAATGGTGACTGCTGTTTTTTCAGTAAAAGAGTTGTAAAGAAACCTATGAAAACCTGAGAGGACAGCTAATAATATTAAGATCACAAACTTTTGTAAAGGATGTCTTAGAAAAACATATTCCCATCACAGTGGTCTAGCATCCTGAGACAGATGCTAAGCTTAAGAAACCGATGTGCTGTTGCTACATCATCTTCGCAGAAGTTTGTGGGCTAGGTAGGGTTGATCTGTCTGGCTTGGTGGATAAGCTGTGTGATGCTTCCTGCAGCCGATGGATATGTATATAGTTTATGGGCTGTTTCATAGCTTTTTCTCTACAGTACTGTTGTTCTGAATAAGGAGTGTACAGTCAGTTCTTGTTACGTTGGACAGGTTATCTGTAAATTAAGCACAGCATAGATGCAGTGACACTGCACAATAATGTTGCCGACCATAAGCTGATACATCTGCATTACGCCAGGATGACTTCGACCAGTTTGGATCAGCCCAACAATGTTTCTTTGCTTTCTGCCTCCTGCCACCATCCTTGTTGCATGCTCTTATTCCCTAATTGTTCAGGTATTGCATTATCCTTATTTTTGTTTCATTTGTTTACCCTCTTCTCTTCACCGTTACCCATACTGACAATACTTTGCCTGAAGAGAGGTTGCTGATCGGTGGTTAACTCTCTTACTGCCTCCGAGAAATTGGGCTCCAGGATAAAACTGGGAAGCACAAGGCTTTTGTCCACATAATGCAGATCCTTCTTAACCCTTCATCTTGCCACAACCTCTGTTGTTAGCAGAAGCATGCCGCCAGGCTGGCTTTTACTGGGTATTAGACCTTTCCTGGGGAGCACACTCACTTCCAGGATTGAAGCTGCTAACTTCTTCTCTCAACTTGGGTCGTAAACTTGACCAGGGCTTTTATTTTCCCTGCTACCAGGAAAAAAACAGAATGTGGATGGTTTTATGATGCACCTGGGTTTTTCAGTCGTTTGGGTTCTTCTTTCTGCTGTCTGTTAGTGTCTTCCAAAATATTCTCCAGTGACTCTTTTTCCCCACCTCAAATATTCCTCCGTCTCTACATCAGCTGCTATGAGTGCGCTGTTCTCCTTTTATGAAGCTCATCACTCTCTGTATGTAAGGTCTTGCCTCACGCTTTGAAAGAAGAGGGAATAGCTTAGTTTTTCTCCTCTCTGAGCCTCCGAGAGAACTGCGTGAGCTCTCCTTGTGCCGGCTGCTCCACACGAGAGCGGGAGCAACAGAGAAGATGCCGTTCATCCTTCTTCCCCGGGGGGCCCTGGGGAACGTTTTTGTTCTCGATGTGCGGTGATCCTTCCCCTACTTAGTAAATCTCCCTCCGCTGGGACGTCTGTTCCGTGGCGATAGAAGAAGAGGCAAAATGCCCTGGTTTGTGATCACCTCCAGTAACATCAGAGTCTGCTCCTCTGAAATTAATTTCTAAACCAGAGCAATACTATTGAAGGATTAATGTAAGATTAGAGTATTTATGTTAAAATAACTTATGATGTGAAGGAAATGCATGTTCTTAGGTTATAACTAGAAGCTCATTTTAGCTGTTCTATTAATTAAAGGTTTCCTTTGCCTAATGCTAATGAAGAAACTGGATTTCATGCCGGTAGGATGAGAGCCTTCTGAATTCCCAAGTGCTTTTTAACTCTAGTGTAAAAAGTAGCGTGCAGCCCACACTTCACACCGGTGCTTGTTTGGGACTGTGCATGGATTGCTGAGCCTGACCATCACGGTGCTTAGCGCCTGTCCAAAAAATCATCCATCCCATAGTGGCGACTTCAATAACCCATTAATTTCAGTACATAATGCTCAAAAGGAGATTGTGTAATCTGGGGAAGTTGTATGAAGTTTCCTTTCAGGAGGAGTTAACGTCGTGACTAGTGGGCTGGTGTTGTTATAAGGATTGTTTGAAGTGTAATCTAAAGTGTTGGTACATGTCTGCATGTTTATATAGACAGTCACAAGTTACATTGGCAAATACATACTATGCATTTACTATGATTTTTCTTTCATTGACAACTGCAGTTTATGGCCACATTCCCATGTAAATTTTTACACACAGACATACACACACGCACACGGTGATAAAGATATAATTTGTATGCTTTTTAATTAATTTGGAATGTTTTGTGTAAAACATCTTCTCACTGACATGCCAGGGTATTCTGCTTGGCTGGCCTTTAAGCACTGAGGCTGTCTGTGACAGCAGTTTGAGTAATCAATGATGGGAGTCTGTTGAAATGAAGCCAGTAAGTCTGTGATGAGTTTGCTTTGTCAAACAGGGTAACAGAAGTTATTACTTAATTCTTTGCTGGGTATTTCCCACAGTGGGTAGCTGCGGAGTTTCACATAGCCACGTACGCAGGAGCATGGGCGACTCAAGCGGGTCATTTACACCGATGAGAACAAGCGCGCATCTGCATTCGGAGTGGGTCAGGCATGTTCAGTATATAGCTGACTTGACGCTCTTTTACTGAACAGTGAAGAAAGGAGAGACTGAAGGCCATCCCCAGTTTCATATTTTTATGAACTACTTTTTTGTCTTTATTATGAGCTGACTCCTCAGCCATTCCTAATGTGTATTGTACTGAGTATTAGGCACTGAGAGCTCTGAAATGCTGCTATATTTAATCCATAAATGTCAACATCTGAAAACAATTTCCTGAGATAATTTTTATAATTTTCCAACTGAAACAAATGTGCATGACCTGTCTATTTTTACTTACATCATTATTCTGGAGACATGGCATCCTTTTCCCTGAAACAAAAATTTGTGCCACAACTGCTGCGCAGCATCCTCCAGTCCTCTGTGTAGCTTTGTAACGGTGTCATCTGGACATGATCAGGTGGAAGAAATGTTAAGGTCTTCCAATGTCAGATTGGTTAAAAGGGTGATGGAGAGTCATGAACAGAAGGTTAAACAGGAGGTTGTAGACTGTGCATGCGGCAGGGGTGGCTGCACTCTTACTTATTAGTGCCTTGGAAACTGAATGTGTATCAGGCTGCTGTTAAAGGTTGTCTGCAAGATGAAGAAGCCATTCAGCTGATAACACAAGAAGGCAACGCTGTGAAAGATGTACAAACCAGAAGCAAAGTAATCAGGATAGCAAAAACAGACGCAGAAGTCAGGTAGTCACAAGGAGGAGCAGCAACAGACTGGCGAAAGTTTCTTGCCCAGTCTGCATAAGGGAAGCTGCGGATGTTATAGAGAGACAGGCTGTTCTCATTTCCCTGCATTTGCTTCGTACTCCTGTTTATTGCACATCAAACACATTTACATATCCAGGGATGAAATGGAAATGATTGATGCAAAGGAGGTATTTTTGTTAATTGTTGTTGCTCTGAGTCATGCCTGACTGGGACTGCTGGAGACGGGTGAGGAAAGACAGAACTATTATTAGAGGTATAAATAATTGCCAAGAGCAACTTTTAAACCCATCTGTTACCTCATATCAACATCCAAAATTATTGGGGGGGGGGGGGGGGCAAGGATTAAGCCAACGCCAAGTCTCTGTCAATGTAGATGTTGGCAACTGCCTCTGAATCTTTGTCCATCTTTTTTTCATTTCTGCTCCCTTGGAGCTTCAATCATTTTCTGTCCCAACCTTATCAGTGCCTGCTGGACGTTGCCACAGCAGTGTATTACGCTCGGAGCTGATGGGTGTTTGAGACTTTGGCTGCTTTATCTGCACACCACTAGTGAAATGTATCCACTTTTTGTGCCGTTAGTTGGAAAGCAATTCTTAATGTGCTCTCATACATGCAAGGTAGAGCCAAGATGAGATGAGCATCCGATTTGAGAAGGGAACACTGTGCTTGAAGTGCTTAAAGACAGTGCTTTTTGCAGTGGAGCTATACTGCAGAGCACACAGGAGGATTTCTGGACCTTCCTACTCGGCAGGAGTAGTGAAGCGGGACTTTAGAAATACCTGTCTATGAACGGTTGCGTGATCCTTGGGTTCGCTGTTTATGTGGGCTGTGTAAGTAACAAGCAGATCCAAACAACTGAAGTGCAGTTTGATCATGTGTGAGCAGCAACCAGAAAACCCAAGCCCCAAATTATTTTGGAAATATCATCCTTCAGAGTATCATCTGATGCTAACACAAATCATGGCTTCCAATGCAAGGGATAATGAAAACACATCCATGGCACTCCCTAGTTTATATCCTTCCACCTGTACCCCTTCTGCTGTGAAATAATTCTTGTAACAGTTCTTTCCGTTAGATAATAGTTCAAGAAATGACCCTGCAGCAGTTTGTAGTTTGGCCTCATAACCTTATTCCAGAAAATATATTATAGATCCTGTAGGTGGAGAACTCAGAATGACTAAGGAGAAAGCATTCAGCCCTGTTTCCTTTTGCTTTGTCTGCACTGAGGAATATATCTGCATTTTTAGGAACATGTGGGGAAATACCTATTTTTATGACAAACCTGAGGTTTATGGAGAAATTATGGGGAATCTTTAGTGGCAAAAAATGGGTGATATCTGAAAAAGAAAGGTAATTGTCTTGGAGATTGTTACCAATTTCGAGATTTTTCATTTAAGTGGAGCTAGCTCTTGTATGAGATGGCCCTCACAAAGTGTTGATTTGTTTACAGGGTAACTTGTCTTCAGCAAGCTTGCCTCCTGCTTACTTGCTTCATCCTTCTCTAGGCCCAAGAAAGAGTACTGAGATCAGACTTTCCTTAAGAAATCTTAGGACTCATGATTTATTAATGTATTGTTTGCAGTCAGATGAGTCATGCAAACTCACGAGCCTATTTTTGTACCAGACTGTGTGTTAATTTTAGTCATGAATCTTCTGCTGGTTATTCTAGCTGACAGAAATCATAAGTATTTTGGTTTTGCTTTGTCTTTATGATATCATCCTGTAATTCAGGTGAGTTGTTATTGAATAAAACATTTCTCAGTAAAAATCCTCAATCTGTGCAAGCCTGCTTGAAGCATACTCAATTGCAGTCCATTTCAGATTGCCATAAATAGATGTACAAACTCAATTCAGTAGCTAAAAGATGAACTGACAATGTGAGTTCTGCAGTTATTTGCTCTATTTGAAATCAATATTTCTTGGTGTCTCTTTTGTATTCTTGACAGGTGAGGTTGAATAATGATAATCTTTATATCAACAAATGGTTTTGTACTATGTGATTATAACTAATTTCAATCAAGCACTTGTCTAAAATTAAGTCATATGAATGGATTTTGGGTCTCTCATTATCTTCACTCCAACCCATTTAATAACAGGGTTCTTCTTAAGTAGGTGGCTCATGCCAGTCTTCCACATGGTGTTATTTTTAGCACTTGCAGCATCCACGTGAAATTGCTCGTGCTTCTCTTATATTCTGACCAAGTGCTGTATGGATTATCATCTTATGCATCTTGTGAGACATGCGTGTCTCAGTCCAGAAGAGAAATGGCAAGATTATATAAATCTCTTTTCCCACTCTTCCTGATATTGCTGAGGGTTAGCATTTCAAAGTAGAGGCGAGTACACTCCAGTTAATTGGCTTCTACATAAAGTAACTACCACTGAACAGCTGATAGGTCAAAGTAATTCCTTTTCTCTGATAACTGCTTATTTCCTTTCATCTCTCTCTCTTTCTCCCAATTTACCTTGTATTTTATTCACAGTATTTATGAAGCTTTAAGCTTTTTACTCTCTCAGAAGCAGTCACTTTAAGTGCCTACATTACACTGGAAAAAGTGAAGGGGGTGGTGGCGGTGGCTGGTAATCATTTTACTGGAGAATAAAGAAGTGAAATCCATTGAATTTTAAAACTGTGTTTAATGATATGTTTCAGGAACTTCTATTACATCACGATGCTGAGGGACCCGGTGTCACGGTACTTGAGTGAATGGAAGCATGTCCAGAGGGGTGCGACATGGAAAACTTCCCTTCATATGTGTGATGGAAGAAGCCCAACACCAGACGAGCTGCCTACCTGTTACGAAGGAGATGACTGGTCTGGAGTGAGTTTACAGGAATTCATGGATTGTAGCTACAACTTGGCCAACAACCGCCAGGTGCGCATGCTGGCAGACCTCAGCCTGGTGGGATGCTACAACTTGACTTTTATGAATGAGAGTGAAAGAAATATGATTCTTCTTCAAAGCGCCAAGAACAATCTGAAAAATATGGCCTTCTTCGGGCTCACAGAATTTCAGAGGAAAACGCAGTATCTCTTTGAGAGGACATTCAACCTGAAATTCATTTCCCCATTCACCCAATTCAACGTTACGCGGGCCTCCAATGTGGACATTGGTGAGGATGTGCGGCAACGGATAGAGGAGCTGAATTTCTTGGACGTGCAGCTTTACGAATACGCGAAGGACCTGTTCCTGCAGCGCTTCCAGTACTCCAAGCAAGAGGAGCATCAGAAGAACCGGCTAAAGAGGCGAGAGGAGCGGCGGCTGCTGCGGGAGCAGAGAGCTCACCAGTGGCCAAGGGAAGAGGCAGCAGAAGTAACCATTACTGAAGATTATAATAGTCAGGTCGCAAGGTGGTGACAGTCCTCCATCTTGACTAACCGATGAGAGGATCAGAGTGTTTGTGCAACTTGGCTACCTGGGAATTAGCCAAGCAAGGCCTACTGCTTTGGTAAATGAGACCATGTCTGATAACTACCCCTTCTTGTCTCCGTTTTTCTTGGTTTCTGCCAGTGAGGAAAATGGTTTGGTTTGGTTTGTTTTTTTTTTTTTCTCAGTAGGCATTAATTAGTGTTATTAAATGGCAGTAGAATAGATTCCTGTCCAAAAAGACTTCATTCAAAGCCCTAAGTTACGAGGATGGGTTGAAGAGAGAGCGTTACCAGATGTACCCTATACAATCTGAGCTACCAGAACTTGTGCAGACATGAATGAAAAATTGAAAAAAAAAATCTATTTTGGTTCCTCTGTGACATGAGAGCTGGTTTATTTCATACTGTCCTTTGCAACTGTAGTGTGTAGCTTTCTAGTGAATGAAATGGAGGAAAGCATATTGCCCTTCAAACTTCTCCATGCTGTGTTTTGATTAAGGGAAGAATTTGCTGAGGTGATTAAAAAAGACCTAGGAAATGTGGGATTGGGGCATGGCTTGTTCTGTTCTGTTAGCCAGCACTCAGAGATTATTTATAAGTGAAATGATGGGAGGGTTAGCTTATTTCTCCTAGAGTACCAAGCCCAGCCAGGTAGCAACTGTCTTTCTGAGCGCATGTGGCAAAGAGAAAGCCTTGAGGTCCACGTGGCAGCTGGGCACGCGTTGCAGAGATTATCTGGTTGGAGGCAATGAAATCAGCCTTCGCATTCACAAAAGGTGAAGAGAGGCCAAGCAAACTCCAGGGAAGAGGAAAGAAAGAGCAGGAAAAGCTTAAATATTAGTGTGACATTTTCCAGATTTGCTGTTAAAGCCTGGAGATGTATTGTCTGTGAAGGTAGGCAGGTTTATGATATTGCCTGTTAAAATACATTGATGCCAAGTGAATACAATTTAAATTGGTTTTCTCTCTAACTACGGTAGTGGCTAGAAAAAAAGTCAGCTTTCATTTTTATAGGATACATAATGGATATGTGGAAAGTCTTGATATTTATTACTCTGTAAGAAGATTCTTTGTAAATTTATTGTTTTCATGATGAGAGATCTGTATCTGTTTTTCTTCCTTGTCTAGAAAAAGATTCAATGGGTTCTTCCTCCACGTGTTACATTCTTGTGGCTAAACTGCATCTATTTATTCCAAGATTTTATGTTGTTCCATTTGTAATAGTGAAATTTTAAAAAGAGGGTCCTGTGCACCATAGATCTTTTGAGAGAGGTTTTTTCCTTCTTCTAGCATAAATGTAAAGCATTAGGAGGAAATTTCTCTAAGTGCCTCAACGTGGCTGCTAAATCAAGATGCTGAAAGTATATTATTGCATGCATGAATGGCTTTTATCTTACAGATTTGCTAATTAGAAATACTGGAGTACCTGATGTGGATGCACATTTCTCATTTATTTTCAAAATTCAAGGTTTTTATCCAGTCGGTAAAAAAAAATAATGTGTTACAGAAAGAAGAGGCTGAATTTGAAAATTTGTCTCTTCATTTCCAAGTCTTTTTCTTTTTAGTGCATGCTGTTATCTTCTTTTCTTCCGACAACGCTATTGCTACTTAGCTATGCACAGTATCAAAAATATGATCTAATGATCCTGTTGAGAGTTAATGTATACAATAATACATTAAACGTGGAATATCATAACGGCTATTAAGAAGTGAAGAGGGCTACCGGGATGACGCCTCATTATCAGTGTAGTTTATTAGCAATATGCTGCTTTACGCCTGATTGTCAGCGTGCTGCTTTTGGGGTGAGTAGCAGTGGTTTTTGATCCATAATACCTGTTCCACTGGTGGATCGTGCGCATCTCCCCCGACTTCCATGTTCAGAAGGGAGAACGCAGGACTGCAGATCATCATTCTCCTGCCCAAGCGTGGCATGTCTGCCTTAGAGAAGAGTGAGGAGCTCTCTAGACTCCCTGGACGGTACCACTTGGATCCCCATTGCCTGGAAGAGGCGCTCAGACACCTCGCTCACATATGGACACCTACCTTCAGAGATTTAAATTAAAATGTTTACAGTCTAGGACTGAAGCTCACTCTGCGTGGCTGCAGGACGGCGAGGCCATGAAGAGCTAAGCCTGATTGGTATTATTGCACCTTTAGCGCAGTACAGGTAATTCGCAGCGAGCTGCCATCTTACCTGCTGGCAACAAGGCTTCAGGCTGGGCTGGCCCTGGCCCTGCAGAGGGAAGGAGCTTTCCAGCTGGTGGTGCAGGGATGATGGGGAGCTGCTGCATCTCCCCGTTCCCAGGCCCATTGCTGCATCTTGCTGCAGACCCTGCAGCAAGAGAGGGGAAGGATGCCTTTGGCACCTGATACGCCACGTCCAGAGTTTGCAGGTGCGCTCCTTGTTTCCGTGAGCGCAGGGGGCTGTGGGTGCTGGGGGGGGCCCCAAAGGACACCCCAGCAGAGGCAGAGGTGGGGTGAGCAGTGGCACGGGACGTGCGGGAGAGGCAGGGCTGGCAGGCAGGGCAGGGGGGCTTGGCAGGAGCAGGGCTGCGCAGGAGAGAAGACAGCCACATAGGAGGAAAGATGCAAGGCCAAATTCACATTAAGAAGGAAGATAAGCAAGGAAGTAGAATCAGTCCCAGCCCATCTTTTGTTGTAAAGCATCCCTTCTTTTTCCTCCTAAGCACAAAAAAAGGGTCCCCTTCCTTGCATCCCTGCCTCTTTTCCCGGCAGGCCACCTCTCTGCACCACTCACAGCAATGGGGGCCTTGTTTTTCATTTAGAAAATGCAGTGTTATCTTTTCAGGGGAGAGGAGAGAGAGCTCAGAAATTGTTCCCTGCAGCCTCAGCAGTGACTGTAAGTATCAGTTTCAGCTGTCTAAGCACACCAACCCTTCGTTCTCCGGACTATTCCTTCTGCCTGACACAAAACAAAGCCTAATGAGGAACATCGAAGCAGTCTTTGGGCAGTTTACATTAGCTTTAATAGTTTGGCAATACCTTAATGCGATGCCTAACCTTTTCGTCAGTCATTTCCCAGGAGACAAGATTAGGATCCTGAAGAGCTGCTAATGTGCTGTAGCATCTATGTTAACGGGATTTGCCTTAACGCTTGGGATTTAGTTAAAATTGAAGTTGGTTTGTTGTTTTTTTTTTTTCCCTGGAGCCTGTGTAGCAGATAGCCCTGGTTGTGCCGGAGAGGTTAAGGCGGGGGCAGCCAGCGGCTGAGATTTTGCCCAGAGCCCCTGGGAGTGAAGGACCCAGCACCTGCCTGCCCAGCTCCAGCAGCAGGCCCAGCAAACTCGCTGCGCCAACAATACTGTTTTTCTTCGCAGAATTTCCTGGCACATGAAAAATAAAAAGTAGTTTGGAAATACTTTCAGGCTGACTTCTAAGACACAGGCTTGCAGCTTTTTTCCTCTTGGGCACTGCGCCCAAAATAATGTAATGCAAAAGCAAAATAGAAGCCCTGGTTCATATCTCTGTTACTCCAGGTTTTCGTTGCTCTGACAGCACGGACTTCACTGTAATTACACTGGCTTGTATAAGATTGGAGCGCAGCGTGTTTCTTTCAAAACCTTTGTGAGCAGCAACGCTATAGGATTTCTGTCCATCTTCCTGGCATTATTTTGTTGCTTAAACAAGGCAATTTGGCTTCTGCTACTGTGGTGCTGAAACAAATCTCATTCTTTTGTAATGGAGATGTACTTGCTAATCTCTCCCATCACATCCTCAGCACTGGCTGCCTTTTCCAGTTAAAATTCACTGTAGGCTTGGAGCAGACAGAGAAACATGCTGTGTCATTAAAACTTGTTCCTGGTAATTCGATGTCTAGTCCAAGAACTCAGCCTATTGCCTGTGGGCCATACTTTATTAAGGAATGAAAATTTGTCCTCTCTTCCCCACTTATCAGTGCTAACAGTAAAAAGTTTTTCACCATGGGGAAAGAAAAAACCACTGTTTCTGATGTTGGGTATTCTTCACTGCAGTTGTGTTAATAGTGAGGCTGCGATAGCCTCGCTAGGGCTTCTACCCAATATGCGGTAATTTGCAGTTCACTGAAAACAGAAGTACAGAACAAAAAAGTGATGGCAGTCAGATCCAGAGCCAAACTTCCTAACTGCAGCATATCCATTCAGCCAAACCAAATGGCAGGTCACATCACCTTCACTTCTGGAGATGTTTCAGATTTGACGTCTGCTACTAAACCAGGAGGTTTCTTAAGTTGGCCTTCTCGTTAACACACGCTTCCTTCTGCACTAGTGGGTTCTTGCTTCCCACCTGCAGTCTTGTATCAGTTATGAGCACTGATGTTATAAAACTTATCTCACTAACACTTTTTTTTTCCTCCATTGCTGTTCCCCTTTTATATGTGGAATTATTCTTTTTTGGTCTGGGATAAGGAATATCTTGTTTTCAGGCTGGTGGAGACTACCCTGTACGAGATGAGCAATCACAATAAAATCATTCTGCTGGAGCAGATTGCTGTATCCTCCCTACATGTGGCAAAAGCATACTCGGAAAAGGTACCCAGTTTGCACTGAAACACTTCTTTCAGTTTGGTTCTTGTAATACTTTCTCTGTTGATATTTTGTGGAGGGAAATGGGTTTGATAGCCTACAGCGTCCTTGGCTTTCTTCTTGGCCATATCACTAGCTCTGTGATTTCAAATAAATGTTGGAAATGAAAAAAAATTAAATCAAGAGTTCCCATCAGTTGCCATATTTAAGATGAAAAGGTAAATTAATAGGCTGTAAATTACTTTATTCTTTAGGATTTTCCTTCTGTTTATGTGCAATAATGTGTGTGAACTCTGCTACTAAGAGATTGTATTGTGAGTAACCATATCTGCTTTTATTCCTATTTACAAGATAGTTTGTAGACCTAGGGATTTTCATTGATGTAAAGCACAATTTAATGAATTATTTAATGTGTTTAACCATTGTGATGTCAAAAGCAATTGTTTTCATATATTTATTTGTTGGTGGTTTTCTGTAAAATGATGCTCATTAAGAAATCTGTTAAAAATGAAAAAGTTTTGTTGAATATTGTTGGGTCCATGAATTACTTATGAGCAACAAATAAACATTGTTTGCGTTTTTGAAACACTAAAGGTTCCATCTTATCTACATAGCCATAAAAATGACTAAAAATTCTTCTGTCAGGCTGGTTTCAAGCATTAGTAAAGATCCGCTGTGACCATAATTATGTTTTTTTAACAAAATGTACATGGAGGAATATAACTAACTATTTAATTATGCTGGGGCCCAATACCAAATCTTGTGATTCCGATTGACTTTGGTGGGCTTTATCTCAGATTGAATTAAGACAGGAGACTTGAGACTTGAATAGTCACCAGCTCTAATTCAAGTGACCCCAGTGTCAGCATTTCCATACTTGGATTGAATTAAGAGTTAAGTATGCAGACAGTGGTAGTGAATTCATTGTACTTCATTTCTACTCCAGCGGCACTGAGGACCAGTCCAAACTGTCAGGATAATCTCATGAGCTGCTGTGGGGAAGGATGAGAAGTTGCAGTCTGTTGCCGCACCGTTAGCCTCATATGCGTGCCCTCATATCTTCTGAGGGTGTGTGGACCTTGGGAGGAGCTGACTGCTTATTCAGCCGTACTATTTCATGTAAGTGCGTGAATACAGTGAACTAGGTGAGGGACGAGGAGCATGGAGGAGCATGGACAGACTTGAGTAAGGAGGAAACACTGACCTCTCTTTTACAGAGTAACTGAGGCCCTCTGTTAGGTCTGCACCTTCCAAGAGTGGTCTGGGCCCGTTCTATTTTATTGGACCAATACTTCTTCACATTTCTCGATTTTCCCAACAACAAGCCTTGCGGACATGCCACATTCCTGCAGGTGAGTCTGGTTAAAAGAGAAGGCCATGCTGTGGCAAATTAGGATGAAGTGAACGTGACCCACCCCTTTTTGATCAAAGTTGAGCTCTGCTAAGTGCTGTGGAAAGCTATATTAATGGTAAAAAACATATCTAGTCTGCATGAGAAATTGCTCTTGGGACACAACAAAGACAGCGTTTGATGAGGGTAGCAGAAGAAAGGAGGCTGTCAAAGGTTCTGGATAGTTTTTGTTTTCTTAATTGTTCTTCACAGCACCTTAGACTCAAAACAGCTACTGTTTAAGAAGCACTGTTGTAAGCAGGGGCTGTTTGAGCCTATAGTAATCAGTACCTCTCTAGAATTTATCTTCATATCAGTCTCCCATTTTTTTATTTCTCTAGTTCCATTCACTTCAACACTGAATTCATCTGTACTGCTGGTTTGCTCTTGAAGTCTTCATATATGTGTATGTATATACATGTGGACACTTAATACATCAGAGAGCCTTATGACCAGGTTAATAATCATGAAGAACAAGGTATAATTATACATATGCCTTGCAAAAGGACTGTGTTAGATAACCTTTTGTAACCCCTTTCAGTGCTATTAATGAAATCCCCACTGCAAGCTTATGTTTTCATGCCACCCGTCCTGATGTCAGGATATAACATTTTAGGGAAGCAAAAGGGTTGGAGGACTTGGTAATCTCCGGATTTCTGTAGATTGTGGTGGTAGTATCTCATTGCTTGCTTGGTTGCTGCTGTGAAAGAAGCTTAGTTCCTGGGAGACAGATGTCAGCCTCTGGAGACTCACACTGTTGTTTGAAACCAAACCCCCAGAAGCTGATGGCCGAGTGGGCATGAAGGCTGGATCCTGACAGTGAAGGCCAGGTGGCATGGGGAGTTCATACTACTGGGAAGCGATCGAGGCTGCTAAACAGAACCATCCAGTGCTGTTTATGGTGCCCTGAAGTTGCCCACCTGACCTTCAGCTGCTGCTCCAGAAGGATGCAGGTCTCAGAACAGATGCTTTCTCAGATATGTAAACCCTGTGCAGATGTCTCAGATACCTGCAGATCGCCAAACAACAGTCTCTCCTCCTTGAGACTTACAGTTAGGAACCCAAATAGCTCCCACAGTGTTTGTACCATTCGGGGGCATCACTTGAGAGAATCTGCAAGCTGAGAGTCCATCATCATCACCAGTTGTGAGCACAAAATTAAATGCACTGCAGGGCAGCGTGAGTGATGGAGGAGCAAAATCAATGTTGTTGCATTTCTGGGTCCTGCGCTCCGGTGAAAGCAGTTATGAAACAGGGGCAGCAAGATGGTAAATGAAATAAATGTATGTATTGCTGATAAATACTACTATCTAGCAAAAGGAGAAACGGATTTTGCCACCAGAAGACAGATAGGTTTTTTCCACATACATGGTTACATTTCAAGAAATACATCAGAAGATTGCACTGTAATGTGCATTTTATGGTACAGTTAAAAGCAGGAGTCCAGCATTGCTGGACCGTATTATGTACAGCTGGAGAAAGGCTTTGATTTTTAAGATTTCATTCACATTTATTTCTGTTTTACCTACAGAGGCTATACAAGGTGTGACACCTTTCAGCATTTCCTAAGAAATTTGTGAGTATGCCCCTAAAATTCTGAATATGAGCAAGTGAGATTAGACAATATGGAGGTAAGTCAATGGCTTATAAATCTTACCATCCTGTAAAAGCACAGAGTGCTGAAAACGTGTAACGGTGAAAATAAATAAGGCCTGCCCTACACAGACAAGGGGGCTACTGCAGGAGTTTGTCCACTGGCTAAGCAGCTCACCGCTTCACTGTGAAACGCATTGAGTGAGACGGCTTTCACATAAGTAGAGGTCAGCTGGCAGCCAACATCCTCGTGCCACCGCTGGGGACTCCTTACGGGCGATGGAGGCAAATGCACTTTCGGGGCAGGAGCATCTGGCCTGCTTTAGACATTTACAATGAGGTAAGAAGAATCTCATCCCAGAAATGGTTCCTTCCCCTCTCTGTTCCTAAACAGGGGGAAACAATCCCGGAATGTAGTTTAGAGAAGGTAGAGCCTCAGCTGTGCCAGAGGACGAGGGCGCAGCACTTCACTTTTGGAAAGACTGCACTTGAAATGGAAATAAGGCTTCCAAGTAGATAGGTCTAGAGACATTTGAAGACATGACAAAGACCAGAGGGGGAGAATTAAGGACCAAGAGAGCTGATCTGGGGACTCTCTGTACAAAGATGATGATTGAAACCATCGTGAGTGAGGTAGCAAAGAAATAGGAGAGAAGTGGGGAGGCGTGCGAGCTTCAGAGAGCCAAAGAAACACCCACTGCAAAAGGCAAGCGTGGGTGTGAAGATCTCCTGAAAAATCTGCTTAGTTATGCAAATTTCAAGGAAATAATTGGCAGTTGATTTTGGTGGATTTCTGTCTTACTCAGAAATCTTTATACTAAGTATTTAATGTATCCTCATGCCCAGCATCTTGAGGCAGGGTCTGCAGCATCACACGAAACCACCCATTCTCTGCCAAAAGCAGGCAAGGTCACCCAGCAGTCCCTCTGGGATTTCATTTCTATGGTACGACATCCAAGCGGCAAACAAGCAGCCCTCTATTGCCACACAGACATGCAGGCACCAAGCTTGTCTACGGCAAGTTTGGCGTCAGGCTTGGTGCTTTAACTGTGAGACTGGAAATCTGGGACTGGGGATGCTTATGATAAGCAGCAATGACAATGTCACAGCTATGGAAGTGAAAATGTTTCTGGCTAACAGGCTGCAGGGATGTGCATGCTAATAAATGGCTGGATGTTAAATAGGAAAAACAAAGCAACCCTAGGTGAAATCCATCAGCAACAGACCAAAACAAAACTTTATCATTACTATAATTAACATTGCAATCTGACTGGCCTGCAGGTGCATGGTGTTCCAGTCAGGACAGGGTTTCAGCAAAGAGATCACATGAAAACAAACACTGCCAAGAAAGCATGAACATTTTGGAAGATGTTAATGCTGCACAGCTCCAGGTATGGTCCCAGGGAGTGGTGGGGTTAATGTGTGTGTGGGTGTATATGCTTGTGTCTGCATGCCCACATGTGCACACACATGGTGTCTCTCAAAAGGCTGCTGCTGGCCACTTGCGTACAGTTTGGATTGATTCCTACACACTAGACCCATATGCTTTGGATTCCCAGTCAGAGAGAGCCCAGCCATGCATCTGCCTTTGTTTCGGGGGATATTTTTATGTTTTTATATTTTATATTTTAAGGAGCTTCTTCTCACCTGCAGTACTGCCAAGAGCTCAGGAATGGCTTGCTAGCTTGAAAGCATCCATCCATGAGATGGAGCCTTGTGAGCTTTCTGTTCTGTCTCGTTTTAAATGCTTGTTGGTAGTAGCGAATAGTTACGAAGAACATTTCTAAGACAGTACTCATTTCAGAGATGAGGGTAGAATAAGAAATACTAAATCCCTTGCCCAGTCCCCCACCATTCTTAGGCATGCTGTAGGATTTGTGTCAATGCCCTCTCGGGGACTAATGCTTCTTTCAGCGAATCCTTTCTTCTGCATCGAGCTGCTTTTATGAACCATGGAGCAAGTCCCTATCTCAAGTTAGCTTTTTCGGACCTTAGCTGGTCTTGTAGCTTTCCTTGGTTTCCCTCTCTCGTTTCCTGAGTCCCTTTGACTTCTGATATGCTCACACAAGCACTTAGTTCTCGCGGTTATTCACAAACTGGCAGCTCGTCTCAGCTTCTGGCTCCCAGCTCAGTACTGGGAGGGGCATAGGGATACCCTTGCCCCCTCCAAGCATCCTGCTTTCCACGCAAAGAAAACAAGAACAGATGGGTTAAATGGGAGCTACAGCCACCCCAGCTGTAGTGAGTCATGTGTGACCAAGACTTCAGGATGTGGCCTCAGCACTGACCGTCTAAATGGCACAACCATAGGTTTACTCAGCTGTATGTTTGTGAGAATTAAATGCCAAATAAATGAGTTGCAGTTTATGAAAGGTTTAGATAAACAATCATAGGATGTTTCATCTTCTATTTGGATCAACTGGGCAGCTAGCTCAGCAGATCATGGACTGAATTTAAACTTCTCCTGGGTCTGAGCCAGGCTTGTCTTTGCCAGATTTTGTTTTAAAGAAGCATCTTTATTTATAAACTCCAAGCAGAATTTATCAGTCAACATTGTTTATACCACATTTAAACCTATTTAAATAAATCACAAAATGGAATAAGTATGTGAAGGAATGAATATGTAGGAAATATGTATTTCTGCTACTCCTGGGCAAAATATGTAGTCTCGTTGAGTCATTATGGTCCCAGGCTTGGGAAATGCAGGCACTAGTAGAGGGTGATTCATCTCCTGAAACACATACCTAAACCAGGACATACTAATCTGCCTTCTTATTTCTGTGTACTACAAAGGGAGGTAAACTGAAGAAATCTAAAGCAGATTAATTGTATCTGTAGACTCTAATTTATCTGCTTTGATGTTATTCCCACTGGACGCACCCAAGCTTACAGTGACCCCTTTAACGTAACTGAGAAATCTCCCTGGCTCATCTCCCTCTGCCAACAACATCCTATGAACAAAACTATAAAGATTTACATTGAAAACAGTCTTTGGAAGAGTTGAACTAGGGCCAACTAGACCTGCATCCTCTCTCTGATAGTGGCCCAAGTGGTTTCTTGTAAGAGCAGAAAAGCATATATATATATATATATATATGATCAATTGTCTCCTAGCTGCCAGTCATTTTCAGGTCAAGGATTTCTTGACCAAATTTAGCATCTCATCATTGAACAGGGCTTTTCGTGGGCTTTTTTTCTTCTTTGAATTTACCCAGTTGCTCCTTGAACTTAAATATTAACTTATAGTACCTTTTAGCTCAACTGTGGTGAAACTTTCATGAACACAACAGGAAACTACTTCTTTCTGACTGTTTTGAGTTGGACATCTTCTAGTTTCGTTTAAGCATGCCTAGTTCTTACATTGGAAGAGATATTGAACAAGTCCCTGCTCATCTTCATGCAACTCCTGATTTCATGGTTCTCTATCATTTGTATCTCTCTCCTCTGTGTCTGTACCAGGCAGAAGAGCGTAAGACTGTTCAGTAAGCGTCCATGTCTTTGATTATCCTGGTTGAGCTTGCCTGCGGCATTTCTCATTCTGCTACGTCCTTCTTTGGAGATGGGAGGACCAGGGCTGCCCACAGTACTCAATACACAAGCGCACTAAGACTTTGTATCATAAATACAAGTGATGTTTTCCACGTTGTTTACTGTTCCTTTCATAATATTTCCTAGAATTCAGTTTTGGATTTTTCTGACAAGTTCTGAGCACAAATCTGACATTTCCATAAAATTGTCTGTTCTAATGGCAAGATCTCATTTCCAAGTAGCAATAGTCAGCTCAGAACTCAGCACAGTGTATGGCAAGTTAAGACTGTTTTTTTTTCCCCCCACATGCCTCACTTTAAATTTATCTAAGCTGAATTTCATCTGTCATTTTATTGCTGTCACTCCATGTCATCAGGGTCTTCTGCAATTCACACTCAGCCCTTGTCTTTAGTACCTTGAATAATTTAGCAGCTATTCTCCAGCACGGATTAGTGTCCCCAGAGCTCATTCTGCAACCTGCCTAGGCAGCGGGGGAGCAGAACTTGAGGCAAGCTGACATAACACCCCAGTGGCAGATATAAAGGCTTCATTTGCCTTCCCAACCGTTTTGATGAAAGTGCTGAAATGTATGCTGCCATTCTGCCGCTCTTGCCATGGAGCTGAAAAATCAGTTTTTATTAGTGTTGAAATTGCTTTTCACACAGGTTGCCATTAACAGAAAGGTATTGCTTTTTGGTTCGTTCTTTTAGCACAAAGTCATACGGAAAGGGTGTTTAATCCCCTTTCTCATCTGTAGTCTCAGATTCTTTAGAAACTTTTGAAATTATATCGCTGCTTCTCTCTTTCACACTCGAATTTTGGCAAAAGGAAATTTCTGTCTTTCCAGCGCATAAGCAGCTCTCGTCTTCACTTGGTCTCTCTGCCGTAAGGCTATAAACAAAGGCATATTGAGTGAGCTGGCAGTGAAATTACAGAAAGCTGAAAAGGTCAGAATCTTAAATCATGGATCAGATAAGACAAAGATTTCAGATATCTCCCAGCAAATAAGGCACGGAGAATGTGATGAACACTGTGTATAACGCAGCATGAATCCACATATGGAAAAATGTGAAGTGCTATAAACTTCCTTTTCTGATTTAATTTGCTCCAACCACATTTAGAAATTATAGCAAAAATGCATTGATAGCCACATGCAGTAGGAAGCAAGGCTGAGCGACATGCAGAGATTGTCAAGAAGAGGTGGGGGTGCTTTTAGTTCTGCAAAAATCTCATTAATTGTGTTTTGGTTTGGAAGCTCAAAAATCAAACTTGCCACCCCAGCAGCTGCCAGAAAGGTATAATTACCATGATTTAATGCTTATATTTCAATAGCATGCAAGAATTGGGGCTCGTTTACTTCTCTGGATGTCTGCAGTAGTGAGGCATGAGTGAGGAGGCACCCACTCTAGAAGCCATAAAAAGGGGGATCAGCCAAGATACCTTGCTACAGCCCAGTCTGTATCTGTGGTGTGGAGCGTGCAGATGACCCAGGATTGGTGCTCAAGGATACCAAAGCCATTTTGAGGCAAATAACCCCAATTCCTCACTTGTTGGAAGCAAGCCAGCCTTCATCATGAGCAAAAGCCGGTTTTATAAACCCGTCCCCCAGAAATCCCAGATTAGGAGGAGAAAAGCAGCAGCTGAAAGTTAGGTGGACACCTTTCTCCTTGCGGTCAGTTGCTGGAGAGTGGCAGGAAACGGAGGTGAACAAGAGATGGCTGGAGAAAGGAGATGTTGCAGAGGGGGTAAGGTGACTCGTTGGGTGAAACCATGCCTCTTGCTTTCGCCTTCTCGCTGCAGAGACAGCAGCCGCCTGGTTCCCCTCTGCTGGTAGGACAGCCCTGGGATCAGGCTGGTTTACGGCAGAGGTGAGCTGGAGAAGAATGAGCTTCATAGATTTTGGCAGTGTTGTGGAGTGTATTTTCTTCAGCTTTTTCCTGTAAGGCTCAAGGACAAGAACTTTAACGTTTCTTCTTAAAATATAAGACTTTTAACTTCTTATTTATGAGCTGCTTCTGAAACTGAAAATGTCTTGTAGCCTTACTTCAATATCCCAATGTTTGGCCTAGCCTATAAATAATACAGCAGTATGAGGAGATGCATTTCCACGCCAAGGCTGTAAATACACAGTGAATATTGATAAACACGCTCTCTCTTAAAGCAGGCAGGAAAAGCTGCCTGCCCACGGGTATGGGGTGACTCTGGAGTGGGGTTGGAGGGTCAAGGGGGGGTCCTTCTGCCCAGTGGGGATTTTGGGTTCTGGTGGCTTCATGCATCTAGTGCACTGCTTTGGCTTTACCAAAACCCCAGGTAAGGAACCTCAAGCTGACAGATGTTGTAAGGTCTGCAATGATTTATCTGACTTTGCTTCTCAGTGGAGAGTTAATTCAAGACTGTTAATTAGCAGTGAGCAAGACGACCTGCCTGAAACCCCGAGTACCTTCTCACCCCTCAATGGGGAGGTCTCGGTACAGCAGGTGAGGGATGCAGCATGGAAAAAATTGCACCCGTTGTGCCTGTGCACCACCCATCAAGGGAGTCCCTTGGAGGTTTTTGAAGTATACTCCAATATATCACCCAAAACTCAGAATTTAAATAAAACTTCCTGAGACAGCGTCTACCCCCATGCAGCTTCACTGATGGGAAGAAAGGTGCGCTGCAGGGATGTTTTTCCGTGCTCTTTCCTGCACACTGAAAATTTTTTTAGACCGTGTGTCATTCACATGCATGAAATTACGACGGACCTTCCCTGCAAGCCACCCACTTTCTGGTTTGACTTTACAGTTCATCACAGCGAAACAGGCCCAGAGGAGGGAAGAGAAGGGGTCTGGACCCGCTTTTGGGGAAGGAAGTTCCAGTGACACAAGGCAGGGAGGAGGGAAGCCGAGAGGGGCTTGTGGGACCCAGGTCAAAGGCGTAGGAGGCAGGCAAAATCAGCCTCTTCATGAAGAAAGCGTTCGCAGTAAGCAAAAACTAACTGTAGTCAGTACTTTCAACCACGTGGAGAAAAAAAGCCGGGTAGACAGCAGGACTTGCTGGAGGCCTGGTGACATCAATTATTGACGTCCTAATTCCACTGGAAAAATGTTTTCAGAGAGGTCTGTAGAGCCAGCGACGCGGTCTTGAAGTGCAGTAATCAAAACAGAGTAATCTCAAGGACGAGGAATGGTATTTTCTAGGCTGCAATTAGTCAGTAAGCTCTCTGCTGATTCTGTCTTCTCAGTGCTCTCCCTTTTCTGGCAAAAATTGTTAAAACCCCCAAACCTTTGTTCAAATACTTAAACCTGTGAAGACCCCCACTGTCATCAGAAATAGTGCAATTAGAGCACATGGTCATGTAGCTTTCAACTTTACCTCTTAGATATTAGTAAAATGGCTGAATCTCTGATTAAAAAAATAAAATCCAAGGGACCAAAGCTGTTCTCTGTTGATGCAGAGAGCATCCCATGGAGCAATTACTCTTTAAACTCTGTGGTAACTGTCATGCCAGGAGGCCAGAAGAAAATCTTTAGTCCCTGAGAAACTTATCAGGGACTGAGAAAAGGCAAGAGAGACACCGTCTCTTTCTCTCTGTTCATCAAAGACGTGCGATAAATCCCAAGGAGCCATGTGCGTTAACCCCATCGCTGCAGCTACGTGGAAAGCAGGAACGGTTGCACGAATTCCACCCTCAGATTTGCTCTCTGTGCCCTGCCAGCTTGCGAGAGCTGTAACCTTTCCTCTGGACACAGGTTATCAGGTGTTGTCATCTGTTTGTGGGAGTCGCAGGAGTCCCACATGGTGCTTCCGAGGACTGCACAAACAGAAAAACAAAATCCCAGACCCTTCCAGCAAATCCACGTTAGAGCAAGTGACAGCAAACAGCCCAGGGTCTGCATCCTAACACACTGCTTTAGCTAGTCCCCATCCTTCCCTGCATTAATTTACTGCATCTGTGCCTGGCTAAAACCCAGCCCTAATCCTGTCCCCGTGTAAGCGGCTGCGTGACCTGGCCCTGTCACTGTGTAGGGTTGCTCATGTATGTCAGGCAGAACAGGATCGGGGCATTGGGCTGTATTTTTATATTCTCCTTGATCTCCTCCAACAGGGGAGAGGCCAGGTTTGCTGTCCCCTGCCTGCATGCCCTGACCCACGGCCTCCCCCACACCGGAGCCAGCGGTCGTGTGGCCACCAGGTAGATGGCAAATGCTGGAAGACCTGGAGAAGGGGCTCAAGCTGCCCCCCACTCCCTCTGTGGGTGCTCAGGTGCCTGACAGCAGGGAACAGGGGGAGAGGGAAGATTGGGGGTATCTCTTCAGCAGCATCTTGCAGTGAGACCACAGCAGGCGCAAACCCTGCTGGTCTCCAAGGGTACGCTTGTATTGACCGTAGCACGATGGCTGTGAGTGTTACTGAAGCCTAAGTTTGCTGAAGGTAACTGGTGAATAAGGACACTAATTAAAAAGGAAAAGGAGGCAAGAGAGGGTTAATAGCTTCTGTTCAAGCAAGCTTGGATTTTTAGTTATTCCCCCTTTTTTAATTCAGAGTATGGAAATATATTAACTTCCAGTGTCTGGGTTTGATTAGATAGATACCTGAGCTCTGTCTTTTCCCTAGGACATATCACTAAAATGGTATTTCCTTTTTAATTTACTCTACACATGACACCTTGTCTTCTTGCTCAACTTGCAAGATATTTTCCCAAGCTCTCCAGGTGACTATTTACCTGTTGGAACATTTACATTGATGCTCCAGCGCGGGCAGCTGCTCTTGGCAGCTTTCCTTTCGGACCCAGTGGGCCAGACTTTGAACTTTTTCAGCTTGAAAAGGTCAGGCCATTACAGAAACTGACAATTTTTAATTTGGTAACTTCTGTGGGGAGCTGAATGGTATTCACTGAACAAATAAATTAGTGTGAGACTGACTGCTTTAACCAAGCTGCAGTTGTCGTTTGGGGGAAGTAAATTAATTCCAATAAACAAAGAGAAATCCTTGATGCCCTTCTGACAACACTGGGATCTCGGTGAGGGGGGAAAGAAATCTAGCTTATTAATTGTTTAAGTCTTTGGCAAACTCCCAAAGTTTATCTTTTCTGTTTGGGTAACACTAATGTTTTGCAGTTGTGTAGACAGAGGAGAGTCTCAGCCATTAACAGCCCCTTAGCCGCGCGGTGGGCTGGTGGGACATTGCACGCGGGACGTCACCCCCTCGGGAACAGTTACAGCAGTTTGGGTAGCTCATGGCCACAACGTCTTATGCAGGAGGCAAATTAACCTGGTGCGGAGAAAGCCGCCTGGGTATCATCATGGCCACACCAACACAAGGCTATGGGAAAACTCATACCAGAAGCATGTTTCCTTGTAGGCAAACCCCTAGGTTTGGGGGGCTTGGGTTGTCAGTTTGGTTTTTTTCCCTTGAGGATCTGGTAGAGCCTGTCTAATTGAGAGGCTTGGGCTTCATCTCTAGTTTGTGAACACTGTACCTCCGCTGCTGAACCGCACAGGCCAGGACCTGCCCACGGCACGTCCTTGCTGACACGATGCCTGCCATGCTCATGCCACTCAGCACCTGCCTACGCGGTGCCCAGGCACAGGCCGAGGCGTAGCACAGGCCAGGGACTACCCTCAAAAGCAGCTCGGGCAAGGCTGTCGCCTTTCCTTTCCTCATGTTGTGTTTCAGCCCTGTTGCAAGCGGGAGGAGAGGTCGGCCGTGGTCGCTGACCCATTCTGAGGCCAGCTGGGGAAGGGCATCTTGCTTTTGTGGCGGGGAAGAGCAGAGGGAGGGCCAGGAGAGCTGCTGCAAACCCGGGCAGGTCCCTCCTGCTGCGGCTGCTGCTGAACGGGCGCCAGCTGTGCAGGTGACGGCAGCGCCAGCTGTGAGCAGCCGCAGGCGGGGGAAGAGGCTCGCTGCGCAGTTTCTCTAAGCCCTCCAGGCTGCTTACTGACACCAGGCTCAAGAGAAACCGTCCCGGTTATCCCTTCTCCTGCCTCTGAGGTGGATACATCCCTCTCAGGGGCAACAAGTCCTGTCCCTGGTGGATTGTCAGAGGCAAGTGAAACAAGGTAAAGCATTTGCAAAATGCCTTCAGTTGCAATAAGCTTCACAGCCTTTCTTTAGGCAGATGCCATCACAGGGTTTCTTTTACTTTTTTTTTTTTTTTTTTAAATGAAATCTCATCTGTAAGGGAGATGAAAATCAGTATTTCAGTTGTAGGATTTTTAATGGCTATGGTTGTGTGACTGAGATGTGTCACTGGTGTCTCTGTAGACTTTTGTACCCTAAGCATGGAGGAGTAGACCTCTGCTGGAAAAGCCAAAGCCAAGGCCAGGTCGAATACAGAATATTTCTGTAACTACCAGCCGCTGGCACAACAGGTTTTGTGGTATTCGCACTGAAATGCCTAAAAGTTGGTACTCAGCTCCTGGAGTGGCACTTACAGTGCTGAGTTTAGGGGTTGGTGGGGAGCACAGAGGGCTCCAGTGAGACCCATCACATTGACCCCTGAAACAGCCAGTCTGAAATGTCAGAGAAGGCAGTGCCCAGAGCCTCTGCCATCCCAGCACCTCGGCATCTAGCTGAAATGGGGCATCTCTGGCCAAACTGGGGCACATCGTTCCCTGTGCTCTGGTGCATGTGGCTCTGGATGTCCCGCTCCTTACTTCTTTGCAAACATGATGGGAGGAGGAAGTGAGCTTAAAATATATAAATGTAGGTTGTAAATCCTTCGGGCCCAAGGTGGTTCAAACCTATTGGTCTTTCTTCGCAAAAGCCTGGCATGGCCATCTGTTCAGCTGAGGGCAAAGTCAAGCTGAAGGGGGAGGAGGAGGGTGAATAGCAGGTAAGCAACCTTCTCCTCTCCACTTTCAGCTGAGCTGGGAGACTGTGAAGGAGATGATAGCCTCTTGGATGCTCATCTCAATAAAGAAGTAGTTTGCATACCTGTGTTTCCTAGGGAGAGTGGTTGGCTGAGGTCTGTGGATTTGTTTGGGTTGCCCTCTTCAATTCATTTCCATGTGGAAGGGTTTTTTGGTTCTGACCTCATGTTCTCTTTGCCACAGAGATCTTTCTCTACTTTTAATCTTGGTTTGCTTTCAATTTGAAATAAATTATCCAGCACAAAGAGACATATTCTCTTACACGCAAGCTGCTGTTTCAAGGTTGATGTTTGGTATGCGGCTCTCGCACTTCAGCATTGTTTCGGAGATCTCACTCCATCTCTGAGGACATGCCTCAAGCACTAGCAAACACAAGATCCTGCGGGTAGGTCAGTCTAACGTGAGATAGATCTCAAAAGTGGCAGGGAAAATATTAACATTCTTTTCCACGAGGATCGGCTTGAATATGAAGAGCCTTGATTCCTCCTTCCCTACCAAACGTTAAGATCTGAATCATCTTGACTTATGTTTGCAAACTATATGTACCCTAGGTGCTGATTTACTACATGGAGCCGTCTGTTGCAGTCACCATCTCTGGGTCCCTGCTGAGGCACAGAAAACACACATGAGACCATAGCTCTGTAACTTGCTGCTGGCTGAACCTAAGCCACCAGCTAAATAATGGTTTTGGAAGAGGACACGAGTCCATCACTGGTGCTGAGAAAGGTCAAGAGCTGGTCTTGGCTAGGCACATCCAGGCAATGGCACAGCACCTCCTGCTTGGACAGGTCCAGCATCTAACGACTCTGCTGACAGGGTGCTTGGGAGGAGGACTATGTGGGGAGAAAATTGTGGGATTTGGAGGAGTTTGACTGTCAGAAATATAAAAGGTTGTGGGGGTGAGGAGAGGATGGTAAAATAAGATGTGTTTGGGGGGTTCAGTCTACATAGCTTACTTCAGTTTCTGTTTTGTTAAAAGTGGAAGCCACGTTAGGTTTAGGACCTCCAAAACCTATACTTGGGTTAATACAGAAGCTGTTATTTAGCATAACATGGCCCTTATCAGAACTGCAGTAATAAACCTGAGCATTTAATGTTTCCTTTCAATAAAACTGGAAATGAGACCCTGTGTCCTGTTCTCCAACGGGCTAGATATATCACATCACACTGGTTTTAAGCTCTATTCTGTAAATCAGCATTCAAATTCATGCAATCTGCCAAGCAGGTAATGAATATCAAGAAGGTTTCAGGGAAAACGATGGCAAGTTGAATTCTTTAGCTACTGTAATTGATATGGCCTGTCTTTAGAAATAATAAACATCATGTTTTTAGGGAGCAGAAGTCTGAAGACAGAAGAGCCCTTTGAAGGAGAACCGTGCAGGGGACAGCAACAGAATAGCAAGTTAAAATGTAGGATGGCCTGCCTTTCATGTCATTAGGTGGTCAACACATTGGTCAACACAAACACACACAGGCTATACTGTTGTTGAATATATGTTGCCCAAGAGATAAAACGGCCTTTCCTAGTGCCAGAGCCCTGCATGTGATGATGTGTGGCCTTGCTGTTCAGTTTGTTAGCCCACTGCTGAAATAACTGATAGTAAGTGAATGTTGTGGCATTTTCTGCTGATGATTTCTGACAAGGCGAGAGAGAAGTTGCTCTCCTTTCCCATGGATACCACTACTTATCCAAGCTTCAAACTTGGGGCTCGAGGCTTGGTGAACAGTTCATCTGATGAAAGCATTTGGCCTAAGAGGTAGTTTAGGATGTCCAAGGTATAGAAATGGGCTATGACTGTTTTTATTTGCACAGTAGTTATCTACTCGCCGTTGCTCATAGATCTTTCTCTGTGGCCAGATCTTGAATATGCCTCACACATACGGCATTACAGGCTCTCCAGCATGCTATAGTAAAATGTCATTTTGGGGATGATTCAATTCCTGGGTCTGCAGCAGCTGCTTTGTGGGAGAGCATTGAAATGGTCCTGCAAAGTCCTGACAGATGTCTGAATTTATAGTGTGAACAGGAATTGCTACGACCATTAAGTATCAGTAATGGCAGGTATAGTTTTGTAAGGGAAGGTCCCAGCTTGGCGGGTTGAAGCTCCATTGCAGCAGGACATGAGACAGTGGCACAAGAGCAAGACGGGCGGGCAGGGGTTGCACAAATGACACCCGCGCCACAGCCTGCCTTTTTGCCCTGTGGAAGACTGGGTTGCCCAGCTCATGTCCGCATGGTCAGACGCTGCTCTTCCCTCCCAAACCAGGCTGACTTTGCCTGTGCAGCTCGTTAGGAGCCGGCCCTGGACTGCACCAACCCCTAAACTACCCCCAGGCAGTGTCTGGGAGAAAGCCAGGTCAGACCTGTGCTGGGGAGCACATGAACAAGGTGACAGCACCTCGGTTTGGCCCTGGCCCCCTTTAGACCATCAGTGTGGACGTAGCCAGCTGCTTCCTCCATTCCTCTACAGAAAATAGCTCGTAGGCTTGCCCAGTCTGAGCCGATGGGGGCTGGCAGACAGGAGTCTGGGAGACACCAGAGGTGTTTGCCCGAGACCTTGAGCAGCTGGTGGGAGCAGTGAGTAACTTGAGAAAAAAAACCCAAAGATACGTATGTTCATCACACCGAGCAGGTGCCTGTTCTGAAGAGGACAGCATTTGAGGGCAAAGATTTCCACTCCTCCTTGGAGTTTCTGCAGTTACAGCTTAGCAACAGGTACAAAGAGCAGCGGTGATCCAGGAGTCTGGGTCACAACCTCATAAAAGTGTTTGATAAGGAAAGATAGAGCAAAGCCAGCTTCCTTCAGCTGCAGGCGTCTCTCTGACCGGCAGCAAAATGAGTTTGACCAAGAGCATAGCGGGGCTGCTGCATTTCAGGAGTTCAGATTTCCTTAGAGCAGGTGATAAAGCAGAAAAGCTGAAAAGTGTCTGTGGTCGCAAGTCCCTCAGCATATCTGCTCTTCTCTTGTCAGGCACGCTCTCCATTTGCTCCTCTGCTCCCCAGGGACTCACCCTGCCATCTGCACCCTGTCTGAGACCCAGGACCTCCCTGCTGAGACCCATCACCCCGTCCCTTATCTGGAGAGACTGGAGGTGCGGCAGAAAGCCATCGGCAGGCTGTCGATTTTTAGTCTCACGAACTGTCTAAACATTGTGATCCGTGCTCCTAGCAGTGAACTCGAAAATGTAATGTGCTTTATCTTCCCTGCCTTTACAAGCGTTGTCATCCGCTGACTGAAATGGGATCTTTCAGTAATGAATGCGCTGTCACGTCTTTTGCTTTTTTAGCTACGAAGTGTGAGACTGCAACAATATAAAACTCACCATCTCTCAGAAACGTGGCTCATAAATTTTTACTTTTGTTTGACATCAGTTGCATTGGCTGTGGCTTTCCCAAGCTGAGCAGGGGCACAGGTGCTAAGTGCCGCACGATGTGGGAGCCGAGGGGCGTTGGGATGTCCTTCCCTGTTGTCCCTTGCAGGGAAAATCATCGGGAGAGGCTCTGTGAGGTTTGTAGCGAGCAGTGAATGAGGGTACAAAGGGGATGTGAGATCTGCATAACCTGCATATGTCAATTTAATTGAGAGATGTAATGGCCGTTTTACTCGCTGGCAATTTTGTATTAAAAATGCACAAGTAGCATAAGTGCTACTAATGGAGAAGCCTTTTCAGTGATGGGTTACTGCTTTTTCAAAAAGTTGCATTGCACTCAGCCGAGACGAATGTACTTAGGCTAAACTACGCCTTTAAAATGTGTCTAATTGTAAGTTTTTATGCTGGGTGCAAACCATAAAAAATTTACAAAGACAAATGCCTGCAAACCTTCTAGTACAGCTTCGTACAAGAGAAGACAGGGACGTGCCCCTTCAGCTGGGCGGTGCAGGGATCCAACAGAGGCTGCTCAAAACCGGCAGCCAGCAGCTGGCGGGGGGGTTTGTCAAAGGGAGAAGAGGTAGGTGGGTACTTAAGTCACACATATGTAAGCTCCTGACTCAGGAAGGTACCTCTGGAGACGTAGCTCTGGTAAATTATCATTGAAAGATACTTTCTGTGCTATTTTACATTAAAATAAAATGAAACCGCCATTTGGTCCCACCCGGCCAAGCTGTGCAGTAGCTCTCAGGGACGGTGCACATCTGTCCATGTGTCCCACTCACCGTCGAGGTGAGGAGGAAAGGCTGAGGAGCTAAGTGACCCCGGATGAGGTTTCAGCACAGGAGGAGGGCTGAGTGTGCACAGCAGCCATGGTGTCGTGCAGAAACCCCTCCTCGCCTTGGGGCTGACACTAGCTGTGGTGACAGGTTTCCCACTGCGCCATACCTCATGCGCCAAGAGGAGCATGAGGGAGGTAATGGCATCCTCTGACGGGCACACAGTGGCCACGCTGGGGTTTTCCTTCGACCGAGCCCCGAGCCTCTGCAGCCGCCTCCGGCCATCTCTCCCAGCAGGGCAATTCGGGGTTTCCAGAGCCCCAGGAGTGCCCCGGGCACTGGTCTGACCACCACCATCGATGGGGCTTGTGCCACCATGACTCTGAGCAGGAAAAGGGTGAGGAAAAGAGGAGTAAAAGACATCTGAATGGCAGCTGAAGGGGCAAACAAGTAACTGCAGGTTCATGAAGCAGTCGAGCACCAGCCCGGCTTGCCGTGCTGGGGCCCTCCGTGTCCTAAACCTGACGTGGGCTCACACTGTCTGCCGCACTCGGTGCCTACACCTGTGTGCACACACAAGGCTGTCCTCATTTCTGTAAGCGCCTGTTGCTTCTCAGGCAGCTGGCTGCTCCCTGGCATACCCCAAAGCAGGCAAGGGCAACCAGAGCACGTCTTTCAAACCTGGAGCAAGCTTTTCTTCTTGACAAAGAAGAAAAGGTACTTTTTCTGCCTTCCCATCTTGTGCTTGCCATTTCAGGGGGACACCCAGTTGCTCAATTCCTCCCCGAACCGCAGCTATACAGAGGTGAACTTGCATTCTCCATTTTCAGTAGGACTTGTGGGGTGATTCGCCTTGTTTTTTCTCTTTTTTTGCCATTTACATGTGATTGATTGATTGATAATCATATTGGGACCTCACAGTTACTGCAGACTTAAAGACACTGAGATATGAAATGCTGTCTCTGATGGTTGTAACACAGGAAATCCTTAAAAACAGGCATACTCATTTAAAGTTGTATCTATGGCTATAAGTTGTGATAGGTAAACTGTGGAAAATATATACTGTAGAAATGTTTATGAAGAGCAGAGCTGTGGTTTGATCATACTGCTGCCACTTTCTTAAATTTATATTTGGCTACTGCGAATTCTTGCTATAAATTCTGGCTACAGTAATCTGCATTCTTATTAACAGCTTGGTTTAAGAAAAGAGGGAAGTGTGGGAGGTAAAGGATTAAAGAACAGTATATGCATGCCTTAGATACCTCTTCTTAGCAAAAGCTTGCTTAAATGATAAAACAACAACAAGCCCTTATATCCTCAGGGGGGGCTGTCTAGAAGCTGGAAAGGGAAAAATCACATGCAGCTGGTGGGTGAAGGGCTGAGACATCAGGTGAAGCTGTTTGCAGTGAGCTAGGAAGGATTTAGAAAACAGTCTATGCTGTTGATAAACAGACACATCATCACAGGGGAAGGTAATATGCCAAAAGAAAATTAGCTTAGCAGATATCTTCTAAGGACACGCGTGGGCTGCTTGTGGAGGGGATGCTGTTGCCTGTGGTGAGGGGACCCGGAGGTCCCTGCTCCCCGATCCCCTGCCTGCCCCAGCAGCACGCTGCCACCAGGGCCTGCCGCACTCCTGGGGTTTCACCCAGAGATTTTCGCCCAGCAAAATGGCACTGTGGGCCTTCCTCCTTCCCAGTCCCCCTCCTGGAAGTCAGGCTTGTGCCCGCGCCCCGCCGATGTGCAGCCAGCTTGATGCTGAGGGGACCGATCCCCAAAACATTCCCTTGTTTCAGGTGACCGAGGTGACCTTTTAAGTATCATAATGTACTTTTTATACCGTGACTTTTTCCCCCAAGTTCTTCTAGCAGTTCTCCTGACACTGATTTTTATTTAAATTATTGTTTCAAAAGTGACCCAATCATTGAAGTCACCAGCTCTTAATTTCAGCTCAAATACAGGTCTCCTCAGATTGGAGGAGTACCAGGCACTCTCATCTGGGCAAATGTTACCCATTACCAAGGGAGACTTGATGGAAATAAACTGTATAAAATTTAACCTGATGTTTTCAATGGCAAATGTCTTTTTTCACTGTAAATGCCAGAAACACAGCTCTAGTTATATCTACATCACACATTGGGGCTGGGATCTGGCCCAGCAGAGCTCTCAGCCTCTAATTGCTGTATCCAAATTAACAGACAGCCAGACCCCGTGTCTCAGCTGGGAGGCAGCCGCTAATGGCAAAGAGGCACTAAAGCACTTAAACCTTCTCTGAGCTGTGCCTAATTGTGCAAAGGCTTCTCTCCTGGCTGCACTCGTGGAGTTTAAATGAACACATTTCGTCGTTGTTGTGCTGAAACAGAAGGTGAGTATTTACACTGACAGGAGGAAGGAGGAACTTCACACCTGAATGGGGATGGCTTCTTAAGCCCCTCGACTTTCTACGGTAGCCATCCAGCCATTGATCCCAGGCTTTCTCCATGCAATATCCGAGATGTTAGCATAAATCACCGTTAACATTTGACTTTGCAGCGCAATGGGCTAAAAACACTCACAGTCAGGCGTGGATGAGAGGCAGTTTAAGAAGCAATTCCTCACCTCCTCTTATTAAAGGTGGGAGCCAGTCTGCCTAAACTGGGATTAGAGGCTGCCAGCCTTGCAATTGCAGACTAAAATTGGACAGCAGAAGCTGTACCCTGCCTCCTGGCCACTCACCTTGGCTTCTGGCTTGTCAGAGGCAGCTGCCTCTGAGGCAGTGGCATCCGAGCTGCTCACGAAGCAGCGCGGTCGCCTGCAGCCTGGTGCACCGGGCTGAAGGGAAACCAGAACAAAAAGAACAGATGCAGAAGGGTGCCAGTGCTTAGCCCAGGTGCTGTGCCCTCCGCTGGGGCCCGGCAGTCCCTCCTGGCAGGACCATCTCCGACTGAATGAGGATCTGGTGCCAAACGCACGCCCCAGCAGCCACCCTTCCCGGAGGAGCAGGCTGCTTTGGGCTCCTGGCATAAGCAGCATCCCCCTTCTGTGGGACACATGGAGGGTGCCCCCCTCTCCAAAACACCCTGGGACCAAGGGGACGGGACACCTCCTGGCCGCCGGCATTTTTAAAACTGAGAGACCCCGGCTTCCCCACCCCTCCTCCTGGGATAACTACCTAACTGTCCATGCTATCTCTCATTTAAAGAAGGTGGCCCTGTTGCATTAGGTGCTTCTGCTTAAAAATGCATAGGCAAACTGGGTCATAAGAGGACAGAGGTGCCTAGTAGTTCCTCTTACTTGGACTGGATCAACCTCTAGATGTCTTTACAGCAGCCCAATTCTTCCTCCACTGGAAATGGAGATGCTTAGGGCACCACATCTTTCCCTCCAGGCCTGTGTGCAAGGTGTGCTAGCTCCAACATTGGGGTACATTCCCAGTAGCCACCCAACCTCTCCACCTAAGTCTTGCCATTGCTCCATACCATTGCTTTTGCGGTGTGGATAGGAGGCAGATTTTTCTTGCCAAGTATCCTCTGCTTTCAGGGACCACGAGGATTTCAAGTCATGTGCTAAGGGTTGGCACAGCCAACACACAGTGAGACTGAAGAAAAGCAATAGTTTGGGCTCAGCGACGCGTCGTATAGACATGTGATATATGAACATACAGAAGTGGTAACTTCATAGCACTGTCCTTGTAGCATAGAGGAATAGTAGCTTTGTGCCAAAATTAAGGACTTCTGTTTAAATGAAAGCTTTATCTTTGGGTATTTTTCCAGTTCCTTGGAAAACTACATTGTTCTTTAGTATCTGTCTTTTAATGAAACACACATAAAAACCAAAGACCATACATTAAGGCTGATGACTGCAGAAGTATTATTTCAGTTCCTCAGAAGAGGTTTTTGAAGTCCCCATCGTCCTCAAGTAGCTGAGAAGTCAGGTCTCCCTGGCAGGCAGGGCCTTACTGCGATGTTCGATGGGGAACAGCTGCCTTATTGCTCCTACTCCATCTTCTCCCAATTTGTTGTAAACCTGAGCAATCTAGTACTTGCTGTGCTTTTCAGGAAGGTTCCCTGGCGAGAGCACTCATGAGGGGAGAAAAAGACAATTTGGGCTAAAAGACCTAAAATCAGCTGTGAGCCACGCTGCTGACGTGAGTGGGAGCGGAGTGAATTCAGCACTCAAGAAAGCAACTGCGACCTCACAGGCTCTGAAAGAACAGTTCATCTGCAAAACAGTGAGTAATAAGTCTGGTTGTATCACTGGCTGCCCTTGGAGAAAACTAAATATATCCTGATCCTGATATCATCGCTCCTAAATTTGCTCTTTAATTGCACTTCTTGCATTTATGCTCAATAAAGCACTGATGCCTTCCCTAGAATTAGCCGTGGAAACTGAGGACACCCGTCGCTCCAGTTGTTCCAGCAAGGAGCTGCACTGGGTCCCGCTCACTGATGCTGCTAAGCCCTGTTAGCACCGTGCTCCCTGTGCCTCTGTGCTTCTGCTGGAGCTGGACGGAGAGAGAAAAGAGGGAAACCTTGCAAAGTCCATGTATTCACAGGGCACATCAGTCTACCTCTGTTGGTGCTCTCGGCTAGCACCTCCATCTCCCAAGGTATGATTAGCAGATAGTTGTTTGCCTTAACGAGTTATTGCCTTGCTGGCTAAACACGTTTACAAACAAATATTTTTTTGGAATGAGGTGAGGTCTGCTTGCTTGGAGTACAGCGTTATCGCTGGGGGGCAACCATGCACTCTCCTTGCTCCAGCACAAAGGAAGATGTGGTCACCCCTGTGCCTCTTGGAGGGCCTTAACTTGGGGAGAGGGATCTCGGAACGAAATGGTGATTTACCTGAGTGACCACTGGATGTCATAATCTCCCACAGTGCTGCCACAGCCTCATCTGTCAGGCAGCAGGAGAGAAGGCGATTTTAAAAGGGCATTGTGCTGCCGGAGCTTGTTATGGCTGTGTTAAAGCTTCAAGGGTAAGCTGAGCTCTTTGGGTCTTAAAATAGGATGGGGATAAGTACGGAGAAATGTGGCTAGAGGTCTGGAAAAAAACCCAATGGACTTGGGCTTTGTTGGGACAGGTGAGGAGGGTAGGGTGGCCGCTAGGCTGGGGGGTGCCTGCCTCTGGCCCCCCCTTTGCTGCATGGAGGAGGAAGCTCCCTACCAGGGTCTCAGACCTGCTTTTCAAGGCTGCTCCATCTCTCCCATGTCCCCTTTGGCAGCTGAGGACTGCTTGCCAGTAATTTGTACCAAGAGGTCACACCTTATAGCATGTCGCAGTCCTGCCAACCACATCTGCTTGCTCAAACACCTCAAATGCAAAGTAATATTTAACATTGAAAAGAGTAGATTCAAACCTCACATGTGCCAACTGGAGAGACCCAAGAGGACTGCAAAGCACTGAAGGATGGTGACCATCCTGGCTGGAGTATGGAAAGTGTTTGCATATGTGGGTAAACAGAGAGAGGCTTGTTGTTCCTGCTGGTGATGCTCACGGCATGCACCCTGGGAGACGGGCTGGGCGGCACACTTTCCATCTCCCACCCCTTGTGCTTTGGCAGCACTGGCCTTTCCCGTATCCACTCTTTTCCACCCCTCCATGGCTCACACACACATACACAGTCCCAGCTGCCCGTTGCAGACGGGCCAGTGGTGTGTGCCTCGCAGGGCAAACCTCAGCAGTTCAGACCCTGAGCAGTGATTTCTTCCATAGCTGAAAACCAAAAAGGCCCTAAGCAAGGACAGCAAAACCAATAGGAGGCAAGAGTGTTGGGAACAGGGAGAAGCAGGGCACTTCCACGGGGGCGTGTGATACCTGCTTGAGACCAGGGCAGCCAGGTCTGGCCCTGGCTGTGCTTGTGTTACCCATCACAGCAGCAGCACCAGCATGCAGGGCTGTCCAGGCAGCTCCTCAGATTTACCAGTTTAGAGTATGTAGTTCCCTCACCCTGCTGGGGAGCAGAGCTGGGCGCACACTGGTGCAAGTGCAGCTTGGCTTGTAGGAGCCCAGCGCGCTGCAGGGGATGCACCAGTGCAACAACAGGACCCACACTTTGTTGTTGATTTTGGTCCTCCGGCAATTTTAAAGGCAAGAAGGGGCTGTGTATTACACACCATGAAACTGTATCGAGATTGCTGCATCAAGCCTGTAACTTCTTGTCGAGCTATGACATGGCCTTTAAAAAGGCATCCAGCCTTGATTTAAACACCTCGAGTACTGGGGAATCGATGGCATCTGCACACCTCATTTTGAAGCTCAATTAATTTAGTTTCTGTTTCCTGCCCAGAGGCCATGCTTGTTATGTGTTTGTTTGTTGGATTAAAGAATTTTCTATTAGCAGTGATTTCATCATGAAGCTACACCTAAAATGGGATTAACCCAACATAGCCCCTTCTTCTTAATCTGAATAGGTTGAACATCAGGGGTTTCTCAGTATGTTTGCTCCTGTAACTGTGTTTTGAAACCTGTGTTTAACATCCATTTGAAGTGTGGGCACCCAAAGTGGACACAGTGGTCTGGTACTGATCCCAGTGATGCTGGTTGCAGGAGTGACACCGCCTTCTTGTGTGCAGCAGAAATTCCCATCCCTTGCCTGGTCTGAGCTCACTCACATCCCTCTTCACAGACAGACAGGCCAATTTCATGGCTCCTCATTGCTTTTTGATGCTGATGGGGGGAGGTTTTAGCCCTTTCCCTTCTCCACTGCTTGTCCCCACTCCTCTCCCTATATTCCCTACCAGCTTGTGCAGGTTCTGGTCTTATTCAAACTCCTGGGTGAGCTCCTTCAATTGGCTCCAACAGCAGGAAACTACACAGTTTGAGGTTTTTTCTGAGGTAGTTTTCTGAAATTATGTGAGGGAAAGTGGCTCACGGAGGGTCTGCCACTCACTGGCACAAGGCGAGGGGCAGGAGCAAAGGGCTGGGAGCAGGGAGAGGGCAGAGGGAGGCAGGAGAGGACGTGTCCCCTCTGGGTGCCTGTGCATGGGCCGAGCTGGTCCTTGTGAAGGTAGCATGCCTCTTCCCAAGATGCTGGAGATACAAGCTTGGGAGCAGTGATGCTAGGCCTTAAATGATACTATTTCTCCACAGTGATGTGGTCCTGAAGGTAGGTCTTAACTGATGATCCTTGTGAAACAGCTGTGTGAGCATTTCCAGAAAAGAAAAGGAGCCGGTCTTTTTGCCAACAGGCCTTTTAAATGAGTTGTGCACCCTTATTTTGCAAATGCCTGGTCCCCTGTGGCAACTATGGGGTGAATGGTTCCATCCCCATAGCCAGAGAGGAAAAAATCAGGACAGCACATCACACTTACACATCACTGTCTATAGGGACTTGCCCAAAGATTTTTGCAAAGATGACCCTGTCCCATTTTATATATATGCAAAGAAGTTAAAATTACTTGCTCAATGCTCGTGGTGGCTCAGCAGTGGGGTCAGAACAGGGTCCAGCTGACACTGTGGAAGAACTTATCTTTACCAGCTCATTTTTCCCCCACAAGCTACTGAAACCTACAGCGAGATGTTTTTAATCAGCCAGGATTTTGTATTGAGCCAGGAACAATCTTGGGCAGCTACAACAAAACCAGCTCCTTTTCTAGCTTATAAACGCTGAGAAACTTCTCGGGCATCCTCTTGTGAGAGGGGATGATACAGTGGATGCATCGTCATCATCAGCTATTCAGAAAGTGTTGCACCTGGATCCCATCTTTACAGACCTCTCAGTGCTTCAGATAAGACAGTGATAAAAAAAGACGAGTGTGTGTTTTTGTGTGTGTAAAAGCCTAGCTTTCAGGGCATTAAATCTGTTTCCTTGTGAAGAATTTCTTAAGAACTGTAAGTCAGTTTATTATTCTTCGCTTCAACTCTGGATACTCAGTGACTGACTACTTCCACCTCTGTTCCAGAATGATGGCAGCTTTATTTAGGTGATAATAGGAGTGCTGTGCTGTTTTATGAGGCTGTAATCCAATTCCCAAGTGGATGAATACTCTCCAAGGCCACGTAGTTTATCCTGACGATCCAAGGAACTGAATTACTGACCAGAAAAATAGTGGTGTTCCTGCTCATGTTGTTATGCTCCAATTGTTCGGTATTTGGGCTAAATAAATGTTCAAAGTATTTGTGACATGAGAAGGAAGAGCACAGGGAGAGGATGGGAACAACAGCGAGGAGCAGACAGGCAGAAGGAGCTGGAGCTGGGGAAATTTTGTTGTTTGCTTCTTAATTATTTCAGGAATTTCTTGAGGATATTCCCCATCGTTCAGATAAGGACTGCACCTTGAGCTAAAATCCTCTGGCTTTGCGTTAGATGCC
The DNA here is from genome assembly GCF_965183815.1 of Platalea leucorodia. Classification (NCBI taxonomy): domain Eukaryota; kingdom Metazoa; phylum Chordata; class Aves; order Pelecaniformes; family Threskiornithidae; genus Platalea; species Platalea leucorodia. The sequence continues at coordinate 57,466,697 of NC_138824.1, forward strand.
ACCTAAGTAATTTCCTCAGGCCCAAAGAGCTGAGAGGTAAAGGCTATTCACAACTGGCAGAGTCCAATCTGTAGCTGAGCATCCCATGGGATAAAAATGCTCCAGCTCATGCGCTGTGCAGGTTCAGGGCTCCTTGCACTCTCTGGCACAGGGTGGCTTTTCTTTTTTTCTCTGCTTTGCTTTGTTGTCCTGCTTGCTTTTGAAAGGGATCTTGAACTGATTTTTCTGTTTTAAACATTAGGGGTTTGGTATAAATGTGCAGGTTGTGTAACTATGCAACATGCCGCGAATAAACACCTACCTGGCAGTTGCACGTGCGAGTTGAACTTTGCAGCCCTCGATACTGCTGGGGTGCATAGGGTGCAGGTCGGGACTGGGGCCATAGTCTTTAATTAGAGGGGTGTTTATTACTTGACAAAAAGTGCTCCCAGTAAAACAAGCTAGGAGTGAGACCAGGCTTTTACAGCGGATACATGAATTCCCTGATGCTCCTTGTCTGTTAATGTATGTTACAGACTCCAAGAAATACACTGCTGAGAACTGTTCTGCTCCCTGTCTTGCTCTGAGGCTTTGTGCATCTCTGCTGGCAATGTTTGTGCAAGCCCACTAGGAGCTAGTTTGGATTAGGTACATAAACGGCAGCCTACCTTAAGCATTGCATAGATGGCAATTGTACCTTAGGGCCAGCTTATTTCACAACACTGGTGGAGGATGTTTTCTGCTTTTCTGCATGCCATTGGTATAGTGTCTCGCTCTGATACTGTCAGGCATAGACATCATCCATCACCCCTGCACTGACCTGAGTGCAGGATACTCCCTCTTGTCTTAGGGAGGGATCCTGGGAACCTGAGGTCAGCTGGGTGCTTCTCAGCCCCAGCTCCCGGAGTCAGGTGAATCTTGAGGGGTTGGGGGGGCGGGTTGCCCTCTAGCTGCTGCAAAGAGAGCCACAGCTCACGTTTCAGCCCAAAGGTTCAGGTCAGAAGGGAGAAAACCTGCAGCTGTCACCAGAGGTGCCCAATACCAAAAAAAGAGCCTGCAGTGAACAAGACTCCATTTTGTGAGTTTGCAGAGAACTGAAATATTAATTAAAATTACAATTAATTAAAAAAACAGATAAATATTGCCTCTTCCTGTACTTAGATATTCATTCATGGTTTGAGCATGCAGACTTGATTTTGGCCTCCTTTTTCCTTCAGGCTACTTAAATGTTCAGGCTCACTAAGCCCTGACAACTCTTATGTCCTGTTGGGGTTGATATGAAAAAACATTGAATAAATGTACTGTCTTTACTGCTTAGCCATTATGCTATTTAGTCAATAGTGTTTATCAGAATTATGAATCTGAAAAGCATTACTGGCTGAAAAAGCTCCATGTTAAAATTCTTACCTATGTAATATACATGGAGGTATTTACCTAAACCCCAATTCTCTAAAGCAGTTAAATAAATCTCACTGACAGTGGGACAAAAACCAGGCTTAAATATGAGCTGTCTTCCATATTTACATCAGTGTAGTTTTAGCCTCTGTTTAGACCACAGATCTTTCTTGTTTGGGCAGAATCATGCTGCTCACTCATACGTACCTGAGTGGGTCCATAGCAGTGAACCCAATATCAGTTTGTCCCAGTGTGTTTATTGTGACCCTTTTGGTCAACCCCCAAGTTCAGTTTCTTACCGAAAGAAGAACCATCTGATCTCCCTGTTGCAGTAAGCCTAAGTAAGCCTGGCCGTGGTACTCCAGTGTTGTGCCGGAGGGAGCCTGGGGGCCCAGGCACCGGATCTGCTGTCGACTTTACCTTCTGCTGGTGGCTCATTACTACCTTTCAGACAAGCAGTAGTCTCCCAAATGCTTGTCTAGGAATGCTTTAGAGGATTTTTTTTTTTTTTTTTAATAAAATTAAGCAATTAGTCCAGAAGCTAATTAAACTTAGCATTTGGTTTTCTAGGGTAGCACATGAATCATGAATTTGAAGATAGGATTCATTTATCTCTTGGTGACAAATCTATGTAACTGACGTGCAATTTTGGGGGCAGATGCAGGTGCTTATTCAAATAATAGTCACGGATAGAAGATGATATGTACATTAATTATCCTATGACAGCTGCAGCCAGATTTAAGAAAACATTCCTCCACCTAGAATAAGGTAAATAAACTGTCTTGCTCCGAGGGGTGCTTTTGGCACGGTACTCTCCACACACCTGAGAAGCACATCTTCTGATAACCAGTGCCACTGGTGATTGCAAAGCATGTGCGAGGAACAAGTCCTGCTGAAGCTGTTTAAAGGGATAAAAGAAGATGTTGGCACTAGCTGGGAGCAGTCCTGGATTGGTATTCATCACTGCTCCAGTCTTTTTTCCATTGACCTTGCCACCGAGTCAGTAGTTACACTCAAATACGCTGTCTCAGTGGTGAGGCAAGAGCTGGCAGTGGTGGCCCTAGTCAACCCCAGTGTCATTAGTCTGTGTCACAAAACCCTCCACCAGACAAGTGAGGGCGACAACAACGTAGTAATATTTATAGAGATACGTACTTTGTGACAAATGACCACTGCGTCAGACATACAAGCTGAATAGTAAGTAAATCTTCATCTTAATATAGAAGTAAAAGGGATCAGACGGGTATGCAAGTGAACAATGAAGGTAAACCTGAAAATAAGGGGCTCCAGGGAAAAAGAAGAGGTTCCCGGTGCATGACTTTTGGGGGGAAGGGAAAGATGAAGAAGCTGGTAGGGAGCTGGCTGCTAGCTGTCACAGCAGCTGGGAATGGCAGGGTGACACTGCAGACCCTGTCGCCCTGCATGGACTGTGAGCTATGCCTGTTTGCAAGAGATGCTCAGGCTGAAATGCCCTTGGTCTCACCAGACTGAGCCCAAAGTCTGGGCTTTTCTGTATGTTTTGAGGCTGATGTAGTCACCTCCAGCCTAGCTTCCCTGTATGTATAATACACTGGAAGAGGTTGTCCAGAGAAGTTGTGGATGCCCCATCCCTGGAAGTGTTCAAGGTCAGGCCAGATGGCGCTTTGAGCAACCTGGTCTAGTGAAAGATGTTAGACTAGATGATCTTTGAAAGTCCCTTCCAGCCCCGGGTTCTATGATTCCCCGGTGTTCTCCATGTGAAGATGCGTAACCTGCAGATGTCCAGGTGCCTGGAAATGAGACTCCATGGGTGCTTCACGCCAGCTGGCTTAGGAGGAAACAAATCCCTTCGGTCATGCCTGCCTCCTTCCACTAACTGGAGGCAGGACCAAGTGGATGAGCTCAGACCATGGGTCAGCGCTGTGGATGGATAAAGAGAGGGCCCTTCCTCCCCCAGCCTTCAAGGGTACCTGCCTTTCTCCTCTGGCAGATGGAGGGACTTAACGTTTTGGCCACTGATTTTCCACCCTCTGAGCTGTAGGCACACGTTAGGTCCCATCCTGAGCAGATGAATTTCTGTGTGTGGTTGCAATGATGAACCCCGTGATCTGCTGGGCTGGATTGCAGAGGGTCTCTCCAGCTTGTGATCTTGCAGGAGTCCCCCGGATGGAGGAAAAGCACAATTCTCTTAGGGAAACAACACTGTAAGCAAGATGGGAACATTTATCAGAATGACCTGTATCTTTGAGCCCTTTTGGGTGCGTGAATAAACTTAGATCATGAAGAGCTAGGCCAGATTATTTGAAAACAGATCCTGTGAGTAGATAAGGGGCTCTCTAATCTCCTCCTGATTTGTTGCTGTGGTTGGTAGGTATGTCTCTGTAAATTTTAAAAGACAAAGGTAATATTGAATGGACAGTGTAAAACCAGCTGGATCAACAAGACATGGTGAAGACTTCATGACTCGCGATGTTTGTTTAAGCCATTATGTTGCATTATCCTTGTGTAAATGGAAGATATTTTACTATCATATCCTTTGATGTGGACATTGCTTGGGTGCAACTGAGACAAATTTTCAGTTGTGTCAGTTTTTAACTACACATGTAGCTTAGAGATTACTAAGTATTAGGAATGAGCATTAATGCTTGTCAGTTTGGGAGCAGGTTCCACAGGTGATGAAGATATCTCTCCAGCAGCTGTCATCCTGCGGGCTGCCACTCACTTTAATCTCCCTGTCACCTGTATTTCTCAGGCACTTGGTAGTCCCCCAGTTTCACTGCTGAAAATTATGTGCTTCACAAGTTTCATGAAGAAATTTAATAGTTTGGTTACATTCCAGGGAGGAATCTCCCATAAATTGTACTTCTGAATTTCCTTAATATTTTTTAATACCCCATTTAGGGCGTCAGTCACAGCATGTCCCATCTCAGAGTTATGGCAAATTAAAGGGGTCTAATGAGAAATCTTTTCTGGACGAGCTCCTGTAAGGGCCATTCAGAAAAGTTCTCCAGCAAACTCAGAAAGTTTGCAGAGGCAGAGAGCAGTGATACTTCAAATGTGCACAAACAGGACTCGGGCATAAGCCAACCCTCTGAATAACTTCTCCGGCTCTTAACTCCGTGTGTGTGTGTACCTGCACCTATGTTGACACACTGGAGTCTTTCTCTTCCTCCCTTGTGATGGCTCCCTGCCTGTTTATTTTATTTATTTTTTGCTCTAACTTCTCATATTTTTTTCAAATCCTGCAAGCTCAATTGTTTTTTTGCTTTTTTCTTGTAACTCACCAGGCTCTTTCTTTTTAGTGCTAGAAAGGGTTCCTGTCACCCCTCCCAATTCCCTTCATGCTACTCTCTGACGCCCAAAGCCAAATCCCAGCAGAAATCTGCACAGTAGCCAGCCCCCCTCCCTTGGCCTGCCCTGCTCTCCCCCACGCAGCGCCTGGCTCGCACAAGTGCATCAACCCCTTAAATGGGGTGTATCCCCCCGTGGGTGCGTGCAGGGAGGGTGGGATGCTCCCTGAGGACTGGGGATGGGGGCAGAGCCTGGGCCACCCCAAATCTCATGTACCACATGTTTGAGCTGGGTCTTGTCCTTAAGGGTTTTTACACTTATTTTTATTTCTTCACAATTCCGTGTGTTCTATTATATATTCTCTCAATATACAGAATATATACAGAGGAGACATATAGAATATTCTGTGTTCTTCTTTTCTGCATAACCGTAGCCTCTCATTTAGCAAGGCACATGAATATAATCCAGACTTCTTAAACTAGGTTACCTGAAGGCAATCATGATCCAGAGGATATTGTAAAAATCCACTAAAAGTGCCCTGCGGATACACTTTAAAAAACTGTCATAAAATCAAAACCTATGCCTCTTTTTTGCCAAACTTTTCATATAGAAATAATGATCAAGCTACAGATGAGACACAGTGGACCAAGTCCTTCATGCCAAAGCCTGGGTGCTGAAGTCAGAAGTGTGGACACTGTTGACTCCTTGTGCAGGCACTTCTAAGGCACAGTTCATCTGGCCCATTTTGGGGGGAATAATTGGACCCTCCAAGCTCCTGTTTCCTCCTGCTGACTATAAAAACACCCTAGACAGCTACCTCGGAGCTAGGCCTACATGTTATCTGAAGCTAGCTGAGGACGTTTTACCCAGAATAACTGCTAAGAAAAAAAGAAAATTTAAAACAGAACAAAAAGGGATGACAGAGAGACACTTTTTTTTTTTTCCAGAGGAGAAAAAAACTGTTCCTTTATAGTAAGTGGGGCAAAAATAGTCACCTTAAGAGGGTGATACATGTCAATGTAATGTAAGATATATTTAAAACAGGTCAGATGGGAATGCTCTTTGTATTCTAAGTACATGAATAAGCCTAAACTGCTTGGACAGTGAGCCACACTCAATTTTGCAGTGCAGAAATGAGCCACACAATCATCTTGAAATATCAACATCTTAACAGCAAAATTTACATCAAAATTTACACAAGCAAATACCCAAGACTTGAATAGCCTACACTTGAATACACATCCAAATCCATTTTAGTACAGAACATTATCATTTCTCACATAGGCAAATACGGCTTGTTTCCATGGCACAAAAAAAAAAAGTTAAATAGCCAGGTGCTACCGATATTAAATATAAATAAAACAGCATACTTAGAGACTGGTCTTCGAATCAGTTGTAAAACCTTATTAATTTGTATATAGCAGAAAATTATATCAAAAAAATTATTATGTTTATTTAACCCAGTATGTCACCATGAACTTTTGAAAACTGCTTCAGAAGATTTTGCACATTGTTGCAATTACTTTTGTAGCAATTGGTTTTTGTCCTGAAAAGTGATTTCTGTTCAGCCAACTTCTGTCCCCAGTGTCACGCTATTTTTATTCTACAGGAGAGAGAAGGAACAAGTAAAATATACATTCATATCCAAAGGAAGGGGCTTAAACACAACACAGCGCTGTTATTTTAAAGGAGTTATATTTTTGCATTAGGCGCTGCTTCCCCGGGCATGTGTATCTGCATACGTGTGTTTATGTGTCTCTATACGCACAAATGATAAGTAGCTACATCGTTTACATTTTTATGGCTGAAGCCCTTAATTGAATTTTCATAATGCCAGGAGGGCCCATTCGGGATTCAGATCCTGCTGTGCAAATACTCACTAAGACATCTGCCCCAAAGAGCTTGTAACTCTAAGAGGATAAAATGTGGCAGCGGAAATAATTAGGGGGAGATAAAGTGACTCCCTCTGGTTAGATGGGAGGGTCAGTCAGCTCCAGGACCAGAACAAGCATTCGTACTTGCCCAGCACTGATTTACTGGTGAATCAGCAGCACCGACCCGGCTTTATATTGGGCTCACAGCCAAATTGTCCCTCCCCTTCGTGCTGGTGGGTGGCGGGACATCCCCGACCTCAGCTGAGCTGCACAGCGATATCGTCCCCTCCCACAGAAGACCCTCCACGGCATAAATCAGCCCTGTTTTTCTGCGTGCATACTTGCTAGGAATCATGCCCAAGACGAAGGAAAAGATTTTGCTGTTGTTGGACTTCTTTTTGAGGCAGGAGGGGGAAACAAAATGTTTCCCTTCTACGGGCTTGTTTCTCCATCACACATAAAAGGAAGAGCAGGTACAAGGAAGATCTCAAACCCCTATGTCTGTCCCCAGGGGGACATTGCTGTCAGCTGGCAACCCCCAAGGAGTGGTGAGCTCTGGCACATCCCCACATGCCGCCTTTCCTGGCTCTGCGTGTCAGCCTTCCGCAACGCTCTCCCAAAGCACCAGCGTCTCTGTGCCTAAATCCAGGCCCTCGTCTCCGACACACGGCCATAGCCAGGCAGGGAAGGGGGGAGGTCGCCTCGAGCACTGGATGGAGGTGACATGAAAAGTGAGGCACAGGGGCACCCCTGAACCCCCAGCCCTCTCTGGAGCCAAGGTGCCAGAGCCAGCTTGAAAATCAGGTGCCTTCATTCGCTCAGGATGAGGAGGTTTGGTTTGCACTGGTGACTCTTGCAGAAGTTTTCTACCTCTGCATTTGTATCGGTTGTCAGCTCCACTGGTTTTGGGATGAGCCCAGACCGCTGCTGCTGCTGTACTCAGTTCAGGCCTGCTGTGGGTAGCGGAAGAGAAACACGGTGGTACAAATGCAGCTGTTTGGCCTTTACTGCTGGTCCCGTGTTTCCGTATCTCTGGTGAGAAATTGCCCAAGTGACCAGGACTACTTTCTTAAGCCTGCTCAAGTCACTTTTGAAAAGCAGTAGGAACTATACCTTCTGTTGTTGTGGTATGCAGCAATGAGAATAAAGGCTGCAAACTGGTGTGATTGTCCACTATACCTCCACTGGCGGATTTGTGTAAAATTCAGAAACCCCTAATACACTCACTTCCTTCTACCATAAAAAACCATGATTTATTTTGGTGTTGCCACCATTCCTGTGATGCTGGCCCAAGACGTCGCAAGAGCTTTAGATAACAGATTCAAAATTTCAACATAATTTGTGGCTAATGCCTGAACCCCTGTTTCATGCTCTCAGCCTAGTGCATGTGCTTTCTTGCAAGTTAAGTCAGCCTTGTCTCCGTTCCTCAGGGTTTGCATATGCAAACCCATGAGCAGGCACTGAGGTTAATGTTTGGGTAGGTGGTTTTATAAAGTGGAAATCTGCTGATGGATCTGTGGGGATATTCTAGCTGGCTATTTGCATTGGATTTGTACATATACAGAAAGAAAGGTTACTGGCAGTCATAGTTGTTAAATACAGTGCTTAAATAATGGTATGTTTAATTGAGGCTCAGGTTTACTCCTTGGGAATGGACACAGTTGATAAACTGACAGAAGCTTCTTCTCCTCCACCACTGCTGCAAGATTAAAGAGCATTTTGTATGTACATGCCTGTGTGGTTACACTTCTAAACCCTATGTACCCAGCTGACTTGGTTTTGTGAGTTGCTCCACAAAGTCCTTCTGTGCAGTGCCTTCCTTCCCCACAGCTGTGCTGGGCATGTGGACCCATATCTCCTGCTCCTTGTGGGGTCTGCAGAGGTATCCCAGAGCACAGGCTGCCAGAGAAAAAAAAAAAAAAAAACAAAAACAATATTAAAGAAGGAAAAGGAAGGGGGGTGTGTGTATCTTATTCGTTAGAGAAGGTGAGAGTCTCATCAAAGTTGAGATGGGTTTTCCTCCCCTCCTCCTTTCACTGTCCCTCATGCACTGCCATGCATGACACACGTACGGGTCTGTAGTAAGTCCAGGCTACATCCCTGGGTAGGCTTAGACTATCTGCTGGGCTCTTTAAGCATCCTAAAAATAGATATTTCTGTCTCCTTATAGGTGGGCATAAACTGAGGTGTGTACGGTGCACACCTGATGGAACTACCCTTGTCCCTTTCTTCACTGGCATAGTCATGAAGTCCCTGAGCCACTGTCATGCTGCTGGCACCAGCTGGATTTCTCCTTGAATGGGTTTCTCCTGTGTTTGTGTAAAAAGGTTTCTCAGTGCTTTTCCTGGCTGTTGGATGGTGACTTGCTATAGACAGGTGGAGAACAGTGTTTCACTGTCTGACATTTTGTCGAGCCTACAGTCTCCTCCTTCTAGTCCTGCTTTCTGATAGCTAAGCCTTTTGCAGGGATGAAGCTGGTGGATCTGCTCAAGGGGTTAAAATGTTACCTCCTACACTTCCAGAGGTAGATCTGTTGCCTTAAACAGACCTGTCGGAAATCCCCAGGGGAGCAGAGCCCTTGCTCTGACACTGCTGCAAAGGTCCCAAAGATCAGCCTGAAGATGAGAGCAGAACACGTGCAAGATGGTACACACAGTGATACTCCTAAGCCTTACTGTTTGCTTTACAAGTGAGTGCTGTTAGTTGCCTTATGCAAGGAATTATTTTAGGAACTGTTATTTTTGTTTTAATTATTGCTGGGAATCAGACACTAAAGAAATTCTGTACTTGCTGAGAAAAAGTCATTCTTGTCCTCTTCTAGTACATCGTTTCCTCCTGCGCATCTGTGCAGGCAGGTGCTGCAGTGAGAGGTATCGATCTGGGCCTTTGCTGAGAACAGTAAAATACAAATTTTGACTTTATGTCTCTGTGGCTTGGATGTGGATGTAATAATGTTCTAGTCTTGTGAGAGCATTACAAACATAAGCAGTAAATGATCATAGTATGATACTTATTCAAGGATTGGTGCCCTACCCATAGCAGATTATGTATATAGGTCTGTCTTTTACTCCTTGAACATGGTTAGTTTCTTTCTCCTTAAGGCAAGCATATTAGAGGTTGTTGGAAGGAATATCAAGCCTTTGCATTGTAGCAGTTCTGAAAAACCTAGAAGAACATTTAAAATTAAAGCTAAAAAGCAAATATAACTCTTAGAGATGACAAATAAAAAATTAGTAAAATATGAATATGGCTGAACTGTTCTTGTTATCTGTGGTGATGTAAATCTTAAAATGCAAGGATCATGTTCTGCTGTTGGACCTGACTGTCATGTCAGCTGGTAGCAGTTTCTTGATAACATTATTACAGTCTTTCCCTAGCTCAGTTGAGGATGAATTGTAGTGGGGCGAAGGAAGAGTTGAATGAATGCTGACAACTCCACTGCACCCATGATTACTGTCTTTGGCTGGCTAATGTCACACCATATGATACCAGGTTAGGGATGAACCTGCCAACAATTACGGCCTTACAGCAATCAGCGTGGCAGAAATGCAGTGGGAGTTGAGGGCAGGAGAAAAATGCAAGTACATATGCACAGAGGACATGCAAAAGGGGTAGGTTATTGCAGCATGGAGCAATATGAAAGTGGGAGGCCAGTATTGATCAGGAGGGGGGCAGGGAAGCAGGCAGGGCTCTTGTATAGATCTCTTTTTCTTTTTTCTATGACTTCTATTGAAATTGTAAATGTCTGTTTATAATAAAGTAGTTTATAGGTTTGTTCTTCACAGTTTGTAGAAAAATCTGAGAAACCAAGATCTGGTTCATCTCCTTGCCAACTCAGAATGATACCTGTCCAGATCATTCCAGGCGATGATGTTAGTACTGAAGGTGTTCCACGCATCTTGCTTTTAAAAAAGAGTGCATAGCCTGGATGTAAGAACAGATGAGTGTGCTGAGTAATTTATCCAGAAAATATCAAGTAGAGCTGAAAGGGGACTAATGCAGAGCTTCATTTAAAGTTGAAAGCAAAAACTGCTCCTATATTTCTGCAAAAAGAGAGACAGTTCCTTTTCTGTCTCAAACAACAGAAGAACCAAACTCCACAATGTAGATGTTAAGGTAGGATTCAACTCCAGTTAATGAAACTCTTGTGTCTATATGCAGTAGAGGCTTAAAAGACAATGTATCAGCCTGGTTCTGCTCAAAAAACCTTGGTAGTTTGTTGATAGGATACCCTAAACTGAAAAAAAACCAGCTAAAACGCCACGTTCAGTATTGCCTTCTGATGGTGGTGGTTCAGCTGCCTCTGTTGTCTCAGGAGCAAGCTGTTGTGAGCAGCACTCTAAGTGTGGTGGAGAAGGTGGCGCTGCCCCTTGGAGACTGGCAAACCAATGCAGCATGTGGGGTGGGAGACATTTCCTTTACATTTTTTGGATGTTTGCCTGGTGTAACATCTCTCCAGGTCTGCACCTGGTGAGCTTCCCTCTCCACTTAAAGAGCTCATCCACAATTTGAGGATGGATAATGGTCACAGGGGAGATCACGCTGCACTGCGCAGAAGTTTTAAAACTTGCCTTGACTAATACCCAGGGGTGCATTAAAATCAAATGGGCCATTTCTGCAGGAAAATGGCTTCCTCCTCTGCTTGTTGCCAGAACTTTTCCTTTACAGCCCATCTTCGACCCTATCCCAGCCAAACGCTGTTCTTCCTTGCCCCATCCTGCTCTTCCTATGTCAGGGGTGGTTTCTTATCTCCTCTCATTCCCTCGACAAGCCTGTAGCTTGCTGTTCCCTGTTGTGTTCCCCTAGCTGGCCCTGAGAGAGGCAGTGAATGGGCTCCCCACGCCACAGAGGAGTCACAGGCTATCTGCCAGTCACTCAGGCATACGCTTAATGGGAATGGTGGTCTGGCGGTCACTTGAAGACCAGGCCACGCACAGAGCGATTGGGTAAGGAGCAGGGTCACATGAGAGCCGTAATGAAACATGAAATAAGGCTGTTATAAAAAGGTATTGGAGGATTCACTCTGTGGTCATACTTTTGAGCTCTGAATATTATGTTGCTAATAGTTTTGTATTGCTGTTGGCTGGGATACCTCAGCTGGTCCTGGGACCTCTCTAGATGGTATCTGCAAGTCACATTTTCCTGTGACTCTATTTTTTTTTTTCCCTGTAAGACAGCCCTTATTGCCTGTTGGATGTGTTATTACCCAAAGCTGTTCCTCACCTGGTGTGACCAAGCAGAGCTTCACTGACTAAAGAAATGGGCAAAAATGACTTTGTATTGTCTACAGATTGCAGAGAAGGACTTGGTGGTACTGGTGGATGAAAAACTGGACATGAGCCAGCAATGTGCCACCTCGCAGCCCAGAAAGCCAACCATATCCTGGGCTGCATCCAAAGAAGCGTGGCCAGCAGATTGAGGGAAGTGATTCTGTCCCTCTGTTCCGCTCTGGTGAGACCCCGGCATGGAGTACTGCATCCAGCTCTGGGGTCCTCAGCACAGGAAAGACATGGATCTCTTGGAGTGGGTCCAGAGGAGGGCCACAAACATGATCAGAGAGATGGGACACCTCTCACATGAGGACAGGCTGAGAGAGTTGGGATTGTTCAGCCTGGAGGAGAGAAGGCTCTGGGGAGACCCGATTGTGGCCTTTCAATACTCAAAGGGGGCTTATAAGAAAGATGGGGACAGACTTTTTAGCAGAGCCTGTAGTCTTAGGACAAGGAGTAACGGTTTTAAACTAAAAGAGGGTAGATTCAGACTGGATATAAGACAGAAATTTTTTATGATAAGGGTAGTGAAACACTGGAACAGATTGCCCAGAGAGATGGTAGATGCCTCATCTTTGGAAACATTCAAGGTCAGGTTGGATGGGGCTCTGAGCAACCTGATCTAGTTGTAGATGTCCCTGCCAATTGCAGGGGGGTTGGACTAGATGACCTTTAAAGGTCCCTTCCAACCCAAACCATTCTATGATGCTATGATTCTATGATTCTATGGATCTGGCACATTTATGCATCCATTCACTTCTCACCTCTGGACTAACATTAATCCAGAAATCACAGTTAGTAGTATGGAAAACCCTTATAGGAGTGGTCTTGTATTACTGCACCATTAATCTTCAGGTGACCACTGAAGGCACTGAACAGGGTCTTGTTGTGTAAGCCCCCCTTTTAGCCACCGCTGGAGAGTGATCTACCCCACTTGATGCTAGAGCTGGGCCTCAGCTGTGTAAAGGCAGGCATGAACATTCGGGTCTGTGTCTGATCTACTTACCTGTTACGGTCAATGGAGAGAAACAGGCACTTCTAGGTCATGATTCATCTTGTCCAAATGTAGGCATCAAGAATAATTAGGTGAATCACACTCTAAAACTGCTTATTTCTCTCCACTATGTGGGAAATTATAAGAGGAGGACCAGGTGATTAGCTTATATGTATACACCTACCCTGTCAATGTCTCCAGGGAGGTGAGATGAACCTCCTACAGGTCTAAGACAGGTGTGATGAATTGCCCTTTGGAGGGTCTTACCCCTCTCCATTGCTTAGAAAACAAGTCAAAGGCAGCCACCTAGGCTAGACACTTAACTTCTAAGTTACTAAAATTAAATTAAATTATTCCTACCCTGAATCTATATCTGCCACTAATAAGCAACTATTTTTTTCTGGAACTGTTGACCATTCTCCAAAAGAGGTATCAAGGATTCAGGAAGCAAATGCAGAGAAATTTCTGAGAAGTTTCACATTTAATCTTTTAGTATTTTATTTAAAGCTTTTTATTTAAAATTATAAGTTTTCTCCTTTGATGATCGATTTGTAACTCCAAAACACAGAACAGATTAACTCTCCTTTGGCATTGGCAGGGTTAACCTTGGTATTTTGATGGCAGGGAGGTTGCGCCTGGCTGGTTGAGGGCACATTTGGACCCTTCCTCCATAACTCTTTTATGGCATCAATCTCGTCTACTTCAAGTTCTTGTTTGTCCGAAACTTGAGGAGCAAAAGGATCGCATGCTGGAAGTTGTCTCCTGTCACTACATAGAGAAGTAAGTTTCCAAAAGTATTTAACGCTGCTAAAGGTTTAGCTATAATAAACATTAAAAGGATCGTGTTCTTCAAGTGGCAGCTAACCGGTCGCACTCGGAGCTCCAGCAGAATCCCTCGAAAGATGTGGAAGGGGAGGAAACACACATAGAAGACGACCAAGAGGACAACAGCAAGTCTGCGAGCCTTTTGTTTGTAGCAAGCCTGCGTGTGGGGCCCAGTAGCCAAGGTGTAAATAATAAGTACGTAGCACAGAGTCACCGTCATCAAGGGCAAGAAGAAGGCAAACATCGTCAGCAGCCAGTTATACCACCGACTAGTGTCAAGGTCCTCAGCAGCAGCCAGGTCCGGGCAGATCGTCCTGTTCTGCGTATGCCTCGTGGTAATCAAGATGCCTAAGGGGCTGATGGCCACCAGGGAAATTATCCAAACTATTACACAAGTCACCACTGCCCATCTCCGTTTTTGAACAAAAAAGCATTTAATTGGGTGGACAACTACAAAAAAGCGGAAGATGCTGAAACAGCTAAGGAAGATAATACCACTGTACATGTTGAAGTAGAAACAAAAGTGAATAAACTTGCACATGAAGTCTCCAAAAATCCAGTTATTTCTGTTAGCAGAGTAGTGTATAAAGAAAGGAAGTGTGGCTATATATAACAGGTCAGTGATAGCCAGGTTTAACATAATGATGGTGCTGCTTTTCCAGGGCCTCATCTTGACAAAGTAAACAAAAATTGTCACGATGTTCCCTGGGAAGCACACCAGGACGATTAGGCCGTAAAGGACGGAGAGATAGGATTTCACCTGTGAGAAATCTTCATCCTTGCAGCTTGTCAACAGGGCCGTGTGGCCTGGCAGAGCAGTAAAATTGCCGGTGTGTTCAGATGCCATGTTTGCAGAAATCTTCTTAAAGCTTTACAAAAATCAGATATTTAGTTTTAGTTGATTTGTTGGGACAAATGCATTCAGTTAAATCTTTTGTCATTGGAGCAAATGTCATATGCTTGACAAGGAATAGTAGAGGGAGGGAATGGGGATTTGCTAACATACCCAGCTCTGACCTAGATAACCCCACTCAAATGTTTAATTTCATCCTTCCCTCTCCTTTATGTTTAATTTTGATAATGATTAATTTTACTCTTGCTTTATTTAACCTCCTACATGGAAAAAGACACTTAGTGCTTATCTGCAAACCTTCAGTAGTAGGAAGAACACATTTAGAGAACTAGAGAGTTTGGGCTTACATTTTGCAAAACTGTGAATTAGTCTTAGCCTTTCAGAAAGTAGAATCGTACCCATATCTTATCTTCATTAATCTGAGCTAATCAGTGTTTTGTGCTCATGAAACCATAGATGCTGTTCTGGTTTCATGAAAATCAAAAAAGATGTTAGGTTCAGATACAGACCTCGGGACCTGATGCTCCCACAATCTGACAATCCTAGCTTGTTCCCTGAATATGATGTTATTGTCTTGTAGTCATCAGAGTATAAAACTTGTATGAATGCTTAATTTTTTAAAAAAATTAAGTTTCATAGTGGCATAAAATGGATTTAAAGGATTAAAGACTGTTTCTCAAAGCAGAGAGGGAAGGTGGAAAGCACAGATATTGAGTGAAGGCACTGATCTTGCTTCCCATTTTGTGCGAATTGGAACTAGATAGACTTGTCTCTGAAAAGGTTTCTTGTCTGCCATGGCCAATTTGTATCTCTCCACAGTGAGTTCAGGATATAACCTTTCTTGGTGGTGTTTTAACCTGAAAGAATGGTAACCAAGGATGAAAATCATCTCATCTAACTTCAGACATCAAAAAGTTAGATGCTTAAAGGGGAACCAGTCATCCTAAGCCCCCCTTTATCATCAAGGGAGAGATGTAGGTTCCTCCAGGACCTAATATATCTTCCTAGAACAGAGGTCTCTAAGATAAATGATTTACTCTTTTGTCATACCTATTTCTTTCCATTGATGACAAAGGCAGCCCAAGGTGACTGGTTCAGACCTGCATGTCTAACCTTTAGATGTCTCAAGCAAGGCAAGAGGCATGCCACTGTGGCTCTTCAGCATCTCAGGTGAGCACCACTCCTCCAGATCCTAACCTAGTATGTCTGAGAAAATATTTTAAAGTGACTTCATAAAGTGCTAGACGGGGTACTGTCAAGCCCAAATTCCTCTTTGTTGTCCCTGAAACACAGTCTTTAAAGTAAATCCATGTTACCTTGAACATCCAGAATGAAGTAATTGCATTTTAAAAAAAAAAAAAAAAAAAGAAAGAAAGAAAGAAAGAAAAAAGACAGACGCGTACCTTATTGTAGTCCTGGAAATCCAGTGTATAGAATTAGTTTTTGATGTGACTCACTTAACAGCATTTAGCATGTTACCTGTATGGATGTTTCTGCATTATCCCAATGACTGGTAGAACATGACAAATTTTCTCTGACAAAGCCATTAAAGCTGGGACAAAACAGGAATTATTTGATCATACCCAGTCAGAAAGATGGGTATCACTTTGTTACTCAGGAGCCCTTCAGAGAGAAATTTGAACAGCCTCCCCATAATTTAGTATAAATGCTAGTGCTTTTCAACATGAATGTTAGCTCTGGTATAGCAGCTTTGCAGTCAAAGATGCATTAGGTAAAGGCCATGAAGCTTGTTTTAAACAAATCCAGATTTACATTCAGACGAAAGCTAGGGATATATATGTTTTCTCTCTTTTCTGCTGCTTGGTGATACCACTGTCACCCACACTTATGCCTCTCACTGGTATACTTCAAGTGAAGTTAGACAAAAATTTCTAGAATATTTGATTCATCCTCAGTTTAGTTTTCCTGCACTGCTGATCGGTTCTTCACTGCAATCTTGGACCCTCCAAATTGAAAATGGAGAAATATTGCTTACCTGAAAACTTGCAATCCTGCTTCTCCCTTTGATATTGCTTTGAGCAAAAAGCACTACAAATGAAATGTATTTATTTCTTCCTTAGAGTGAAGCAGGTTTTAGTATGGCTTTGCAACCATATACTTTCACTCCCTGGCAGACTGAGAGTCCATGTGGCCGTAAATTAGGAGACTGGTAGAAAACCTCAGTTACTGGCTCAGGTATCAGCTTTTAGACCTGGGTGGCTGCATGAGATCTCTTTTGCTCTCTGTCATTCATGCTGTCTTGCCTTCAGTGGGCAGATCACGGTTTGCTGGCAGCAGTTCTGCATGCTGAGGTAGACCTGTGGTATTCAAATAGCAGCGGATCACATTTAAATTAGTGTGTATGTGTGCGTGCATGTGTTTAGAAAAGAGATAATTAAATTTATTCTCCGTTTCCTGTGAAGTGAAACCTGATCACCAAAGTGAATAAGGCGTGTTGCCATTTCAAGGTCAGGTGAAAAATGTAATGACATACTGTCTTCATTAAAAACAAATTTCTAAAAAAGTACAATTTTCATCTCATGTAAGAAATGAAGGTTTCTTTTGGCATGATGTGCTTTTCAGGAACTGTGGCAAACTTTCTGCTTATTTTTGGTGAATAAAATATCTACAATTAGCGTTGGCTGGTTATTACTGGGGTAGCTGAAGTTACTAACTTGTTTTCTTTTGAGTCTTTGCTTTCGGGCTTCATGAATCACAAGAGCTGCAATTTTCCATGCTTCTTGAACCAAAAGACCGTTCTTGAATAAAAATCTCATTATCATCCTTAGCTCGAGGAATAAGATCAAAAGAGATTATTATTTGAAAAAAAAAAAAAGTCATAGTATCTTGAATTTTGAAACCGCAGGCTTCAATCCCTGAGCTTTCAGCCTGGTCCATGCAAAGAGGCCCCAGCTGCCCAGCATGGCCGGCAGCCTTTTGGCCTTGGTACATTTTATAGGTCCTACTCGCTGATGAGGCTTATGATCTGGCATTAAACGAGCAAGCTTTTGTTTCTGAACATTATGTATGTTAGTGTAGTTACTGAGAACCACACAGATAAGAATAATTTTAGGAAGACTGTCTTGGCTCTCCTTGATTGCCTGTACCGTAGGCATGAGTTGGGAGAAGGCTATCCGTTTTGTTAATCATACTGCAGGGAAAGAGTGGTAATGGCGACAATCAAGACTGGGGCAGCAGTAATGTCTGACAACTAGAACATTATCTATCTGTTACCATTAGGGAAAGGGCATCATCTCTGTTCTCATCTGACCAAGCTTTTCTGTAGATCAATGCCCAGAGCACTTTTAAAAAATGTCCAAAGTTTCTCAATAATTGTAAAATACACTGTCGTGTACCAGCTCAGGGATCAGCAACTGTTTAAATAGCTATTACCCTGTTCCTAGACACTGCATGTGTCATTAGAAACCATTTGTATGAGGCTGTAGTGTTATAAGCACAGGGGGAGCTAATTATAGTTAGGGATCATTTAATGCATCCACTACTTAATACATTATACCCCTGAGCAATAGAAAACCTGTGCAGCAGTGGCTGGTATTTATCCTTCCTTGGCAGTGGCAGTGCCTTATCTGAAGAAGAAATGGGCTTTCCCAGCACCATGGCTCAGAACTGCCCGGGATTTGGGGCACTGGGGTCTCGAGCAGGCACTGGGGTCACCTCTGAGTATCTGACTCTGGGCAGGGAAAGAAAATAAACCCCCCATTTTCAGATCAATTTCAAGAAAGGGGAACTAATAGAAGATCATTCATGCAGAGCTGCTCTGCATGGAGACCAAGCTGTGCTCCTTAGCTTACCCAAGTCTTGTCTCATCAGCAGCTGTAGAGACCACGTGGCTCCTGCCTCCCCCCAGCCTCCCTGCACCCTTCACCAAGGTTTCAGCAGCTCCTCATTGCACATGGACCTCCGGAAACATCAGTGTCGATTGCAGCCATGCGACTGGCCCAGGAACTCATGTCAGGCACTTGGGAAATTATGGATAAACTAACGAAGGTCACTTGTGAATATCTGCTTTAAATTGCTTGCCTGGCATCGTGTAGGATCTCTGCGAATAAAGGCTGATCCTGCAGTGTGACTTTCAACTCTTCAATCTGTGGGCTTTTTCTCTTTACCAGTAGTTTCTTGACGTCACGTCCATGGACCTTTTAAGTCTGCCCATAGGTAGACCAATCTGATCCTTACCAAAACCATGGCCCTTTTTGTGCTTTAAGGCTATCCTCACCCTGCTCTCCACTACAAGCATTGCAGGGAAATCAAAATACCCTGTAGTTTCACAGTTGGTTTAAGTGACTAATTGCAGGCTGCTGTCAAAGGAGTTGGCAGCACCACCTCCCTTCTCTCATTCTAAGCCACATATTTTCAACGGCCCGGTGCTTGTGCAATCATGGGATGTGTCGGATAAGTGAGCTGACTGAAAACAAACCAGTTTTCTTACTCTCGGGTTAGCTTTCTGGCAGTTTGGTGAGGGGCTGCGGCTCCTCTCAGGGATGCGCGGGCTCCAGGGCTTACGGGAAGCAGTGAGAGGGACTGACCAGGGGCAAGAGGAGGACAGCGGAGGCAGACCGTCTTTTGTGGAGTGGTGTTTCTCTCACTGGTACCAGCAACCAGCCACCCTCAGCTGAAGCTCGTCTCCAGCAACGCTCCCCCGGGAGACAGCACTCATCTCTTGTTTCAACAGTCTTCCAGGCAGGCTGGATTGATTTGTTAGATGGGCTGCCATTTTCCCTAATTTGATGAGTATTGATAAGAATTGCAAAGACCAGTAATCCAACAGCAAAAAGCTAGCTATTTGCACCTTTTCTGAAACAACCATTATAAAATCCTACAGAGTTAATGTGTGTATATAAATGTTGCTCTTTTAGTCACTGTATAGAAGGGAAACTAGAATGATTTGGTGGCAGGATTATGAATTAAATACTTCCTCTTAAAACTTTATACCGTAGGCTGGGTCAGCTGTCACAGAGAGCATGATGTAAACAGGATTATCTTTTCATATTGTATTTTTCCTTCTGTGATGGCAGGGTGAACAGGATGCACAGGATGACAGATGAGTTTGCACACTTGGAGCACACAATCTGTCTAAAATCCAGAAGTGGAGAACAAAAGTCCAATGCTTTTGTTTTGCCTTGGTCTGTTAAATCACTTGTGGCTGGTTGCAAACAATGTCTCTTTCCTCCGAATGGGCTGGCCATTAGCTTTTGCGGGCATTGGGGCGGAAGAGGTCGTAGCAGGGCTTTTTGTGGTGTCTCGGCATCACCACCAAACTTGACTGTAATTAGGCCTCACAGGCGTGAGGGTCCACAAGTTGCTCCTCCAGGGCAGGGGCTGTTCTCATCTTATAAAACCTGATCTAAAATCCATGGGCATGAGTGGAAGACTCCTTTCAGAGTCAGACTTTCGGACATGACAGCACCCGGTGTGGCACAGTAGAAATGGCAAGGAAAGCTCTGACTAATAACTATATAGGAAAATAAGCAGATCGTTGTGTAAGGGCTAGGCTCCAGGTGTTAAGAGCTTTCATTATACGTTTTACTTTTGGTTCAGCAAACATATAATCTTTCCATGGGCTATTTCCCTTAGCAGTCATACATTTGTTTGGCTGATCTTACTCTGTGTGTGATTGAATACCTAATTACAGTTGTTATCAGACCACCGTCGGGAGATGCTCAGTTCTGTTGTGAATGATATCGTGCATCTTCATCACGTAGGAAAATCAGCTTCAGCTCTCCCTTCGTATTTCTCCCCTGAGACAGACTGGTAAGGGCAGCATTTTTTTAATCCCTAAATGCATGGTAACCCTAAATTAATCACAGTTAAATGATGCCATCCAATTATGTAGGTAATAGAGACTGTTAATGAAAACTTCTGGAAGGGAATATTTTACCTTAGGAAAATTGCATATCTAATCTGGAATATAAGCAGTGCTGCTGCCACATCAGCTGAGCAGAAGTAGTTCAATACAGTTCCAAAAATAGCCTGTATGGATCTGAGGCACTATTTTATGGCTAATATTAGTCCTTGAAGTGAATTGGTGCTCATCGACTACAGGGCATAGAAGATAAAATCTACTGCAGCCCTTAGATGAGCGCTGAACTTTCAGAAGGTGTTGCCCCATGGGGAGCGGGGAGAGGAAAGACAATGGGGCAATTTGCCTGCTCAAAGCCAGTATGTGCTCAGGTATCTCAGGTACAGCACAGACAAGACCATAAACCGGTGAATAAAAAAAACGCCACAGGAGCACCCAGCTATGAAGTGGCCTTAAACACAGCAGCTGCACCAGTTAACGTTTTCCCAGCAGACACTAAAAGCCAAACTAAACTCATCGGAGATGTGACAACAGTTGTAATTGTTTTAGGTAATGGGGCATTTCCTGAAAATGACCCAGCTTAGTCAGTCTGAAAACAGAGAGGACCGATTTGCTGCCTTGTTATTTTGGGATTTTTTCAATTCCAAGACAAAGCAGCCTCTAAACTCTTGTGAGATGAGATGTACATCCTTGGCTTCCAGTTATGTGTCAGTACAGGATTCAGCAAAGGGTGCTGTTAATGTGGCCTCCAGCGTACAAGCAAGTTTTCAGTCATTGAAGATATATGCTGTTGTGGTGCCGTTGTTCTTGTAATTTGTTTGCAGGGTGCTACGGCACGTGAAGGAAAGTCTGCCCTTTGTCTTAGGCCACTCTCATAAAGCTTTGTCTTCAGAAAGTGACTCGTACCGTCACAGCCCTCTACACATGAATTTAATATACACAGACAAAGATAAGACTTTCTATTAGCCAGTTACCATTCCCTCAGCTAACATGAGCCCTTAGCTAATGCCTGGCTCTTGGCAGAAGGACCCTGGGTCGCTTCATTACTGCGCTGGTCTCCCTCTGGGCCCAGCTCCCACCTGCCGAAATTCCTCCCATGCTTTGGAAATGAGCCTTTCCCAGCGGGATTGGTGCCAAGAGGAGCACAAGGAGGACAGGGAAGGGAGCTCAGCCACGTAGGATACACTTCATATTTTAAAAGTATCATTTCCCTCCCAAGCTTACCTCTTTTAATTCTTTTCTTCACACAATCACTAAAGTTCTAAACTGGTAAATTAGTTGTTTGCATTACTAGTGCTTGTTTCCAATAAGGTAAGGTAATTATCAGGTAGAATTTTACTATCATAAAGCAATAAGAAGAAATAATTCCCAGTCAAAGTGAAATTAGGCGGTTGCTTGACCACAGAGACAAAATAGACAGAACTAGAAACCCACAAGGAAATGACCCACAAATCATCACTTGAGTGCGGAGTCAAAGGTCTCGTATTTTTCGGAATAACCTCCTTTGCTTTCCAGGAGAGAGCTGTGCAAACAGGGAAGGCATTCAGGCTCCTTGTCCCAAAGCCTTCCCATTGCATCCCTTCTGGTAGAGAAACCTCTCTACCAGCATGGGAGTGTGAAGGCA
The DNA here is from genome assembly GCF_965183815.1 of Platalea leucorodia. Taxonomy (NCBI): domain Eukaryota; kingdom Metazoa; phylum Chordata; class Aves; order Pelecaniformes; family Threskiornithidae; genus Platalea; species Platalea leucorodia. Next base: position 57,488,602 of record NC_138824.1, read on the forward strand.
GCTCCCTCTGCTCCCCTGCTTGCCCGGGTTGCTCTGCCGGCCTCACCCCCAGAGTCATGCAACTTCCCAGCCTTTGAAAGAATCTTGTCCTCTTTAAATGATGCTTAAATGCTAAGTATTATTATCCCCAGGCAATTGAATGGCTCTCCAACTATTCAGATTGGATGGAAGCGTGGGCTGTTGAAATAGCCTTGAAAGAGATAATTCATGCAAGCTGAGCCTGTGGAATTCATATTTTCATTTTTTTTAAATCTAACCTTTTTCCTCTGGCTATTTTGTGCTCATCTAAATCAAATATAAGAAAGAGAGGTGCTCTTCTCTGCAGAGGCTTTCTCTTGCTTTACCTTTCTATGCTACCTTTCACCAAGAGCTTCAAGGCCACTCCTGGGCTTTGGTCAGATCTTCTCCCTCTGAGCTTTGCAGGATTTGAACTACCACAGCATCATGCTTACTCGCCATGCTTGGGTCAGCTGCGAATCTCTGCTGGGAATGTCGTTCTGTCATTCTGAAGACAGAGCAGTGGACTGACTGCATTGGTTTATATAGGCCAAACGCAAAAAATGTAGAGCACTGGAAAATCAGAGTCACATCATTCAGAAAGTAATGTTTTGCCACCATCTGCAGTGGAACTGGTTCCTGCTGGAGCAGTATCTTCAAAGAGAAATGCCCAGCAAAGCAAGAGAAGAGGGTGTGCATTTCACTCTCTCTACCCAAGGAGAGAGTTAGCAGAAAGCAGTTAACCTGGCTACCTTCACAAGCAAATACTCTGTAAACCCAGTGGTATAGAATAATGATGCAGTGTATTTTTGTCATTGCTCTCAGAGCTGGCACTGCCTATTCTAAACACTGTGACAGTATCTATTAAAGTTTGCAATAGTAGGGAGATGGAAGAAACCACATCACTATGGGACATAAGATTACACTTCTCAAGAAAAGTGAGAAAATAAAAGACAATTAGAAGTAGCTCTATGCATTTGACCCTGGCTTTTTGGTTTCTCAAAAGGGATTGTTTAATAGTTTGTGATAAACTGAAATGATACAATGTGTTGAAGGAGATGATAAAAAAATACAGTGCCCTGCATGGTTACGCTGTTTGGGGTCAGGCCTGGTATTTTAGCCATTGCTCTGCATTTTGCCAACATACAAATCTCCTGTTGCATATTGGTGTGATTGATGGCCTGCTGGAACCTGAGAAGGGAGTTGCTAACCAGGCTTTTGCATCAGATTTCACACATCATATTCAAGGGAGGTGTAAACTGGTGCATTGCCACTGGCTTTGGAGCCAAGTTAATTCACCCCAGCAGAGTATTTAATCCATTGGCTTTCCGGGCACAGTCACTACAAGGAACTGAGCGCAGATATCTCCCCTCTCTGAGGGATTATCTTGGTGTGTGCAGCGAGATGCCTGCCTTTCCTGAAATCCTCTGTCCTGATTCAAAGGGGGTTTGCCCACAGCATTGCAGGAGGTGGGGTAGAAGGAAACTCCTCAGGCCATGCTGTCCATCTGCTGCCCCAGACAGGGTCATATCCTTGGCAGTCCCAGCAGATGCATTTCCAACCTCTTCTAAAATCTTCTCTCTACCAAACTACTCCTCTGCTTCTCTGTGCCCACAGGACATGTTGTCTCAAGTCCAACATCTTCCCAGTCTAGTCCTACCTGGTGGCATTCTGCTTTCTGGATACAGGTCACATGTGTGAAGTTCACCATCATCTTTCTTTCAGTGGTGCTTCTTCTAGATTGAACAACTCTCAGCCCCATAAACTTATCTTTTTTGGTTTTGTTTTTTTGAATCTCAGTTCTGCTCCCTGTCCAGCAGGTCCTCGTCCTTCTTGAAGTGCAGTGTCAGACCAGACATGCCACCCCAGGAGACGTGTTACCAAAGCAAAAGGGTTACTCATCCTGCCTGGCAGACTGTGCTCTTATTTCTATGTCCCATTCTGCTGTTTGCCCTTTTCACAACAGCACAACATATTTGACTGATGTTGAGCTTGTGACCTGCGTAGGCCTTCGATTCTTTACTGCGGTACTGTTGCCTAAGCAGATAGTGTAGATATGTGTAGTTTTGATTATTTTCCTACAAACATAAATTTTGCATTTCTCGTCATTGTATTGCATCCTGTTTTTTTTCAGACCATTTCTCCAATTTCTGTAAATTGCTTTGAATCTAATGCTGTCCGCCAGCATGCTGGCAGTCCCCTGACTTGTCATCTGCATGCTTAAAGGGTATACTTTCTACTCCATTGCCCAAATCACTAGTGAATATAATAAGGGTGAGCTCACTGCATAATCTGGACTTGGATGGAAAATTTTGTCATGCTAAACATCCTAGAGCTGGGCCTTGTACTTCTCTCCTAGAAACTTCCATCAGTATTATCTGTGCCTGGGGTAGCAGCTCAGCCACAGGTCCCAGCAGCACTGGCTTTTGTGCAGAATTGGAGAAAAGAAGCAAAATATCAAGTTTTGTGTCTCTTGTGTCCCCCTCCCAGAGCATTTCAGAGAGAAACCTGCGCCATCCCAAGAAAGGAGCTGGACGATGCTGGACCATCCCAATGGATGATGCAGCAGACCTTTCCATCCCACCATCACCGGCACCCCCGTTCTCTGTCTGGGACCGCTTGGCTAGCTAGGTAGCTAGCCTAGATGCTGCCTACATGGTTTCTATCAACAGATTTGATAGTTTCAAGACATTCATATGAAGCATTTTGAGTCCATTGATTCAGCAGTTTGCAGGGGAAAAGCATTCAGTCAGAAATTTTTTGATTAGCTGAAATCAGCATGTCTGATTTCTTCCCAAATAAACTGGATACAGAGAAGTCAGCCCTAATTCAGGGAGCAAATGGATCTCTCTTATCTTGGGCAGGGCAATTTTTCCTAATTCTCTCCCTCAATTGTTAGTGTACGCAGATAACCCTCAGCACTAACATGGCAGCAGCTGGATTGACCTGAAGTTTCCAGGATAGCAAGGGTGAATTGCTGATCTCTTTGCTAAGTGGCAGTGAAGTATTGTGTTGCCTCTGTGTACCAGGGTGGAAGACAATCATAGAATCATTTAGGGTGGAAAAGATCCTTAAGATCATCGAGTCGAACTGTTAACCATCACTGCCAAGTCCGCCACTAAATCGTGTCCCTAAGTGCCACATCTACCCGTCTTTTAAATACCTCCAGGGATGGGGATGCAATCACTTCCCTGGGCAGCCTCTTCCAATGCTTGATAACCCTTTTGGTGAAGAAATTTTTCCTAATATCCAATCTAAACTTCCCCTGGCGCAGCTTGAGGCCATTTCCTCTCATCCTATCACTTGTTACTTGGCAGATAAGACCAACCCCCACCTGGCTACAGCCTCCTTTCAGGTAGTTGCAGAGAGCAATAAGGTCTCCCCTCAGCCTCCTCTTCTCCAGGCTAAACAACCCCAGCTCCCTCAGCCTCTCCTCATGAGACTTGTGCTCCAGACCCTTCACCAGCTTCGTTGCCCTTCTTTGGACACGCTCCAGCACCTCCATGTCCTTCTTGTAGTGAGGGGCCCAAAACTGAACACAGGACTCGAGCTGCGGCCTCACCAGTGCCAAGTACAGGGGCACCATCACCTCCCTGGTCCTGCTGGCCACACTATTCCTGATACAGGCCAGGATGCCATTGGCCCTCTTGGCCACCTGAGCACACTGCTGGCTCATGCTCAGGTGGCTGTCAACCAACACCCCCAGGTCCTTTTCTGCCAGGCAGCTCTCCAGCCACTCCTCCCCCAGCCTGTAGCGTTGCATGGGGTTGTTGTGACCCAAGTGCAGGACCCGGCACTTGGCCTTGTTGAACCTCATACAGTTGGCCTCAGCCCATCAATCCAGCCTGTCCAGGTCCCTCTGTAGGGCCTTCCTACCCTCCAGCAGATCAACACGCCCGCCCAACTTGTTGTTGTCTGCAAACTTACTGAGGGTGCACTCAATCCCCTCATCCAGACCATTGATAAAGATATTAAACAGAACCGGCCCCAATACTGAGCCCTGGGGAACACCACTTGTGACTGGCCGCCAACTGGATTTAACTCCATTCACCACCTCTCTTTGGGCCCAGCCATCCAGCCAGTTTTTAACCCAGTGCAGAGGACGCCCATCCAAGCCATCCTCCTTCCGGCCCTTCTTGTAGATGGGCATCACACTGCTAACCTCCAGTCAACTGGGACCTCCCTGGTTAGCCAGGACTGCTGATAAAGGATGGAAAGTGCCTTGGTGAGCACTTCTGCCAGCTCCCTCAGTACCCTTGGGCGGATCCCATCTGGCCTCACAGACTTGTGTGTGTCTATGTGGTGTAGCAGGTCGCTAACCATTTCCCCTTGGATTATGGGGGCTTTGTTCTGCTCCCTGTCCCTGTCTTCCAGCTCAGGGGCTGGGTACTCCAAGAAAAACTGGTCTTTAATTAATTAATTAATTTAACTGGTCTTTAATTTAATTTAATTTAATTAACTTACTTTAATAGTAAATTAAAGACTGAGGGAAAGAAGGCATTAAGTACCTCTGCCTTTTCCTCATCCTTTGTCACTATGTTTCCCCCCACATCCAATAAAGGATAGAGATTCTCCTTAGCCCTCCTTTTGTTGTTGATGTATTTACAGAAACATTTTTTATTGTCTTTTACGGCAGTAGCCAGATTAAGCTCTAGTTGGGCTTTGGCGCTTCTAATTTTCTCCCTCATGACATCCCTGCAGTACTCCTGAGTTGCCTGCCCCTACTTCCAAAAATCATAAACTCTCCTTTTTTTCCTCCGTTCCAGCCAAAGCGCTCTGTTCAGCCAGGCCAGTCTTCTCCCCCGCCTGCTCGTCTTTCAGCACATGGGGATGGCCTGCACCTTTGAGACTTCCTTCTCGAAGAATGTCCAGTCTTCCTGGACTCCTTTGCCCTTCAGGACTGCCTACCAAGGGACACTATCAGTTTCCTAAACAGGCCAAAGTCTGCCCTCTGGAAGTCCAAGGTAGCAGTTCTGCTAACCCCCCTCCTTCCTTCTCCAAGAATTGAAAATGCTATCAATAAATCATCTACCAGAGAGGGCTGTGCAAGCAATAGAAAGAGGCGTTCAGCAGTGATATAGTTTATTCTTTCTTTGAAGACCTGGTTCAGAAGCTGCTTAGTGTGGCATTTCACCCTCTGGTATCTCTATCTCATCCACCCGGGAGCAGAAAGGTTTAGCATGGAAACTTGTGTTGATGAGATGACTCACTTCATGGAGCCCAGAAAGACAGCAACAAGGAGGATCTTACTGTACAGCTGAAGCCAGCTGTGTGGTTTAAGTTTGTTAAACAATGGAACAGCCTTCAGTTTCTCCAAAGGTCTCAAAAGTGAATAGGTAAGAGGGTCCCAGAATAAAGGTCACCTCTTGATATTTCAATATCTTTAATTCATGCAAGAAAAGGAAATTTTGTACAAAATTTAACATCAACTGCCCCCCTGAGGCAACTACTTGGTGAAAGAGCACAGCTGCCAAGATCCATCTGTTCCTTACCAAATCCAGCTTCTTGACTCCCTGCAAGAGAGGTTTTCTACTTTTCATCTGCTATCACAGACTTTTGTATAACGATAATTCTTTCTTCAATAAAATATTGCTTTTTTTTTTCAAAATGCTGAAGACAGGAGATTTTTGCATGAGAGCTACATCACTTGAAGCAGTTCTCCCAGTTACCATGGCAAGGACAGGTGGTGGAGGTATTGATATCCATAGGGTAGAGAAATGTGATCTCTTGAAATAGTCTAGTAGACACCAAATGCAGCCCTGCACCAAATTCCAGATACCTCTCCTTAACCCATGCCAGCATCCAGCAGACCTATCATTCACACCTTACAGTACAAGTCAGATAGAGAATATATAATTTAACCTCATTTGGCATGGCTGTATTTCAGGATTAATGCTTCTTCCTTTGCTCCCAATATTGTGCTGTGAAAATCTCTTTGCAATGGATTCACATGCCTTAATGCAGTGAAAACACATGCTGCTGCCTGAAGGGCTCCTCTCTTTGGCTCATTAGGGCCACAAATGTAATCCTTCTCCAGGCACAACTCCTATTCAGCCTTTGATGTGACAACTGTGGAGACTACTGCCTGTAGTGCCATGTCTCATCCAGTTTCATCAACTCACTTTGGAGAGAGAGTTGTTGCCACCCACAAGACTATGTGGGACCAGCAGATGGGACCCATCCAGAACAGAGGGGCAAAGTTTCCTTTCAAAAACCCACATCTGTTTAGGGGGGAGATGAGATAGCGCAGTGCTTGTGGTAGCAAACATTGCTATGCATGTCTTCCAAAGTACAGTTAATTCAGCCTTTAATTATCCTAGCTGTGGGAGGTGTCCCAGCTGCAGGAACGCCTCTGAGAGCTCTGCTTCTTTGATGGGCCTTTTTTGGTTCTTACCTCTGGCAGCATGAACAAGTTACATTTAAGAAGATTGAATCAAATCCTTGCTTAGCATTCAAAAATGGCATTCAGCTCGCATAGGTGGTGCTTCTGGGTCTTAGGCCATCTTTGTAGATCTGGGAGTAAACCAGAAAATAAACTCTGAATTGCTTTGGCTTCCCTAGCATTGAGCTTGTTGAATCAGTGTGAAAGCCTGCTTTGGAGAATTAGGACGTGTGGTGAGAAAAATCTTTTCCCTGTGCCCTTATCCGCAATGCAGGTTGCTCCCTGAGACAGTCAGGCTCACCTGGAGAAGGATCTGCTCTTTTGGGGACAACAGGAAGAGGAAGACATGTTGATACCTATAGCCATACTTGCCACACCTGCAGCAAGGTTCAGAGAAACCTGTCTGCATTTCAGCAGCGGAGAAATGTGTGAGGAAAAAATGCAAGCCATTATTTCCTGCAATAGTAGAGCGGTCAATAATAAAAGAGGGAGATAAATCCACAATTTGATGTTTCTGGCCAGGCAGTCAGGAGGGGGTGAATTCACTGTTGCCTCCAACTGGATAAACTCTAATTCCCTATATTTATCCTTTCTAAATGTTTGATATACTTAATTGGCTCCTATCATTGTTTGTAAGATAACGTCCATAGGGGCAAGATCAGCTGTATTTGATTTATGATTTACATATTTTTAACCACATAGCCACTCTAGCTGTATTTGATTTAAAAGTATAAACCAGAGATTGTGTTTCTTTAGAGAAAGTTGGAACAATGCTCCCACCTTGCTCTCGTAGATGGTATGAACATCATTTAGTTCTTCCTTTTCCTACTCTCTGCTGCTTCTCCAGCCCAGGCCTCCTTTTCCAAAACAGACACTGTTTTCCCGCATACTTAGGCTTTTCCAGAGTGATCCTTTTCATGGAAGAGTTTTGTCTACCCTCTAGTGGGAATCTGAATTACAGCACCTGCAGAGCCCAGCTGCGGGAGTACGGGAGGCTGGAGCCCCTTGGGCACAGCCTGGAATTACTGCAGGACCAACCTTCACCGTGTTTCCAGCAAACACGATGCCCCATTGCTGTTCTTCCCCTCCCTCAGTGAGATTCAGGTTTGCATTTTGGGGAAAAAAGGATGGGGGCTATGTTTGCTAGGATTTTTTTCCTGGTAGAGGGACAGATTTAGATTTTCACTGGTGTTTGTCAGACAAATATTTAGCTCTGGTAAGTAAGTATAGCTGTATTAATCACGTCGAATAGAAGTGAGGATGGAAATTTAGAAGATGTATGAAAAATCTGCATCTTTTAACTCCATTTTCCCTTCTGCCAGCAGAAGAATAGCGCTGGCATCCATACCTGAAGGCAGAACATGGGCCACTGGATCTCAGCTAGGGTGTGCTGGGAAGGGGCTGGGCCCAGCTCTGAGGCGTGTTAGCTGAACCCCTGTGCTCTCCCAGCGTTGGCATACGTACATGGTGAGTAATGGTAACCTGCCCCTTGGGTGAAGGCAGCTCGCTGGTTATGGAACCTATTTCTGACCTTTGCACCCCATGGAGAACAACTTACCAACCTGTGGTGCAATGCACACATTTCAGCCCGAAAGGTTTCCCTATATGCTGCTAATATTTTGTGTTAACCTGCAAATTAACAAATACTTGATACAAACCTGTAAATGGGGTGAATACAGCTGATTACTGGCTCCTGGCTGAGATCACACGCAGCGGTAGCCAAATAGCTCTGGTGATAAAGAGCTGGTCCCCCAAAACCTTCTCTGAAGGAAAACAGAAGTGCTCTTTCCACAGATGCAGAGTACGACGTTGGGATGAGCCAGGGCCCGAGTAGTGCAGACACTGCTCTAACTCAACTTTTATTACTGAAGTGCCACAACGGAGCAATCAAGACTCCCTTGAAAATCTTACCCTAAGCCTAAAATGCACTTTGTAAAAGCTCTGAGCTGGGAACTGATCTCTTCCCTGCTTGGCTGCTAATTTGCTTTGTGACCAGAGGCAAGTCACTTAACTCCACTGTGCCTCAGTTTCATCACCTGTAAAATAGGGATGATATAGAAATATCTCAGAGCAGCTTACTAGCAGAAAGGTAAATGTGAGGAAACTCCTGTAGGCAGGTGCTGCTGCCTTGTCTGTTAAGATAACTTCCCGTTGATAAAAAGCATCATGAAGTGAAGGGAAAAGGGGATTTTCAAAAAGATTTATTGCTTTAAATTTTTGCACAGTGCATTGGTATGGCACTGTCTGCTAGGTCTTCTTCATTATTGCTGAGGCCATAAGTGATTGGGCCAGCCTGGCTCACTCAGTGGAAAACTGCCCCTTTGGGAACATTTGGGGCTGGAAATAAATAATGCTTCCCCGCTTTGTGCCAAGTCACCTCCTTTTTGCCCAGCTTAACAGATCTGTAACAAGAGCAAAGCAGGAGGCTTTACCTTGGATGCCCTTTGAGGCACCCCCAGAGAAGGTGTTTTCTAGCCCTGGCAGCTGCAGGTCCAGGCCATCACTTCACACAGTGGCTGACACCATGAAAGTCCTTGAAAATTGGAGGAGAGATGTGAGAATATCACAGAGTGCTCTTGTGGTAATATCAAAATACTTTGTCACAGATCCGCCAACAAAATGCAGATTCTGCCAGATGCATGGGAATTGTCTTGAAAGTGCCCTGGGATGCAGCCAACTAGCTCGTGCCAGTCGGGGGCAAATGGGAACCACAAAGATTTTAGCAGAACCATTAGAAGGGACAGAATGAATTTCCTAATCATTTTTCCAAAAAGCTGATGGGTCTTGAGCAACAGGATGGATGTGGTGAAGGGAGAGGGAAGGACCGAGCAACCTGGTATCAGGTCTGATAGCTTGGGTAGCAGGGAGCGTGCTGGAAATACAACTGTATTTAATGAAAACACGTGAAGGAAGATGTCTCCAGGAACTATACCTTCTACCTTGCTTTATGAGGCATTGTCCCTCTGTGCACAAAGTTGTATTTCTTTCTTCTTTGCCTTATCTTCTTTCACTATTTTACAAAGTAAAAGGAAATCCATAAAGTAATTTGGAAAAACACATTTTTCCCTTTTTTTAAAAAACAGAAGCTCAGAACTTTCTTTTCCTTGTAAGAGTGGAGAGCATCCCCAGTACTGTAGCTTCCAGGCAATCGCCTCTCTTTTGGTTTAGAAATCAGTGATATCAACCATTTTGGGGAGCAAAGAAACCAAGGAGAGATCTTAGAAGATACAATACCTTTTAATTCAACTGCCTTTTAAGGTTCTAGCAATGATGAATCAAACATACTCTGCATTATACTTGCCTGCAGCAGCCCTGAAAAATCATGTTCCCTCTGTGTGTTTTAAAAAGTTGGCATTTGAGCTTTAAATTTTACTTTAGAAAGACACTCAGCCCAGTGTTTACCAACTTTACTTTTTGTCCTTCTGGGCCCCAGAGTCCAACTCTGACTAAAAGCAGGAATGTATTTTTTCTCCTGCCTTAGAAGGCCCCTGACTCGCTCTGCTCTTCCGCTGCAGCACCCGGTAGACTCAGGCACTGAGTCAGCAAGACACCTCAGTCAAAAGCACTGCTCTTTTCCAGTAGCTATACAGAAAACAGGCCTTGAAATACACTTTCTTTAGGGTAAGCTTTTTTTTCCCCTCCTACACTTAATTGTGTGGCCTTTACATTGAAGTGGCATCAGCTGGCACTGCTGAACACCTCTACTTTCACAAAATGTAAAAGGAAGCTGTGAGGGAGCACACAAAGTATTATCCTTTCTATTTCTTCTCCTTTTTTGCTGGCAGGGAAAGGCAAATACAATTTGGGGCTGGTAGGAGTTGAATAACAATGTGTTCCTTTGTTGTTTGCGGCAATAAAGTTTAGGTTCACTCAACCTGCATTTTCAGAGTACAAAATATTGACAGATGGAAGCAGTCATTCAGCGTTTATTCTGCTCACTTAGCCTTATCAGCAAAATGACAACATCTATCTGAGGTCTAAATGACTCAGTGGTGAGGCTGGCACTACCCTCCGCTTCATGTGGTGGATCACTACTATACAGTTACACTGTACAGCTAATGCAGCATCATCCCGACAGCGCACACCATTACATTGGGATAAAACCGCAGCCTTGTCTCACATCAATATCCAACACAGACCTTGTAAGAGCAGACCTTTCTCAAGCTATTTTAGCCTTTCTCTCTCCTAGCTGTTTACCAAGCTATTCATTTTGATGCTACATGCAGTCTGCTTCACACTCTATTCTTAGGTGTTCAGTATGACACAGAATTGCTTGAAAGGCAGCTAGATGCAGCCAGATTAGGACAGATTTTGTGAAATTTTTTTTTAATGCAGAACATTACAGTCAGTATTTTTGCTCTCTGGGAGGTTTGAGTATGAGGAGGGCCTTTTGCTTTCACTTCTTATGGTAACACATGATTTGGGGAGAAAAGGAAAAAAATTGCTGATTGCCTTTCCTGACAATTAAGGGTAGAAAATAGCTCCGCTGCAATCTCTGACAGTACCTGAGTCACTGTGAAGATAAGGTTCGACACGTCTACAAAACCAGTCGGCAGTTCTGAAATTTCATCTTTAGTATCATCAGAGTTGACATTCCCCGTTTACCTTGCTTTTGGTCCCTCCGTGGTCCCAGGCAGAGCGCAGCTTGCTGGTAGGTACTTGAGTTGACATGACTGTCTTTGCAAACAAACCTACTAGAGATTTTTGACAGAAGCCTGGTTACTGGAGCATAACTATGCTGTGAATTAGCCTGCAATAGTGTAGTAATTCATGTAGCTGTGTTGTCACACTGTATATACAGAGCTTGGAAAGTGTCTCCTGTTTACTGCACTTGAAGCACTTACCCTTGTTTCAGCAGTAAACTTAACAGCTGCTAAAAATAGCAGCTATCGAGATGTCACCCTTCACAGTAAGCAAAAGGAATGAGTCACATGAGATAATGATCTCGCAGTCCTGCAGAGCACCTGAGCAGTCCTTGAATGCTTTAAAAATGCCTGTGTTACAGCTGAGCTCTTTCCCTTTTCCAGACCCAGCCCTGCTACTGGAAGGCGTGACTGCCCTTCTCCTGGAGGTTCTTGCCCCACCAGCGAACTACGGCTCCCAAGAGCATTCCCTAATCTACTTCGGCACTTTAAAATCGGCTAGTTTAGCCCAAACTAAATGAAGAGAGGTGATCAATAAGCGGGTGAGATAGGAAGGCGGCAGCCAAACAACAGCTATGTTAACGAAAGAGAGGAGTAGGCAGAAAGGTAGCCCCTGTCCAAGTCTGAACCTGTGGGACTGTCACTCTTGCTGTCAGAGATGGAAAGCCTTGAACACTTCCATTTCACACTTTTTACCTTCAGCTGCTCCATTTTATATTGTATGTGTAGCTGTATTTTAAGAGCTTCTGTTCATGTGTGATAAGCTGAGCTTGGGCTTGAGAAGGAAGAGCTTCTGAGAACAAGAATTAAAAATGCTCTGAGAGAGGAAAAATGATAATTTTTAATCCACTCCTTCAGATGTGTATGTGTAAGTGGTAGACACATCTGCTTTCACTTATGTGGAAGAGGAAGAGAATTTATGCAGTTTGTACTTTTTGCCCATGTTGGAGAGCTGGGATGTTATGAATCTAGGTCAGAAAATATTTATTTCATGTGAATCATCTTGTGTATTTGTGTAACTTGTGGCTTTGAATCAAATGTGCATGTGAAACCAGGTAGCTTCACCAGGAATGATCACCATCTAGTGGCAACCTGTAAAATTCAGACTTTGACAACAATACAGAAAAGGACAATCTGAAAGAGAAAACAGGTCAAAAGGCCAGTGGCACTGCTTCGAAAAGATGATGGCTGATAAATATATCAAAATACCAAATAAACTATTTTAAATATCCACAAGGCATGTTAAAACACTATGGTGTCATTGTTGTACCTGCGCAGCACTGCCTGTGTGCAGGCTGCCTGTGGGGCACGGTGCTAGCCCGTGGTGGGTGCCTGGGCTTTGCCGGCGGCGTGCTGGCTGCTGCCGGCCAGACACCTGTCCGAGGCTCCCCAGAGCTGCGGCAGCACAGCGCGACGAGCTCTGGTGCCACGGATGCTCCCGGTCACCTGTTGTTTCACTAGCACCAATGTTGCTGGCGATGTACGCCTAATGGCAGAGCCTTGTGGCCAAAAGGGACCTCCAGAGGTCAGGCAGGCTTGTGTCCCTCTTGCTAAGCACCTGGCTAGCCTGCTCCTCGGATCATCCAGTGGTGGAGACTCCTCCTGTCCTCTCCAGTGTTTCATTACCTGTCCTGAGAGAAGATCTGTCCTGATATCCACCTTTGAGAGGCTTTAAGACCATTTGGGTTTCTGCCCGATTCCTTCCCCTTTGGTCATTTCTCTGAGTGCTCTTGCCATGCTCCTCTCACCTATGCCTTCCCTGAAGGGCAGCGTGGTGCTCCAGCTAAGCGAGTAGCAAGGCTGCAAAGAGTGTAAGGGCTGCTACACAAATCTCACACATTATATTTTTACTCATACATCCCAGCATGGCATCTGCCCTTTTTGCCACAGCAGACACTGTCAGCCCACTGAAACTGTCGGCTCCTGTCCAGCCTGTGAATCACAGTAACCACAGATCTTTCTCTGCCGAACTGCTATCTAAATATTTTTTTCTTCTTTTGTGTTTGCACAGTTCATTATTTCTACTTAAACACAGTACTTTGCACCTGTCGCTGTCTAATAGCATCCTGTGCCTTTTCTGACCATAGGTGCAATTTGTCAGCATAATTTTGTCCTCTCAGCTTCATGTCATCTGCAAATATAATAGCCAGACTTTATTTCATCATCCAATTTGTTAATGAAAACACTAAATATCGCTAAACCCAGGGCAGGCTGGTCAAATCCCCAAATCAGTGGCTTCCCCTACTCTGACAGTAAATCACTAATATCTCCGCTCTGAGCACAGCTCTGTAAACAGCAAAAATAGTTTCCTCCAGACTGCTTCCTTAGCTTACACATACGAGTGTCATTTCAGACAAAACTCCTTCTGGAGTAAGATATATGACATCTTTTCCTTCATGTACGAGCTTATTAATTTGTTGTAGTAGGAAATCAGAATGATCTGGGATTGCACATAGCTGATAGATCCATACTGGGTGGTACTCACCTGTATTCATCTTCTGTAGACTCATCATCTGATTGTTTGTTTCAGTGTTTTTCTGAGATGGACATTAATGTGACTGTTAATTCCTTGTTCCTCCATTTTTTCCATATATATATCTCCTTACATATATATCTATCTCCTTGTGTATCTATCTATCTATCTATCCAGATAGATAGATAGATATGTATCCTCGCATTCACCATGTATGTCCTCCTCTGGTACCCCTCTCACCCTCCCCTAGGCCAGCTCTGAGATTTCACCATTCAGTTCCTCAGTGCCCTATGCTGAAGTTTATCAGGTCCATCTCATTTGAAAGCAACAGATTTATCTAGGTGCTTTCTAAGTATGTCATGCAGTGGTTTCAGCAACTGTAACAGTATCTGCTGCATTTCGCTCAGGCTGTAATAAACTAAGCACCACATCAGTGACAACACTGAAATCAATGGAAGTCGTTCTCATGTGCAAACTAAGCTGTTCGTGTTTCTGCAATCAGCTGCAAAGCCCGGAGCAAGAGAACCCTGTGCTTCCCAAACGTCTTTGGAAACAGTCCACTCAGGTGGTTTTAAATTCCACCTTCGAGGTGGCTTACAATCTTTTCTTTTCACTCCCCGTTCCTTGGTTGCTATGAGAGGTATATATATACCTGCTCCCGAGACAGCTTTTTGACAAGTGCTTTACTGCAGGGAGAGGAAGAAGCCAGCTGCAATTCTTGCTACCGTATCAACACACACCCGCCTGTGCAGGAGCTTACAGCACCAAACCCATCCCAGCTTTCCTTCATAACTTTAATGCAATTTCTGACTCGGTCATGTAATTGTTGCTGCCGGGCTGCTGGATGTATTTGCTCCACTTACACCTGGAAAGAGAGAGGATGGCCTGCTGGAAGTTACCTCTGATCGCCACATAAAGTAGCAGGTTGCCACATCTGTGGTGTGCAGCCAGTGGCCAAGAGATGATATAGGTGGAGTGGATTTTCTTCTCCATGTGACAGCTGACTGGACACAACTGTAGTTCAACCCGAGCTGCTCGAAAGACGTGGAAGGGGAAGAAGCACACATAGAAGACCACCAAGAGGATGACAGCGAGCCCACGAGCCTTTTGTTTGTAGCAAGCCTGCGTGCGGGGCCCAGTAGCCAAGGTGTAAATAATGAGCACGTAGCACACAGTCACTGTCAGCAAGGGCAAGAAGGCGGCCAGGCCCATCAGCAGTATTAAAGTGCCATTATTGAATAAGGAAAGGTCTTGCCGCTTTGATGAGAACTAATCCTGATGTAGAGGCCTTTTATCATATTTATATAGAAATAAATACAATTTTATTTTAAAATACATATTTCCAGGGAAGGGTCTGTACAGGCACAATGAAGCTGTAGTATAAGAGATTCCCAGACCCACGTGTGTGATGTGTGTCCCCTGGTATATAAAGTTCACCTTCTTCTCTCATCAGGGGTCAAGTGGAGCAGAAGGACAGACTCGTTGTGTTGCGCTACTGACCAAAAGTATAGAGAGGAATGTCCAGAACCTAACTGCTCCATAAAAGCTATTTGCATCCTTGTTAATTAAGTGGAAAACAGGGCAGATGTTGAAATATTTTCATATTCTTTTTGATGCTGGACTTGGTTAACATCTTTCCTTCTGCTCCTTGGAAACAACTGATACAGGAATATTTCATTCTTTTAGTCCATTAACAAGATTGATGTTGCAAAGAAACAGGTTATTTTTAGGCTTGTCATTAGCTGTAAATTTCCATCCCTGTAAAATTTTTAAATGGTGTTTTGCTTAGGCAGTAGTCATAGATAGAAGTTTCCTGAAATAACAGAATAAATTCATCCAACTTTGCAAAGCAGTCATTTGCAAGATACAATATGGGACTTGAGCAGGATTTAAGGGAAGTAAAGAGAGCCCAGTACATAGTCTCTACAAAAGAAAATACAGGACCACTGAAGCACATGGCAAATAACTGCTAATGTGGCATCCAGTAAGTGCATCTGTGTGAATGCCTTCTTTCTTTTAAACTGGAGTAAATGTTTTGGTGGAAAAAAATGAATAAATCTCTAGTGTAATTTTTTCTGGAGGAGCGCAACTTCTTACAGGATGATGCCTGTCCTCAAATTACTGTGCCCTGGATCTGTTAAAATGGATCCTACTGAATCATTACTTCGATTTCTTGTTCCACTCTGAATTTTCTCTATGTAGCTCCTACCCTCACTCACTTGTGAGATCTCACAGAGACAGGTTGCAGGATATGAATTCAAATTTGTGTAGAACATTTGGTTCAAACATATTTAAAACACTTTGAAAACTGAAGCTGGAGCTTGACAAGATTCATGCCAAACACTGGCATTTGTTTTTAAAGAGAAAAACAGCTTCAAACCTCTTCTCATGGCTGGGGATGGCGCAGGGGATGGTTTAGATAAATCCAGTGGCTCCAATTCAGTCAAGCAGTAATGCGACGATACCGTTGTCCCCAAACAAACTTGAAGCCCCTGATATAGCTAATGGTTAACCAGGTTAATAGCAAAGGCCCCATCCTGCAGCAGCAGGTTGTGGAGTGCTGTCTGCTGCTGGAAGCACCAGGGCTGTACACACCGTGGTGTTTACAGTGCACAGCTATTAAGCGAGCTGAAGGGCACGGCTGGGTGCTGCTCCTTGCACCAATTTCTTCATGGTTTTGTAGGACTATCATTTTGTCAGCAGCTTTTTTTCCACCAACCAGTGTGCTGCTGCAGCAAACCTATAGGGGCTGGAGAATAAATACCTACGATCACCGAAGAGCGCGGCAGTGGCACTCAGCCACTGCAGTCCCTACTGACGGCCACACGCTCTCAGGTGCTTTCGGAGCCACCCCCTTTGCTATCGGTGAGGTATCTGATAGGGCTGGATTTGGGTTGGGGAACGTCAGACTCCCTCACAGGCCAGGCCACCCCCAAGCCCAGCGCTGGTTAAGGAAACCCAAGGTGGGGACAAGTACTGCAAGAAAAGCACATGGGTGCGGGGATCTCGGTTCTAAACTCCCCTAAGATTACATGCGACCTAACAGGTTACCACAGGGACCAAGTCTTTGCTGTTGGCCTCACTATTTTGCTGTCTGAATTACAAATAGAATTTAGACAAAACTTAAATCTAATTAAAGAACAGTTTGTACTGTGGCAGATTTTATCAGACTAAGTAATTGGCCATAATGAGACCTCTGCAGCCCAAGCTGAGGGAAAATGATATATGCTGTAGACACATTATGAACTTTAAATAAATTATCCAAGAGCAGAACTCATAATAAAAGGGAACTAGATTATTGAAATAGAAACCCTCTTTCAGTCTTAACGGTGGAGTCACTGCTCT
The DNA here is from genome assembly GCF_965183815.1 of Platalea leucorodia. Lineage (NCBI taxonomy): Eukaryota > Metazoa > Chordata > Aves > Pelecaniformes > Threskiornithidae > Platalea > Platalea leucorodia. The sequence continues at coordinate 57,505,442 of NC_138824.1, forward strand.
ATTACATGGTATTCTTTACTGTAACCAATTGATTGGAGTCACTTTAAAAAATGTTGTGATTGCATGTCTTTAATTGCAGTCACGTATAAGGGAAACTTGTCTGCTCCTGCATTGTGATAATTTAATTAGAGCCTGCTGGAAATAAAAGCCAAATGGCTGCAGCCATGGCAAAGTAACCTAATGCCTGTAATTGGACTATATTTCACACAGATGTGTTGCTGAATAAATTAAATAGGATTTAGCTTGCAGTGTTTGACTCTTCCACTGGCTCAGATTTAAGAGATGCAAATGATATATTTAGGGATGAAGATGTGAGCCCTTGTTCCCTTATGCTTAATAATTCAGGGAGGTATCTCCATGCTGAAAGAGTATGTGGATTTAACGTGAGTATTAGATGCATCCCAGATAAGTTTAATTTGTTCCATGCTTCCATTGTCCTTTAACCCTTTGCTCATCTCTCTCCACTTTGCCCTTTGTATTCACACCTCTAAATCAAAATATGCATTTTACTTGTAAATCCTTGGTGCTGTCTTCTCTCCTCTTCATAGCCGGTTCCTTAAATACCTGACTCCAGCTGGCAGAGTTTGCTTTCAAATTCCATAGGCTTGTGCAGTGAGACTGTCTGGGAAAGCTGCAGGAACCCTGCTGGGGCTATTGGGCAGGTTGTGGGAAAGCTCTGACTCTGTTTCCAGGTCTCTGCTGGGTGAAGGCAGCATGGGCTCCATGGTGCTGAGCAAGAGCTGCTCTGACCCCTCTCGCCTTCCTGCGGGCTGGCTGTCATGTCCCCAGCGGCAGGGCTGTGCTGGTGTTGGCTGTCCTCCTGTCTGCCTTCTACCGCCTGCACGGGACGTGAGGACCTGCCTTGTGCTGCTCACGAAATCGGTTGGGACTGCCTGTAACCTGTCCGGTTTGGCTGGAGCGGTTTGTTACGGGCACCTCCAGCCCTTGGTGAGGGAGGCAGGCCAGCAGCACTTGGGCAGGGAGAAGCAGCACCACTGTAGTGCCCGCCTGAAGGAATATCTGCTCCCCCGGTCCCAGAGCACAGAATAGGAGATGTGCGAGGTGGGGGGAGAGCAGGGTTTAAACTGGCAGGAGCTGCCCTGCAGAGGGTTTGGTGGATGCTGGGGGCTGAGATCAAGCCCTTTCCTCTCAAGGAAGGAAAAAGTACCCATGCTTTCCAAACTGGGAGTTTGGTGGGACCAGCTGCCTCTCCTGCAGGGAGGGACCTCGCTCTCGGAAGAGCAGGGATTGTGCAACTGGGGCACGAGCAGGGTCTTGTGGCTGGGAGAGGTATCTAAGACCATGTGCTTGTGAGGGCAACCTGGCTGGAGAAAGGGATTGCATGACTCTGCCAGACAATCCTGACCATATTACGTGGGTAATATGCTTTTCTGCTGGCATGACTTGTCCAGAGGTCAGAGGAACCAAGAAGCCTAGGAAGAAAGTCAAAGTATGTGCTCCCTTGGCATATGGTTTGAAAAAATACCCAGTCTGCTGTGCGATCTGGAGGATTTTAGAGTCCCCAAATATCCAGGCAATAAAGCAGAAGAAAGACCAGCACTTCCTTGAATGTGATGACCAACCCTCAAGAAGGGGCTAGCAGAAATCCCCTCTCCCTTTGGAGAGGGAAGAAGGGCAACAGGCACCTTCTCGGGTGCCCTACAACAGGGCTCTTACTACCTTTGCACAGTGAAGAGCATGGGCTCACCCAGACGTGCCAGGGTAATTATGGTGTGGAAGTTAAAGATTTTTATGGGGTGACTTAACTTTCCAGTGTGTGGTGCTACCTGAGACTGCGACATCATGGAGGTTGCCTACAGAGCCAGTATTTACATGTTTTGCTTGATCTTCTCTCCTTCCTTTTCAACAGGTTTTGACTCTTGAGCTAACAGTGCTCTGTTGACTTTCACCTTGTTTCAAAGCAGTGATCCTTACACCAGTTTCAGGCTTCTCTCTCTTTTTTTTTTTTCTTTTTTTTTTTTCCCCTCCATGAAGAAAACACTTCCAAAAGTATAAGCATTCCAGATTTGATTTTGAATTAAATATTTGCAAACTTCTGTGAGTAGGTAGGAAAGTTATTATCTTGAGAGGGAAATGTTTAGATGACGCTGAAAAGAACTTGAATGTTTTCCAACACTGAACTTAATTTCAGATCTCGTTTGAAGCTATTATTTACTTTCTCATGATGATAAGAGACATGAACATGGAAACATGAGCAATTATGCACTGCATAATGTAATGGTGAATCAGGCTCAAATTATTTAGTAAATATAACTTTGAAAATGATTGCATAACTGTCCTATCTCTTTACCTGATGATTTCAGTATTTGCCATCTTCACATGAATGACTTTCAGCTTACTGGTTGTACACAATCTGTTCTCCTTAACTTTTTCTGGTATAAGTTTGGCCACATCAACGTTGAATGTGAACATTAATTTTGGACTCCTAAATACAAATATTCAGAAATAAACTGACGGTTGTCGACATATCCCTGAGTAACAGTTGATATGAGCCACCTTTGTTTATAGAAACACAGTTTTTACTGTGTGACTAGCTACCAGATAGTTGTAATTGCATTATTCTACATCATGAAAACTGTACCTTCTGCAAAGTGCAAAAACACCTTTTGCAAAGGGCATAAGGGTAGTCATGGAGAGACCAGGGGCGTGAAGCTGTGTGTTCTCAGGAGTCCCAGTTTATCTCTACACCCATAGATGAAGAACTTTCTGCATTTTATTTATAAATTCCTGTCAATGTATAAAGAATATCAGGTTCATTGCTAATTTTAAAAAATTTTTTTATTCATCATTTGATGTTTTGTATCTCTGGTATGGTATTTTCGAGTAAGAATAGATATTGCTCTGACTTTATGATTTAAATGATATTAAAAGTGGATCATGACTTGAATACTTCAGCGTTTGTACTTCAGGAAAAGATTTTGAAAAATTGTCAGGAGCTGGAAAAAAGCTTCAGGAATGAATGGAGTACTGAGAAATGTTGTGACATGCCTTGAGAGACTTCTGAGGCTTTAGAGATTTGCTCAGGTTAGTTTATTCAGGAGCAGTTTTAAACAGGAACAGATGATAGCCATGATCACATCCATGGGAAGAGACTCCTGGCATCAGCAAAGCTGGAGCTATGCCAGTCCAGGCTGGCAGTGAAGCACAAGTATTTCTTGGTGAGGATGCGTAGCTACTAAACCAAATCCCCTTAGTAATACAGTAGATTCTTGAACTTTTGGAATTTTTAAACCAACATTGAGTGTCTTTTGCATAAATATTGGTATAGTCGCAGAGCAGCATGAGATGATACCATCATGCAACATTGCAGGCGAGATTCATAGGTTTTAAAGGTTAGAAGGACCTCTAGAAAACCCAGTCCAAAGGGTTGTATATCCAAGGCCATAGGATTTAGCTCAAAATTCCTAGTAACTTGTATTTGGCACTTTCGTTTAACAGGAGAACAATCTTGATTTGAAGAGTCAGGCAGAATCCTCTTATTCCTTTGATAGCTTGTTCTAAAGATGAATCATGCCCACAGTTTAAATTATGGGCTTAGATTTTAATATGACTCACTAGTTTGTGCTTCCAGACTTTCACCTTCTTCATGCCTGTCTCCGCTATAAGGAGAAGCCTATTTAGCAATGGCTGATTTGTTTCTGTGGAAGTATTTAAACATTATAATCCAATCACCTTTCTTACTTCTTCCGGATAAGCTTGGTAGCTTAGGGTATCCTACCATAACATCTGGACTTCTCCAGCCTATTCTCCTTTTCCTATCATCAGCTTTATCAGGTAGAACATGAGGTTCTCCAGCCTCCATCCTCCGGGCAACATGTCTGGAGCCATGGCTCTGCCTGAATTGCCAGACTTGCAGAAATCCCAGGCATCCCTGGTGTGCACACACCAGTCAGCTCTGCCCAAGCTACCCCGTAGGATACTGCTGAGGGTTGTCAAAGGTGGCCTGTGCTGCACACACGACTCTCCTGAGCACTAACATGCTCCTGCGGCAATCAGGGAATCCTTCCTGCTTTGGGGGCTCTCTGTCCATTCATCTGCTGATTGCATAGGTATTCCTTCTTACCATGGCTGGAGTACCAAGTGATGATTGTGGGCAATCCCTGCCCTGCCAGAGGGAGGGAAGAAAGGAGAGAAGATCATTGTATCCCTGCCCTCTTGAAAAATCTAGAAATTGAGAAAAATCTTCCTCTCCACCACCGTGGTGAAAAGACAGGAATGTAAATAGATGTCCTGTGCTAGGAAACCATCACCAAGGGTGAGAAAGGCAGAGAGAAGATGGATTGCAATGAACGGAGTCAAAGGATCACCAAAAAAATCATTCTGCTGCTGCACCAGCAACAGCAAGGAATGAATTATTCTGCCCAGTTCTATCACACAGAGCAACGAAGTCATGTAACGTCAGCGAGGAAAGCCTCCATAACGTAGGCCTTGTCAGAGTGTCTCTTTTCAGGTCTGACTATACTGTGCTATGTTGTCTTCAGCTTGCTTCTAAAATGTGTGTCATGGTAAAACACCTTAAGGTGATCCAGTTGTCAGAGATTGCTGCCTTCTGTCAGAAAATATATGGGATTCCCCTGCTGTCTCTCCCAGCAGAACCTAGTTGTTTTTTCTCCTTGGAAAGAGTTTTTCTTAAATAATTTAGTTAGTTTGGATTCTTTGCTCACATTTAGATATTCTTTAGCATCTGTTTTTACACAAATTCCATGTGATCCATTGTGTAATCTCCCTATACACAGTTCTGAACTATTTTCATCCTGTGCAAAGAATATTTGTTTTTGAAATTTATCGGACTTTGCCATAATGTTTCGGGTCCCTTATAACTGAAGACTTCAAAGATGTTTTCCGTATTTGCCAGGTTTCATGTTGACCGATAGGAGGTTTTCAAAGGCATTATGGGCATCAATAGGGGTTGGATACTAATTGCCCTTGATTCCTCGAATAAATCTCTTCTGACTTCATTGGCCACGTGCTTCTTTCCTCCTGCGTTGCTCCCTTCTTTTTCCAACAGAGGGTTTTTATACTTGCAATGGAGACATTTTAGGGCCCTGCCATTGAAATGCGTTCACCGATTGCCATCAAGGTGATTTAAAACATGCACAACACACACATATATTTTCATTCACACTCACAGTTTTTCCTTTGGGACAAACTTGCCTCTTCCTTTGACTCCACATAAAATTCCTAGGGTGCAGCTGTCCCGTGAGAGTTGGCAGCCTGGCAATTTTTGCCTCTGAAGCACCTACACCACGTGTTCTTCCGGCCATTCATTGCCCCTTCCTGCGCCGAGTACTTCCTTCCTGCGCGCAGTGGGAAACTCAGACTGCTAAAACGTGATGCTAATACTCCTGTTTCTGCTCTTGGTATAACATTTTTGCCCCCGGGGCGTACTGGTGTGCCTGCAGGACCTAGCAGGGTGGATGGGTGCACACCCTTCCTGTGCATGGCAGCTCTGCGAGGCAGATGTGTATATTCCAAAGACATACATTTGTTCCCGACTTATTTTCCCACGTGTTTTGTCATTGTTTGAGTGAAACAAAAAAAAAAAATTGAAGCATGCAGAAAATACCCATGGGCCCTTGTAGAACAGGATATGTAATTGGTACATTAGTCTTTGGTATGTTTTATTTGTAGCACTTTTTCTTTAAGTTCAGTGGGATTGTAGTGCTATGGCAAATTAAGCAACTCCTGCAGAACATATATTTCAGGGATGGGTTATCACATATCACACTTGGGGGCCCACAGTCTGTGTCTTAACTAGAAGGTCATGCTGCTTAGTTTTATTCTCTGCTTTCACTTCAGCTTTCAAGAGTTTGACATTTTTTTTCAATCCGTCTCTCGTATGGCATTGAGAAATCCCTTCTCCTTCCTTTTTGTACTACACCCTGCTAAGGATTTCTCTTAGCTTTCAGGGTGTGTGTTCTGCCGAGGGTGGGTGTTATTGATGGATATTTCTGCAGCTCGGCTGAGTTCTCCAAAGTCATGCCCTTGTTGCCCTTCCCTTTACTGGGTTTGCAGTGTAAGTTACTTACATGCCCAGTGCATAATAAGGTTAAGGACAAACCATGCTGCTTTTCTTTAGCTGCAGAGGTCCTGTTTAGGCAAAACAAGACCAGCACGAATGTGGAAAGTCAAGAAGGAAAGAGTGGTGGCCAACAGACAGTCAGGGAAGTGAAGCATGGAGCTGGCTGGGAAGGGAGGAAGACGAGGCTCAGGAAGCCCCTAAGATCTCATGCTGTGTGAAGACTAGCTCAGGCAAAAAGCAAACATTGCCATGGATCTCCTTTGCCCTTATGTCCTTTCACTGTAAGACAGGAATAAAACTCTTGCATATGCCATCCTCGTCAGGCACAGATGCCAGTTACCAAACACTGAGCATGCACTGAGGAAGAGCAGATGACAGTACAGATCTAGGTGTGATGGTCATCTCTTGTCAACCATTTCTTCACCGTAAGCAGTGCCTGAGCCAGTCTGCTGGTGTCTGTGTATTCTTTCCCTTGCATGCTCAGCTGGCCCAGAGGCCAGCTGATGTTAGCAAAGGCCTGTGTTCTTCCTTATTCCCTCTGTTGCTGCCTTTTTGCAGTTAAAAACTGAAAACCTCATCCAGTCAAATTTTGTGGGAAGAATTTGGAGAGCACGGTAAGAGAATATAATGCGAAACCTTTTCTCCATAAAGACAGATGGGCAGTAGAACAGGCCGCTCAGAGAGGCTGTGCAGGTGCCATCCCTGGAGATTTTCAAGTCGGAGCTGTCCTAGCTTTGGTATTAACTCCAAATTTCATTTTTGTTCATCAACCAGAAGTTTGGGTGATTTACTAATACTATAAAAATACTGACTCTCGTTCATTTTAATTGACAATAGGGACGGAAGACCTGAGGGCAGAAATAGGCAGAGTCTACCTCCACCCGTGTCCTTATAAGCCGGGGAGGTCGGGGGGCAGCCAGTGGGACAGCGATGCCCCAGCCCTGCGGCTGCGGGTCGTGACGGACAGTAGATGTCACTCTTGCCTAACGTATACACATCCATTTCTCCACTGAAAGCATGGAGCCTCTACACAAGTGTGCACAGGGAGGGGGAAAAAAAAAAAGAGTGACTGCTAAGCATAACTGCTACTGAGTGAAAACTTTATTTTCGGATAAAAAGATGTCTACATAGAAAACCATAGCTTTTATAGAATCATGGAATGGTTTTAGTTGGAAGGGACCTTTAAAGATCATCTAGTCCAACCTCCCCTGCCATGGACAGGGACATCTTTCACTAGGTCAGGTTGGTCAAAGCCCCATCCAACCTGACCTCGAACACTGCCAATGATGGGGCGTCCACAACTTCCCAGGGCAACCTCTTCCAGTGCCTCACCACCCTCGTCATAAAGAATTTCTTCCTCATGTCCAATCTGAACCTACCCTCTTTCAGTTTAAAACCATTGCCCCTTGTCCTATCACTATAGGCCTCAGTAAAAAGTCTCTCATCATCTTTCTTATAAGCCCTCTTTAAGTATTGAAAGGCTGCAATAAGGTGCCCTCAGAGCCTTCTCTTTCCTAGGCCAGATGTTGTACCCAAACCTTGTTCTGAATCCCTAAAGAAAGGTACATTGAATCTTTAATGAAAGGTATATTTCTGGGTTTTTTTTTTTTTTGGTACAGGTTTGTTTTGTTTTGTTTTTTAGCTCCATCTTTGAAATGTGTGTTGGGGGCATGCTAAATTATGCAGAGCTGCCCATCTCATCAAAAACTTGCTATTTTGATACATAAACCAGTGGAAACATAACAGTAAGTTTGGGTACTGAGGGGCTGAAGGAGAATTTCTTGGCCATCCATGTTATGGGCGTAGAACAAGCCAAACCTGCTCCAATATCTGTGACAGTGTAATGTCTGACAATGAAAGGCTGCCAGCCTGGGCCGTGCAGGCAAATCCTGCGTTCCTCTGCTCAGCAGCTCTCTGGCAGCTGTGCAACTACCTCACCGCCGTTATCCCCAAGCACTGAGGGCTGGAGCCTTCAGAAGGTTGTAGAGAAATTCATACCACAATCATGTGTGTCACTATACCTCTTATTTTTGAGTAACAGTTCAGCATCCCCTCACGTATCTTGGGAGACTGGACCCATGCCCAGACAGGGGTAAAAGGCCTGCAAAGTTGCAACCTGTATGAGCACCTGTGCTATTTCTTCTGTTCTTTTTTTCTTGGTAAGAATGGACCAAGTTCCCTGAACAGAAACATTAGATACTCGCACAGGGATGACAATTCTTAGTGTACCTCACAGTAAACTTCATGTTTAGAGATGCACGGAAATCACAGTAATTTGTGATTTCTGCTGGAGTTCTGGCTGGTGATCTCTTACAGAAATCAGGCTCTCTCTCAAATAGTGACCATTTTAAAGACTTTTCACATAAGATAATTTTCCTACCAGAAAAAAAATCCACTGTTTTGATACATCAGCTACATAAATGCTTCCAGTTGTCTCTGGATCCCTAGAAGCTCAGTTTCACTATACAGGACCAGAAGGTGTTTACAAAAAGAGACACCAATTGTCTTTATTATTAATGTCTGCTGAGGATATGCGATTTCAAGAGCGAGGCAGAATGGAGGAATTACACAACTGGGACATCACTTGAGAGAGAGAGATGCTGAAGGCGAGACATTTCACTAATACACATCTGCCACAGACTCCTTTCTTTCTGAATCCCTCCCCTATACCCACTCCAACAGAGATCTCAGTCAAGCATTAAATGCTTGTGTTTAGAAGAATCTTTGAAAAATCTAAGATTTATCAAATTAGCAGTGTTATTAATAACTCCGGTGAAGACAGTGACAGGGCTGTATGTCAGTCTGGCAGTTCTTGAATTTCTCCAGAGGGAGACAACGTACAGCTTATTTCATACCAGCGAGTCACATCCACCTAGGAGACGATGCAAGAGGATGGTAGTGTGTCAGGAGAAAATAAATCGTTGGCAGCTGTACAAGTCTAATTAAACCAAGGGGTTTAGGTAACATCAAGGGAATCCTCATAGATCCAGTCATTTACATTATTTGGAAATTTTATTTGGCTGAAAAGCATCATTTGGAACAAGGATGCTGCCACGGGTGAGACACAGGGAACAAGAGCCTGCAGTGGCTCTGGATAACTCGGGTGTCTTAAAAGAGAGAGACAAGAGTTTTACCCTGATTTGAGGCACACACTCCCTTGCTGCCCCCAGCACTACGGTCACAAGGTCTCACCATCCATCTCAGCAGGGAGGTTGCTGCTGGCCCAGGATCGTCAAGCTGAAAGTCAGGTTGGTTCATGCCATGAGGCTGCTCTTCGTTAACAGTCTCAAGCATGATGGGCCACAAGCTGTCTGGGCTCCTGCATCTTCCCCCACTGCCAGGTTATTCCTTCAGGCAAGATCTTTGCTTTCTTTTTTCCAAGCTCCCTTCTTCTTTCTGAGACTGCTGCTTCATTTTGGAAACCCCTCTCATCGGCACCAGCTCTTCTCTCCAGCACCCCAAGCCTAATTTTCCTGGTCTAAACAGTCTGTGTGCAACAGCACAACGTGTGATCAGCCCCCTAATTGCAGGGTTTGCCTCATGTCTGTTTATTAATTTGGAGGATTCAGGATGTGCCATGTTTGTTCAGTTCAGGTGGGATGAAAACTTACAACCAGCACATACCAGTTGCACCTGGCAAGCAGCAGGCTTTGGCTTGAGAATTTCAGAAATTCACCCACACACACACATGTACGCCCGTTTTTCTGCTGCCTGTTTGCATTCACAATTAAAATTATTTTTTGCCTTGTTCTTGTTTTTTCATTATGCCTGCCATGTCAAGCATAGGAACTCAGGATACCTGATTTTCGATCCAAGATTTGACACTAGGTTTGGTATGTTATGAACCCTTGCCACTAGGTGGTAATGTCTTCATCCTTAAAAAAAACCCAAACACCCACAGCCCTCCTTTGGAGGCATAGGCTCAAACGTGAATTATTTCTGAAAGGTTTATATGTTTTTATGGAGGTATCAGGAAAAATTATGGCTGCTCTGAAGTAAAGCCTTTGATTATCAGCTCACTGCACATCCACATGCCTGTCAGGCAAACAAAAGATGCGAGAGACTTATGCTGGCCTCACACTTTCCTTTACTGTGAGCAGAAGTTTGGTAGGACAGGAAAATTGGGCTTTGTAGACATATTTTGAATCAAATATGTGATTATAAAAACATCATGCAAGGGTGCTCTCTTTTATATTTCTTGAAACAGAACTACTATACCAGACTGTAATACCTCTATAAACACCATGCAGTAGCTATATACACATGTACCATGCTGAAGGGCAATATTCCTGAGCCTTTTGTGTTCCCTTTTAGGATATTAATACAGAGCATAAAGCAGCTCCTCAGCAGCAAAGACTATTGCAAACAGCTCAGCTGTGCCATCTCCCGCTTACAGTGACTTTCCACTCAACAGCAGCTCACGGTGGGAGTGTCTGTCCTTACCTTCACGATGCTTCAGTGAACCTCATCCCCCAAGTACTGGGCAGCTGAACTCCTAAGGTAAGGATCATGACCCATCCTGAGAGGAGATGGGACCTGTGAGACCTCTGTGGTGAAGGTAAACCTCACCCCTGGAGGAGGGTTCCTGCAGGCTGTGAAAAGGCCCTAGGACTGATTCGCTGAAGACCCACTTTGCCCTGGATATCAGCAATGCCGCTGCCACCAGCTCCATCCCAGTACAGGTACTCTGCTCTTCACTTGGACTTCAGCACAGAATACATAAAACTGATCAAACATCACCAAAAAAACCCTAATAAAATGTGTTTTAGAAACTTCCTAACAAGGCAATTCCCTTGGACAGAAAAAAGTAGACAAACTTGTATGTAGCAAATGGCCTCCAGGCCGCTCACAGCCCTTTGGGCAGTGTTCAGGCACCATGTTGGTGTCTGTGGTGCTACACGAACACTCGGACTATATTCTTGGCAATAATTGCGGGGGTTTTCCTTCAATCTTACACTCTGTTTTTGTTTAAAAAAAAAAAGTAAAAAAATAAGATCCTGAAACACATCTTAATCCTCTTTCACTTTTCACAGAGTGTACACTTAAGTAAATAAAAAGAAATAAAGTATATTGTAATATAAAACAATAAGCTACATTTTTGACCATCAAGACAAACAAAAGAAAGAAAATGCTATACTATATTGCCAAAAGCCCCCCAAAAGCTGACCTGCTCCTGCTAGCTTTTACCCAGAGGCTCAGGGAGGGCACAGTTGCTTGTCTTAAGGAAGAGTTACACTCCCCTGCCTCAGCTACCTGAGCAATATGTCTAAACGGGATTTTCTAAGGCTGGCTGGTTGCCAGTCTCTCCTGCGGCACACCTCCATGTTGTTAAAAAGTCTTTGGGAAAGGAAGGAAGAAGGAGTGCAGTTGTTCCCTGGGGAGGGCTGGCTGCTCACCTGGGGATGGGGCGATTGCCTCTGCTCCTTGCTTTGCTGGATGCCCAGTCACTCAGCATCTCATGCCATTGACAAGAGGGTTTGAGGGCACTTCCACTGCTCCATCCTCTGTGTATTATAACAAGGAGGGTACAGCATGCTCCTGAGAAGCAGGATATTCAGGTTTAAAACCCTGGTGGCAGTACCAGAAGTTAAACCCAGTTTCCCCACTTCCCAAGTGAGTGATGTAGCTCGCTGGCCACCCAGTCAGGGGGTGGCAGAAACTTATCTACAAGGTTTATGACCATAGCTTCCCATTCCACCCCAGCCCCAATTCCAGATTAAAAAAAAAAAAAAACAAAAAAAAAACAACAAGGGGAAAATTGGTATTTGTTTGGAGAAAAACAAACACACCATTTTTGCCATGTTAACTGTTTTCTCAAAAAATTTTACCCAAATCTAACAATAATAATTCCCATGATATCATTCATTGCTAGGAGCTCAAAGGGGAAACTCCCAAAACAGTGAATGTGGACATTAAAATAATTGCTGGAAAGGGCTTTTTTTTTTTCCCCCCTCTTTCTTTGCAACTGTTTGTGCTCCTACTGATATGAATGCGAGAGCTTACTCTTATGTTTGCAATCAGCCTTGCCTTACCTGCTCTCATCCACAAAAGCCTGCTCCGTACCTTGCTGAGTGCGTGACAGCTGAAGGAGAAGTAAGCTGTACAGTGAGCCACATGCACATATGCACTGAGGCATTAGGGTCAATGCATGGCTAGTCTATAAAAAGCAAAATATGTGTGGTATTGAAAAAAAAACCACATTTTTTTTTAAAGGATCATCACTATGAAGTAAGAAAATATACACCAGAGTGCCAGAAGGTCGTCTTTTTTGGCTATATTCTGGCCAAATTTCAGTGTGTTTCCCCAGTCACTTTGTGTAAATAGTTGTTTAGAAAAATCAGTAAGGTGCATATATACGTGTATATATGTATATAGTTATGTCAGAAGACATGCTCAAAGCTCGTCTAACATTTCTGCTTAAACTTGATAAACAGGTTGCCTTTCAGCAGGGACTAAGACTGAAATAGAACAGAACAAAACAGAACAGAATATAATAGAATATTTCAGTTGGAAGGGGCCTACAATGATCATTTAGTCCAACTGCCAAATTTTCAGTGGAAGTCAAGAAAATGTTACAAATGTGCAGCTAGAATGGAATTAAATGTAGCTGGAACACTCTTTGGTCATTTGCTGTCTTTTAAGGAGCACATGACCTTTTAGGGTTAACAATTGTATATTTTTAATCAGTGCTTTCAAATCACTGATCAAATTGTTGAACAGTTCCATAGCCTTCAATGGCAACTCACAGTCCTGACATTATAATTTAATGCCTTTCTTATATTGTGTGAACTTTACATATCATGGTTTAAAATACTTTTCAGTGGGCTGCTTATACTGTGATATTTTCAAGGTAAAAAGAGTGTTTTCTAACAAGATATTCTCAGCTGTTTTTAATCACTAACCTTGTTCACCAAACTCTAGCCTACACAGAAAGCACTGAGAATTTTTCACCAGGGTGGTTATGCTGGAAAACTGTCCTGGTGCAGCCTAGAATTTTGCTTCTGTCAAAAGAAAATAGTAAAAAAGTATCTTGAAGGTGCTGTTATTACACCAATAATTTATCTGTTTAGTCTGAAGTTTCACAGAGGAAAATCAAAAGGTAGAGTTAGTGCTATGCTAAAGATTTCCCGAAATGAGATAAGCACTGAAATGAGTGTTAAGACTGGGAAGAGAACTGCAAAAGAGCTACCAAAAAACCAGAGTGGGGGAAGAAAAGCTTGTTGTATCAGGTGCTACGCCTAGCATGTGATTAAATACTGTAGCACAGCGAAAGCCGCGTGGCTGCCAAGGGCACGCATTTGTTTCCCCTTGCAGTCACGAGCAAGAGACTTGGCAGGAGCTAAAAGGCATCGCAGATCCTATGCGGTTTATAGGATATTCTGACCTTCATAGCCTGACTCGTCAGTAGGCACTGCGGAGGCATGGGTGGCTAAGGCCAGCTCGACACCAGAAATATTTGCCAGTGTCACGCTGCTACGGGGCACAGTATTTTTAAACAACATCTCTATACCAATGCGGCTAGATGCAAGTGCAGAGTAAAAGACCATGGTTGTCCCTCACTTTGTACAGAAAACTGGAATAATGAACACCAGTCTAATTTTGCACATCTCCAAGGATCCACCATCTTCCTGGGCAAACAGCTTCAATGCTTAACCACCTTGATGAGGAAGATTTTGTTTCCTTACATACCGCTGGTGTTTTCTTTGCTGCCACCAGGGACGGCGTCACCCTTGTCCTTTGCTGGGCGCCTGGGAGAAGGGTTGGGTTTCCTCACTCTCTCGCCAGCCAAATTCTGCCTCTCCTCCTCGTAGCACAGCCTGGCCACCCACCACCACCCTGATCATCCCTGCTGTGGGGCTTGGCTCATTTTTACAGTGGAGAAGCCCTAACGTCTCACTCCTCGTCCTGTGGGTAGTGGGGACCCCAGGGAGGTCATTGCCACAGGGGAGGCAGGGAAGGTCTCCTTCCCTGGCCTTTAAAAAATCAGTGCTCTGACAGCCTGCTCAGCATTTTTCTGTCATTTTGTTTCCATTCACACCTTAAATACTAAAAGCTTCATTATGCCATTCATTATTTGTATCTCAATCTAATAAACTTCCTACTCTTCCACCTTGACATTTATTTGCTGTTAATGCACAGGCCAGAATCACTGCAGTTTATTTGGCCCAGGTGAAGGTTATTTGCCCATGAGCAAGAAGCAGACATAAGTTGTCATTGTGATATTTGCAGGAGCTGTAGCTGAACTTGCTTTACATCTCTGCATCGCTTAATTGCAAACAAAACCAGCACCACTGTGTGTTATTTCCATGTTCTGTGCACAGTGCTCAACTTGTGTACAATCCAAATAATGAAAAAAAGTCCATTTAGGCTGTCACTTTCTACCTCTTGCTAATGGAGAGACGTAGAAAGAGAAAAAACACACAAATCCCCGTAATAGCAATAAAAGAAGTATAAAAATAAAGATGACAGTTTAATGGAGATTTGTTTGAACAGTATGTTTTTCTTTTAACCAGTTATTGTGATGCATTACTAATGGTTTTCAATAGCCTGAAATGGAGCTGCTGAAAACATTATGAGGTTTGCAAACATCTTACATTTTGGGCCACTGGGTAGGCATGTAAACAGTTCGTCTGAGCTTTCAGAGCTGCAATAAATGCACTAAACCTTGGAAAGCAAGTCATCTTGCACACTTCAACCATCATGCTTCAGTTGTCAGCCTGAATTGTTTTATATCATAGAATCATAGAATCGTTAAGGTTGGAAAAGACCCTTAAGATCATCGAGTCCAACTGTTAACCTATCACTGCCAAGTCCACCACTAAACCATGTCCTCAAGCACCACATCTACCCGTCTTTTAAATACCTCCAGGGATGGGGACTCAACCACTTCCCTGGGCAGCCTGTACCAGTGCCTGACTACTCTTTCGGTGAAGAAGTTTTTCCTAATATCCAATCTAAACCTCCCCTGGCGCAGCTTGAGGCTGTTTCCTCTTGTCCTATTGCTTGTTACTAGGGAGAAGAGACCGACCCCCACCTGGCTACAACCTCCTTTCAGGTAGTGGTAGAGAGCGATAAGGTCTCCCCTCAGCCTCCTCTTCTCCAGACTAAACAACCCCAGCTCCCTCAGCTGCTCCTCATGAGACTTGTGCTCTAGACCCTTCACCAGCTTCGTTGCCCTTCTCTGGACACGCTCCAGCACCTCCATGTCCTTCTTGTAGTGAGGGGCCCAAAACTGAACACAGGACTCGAGGTGCGGCCTCACCAGTGCTGAGTACAGGGGCACCATCACCTCCCTGGTCCTGCTGGCCACACTATTCCTGATACAGGCCAGGATGCCATTGGCCCTCTTGGCCACCTGAGCACACTGCTGGCTCATGTTCAGGCGGCTGTCGACCAACACCCCCAGGTCCTTTTCTGCCAGGCAGCTCTCCAGCCACTCCTCCCCAAGCCTGTAGCGTTGCATGGGGTTGTTGTGACCCAAGTGCAAGACCTGGCACTTGGCCTTGTTGAACCTCATACAGTTGGCCTCAGCCCAACAATCCAGCCTGTCCAGGTCCCTGTGTAGGGCCTTACCACCCTCCAGCAGATCGATGCTTCCACCCAGCTTGGTGTCATCTGCAAACTTACTGAGGGTGCACTCGATCCCCTCATCCAGATCATCAGTGAAGATATTGAACAGGACCAGCCCCAACACTGAGCCCTGGGGAACACCACTCATGACCGGCCGCCAACTGGATTTGACTCCATTCACCACCACTCTCTGGGCTTGGCCGTTCAGCCAGTTTTTAACCCAGTGCAGAGTGCACTTATCCAAGCCGTGCGCAGCCAGCTTCTCCAGGAGGATGCTGTGGGAGACAGTGTCAAAGGCCTTACCAAAGTCCAATTAGACAACATCAAACTAGCTGTTCCGAACAAAGAAGAATTTGTCTATTACCATGGGATAATGCTGTCACTTCATAAGACTTAATTTCACGGTTGTTATAAATACTTTTGTTGTCATCAGTCTTCACCCTCCTTTCAGCCTGTTTTCTTGGCAAAGTCTTTGGCTTACAGTAAAGGCCGTGCAAAGGAAAGCACTGGAGAGTAATCACACACGTGAGCTAATATAACAGTCTCTCTCCGCAAAGCTGATCAGAAGACTGGTATTTCCTTAAAAAAGCTTGTATGAGTTTATGGATTTCACAGTAAGTGCTTCCAGAATAATACTATAACACTGAAATGAAAAGGTAATGTCACAGACAAACCCAAAGCAAGGTGCCTGAAGAACCCTAACAATAATGTATTTAAAATACACACACACATATATATATTTACAAAGGAGACATACAAGTCTTGGTTCTCTTACTATTTCTTCTGCTTCTATTGCTTCTGCTATATGCCACCAAAAGAAATTAAAGGATCTGACAACCTGATCGGGGCATCACAATAACCCCCTCATCGCTCCTCTTGTGCGCTGCTCTCTCACTCTTAAGCCACGCTGGGCTTTCCTCGGTGGCTGTCAGAGCGCAGAGCCAGCTGTTCAGCTGCGTAACTGCAACAGCACAAAAATAGACGTTCCGCTCAGCACTTGCAGCCACATCAATCTCCATAACAGGCTTTGGGATCTGTGTGTGACACCTCTCCGTAAAATTACTGCGTGATGTGATGGTTGGCACCCAAAATAGTGTTTGAGCTCCGGCTGTCAGTGATAAATCTCATTAGTCATTAGTGCTCTGCCTGTAAGACAGCAGGGTTTTGGTGTGACAAGGACAGAGCCGTTGCCGCTCCCCGCTGGTTCCTGGTGGAGAGGAGGTCGGTGGTGGAAGCTGACTCACTCATCCTTCCTTCCCCAACCTTCTCTAGCTGTCATAACATTTTTTCACCTAAACCCTGGAGCAAGGACATTCATCTCTCTCGACAGCCTGGCTCCTGGGCACACTTCCCTCCCCATCACCCTCTTCCCCACAGCCATACACAAGTGGAAATGCTCCCACTCCAGGTGCCTCCATGCCTTTCCACAACCCCCATGAAGGGGAAACCTGGCTTCCTCCAGACGCTTTCATTTCCTACCTTTGCACCAACAGCAATGAGAAGAGGCGATGTGTTAGGAGGAGAAATGTTTCCAGTGGAGAAAGATCACTTTACTGAGGCCTATTTGTGTCTCCTGCTGCGTCGCGCTTCCTCTTTCGCCTCCCCACAATCGCCTTTCCTCTGGTTCAGGCCCTACAGAAGCCAGTGCACCTCCTTTGCAATACGTTGGACGCCCAACACAGGGAACATCTGCACCCCAGAAAGCCTAATGAAAACCTTTATTTATATTTTGCAGGCATGGGTAGATGTCGTGGTTTAACCCTGAAACCAGGACAGTAGACTAAACTCATTAACAACAATCTGTAAATGTCCTGTATTTTCTCTTAGACTCCCGCTAGTGGTTCTCACTGTCCATTAACAGACCTTCATGTGTAGCCAAAGTAATGTTTCAACTAAAACAATTTGTCTTCTCAAATGTGACATTATCTTGCACTTGAGTCAGCCTGATTAAAGTGAGCAAGGATGTAAGTGCTACCCAAGGCCTCCACGCTGCACTGACAACAGCCCTGCCAGAGCGGGGGGACAAAAGGGAGGAGGCAAAACAGCCTGTGAGCAGATTAGCTGTGCCGTGCTTAGCATTGCTCTTCTGCCCAGATGATGAAAATGGCTTCTACGTTTGCATATATTCTTATCTATCTGTGCTGTGCCAGGTTCATACGGCAGCATCTCTGAAACACGCGAGTGATATAAATCCCCTAGTCAGACTAAACTATTGGTATGAAGTTGCAGGCAAGCACAATGTGGCCTGCGTGTGTTGTAGCACAGATATCCTGAGCTGGGCATCCAGGTACTGAAACATGATGAGCTTCAGTGACACTCAGTGTGGCTGATTGATAGCAAAAACCTTCTCTGCAACATGGGGAAGGAACAGCTTTGTGGTTTTCACTCTTCTGGACCTGACTTGCCATACAGCACCGTAAGAGCTGTTGCAGTAGCTTAGCTAGATTTGCTAGTTCTTCCACTTCCCTGGTTTCTCATATCTGCAATAAATGTAGAGCTCTCTTTTTCTCCTCAAGATTTCACCATACTGACCTAGTGTGAAAAAAACTGCATAAATATACACCGATGACAAGGTGGCTTTCCAGTCTGCCCGTGCTCTGTGGTCAGCAGGAATGCTGAAGTCAGGGGTGGCTTCACCTCAGTACAGCTGAACAAATAACCCAGGTTGTCTTCATGGGGGATGGAAAGCTGGACAATACAGTCAGTAGTGTCTAGGCTGCAGTCACCTCATCCTATAGTAAGCAATTCCACTCGATCTTAAAAGACCACTGACTTTACTAACTGACGAGGCCAGTTTGGAGTATAATGGCAGAGGAGATGATACCCAGCTCAGGTGTGGACCCCACCACCACGGGCACCTAAACTGAGGCCAAATGAATTTGGAGGGAAGGTCATAGCTTGGTTTTAGTAGCTGACCTTGGAGTGCTCCTGAAAAGTGAATGCAGGTACATGAACAGCTATTTTTTTTCCCATCCTTTGACATCAATAGCGCAAATTCATGTGGTTTGGCTGATGGTCAGCTTCAAGAACAGCTTCACCCTGTCAGGTAAATGGTGCTGAGGACAGGTGTTTCTCCAGTGGATTTTACATCAAGTAGATTAGAAAAGCCTCTGAAGTTTGTATTCTGTATTTTATACTGTAAAATCTAAGCCACAGTAAATAATCTGCAATAACGCCATGACAGCTGATAAGGACAGAAAGGAGCAGGATTTCCAAACTGAAAATCTGAAAAATGCATAACCACACGTGTGCACAAGACAAACGAAACTGATACTTATCAAATATTATCACAGAGCTGAAGGATCCCAACGGAGTATTAGACCTGCATTGCTCTGGAATTTGCACAAACACACAACAGAGACATCCTACAGCTTATAGAATTAAAATGTTCATAATGGCTGGGTGAACTGCAACAAAGGCATGGAAAAATGTTGATTACATCTGAAATATACTTTATAGGATTCTCATAACATCTAAATTGATCAAAAATAAATGTGTATTTATATATATACATATATTTATATATACACATTTATATATGTATATAGAAATGTACTCACAGGTGAACATGATGGAAGACTGTATATGTATTTTATGCAAAGACACAGGACCGTCACCTCCACGCACATGTTCTCACCATTGGGCTGTAAGGTCTGTTCTTTCTGCTTTCTTTTTTGTATTTATTGCTTAGCCTCACCCTGGACATCCTCCTTCTTCCATTATTTCTCTGACTATTTGATGAGAAAGCTGTCATATAGGAAAAAGACAAAATCTTCTTCTCACGTATTTTAAAAGAAAGCAGTAGTGGGATTTTGATAACCCTTCAGGGCATCATTACCCAGGAGGGGATAGTTTGACACTCCCTTACAGTGTTGGGGCCCAGAGGGAAAAAGAGCTACTACTTCTTACCTGGCATAGGTACCAAGTGGTTTACACAGAAACTCCTTCTCTACTCAGAAGCACAAACCTAGGCATTTGGGGACCTTAAACTAAAAGAGCAAAGCGGCTGCAGGCCACAGGCATCCCCAGGGTGACAGAGCAGCTCAGCGGGAGGGTGCAGGATCTTTTGTGTTGGACAGCTAAATTCTATCCAGGACTTTACAGGTTGTGTCTGGACCTTAGAAATTTCAGTCTACAGTTGTTCCAGGACCCGTTCATATAACAGACTAATGACCTGTAAAATTTCAGTTTAAAATGCCTTTGGAGAGTTATAGTAAACATTTTAAAATGTAACTGAAGATAAATTTCCATTCTGTTTTTACTCTTACAACCCATAAAGCAGAAAGCATTTCATATAAAAAGACTCTAAACCAAATCCCCTCTTCTCATTTTAATTTTACTCGTATAATCTATAAACAATTTTATATAAAAACACTGTAAAATGCATGCCTTTCTGCTTCTTCACTATTGAATTTTCAGAGTGGTATGAATTTCCAAGTCTAAGCTTCTGGAGAGAAGGGCTTATAGGAAAATGTTGATGCTCTCTTAACTATTGTGCTCTGACCAACACTGCAGTAACAGAGAACACCAATAAAGCACTGCAGTGCTGTATAATTGTCTTATTAATTGGAACATTATTTACAGAGAGGGCTGCCTTCACAGCATGCACCTACTTTCTGAAATGCTCACAGCACTCAGGACACAGCAGGCAGCCAGCATAAAAGTTCAGTTAAAGAAACAGTAAAATAGCCATCCATATAAGTGCAAGTTAATGAATTGAGTCCTCCTGGCAGGAAGACTTGAATGTGAGCAAGCATTTTCAAATTTAAAGAGAGGTGACCTTAAAAGCCTGCCAAACCTCAAAGCTAATGCCGCATTTATGATGATGGTGGTGGGGCCCTTTAATTTTTAGGCGAAGAACAACCCATCTCAGCTATTCTAATAAAATATGTTGTATGATACATTATAAACTACATTCTGACAAAGATCCTTTTTGGAAACCAGAGGGTGAGAAAGAAAACGACCTTTTTAATGTGTAGGGCACTACCTCACATCTAATTTAAATGCTTAAATAGCATTCTACATACTAAATCCTGTGCATGGCAGTTGTTTATGGAGTCCCTCTTTGATGAAAGTTCTCCAGACACCATGAAAAGGAACTGCCACACTGCCTCTATGCTCCTAAAACAGACATTAGTGCCAACTATTTAACAAAGCATTTCATATTTTCAATGTCGCCATAAAATCCTTTCAGCTGGCAGAAGGGAAATTATGATGTCTGTCCCTCTGCCTTTGCAGAGTCCAACTGACTTTTTAGCAAATTCAATGGAAAAAAAAACAAAAAGTATGCAGCACCAAGGCTTACAGCTTTGGAGGATTGTTTTTGCCAAGATTAATGTTTCATTATCATATATGAAGTATAGCGCAGCTACTATGTCAATACTTACATTTACAACTTCAGTGCAAAGTTCATAAATGACTATCATCTCATTTATTCAGCATGGTTACACAACACTGGGTTTTTAAAGATTTTTAGGGCAGCCAATATTTTCACAAAATACCTTGCAAAATCATTTGTATAATTTACTTCCTAAAATACCTGATACTTGCAGACTTTCGGACAGATTGTCCATCTTGCTTAGGACTTTCCAACCTAGCTCAGTGCAAAGCAGGAAGTTGATTTTTGCCGTTAACACCGAGTTGTCATAAATCAGGCTTTCATTGCGGGCTCTTTTGATGTGCCGTTCATGATGCTACAACTTGCACCCAGTTCTTGGAAACTGAAGCCAGTTGCTTCCTTGGCAATTATATGGTATAATAGCAGCCTGGATCCCAGTTCGTCTGCAATGAATGTTAAAGTGTTTTATGATGTTAGTTATTCAGTGGAACACAGAGCACTCTAGTGCCTAATTTCCTCTGCGGATCTAGTCGTTCCTCTTTTCCTCAGAAAACATTGAAAATCAACATTGTATTTTTTTAAATGTTTTCTCTGGTGCTTCGAATAAAATCAACTACATTGTGGTTTTAAAAAGCACCTGTGAGTGAAATACATCCCATCTATGTCTCGGTACCTCTTTGAGACAGACCTACTTCTGATTTCATCACTTTATGCAATCCGACCCCCATTGCTCTGCAGCTCCCGTTTGATTATGGCTGGGTCCACTGCCATCCACCACCACCAAACCCCCTACCAGCCCAAAGCAAAGAAGTGCCTTGCAATTCAGACAGCACCGAGATGCAGGCAGGTTACAGGCACTGCCAGTTTTCGGGTCCCTCGTGTGCATCTGAGAAAAGGTACGGTGCTGGAGAGCAGTCAGCTGGAGAGCAAGGAAATCCAAATTCCTGACTTCTTTTTATTTCAAAGCCATTTTTTTCCCCCTACAGAGTAGCTATATTAACTTCAGTGTTCTGGATCAAATGCAGTTGAGATGATAGGCAATAGGCATATTACTCCTGCAGTTTCAAACACTGGTGGCATTTCCTTGGCTCTCTGCCAAGTATAAAACTATTACATACTGTTGCTAGATTTGTATAAACAGTTACCAGCCTTCCTCTGAAAAACCAGCTGCACTTCGGTAGTGTTTGGGAATAGCGTTTTGCATTAGCTAAGGCTGTAAATAGTACCATCTTCCAATAGGATCTTCCTTCCAAAAATGATACTCCATACCACTGGTTCATTACTTTTTTCCAAACAAATCTGCCTCAAAATGGAGTTTTTCCGTGTTTCCATTTAGCAAAAGGAATTCTAAAAGACTTAAGGAAAGTCAGTTTAAGCTACCTCAGGTAAGGTAAGCACAGAGATTTAAGCAGGCATGTAAGTCAGACTAGTGTTCCCATAACATAGAGCAAACCAACTTATATTTGGTTCATGGGTGACTCAAGTTATTAGAAGCTCACATTTAAAATGCAAACAGCTATGATGAAAGAAATGTTTTTTATGTTACAATGCTACTGTCCAGTCACAATAGAGATGACGTAGACTCAGGCAAGCCCATAGCAGGCTGGATCCATATCATGGCTGTCTATTGGGCTATATTCTGGCATTGAGCCTCTTGTAGCCATTTTCTCCTGTTTCTTTCCTTAATCCTTGTCAATGACAAAGACATTTTCTGGCTGCTGCAGCTGTAGTCCCTCTTCTTGTTTCTGTCATAAAGTCATGGAACAAAGTTTGAGTTACAAATGTGAAATATGAGTTGCTGAAATGTGTGAATTCATACTCTTTTATCCTCTTTTATGATTTTTGGAAGCTTTACCGGTTCTAGTTCTGCTTATAAGTCCAAATATATCAAAAGCTGTTTATGTTACCAAATGCCAGAATACACAGATGGCATCCATTTAACTGAGTAGATTTTTACTATGGGTTATGGGCATTTCATGCTATTAATCTGACATCTTCCTGAAGCATCTTTTTTTTTTTTTTTTAACTCTTCCTTAAGGTAAATAGGTGTTTGGCCAAATCCTTCTGGCTTTACTTTTATATTTGATTTATTATTTCAGTTGAAGAGCTCTTGAAATGCTTAGTAAATTTGATCTTTCTGGTAATTCCAAATACAGCATCTATATCATAGCCATATGCACACCACATCATACTTTTTCTTGATAGAAAAGAAAAAAACAAAAAAACAAAACTAAGACGCAATCTCCTCAAACATAAAAGAAATTGGAAAAAATAAGAACCACACCTCTATACATCTGTTCTTTGGCCTAGAATGTATTTATTGATGCAGGATATGGGTCTAAACCAACATGAAATTATTCTTCAGAAATAGTGAATCTTATCCTTCAAAGGGTCTGAAAGTGTACCTATGGAAGATGGCTGAATTTGGCAATGATTTCCTAAGCTTGAGCTATATTAAGAATTATAGGATTATGTTATTACAACTCTAGCTGTGATAGGGCTGGAGAAGGTTACTTAGACCCTGTGGCTACACTGCTAAATAGAAGAGAGCCAGGAGCTAATCCTCAGTGCTGCGGCCAAGTGGTAAGCACAGACAGATCCATGCTCCATAGCTCTTGTCCCTGCGACTTGTCTCATCCTATGTGGTGCCTATGGGGTCCAATGGAAAATGTTTCTTTTCATGTGTTTTTTTCCCAGTTCAAGATGTCTGAAGTAATGTATAACCTGTGCTGCAGCTTGCCAGAGTGGTGGCTTTGAAACATTAAGCTGCATGTGTGTATGGCATGTCTGAGGGTGTAAACCCTGCTGGGATAGCACTGGAAGATTGTGTAGGATGGAAGGAGTCGCACTTGGTGTAGCCTTGTCCGTGCTATCCTGGAGTGAATTAGTTTGCAGAACTGAGCCCAGGCATTGGTGAGAGCCAGGAGCTCAGCAGAGAAGTCCCACCCCCACTGACCTGAACTGGGTATACAATGCAACTTAGTGTGGTGTGCAGTTCAGCCTGAGATTTAGTCTCTATTTTGGTGTCCAAGGAGCTTAAGAAGCTCCAAAACATTGCCCACATTTCTACCACTGCCTTTTTCCAGCCCAGAAGCCCAGTGTTTCAAATGCTGGGGAATGATGGGCTGAGGGCACTAACCATGTGGGCTAGGCCAAATACACCATAATCCCCATCAGGCAAGAAGAAGACATTGCGTAACATGCAATTTTTCACTCTCAAGCATGGAGAGCCTTCCAGGTGCTTTTCCGCTGAGAGGCTGGCACTTGCAGGACAGGCTCCTAAAGAAACTGGTTTGACTGAGGAGACTCTTGCAAGCAGTCTGGGACAAAAGAGGCACTGCTCCCTTCTCAGGACAGAGAAACAGAGGCAGGGAAAATACCAAGACTGGAGAGAAACCTTTTATACCAACTCTGGGCAGAGCTCCCTGGGATTTCATGCTCCTGTGGGAACATTATGTTTTCCCCCTACCACATGCAGTGACTCGTATTAGGAGAGGGAAGCAAACTTCTCATGGGGGACACTCTGCAGCCAGTTCCAGACCAGTAAAGGCAATTCCCAGTGAGGAGAGTGCTTTTGGTAGCGTTCCCAGATCTTGCCAATGAGCAGCACGGCACATGCCAGCAGTCACTCAGCAAACCTAGCCAAAGCTCTATTATTGATCTCGAATGTCCTCTCCTTTTCCCAGCAAGACACTGGAAATAGCATAAGGCTATCCATTCGCTTGGCAGTGCAGCCTACAGACACAGCAGGGAAGTGCCATGGGACTCATCACATGGCAGAGACAGATGGGCTCTTCCTGCTCTTTCTCTCTCTTCCCTTTGCCTGTGCTTACTTGAACACCCTCCTCCTCTTGCAGACTAAGCTTTAGGGATATTGCATGGCTGCACAGTTAGTAGCACTGATACCCATGACCATGCCATCTGCTCTAGGCTCATGATGCCCCTTGGTGCTGACGGAGGTGAAGGCCTGGTTAAAGTCTTCTGAGGGACTGCAGGTGTCAGGTAGGGCTGCCTGGCAGGCCACAGCCATGGAGATAACACCCGCATATTTATGATACCTATGTCTGGGAGAACTACATGGGAAAGCCCTTCTACTCCATCTCCGCATGAAAGCATCAGATACTCATTTGATTCCAAAATATCTTGGATCTCTCATTCTAATCATAACTAATGTATGCTACAGCTACAGCCTAAGACTATAGTGAACACTGTTACCTTGTTGTCTGGCAGTATTCCCTCCTCTTTTTGTCACTGGTAATTCTTCTCTTGATCACTGCCGTGTGGCCACTACTATAAGGAACGTAGAGAATGCAAATAAAGGGTTGTTCTTTTGTTTCCCTCATTGCTACCCTGAGGCACTTCTCTTGTGCTTACTGCCCATCACCGAAGCCTGCCCTCCCTCCCCTAGGTCTCAATAACAAGTATGCTCTCTAGCCCCAGGAGACACTTTGCATAGTTTAAAAATTAGCGCTCAGTCTGAAGATGGGAGGATTGCCAGCTAGTCAAGCAGCACTAAAAATCATCGCTTTTTTATTCTGCCTGGCTCAGTACTCCACCTTCCAAAAGCAAATTATACACTTCAATTTCCAATGTTTTCCCTATTCTAGCATTACTGCCCTATACTCTCTATTGAATTTTATTCTTCCTTGT
Source organism: Platalea leucorodia (assembly GCF_965183815.1). Taxonomy (NCBI): domain Eukaryota; kingdom Metazoa; phylum Chordata; class Aves; order Pelecaniformes; family Threskiornithidae; genus Platalea; species Platalea leucorodia. Next base: position 57,531,043 of record NC_138824.1, read on the forward strand.
GCAGAGCACTGCCCTGCTGCAATGAGATACAGGCCTTAACTCTCCTAGTGCTCTTTCTGGTTTTACTTTTTCATTTATTTTAATCTTTAGGAACCAAATAAACCGAGAGATGGGTCGGAGGAAATGAGGAGAAGGTAAATACAGACCTGATGGGACACGGAGGAGGAAGATTAGGGGAAGAAGGGAGGCAGATTAGCAGCCAGCAGCCAAAAGTCAGCTGCATTTGAGCTGCGTGCACAGGCTGTTTACTTCACGGCTGCTGGAGGGGGTGTGAAAGAATGAGGTCATGAGGTGCGTCCACTCCGCTTTTTGCTACTTTTGCTTTACTCACCTCACCTCTAAATTGGTTTAATCTCTGAAAAAGGCTTTCTCTGTTGTCTAGTGGTCGTTGCAAACAGAAAGAGGGTGAGTAGGAGGCCAGTCAAGCCCATACATTACATATTTAATCATTGTTTCCTGTAAGGCAAGGCTTATTGCTATAGGCATGCTTTCCATTTTATGCATCCCTCCCTTGGGCCACATATAATTCTTCATATTGTGGTTGACATTCGGGCATTTAAATTACAGCTCTCTATCTTGCCTTGCAGACTGCAATGACTTTCTTGGCTTTAGAGTATTTGCTGTCCATATGGTTGCTGTCAAATAAGAAACAGGTGGCATCACTGACATGTGGTTTGCCTATAAATTTCTTCAGAAAACAGAGTAAAATTTCAAAATGTTCTTAAGCTTGATGGCCTGTATTATTAAAAGGCATTTCAGTCCTAGGTAGTCTCTGTGGGACTCAGGGAGAGAGAGCCTCGAAAAAGTCTCTGTGCAACTTGAAGACGACTATTTATCAGTCTTGCATCTTCTTTCCCGAAAGACCTGACACTGCCCTGATGGACTTGGCTCCAACCTCAAATAATTTCTTCTCCTTTCTGCAAATTCTTCAGTCGCTTCTGGAGCGAGTGCCCGGCAGTGGATGTGACTGTGAGCAGCAGGGAGGGCAGCAGCGAAGAGGGCGAAGTGGGGAGGCCAGGAAAGTCCCAGGAGAGGTGGTGGGTCCAGCATGTTCATTTATGTATCTCTCCAGCATTCCCTCCACTAGATGGTACTCAGGCAACATATTTGTCTTCACAGGCTTTCCCAGCAGTGGTAATCATAATAATACAGTGTCCCCTAATAGAGAAGCAGAAAACGGTCAGGCTTTTCAGGGTGCAAGAAACTTCTGGTGAAGACCGTTAAACTTTCAAGGTGAAATACTCAAAATTTAGCAAAGAAAAGAGGTGGCCTGAGCAAGCTTAGCTTGCTTTTGCATCTGTTACGACAATCTTCGGTTGCATATATCACGTTCATTTTTCCATATTTTGTTTTTATTTGTCCTCTAAGAGCATATATAATTTAGAATATTATTACAGAAAACAAATGGTAAGAATTATGTTCAAGTTAGATCCTACCACTACCTTTTCCCAAAAGTTACCATTTAACAAAAAATTAATTCATTTGCCTGTCCTTACCAACACATACATTATTTGCTGCAATATAAGGCATCCAAAGCAAGGCAAAACTCACCCTTACAGCTTATATAGCTTAATCCGGTAGATCATTGGTGTCACTGGCAGCCAGCAGGTCAGTAAATGATAGTGCCCATGCACTTCACAATATTTATATGTCTTACATTGATGTTTTTAATACCTGGACTTTTCTACCTTTGGGTCTTTTTTCAAGTGGAAGGGTGAGTGAGAATGTAGAGATGAGTGAATCTACATATTCACAGTTGTATCCGGATTCTTACACCCTAGACTGAGTGTGGTACCTTATTCCATGGGCAATGGTAAAATCTACGGCTGTTTGAGTTGTAAGATCATGTGAGGTGGGTTACATTTTGCCATTTCTGCTCCAAGACAAACAGAACTGCAATAAGGTTTGTACAACTTGTCAGCCAAAGATGCTGTACAGCAATAAAGAAGCAGGACTTCCAGGCTGTGCTGGAGGCTCTGACAGCTCATCCGATGAGCACAAAGCTGTTGGAAAGAAAAAAAGATGCAATAAACCTCTAGATATTAGGGCTTGCTGGTATGTCTCTTGGACTTTTAAATCCAAGAATCACTGAACTTTTTGGGAAGAAAAATTTGCACACTGTCTACAATTAGCCTCTTTTCTCTCTGTGTGACTAGAGGATTTAAAGCATTTTATATACCTCCTTCTCACGTCCTCTGACTGTAAGACGTCCCTCAACACTAGAAAAACATTAGAAGAGACAAAAGGAAAAGATAACGTACCTTCCATGTTATTTATTTCTTATAACTCTAGAATCTTTTATTGGTTATTAGTGTTACAATAATGTATGACATTCCTCAAGAAGCTTCAGGTTGACAGGATCAATTGCTGGTCTAAGTACATATAAGATGCTTTGAGGGCAACTTTAACGAAGAAAAATGGGATTTTCATAGATCTTGTTCTTTTAATGTACACATTTCAGAACTCTGTTAAAAAAGGTTACTTGAGGGAAGACAGTTTGAGTTAGTCCCACCGGCATTAAAGCAAGATTAATTTTTCCTTTCTTATTTTTTTTCAGAACTGGTACCATTTTCATGCATCTAAAGAGCTTTTCTGCCCGCTAACAACTCTCTACTTTCTAATGAACCTATGACTGACAGAAAGTTGAGCTTTTCTTTCCTCCCACTAATACCACCATTGTATGTGTCTTGTTAACCAGTATTGTGTATCAGTCACAAGCTGACTCCTTTGTGCCTTTGTAAAGTATCAATTTAGTCAGCATTATCTGCTGGGGAGACAACGCTGCTGGTAAACGTGAACACAAAATCCTGTAGCGTTATAAGCCCTAAAAACACTGGTTCAGCCAGGAACCCTGGAGCCTGGGAGGTGGCGAGGCTGCAGCCGGAGAGCCGGCTGGCCGTCAGCAGCTGGCCGCGGCGGGGTCCGAGGGCCCAGGCAGGCGGCCAGGAGAGGACCGGCTGCCAGCGCCGGCCAGGGCGCAGGGGCGGCCGGGAGCTCGGGCAGCGTCTTCGTTCTGGCTGCCGGCTGGGTTGCTTGGCTGGAAAAAAAACTATGCCATCCAGATCTGCCTGCCAACCTGCCGGCAACTTGACTATGCTGATATTTGACCAGACCGACACATTCCCAGCGTCTATTTTCACTTTTGCTTGATCAGGCTTTTCCAATAGTAAACTGATTTCTCTGCATTAGAAAAGCCACCACCAAACCCAAACCCTGTGGCATACGCAGAACGTAGAGTCTGTGGCTCCTCGTACCTGCAGATGCGAGTTAGCTCCCCATGGGTCTCTAGGTAGACTTTAAAAGGGAAGGTTAGACCACCTCGGTCTCTCATGTTTTCCTGCCTGGGCGATGGTCAGCAGAAACACCCAACCCCCGTTGCACTAGAGAGGGGGAGGGCAGCAGCTCTGTGGGGGTTCTGTGTCTTTGGATGAAATTGTCCCTTTGTTAGTCCAAAATAGCTCAAATTGGGCAACTTTCCAAGCATGCAGTGAAAGACGTCTGTTTGAGACAGTGCTTAGAGAAGGCTGAGGATGGAGGACTGAAAAAGAGGTGCCTGACTGGCTGGGTTCCCACCGGAGTGATTAATGTAATGTTGCTGGGATTTTACTGCATTATTAATGAAGTGTTAGGGTGCCTGGAGCACTGGAAAAACATCTCTGGAAAATTATTACAAAAAATCTGAATTGGTGTATTGGACAACCTTTCATATTATTTTTTTTCCTTGCCTGTAGAGTCCTTATCATGCCAGAGGAAGGCTATAAATAATAATGAGCAGGAGCAAGACCACGCAGGCGCTGCTCCCTCCACCTCCCCAAGGAGTGGCGGCCCCACTGCCAGCAGGCCCTGGGTGCCAGCAGCCCACGGGAGCCTTGCCCAGGGACTGCGCAGGGGCTCGGGGCTGCACCCACTGAGCCCCTCGGGACTCCTTGCCAAAGCTCGGGAGATGCCGCCTATGGAGTTCTGCTTTGCGGAACAGTATCGGGATCTGACAGGGAATAGTCTGGGCTGGTCTAGGGCTATTGTTTGCATTGATGAAGCTTGCATCTAGGATGATCAGTATAAAATATCTCTACTTTTTTTCCCCTAAGCTGTTATCTCCTTTTTTTATTGGCTTCGTCATGCATTTTTTTTCTTCTTTTCTTCTACATCCTCAACTCTTGTGCTCTATATTATAATCATTACCATCTTTTCTGATGGTAGCAACTGTGGGTTTGAGGGGTGGGGGGGGATTCTGGTTGCTTTTTTTTTGGTGGTGTTTCTGGTTTGCTTTTTTTTTTTTTTTTTTTTTTTTAAACTGCTGTGCTTTAAACCAGCCTCGCCTGTCTAAAGCTTCCAGTTGCTAAGCGACTTTTCCCCTCCGCCCTTCCCGCAGCCCGGTTGCCATAGCGCTGCCAGCCTCGGCTATCAAGTAGCAGAGAGCAGTCATTGCTCACCCTAAAAAAAAAAAAAAAAAAAAAAAACCACCAAAAACCAGGGCTGCACGGCCAAATAAACATTTTCTTTCCTTTTTAATTCATTTTGCGAGCTGGCGGGGAGGATGCCTGCACGCATTACAGCCGCGGTTGCGTGCTGCGTTATTTTCTTGCGGAAGTTTTCGGTTCGGTCTCTGCGTTAAAATAGGACGGACCGCAGTGCTGACTCATGGACACCTGTGACGTTGTTCATGGCAGCAACAGATATTAGAGGATGTACTTTCGAAGAAGCTGTTCTTCGTACCTGAGCGACTGGTATCGCGCCCTCCGTGACTGTAATTCACTCAGCACAAACATTGTGAAAATCTGAGCCTCTTTCCGTAGAAACCAGGTGATACGGTTAGAGCTTTTCTCCCGAGACATTTTTTAGTAACAATAACATCATATGTACACAAAATGTGTGGTGTGTTACCATCAAAGACTAAAAGAATACACACGTTAAAAATCAGCTTTTCTTTCCAAATGCACACAAACAAATTTGTATGAGAAATCATTTCCAGAGACATGGAGAGCCTTACTTTTTTTAAGGAAAAACACATCCCTAGTGGCTTGGGTGAGACGAAAGTCAATGTCAACCCTAAAACAATAAACAAGAAGGAAAACCTGACACCTTTCTGCTCTAAAATGGTGAGCTTTCTTCTCATCAGTCTACTGATTGCCAGGCTTTACCAGCTGGGTGCTTTAGGGTGACATGGAGCATGGCAAGACACACCTGGGGGTCTCTAACCAGTCACGCCATCCATCATACCCAGTCCAAAAAAAGAAGTATTTATTTGACTTGTGTATAAAAATGAAAGTGTGCAGGCTTTAAAATACCTGCTAATAAAGAACTTGGTAGTATAAGATTACCTGTGTGAGAATATAAATCATGTGAGTTAAATTTGAGTTGATACTTGGGGGAGAGAGGCTTTTCCACCAGTAAATGTTAAAACTGGTACTCGAGTTGGACATAGAATAGTTTCAGTTGTTATATGACTTTAGTTTCCATGAATCACAACAAAAGCCTCCACGTCGGGCTGTCAGTATAAAGCCTCTCTTAACATCCAGGGAACTTTCTTCCCACGTTCTGCGGTCGGTGAGATATTGTGATAATAAATGCAGCGAGGAGCTAGACTCCGTGTCCTTACATGCCCTTCCATTTATCCAATCCAGCATCTGCCTATTGGAACGAGTGCATCAGATACAGGCAGTGTGCCAGCTATTAAAATGTTACACCTACCGTCACGGAGCTGAATTGTACATTTCGTTTTTCCCTTGTCCTTGAAAAGGACTTACTCCTGAAGTAAGAGGAGTGTGCTTAATGGCTCCTTGTCTTAAATTCCCTATTTACCCAACTATCTGTTCCCTGATTTGGTACTTTGTATTCTCTTCTCTTCATGCTATTCTTGGGAACATTAAATATAATTGTGCAAGAAAAGTCATTTAAGAAAAAACCTTTGCCAACCGTATGGAAAACTGATTTCAAAATCCATTTCTACTCTGATGACGCATGCAAATCAAATATTGTGAGGAAAAAAAAGGATTTTTTAAAAGTTTCTTTTATTTATCAGGATGTTTTTGTTCTTCTTAGGAGCTGACTGACATAACTTCAGCTGGGGGGGCCTGTCCTGTGGTCAGAATCCAGACATCACTGAGGTTTCAATAAATTGACGTTTTCTTACTGAAAAAAAAATGGCAAAAAAATATTATCAGCTTTACTATCTGTTGTTCTAAAGGAATTCAGGATTTGAGAATGGCTATGTTCAATATATTGGGAATTGAAGGCCTACGGAACAGACGTTTTTGTTCTGGAGATATTGATTTAAGGGAAAATATTGCCAGATTTATTACGTGAAGACCGTTGCCTAATCACAGAATTAGGTGAAGGTCCTTATTCGCAATTAGAGTGCCTTAGCTCTAGGCTTCATTTCATCCAGAAGAGAAATTACTGGAATAAAGGTTAAATATCCAAATCAGAAATATTACTGCCTATGTTTCTTGATGTTTGAAATGGTAATAGAACAAATTGAACATTAACCTAGTAGGACCAAGGCATGTCTATTTGCACGGTTTTGACATCTGAATTGGGCAATAACTTCTCCATGCTGAAATTATGCAATGGTTGTTAGTCAGCCTTTCATTTCCTCAAGCATTTGTGCACAGATTACATCCGCATATTATATTTTATTATGACTCATTAAAATGCTAATCGACAAAAGTATGCTATCACAGTTCCAGGAGAGATCTACATCATTAAATGGGTTTCCATTTTGATACCTTGCTCACAGGCAACACAACACGTCAACTGAAATCCACATCAACAGCTTTCTTTTTAAGTATATGAGCAATGTTCGCTTTGTGCATTGTCAGTCTCGCTATACCTCTAGGTCTCTACCCATTTTGTTCAAGTCCTCTCCTTCTGATTTCTTTCTGGTTTCCTAACCTTCTCCCCCAACGCCCTCAACCAGTTTTCCAGGTAAAATCACTGTGTCATGGTTATGGTACTTCCATGAGAGCCACTTCCTCTGCTGTCTGATTCCTGTACTTCACCTATCTATCACAGTCCCCAAACATTTTTCTCTGCTCACATAAACCCTCTGATTACTGCTTTTTCTGTGTCACTTCCAGATCTGCTTGTTTATTCTTGTATTTTCTCTTCCTGTCTGACTCTCCTCTCCAATCCTGTCCTATGCAGTTATTTGTGTTCTCTACAAATACTACATAGTCATCTAAAAGTTGTTTATCAGTGAATGCTTTCACCATCCATAAATTCTGAAAGCCAAGATATCAAATTGACCAAACAGTACGTTCTCCTTACAGCTGACAGACAGGACACTTTTGTCCCTTAAAACTTTTAAGTAATGATAACTTTACATCAGCAGAATTTCCATTTTGCTGAATCTTAGTTACTCTGATGCTAGAATTAGATTCTGGGAAATTGTTATTTCTCACCAGATATATGCTTGTCCTGTTCCTCTATTTTCTACCATATATACTGATGATTTACCTTGCCACCCAGACTATTTTTTAAAAAAATGTTCTGTAAAATTACTTCCCTCTGATAAGTTAAAGCTCCTCAATCTTAGCATTTATTTCTTGAACATTCACATTAAAATCTAGAATCTGAATCCCAATATTCAAAGATATTTTTCTTTGCTTAGTGAAAATTATTGAGAAGGAATGTCCAGTTTTATTTCAGAGTTGCAGTCTACCTCTTTCAAAAAGACAGCACTATACTGGCAGGAGGAGTCATATTTGTCCTTCAGCTCCACCAAAGCAATTATGTCCCCTTCCCTTGCACTGTGTATCAGCTCTCTTCTTTGTGTCACTGCCTTATTTTCTTGTGTCCCTGGAGCCTGGGCCTACTGGGGCAGGATTTGTGGACTTCTCTGTGTTTTAATTTGGATGTCGAGTTATATGAACTTAGGTCATGGCTGTAGGAAGCCCCAGGTTTATCTGACCATGGACAGAGAAAGCAAAAAACGATGACCGTCGTGAGAAATGAGAAAGTTGGCCCGAGTAAAAGAATTACTCTTACTCTCACCTGATAACAGAGCCATAACTGGGATTAGCTGAATCTGGGACTACCATGACTTAGTTTAGATAGTTGTGACTGAAGAAGGTTGAGGCATTCTGGCTGCTTTCAAAATAAATATGTCGATCATCTGCTCTCATTGGCTCCCACTCCAGTTGGCTTACTTGAGTTTTTTAAAAGTGGCATGTCTGTTTGTTGTGCACCTGGTGTAATTCTATTTTTGTGCTACTGTGAGGCATTTTATCAAGTACATAAATCATGCTGAGTACTGCAGTATTTTGAGCATGTGTATGCGCATGTAATTCTAACACATAGCCTCAAAGAAAAACCTTTGTCAGAATTATAGACCGCTAGATATTCATTATTCACCATTGTTTGGGTTTCTGTCCAAAGCATTTTATTATCCTTTTAGTCTGATAGCAGTTTTCTAGACCATTGCGCAAGCCTTAGTGTTACTTAGCAGTTAATCTCACCCAAAAATGGAATAACAGCCTGCTTTGTCTACCCAAATTCACACTGTTTGCTGTTCGATCTAATCAAAGAAAAATAAACACCATTCATTTTTATCCTACTACTTTTCCTTCCACTGTACTCTCCAAATACTAATACAGTTCATATATACCAGCAGAAAGCGAAAAAAATGCATGTAGAAAAAGTTCAATTTCAGACTGAAACAACTTGTGCTAGGAAATAATAATAGCCGTTAAGAGTAAAGAAGAGAAACTCTAGAATGTTCTGTGGATGTTTTGAAGGTCTGGCTGGAATCCATGGATGCTCAGATGTTGCTGTGGCGGAGACCTTCAGAAACGAGTGGATAGATAAAAACCAGTATCTATAGTTTCCTTTTTTTTTTTTTTTTTGTTTAAGCTTTGTATGTACAGGATTTCTTTCTCAAGTGACAAACATGTAATGAAGTTCCACTTAAAATGATGGTGACTTTAGGTAAGCAGTTTTCTGAGTGCATTACAGGATGAACTTTCTATTCCCTTTCTAGAAAAGTGATTATTTAGAGCCATCAATATCTGTTTCCAATCCCCTACTTCCATGCCTTTCAATTGAAGATACCCAAGTACAATTCTAATTCTTTCTTCTGTCTACAGAGAATAAAATGTAATAGCCCGTGGCTTCAGAGATAAATGTGTTTTTGTTGCTGTTGCCCTGTTTTTGCCTCCTGTATCATTCTTGGGTTTTTTCTTTTTCTTAGCCTAATTCCCTATTCTCTTGTAGATTTGTATTTCAGATTTTAGCCAGCGGCATCAAGTGCTTCTCAGAGAGCCTCTTGAAACTTCTCAGTCCATTCCATGAAATCAGCGTGAACGTTCTCGTCTCATGGGACTCCTAGAATAGAAAAAAACCTGCAAGGGCATCTACAAAGTGAAAAACCACAAAAAGGAAAAATAAAGTCAAGCTGACTACAACTCAGCCTGCCTTTTTACCCTGGGTGAGAAAGACCATCCCCTTATCTCCGAATCAAGGCCTCAGCCCAGCTTTCACTGAAGACAGTGGAATGTTTTCCCTGGACTCGAGTCAGAGCTGCATCAGTCCCCAGCACTCTTCTACAGTACTCAGCGTTAAAGCAAGCACTGACGTATAGCCAGGCCCCGGCGATACCGCAGACCGCTGTTTCCTTCCCAGACTAAGCAACTGTCTGGCAATGTTTTGTGCTTGTGCATTTCTTTAAGGCTTTTATTATTTTATCAAAGCTTTAACAGTACAGGTTACATTTTCCAAGGCTCCATATGCACCTTGCAGCCTAACTTTCATCAAAAGTCATTTGGACTTTCAAGTCAGGTTGATGCAGAAGGTAAAAACTTACTGTGCCTTTGAAGTATGATTTACAAGTATTATCATTCCTCTCTTTCTTTTCAGTCTTTTTGTGGACCTAAGTCACACTCTTGCCATCTTGTACCACTCCATCGGTGCAAGATGAACCTCAACTTCATTTAATCTGGCCTTTTATGATCTGTCTTACTCTGTGGGAACCACTGTTTGCCCAAGGAATACCAAACAGCAGCCATTATAGGAAACAGAAAGCTAAGCTGTCTCTAAATAGGTGCTAAGTGGCGCTCACACTGGTCAAGGACTTTTCAGCTTCCCCTGCTCTGCCGGGTGCACAAGAAGCTGGGAGGGGGCACAGCCAGGGGGAGTGCTGGCCCAGACTGGCCCAAGGGCTATTCCATACCATATGACGTCATGCTCAGTATATATAAGCTGAGGGAAGAAGAAGGAAGGGGGGATATTGGGCATGATGGCGTTTGTCTTCCCAAGTAACCATTACGCGTGATGGAGCCCTGCTTTCCTGGGGATGGCTGAACACCTGCCTGCCCATGGGAAGTAGTGAATGAATTCCTTGTTCTGTTTTGTTTGCGTGCACGGTTTTTTGCTTTGCCTATTTAACTGTTCTAATTTATTTTACTTCAATTATTAAACTGTTCTTATCTCAACCCACGAGTTTTCTCCCTTTTACCCTTCTGATTCTCTCCCCCATCCCACTGGGGGGGAGTGAGCGAGCGGCTGCGTGGTGCTTAGTTGCTGGCTGGGGTTAAACCACGACAATTAATTACATGCCTGTAAACAAGGCCTTTCATAAATAGATCACCAGTTTTTCATATCCCTGAACGTAGTGTCCATAGGCCACGATATACAGAGGCAACCAGGCTCCTAACTCTAAGTTAGGCTTTGGTAGAAGTTAAGGCACTTTGGTATCAGCTGGGAGCCTTTGAGGATCTGGTCATAGAGAATATGGAATACACAAAAGCATTCCAGAACAATATACATTTTAATACCAGTGTTCCCCTCCCCTTGCCCTGGAAAACCCTATAATGAGCCTTGTTGGTTGCCTAACAGCACCCTGACCTGGGCACGAAGGCTTCCTCATTGTGTTCACTTCAGGAAGTCCTGCAGTTGTGGATGACGACGGGATGCTGGGAAAGGTGCGTGTAACTCCTCCGTCTGCAATAAATTCTATAAGGAGCCTGGGCAGTGACTAAAGACATCTTGGAGCAATAGTTCAAAGACTTGGATAACAGAAATCCCAGGGAGGGAATTTCTGTTTGAGAGCTTTGGGAAAAATTCATGCTCTCTCATTTTAGCTACTTAACTGAAATACTTGAATGAGAATACTTGAATGAGATACTTATAGTGGTATCTCCAGAAAGGAATTCATATCTCAACAGGGCAAAACAGACACCTCTAGAGGGCTGCCTCCCTCCACTTTCCCCACAGGGACTATGGGTGACTAAGCTTTCAATGGAGGTGACTCATTTAGATGCCTTCAACTAGGTGGTGTGAACTTTTCTGAGTTTGGTATATGCAGGCAGTGCCTTAGATGTTGAACTAGAATTTGCAGGAGATCTAGGAAAAACTTCTGCTCTCTTTCAGTAAACCAAAGTTGGGTCTTTGGGTTGGAAACAGGGGGAAAAATGAAGCTTCCTTCACCCATTCCCTATAGTAAGTGAAGGAGAAATGTATTTTTGCTCCACACTGGAGCAAATTAATATCTGGTCGGGCACTGTCTAGTTCAAAACCTTTTGCTCTTCAGATCTTGTGCAGCAACTACAACACTGCACATTCAGCAGAACAGAAAAACCTGGGGAGAATGTGCCTGTGAAGGAGGTAGGGATCGTTTACGTAGTTGTGTACACACTGTATACACAGTTACGTATGCTGCAACTGTCTCTTGTTCCTGCAGGAAAAGCGGCTCGCCATTTGTGCTCCGTGAGCATAGTGGTTCAGAAGCAAAACCCAAGCAGCGTTTGTTTTTTTTTCATTTCATGGGACACTGGATAAAGGAACTCTGTAATGTACTGTCTAACATACAATACTTAAATATCTTCTGTCTTCTCATGTTATGTTTTTTGTCATCCATTCAGTGAGTCCTAACAGTCCAAAATCCCTCTGACAGGAACTTCCCTATTTCCCCACCCTGGCTCCCAGTTTGCCAAAGATATAAATCTTTTCAAAATAGCAGCTCTCTCCCCCCCCCCCCCCCCCCAATGTATTTCTGTGATACCATAATTACAAAAATAAATACATAGATAAGGAAGGACTGAATTCAGGTGTCTTTCACTCTGTAGAACTAGAAGACAACATTTTAGCTTTCACCATGCCCAGGGCTTTCAGAACACTCCCAGCAATCATGAATCTTTAAATCATGAATTACTTTAAATATAGCTGTTTAACCTTTGAAGACCTTGTACTAGGAATTGACAAACTACTTTCAACAGCAAATAAACTGTATTTTCAGATCTTTCGTGGCCTTTGTTTCAAAGGTTAGTAAATACTTTCATGTTAAATGCAGAATATACACTAATTTAGAGATATGTAAGGGAGTTTTCAAAGTAGCTGCTTTGAATGGAGTTTAAGTAATGTATTTATTCTAGGATGTTTCTGAAATCATAAGAATTCTCAGTAGCAAGGTTTGGAAAAGCTGGTGCTGCCTCTAGGACTGCCAGCGTACTCTAGCTCTGGTTGAACACCCTGCTGCTAGGATTTTTCCCCAGCCAGCTGCTGCTCGGGCCACGCTGAGCCAGGGCTGAGGTCCCACCCCAGCCCCGGCCCATCCCCAGGGAAGTGTCAGATGCCCGGGTCTGGGGCTGCCCCCGGCTCCCTGCTCCTCGCTGGGGTGGTGAGATGGGCCCTGGCTGCCGGGTCCTGCCCCAACGTCCCCCATCCAGGGAGCCCTCTCCACTCCCACCACCCCGGCCTCAGCGAGCAGCCGGCCCTCACTGTACCCTGCCAGTCCTCCCATTCTGGAGAGGGGCATTATCTCTGCATGGCAGATGCTGAAAAAACACCCTGGTTGTCTTGGGCACTGGGACAAACCCAGCTTTATCTGCCCTACTTGTAGAGGATTTCCTTCAACACATTCCTTCCCACAAAGCTGCTGCACGTGATATGCAGAGTCATCAGCTAGCATTCCTCCCCAGCGGGTCAAAATGATGCCAATCAGTATCACAGCACAACTTACACTGAGAATTAGGTTAATTTATAGGCAATGAGATTTACTCAATGTGTTGAGGTAACTGCTGAACATGGAGGGGCTATTACATCCGTAAGCACCAATGATCTAATTGGACCTGGCCATTTCACCTCTGTTAAAGCATGGCCATTCCCACCTGGTTAAGCGGGCACTGGAAATCAGCTGCTTTGGAGATAACGCTGGTCTGATACTCTGTGAATTTTCACCAGATACTGTTGTTTAAAAGCCAAAAAGTAAAATTTCATTAACGGGCATCATTTTCTGGAATAGACGTGCCAAGTAGTGGGGGTATACTCACTCACCCACTCATTAGCCCATAGATGAGAAAACATGACTGGCAAAGGAGCGTCAGTGGAAGAGCAAAGGAAAATGGAAGATATTTGAATATTTTGGTTGGCAAATGTCATTTTGCATAGTATGGGGTTTTGGCAGACCTAGGATTTTGTATCGAAAGTACTTCGGATTTTGATGAGCTGCACAGCTGGAATAAGTAGATGTAGCAAGTATCAGTCTGTTGGTAGCTCAAGGTCTCCTTCCCATCCTATTGCTCTCACAGTGGGTCACCGATAAGAGCTAATATATTTGTTTTGGTTAGGGGGTTTGGGTTTTTCCCCCCAGCTGTAGCCATTCGACAAACCCACAACATTATTTCCCTCCTCCTCAGTCCCTGACACACTACAAAACAATGACAAGGGAGAAGGCAGAACAAAACAGCAGATGATAGAAATGCGAAATGGCTACAGAGGTGCAGTGGGAGCACAGAAGTTCAGAGGTAGAGAAGAGCAATGCAATACTCGGGGAGAAGAGAATACATTAATTATATGGACAGTTTTATTTATCCAGTCTCGTGTTCTCATACAGTTTTTATTGATCACAGAACAGTTTAGCATACCAGCAGAAATGCTCTTCTGCATCCCACTGGGTATTACTAAAACCCCAGCAATATTTTACATTCATTGGGGTCAAGAGAATTTGTTACATGTAGTCTCATTGCAATACCCAATTTTTAGCAGTACTAGTCACCATTAATGTTTCCACTGATGAATGCATGTAAGGGTTTAATAGCTGTAAACGGCAGATCACAAAATATCGATGGATTAGTTTAAACCTCATCTTAAGTTCAATAAACCAAGGATGCCAGACACATCAAGACAGTTTTAATGTCTCTTCAAAAACATTGATCATCACATTGTTGGTTTTTTACAGTGTCTTCTGTGAGACCAAAGGCTCTATACATTCCCTTAAAGTTTAGAAGAAAATGCGACACGGAAGCAAATCCTTCATTCCATAGGATTTCTTTTTGAGGCTCAGGATGACAATATTTTTCTGGGTTCACTTTCCTCCAAAGAAAACCCACAGCCAGCATTTTCTTTCCACAAGAAGTGGTCTCAAGGCTGGATCTCAATCACATGCGTGGAACTTCCCCATCTTAGGCCAGCAGCCACGGCTGCATCCTTTAGCTTAATTCTAAGTTGAGGCTTGTATGATGAGCTACGGGATTGCTGATGGCATGGACTTGTTTCCCTATTCTTGCAGACCTGCTTGGGAGTAAAGAGCTAGGTCAAGAACTTTCTACATCTTCTAGACACTGGCTGGCCAGGGCCCTAGTGAAGTCTCCTTCCTCGTTCCCCATTAACTGCCAGTGCTGGTCTTTTCCTTCATATGTCCTGTCTTAAGTTTCCTAGCCTGCTTCTTGGGCTCCCTCTTTCTTTTCTCCCTGTCCAAAGGAGCAGACAGCTGGTTCCTAATTATACTATAGAAAACCTCATAGTAAACATCCCTTTTTCTCTTTCCTCAAGCAGGAGAGCGGTTAATCTTTGCTTCTTGCTTAGTAGAGGTGTGCTCCTATCTAAGCTTTTGGTCCTAAGTTCCGGTGCACAGTCTCGTCTCAAAATGTTGGTAATTACACTTGTTGGTTAAGATACTCATTACCTGAGAAAAGCATCCTTATTTCTAATCACTGCCCTAATATTAGTGTTTGTAAAAATAACCTTCTTGTCTCCAGTCTTGGTTGCATTCTTCCAGTGCTGTTATTGAGAACCACTGAACCTGAAATATGGTTATCGCCTGTCTCATTAGGTCAGTCTCCTACTTGATTATTGACTGTAAGTTTTGTTGACATTAAAAAGTTAGGCAGTTTAACATTAGTCTCTGCTTTGGTTCTCTTGCTAAACTCTGCATCTTGTGCTTCTGCTGACATAAGAAGCAGCTTTTTTTTCAACTAGTGAACACTGTTGGTCTATTTTAGCTATGTGGAGAAACACTGGATTTCTTTTTAACTTTCTCACTTATGCCCAGTATTTTCTGCATGACTTCACTGGCTTATTGTAGCTCTCCTTCAAAACAGTGACAGGACATACATTGAGGTTAGGAGCCAAAACGCAAAACAGTGACAGGACATACATTGAGGTTAGGAGCCAAAACGGTCTTCAGCTTTCCTCAGAGAAAAACATGCCCAGAAGAACACCAATTTTGAGCACTTTTATATAGCTAATATGACTTAACAAAAGCTGTTACAAAATGAATGCGATGACCTCTACATTTACAAATAGGTCATTTGGATTTACTACTGTCTTGCTCTCCCTCTTGTCTCTTCACTCAGTAAATACAGAGGTACTGTTCAGTGCTACTGCCAACATTTCCATGAACTTGAGACAACTTAACAGTTCTTGGCACAGGCGCCGTTAGTACCAAGCGAGCTGTCTCTTCTCCTGTCTGGCTATGTCCCCTCAAGTGTGAGGTCTGACAACTTCGGGGTGCCAATTCTGCAGTTCTTTGATCACCCTATGTACCAAACATGCTGGCAGTCTGGGTATAACTCTTCCCCTTAGCGGTCTGTGAACACAAGGTCATTTTATCAAAACATCATTCAGAGATTAAAGTAAATTTTAACAGTCAAGGCAAAGGATAATTTAGAAGGATTTGCCATTCCCCAAACACTACAAAGACTATACAGGTACCTCGTTTGGCAAAGCTTTGCCATCATAAAACCCCCAGAACGTACTCATCTATTGTCTTCTGCAGACTTGCAGGCAGATCCTTGTTCTGCGCAAACAGCTCCCCGGATCTCGGCAGAAAAATGTCCTTGTCAATTTAGATTGTTTTCTGGTTCATTTCCTAGAGTTTTTGACCTTGCTAGTCATAAATGATTTGGTGAGCTCTTCGACAAACAGGTCCTAACCTTCTATGGAGAGTTGCTGTGCTCTGTATCAAATTGCAAGGACTTGGCTAAATGATTGTCTTGTCTTCTGCTTGTGTTCTCACAGAGTCAGTTTGTCAACAGACTGCTACCAAACTAAAGGAACATAATCTGACTTTGACTATGCTAATAACCAAGCCCAGATCCTCCAGTGTTTTCAGCCCTACTGAAGCCCCATTAAAAACAAAGATGCTTAGATACTTACAAGAGTGTGGGTTCACCTTGCATACCATATATATATATAAATTACCACAGAGCTGCTGTATCCCTCACAAACAGGATGGAAGGGAGAAGTCAGAAAATATATATTCAAAATTAGATCACAGGAAGGCAAAAATCTGACCATAACTAGACTGAGTAACTCTGCTCCTTCCTAAGCCCAATCACGAAACAGAGCAACATAACAGAAAAAAGCCCAAATATTATTAAAGATTAAAAATGCGGCTAAGGAAGAGAGGAGGTAACAGCGTACATAAGGCTAAGGTGCATAAAGAGACAGCAGCAGGTAATTCCAAAATGAAGCAAAGGAGCTGCTGCCGTAATTTGGTTTTGGACGAGGCAGGGGGAAGAGTGACCTCCGTGGCTGCAGGACGGCTCAGCGGCGGGGACTGCGGGGGAGCAGCACGGCTGGCCTGGTAGAGCCAGCTCACCAAAGAGGAAAATCCTTTCAGAGAACAGGCGGGCAGAGCTGACAGGGCAGAGAAGGGCCTTAAAGTGGGAGAAAACAACGTAGTTGTTAGTGCTTTTCTGGGTCTCTGCTTCCTCTTAAAAAAAAAAAAAAGTAGTAAATTTGTGACTAAAATTATAGCAACTGCTGTTTTTCTAAGGGGTTGTTAGCGCCAAGGAACTGAAATAAAACCATCCCTTGGTTTTATGTTGTACCGCAGCTGTATCACATAGCCTTCCCCTCCCCACCTGGACTGTAAATGCAGCACGCCAACTTTATTTGGGGTTGCTGGGCCCAAGACACCTTGCACTCGAAAACCACACACGTCATTTTCCCGACGCCTTCTGCAGGCGTCTTTAACATGGAGCCCGAGGCCGCGGTGCCGCGGAGCGGAGGCCCCGCTCCTCGCCAAGGATGACTCCGCCTCCCCGCCCTCACGGCCGGGCCCGGACCGCGGCCAAGGCGGCCCCTTCCCGCACCCCGGCGACAACAGCCCGGGGGCGGCGGAGGCGCCGCGGCCCTCCCCTCCGGGGCGAGGAGCCATGTCGCGCACAGGCCTCGCCGCCGGGGGCCAACCGCCCGCGCCTTGATGGCGGGCCGCCAGGCCGCCTCACAGCGCGGGCCCCCGAAGAAGCCCCGCCACCCGCGAGCGGCGGGGCCCGCAGCCGCCGCAGAAAGGGAAGGGGCACGGGGGTGGCGGCGGGGGCCGCGCCGCAGCCACCGCCCCTCCCGCCACGGTCCCGCCGGGAGGCAGCGCGCCAGCCCTCAGCGGACGGACCGCCCCGTCCCTCCCCGCCTTCCCTCCTCCGGGCCGTCCACGGGTGGGAGGGTCTCGGCGGCTTTAAAGGAGCCGGCTGCCGCCGGGGAGCGCTCGGCTGGGCGGCCTCCGTGGTGGGGTGGTTGGTGGCGGAGAGGGCCGCCAGTCCCGCGGGGACACGGGCTGGGGACCGGCGTGCTGCTGTGCGCGGCAGGGCCCTGCTGAGGGCAGGGCCCTGCTGAGGGCAGGGGCCGGTGTGGCGACGCGAGGTCCCAGCCGCACGGACACACGTTTCAACAGCGGGAGACTGTGGGAGCTGAAAAACCCACGGGTGAAATACAGCTGCGCCCAGCATAGCTCTGTTCGGCAAGTCATTTGTCTTCAGCAGGTGACAGGATAATGTCACTTGTCAACAGTCTGCTTTGAAATGTTGCTTTTTTTCCCCCGTGAAGTGTTTTATGTGCAGATTTTTTATTTAATTCTGACAAATGCAGCCTTAGATCTTGTTTCCCAAGTGATTTATTTTGATGATTTTATGTATTGGTCTTCGCTGCTTGCCCAACGGTGGGAAAACAGCAGTTGTTGCCTCAGCCCTGTACTGAGCGACGGTCAGGTGCATCAAATTGGCCTAAATCTTCAGACATGACAGTTTATCTCTTCTGAAACAGAACAGACATGTTCTGTGGTGATCTATCTCTTCCGTATGCAGTGAAAGTCCCCTTGCAGACCATTCTTTTTTAGGAAATCCCCTTCTACACAATTCTCTGCTGGCATACATTTAATCCCATCCAGTGAATGTATTTGACTTCCTTTGAACAGACACCTCTCACACTATTCAGAAGATGGGAGTCTTGCTGTTCGCCAAATTACGAACCCCTCAGCAAGAAGAGAGGTGGATGGTTACAAGTCGGGACAGACAGCAAGCTAGTGTAGGTCAGCAGCTGGTGGCAATCAGTGTTGCTCTACCGTAACTTCATGCTTTTTTACCTTACCCTGCATGCTAAGTAGCTTAATCTTTCACTGAGGGGTAAGCAACCTCAAATTACCCCATACACCCTGCTGCCTGCATCAGCACCGCATCCTCTAATTACATATTGTGCTAAAAAGTGTTATTTTTTATCAGTTTTTAATTTGCTACCTTGCAATTTCACTGAATGTCTCCTTAGTCTTGTGTTGAGCCAGGGAACAAAGCTGTCTCAACAAAGCTTTTTATCTACCTTGCCTGTACCACTCCTTACTTGAAATACTATTATCATGTTCACTTTTAAATGTCTGCTTTGTGAAATGAACAATCCCAATCATTTCAATCTATTTGTGCATGGTTTTTCTGTACTCCTGTTGCCTTTCTCTCAATACCCATAACCTCTGTTTTGTACCGTGCTCTGTTGGCAGATGGTGCAATCACTTCTGCAACCTGTTTCCTTTTAATATAATGGGTACGTAGTATTTTTGGTGGTTTTTTTCTGTGCTGTTCTCAGGCAATCGAATGCCGCGTTTTGTTTCTGAATATAGTTGCATACTGAAGAAAGGCTTTCACTTGAGCCATCCCTAGTGGTAAGCAGGTGTCCTTCCTGAATAAGAATCCCAAATAACTCCAGGTCTCCCTTCACATGTGTGTTATCTAGTGACATTGACCTTAGTCTGCCATTGTGCTATGTGTTTGCCTAGCTAGGGTAAGTCCCTCTGATGTTCCTAGGGGTCTTTTCAGGACTTGACCAGCCTGAGTAGCCATCACTGCGTGTGGCCCATAGCCAAGTCTGTAATTTGAGGAACTCTTTAAGACAGAAAAAGCTTTCACTAGTCCCCAGCTGCTCACTCCCTGCTTTATAGAGTCATACATGTTTGCGTGGTTACACCATGGACTAGGATGAGGAACAGGCTGGGCTGGAAGCTAACACACGGCCTGACCCGATCTCCTGTCCGACTGAGCATGTAGCTGTGGAAGCAGCTGCATCCACAAAAGGGCGGCAGTAGCGCCGAGGTGGGAACGAGCTGCAGAGCGTGGACGAGATTGGGAATCCCTTCTTTCAGCAGCAGTGCTATCTTAAACGGTTAAGCTCTCTTTGACTTACAGCCTTTTTGAGGAATGACAAATTACGGTTTCGTTAGAACACGCTTTGTGCAAAAGTATCTGTTATCAATGAAGAGACCGATGACACCGGAGCTGAACACCTCACCTGAAGCCCACTGTCACAGCGGGGTTTGCTATGTCTCCCTCTCTGTGCCCCAGAATTCTCCCTCTTTCAATCCCATCAGAAGGGCGATTTCAAGAACTGTCATCTAAATGTTCATATCAGATATTGTTGAAAAGTAGAGCTGGGGCGCTGCATTAAAAATCAAATTGAATTGGTTTGGTATATATCAAACGTCAGATACATAGCAGAGGCTATTAGAAATTTCCAACAATAGGCATATGAAGAATCATTAGCCTTGGAAACCTAGAGGATGAGATCACAAACACACAATCCAATAAATCACACAGGTCAGGTTTGGAAGAGCTGATGTGGTATTGCAGCAATTTGTTTATACTGTGACAGGTCAATTGGATCAGTGTCAGATCTTCTGTGGGATAAAAGATTTTGCTTTTAATGCGTGCTCTTTCCTGAACGGCTTCTATGCAGCCTTTATATCAAACACCTCTGGTCAACTTCAGGATTACAAACAGAAAGTCTAAAATAGATGAAACTGCTAAAACAGAATTATTGCAGGATTATTTCAAGATGCAGATTTGGCATTGAAAGATCTCCAGAGTAAAGTCGCATTACATGATTTAATTCAATTCTACCCCAATCGTTTTTAAATGTTGCTAGTATATTCTTATAACCTCAACTTTAATCACATTTCCTTTTGAGAGAAGATTCCCTAATGCGTATCTTTCTGAGGGAGACTTCAGAGCTAACGTGATCTCCTTATTACCTTTTTTAAAACCTTGATGAAAATCGTCTAATCACAGAAATAGTAAAAAAGTTGGGAAGTGTGATGCAGATAGAGAACCTTATGCTTTTAATGATTGTAACACTACTTCAACTGCTATGAATTGATTTGATACCAAAAATCACTACGCTTATGAAAGCCTTCCCTGCAATAATGCCCCAAATATTTGTCGTATAAAAAGAAGATTTATTAATATAATAATGAAAATAAGAAAATGCAATTAAGGCAAAGAAGAGTTGATACCAGCCTACTGTCACACCAAGCAAAAGATAACGTGGCTACTTTTTTTTGGTATTTTAACAGAGGCGGCAGCTTTGTGCCATCTATCCTTTTGTCCCAGTGTACTCTGGACTTGTCACTACTAACAGATAGGCAAACACTTAATCTGAGTAAGTCCTTTCCTTCTTCCTGTATTCACTTTCTACTGGTACATCTTATATCACCATCCCTTTTGTTCTCCATATATTACACGTCAGAATTTCAAATGTAACCAAGAGGCAGATCAAAAATATTTTTCCAGATTGCCTCTGTACTTCATTAAAAAAAAAAAAAAAAAAATTGGCATAATCTCAACTTTGTTTTCCTTTTTAGGTCACCTTTTGGTAGCAAATGAAGGTTTGATAGTGAAGAGTTATCCTGTACTTAGGTTTTTTGCTTTTTCTTTTAATGGTGGTTTCTGCTGCTGTAAACCAAAAGGGTGATAATTAATGTCTCCTACTGTTTATGCCTGCTGCCATCTACAACGATGAGCTATTATTATTCTGTCTGCAAATACTTGGAAAGGATATCACTTGGACGACTAATCCAAAATACAGCAAGTAAAGATCATTGTCACAAAAGCCTGAAATGGAGACATTGTTACGGATGTTAGAAATGAAAGGTTTTCATTATATTGGATCATCCAGTCCATCTGGCAAGACTGTGCTTTGCTGCGCACTCTCTAATGTCTCACACAAGTGCTAGGATACCGTGAGCATTAAATACATTATATTCCTTGAAATACACCATGTTCACTTGAAAAACTGTTCCATAGTTATGGTGCTAGGTAGACCTGATCTTGAAAGGTGGTCCGGTTCAGTGGGGCTTTACAGCAATGCGCTGGTCTTCCCGCTCAGATCCAGTTACCGGCCTGGAGTCAGTCTGAGGCAGTTGTTAGATTAGATGGGCTTCCTGTGGAAAACTAGACTGCAAAACAGCCCAGAATAAAAAGCCAGGCTCATCTCTATACCGGTGAGCTGAAGAAAGAGAGAAGAGAAGCAGCTGGAGTTTCTTTTCTTCCCCTTCCCCACCCCCCCTCTTTTTTTTAGGAGTAAGGATTTTGTGGAAAAGAAGTCCCCACCTCTCTAAAAACTCTGTCAAGCTGCAAGTTCTGAGTCTCCATATGGTGTCTTCATGGGGACGTGTTTGTCAGACGAACACAGTATGTTCACTGTTATTCTCTTGTGTTTTCTGGTAGAAATCCAGAAGACGAGGGCCTCTAGAGAGCTCCCAACATCTGGAATTCAGTCTTTTTTTTTTTTTTTTTTTTTTGCATGCACTGCCCCTGGCAGTGGCAAGGCAGAGAATCTGCCATCAGCAGGGATTTGGAGGACGGTGTCTCTCAGCCACCTGGAGCACTGCGTACATCACCCTGCTGACTGACGTGATGCAGCACTCCTCTTTGTAGTTGACCACAAGTGACATGGGATCCCTTGCGCTCTTCTTTTTTTCAGTTCTTCTCTGCTGTGGATGTATGTTTCAGAAGACATGCCGCTCCACACAAATGACATAGAGGCCACCCCTGCTCACAGTCCTCCTGTTGCAGGTGGTACACGTCTCACACAATCTTCTTTTACCATTTCTCATTGCCTTCACCCCCCTGAGAAAGTCTGTACGTTACTGACAACCTGTTCCAATTGATACCTAGTGCTAATTAAGCCCTGGCCCCTAGCAGAAAGTGTCACCAATGGGTCTTGCTGATTATAAGCCATAAGTACAAGACAACAATGTTTGAGTATTTCAAATAGGATTTAATTCTTGACTACAAGTCCTTCCAGTCTAGTGGTCTGTGCAGTCTTAAACTTTTGTCTTACTTCCTGTAAATAAATGTGACTGAAAAAGAATTGAATTCCCTCATAACATGTAAGGGAGGAAAAACCAGCATTTTCTTATGGAAACTCGTGAATGACAGCAGCTGAAAGTTAAATCTATTTGATCGTTCCATCAGCCTTCCAAGCCAACTCCTTAACTAGATTGAAATGTTTCAGTGGGATGTTGAAATGTTGAATGTACGTGGGAGGGATCTACACTTTACAATGCTGGGGACCAGGAAACAGTGTTGTTCACAGTGTACACGCAAAAAATAATGAAAGTAAGTGCTTTCTTGCAATCAGTAAGGTATTGATTCAAAAAAATAGGATTTGAGAACATATTTCACTGTAAGGATCATGTTCAATCCACGCATCTTGGATATTTGACTTGTACCTCAATTTTAGATGCCTGTTGAATCACCATTCACAAAGTAAGGCCCTGAGTTCTTTAAGAAGTGAAGGGATAGAGGTCTTCAGAGACACCCATCTCTTTATACGGGTACCTTGGTGAATCAGTCCTCTTAAGTGTTTAAATGCTAAAATGTAGCACCTATAGTAGGCAGGCTGTGTTGCAAGCAGATTCACTACCCACATTGCTGATTTTTTTTCCCTCGGTGCAATTCCTTAAACTATGATTTTTGTAACCTGAAATAATAATAGAGTATGCTGTTTATTGTGTCTTTTATGTAGCTGTTCCTACTTGCAGTCTATATTTGTTTAATGGAGAAGCTCAAAATGTAATACACTGCTCCTGCTGATCAAAGTCGCAAAAGAGCGCTTTTCTCTCTTGGCTTATTCAACACATGCAAATATCTCTTGCTCTTCCCTTACCTCTCTGTCTCACCATTGTTTCCTTGTTTAAGATATGTTTACTGCCACTATACATTTTTAATAAGGTGTCCACAGCTGCTTTCCTAAGAAACTATTGATTCTGTCTCTCTGCTTGTCAGTCACTCATCTCAGTCTGCTCTAGCCTCAGTATCTTTTGAAGCCATGGCTGAGGTTCAGCTGAGTTTGTCAGAGGGCTTGAAAGTTCAGATATTAAGTTTTCATGAGTTTTAAGGAACTAAAAGTTTTGCTAGGTAGGCAACCACATCAGCAGGCCTCTGTTGGAGAGGCTCCAGCATGACTTTGATCTGTTCGGCTTGCCCGTTAGCCAGCTAGCACGTGTGTACTGGCCTGCTGGTCAGGATTCACACAGCTTGGACCAAGCCCAAGCACATGACATGAATCATATTCCCCCACAGTCACCCTTTTGCTAGACTAAGTAATCCAAAGCCTTTTAGTTTCCTCTTGTAAAACAAGCTCTCCGTTCCCTGGATTATCTGAATATCGTTTGCAACTGTTGGAATTTTAACTCCTCTCTCTTAACCATGGGTGGGCAGAGCTGCACACGGGAGTCCAGCCGAGGTCACATTAGGACTAGGTGCTATTTATTTTTGCTTGACTCCAACAGGACTGATTTAAGACTCATTCTCAAAAGGAGCAAGAGAGTGCTTACATTTGTGCAGCAAGTGTGTTTGAAGAATTGCTGAGGGCAAGAGGTCCTTTTTTACCCACAACTAACTTTTTTCACTATTGAGTTGCACTAGAGCAAACTACCTTCTGCTTCTGTTCATCTCCTTAAAATGTCTTGAGCCATACGATGACTTTGAATCTCTGGCTAGTGACAACAGCTTCAGTGAGTATCTCCAGAACAATGAAGATGACTTGTCTTGGTCTAGGACAGTCAGGAGTTACTAACTTAAGCTTTTCCTTCCTTTTCTTTTATTTGCTTGATGTTTTAAGCAGTAAGATCAATTTTATGAAAATGAAATTCTGTGACATGCTAGAAAGTGTTTCAAGGTTGCGTTCAGAATTTATCTTTTAAGGGAGATTAATAATTTCTTGACTTCTTTCTCATTTACTTTATAGGAATAAATCTCACAGTAGCAAATTTTGCTGCTTGGCCATCCAGTCCTTTGTACCCTGCAGGAATAATGCTATTTTTTGAACAAGCTGTTACAGATATTAATCTTATCATGTCTCTATGTCTGGTAAGAAAGGGAAAGATGAGTACAAGCAAGCAGCTGAACTAAATGGAAGGCAGAAAAAGAGAAAGCGAAGCTCTTTTGCATGGTGGCTATAGAGATGTTCGAGCATTTAATGTTGGGCATTAGAATTTAGGACTTAAACATATGCTTGAACTCTCATTTCTGGTTACTAAAAGGTTTTCTGGCCAAGTGAGTGGGTCTTCTGGTAAGTGTCCTTTGAAGTTGTGTCATGAGAGAGAAACGGTCTTCTGGCCTGTTTGAAGTTTGGCTTTTTCAAATACACTGGTGGATTTTTAGCTGAAATACTGAACATATGTTTGAAGTTTGCTCATCTTTACTTTGGTTGATAAAAAGAAAAGAGTGAAATGAAAACAGATTTTTTTTTTTTTAACAAGGAAGGATTCATTTTCCTACCTAGCAGAAAAGTATTGAGTTATGCTATTTCATATGAAAGCCAGTTCTCAGTAATGAAAGTGTTTTTTCTTTTATGTGATAAGATGGGTGGACTATAAAGTATCTATAAAAAAGAGGAATAGGAAATATATTGCTATAAAGAACTACACCGTGTGCTTTTTGTTAGGATTGTTCAGTAAAACTGACTTGCTGGAAGTAATCCACAAATAGGCTTAAAAATAATCCTCAGAATTTTATTCTGAATATCTCATCAACAACAATAAGGGGAACATTATGTATATTGACAGAGACGACTCTTTGTGTTAAGTATTCACTCTAGTTTCAGAGCTGTTGCATTTTTAAGTGTGTTTGCCAAACATCTTTCAACCTCTCGGACCCATTGCAGTTGTGATTATTTTAATCTTTTATCTGAAGGCTTCCCATTATTTCTATTCATTAATGTGAAAAAGGCAATCATCAACCACATACATTTAGATAACCAGAGCTATATGAGAAGCATCTGTTTTCCAGACATCTCTGTGTTGTACGTGACCTATGGTCCTGATTTGGCTGAAATCTGATAGCGTTGTATAATTTTGCATGCCATCATTAGAACATTCCTCTGAGGGGCACTAGAACAGGGCCCGAGCCTGGGAACAGCATCTTTGGGTGATCTTCCTGCTCTTAAGGAAGCTCCACGCAGAATCACGTCCAGCACATGTGGAGCAGTGCCCTGAGGATGGGCACGCAGTCTTTGGTGGGCGGGCATGAACTGGCCTGCACGCTGAGCCGCACAGAAGCCACATAGCAATGTTAGTGCGACGATCGGCGCTTCTCATAGCAAGGTTTAGTAGCTGTGAGTCAGTCAACCACAGCAATGGCTGTCTCGGAGCACGGGTTTGCACATTGGTTTGCAAAAAGCATGCAGACACGTGCCTCCTTCTAGCTGCACCAGGCCTACACGTGCAGAGAAAACTCAGGTTATGTCTATGTCAGCCAGTAATGCAGTGCATTAGGAGCGGATCAATAGATCTACTGTTAGATGCCGAGCCTTCTACATCTTCAATAAATGTGGTCTGAAGTTGTGACTCAGACTAGGTCTACTCTGGTGTGCTGGGCCAAACCTCTCTGGCACACGTGCAGTTAAGACACTGTCTGAAGTTTGGTTTGGGCATTGTGGTTTGGACCCCCTCATGGGGATGGAGCACATTTGGGGAGCACCTGCCGTGGGGCTTGAGATTTAGTTTCTCTGAAAAAAATCTAGTTTGTATATACAAAACCCATTCCTTTTACGCAACAATGTACAGTAAGTATGAACAGCTGGGGAATTTGATTCAAAACTAAATGCTTTAAGGGTCCAAGCCAAAATGTCAATGTAGACACAGCTGAATTAATTTTCTAATTATATTTGGTCACTTGATTCAACATTTCCTTTAGATCAGCAAGATGTGTACAATTCATGTAACTTAAACCCAGTGCCATTCCATATGCATTCTCTTGAAAGAGCATGTAAAAGGAGCTTGAAATTGAAGAATGGGCTATAATGAGGTGGAAAAATCCAAATGTTTTATTTCAATGGCTTCCTCTGGAAAGCAGCGTGAATTTTAACAATATGAATTTTACTTATGTTGTGATGCTGCACAGATAATGGATTTAAATGCCAGAGAAACAAGTTAAGCTATCAGAAGTTCTGAGATGGTGGCTACCACTGTAACATGATTGTTTACACAAACTTATGTTATATATTTGTGAAATTTTCCATGCAGTGTATACAGGAGGTTGGACAAAGAAAGTGACTTGAATGCAATGCCTACCCAAATCCCTTGAAAGCTTAAGTGCCTCCACCTTTGCAAACTTGGGACAAATGCAGCAGAAGAAAATTTAAAAATGTATATTTTAATTGAAATTTTAATTTCAACCAGGATGAAAAGAATACAAATTATATCCACTGACATTCAAACAAGAAAAAATCAACTATAAATCAAGTTTAAAGCTAATCCTTTGATCTGTGACATAAATCAAATCCAGGTCAGTAATGCCTGAAAGCTGTTATTGTCAGGATGACCATTCCCTAAAACAGTTGAGGTGATGTCAGGCTGATTTCCCTGAAGACTGGTGGGTGTATCACAAAATGCTCCACCACACTTCATCATCACACCTTCTCTGCGAGTTAAGACCTCAGGGCTCTCCCAGTCCATCACCTTTCATAGCTACGTAATTCTTTTAAAAAATCTATTTATTTGCATCCAGGTTTCACTAAAATTGAGTAACAGAGTAATATTTTAAAGCAGTTTGCCAATGTTTAGTACTATTCAGTGAAGGTCAGAGGTAGTAGTTGGAAACACTTCTCATAAGTCTCAACAGAAAAAGAGCATCTGTAAGGGTAACTTAAATCTCACCCCCGATGTAAATCCTCCAATGAAGACATACAAAAAAATGAAAACATCTATGTAACTTTATAATAAAATAAATTCCAAATTTTTACCTCATGTTTTATTAATCAAGAGTACCTTTATGATCTGATATGGGGCAAATCCAGGTTTACATCATTACCCATGAGGATAAAAGTCTGAGCATCTTTAAGCCATGCTGTCTACAGATCTGGTGCCAGAATTATTATATTGAAGTCACCACTCCAGATGACAGCAATCTAATGTGTTACCAGCCAAACGAATATAAAAGGGAAAGATTAAAAAAAAAAAAAAAAAAAAAAAAAGCATCATAAATAATCTTCTGTGGCAATATTGAAAGTGCTTTGAAGCAACAGTTCATTCCTTACTCAGAAAAGCTGGAGGCTGCAAAGGTCTCCTAGATTACCATAGTAACTAAAAGAATAATTTAAATCTGCCTTTTAAAGAGTTGTAAATAATGCAAGTGTAATATCAGTCACTGCTCATTGCCATTTCACATGCTCCAGAAGACAATTTGAAGACGACTGTGGTATGACAGTTCCTCTTGTAAGGAATTCCAGCATAATAAAACGATGTCTACAAATTTATCCCTTTCTCTGTTGTTTCTTTCTGGATCTATCTATCTGATAAGAAACAAGAACTTGTACATCAGGCTTCATTTACGTGTCTCTTTGGGGAGCTGAAATGGTTGTAAACATCCACTTCTCTGTTTGTCCAAAAAACATCATTACAAAGGATTGGGAATATTAATAAGACTGTCTCTATGTGTGCGTGTGCCCAGTGTTGAAGGATCTGCTGGAAGCATTGCAGTGCTGGTACACAGCTGCAAAACGCACGTGAGGGTCTTCAGCATTATCTGCAAGAGTGGAAACGCACAGATACATGGGTGCTGCTTTCAATACCATTAATAAGATTGTAAGAGAAAATCTTTTGGATGGGGATTCAAATACAAAGACAAAATGGTAGCGATGATCCCCCACAGATTATAGGTATATATGTCTGTAAGTAAAAAGGGACATAAAATTCTAATCCTGTGTGTTGGAATAAAAAATACAGCAGGCCAAGAGATTGCTGAAGAACCACATAGATAGCCTTTTTTGTCATCTAGAAAGTAGACATCATAAATAATTCGGAAGATATCCAAGGTATATGTATGAATAGGAAAGATATGTCTGGGGATTATATGGAAACTTGGAATTCTGAGCCAATTCGCAGATGCTATTTTAATTCCATATGGTGCACAATGATTTTACAAAATAGAGTAAAGCAGTGGCATGTGATTTGGAAGAGCAGATGAGTGCGTGCTTTTAAGCATTAGGCCTTAGTCCCTTTCATGGGTAGGTGTGGAATTTCATAGCATTCCTCCCCTTTGACTGGAGTCAGATGGTTCTGTATCTCCTGGGACAACCTCCCATTGCAGTAGCTATGATAGGGATAAGAAAAGAGCCTTCTGAAAGCAAGCTGAAAATTATTAGCAAGTTCAGTAAATCACTGCTTAGAAATTATTTTCTTTAGCAAACAACCTACACACATTTTCATCTCATCTAATTACTGGGGTGGCCCTCTTCAGACACAGGAAAAGGACAGATCCAGTTTCCATCCTTAAGATAGCCCAGCGTTTTTTGGGATCTGGATAAGTCTCTTTTCTTTCCAGAGCCTCTGTCACACACTTTCATCTTCCCCCTGGAGAAGCCATGTTTTCTCAAAAACATCATTTTCTCCATGCTTTCTGGCTCTGGATTAGAGTATTGCTTGTTAGCTTCGTTGCAGGGCCTAGAAATAAAGTCCTCCTTTTGCTTTGCTCTTGAGACCAGGCAGCCTGATGCAGTGAGGATATATACCTGCGGCATGTGCGCCAAGGCTGTTTGGCCATGATCCAGGCAGCCTTTATGTCTTGTCCTAAGGGGAAATGTGCCATTGCTGCCTTTTCTCCCTGACATATGAGGCACCATCTCAGGAAACCTATAAATAAGATGTCTTTTCAAACCAGTAATATTTACCACTAATCTTTACTGTATTTATTGCAGGTGCAATGGGAGCAGATAGGAAAATCCTCTAGTATAGAGAGATACATCCATAATTAAAAGACAGAAAAAGAAAAAAAAAAAAAAAGGACGTGACAGACAATCTGTTAATATATATTCAGTACAAAGAATTAAGTTCAGTGCAGATTATTAAACCTTCGGCTGGGGCTGCACAGCTAGAAGGCGCGTCCCCTGGGTGGTGGATAGGGGATCCCTCTCTGGAGGGTGCACCGGATAAAATTGAAGAAGGTGCCGCGAACCAACGCAGCCTAAGGGAAGGCCACCCTGACAGAAAAACCACTGGCCCTCCAAGTCATGGGGGTTGGGCAGGAGGCCAACTACCTCCTCCTGGGGAAAAAAAAAAAAAAGTTGCAGAAATGACAAGCATCAACTCGGAGATGGAGAAAATCAGTAATGAAGTGAGGAGGAGGAGATGGAGCTGGATCGGTCATGTCTTGAGGAAAAAACCAACAGAAGACTGCGCTGTGGCCCTTGGGACTCCAGAGCACGCAGCCGCAGACCGATCGAAGTGGAAGAACGATGTTTGTGCCTTGCGTGCCTCCTGGCACTGAGAGAATTCAGATCAGATCAGATTATTAAAGCATGAGCCTTTGCCTCTTTAAAGGCATGGGGACTTTGTTTATATTGCGGTATTGGTATAAAGTGTACGAACCCTACGATGGCTCAGGCAGGGAAAGAGTAAAAGAAATAAGGCATTTTAGGATTGGTGTTAGTCTTGTGTTAAAATAGATAGGACCCATATAGGTGGGCATAGCACTGAGTCTTAGCAGAAAACATAGCTAGTTCTAATCAATAACACAAATAAGAGGACTTACTTTAATGTAATTTCTGACTTGATAGCATTCTCTTAAATGAATATAATCCTTAGCCTATTAAACTCTAGCCTAACATTATATTGAATTCGTAGCACTTATGTTGCACTTTGAAAAGGCAAAGTGCTGTGAAGTATTGATCATGCAGCAAAAAGATGTTATTGAGCATTTAAAAAGACTGGTAGTTTTACTGGGGGGTAGAAAAGACTGTATCAGTCTCCCAGATCTTGTTTTTGGCAATGAGAAATTGAAGCCCAAAACTGAGATTTCCACTGAGTTAATTATTCTGTGTAATCCTCTAGTTTTCCAAATTTATTAGAAAGATCAGTAACAGAAATAGTTCTGCAACAACCCCCTCAATTTATACACAATGCACTTTTTTTATTATCCAGTGATTTCATATCCATTTTGCCTGACTCATTTTTTCTATGGTGCCACTCTTACTTTGTTGTTACTTGTTACAGTTCCACTGAATTGAATTTGCTTTGCGGAGAACTCAAATGCCCCAGCAATGGTACATTTAAAGGTAGATAATGGTAGGTAAAATCACAGAATAAGAAGGGCTAAATCCTGCTGACCTTTGTTATTACCTAGGAATTCATATGATTGCAATTTTTAGCTGCAGCTGGTTTTTGCAAGCCAGTTTAAAATCCATCAAAAAGAACAGAAATATTCTTATATAATTTCAACCCTACCCAGCTCCCTTAAGATGTGCTGCTATGAAATAACAGTACTTTAAAACATGAGTGCTTTATCCATAAGATTAAGTAAAATGAATTTATATTGTATATTTATATACTATGTAACAAAACTTCTTCTAGCGTCACAAACTACAACTGAATTTTCACTGATGAAGTACCACGTTTCCATAACGCTTCCAGGTGAAACAGTTTCACAGCTTCATTTTTTTTAAGTTTCTTTCCCGAATAAAGCTCTATGTAAGTTTTCAAAATAAAGAAGACTCTACCCTGGGTAGGCAGAGGACTTCCACTGTTAAGTTCTTTTGAGTTATGTTGGTTAAAAAAAAAAGGGGCCCTCAATAAATTGTAGGAGAGAAAAGCCAAAGATAAGATAATGGGGATTATACCCAACATATGTGCCTCTTCAGATTTGTAAAACACAGCGTAGACAGCCATTTAAGTGTAAAAGCATACATTCAACATACTTAATACACCATTTGTACCCTACATGCTGTAAGTTTGGTCCAGGCCAGCCAAATCACAATTAGAAATAGGATGCTGCCAAATCAGAGTTTTGTTCCATAGGTAACATCAGTACAAGATGTAAAATCAAGTACAAGATTTCCCCTTTCAGTGCCAGACACCCTATTAGTTAACCTACAGATGCATTGCTTCTTCACAGTGTAACGTTGGATTTATCCACAAGAAAGCGTTTATATGAATCATACATTAGTGATGAATTATGTAGATGTGAAAGCATGTATCATTTTCCCATCTGCAACTTCACTTTGTATTGCTCTCTCTATCGATTTGGAAATAAAACCCCTTCTGGTTTTGCTCTAATGGGTTGCTCAGTTCCAGTTTCACGTTCTGCCATGGTTGCCCAACTTGACTGTCTCATCTGCAGCTCCTGGCTGGCCTCTCCGAGCCTTTGCTCTCTGACTGCACCGCCTGTGTGGCAATACCCAGCTCGGGTGGCACAGTCACAACTGGGGCGCTCGCTATCGCCTGGTTGTGAACCTGCTTCCTTGCAGTCAGAATTCACACGACTTCCTTCATTATGCTACTTTTGTACTTTGGTGCTTCCAGAAACTCTCAACTGTTCTTTCACGCCATAACTGAGGTAGCATATGACCTATGCTTGTCAATGCATTGCATGTAGAAGGAAATGAATTATTTAAACATTATCCATTTGCAGCAGTGCTGCATAGGTATAAAACTCTGCCATAACTTCTGTGAAGTTGTGCCAGTAGCTTTAGGGATCTGTGAAGTATTCATTAAGCGTACCCCTATAAGAGTCATTTGCACATTTTAAAAATTTACTGTAGTTTATTAGCCACTGGATATTTCAAGGTTTTGTTCTGTATTTCAAAGGATAAATTATAAAAAAATATTTTGCATATTTTTCCTAGGTAATTTTAAAATCAGAGTTCTTAAGTAGCTGTCATTCTTAGACATTTAGTAGGAGAAACACTCAAAGTGTATATTAAATTGCAGAGTAAGTCTCTATTTCAGAAAAAAACAAAAATAAAACCCTAACATGTGCACTCAAATTCATCTCCATTCAGCAAACCATTTAAACATACCAAAGCTCCACTGGAACTTCAAGACATACTTAAGTGGCCTGACAAATAGCGATAAACTTAAACAAATGCTGAAGTTAAGTGCTTTGTTGAAACAGAATTCAGTGATGCAATTCCCACCCTGTAAATTATTAAATAGGTGTAGGTGAAACTGTAAAGTATGAACTTTAGCAACCTTGCTAATGAGTCAGAGAAAACTTCTCTGGTAGGGACCTCACAATAGTTAAAAATATGTGTGCTATCTTTTTAGAGAGTTATGCAGTTTGGTTACATTTAGGTACAAAAATAACACTTTAAAAAGTATGTGTAGAAACAGGTACACCGTGGAGTTTTGTATAAAAACAAAAAGAATATTATTTTAAAAATACAACTTCCCTAGCAGATGAGCATCTGCAGCATTAAATTCTGCCCTGATTTAGACAATGTCATGGCAGTAGGAATAACTGCTGCAATATCTGACCTCTTGATGCTATGAGTTTAGGGGATATGGCTTTGATGTAGGTCCCGCTTTAATGCAGGCCTGATTTGATTATTGCTGTGGTCTCTACTAGCCTTAAAAATCTACAGGGTAAAATGCGTGAAATATGTTCTCCTATATATGAGTTGTCAAAACATTTGGATCTTACCTTACGACAAATTGTTTTATGCTAAAGCTTATGAATGACGTATAAAACATCAAGATGGGAAATACATACCATTGGTTAATTCAACCTAGGGAACGTTTGCTGGATAGCTTGTATGGAAAAATAAGTGACAAACTTCAAGGAGAAGGGTTATTTTCTTTTCAAAGCTTCTTAATGCAGTATGCCCTGCTCCCAAAGGGAATGACTCATTATCAGACCTCCTCTTGGCAAAGAATAGTTAATTGTCACTCTAAAAATTACTCTGTTGTTTATGTATTTCTGATTAGAATCTGATTACACTCCATTTGCGTAAACATGTAATGCTAGCACCAATATTCATCTATGAAAATCTAAAAGAGCTAATTACCCAAAGCTTAGACTAATTGTCAGCATAATGGGCAGAGAACACGGCTTTGAAGTAGGAAGTGTTAAGAGAAACTGCCAGTTGTTCAAAGATAGCCAGTTGGAGATGTAGATAGCCATGATTTCATTAGCATGTAAAGCTTTTACTGGGCAGAAAGCCACCTGGTTAAAAAACGAAATGGGGAAATGAGAAAATATAAAATCAACTCGTATAGACTCGGGTGAGAAAACAAGATATTAATGACAGGGATTAAAAGTAACAAGATAAAAAAAAAAGTTACTTACTGGACCTCTAGTAGGCAACTGGATTAAATGCAGTAAAAGAGCACTTTTACTAAGTATTAGAAGGAAAAGAAAGGAAGAATCCCACATCAAGTATACATGAAGTATGGTGAGTAAACAGTACAAGAGATTTCTCTTTGTTATTTGGAACAGAGGAATTATGTATCCACGTGAGAAAGTGGTGAAAAGAAAAAATATCACCTCCAAGAGAGCAAACAGGCCAGGATCTGTTCAAATTAAACTTCAGCCTTAACAGAGTTAGGCGAGTACCTGTCTTCAGCTGCTAATAACGCATTTCCTTAGGTCATGGGTAATTCCAGAAGCGTATTGTCAAAGTTGCCTCAGTTTTTAAAAGCCTGAAAGGACCTACTGAATAATTAATGGTGTCATTCATAACCATAGCAAAGAGATTGCTAATTTGGGACCTTATTAACAAAACTTAGAGGCTAAAATATAATTAAGATCAGTCAACACGGCATCCCAGATGGTAGATCTTACTACAGTTCTTTTGCTGGGGGAGGTGTCTGTGCT
The DNA here is from genome assembly GCF_965183815.1 of Platalea leucorodia. Taxonomy (NCBI): domain Eukaryota; kingdom Metazoa; phylum Chordata; class Aves; order Pelecaniformes; family Threskiornithidae; genus Platalea; species Platalea leucorodia. The sequence goes on from NC_138824.1 coordinate 57,565,392, forward strand.
TCTTCACTTGCTTTGAAAAGTATGTAATTCTGAGCGCTGAAGGTGACTGTGTTCACATAACAGCCATTGATTCCTTCAAAGCTTCTTAGTCAATACCACAATAACACTGATGTAAAAGAACTTCCATTATACGAAATTAACATTACATGGATTGAAAACTGACTCACTGGTTGATCTTCAGATGTCACTGTTAATGAAAAGACATAAACAAAGAAAATTATTGTGATGAGGGTTTTTCCCCCAGAGATCGATTTTTTTTGCCTAATACTTTTATCAATGATCTAGACAACATAAAATATTGTGGTAAGTTTGTAGATGATAGTAGTTATTGAAGAGCATGTACTACTTTTGCCAGTGGGGCTGAGTCACCTGATTGAGAGTCACAATTCAACAAAAAGGCAAATTAAAAGGGCCAAATACAATGTATTCCACAAGGGATCCGACCAGACTAGCTGTATCTACGGGGCAGGAGACTTGAGATCAGAAAGGAGTTTTACAGTTTGAGGCTTGAGAAACGCAGCACGTGTGGTTTAGCAAAGACTGAAGAGAATTAAACTGACTGCTAGGTATAGCAACGAGCAAAGGTGAGATCTCAGTCAGGGCTGGCTTCTGAACCTGCATGGCAAAGGTACAACACTCTTCGGTGGCTGGAAATTTGAAGTTGGCTAAAAACAAACTTGAAATGAGAGACAGCGTGCTAGCAGCAAACATAACTGTTGGAATAGGTTATTGGGGAAGGTGGAGGACTCATGCTTACTAAGTGGGTGAAAACCTAATCAGAATTCTTCTCCATGCATATAGTTTAGCCTAGTTTCAGGATGGATGGTCATAGTGCTGCATGTTTCTTTTGGTTGAGAAGCCTGTGAGGTTACGTGCACGCAAGTAAACTGCACAGGGCAATGGTAGGGGCTCAGCACTGGCAATTTGCATTGGTCCATGCTGTTTAATGACTACCTAACACATGGTATAGTTACACGACAGCTAACATGCTTTCAGACACCACTGACCATGCAAACAGACACCACCGTCCCCTAAGCTCAGGGAATAACCGCGCACACCAGGCAGCACAAATGTAGCCAGCTTTATTGGGTGCAGAAGAAAGTTTATCCATCTGCATGCAACCCACGCTGTGTCACTTGGCCATAGGGTCAGAGAAGAGTTGTATGTAGTAGTATAGAGATGTCCCTCTACAGGCCTGCTGGAGGATATAAGCACTGTATTGCCCTGAGCACGTTCATTACATGTGCAGCTCTTCATTAAGACAATGAATGTATTAAAATCTTGTATGTCTGGACTTCAGCTGGTTGGCTGTCACAGTAAGGAAAGGCTCCTCTCTCGTGCACAAGAGCCCAATTGTATTTTGTGGGCAGAGGGTTATCTCCCTCTGACACACTGGAAATGAGTCTTTCCTAAAGCTAGAACATAGGTGGGAAAGCACTCGTTTTCTGAAATCATATGGAGAACCTTCCTTCTCAGATGCTTGTCTGCGAACAAAGTGCCAAAGCGTACAACAAATTTACAAACGGGAAAGAATTTGCTTCCAAGTCAGGGAGATCCTATCTGGAGCACAGGGCACAGGTTTTCTCTTAGGATCATCTGGAGATATGGCACCACTGTAGATTGAAGAAGAAGCCAGCCCCTTGATCAACCTTAGTTTCTCCTTTTTTTTTGAGAATAGCACACAAAGCTCAGTCTGCTGTGGGACAAGATGGCTTCTGCTGTGACTGCTGAAGATGAGTAACAAAGTCATTGGGCTGTCTCTCTGTGGCTGTGTCTTGAGAAAATTTAATAGCACATGGCGCATGGTGTCTGTAATCTACTGATCCATGATGGCCTCAAGTGCTGAAACAATGAAGGTCTGTGAAACTTCTTAATAAATGTATCATGAAGGTACTGGAAGTATTATTTCCAAAAAGCATCCTGAACAGATGGGGCAGATGCCCCAGTTGTCATATGAACATATTTAATGTTGCATACATGAAAAAAGGTGTTGCAAAACTTGTACAGAAGCAGCAGCTTGCAGACTTGGTTTCCTTGGATGATGGCATTGCACAAACTTTGGTGAATTGTTTATGGAAACCTGATGCTCCAGCATTAAATAATAAAATATTTGTTCAATTAACTTGCATGAGTTCATAGGTTAAGTAAGTTTCATGTTTTCTCCTTACTATAAAAAAAAAGGAAAGAAAAGAATGAATTATAGCACTGGCTATGAATCCTAATGGCCTCTGTATGTACATATAGGTGCCCACATATAGGAAAACTTCATACTCAGCTGAATTTTTCTGTTCTTTAAAAAAATGGGACAGGGTTGAACTGACATGACTGCCTTTGAAACAACAAATTAATCTCAACTTGTGTAGACAGGCATAACGTCAGTGAAAGCATGCCAACTTTCCCTTGCTGCAGCATGTGAATATATAGATACTAAAAAGGGTCTTTTGTAAAGTTTCTTTTTACTGGTAGCCTTGTAAATTAAGGGGCAAAGAGAATTCATGCCTAAACTTAGGAGTTTGCCATGATCTAAAACAGGTTGTTGGCTTTTCTTGGTACCTACTATTATTCAATTAAAAGCACGGCTTATGCCAGTATGGGCTCAAGTTATTTCACTCCATACATCTTCCCTTGTGTGAAATTCCCAAACTGACTTGAGGCTCCAGAGAAAGGGGCTGCACAGTGTGCAGATCATGTACGCCACATTTCTAATGTCATGTACAAATTGAGCAAATTCCTGGAATCCCAATGTTTGAAATTCACGTGTGGAGACACAGGAGGGCACCACTGGGCGGGGGATGGCTGCTGGTGGAAAATTGATGTCTACGGGCACCTTCGGCAGGCTAGCTCCTATGAAGCTCCTGACTCCAGGCAGGGGACGTGGCTGGTGGCCTCACGGCAAGCCCCTGAGGTGCAGGTGGTGCAGCAGGGAAGCGCAGAGTGGAGACCAGAAGAACGGGCTCTCATGCTCTGTTAAAAGATTTGACAGATCGGCTTTAAGTGTGCTCAACATTTCTGAATATCGTTTTAGTGTTTTGTAAAACATGGATGGCCCTATTCATACGCCTGGTTTTAATGGTAAGATATCTTGAGCCTTTGTGGTATGTTCCCAGTAAAAAGTAATAATACAAATAAGACAAAACCCCCTGCAAATATGAAAGAGTTAATGGTCTTTAACTTTGTCTTGCTTTCTCATCAATTTTCTAGGCTGCAGCTTTCAAAGTAGGATAATAATGACCAAGCCTCATTAAACTGACTTAGAAATTATATTTTAAAGAAACATGCAGAATTAATGATCCATGTTCTAATATCAATAAGCCACTTCAGAATGTACATTGATAAACTATTGCTACTAAAAAAAATACTCTCAACTGGTGGAGAGTATCCAAAATGAACAAAATGAGGACAAGTGCTTAGTAGGCACTTAGGAAGACATGAAATTCATACAGGGAGCAGCTGGCGAAGAAAGGTGCTGCTGGCACTGGCTCTCTACACAGTCAACATGAAGTTACCATTGCAACAAAGACAAATCTCGTTGAGGATTTATTGGCAAATAAGCTATATGTAAGTCACCATTGACTATTCTTTATTCATTACTGTTGAGGCTTGGCTGGTCCACAGTGCCCTATTGTGGACATTACATTCAAGTGTCTGGAGGAGAGCGACGAGAATGAAGAAAGTTTGGGAAAACATGACAATTTGAATCAAAAAGAGAAGTCTGAAGGGAAAATATACCTCATGATAGCTTTAGATGTATATGTAACGATTGTCATAAATAGGATAACATCAGTTGTCCTCCACAATCACAAGAGGAAGACAAAATTTAATTGGGTTAATTTGCAGAAAGAGGGGCTTGCGCAAAAACAGTTAATGGGCACAGTAAGTTGCCTGACGAGAACAGGCCCTTCACTTGAGTTTTTTAAAAGCAGAGTAAAAAACATGTTGGATTTGCCCTGAAATATATTTAATCCTGCTTCACTGTGAGCAGATGCCTGATAGAAGGCCTCAGGAGATCCTGCGTTTTATGATATCAGCTGTGTACCAAAGTCTTATTGATGGAACGTCCTGTGGAGGCTTTCTGCATACTTAACATCTTTTTCAGTTCTACCTTCTCTCATTTAACAAAGATTAAAAAACAAGGTGCCAGGAAAATTTTTACAATCTCACTTATTTTCCTTCATGGAACTGCCATTCACCAAGACCAAAATCGTATAAATGGAGGGAAGGAATGGGTAGAGATGTTGGTGTTGCTGCTCCTGGTCGCCTGGGGACTACCGTCTTCAGCAGTGGCTTACGGTGGAGCAGCAGCAGCAGATTTTTTTTCTTATTATTTTTGCCCCTTTTCAAAGCCATTCTTTCCTCCTCCCAACAGGGGAGGGTGCTTATTGTACCTGGTGGCATCCTCAGCTAGGCTCTGGCTGGGCTTTGTATTTATTCCATTTATTTTATTTCCCTTTCAAAGCAGAGCAATATTAACATACTTTTTCTCATTGGTTATATTCAAGCACCTTTATCCACGGGGTCGCCCTGAACAGACTGGTTAGAACTGGTTTCCAATTAGCCTTAAAATATTAATTCATCATTCTGCTCATTACTTTAAAAAAAAAAAAAAAGGATTTTCTTTTTGTCTCTTTTTCAGCCTCTGAATGCCGAAGGAGGCAGCCAAGTTGAAAGGCTCACTTTCTTTCTCAAAATGTAACGCACTTGGCAGTAGCAAAAATCTGAAAGTTCAGTTACTGATTCTTGCAGAAGACCTGAGGGATAGACTAACACAATTTAGTTGAAAGTGAAGTGCAGATGCTTTCTGATTTACCCTTACACAGTGGTGCTCCAGCAGTTTAGCTCCACTCAGGGTGGGATCCAAAACGCTTGGAAACGAATTGCGGGGTTTGTCCGATGAGGCTTCAGCCCTTCCAGCCCACAGAGCAGGGGCTGACCGAGATGGTGGGGAACGAGGGGACCGCAGGGGACCCACGGCCGGAGTCGGCAGTGCCCCGACAGCTCCGCTGAACCCCACCTTTGGCTTCACCCGGCAGAGCACGAGCGCAGTTTGACGGGCTGGAGGCAAACCGGGAACCATTGCAGCTCTCCTCTCTCTCTGGCTGGGGATACTCTGTGGTTTTTAGGGAAAGGTGCCAACCCTTGCTCCAGGGAGAGCAGCTTGCAGGAGAACAGGGGCCGAGGGGTACCCTGGGCCTGCGCTGGCTGCTGTGGGCGAAGGGAGCGCACTTTTTTGCCTGTGAACGTCACTTAAGTGGAACAGAAAATGTTCACGAATTCGGGTGAAAAATCTGGCGAGAACGAGCTCTGGGCGCCAAACCACGCGCTTGTTTCCCCTAGGAAATCGCCTGCAGTCATGGTGACACTCCGCGGCTCCGGCAATGAGAAGGAAGCAGAACAACACGCCTCACGCCCCGCATTTTGGCCCCTCCGCTGCCGCCCGCCTTGTTCTGCGGAGGAAACGCTCGGGTTTGTCCCCGGGGCGGGCCGGGCTCCCGGCAGACCCCCGCGGGGCCACCCCCACCCCCGCCGGCGCCCGGGCCCCGGCCCGCGGCCCCGGCCACCGCGGGACGGCGCGGGGGCGGTGCGGGCTGCGGCGGGCGGGACCGGTCCGGCCCCGGGGCGGCGCGGCGCGGCGCTCGGCCCCGGCAGGGAGGGGCCGGACCGCCCCTACGCGAGCAGCCGCCGCCGTCGCGGTCGCGGCGGGAGAGGTGACAAGCCGCTGCACGGAGCCGCCTCCGCCGGGTGGGAGAAGCGGGTGCCCCCCCCCCCCCGCCCCGCTCCCGCCTCCGCCGCCCCTCCGCGCCCCGCTCCGAGGTAAGGCAGCCGCCCGCGCCGCCGCCAGCCTCCCCCTGCCGGCGCCCGCCCCCGCCCCGCGGCTGCGGGGGCACGGCGGGGAGGACGGCGGGTCCCGCGGCGCCTCCGGGTCCCCCCGCCGCGGGGCCGGGCCGGGCCGGGCGGGGACGTTGCGGGTGCGCGGCGGCGGGAGTTTCGTTTCTCCGCCGCCCCGGGGAGGAGCGGTGGCGGCGGTACCCGCGGCCCCGGGGGGAGCCTGGCGGCGGCCCGCGGCGCCTCCCTGCGCGGGGAGCGGCGGCCGGGGCGCGCCCGGCCGAGCCGCTGCCCGTCCCGCCGCACCTGGGCGGGCGGCGGCCGCCCCCCAGCCCGCCTCGGCCTCTCCTCCTCCTCCTGCTGTCGCTGCCGCCCCGCCGAGGGCGCGGGAAGGCGCCCCGGGCCCGGCGCTTGCCGGGGTCCCCCCGCCCCTCCTTCCCCCTCGGCTTTTCTGGGGGAGCCGCCGCGGCGTGGGACGGGGCGGCGGGCGCTGCTGCCCGCCCGCGGCGTCGGGTCCGGCGGTGATTTATGGTTCGGGTAGCGCGGCGCTTGGCGCGGCGCGCTTGCGGGGAGCGGCGGCGAGCGGGAGCCCGAAGTTTCTGTGACTTCTGGAAGGGGGAGGGCAAGGGCTCCGTGGGGCCGGGGCCGCCCCAGCGGCTTCCTCCAAATCGCCCCCCCCCCGCTCCGTGCCCCCCGCTTCAGCGCTGCGGCCGGGGGCTCGCTGTGGTCAGCAGTGAACGGCGCTGGGCAGGTTTTGGCGGGGGGCGGGGGTTGCCACCCGTGAAGGTGAGGGTGACAGGAGGGAAAAACTGTCAGAAATCAAAATGTTTTTCTTACTACCAGTTCTGTGTAGAAACCCTGGATGTTTATTCCTTGTGCGTACATATGCCTATATTTATCTGTGCATACATGGAGTATATACCCATATTTTTTGAGCTATGAGAACATTGCCTATAGGCTTCTGTTTCCAGATGTTTTGTTTTCTGGTTCTTTTAGACATACTTGCATTTCTACTAGGAGGGGAAGAGGCAGCAGTAATGTTGCTGAATATGTATTTGAACAGTAGCATGGAACAACTTGTATGCCTTTAATTCAGCTGCAGAGGATATCCATGTGGGATTAATATACTTAAGCGATCATGTCACACTGACGTATCTTGTTCAGGCTTGTAGATTTTTAAAGCAGTGTGGACTTGTAGGTAGTAGCGGAAGTGTAATTAATTTTAAACATGTGACTTGGCCTAGTGCTTATGCTTTTAACGCAGTATTCGTACCTTGGCGAATATGCATAGATTTAGCCATCTGTCCTCCCTTTTCCCTCTGCGTGTGCACATACCACACTGTGCAAATGAAAGAAGTACCTGTAGTAGGCTTTAGGGCCAAATATGTATTTAAACTCTCCTGGGAAATCCTCTAAAGTTACTGTCAAGGACTAGTGGAAAGCTTCTTTCGTACAGTTTTTGAGTATGTTTTAAAAAAAAGAAAAAGTTGCTTCAGCATCAGCGATGCCAATTTGTAACTTGCATTTGGCGTTAATGCTATTTGCATACATCCAGTACAGCTGATACTGCTGCTGGGAGGCATGTAGCTCTTCCCGCTGCGGACAAGGCCCTTTTGTGTAGCGTCAGCTTCGTATGCTTTTAGAGGGTGTATGAACCCCGGGTAGAGCCCTGCGGTTTCTCTCTCCTGTGATAAGGCGGTCAGGGGGTGCCAGCCGGTGTTGCTCGCTGCAGACCTTGGCAACAAAACTTCTGACACAGGCTGGAGCTCTGAGTTGGGGCGCGTCAGTCTTTGGCGCTTGCTATAGTTGCTGGTGTATGTTACGGCTCACCTACACGTGCGTGAAATTTGGAATAGTAGTGGGCTACAGCGGTGATTTGCAGTAGCATGAGGGTCTGTCTGTCCATCCAAGGTAACTTGGCGGGACGGTGGTTATACAGTAATGTTTTCCTGTAGCCGAAGAGATGGGCTGTTTTGTCATGGTATCCCTGCTGTCGCCACAGGGGTGGTCCTTCTGCATTGTGCAGATCGGTGGGTGGATGACATGACATGTGTCACCTCAAGATACTTTCCCGCTGAAACTTACCTCCTTTATCATTTACGGCCCTCTCTCCGGAGAAGTGGCCTGTTTTTTAGACATGAGCAGACCTGCCAAAATCTCAAATCTTTGGCATTGGTATGTTTGGGATTGTGAGTATGAAATCTTCATTTCAGCATCATTTTCTTGAATTTGGCTTTTGTAGAATAACAGTTGTCATAAGAAGATTAAAAATAAAGTCTACTTGCTGCTAACACTTGGGTGAAATTTTCATCTCTTCTACTACAGCTGCTCTGTAGCTTCTCTGCTGGTTGTGGAGTCTCTGGAATTGTAGTGTGGAGTACTGAATAGACTGCTTTTTCTACTAACCTAGGGATTCTTAAACTGTGGTATACCTGCCGTAGCAAAAGTGGTACGTGAATCCTGCCACCGGTGGCACGTGACTGCCATTTTGGGCTTTTTCTTGGCTCCAAGACACTGGAAAGAGTTCTGTTAAAAATTTATGGCAGGAAGAAGAAAAAGCGTATTAAATTGGTATTCCCATTGCTGCCTGATGGTGTTAGATGTTTTTGCATCCTCTGGGTAACTCTTGGAATCTTAGCAACACTGCATGATTATTTTACTCCTTACGCTGCCGAGTAAAATTATACAGCCTAATTTATTTAGGTTTGGCATGTTCTCACTGAAACTCATGCCATGTTAGGTGAATGAACAGTCTGCTTGTTTATATTGCCTTTTTTCCCCCCGATTTTAATAGGCCCTCTTAGGTCTTATTGTGGTTCTACTGAAAGGCTTCAGATTCTGGTCCAACCTGCCAATAAAAACAGAAATAAAGAACCATGAACCATGTTAAACCTGTTATCGAAGAAGGTGTTTTCATACTGTCAGTTATCAGGTTAGAAATCTCACTTCAGATGGCTCCAGCCAGTCCTACAATCACATTTACTGCTCTTCTATAAATTTTTTTTCTGGCAGTTTATTGTTAGCTGTCTGGGGCTGAAGTACTCAGGACAGATGTGAACACGCTACCTTCATCTCTGCAGAATTACAAAGTAACCTAATTGGCTTCCAGATCTCACTGTATCTTTTGTCATGTCCTTCTATCATAATTCAGACTCTTTCTGTCTACTTATTACTCCTTTCCAGATGTCTTTTTACCAACCGAATCTTTGCAGGATCACTTCCCCAGCTGAATTATTATTCATTTTCTCAGAGGCATCCAAGAAATAAAATGCCTGATGGCATTTTCTTCCCCCCCTCCCCTTACCTTTCTTCAGTATTCTCCCACGTTAATTTGCAACTTTACGTAAGTAGAGCTAGTTAGAAAGTGTTCATTAAAATGTCATTGAAGTGAAAGTCAGGAAGAGTGTTGATCAAAAATGCTTTTCAGTTTCAAGTCACTCATTTCTGGTGAATAAACCTTTAAAAACAAAAACAATCTCTTTCTTTTCTACTGCTCATATTTCCCCTGCGCTTTTTGCTGTCTTGATTGTTGTGGTTGGATTATTTGTGATAACTGGGTTTGACACAATCAATTCGCTTATGGCTTCAGAGAAATGCAATATCGAAACACTCAACTAAATTTGGAATAAAAATGTAGTCGGTATGGCTCAGTCAGCTATGGGTATGAAGAACGAGTAGACTTCTTCAGAGAGCTTAAAGTGTTGAATAACTCAACAGTTTATCCTGACTTACCGACATTTTTGGCTCATGTTGGGTGACTGGTGACGGTGATGATGGTCGGGGACTGTTCCTCTGTGGAGCCCAAGGTAGCCCTTTTGCTGCCCAGGGCCGGGGCCACAGAGAGCCATAAGATTGCAGGTAGGTGTTTGAGCACTGTGAGGATGCAGCCTGGAAGACGGGAGGATGATGGTACGCAGCTGTATTACTGAGGAAAGACATAGCATGTTCTGGAGTAATCCAGTTTCCTAGGCTGGAAGGCTTCATGAGCTGCCTGCAGTGTACTGGAGGTGCAGGTCACTCTTTGCCTAGATAGAGCTGAGACAGCAACACTGTCATTGAGTAATGTTTCAATATGAAAGTATAATGTCAGTGTAAAGTCCAGAAATACTTCTGACCTATGACCAGCTGGAATCACGTATCTTAAAGCAACAAAACCAGGGTCTGTCTGTGGCTGCAAACTCTTGACGGTGCTTTCCTCTGCTTACCACCGAATTCCAGGTTTAGGTTTAACTTCAGCTACTCTTCCTCGTTTTGATGGTTCTGCAGCTGTTTGTGCTGAAGGATAAATAGGTCTGTTGTGTCTCCACATTGAGAGAATTTGAGACTGTTTCTGGCTGGTTCACCTGGTGGTTTGATGCTGATGTTAGAAAGCAGCGTGGAGGGAATTGAGCTCTGTAGGTGTCTACAGGGGAAGGATCGAGTGATGGGGGAGCAGCTTCCCACTTCTGCTAGATTGTACTGCTGCTTTTTTCCCCATTGCTCCTAGTTTATCTGGGAAGGACCCAGACTGCTCATCATATTTTTGTGGGCCCTTGTGAGGTGTCCCCACCCCCCTGGTGAGAGACAACTATTACGTGCCTGATGGTTTCAAAAAGGAGGTCTGGGAGGTTGAGTATATATCGGCCCACACCTCCTCGGACAGGAGATAATTTGAAGTACAGGCAGGCCCATGTCGTCCCTTTAGTTTGGCGTCCCTGGTCTCTAGCATTAGGTTTGTTTAAGTGAGCCGATAGCTGGCTTTGTTACTGACCTTTTTCAGGAATGGGAGATTTGGCAGTAGCCAGTGGTTGCTCAGGACAGTATGTCCATGGCGAGTTTCTTCAGCAATGGTAGCACTATTACATTTTCAAGGAGGAAGGAAACTTTCGAGTATTTTCTTAATGATTTAAGACTGGAAAGAGTATGGGTTGAATTCACGTGTCTCAAAAAAACCCTGTTTTAAGGTACAGGGGTGTCTACTTGAGTTGTGTAAGCTGGCTGTTGGTGGGTACGGGTGAAGTGCATTTTTGTTACCTGAGAGGGCCTTCCAAGTGCGCACAAGATTTTCACGAAGTAGAGCATTTCCTTGCAGTGCAGTTTGTCTATATGGACGTCATAGGCCCTGAGCATTGAAGGCCGTAACGCTTTGATGCGTTAATTATTTCAGCCTTTATTTGCTGTTCTCAAATCTGGAATTTCTGTCCTATATGTGTATATGGTGAGATATCAAAACATCAAGGTGATTTGGGGGTTCACTAATGGAGCAGTGGTTGTTAGGAGTTGACTCTATTTTGATCATTGCTAGTGGTACTAGTTTGTGGTTCCCTGAGCCCTCAGGCCCTTGCCCTGTGGGCGGTTTGTGAGCTGGAGAAGATTTTGGAGTTTCTTGGTCTTTGCTCTACTGAGGCTTTCTGTAATTCCTGAGAAACTGGACATTCTTTCACTTGTTTGAATGAGGTGATGCTTTTTCCATAACAGCAGTAGTGTTGTGATATCCTTAATGTTCAACTTCTCTGTCAAGGGTCAGGTCAAAAATATGACCAACTCCACAGGTCGGACCAGAAGTGACCTGTGAAGGTGCCAGGGGGACTATGAGGAAACTGGCTTTTCATACAAAACACGAAAATATTAATTTGGGGGACTTCAGCATGTTCAACCTTGTCAATGTATGTGTTGAAATTCCCAAGATTTATCATTCTGGGACATTTCGCTACCTTCTGTTACAAGATATTAGTGCTAGCCTTCATAAAGCTGTTCGTTTACTCTAGTCTTTAAGTGAATAAATGTTAGCTTCAGCTTTTCAGATTAATGAAATCTAATAAAGATGCCTTACTAGAGGCACCTTAGATTTCATGTTTGCAGAACAGGTGAACGAAGTGCTTCCTGCCATCTGCTTGTGCTTGAGTCTTTGATTCAGTATTGTGAGGGGAGAAAAAAGACATGGGATTTAGATCTCATCTAGGCAGCTTTGGGTGATGCAATGCATATCAGGTATTTCACTCTTGGGATTGTGTATTGCCTGTTGGCAGTTAGAGGTAGGTCTTATGTTACTCAATTCATTCACTTAATTTCATAACGCTTAATGCTCTTTGCTTCCTGTTTGTGGTGGAGTGTATTTCTCCTGCTACTTAAGGCTTTTAGAAGGTATCTGATTTCTCTGGTTCTTTTCCTAATTCCTTCAACAGCCTATTCCAGTTTATACCATGGCAGATGAAGTGGGCTGTGCCATTCAGATTGCTGGGTGCCACGGGAGAGGCATGGACACCCTGTGATTCTTTCTGGAGGTGCAAGCTGTTGAATCCTGGGAATGGTTAGACCTGGATCTGCATCCTGTGGCAGCAGTGGCGAGTGTGGACAGAGTGAGGGGCGTGACAGCCGTAATGGTAAGATTAAGGCACATGCCAGCAGAAGGAGGTGTTGTCGGTGGCTTCAGTCAGTCATTTCCTTGAAATAACATGTCCTCGCTGTTGTGAATTAGAGGAAGGGGGAAGAAAAATCAATACGCTCTCTGAGCTATGAAGAGGCCTCTTGACTAATAGCGTGGTGGTAACTGGAAGCCAGAGCTGGGTGGAGCTCAATACTCCTCCCTCATGAAGCAGCAGAGCGGTCTGGTCATCTGAATTGTGGCCATGGCCCTAGGGCTGACAGGAGGATTATTACAGCATTGTTCTCGCTTTCTACAAAGCTTACCTCTCATTCTTCTTTACAAATTTCAAAGATGATTGAAGCACTTTTTTCTTATGTGGTACCAGCAGTGCCAAACCTGCTTGAGCTGGTCCCTGCTGCTGCCGCCGAGTCCCTGGTGGTGTTTGCTGCTGGAAACAAACTGGAAAGGGGGAAATGTCAGTTTGTGTAGTACTGTGCAGGCGGCCCTTAGGAATGAGACAATGAGTTTTCTAAACAGGAGGAATGATTGAAACTGCTGTAGTTCCACTTTGCTTACTTCAGCAGGATTTTGTCAGTGGGTTCATAGTTACTTATTGCTTTCTGCATAATAGACTGAAAAAAGGAGCAGAATGAATGGGATATTCTTAAAGGTGGTTTTGGTTTGTTTTTTTTTTTTTTTTCTTTTTTTCTTTTTTTGAGTGCCAATACACTTGAAGTTATGTTGTCTCAAAAAGAAATCTTTGAAGATGGCCATAACTGGAAGCATCTGTGTCAAATTTTGGGTTTTGAAGGACCTATAAAGAACTCTTCTAGAAAGTAAGCACTGGTAACTTCATTTTTTTGTTGTTAGGTGGCTTGGTCACAGATATCTTTGTAAAATGGAAGTGCATTCAATATGCAAAATATCTGAGAGGACTGAAATAGTAAGGTCTAGAATTCTGTGGACCTTTCTGTGCAGGATCCAGAGCTTTTAACCTATCCCTTCTGTCAGCAGTTCAAAGAAGAATCAAAAGAAGCAAATGCAAAACATCTGAGTGATATTCCCTTGTATAGGCTGCCAACAGTAAAGGGAAGAGACAGAAATAGAAGTCTCTTTAGTTCATCCATTGGGAACTGAGCACATGGTCACTGCTTTTGTCAAAGGCAGTACTTCTAGCTCAAATGAAGTTCTGTTGCCGTGTCGAGATCCAGTGAAGAGCTACTGTTATGAATAAGGGTCTAGGTTGAGGGAACTGGGCTGCTTTAGTTGGATGGAAAGGAGGCTAAGGGACAATCCAGTAGCTGTTTACAGCTGTTTATAGCTACTGGAGGATGGCTATAAAGATAAAAGGGCCAAACTCTACTTAGTAGTGCCAGATGGCAATGCCAAGGGGCAATGACAACAAATTGTTGCTTTGGAGATTCAGGTTGGATGTTGGGAGAATCTTGTTACTGGGAGGGTAGTGCAGGACTGCAGCAGGTCATCCAGAGAAGCTAATATCGGTCCTCAGAGCTTTTCAGGACTCCTCAAGGAAAAGCTGCAGCTGACCTGATCTGCTGTTGATGATAGTCTTGTTTTGAGTCAGAGGCTGGACTAGGTAACCTCCAGAGGTTTCTTCCAACCAAAGTTTCTAGGAGCCTGGCTCCGATTCCCCAAAAATGAAGAATTTTTTAGAGAACTTTGAACTGAGCTGACCAGCTACTGTGGGATGCTTGGTAGTAAACTTAATTTCATGTCCTCAATACAGCTTTTGTAGTTCATACAATAACGCTTCAGTGACCAATACCGAGATGAGTATCGTTGGCCTAAGTATTTATGACCTGAGGACCTGCAGGTTATTTTTGTCAACAGATTTCATTTGGTCTCACCTGGCCCAGAGGGAAGGGGCAGAACTCTTTGATGGCTAATACTGCCCAAACAGGCAAACCCCCCCTTGCGGGCCTGCCAAAGATGGCTTCAGGGGATGAAGTGGCATCATGATCGCCAAGAGGGCAGGTGGACTGCAGTGAGATTGACCTTATGATCTAAAGTTCATAGGACTATACACCCCACAGCAAAAGACACGTGTAATCTTCATCTGGCGCTTTTCCTCTGCGGTCCCTTTTGCCTAGTACTACCTTTAAGTAAGCCAAAGGTAGCAGACAGGATGCCTTCTAATCTTATTTTGGCTCTACTGATGTGTATTAGTGCTAATATTTTATCATTATTAGAGTTGGTATGAGGGGGAATAGCCAAATGAATGGCTTTGTCAATTGTATAACACTCTTTTTGAGAGAGGGAGGGAGAGGAGAGTCAGAGAAAAATACAGAAGAGGTGAAGTACGCCATGTTAGAAAGCTGGATGCTATCCACTTACAGACTTTTCCGTACAAATAAACTCTCCGTTCTATCTTTGGACCTCTGGTGAATGAAGTCCTGTGTGCATTTTGATTTTTGAGGCATGCTTTCTGTAATTTACTTCATTTTTGAGGTGGCGGGATTAAATCTTGACATGTGCTGCTTGAAACATGCTGTCGTCAGAGATCAGGCTTTTGGATGCCATTTTATCCCACACCTAGTGCTTCTGCTAGAGGACCTTGTTTCTTGCCCTTCATTACTCTTACTTGTTTGCTTATTTTTCCTGAGTGAAAACAATTCTTTTTCTTCCTGTGTATACAGCTACTCATTTTTTGGTTTCTGTTACGTGACATTGGGAAAAATGAAGGTTCATGATCATGTATCTAATATTATGTGGCAAAGTAATTAGGCAAAGATCCACATGTAATGTTTAAAAACATTATACAAATAAAAGTATCCTGGCACTTCACAGTAATCAGAGCAAGCTGAAACAAAACAACCTCTTTTGAGGTGAAAATGCAAATTTGGTGCAAAACTCATGACTGTTGAATGCATGTAACTGCTGTTTAAAGAAAAGCTTGCCTATGTGAACACAAACTCATAGACTTCACAAAACAGAGCTGCCTGCTAACCAAAAGACTAGTTGCTTGCCAGCAGTTCACTTGGCATAGCTTTCTCCTACCTGTCATCCATACTTCACAGAAAGAAATAAAACCCTGTACTTACATACTCCAGGCCTTCCCTCCTTGCCAAAGTAATGCTTTGTTAATTATATGGAGTCCTCTGCTCTTACATGTGCAGGTTATTAATGGCTGTAAAAGGGTGAGGGATTCAATCCTACTCTTACTGATTTTTAAAAAACAAAAATTATCCAATTGGCTCTCATTTTCTGTGAAGTCTCCTGGAGCCTATTTTCTCTGCTTACAGTGGAGATTGCTTGCTGATTTTGATGCATGCCTCTGAGCATCTACCCTATAGGCTCAGGCTGTTAAGTGGCATCTTGTAGGGAAACGGGAGCTAGCATCACCTGTTAAATAGCAATGGGATGTTTTACACCTGTATTGCAGTAGTGTGAGAAAACAATAAGATAATTTTAATGAATTAGAAAGAGTGAGAGGAATTATTTTTGTGCTAATTGAAGATGGGAAAATTAAAAATGTGGCTTAGTTTCAGTGGCATCTTTTTCCATTTGGGTTTATAAGGGAGTAATAAAATAGAGCTTTTGGATTTGAAGGATAATTAGAGAGTCCTCATTACATCACTGGTCAGAAGATTTATTATTTGCAGCCATTGCTTGAATTATATGCAGGATCTGGGATCCATTAGAGGCTGATAACTGAAGCTTCAGAGAAGATAAAAAAAATATTTGGTTTACCTGCAGAAAACGTAATCTTCTCTCAGGTAGTTACATGAAGTATTATTTTTGGTAGTTTAGGAACCTTTTAGAGGACAAATCTTGCTCTTGTGTCTTCCCAGTAGGTTGGCTATTATGGGAAGCCAGCAAATTCTCAGGATAAGGGGCAGAAGTTTAATATATGCATCCTCCACCTATGCTCCCTGAAACACAACAGGGTTTTCCTATGCCCATGTGACTTTGTGGATGAGGTTAGTAGGTTCTCTGACACAGTGATTTATCAAATGGTTTCCTCCTGTTGTGGGTTTAAATAGGAGCTGCTCCAAATCTGAAGCCAGAACAATAGCTATGGAGGAAATTAGTCATGGAGGGATCTGAGGAGGAAGGAGCATGTTTTTATCAGCAATGGAAGAACTTCCCAATACACAGGGGTCTTGCTAAAGATAATTTAGGCATTAGTGAGTAGTGGCAGTTTATACCTTCTCATTGTTTCCAGCTGGGTATTAAAGACTAAAGGGTACAATGCTTGCTTTCTTCTTAATTTGACACATTTGGAAAGTATTCTTCATAACCACGTGGATTCAAAATACATTTTTATGAAGACTTAAGCATTTGGTGTTTATTTCAGCTGGAGTGAGAGGCTTGGGAGACTTCCGTAAGATAATTCCCTGGTTATGGTGGATGCTGTACAAAATAGGGGGACACGAAGTCAGTTAGCAGAGAGAAGGATTTATCCTGAATTTATGATATATGTTGCTGGCTTAAATAGCACTTGTGCTTTTACCCTGTGATTCCTTGTGATTTGTAAAATATCTATTCTGAGTAGGGTTCAGCGGTTGAAGATAAAGGATTTCTGTTTTGTATGTAACCGTTTTACATTCTGCTAGAAGAGTTGGGAAGATCTATTCTGATATGTATTGAGGAAATGATTTACATTTTTGGACGGGTACAGGCACCTAAATATATGGCATCTAAAATGACACTAGACCATTTTATATCTGGGACATCTGCACGGGGCTGGCAGATACAAGCCAGGACATACCAGTAACCCAGTCTTCCCAGCAGTGGCCACTGGAGGCCAACAGGAATTCCCTAGGGCATCTAAGAAGGCACTAGATGTCTGGTTTGGATGACTAAAATTTAAATGTTAATGTCTTAATACTTCTGTGATTTGGTATTTCAAATCAGCAAACTGCAAACGGCTTTTTTTTCAGCTGTCATGAGGAAAAATAGAATCGCTTTCCTGGAAAAACTTTTGCATAAGTCTGCATTCTAAGAGTAAGGCAATATAGGTGGTTTGCCAATTTATTTTACCTAGCTTATTATTTTGCCAGTTTATATTACCTAGTTGATATAGACAGAGTCAGCAAGATATTGGTTGTTTTACCAACCTTCCCTCCCCGCAAAAATGCCCCCCTCCAAAACCGAAAAGAAAATCAAGAGGAGGATCCCAGTCCAACTCCTCTTAGGTTAATTTGGTGTCAATCAGTTGTTCAGAGGAAGAAAGCGTGAGTGAGTGAGTGCAAGGATTGATGTTCAGTCAGGGGGGAAAAAAAAACCCTGGAACATGTTCAGCATAGCTTAGAGAACAAGCTTATGTAGCTTATATAGCAACATAGCTGGAACATGCTTATGGCAAGCTGAGGATTTACACCAAAGCTGTAACTGTACATTGTCAAAATACAGGTGTTCTTTAGCTATATGTTAATGTCTTTAGTTATCTTAAATGAATTTGAAAATCAAAAGTGCTATCCCGTGCATGTAACTTAAGTGTCTAAACATTTATGTTCCTGATAAAGCTGCTTCTGTACTAATATTTCACCTCACGTTTAATGAAGGACATGATAGAAGGAACTTAAGGGTGACCATCTCAGGTAGCCAATAGAGAAACACAGATGCTTTTAGGATATGAGAGAATCTCTTAGAATAGCTACTTTGGGATAGGATGAATCACAGCCCACAAATGCCTATTTCTCTTCAGTGACTATAAAGAGAGAGGGGGAGTAGAGTGACTCAGTGAGATGTGGTTGTTTATATTTGGTCAAATATATTTCAAGCTAAGTGCACAGGGCTACAATCCAGAGGCAGCTCAGCTCTCCATGGCACCTGGGATATGTCTCTCAAACATTCAGCTACAAAGCCTGGTTGGAGTGTGCTGCAGCTCTCCTCTGGCTGGTGCCTTCATCACCCTTCCCAACTGGAACCACCCTGTGAAGGAACGGTGCGCGTGTACTCAGTTTTCCTCCTGATGGGGAATTGGTGTCATCCCAGAATAAAGTCAGGATGCAGACTGAACCTGTGTGTTTGGATCTCACAATTTAGACATGGCTTAAATTCCTTGTGCAACCAGCGGAAGGAGACAGGGGATTTGGAAGGCCTCCAGAAGCCACCTTAATTTTGGTAAGACTGAATCCTAACATGTAACTTGAATATATGCTTCTGTGGTGTGTTTTCATTTCATATTTCTCTCAGCATATATGATGAAAATAGAATAGTCTGTTTTCATGTCTGTGCACAATCAATTTCCAGTTTTCCTAGGTTAGGGAGATGTTGGGATGTCTGGGTGCTAGGAAGTTAAAACAATTGAAATCCTGAACTTAAAGTTCTTCTGATAAGCATGTTATTAAAAGCAGATTTAGACCTAGTAGTGTCCTTCCAGAACAGCATACCTGCTTCCAGTTAGTAACTTGAATTTTGGCATTACTCTCTATTTTTCTAACTTATAATGATTTCTACCATCACTTCAGCCCCAATAGAGAGACCAAGAGAGTGTGTGAGGTATTTTGCAAAGGCTAGCATCAGTGGTATTATGCATGAACGTCTAGGTGCCTAGTTTTAAAATCTTGGCAGCTGCCTTGACTTTTCTTTATGCTGTCATCCAGACCATAGCTACCAAGGTTGAATTTTGCTGGCAGTAGCAGTTGTGGGAAGTTACTAAGGGAAGAGTCTATTACTGACACAAGAAATAGTTCTGCAGTTCTCCTTGCCATTGCTGAACTTACCAAAATGTCACTGTTACCATAGGTCATCTATGCAAGGCTCAAAATCATTCTGCTGTACTGAATGTCACATAAGTTGCTTGGTGTCTTCAATGTTAGTGTTAGATATATTCCATGCTTCTTGCAAAACTCCCTTTATATTGAGAAGTTTTGTTGTTTTTGGGATTAGACCTCATCGCTATGATTCAAGGGTAAAGAATCCAACTGTGTGGATTCTGCATGTTCCAGTTCTCCTCCTTTTTACTGCTTCCAAAATAGTCCACTTTTCTCCAGAAGTTATATCTACACCCTTCAGAAAATTGTGTGTAATAGTCACCTTTAGCAGCATTTTCCCCTTGATTCATTAATTACAGGAGCACGTCAAGCAGAGCAGATGGCATTTTCTGAGTTGGGAATGTACTTTTATTTGTTATTCTTCATTGTGTTCGACATCTGAATTTCTCAGCTTCTCTAAGATAATGTCATCTTGCAATTAAATATATAATACAATTGTATAAATTGGCCTGAAAATTGAAATCCTGGCCTTTTTCTTTGTAACTGATGTGAAAAATGAATGGGCGCATGGGCACATCTCAATTTGAGGTCAGTCACTTTGGAACTCCTCTCTTCTCAATGTACAGAGCAGGTATTTTTAAAAATCTATTTTTCTTCAGTCCATGAACTCATGCCTTATTTGCTGCACACTACTCAAGCGCCATTTTTGAGAAAGATCATACATTTTCTCTTGACCTTTTTGATGGGGCCTAACCGAGGGGTTCACAAATGTGACGTGATTTATTTTCAGCACGCCCTGTTGAGTTGAGGGGCTTCTGATCTTTTGGCAAGGGAGGAACTAAAACATAATAACCCACGTGAGGAGCTGGGTGGGCACGTGGCTGCTAGTTTTGCATTCATGATTCGAGAGTCCTGGGAATGATATCTGGGAGCACCTCAACCCTGTTTGACTGCAGTTGAAGCTCTGCAGTGGTCAAAGACTGGCGTATGCGCTGTGAAGCGGTGGTGCTGAAATAGGGTCATGCAGGCAGTGCTGAACCCTCGCCTTTTGCGGGGTTGTCTTAGTGACTTGTCTTGGGATTATGGTTTTTGGTTTTTTTGGGGTTTTTTTTTGAGGTAACTTGCAAGTTTCCTCCCTCTTTAGAAGCAGACTAACGGACCACAAAAGCTCTCGGTGTGTGTTGCCGTATGAATGTGCACGTGGTCTGTGGGGAGGGCGGCTGGCTCCTGTTGACTGGTGGTGCCAGTGCTGCTTACTCTCCCCAGCTCCTCATCCAGCGTCGGCCCCATCTTCTTCCTTGTTGTAACCTTCTGCTTAACCAACCAGACCCAGGATTTCCAGACTCTGGCTCTTGCATCTCATCCTTCCTTTCCCTCTCATTGCTGTCTGTCCCTCTTCTGCCCAGCTTCGTGTCACATTTTGGTCCACCCGACCTTTCTCACACCCCCTCTGCAGTGCACTCTGGAGGGCCTGTCTCCTGCACGTCCGTGGGGCACCAGCCGAAGGGTCATGAAAGCAACAGGCAAGGTTGTCTTCCTGCTGTCAGCTCCAATGTCTGGTCTCTGGCAGATGGGAGCAGCAGTTACAGGGGAAATCCTGCTAATCTCCTGTAACTTGAGCCCATTACATGCTCAGTCGCACTGTGGGGCTGGTGCCTTTCCAGCCACATACGGACGGACGGCTGGAGGAGGCGGTGGACACTTACTGCAGAACATTTGCTGAGGCTTTCACTGTAGAGATTGGGGGAAAAAAAATTAAAAAGAGGTGTCTATCAGCTGAATTTTAGCAGGTTTTAATGCTTTGTCAAATAGGAAAATATTTTCATAAATATAGCAAAAAACGTAGCCTTTACTTAACAAGAAAACAACCAAAAAAGCAAGGGATCAGCACTCTGCCAAATTTCAGGACTGCCCCGACATGGGCAGGGGAGCCAGAGTTCCCCGGTGAGTGAGTTACAAGGGTGGCAGAGCAACATGTTTTTGTCTAGGCTATCTCAGAAATGGGCAAACTGTGTTTTGGCAGAAAAGTAAATAAATCCTGCAGCAGATGTCCAGCATGGAAAATTTTTAACACAGGCAGCTCAAGTTTGGCAAAGTCAAAAGAATGTGGAAAATACCGACAAGATGCACCAGGCCATCTTAATAACAGATGGATTTACCACCCCTGTCCCCGGGGTCTCCCGAGACCCACCAGAATCAACTATTTGGGTTTTTTGGGGGGTTTGGTTTGTTTTGTTTTCTTAAATAGGGCAGAATAGAGCAGAGTGGAGGGGGTGATTGAGCAAAGAGCGACGGCTGGCTGGCAGAAGCCTCCCTGGCAGGAGCGCATTTCAGCTGTGCCAGGGAGGGGAGGGTTTTCACAAATTGGGTGGGAGATGGTAGAGCCCAAAGGAGAGGTTTTTTTGCTTGCACGACAGAGGAATAATGGATTTTTGGGAAGCTGCGTTTATAATATGCAAAACAGTCCATAGGAAACAATGGGGCCTTGGGACAGAGCTGCCAGTGAATGAGCGCTTTGTTTTCCTCTTGTCTATTCATATTTCTAAACTTTTAGTGGAATTTTAAACACATTTTACACATTTTTTTATGTAATGGCTTGAACTGCATACACTGCTGTCTAAAGCAGTCTTGCACTGCAATCTTTATCCCTTTCTGGATGAAGATTGACTTTCAGCTTAAGCTCCTTTTTGTATTTTTCTTAATTGCAACTCTTGTTCAATAATCCTTGGCTGCTTTGTTCTCTTGTTTTAAAACTTCAGCAAAATTTGTGGGAAAACTGATTGACAGCAGACCTTGTGTACCAAGCATATCGAGCTGCCCACAGTTTGACTTGAAAATGGCAACTGGTATCATAGTCCTTATGCCAGGACCTTGATACAAATGAACATCAGTTGTAAGCTAATCACACAAAGCGCAGTTTAGATGCTGCTGATGTGATTTGTCTGCCAAGGATATTAAAACACCATCATATAGATTATGTTTTCATCGAGAAGCATCCCATACCTGCAGTCCCTAACAACTGGTCTCAAATATTCGGAAAGACGTTATGCGTGTATTGCTGTTAAATACAAACACTGCACAGTAAGATATGCAGTATTAAAACATTACTGCCTGAATTGGAGTGTCTTTCAGCTGCATGTTAACCAAACAATCTATCCTCTATTTTTATGATGCACAGCTCACCTTTACAACCAAGACAGCATCATTGCAGTTCTGCAGTTTTGGAAACGTTGTTTGTGCAAGCATTTACGATTAGCAAAAGCTTCGAAAATCCTTCTGCAAGAAATGGTGTAGCTGCTGTTGCAGTGGAGGGGAAGGGAGTTGTTTGCTTTTGCTGCGTATGTTATTTCACGGCCTTACCTCGCCAGTAAAACTCCTTCCCTGCACGAGGGAAATTCCTGGTTCATCGGTATGGATGCATTGTTTTTACACATTGGAAGTGCTGTGTTGCCGTGTCAATCATCCCGTTCGGATCAGTTTAAGAGCAGTCGGGCTGACGAAGCTGGGTGTGATTGGCTGCCATATGCTGGGAGGGCTCTGGGAGAAGGAAGGGCTGCAGTCTTTCAGCAACAGAGTTTAGGCTGTGTCTTTGCTTCATCATCTGAGGAAAAATCCCCAGATAAGCCACAAGGCTTTCTGAGCGCGAAAAAAAAAAAAAAAAAAAAATTACGGGCTGCTCATTGTTTCATGTGAAAATTGCTTACCATGATGCGATGGGAAAGATACGGCTGTTTGTTTATATCGGATGTTCCTGTTCACATTGGGAATGTGCCGACTAGACAGGGCTAAACAAGGTAGGAGGGTCGTTGTCTTTTATTGAATGTTTAAAGAGTTTGCTGCAGTATGCTGCATACTGTATGTGTTGCTTGGGGGAGTCGGGGAAACAACGTTTCTCCGGTGAATATATTCTGTTTGGGTGCAATAGGTGGATTTTATGGTAACTTGTTTTCAAAGGGAATTAATTTCCCATGTAAATAGCTCTCTTCGGAAATAGAACGTGAGTATACGCATATTAAAATAACGCAAGTAAAAAAAGAAATAGGTCAGTGTGTTTCAGAAGTGCTGTTACCCTAATTGGATTTTTAGCTGGGCTGTCGTCTGGTAGTGCTTCCTAGCTTTAAGAAAGAGAAGGAGTCAACCTGGAAATCTGTGAAGTTTATAGCAGATACGCTTGAAGATTTAGGTGAATTAGACTGGCTGATCTAAATAATTCCCTATCGAAGGCTTTAACTAAAGCCAAGACTGCCTGTCTTAGACGTGTAGGAGCCATGCGACGAGATGACAATATTTTACCCCATTATAAAAGTATGGGCGTTTCTGGCTGCACCGTGATTCCTTGTGCTCTTGAAGGCAAGCCGGGAGAGTTTTTCATATTGTAGTTTAGCTGAGTGTTTCCCTTGCCCTTTCCAGGTCTTTGTCTCGCCAGCAAAACAGAACCTGTACACAAAAACAAGGAAAACAAGGTTAATAATACGTGCTGCAATTATCTGATCTTTATACATTTTTAATGAGAGAACACACAGCTAGCAGAATAATTTAATGAGCAGGCTGGCTTTTAGAGCAATGATTTCACTGTGCTGAGGCACATCAACTTTCTTGCTGAGGAGGAGCCTCAGGAAGGAATGGAGATGATTTATGTTAAATGCTCTGGAGAGAAGGAAAAGGGTTATTTAGGTAGAAGTCTATAAAATTCTGGAATAATAGAGGAGTTATTAATTATTATTATTTATGAGATTGGAAGCAAACTTTACCGTCATATTGCGGGAGGGGTCTGAAGACATTGCCTCATCCTGTGACGTGCTGAAGCCTGTTCAACTTTTCTTAGACTGCCATATGCATTGGTGGTACTCAGTGCCTTTCAGGATCCCACCCAATTAACCACCTGAATTAATATGCTGTCTTCAGGTGCCTTAATAGCAGCATCGTTTATATGTACAGTATATAACATAGCTTTTTCTTTTTTTTTTTTCCAACGTTAACAGTTGGTGAAACAGCAAGAAAATGTTATCATCTTGTTTCTCCTGTAGTAGCCATGAACATTGTATATAAGTATTTGTATTGAAATAGGATGTCAATAGAAAAATTAAGTGTATGAGCTGAGGAAGACTAAAGATTAATTTCTTAAAGAAGAAGTTAAGTGAAAGAACCTTTTACTGCCTAGAAAAGCTTTCAGTGGCGTAATTTTGGAAAGTTTCAAGATTATTATTTTTTTTTTATCCTAGGAACAAGTTACACTAGTTTTAGTATTGCATAAAACAGGCCCTTCTAGACCAACTGTCCGTCCCCCCACCCTTTTCCAAGGAGAAGTACAGGACACGGGCTCAAAACTCCCGATGTCGCCTCCCAGCTCCTCCCGGCTGCCTCTGCTCAGAGGTTTCAGATTCAGCTTCCCCCTTCCCTGGCTGAATACTTGCTGAAGACCTGCAGCTAGGTTGTTGACACATCTTCAGTTCATGAAGCGGTTATTTTTCAATGCTACGCTCTTCTAAGTAAGATCAACCTCGCATCTTTTGAGAAATTCAAACTCTGCTAACAAGTGAAACACATGTCAGGGTATAGAGCATCATCATTAAAAATCTGTGGGCTATGGATATGTATGTTTAACTGCCACTATTGATGTTTAAATGTGTTGTTTGTGTGCAGAGTGTGTTAAGCATGTGAGGCAAAGATTGATAATTAGAAGCAAGTCAAATAATCTTTTTCAAGCTATAAAATGTGAGCTGAATTTTAAATTTTTGCAAATAATACTGTTTTCATGCAGAGAAAACTTTTTCAGTCTTGTGTTTTGAGACTGTCTCTTACTTTCAGATAATTTAAGTGGCTGGTTTTTATACCTTGGAGATTGCAACGTATAGAATTATCCTCCTTATGCCTGGCTGCCAAAGTGAAAATTTGCTTTCATCACTCAATCAAATAGTTTGTATCAAACTATTGACAGACAATCAAGTGACAAAAGGATTTAAAAAATATTTTCTGCTCAAGGTGTATATGTACTACTACTACTATATGGATAGGTAAGTGGGCTTTCATCTTGGAGGGTAGAGGTCACAGTAAATGTTCTGTATTTACATTCATTATGTAAATAGTTGGTAACAAAAGTATTTTGGAGCAGATTCTAGTACCTCTTTTCATTTAGTAGTATCTTTTCTGCTTAATTGCTCTGTGGATTTCATCAGAGCTATTAGTGCAGCGATGTCTTACTGTGCGCAGTCTGTCTGTTTTCAAGGAATAATTACTCTGTTTGGAATTAGTTTCTTCATTTTCCTAAGGTAGGATTTTCTAATGAGTTACAGGTCCTGAAGCACAGTATTTGACTGTAGAGTGTTTGTAAAGTCAAACCAAGTTCTTCATTTGTAAGCATACATTTTATAGAAATCTAAGATAATAGTGTGCTACAGATGTGGTTTTTCTGAGCAAGAAAAATAGCTCTAATGTTATGTGGGATTTCAGGCACTCAGGTCTGGTAACTCATCTCTGCTGTGAATGAATATTCTTCTCTGTTGCTCACAAGTATGTCAGGAATAATCGGCACTGTGTTTATTTGTAAAAAGCTCTGTAAAATGTTCCATTTTTATAGTATTGAGAGATGAGAAAAAGACTTAGTGTTCAAATGAAATTCTTCATTAATGATTTCACATACAGTTTTAATCTTCTAAATCATTAGTTAGACACATGGCTAAGATTTAAATTTGACATAATAGCTATTAGTGATACCTTGTTTTCTAATGTTGCTAGAAATTTCTGACTTTGAGGATTTTTTTTCTCCTTCAGGGAAGAAACACTTTTTTTTTTTTTTTTTTTTAAAAACCCAATGATTTTTTCCCCTTTTTTGTGAATATGGCTGTTTACAAAATTGTAGCAAAAGAGAATAAAATCACTTGCTTTCGAATTTGTTAGTATTTCTCTTTTTAAAACCATTTTCCAGCCTTTGATTGTGAAGCTCATTTTGATGTGTTACTTTTAATACAATATGTTATGTTTAATACAATTTGTTATGGTTAACTAGTGTGAGCCAGTGCTATGTAACTGGTCTGTAAACAGGCTGAAATTATAGCCTGAGGAAAATAAAACTCATTTCAAGAGGGTGTCAGTGTCGAAAACTAGTTCAAATAATAGTAGTATTAACTGCTTGACTAATTAAACTAATCTTCTTATACATTATTAGCAAATGCAGTGACAGTTGTTGGTTATTGATATACGGAGTCCGAAGTCTTTTAGAAACAAACCTCTTGCCTCTATTTCGGGTAGAGGGTGCATGAGGAGAAAAAAATCATGCAGCCCCTTTCTAGAGTCTGCCAACTTCTTAATCTTCCCAGTTTTTTTCTTATTATTCTGTTCTTAACGAGGTCGTTAAAACACCAAGCTCTCCCTCTGACAATGCTGGTGATGTGAAGTTCTTAGTTCAGTATTTTGGGCATGCTAAAAAAGGAAAACTTTGGGACTGTGAACATTGAGGAGCATACCCAACAGGAGATTAAATGCAAAATCCTTATAACTAGCACAAAGAAATACTAATTATGTAGGGGACTCATTGTGCTACTGATGATTACTAAAGCTGTCGAGAACTGCCAGTGTGCGGCTTGCCGCTTCTGCAGAAGACCTGTAGGATTCCTGGAGCCGTGAGTCTGGCCTGGTGGGTTTGTGATTTGCGAGTTAGAAGAGCTCAGCTGTAAACAAGAGGGATAAACACACGTGTTCACACTCCCCCCGCCCCGACCCCCCGCCCCGCCCTATTTTTATACTTAAGTGTATGTCCGCAAATCCATACGCACGTATGTAACATACACACACTCTCATAACAATACCATTTTTCATTTTTGTGACTTTTGCAATGCAAAACCAATAGCTAATAAAGACAGTAGGAGGGATTTAGCGGTACAGTTGTTGCGTAAAGAAATGGGTCAAGAAATAGGAAAAGATGGTTCATATCATAGTCTATTATTTTTTTTCTATTTTAGATCAATAATTTTTTAGCAGTTTCTGGGCAGATGATGAACAGTGTTTCAGGAAGGTCTGGGTGTCGCACATTGCTGAACTCACAGATAGAGACAAGGTTGGTCTGGAGGTTCATATGCTGTAAAATCTTCTCTCCTGCAGAGAGTACAGCGCCTCTGACAATAGGCAGAATTAGAGAATACAGGTAAGGAAAAATACAGAAATGTTTTCCCTCTGTAGTTTTATGGAAGGAAACTAGGACTCAGTTAGAAATGCCCCCTCCCCCCGCCCCCCCCGTGAATTCTTTTTCAGTATTTTTGTTGTGTGTGATCACTTTTAAGATATAGGCCTAGAATTTTATTTCTTTTTTTTAACCCTCTAGCATTCTCTCCTATCCAGGCTGAATACTTTTTTTTTCCTCTGGGTTTCTAAGGATTTTTTTTTTTTTTTTTTTTAAATGCTCTGTTATGTATGTTTCGGGTATACCAAATGGCTCAGCCTGCCCCCCCGTACCCCCCCCCCCGCCCCCCCAATTTCCTGAATCTGTCATGATTTTTGCACTTTATAGGTATTATGGGCAGTGTACTGAACTTAGTCTAAAACTAACCTTAAATTGCAAAGTGGCAGGATTTCTGTTTATTTTCAAGCACTCAGAAGGATGGTTTTCAATGCTCTGTTTCAGCGTGTTGGGTTTATGCCTTAATGCTCTCCTCTGGCAGCTCTCTGTGGGAGTCTCCTCCTGACATCGAGGTGGGGGAAGCAGCTGCTTTGTAGGATATCAAAGCTTAGTTTTAGTCCATTTTAATCTCTTTTGGATACTCCTTCCCCCTTTTCAGGTGGTCTGCGGTGCTGTTAGCAGCAGCTATATGCATATTGCATCCCTACAGCCGCACTGGTTTGTCAGCAAACACCTCTGGCCGTGCCTCCGGTGGGACGGGGAAGCCCATTGCTGGCGGGAGCATACCTCTGCGCCCCGTTAGTGATTCAGTACTTCAGCACTGCCTTGCTTTTATTTATTTAAAAGGCTGTGATAACTCGTACAAGATTTCCCTGACGGCTGTGTTCACCCGTGGCACAGCATCCCCAGCTATGGCCTCTGACTGCTGCGAGGGGAGCAGCGCTGGCTTTCCCACCTTCATCTCCTTGCCCTGCAGCCCAAAAGCGGTGGGGCCTGGGCACCTCCTCTGGCTGGTGAGAGGCTTTTGCGGAGGAGGACGCCGGTGTGTGGGCTGCTTGTGCTGGGGATTGCAGTGCTGCAGTCCTTATTGGCATGCTGAACATGCGCCGGCAGCACGGCGCGCCGCTGTCCTGGAGCTCTAGCGCTTGCGGTTAAAAACTTTTCTCTTCACATGTTGGGGGTTTTTTTGGGGTTTGGTTTTTTTTTGTTTTGTTGTTTTTTTTTTTTTTTTTTTTTACGGTTCGCTGGTGTATTTTAGTCCCCCTCTGCTAATCCTAGGACACACTTTGGGGCTGGATTGCTTTATTGCCATAATTTTAAGGGGGTGGGGGGAAGCCTAAGATTTTCTTTGCCACAGTGGGGAAGCGATGAAAGGTGTTGAAAGTGGCTGCACTGATGTGTTTATAAAGCCAGTGCTCTTTTTTTTGGCTTTTTTTTTTTTTTTAAGACCTCATTTAATGCTCGTGACTTTGTGCAGTGAGGCCACTTTCAAAGGCGTTGGTATCCACAGTAGCAGCTCTTTGAAGTGGAAATGCCAGCGGGGGACAAGCTGGTGACTTAATCCTTGGTGTAAAAAGTCCGAAGTGGTAAGAATTCACAACGTCTCCATCTCAAGGGGGGAAGCTGGAGAGCAATACCTTGAACTAAATCCATCTCCTGGACCTGAACCTCACCCGTGGAACTGGAAGTGGTTGGACACTTCTGTAGGATGTGAGGGATCTCCCTCCTCTCTTTTTCTGGTTTCCCTCTTTCTTTCTGTTCTCCCCTTCTCTCCCAAGTCTCTTGAGGAGCAGGACACAACCACTGAAGGGCAAGGGAGTGAGGCCTGAGAACAAACACGTGTTTCTGCGAGGTTTTTTTGCCTTCCTAAGTTACTAAGTCATCCCTCTGGAGTGCAGAGCAGGTGGCACAGTCACTCGTGCAATCTGCCGGTCCTTGTGGGCATGTGTCTGTCTGGTTAGGTCAGTGGCTTCATGGTGGCCCCAGGAGATAAAGCTGTGCCTTCACATTCTGAATAGTCCTTTGAAGGTGCTCGTCACCCCTTTGGCATGAGGACAATGAAGGAGATTGTGGTTTTTGGTCACCAGTGATACATTTGAGTGCCTGAAGATAGGTGGAACGAGTCCGCCATCTCCAAAATCTGTTTGTTTGAAATAGGAGATGAAAGTGTTGAGTTTCTCATGGAAGGGCTTGAGGATCAGTGTGTCCCTCTGGGTCCGTAGCCAGCCCTGGCTGCAGGACTAGGCTGCTTGTAAGGTGCTCCTGTCCCGAGGCGGAGAAGGCAAAAGGGTAAGCTGAGGACAGGAGTACGTGCCTTCACTGGCACATGACTCTGGCCATTAATCGCCAGGGGTGAGAGACTTTCTGAGGAGGACTTTCCTTCTCAACCACTGAATTTAGTAGCCATTGGTGATTCTGATGACTATTTAAATAATCTGATTTTTCAGGTTCAAAAGTTATTTTAAACTTGTTCATATTTTTGACCTTCAGTACATCACCTGCCATTTAACTTCACGCTCTAGCTGTTTGCCATATGCAAAGATAACATATGTCTGTTGTATGGCTTCCTGACGGGTAATTCACTGACTGTCCCCGGCCTCCTAGTCAAAATTTAGTGGTCCTCATCATCAGTCTGTATGAATGTCATATTCTTTCTATTGTCAAAAGCCTCGCCGTTGCCTCTTTGTATAGGTGAGCCTTTCTGTAGCACTGATGGTGCCGTTGCTGTTCTCCCTCTCTTTTCTAGCTCTGCAGTAATTTCTTTGAAATGGGGGGGATCTAACTTGATTTATCACTCAAGAGTTACGTGCTCCATGACTATATGTAGTGGCGTAATTCCTTTCTGTTTTCCTTTGATATTGCCAAATGTTCTGCTTGCTTTATACTCCATCAACTGCTGAGTATTTTGCTGAAGTTTTCATTGAATTGCCCGTAATGTCCACAAGATCTTTCCTCTGTAGTAGTGTCTTGTTTGAACCTAGTGTTTGTGTGTACTGTTTATTATTTTTGTTTTTTCCCCTCATCTGCATTATTTTGCCTATCTTTATGTTAAACTCTGACGGCATTTTATCACCCAGTGTACTCATTATCATGAGATCCTTTTGTAACTCTTCACAGTTGGCTTCAGGTATGACTTTGCAAAAATTTCATGTTAACTGCAAACTATCTTTTATTGTTTATGGTTATGTTGCAAAGCAGAGGAGGACAACTTTGTGGGTAAACTTCATTATGAAAATTACAGCAGATTATTAGAAGTAAAAGCATGATATTTAACCATGTGAGTTTGTTGGGTTTGGGGGCTTTTGTAGAATTTGTTGACCCTGAACTTGTGCTCTGACTTCAGTCTTTATGCCATCTGCAAATGCTTAGCACTTTTAGCTACCCTTTTAAATTAAATTTCTTTTAATATCCATAAGAGTCACGTCATCATGAGAACTAGGTCCCACAAAAATCATCAGCTTACAAAAGTGAGATGTTTCATTTGCTTTTATTTTGCTTAATTTTGAGCTTTTAGGATTTGTATTTTATAGCTTTTCTCTACAGTTGTCAGAATTGTACTCTTTAATAAAAAATGACAGTTCCTTGTAAACATATTTGTAGGTGATAAGGCTTTATGAAATGCACTTGATGTTTTCAGGCTTCCAGTGAAATGGGTGAGAGGTACCGTGGTAGGATTGTGTAGTGGGTCCTTTAACTTGAGGATTCGTGTTGTACGAATCAGTATAGATGTGGGTTTTTTTTCTTAGAAATGAAATTAAAATGGACTTAGTAGCAATGGTCTGCTTTGGTAAAGATAACCACCTGTATCTCAACCCTCTTGGCCTCCAAACACCAAAATGTTAGCAAACTTCACTTAGGGGAAAGGTAAATGTGATCATCTTTTGAAGTGCTTCACTGCAACGT
The DNA here is from genome assembly GCF_965183815.1 of Platalea leucorodia. NCBI lineage: Eukaryota > Metazoa > Chordata > Aves > Pelecaniformes > Threskiornithidae > Platalea > Platalea leucorodia. The sequence continues at coordinate 57,596,260 of NC_138824.1, forward strand.
AAAAATGATTGCCCTGAAATAGGACTTTAGAAACAGTGGGCAAGTGTCTACTTTTCTGATTTAAAAATGCTAAACTTTTTTATTTGTCTGCCTGTGTTGACTCCAGTGCTGCAGTTATGAAATTTAGATTGCATTGCGCCTTGTGCATCAGCAGGAATGTTCTTTAAAATTTTCCTGGCGGACCTTCCTCATCTGGTGAATGTTTGGCCATAATGAAGCCAGAAAAAATCTGGAACCTGAAATTGTGTGTTTCCATCCAACTTTACAGAACCGTAATAATTAAATTAAAACAAAACAAAACACCCTCTTAATATCTATAATGAGTGAACTTTGTTCCTAAAAGCATAGAAGTAGAATACCACTGCATCTTTTTAGTCTCTCCCTTTTCTGTCTTTTCAGAGTATAATAGTGCTTTTTTTGGTAGCGGACAGGCAGTTCTGTTCAGTTGCTGTAAAGTGGTACCATGGTTACTACTATTTCAGATGATGGGGAGAGGGATAAACATGGAGAAGGGCCTTTCAAGTAGGTTTTCAAGATTTCTGGAGTTTATGCATTGTATTAAAGTGGGTATCTCTGTGAAAGCCAAATAATGGTAATGTATACTTTGCAGCCCATAAAGTTGCAGAGGATTGCTGGAGGGCATAATTTTGACTGAGAAAGAGTTGGTTAATTTGTCTGGGGTTTTCTTCTGGTCTGGTTTGATTTTTGTCTCACCTGCTTTGTCCTGGAAATACTCTATGAAATGGAAAGAAGTTCTATCGAGCGTCAGGCGCCAGCATGTGTACATAGGCTAGAGGTAAGAAGATAAAAAATCTCTAATTTGCAAGCTAAGCAAATATTGCATTAAAATGAGGCACATTCAACACAGAAATCTGTTAAGTCATTTTTGCAAAGCTGTTTTTTGGAATAGAAATATGTGTAAGCATAACAGCAAAAGTCCACTTTTTATGTTTATAAATGGGCAATTTTTTATCTCTGAATATTATTGATGTTGTTTATTTGACCAAATCCAAAATATTTTTTGTGCTATTTATTGACTTCGTAACAGAGAAAATTTGACATTATCTTTCAAAAACAGTGCTGTCTATCAAGGTGAGATTTATGCAGGGTTAAAGGAAATTTTTGAATTACAGTTTAACACAGAAGTTGTGCAAGGCAATACAAATCGTACAGTGCAAAATGAAATGTGGCTTTAAATACCCATTTGGGACTAAGCTTGGAGTACAACAAACAAATTAAACCTTTGAAAAGGACAAAACTGTCGAGACTTATTTTAACCAGTCCAAATTTTCCACTGCAATGTGAGCAGAAAACTCTCTCTTGCCAAAATCCAGTTTGCTTGTACTCCATGTCATGAGCGTATCCGTCCCTTTGGGAGCACTGGTGAAGACCAGGCTGTGTTTAACAGTACTGCCATCCCCAGCAGGAGGGAGAAATCTCTGCGGTTACAGGTAAGCAGAGATAGTAGAAAATGGCCTGGAAAAGTGCTCTGTCAAAACATTTCTGGGAAAAGTATTCAGTTTTCACTGAAAAAAAAAATATTGCAATTCTTTGTCTCAAAGGATGAAAGAACTCTTTTTCAACTTTCCTATTGAAACACAATTTACTATGTATTCGTGAATAAATGTGTGCTTATCCATGATAATATTTAAGTTATGATAAAATGATTCAACCATATGAAAATACAGTGTTGAGGTGGAATTGTTTCAATATTGCTAAAATACTTCTACTTTTCCCCCCCAATATTTCCATCTTTCAATCTGAGGACAGTTTTCAACAAGACATAATGAGAGTAGGAAAGACTCTTTCCTATTCCTCTCTTTCCATATTAAATAGCTGAGTGAAAATAGAGAGGGATTGTCATTTAAATATTGAGAAAATTTTTTTTATTTAAGGCAGGGACATGCCTGGGTCTGGGACCTAGGAGTACTGGACTAACACTGCCTAACCAGTCAGTATTGCTGCCTGAATCCGTTCCCTTTTCAACTTTTAAGCTAACAGAAATGAAAAGGAAGAGTCTGTACATTAAAGTTGCTTTTACAAGAAACTAGCAGGTTTTTTTCTTTCATTCCAGAAATCTGAATGTAGTTTATATCCACTTTTACTGTTGCAGACAACTGAACTATGCACATGGCAGAAAAATGTGTATGAACTCATCCGATGTCCTTACTGTAGACTAATAAACTTTCTGAGTTTGTTCCTGTGCATCCTCTCTGTCCGTTGTTCGAAGTACTTTGTCTCCTGTTACTTATTAAAAAAAAAAGTCTATTTTCTAAAATGAAACTGGGTTAAAAAGTAACTTTCTTCAGGTGGCAACGGGTGGTGAACTTTTTGGACCAAGGGAGACGCGTTACACAAATTAAAACAACAGATCGATATGACCCATTTTTATTGGGTCAGTGCTGCTTAATTGGTGCTCAAGCAAAAAGGAAGGTCAGTAGCAGTAGTGCACACCAAACCCAAAATTCATCGTCCTAGAGGTCAGGAAAAAAAAAAGCGTTTGCTCTGGTAGGCAGTATCCGCAGACAGTTACTGTGCTCGCCTTCCAGTTGTAACTCCATTATTTGCCTCAGGATTAAATAGGAGTTTTCAAGATTTCAGGAAAACAGAAATTCACCAGAACTTGCAAGTACTTTGGGAGAAGCTCTTCTTTGTTTCTCTACCACCAGTTGCAAAAACAATTTTGGAGGAATAGCATTCTCTTTCTGAACTCATGATACCTATTTGACAACAGAATAGTGGTTCACTAAATGCAAATTTATTTTATTCCAGCGAGAATAAATTTCCATTTTTATGTATTCTCAAACACAACACAGGTAGCCTCTGAGGTTTTAAATGTTTGTTTGGTTTTGCTGTTTGCTGGCATTTTTTTGTGTGTGCGGACAAATAAATGGCATGAATTTTGAAAGAAAAGTCTTTTACTGTCATCTTCACATTGAGCTTGATTAGATATTTTCTTTATCCGCCTTGGAGGACCCAAGATAATCAGACAGGAAGCAATCTTTCTGTTCAAAACATAAAGAGGCAACTGACCTTCAGCAGGGACCAATAACCTGTTGAATACCACTTTTTTTTTTTTTTTTTTTTTTTTCTTTTTCTTCTTCTCCAGGGCTGTGCCAAAAAAACCCCATTACTGGCTTCTCCTTGACTGGGAAGGGTCTTTGAAAAATGGCTTTTAGTGGAAGATTTCAGCTTCTGGCATATAAAATATTGCTGTGTGAATGTTAGCATAAAAACATTATTTAAAAAATAATATAAAATTGCCTTTGAAGGTACTTGATAACAATCTGCTATTCCATAGGTGACTTTAAAGTTAGGTTACTGGTCTGTCTTTTTAACTGCTGTAAGATATAAAGTATTCTGACATAGACGCTTAATCTGGCTTTGCAGTATGTCCCGTGAGATATGTAAGAAGTAAAGCACTTGCATATGTTCTGCTTCGTGAGGATTTCTTTACTTTTGGAAGTAAATAAAACTGTAGTTGCATGTTACATGCATACTACTAATGGAGAGATAAAGGGGAATTGAATCCTTGTGATAAAATGCATGCTGATGAAGGCTTGCTTGGGCAACCCTCTGAGAAGTAAAGACACTATTGAGGTTTTTTCTTTTCCCTGTTGGAGGCACTTTCCCACTGTGATGAATTGCTGTTTCCAAAATGTGTTTGAGATGGTTGTGAAATGCTCTGGGTCTGGCAGAACACGATCGGAGTGCCTCGCTTGGGCTCCTTTGAGTACGCTCTGGGGTGTTTCTCCTTCTCTGTTGGATCGCTCAGAAAGCGTTGCTTCTGGGAACGCTCCTAGGAGATGCAGCTTGGGGTGCAGAAGAAGGGATCTTGGTGCTTCTTCCCCTTCTGGTAGGTTTTAAAAGAGCTATTCTCCAAGCTCCACTTTGACTGGAAGGAAAAGGCACGTTCTCTCTTCTAGTTCAACCCATTCAGGGGTAATAAAAAGACAGTAACAACACAGATTTACTTAAGGGGTTTTGTCATCAGTCATCTTGCTTCCCAGCTCCATTTGCTGTTTTCAAATTTTTGTAAATCTCCAAAGTCCTGAATGGTTTCCTTCCGTATCCATGCTCCTCTCCTGAGAGTCCAAGCTTTTGTCAACAATTGTGAAAACCAGTCAGGGTCCCTCTTGGTATCCTACTTCCTACGCACGTGATGATGAAAGACTCTTCTGACAGAGCAGCGTTCAAAAAGGGACTGGGCAATGCCATGGAAGAAAAATCCAGTGAGACCTATTAAATACAAAGACATCAGTTACAGGTTGCTGGGAGAAGATTCATGGAAATTATCACACTCTGCCTGCCCTGGTTTTGCACTCTTATGTAGACAACTGATATTGGCTGCAGTTGGAGACTGGACATTGGGCGAGATGGACTTTTTGGCTGACCTGCTAAAGTCATCCTTATGTACTTTGGTATCGTGTTCTCAGGTGAAATGCAAATGGAGAAAACAGCACAGAAATGCAGGTATTTTATTTCAGAACAGTGATGCTGCTTGGATTTTGTGCGGGGAATCTGTTCAGCAGAATGGGTTTAGCACTTAAGAGGCGGTCGGAGTTAATAGCATTAGGTAATGCTCTTGCTGCCCTCGCCTCAGGAGCTTTGTTTGGATGTGCCATGCAACTTCCCTGAGCTGGGTAATTTGTGGGAGTATATTATTAATAATGCTATTGGCAGTCTTAAACATATTTTCAGCTTGCGAGTTCAACATATCTTAATTTACATGGAGTCCTTGGTTTATTCCGACCTATCCTTGTCTTTCAGTGTAAAGGGATGCTGTTTGTCACATAAACAAATACCTCGCTAAGAGTTCTGCCTTCTGGGCTTAGTGTGAAATTGGAGTAGAGAAAATAGAAAATTGTCAACAGCCTGAGCTCTTTTAAATTGTGCTCCTGTGTAACAGCATGTTATCGGTCCTTTGGCAGGTGAGAACAGTCATTTGATCACATGCTCCCTCTATGCCAGTCTATAAAAATTTCACAGTACTTAAGCACACTTTTCTATAAATATTTTTACAGTCCTAAAAAAAAAAAAAAATAAATACAATGCACGTCTGCAGCTGGGTGTGAGTAGAAGCTCCTAATGCACTGGGGTACCTTTCCCTGGGGAATTGGGTTTGATTAATAGCTGTTATGTGGTGCACTCTGCCAAAAGCAAAACATTTGTGTCCACAAGAGGCCAAGTGATAACGTCATTGCTGCCGGGGATGATTAACTCTGCTCACAGAGGCACAGAAACAGAAATTGCTTTCGTCCTCTTGTCAAGGTGGGAGCAGAATTTTGTGTATGAAATTCATACTGCTAGAGGATAAAATCAGGTTTCTTTGGACTTAGAAACAAGAAATGTTTAAATTACAGACTGTGAGAGAAGGCACAGACCAAGAGAGGAGGAGAAGGTTCAGTGGATGAAAGTCGTTGCCAAAAAAAAAAAAAAGTTTGCTAGAAGAAGAAAAACTGTTTTCTGCAATTGCATTTTAACTGAAGCATAATAAGCATTAGTCTTATCAGCATGGCTTCGAAGCACTTTGATGTTAGAAGATACTCTTGTGGGCTCCAGTCGTCTACTGACTTAAAGTTCAGGAGAAATATTTCATGGTTCATTAGCAAAGAAGTACAGTGGATCGCTGAAAAGGTCCCAGGCTGTGCCTCTTGTTTCGCAGTTGGCTGTACCCCTTCCTCCTCACCTGCTTCCCCGGCGACAAAGGACATTAGTGTTATTATATTCTAAAGCCAGCTTCAAAGTCAACCGGCAGGTCTTAATAGGAAGCTCATTGACATACTGTAAATAGTGTGGGACATAATAAAAAGCCTGAATCTGGCACATTGGTGATCTTGACAAGGAGAATATGGCTCATTTAGCAAAACTGGTATTTGGAGGTCATGCTCAGTTTAAATAAAACAGACCGGCATTTTCTAACCTGTCCCTGGACTTCTGTTGGCTTAACTAAAATAGTTAGCATCAACTCTGGGTAACACGTCCATCTGAATTACAACTGACAAGCGTTCATCTCTGGTTGTATAACAGGCAAAGGAAGATGTTGCAATAGTTATCTCCAAGTCAAGCAAATAAAATAAATAATGGTTCTTTTGTAAGTCAGGACACTTTTGACTTCAGCAGAGTTCAGGTCATATTAATACAGGAACAGGGATTAGAATTTTAGTGTTTTTGGCTCCTGGCCACTTGGTCAAACTAGTGGGCTGCTTCTCTGATAGGGCAGTTCTGACTTCTTCCTCATTTGAGCAATACCGGTTTGCTCAATGCCAAATGGAAACTGCTTAACGTCTTAACAAATTGGAAAAAACCCTCAAAATAATTAAACAAATGTGCACAAGTTTCATTTGAAATTTATGGAAGAAAATGCATTCATCACTTTCTGCTGTAATTGAATGTTTTTTCTTAAAAATGTTATGGTGGCAGAAGGGTTTTCCATTCTTATTTGCCATCAAAGAATGGATGATGTTTCATGGAAGTCTGTCTTGTTTTCTCTTGTTTCTTGAATATAGGGAATATTATTTTTGTGACTTCACAACAGTTTGGAAAAGAGCCAGATGCCTGATTCTGCTTTTAATGCTGTAATTTTACTGAACTGTGCAAAGACATTACTAAACTGTACTGTATATTGTCCAGTCTTACTAGCTACTCTAATATTAGTCTACATATCAAAAATATGAATGAGATGTTAGAAACTGATTCAAGAGAAGAATACGAAGCTGGCATAGTAGTCAGTGATAAATGATACCTCTCTGCTATCGCATCATTTTCTGATCCTGTTTCCTAATGTGGTGGGCTGGTGGAGTGAGAAAAGCCCATCCGCTACATGAAAATCTCTTGCATGTTCTCTCTTTCAGAATGTAATTTATTTAAATGTGATTAACAAGCGTACCAACTGTCATATTATTTGTCTGTAAAATTACTTGGTTTTTTTTCATTCACGTTAGGATCTTTTGACATAAGATCCTCTCTGTATTGGTTAGTGGCGGATTTTGCATGGCGAGGCTTAAATTAGCGTGCAATGACTAAGAGTCAGCCTTGCTCCCCAGGGACAGGGAGCATGTCCCGTGGGATACCGCGTCGTAATTACAGGAGCCTGCACCGCGGAGCCAGACCTGCCGCAGGTGGGGCGCGAGGGAGGGAGCGGGGCCGCAGCCGGTGCTGTCGTGCCCCGTCACGCCTGCTCTGCTCTTTACTCCCGTCAGATGTGGGGCACGGGCAGGTGGGCATGTCTCGGTTGAGTTGGCCAGCACGCGTGACGCGGGGTGCTTTATGCTGCTGTGGTGGCTTTATTCTGCACCTGAGGAGGCAGATCGTAACGGATCCAGCTGTAGCCTAGGATTAAGCTGCAGCCTTGCTCCCCTCGGCAGGGAGTCTGAGGGAGGGCAAGAACACAGCACAGGGGAGTTAAGGCAATGGCACGTAGCTGGAATTGAAAGCAGTGCTGGAGTGCGCTCGTGGGATTGCGGCGGTCCTTTGGCGTGCAGCTTCTCTTCGGTTTGGAGGTCCTGAATGCTATTTAAAGCACAAACAATGGGGAAAAATGTTACATTTAAAAGAACGCAACAGTGAGGTTTAGTTGGAAAAACTGAAGTAAAGTCCCACCATCTTTTGGACTAAAGCACCTGCCAGTATCTCCTAAATGCATGGCTGTGTCCTGAGTGCTTTGAAAGTGGAGTCCACTGTGCAGCTGCAAACAAGAGGTACAACTTAGTGGGATTTGGATGCCTTTTCCTGGCCTTAAGGGTTAGGATTCAGTAGTTGTCAGTCTTTCAATATCTGTATTTCCATTGTGAGTGTTCAAGATACTTGACTTGATCTGGTTATAGAAGGATCCCTACGTATTAGACTCATACAGGGAGTCTTTCCACTAGGTTTTGGCTATAAACGTAGTGAAATGCAAAGCAAGTTTCCTTTGCGAATGTGGTCAGCCGCTGAAGGAGCGGTGGCTTTTTGAAGGAACACAATGCTTGTCAGTAGTCTGAAGATGCATCTGTAGAGTGGGGCACATTGCTTCATTCTTGTGTTTGGATGTCATGGGATATCCTGGGACATCTGGGAATGGTTGTATTTTGTCCCACGTTACCTGGGACAGGCAAAGTCACTGACTCAAAACTAGTAAGTCCAGGCTGAAGGGAGTGGCTAAACTGAGGGTATTATTTCTTATAGATTAGTTTCTCCTGGACAAATAGGAATGTCATGAGAATCTGAGTTAAGGTAATATGTGGTTAAGACGTTGCTGGTTCGTGAACTTGTATTGTGGAGTGTGAAGCCAGCGATTGCTTACAGTTAACCATGTCTAAGGGTAGAGAGCCTGTTTTCTGCTGCTTACAACTTCCAGTCAGAGCTTGAAATTTCAACCTGAAGTTCTTTGTGCCTAGTGTCTCCTGCAGGGTCATTGGTTTTTTTTCTTTGTTAAAAGATTCCTGAAGTGAATTTAAGACTATGGACGTGATTTTCTGGAAGTGAGCAACATGAATTTGTGTTGATGTGTAAGCATATAAAAGTTGTAGCAGCTACCTGCTTTGGGTCAAAGGCTTAAAACTGGGCAGTACCATTTCCCTGGGATTAGAGATATGACTTTGGTCCTCTTGAAAGCATTCCCACATTTGGCTAAGCTAACAGTCTCTCTCTGAAGAGTTGCAGTGTATACGTGCTGGGTTTGAAAACTAAGTTTTCAAGACATTCTCTTGGCATTAGAGTATCCAGCAGGTCAATTTTGGTGACTGTAGGTAGGTCCTGAAGGTGAGTTTCATCCCACCTGAGTTCAGGTGTATAACTGAATTTGGGCAGCAATCTGTTCTGACAGTCAATGGGTTTCTGCCCTGCTAGTGACCTAAGAAGGAACAGCCTGCTTCCACAGCATAGTGAGTCTTTGTTGGGGTTTTTTTTTTTCAATTATTTTTAAAATTATTTTTAAACCAGACTATTGTAAATGATAAAACTTGTAAAGCTAAGTACATTTAGCACATCTCTTCTAGCTTGCTGGGAAGGAAGAGTTTGTATGCTCTAAACTGTGGAATCCCTCTTCAGTACAACTGAGGGTTTTCTAACTTTTTAATTCTTGACTTTCTGGTGTATATGTAGAAGAAAGATATGGATCATGATGATAAACTTTGACAGTCGGAGCAACAAATTGAGCTCCAGTCTTGACATCTCTTACTGAAGATTTTAATGTGGTGAATAATAGAGAGTGCTTAATTCTGTAAGAGTAAAGTGAAAAACTGCTTTAATGCCTTTTGAGTTAACTTAGTGGTTCCAGTAGAGATCTGTGTTGGGACCATGTAGAGGACTCTGCCCCTTTACTGGATGTCATCACCTGCAAAGTTGACTTTTTGAAGATTAAATCTTCGCTCATTACTACGCGTTATCTACTGAAGTATTCATGCTTCAGTCCAGGAAGTCTCAGCTTCCCCACTAGACAGATACTACATAATCCATTGCCACATAATCTGTCTGATAAGTAAAACTAGCGTACCAGAGCAGCCCCTATTTTGTATATAGCGAGAGCTCCTGTTTTCCAGCCGAGAGATCCAGCTGTTTGTAATACGGCAGGGCTTTGTGCTTGCTTGCAGCTCCTAAAGATGCTGGCTGCCTATCGTTCCTCAGAACGAGAACGTTTTCTGGGAGCTCCTAGTGTGTGTGTGTGCTTTGCCTTGTTCAATAATTAAAAGGATTTTTTTTTTTACTGGCAAGTTGTTTTTTTTTTTTTTTTTCTTACTTGGAAAAGGAGAAATGATTTTGTGGTTTAGAACAGAAAGAAGATCTGAAGCCTAACACAGGCTCTTTCCTGCTCTCTCTGGAGAACCTGAGATTTGCAAAAGCCTCCTACTCCTCCATGCCTTGCTAGCTTTCCGCAAAAGGGAATTGATGCTTATCTGAAAAGAGGGGTCTAAAGCTAAATAGTTTCTACAAATACATGTCCATGAATTTATTTTGCTTAGCATATGAAAAACTGCATTTGTAGATGTGTATTCTGGATCAATTCCATTGATCCAAGTGTGTGAGAGACTGAAAATAAACAGCAATAGTTGTAAAAAAAAACACCAAACAAAATCAGTTCTTTTATACTTATTCTGTTGAGTGCTTTCTTCAGCTTCAGTAAGAACATTTTGCGTCTCAGTTGTCAATGTGTAAGTTTTGGTAGTTTGTTTAGCTACAGTGGGGAGTGTAGGCTTAAGTTGGAATCATTAATGACAATAACAACAAAACAACTAAACAAACCCCCAAGCAAATGAAAAAGCAAACCTTCTGCCTGGATGAGGGGCCCCGTTGGTGCTGAGGGCTCTAGGCTGGTGAGATCCCGTTGGTTTTGGCAGGACAGCTAACTTTGACTGATATGTTGGGACACAAATAGAAGTTAGAAGTAGTGGAAAGAAGAACAGAGTTCACATTTGCTGGAGGCCCTGGTGTTCTCCATATGGGTGGGTTTTGCAACACATAAGGTCAGGGTGGGCTGTGATGTTAGTAATGGCCTGTGGTCTGGAAGGCATTTTATTGAGGAGTAGTATTGTATTTTCTTCTGTAAATCCCATGTTTCTTTTCCCTCATTTACTTCCCTCTGTTTACCCAAACTGCTGGATTTTCTCCTGTAACCATAGTGTCTTCTGCTTTCCTTCTAAAATTCCTTCTTGCCCTTCTCTCCCCTAGTGTTCATATCCTCCCTCCATCTTTCTTCCACACCCATCTTATTTTTGCCGCGTTTCCCATGAAGCCTCTCCCTTCCTTCCTTTTCCACAACCAGCCATTTCACTTTCCTACCTTCCACTCCCATTTTTTCCTTCTCTTGAGCTCTTTCCTCATACTTGAACTCTACTTTCCTTGGTTCCTTCCATAATTTTTTTTTCCCCCAGTTTGTCTTTCCTCTCCCTTCTCCTTGTATTTCTCCCCTCTCATGTTCAGTCTTTCCAGGTGGCATCTCTTCCTTCGCCCTCCTGGTGCAGGTGATGGGCAGAGGAGGTATGGCAGCTGCCTAGGATGTGGTCATGAACACACAGGCCATGTAAGTGGCAGGGATGAAGCACTCCAAATTCTTCTGTCTCCACTGTGTTTGCACCTGCCTCCTGCTGAAGGCATGGCCTCCTTCGGAAAGGTCTCAGCTCTGTCTCTCCTAAGCCTGCATCAGTAGAAACTGCTGAAACACTCAATGACTCTTGAGAAATCAGATAGTGTTGTTATTTTTGACAAGATGTGGATTTTTGAGACTAACTTTTCATCCCTTTCTTTAGAAAATGTTCATGTAGTAAGAAGATAGGAAACAGGCTGATGCTGTGTTTCACTCCTCTTCTACCCTCTACCCCTCAATTGCTTTTTTGGTATTAATTCTTGCTGCAGTCTCACGAATCTGGTATGTGATTCCGTTGTGCGCTTTTTTTAAAACCATGGCTACTGCCATTTATATAACGCGTGCTGTTTGCTTCGCCGCCATGTGCAATGTCTGGTTTTCTTCAGTCTTAACACCTACTACTTGAGAAACGACTTTGTCAATTTTAGTAGTATGCAGCCCGGCAGAGTATTACTACTTGTGACTTTCAGCAGTGTGTGGCATAACATTTACCCTTTTCCCAAAATTTCCGTCTGTCTCCTACATCTATTACTGAAAACCGTTACTGACATTTCGGAGTTGGAATGGGTGGCTCTAGGGAGAATATTTCCTCTCTTACATTTAGCCAGCTAAATCATCAGCCCAACAAGCTATCAGCTCAACAAGCTCTTGTGGAGAGGCTCACCTTGTCTTCCCCCCCTCTTTTCTTTTCATCAGTTATGAGTATTTTCTCACCTCTTTGTATGTTTTCAGCTTAACCTCACTCTTCATTGATGCTGTGGGACAACATCAATGGAATATTTATTTGAGGACTATTTAATTCATATACTGTACTATGCCTCAATTGTGTAGAATTATTTAAAAATGTACTAATTTTATTGCAACTTGTTATTCTTGATGACCGGCTAAAGCTAGCTAAGTATCATCCAGAGCCATCTTATTGCACATTGGACTTGAAACTGAATTTTTTTAGCAATTAGCACTGGATTACCTTTATTCATGCTAGCAGTAGCAAATTTTGGTGTACATATCAGTCACATAGTAAAACCCTTTCTGGTAGCATTATTAAGTAATAGAAAAGCCTTTTGATGTGAAGACCTGGAAGTCAGAACTGGGATCTGTTCCTGAAACTGTGTGAGTAATTCTTACTCGCATTACTAACAATACTGACTTCAATTAAAATCAGATGAATCCAAGCACAGAATGGTAATTATTCTGGCATGGGAAAGCTGACAGTGTTTTTAGAGCTATTTTTATTGATGTATTTTAAAGCCTCACTTATTCCAGTCCTTCCCCCTTTCTTTATTCTTGCACAAAAATAATCCATCAACTGTTTCTGGCTGTTACCTGCAAAGTGAAAGTTGTGTTCCTTTGAAGCTGAATAGGAGGAAACATCATGTCCGTGGTTTCACTGTCTGCATATAAAATATAGTCATTTATTAAAAAATATTTGTAATATCTAACCCTTTGCTTTTCAGATCTGTTTATCTATGAAATATAGATAAATACCTATCTATCTATAAATATAGATAAATATCCTAGGTATTTTATAGTCCCCAAATAGCTTAAGGTCCATATTTCAGTCTTAGATTTTGATGCTGAACCATGTATTTGTAAAGGTACGTGAAGGCTACTTTAATCAAAGGAAAATTTAGATAAAGACTGCTTCATATAAGAAAGAACTCATTAGAGAACGATGACATAGCAGTGAGCCCTTTCATGAAGCCTTTATGAAACAGCCTTTAGCTTAACTGGGAAACTAACTCTATTTTCTGGGTATGGAAGGGGTTTTTTTTTTTCCCCTGTAATTTTGGAATGACAATTTTTTTTTTTTTTTTCTTCCTTGAGAAACAGAGGGAGAGACAAAAAATCTGAACAGGATACTACTGTCCTCATTTCTAAGGAAGAACAAATAACAAGTAACAGCTTATAATGTAGTAACACAATCTAAAGGGCCAAATGATAAATTAATGGAAATGGGTTCTTGTATATTGTTTTGGAGACTAAGCACATTAGATTGAATTGTTTCACAACCAGCATGCCTAATTATTGTGTCTGCCACATTCATCTATTTAAATCATTCCCAACTTTTGGATTGCTGCCTAGAATATTAGTGCAATACATGTTTCAACTGGTTATTCCCTTGTTGCGCGTGACTTCACGAAGGAGACTGATTTTGTTTGGAAAAAAGAAATACAAGGGAGCATTGGAAGTATGTTTATAATAGCTGATAAAACGGGTTGATAGGTTTCGCAATGTTGATTTGAATGAGTTGCACGTGAACTGATACTGTATTTGTTTTGTCAGGTCAGTGACTTAAAAAGTGCCTTTGTCAAGTCACTTTTATGAGCGAGGACTGCTACGCCCGTGTTCTCAAAATCCTGTCTTTGCCAGCCAGACATTGCCTTCACCTTACACCTGGCGGAAGATACCTCAGCTGTCTCCATTTGCCAATTAGTTGATGGGAAACTGAAAGCAGAAAAAGAGGAAGAGTAATTATTATTATTCCTGGGACATGAACAAATGACTGCATTGCTTTTCTTGTGTAATCAATACCAGCAAGCAACTGTCAGAGAACTACTATTCTATCAAGGAGTGCCATTGCATTGAAAGACCTTGGCTTAAAACTGGTACATCCGTCATACAATCAACCACGTGTTTTACAGACAGAAATGCGACTGAGCATGGTTTTCCCCAGCCAAAAGTCTACAAGCGGGACTTAATGATTGATGAGTGACTGCTTGCTGATAAACTTTCTCTGTTTATTCTGCTTGGTGTGCGCTGGACATCGTTAATCGTCCCCCACTTTTTTTTTTTAACTTTCTTTTCAATTGGAATTGAAATTATTTTTTTCTGGTTGTTATTTTTTTGTTGTGTTATTTTTTTCTTCTTTTCCTCTCCCTTCCCTTCATCATTGGTTTTGGAAATTTCTTTGGCATCATTCACTTGACAGCAATTTACAAATTTGAAATCAGCTTTTCATCATGGCTTTGAATGTTGCTCCCGTAAGAGATACAAAATGGCTAACATTAGAAGTGTGCAGGCAATTTCAGAGGGGAACTTGTTCACGCTCTGATGAAGAATGCAAATTTGCACACCCCCCTAAAAGTTGCCAGGTTGAAAATGGAAGAGTTATTGCCTGCTTTGATTCCTTAAAGGTAAGAAAAAAAAAACTTTCATGTGTAGTGAACGTGCTACTACATTGTACTGAACGTAAAATGTGAAATGATGAGTTACAACTAGACCAGATTAATTAGAAAGTGATTTGTTCTTGGTAAGATGTATATTAATACACATGTTATTTGTCATAACTTTTATTTATTGAAGCTTTGAAAAAATTTCTTTCTAAGGATTGTCTTTTCCTCTGTCAATATGTTGTTTACAAAAATTGCATATGACTGTGGGATACAGGATTGCTTACAGCTGGTGGGACAATTGTATTCTCCCGAGTACATTTTATGAATTATAATTGTTTCATGGCAAATGAAAATACACGGTGGCACACTACATTACCAGAGTCCTAATGAAACAAATCACATGGAAAGAGCGCAGATTCTTTTGTTTAAATCAACAGAAGTAAGAAAAGTCTATCCATTACTTCAATTTTGACACAACGGGTTGTTTACCCTTGGTATTGGGGACTCTCAGATAAATTAATAGCATTGATAATGACATGTATGGGTAGTGCAGAAAGCAGTGTAAGTTTAGAACAGAGTGAAGGGATTCTCTGCTTTGGAGAATATTTAGCAATTATGTTGTTAGGCCATCAACAACTTCTGACTTCCTAATGGCATCAGGCACGCTTTAGAAAACTATTTTAAAAGTTCTGTGAAAATACTTGTGTACTGCATAAACGAAGATTAATGACCCTGTGGGATTTGGGGAGTACAGAGTGTTTTTCTGTGATGATACATTTGTGTTCTCATGTCAACAGAAGGAAAAAGCTTATTTCATATAAATAATTAAAGGGCAAAATTGAGCATTTCAGATTTTATTTTGAAAGTTTTAGTTGTGGCTTTGTCTTTGGGGCATGGGAGAATGTCTTGGCTTGCTTTTTAAATTTAGCTCTGTAGATCAAAATTTTGGTTACTCACCAAGAACTCTTACTGTCAAAACATCAGTGTGAATGAGAAGAAAATTCAGTGTTATTTGAAAATATTAATTTATTTTCATTATAACTTTTTTTTGGTGTAACGCAAGATAATTGTGCTAGGCATCTGTCTTCTGGATTTTCTTGTTTCTCCTCTTCTTTTGAAGATTTAGAAGAAAGTAACTCGGGGGAAACGTTTGTGGGGGGGTTACGTTCTGTATATCCTGCAAGCCAGGACTGCACCTTTGGAGTCATGGCAGTATGTCATCGAGTGCTATTAATGACCTTAATCCACGGATTACTGCACGATAAACTGTAACAGCTTCTTTGTAGATGTTCTTGTATATTGGTTGCCTGCCAATGGGATCTTTTTTTTTTTTTTTTTTTTAAACAGGCAGGCTAGCGTCTGCAGCAAATGGGCAATAATCAGCTTTTACAAAAAATAAGCAAGGCTGTAGAAGTTTTTTTAAATACAATTTTTAACTATTGTAGAGACTCGGGGCTGTGGCTGGGAGGCTGGAGGCAGGCAGGAGGGCTCAGCCACCCCTGGGCTGGCAGGGCGGTGGGTTTGCAGTGCGAGAGGTGCTGCTGCTGCTGCATCATCCTGGCCGACGGGGCGATGTGCCTGTCCTTGCTGCCCAAAGACAGCATTGCTCTCCCTGGCAGTGTAGGGCACTCACGGCAGAGGTGCCAGCTATTCAAGCTGGAGACTTTTGTGCAGGAATGGTTATTGCTCGCAAATCGAAACTGGAGTCACAGCCTAAGCTAATAATACCATGAAGAGAAATCCTGAGGGATCTCTGTGGATAACTTACTGACAACCAGCATCATTGCTCAGTGGAGAGAAGTCCAAAACCATGTAAAAAATGTAGTCAAAGCAAGCAGGCGTGTTTTTGTGCTAGTATGGGAGGGCATCTGCTCCCAGGGGCCAGCTCGCTCCAGCCCGGCTCTGGTGGCTGAAGCGGTGCTGCGCTGTCCTGCTGCCCGTCATCACCCTCTTCCCAGCTGCCAGAAGGGAGCATGCACCTGGGCCTCCCATCTTGCATTTTCTAGTTGAGTGTATTGGGTTAAATTGCTGGTAAAGATGGGATTATACCAAGAAGCCAGACTGTGGCCTGAAGCAGCAGAGGTAGTAGAGATTTCTTCCTGCCAACCCTGCTGCAGGCAGCGGGAGATCCGATAGCGGGACAGCGACGACGATGTCTTCGATTGCAGCTCCTTGCTGCTGGGCATGAGTTGGAGCCGTGCGTTTCGGTGTGCTGCCTGACCCCGCGGAGCATGAAAACCTGTTAGGGATCACTGCGAGTGCATGGCTCTTGGCTGTATCAGCTGGTATCCTCACAGCCATTACCTTCGTTATTCAGAAGAGTGTTTGTAAATCACCATATGTACAGCAAGAATATGCCTGGTTAGCTCGGTTTGCTCATACTGCTGGTTGAAGGACTTATGTCATTAGTCACATAAATCTATTTGATGCGTAGCTTTCGGAAGTACTGGTGTTAATCATACAGTTTCAGAATAAGGCTTTGGCACTCAGCAAGCAGGATAACTTTTCATGTAAATAAAGAAACAGAACAGTCTAGAATTATAGATAAAATCAGAATTTAATTAAAAAAAACCAAGAGCTGTTTTCCTCGCTGAACACTGAGCCACACTTTAATGCAGGCAATTATTTAGAGTTTATTTACATAATACCTAGAGCTTTGGAGACTTAGCGTTTTAACTGTCTTGGTTTGGTGTACCTGCTGTAAAAATAAATTATAGCAAGTACATTGAGCCTCTTTGAATAAACATCTTCCTACCCAGAGAAGACAGAGAATTTTTTTAGTTTCAGATTGAGGTATGTGTTACATTTAGGTGGTACCTGGTAGTTACAGCTACTCCCTAAGAAGTCAGTCAAACACAAGATACAGCACTCTGAGACAAGCTTTCTTTTACATGCTGATAAATCAAGAGTCCCTGTTTTGGGAAGGGACATGCACTCTCCTGCATGCCGCCTTCTTTCCAGATTTCCAGGGTAGATGAGGGAGCATGGTATCAGTATCTGCCAGCTGGACCAGATCAGCCAAAGCACCAGTGTGGAGCTACGGGAGAGAGTCCAGCAAAGGGCCAGAAAGATGATGACGGGTCTGGAGCGACTTTCCCATGAGGAGAGGCTGAGAGAGCTGGGACTGTCATCCTGGAGAAGAGAAGGCTCAGGGGGATCTCATCAGTGCATATAAATACTCAAGGGAGGGTGCAAAGAGGAGGGAGCCAGGCTCTTCTCAGTGGTGCCCAGGCAAGGGCCAGGGCCAGAGGCCGTGAGCACAGATTGAAACACAGGAGGTTCCCTCTGAACATCAGGAAACACTTTGTCACTGTGAGGGTGACCAAGCACTGGCACAGGTTGCCCAGGGAGGTTGTGGAGTCTCCATCCTTGGAGATATTCAAGGGCAGTTGAAGGTCCTTGGGCAGTTGGCTCTGGGTGGCCCTGCTTGAGCAGGGGGTTGTATCAGATGACCCCCAGAGGACCCTTTCAACTTCAACCATCTTGTGATTTTGTGACCAGAAGCATCTTCCTGCTGACTTGCCCAGAGCCTTGTTCTAAGCTAGCAACAACTGGCGTTGGGACGGAAGGAAATAGTCTCAGCCAGGGACGCCTGCTCCCATGCTGTGCCACGTCCTCCTCCCACTACTGGTGGGTGTGCTCCCACCACTGACTTTGTGATTGGGCCGTGCACCAGGTTGGGAAATGGATTGTGGTTAAATCTAAGTAGTTGTTGTAGCTGCTGACAGAAGGGAGAGGGGCTGTGTGATACCAGCAGAGCACTAGGTCACTTCTGCTGGTGATAGTGCTGTGGCCTTAGCCCAGGCTTCTGGAGTAACATGATTGCATCAGAATCCAAATTTTCCCCTATTAAAGAAGTATATTTGTAGGTCTGTTGGTTCCAAGTAAAAGGTCAACAGAATTTAACGGACCCTGTTTGCTTTTAACTCAAAAGGGATTTTTGGCTCTGCATACCTGTCCTTGCAATACTTGACTTTAAACCCAGCAAAAGTTGCAACAGCAACCCACTGGACTGATTACAGTTTTGGGGATCCAAAATGCTCACTGTTGAAGACTGTCTGGGCTCTTAATATCCTTCATCTGTGAGATGCTTCAGGCTAGACAGAAATAGCTAAAGACTAATGAGCCTGGTTCAGATTCAGGCCAGAAACTTGCTGATTTCAAGCCAGGTTCTGCTGCATGGGCTTCTGAGATGTGGCTCAGCATTTATTTCTTGCTCTTTGGTGAAGGACAGAGCCTGGTGTGTTCTGAACAGGGCATTTTTGGGGTGTTAGGAGAGTGTAGGTGGATTATTCCTGTGCAGCCGATGGATGTAGCAGTCGGCCAGATGCATGCCCGTTAGCTGGTCATAACATTGCCTTCAGCAACGGGGCTCCCTCCAGCAGAAGCCACTGTGACTTGGCCAGCCAGTGCAGCCATGTGGGCATACCCAAAACTGTACTGGGCAAGTGGCCTTGGTGAGCTTAATTTAAGGATGAAAGTATCTCCGAGCTGATCTGGTTGACTGTGCCTGAGGTGAATGAAGGGACGCTTCCATGGCGAGGCCCAGAGCCATGCTGGTGGGTGGGAAGATGGAGGATGCAGAGGAAGCACTGCCAGAGCCGGAGCCTCATCTGCTGCCTTCAACCCTCCTGAAGCTTTTTTGGAGCCCTTACAGGCGGCTCCCCTTTTGGATGCTGCAGTGTTTGTGCAGTGGGAAGGGTCTGTGAAGAGGCCTGTCTAACCGGGAAGTTTGAATTTCAGGAACTGCTCTGTTTATATTTTTATACTTCTCGCTGGGTTCAAGTAGCTTAATTTAAAAGTGACGAACCTGGATATATAACACTTAATATATCACATTTAGATCCCTCCAGGTTGGACACTATAAGCAAACCTGTTTTCAAGGCTTTCTTGTCCTGCCGGTAGTAAAGAACAAAATCCTTTCAAAGGAATACTAGTATATAATATAATGTCTGGGGACACGAACATGCAATACTTTGCTGTATTTGAGCTGGAATTAAAAACAACAACAACAAAAAACACATTAAAAAGAATGGTGTCATCTAGGAGGGGGAGATGGGAAAAGCTTGGCAGATAAGAAAATACGATCATGTGCAGTTTGCTGGGAGTTGACTCTCATGTTTGCAGGCAAGTCTGGGTTTTAAATTCTGGTGTTATTTTTCGACTCATTTATACGCTTTCTGCAGGTCATCTACTAGAAGGATATGTTGTCTAAGCTAATACAGATTACAGAGGAGGTATCCTGAAGATACTGTCATTGCAAGTTTTATGGTGGTAACAAGAAAATGAAAGCTTCTTTAGGGCTACAGATGGCTTTTTCTGTGTTTTTTATCTATTTACTAGTGTCTAAACACTTCGAACTGTTCTATTTATTGAGCCAGCAGACTAGTGTGAACTGTTCATTTGCATTTTCATGAAAGCCTTTTAAGAATATGCCTATCTGGTTGCATTTGGCACCACAGAATAAAAGGTAATTGAAAGCTGTACACAGAGACCTGTTTACCAAGTTAAAAGGGTTCCAGGAAAAAAGAAGAAATTTTAGGAACATCCACTTCATTGAAATGTCTGGAACTGAAAAGAATCTGTTTAAGATGGCCTCAGCTTTATTTAGAAAAAGGAAAAAAAAAAAAGTCTTTATAAAGTGAGCAGGCTGTTTGTAAGAGAGTAAGCCCAGAGTTGGTATGCAGTAGGTAGTCATTTGCCTTCCTGTGATTCTTTTGTGGGTCTCTAAATGTTTTACAAATGTCAAGGACTCAGGATCATCTCACACTTTGAAGTAGGCGATGCGTGCTCTCACTTGGCAGGTGAGGCAGCCTGGACAGACTGTAGATGAGCACCATATGCAGAGGGGATTGGCTAGTTTTGTCTGTACTAGAAAGCATTTAAATGGGTGTTTATAGTGTTCTCACTGGCTGAATTTCTGCCCGTCGCCTGGTTATGTGGTGTGACACTGTTCAAACACAAGGTGAGTTCAAGGGCTGTGCCTACAGCTGGTGGGGAGGAATGACTGAAACGGGCAAATTCATTTCTCCTGGGCAAGAGAGTGGCTTAGTCCTTCTGGGCCCATGAGTTTTGCCTGCTTTGCTGCACAGTGACCCAATTTCAGCAGGATTTCAATTCAAGGGCGGGTAATAGGCTGCTCTTTTCAGTAGTTGTGGGCTCTGGAGACGTGGAAGTTGCAGGCTGAAACCTTCCAGGTGGGGGATGCAGAATTCAGATCTCGCTCTTCCTGCAGAGCAACAAGTTCAGTCACATCCTTTCTTTTTCACCCACCTCATGTTTTTTCTTGTAAAAAGTCCAATAAACTACAGGTAGTCTGAGAACACCACCTGGCAAAAGCTTTTGTGTGTCTGAGTTGCTGCAAAGTGTGGGCATGAAGAGAAAGTGTCAATCAAGGCCAGTTTTAGATGACTGAGACTTAACTCTGTAGGCTCCCTCTGTATGCAGAATAGCAGTGGCCATCCTGGGTCAGACCAAAGCCCCATTTAGCCCAGTGACCTAGTAATGGCCAGTAGTGGATATTTAGGAGGTGGTGTGCAAACACGCAGTGGCTTCCTGGAGTGCTTTGCTAGCTCCTAGTGATGTTCTGCTCAGGGACATTGAGAGCCAGGCATGATATGGTTGTACTTAATAGTTCTCAGTGACCATCTTTCCCCTGGATTTGTCCCGCTGCTTTTTGAACCGTGTACACCTTCAGCACCCACAGCATGCCACAGCGAGGACTTCCACAACTTCATTACTTATAGCGTGGAAACCAACTTCTGTTGTTCATTTCCAACCTCCTCGTCTCATGGATACCCCCAGTTCTTGTACTGGAAAAGCAGAAGAGAATCTCCTGTGAATTGTCCTAAGGATGAATCTGGATGGGTTTTTTCCACTGACTTATCTCTGGAAGGGGCATGTTTCTCCCCAGTGAGTTCAAAGGAAGTCTCATGAGAGAAGACTCGTTGTTTTAAATCTACTCCATGAAAATACTGTTGCCAGGACAGGTATGATTCCTGAAGGCCCTGCCTTTTCAGGCTATGGGAATTTTTTGGCTTAGAATAAAGTGCAGAGCATCAGATGCTGCATGAAATTATGCCATCCTATTTCCTGAGACTATACTTCACCTTATATCCAACCTGTGCATCTGTGAGCTGCTGCTAAAAAGAGATGGTTACATCCAGTCCTGTGTCCTATCACAGCTAGCTCCCCTTTTTTATCTTTGTTCAAATGATCATGCGGCCATGTGACTTGTTTGAGTTGATCCAAAGGAAAGGGAAGAACTGCATTAAATGTAAGGTGAAACTTATGAATTTAGGCAGCAACATCTAGCATAAATTGAGATACAACAGGGTTTAAGAAAGGGGAATCTCTTTCTGAAGACATTTCCCCCCCCCCCCCCCCCCCATGTCTGAGTTTAGGGACTCTTAGTATTCCCTGCATTGTCAATCACCTGTTCTTGTTAGTTTTCTGCAAAAAACTCTATTTTTATTTTCGAGTTGTTTCCTGTAGTCCTCCCAGCACGCACAAGTTCCTTTACCACTTCCTTTTCCCTGTTTGCCTCCCGTCTATTCACGTACCTGTCACCATGCCAGCTCTTCTGGCTTAACTAAAGGTAGGGTTAAAAACCAACTAGCTGAACTATTGGGCGGACACCTGTAAAAAAAATCGATGAGCTTGGCTTAATTGGTTAGGAGAGAGTCAAACAAAACTGTAATAGGCCTTTAACTGTTGTGTTACATGGTGTTTAGCTTTTTTTTAAAATAAATTTAAAAAAAGCCGTGGACATTTACTCACTGCAGAGTGGGCCGTGCCGTTCTCTAGGACTTGCCCCTCTTTCGAGAGGGACATTTCTCATCTGTTTCGGAGCAAAGTCCGGAGGCGCAGCTCAGCCCCGTCGCCGTCGTGTTTAGCCCGCGGGAGCGTGCAGGGGCAGGAGCCGCCGGCAGGCTGCCAGGGCTGAGCCGAGGGCTGGCACCTGCGGCAGAGGGGCACTAGCCATCAAGTCAGCTCGGAGGAGCGAGTCCTAACCTGCTGCTGCTGTCTCTGCCCTCAAACTGCAGCTATGAAAAGCAGAGAAGTTGAACTGGTTGAAGTTCATTATGTAGGCTGTTAGAAAAGCCGGGTGTCTCCTTCAGGCCCTGCTTTGTTTCCTCGTTTGTCTCTTTCAGCAACAGCACTGAGAGCTTGAAGCTGTCCTGGCTGTCACCTGTATCCCCTGTCACCACCTGACCTGTCAGGTTTTAAACCTGTGCACCTTGTTTTAACTTGATGTAAGTTACATTCACAGAGGAGAGCCTGGCTGGACACTTGCTCACTGAGCTACCCAGACCCTCCTTCCCTCTGAAGGCATGGGAAGCCCCTCTTCCCAGTTGCATGATTCAGTGGCATAGCCTCTCGGTGATCAGAGCACATGCCTTTCACAAGCAGGAGACCTGTCGCAACAGCTTGTGCCTCCTTTGGCCCGTTACAACCGCCCGATGTGAGCGAGTGGGTGTTCACTGCCAGTTTTCACTGTCGTTTTTGGTATGGTAGAACTTGCTGAGCAGGTCGCCTGGCCCCTGGCCTGGGGAGGAGGATGAGCACTAGGAGCAGAAATGGTTGAAAGAAAAAGCACTTAAAGAACAGTAACTGAAGGATGTAATAAAATATATCTTCCTGTTCACTGAATCGTGTTGTCCTAAGGGACTAAAATAGCATTTAGTAGGTCCTGGGCAGTGGTCTTGCTGGGTTGAGTTAACTCCTGGAGCTTGCTGCTTCCATAAACCCCAGTGGAGACTCGCAAAGAGCATTCCCAGGTAGTCTGCCATACCCCTTCATCTCTGATGCAGCTGCCACTCAGTTATCGGTCTAAGTCTGATTACATGAAGAAGAGCAGCTAGGCAGACTAGTTAGAGCTGCAGGAAACCTTGTGTGAAAGGGCATGGTGTTTGGCAGATATTCTTCAGATTTTCGGGCACTCGGGGGTGCTTCATATGCCCATCGATTCACTGTGTAGTTTTTGTTGCTGCACCAACCCGTGCTCCCCTAAGCTTTATAATAATCAGTCTGCGGGTGTAGTGAAGTTAAAATTCAATCAGAGTCTCTGACTCATCCTGTCACTAGGATTTTGAACACAAGAGCAATTGCTCGCTGCCCACTCCTCCCCCACGCTCCTTATTAACTCAGGTCACTGTTCCCACAGGCTTGCTCTCTTCAGGTCTCCCCACCTACTCCTTTATTTTTCTGGCAGGTGGTTCCTCTTTCGTTCCAGGCCGTTTTTTTCCCCCCCTTGGCCCTGTGCATGTAGCTTTCTCTCAGCTCAGGCATCAGCTGTTCTTCCCAAGCTGTTATACTTCGACTGCATCATCAATACAAAGGATGGGGTTGTGTTCAGATGCAGGGAGCTTCCTGATGTAAAAGCCTAGCAGAGACAAGACCCATGTTCCTATTAGTCCAGGTCATCCCCAACACTGGAAAGGTATTTTTAAATCTAAAAAACCAAACACAACAAGAATCGGGGAGTTTATTTGCAAGTCTGTTTGACAACCATACCCTTCTCCCAACTCATATCTCCTCATATGAAGACTGGCACCTTGTTTTTGAGGAGGTGGATTGTATTAGAAATCCATTGCAATAAAAGGAAAGCTGTTGTGATTTTAGAAACACATCGTTGAAAGGCTGCTGTGAGGTACCTCTCCCACAACTGAAATGCAAGAGGAAATCATAAGCATCTGTTTTCTTCCACATTGATGTGTTTCTGGTGGCTGTGGGCATGCTGTGCCACCCAGGATTAGATTCCTGCAAAGACTTGACTGCAACAAAAAAGAAATTACTAACGGGGAGAAGAAACTATCTTCTCATCTGCTTTGTCCATGAGCTGTATGGCAAGGTGGTGTGAACAACGCCCGAAAAGTCAGATAGTCCTAACGCTTGGAAAGACGGATCATTGAGGAGTAAAAAGAAAGAAGTAGACAGTCAGTAGAAAACAGCGTGGAAATGGATGAGAGACATAGCAGCTGTGGTGCAACACCCGTATGTGCACTTGGCAGCTCCAGGGGCCAACAGAGCCGTCCTGCTCCCTGTGGGCAGCCGTAACCCTGCAGGCTCCCGCGTTGCTCCGCAACATGGC
Source organism: Platalea leucorodia (assembly GCF_965183815.1). NCBI lineage: Eukaryota > Metazoa > Chordata > Aves > Pelecaniformes > Threskiornithidae > Platalea > Platalea leucorodia. Next base: position 57,620,531 of record NC_138824.1, read on the forward strand.
GCTGTGCAGTGCCGCGCTCCTGACGGAAAGATGACCTGGTGCAGTCACCGCAGTCACCGCACGTACCCTTTTTCATGAGGCATTACACGTTTGCAGCCTTTGCTTCCTCCTGGGCTTGTTTGGCTTGAACAACAGGGGATCTACAGTGTGCGGTGTCGTGGCAGCTGCACGGATGGCCTGGGCTAGCAGCTCATCAGGTGCGCTGCTGCCACCTCACCTGCGTGTCCCATAGGCCAAACACTTTTTAAACTTTGTAAAAACCTAATTTATTTACTTTTATTTGAAATTCAGTTTGGGCCTTGAGCACTCTGCAGTGAAGCTGTTCCTCTGACTGAATGGGTTCACGTACCATCTTACATGTTGTCAGGAGAGGAGCTTTCCAAGTGTCAGTCTGGTGGCACCTGTGACGATACACGGTGGCCATAAGAACAGCTCAGCTGTGATTCAGAAGCTAACTGAGCTGCTGGGACCTTCTCTGTTGGTCCACAGTGCGCCAAAAACTAAAATCCAACGTGTCAGACACTAGACCAAGCGCCACTGGCTCTTGTCAAACAGGCCCCTAGCTCTCACCCCCAACCAAGTAAAAAACTCAACAAGAGCCAACTTTTTAAGCTAGATGTAACATGTGGAAGTCAAGAGATGTATAATGCTTTTTTCCCTAAGATCACTTTCTAGATTAGGCCATCACTTTAAAATTAATATGGATTTATTTGCTGTGGATAGGACCTGAGGCTTTGGGCTTGATTCAGTTGCACAAACAGAAGCATCTGATAGTATTTGAGATGCCCTGGAGTGCTCTTGATGGCTTTCCAGTGACATGTCAGAGGAGCATGTCATATCTGCTGGCACCACGCGGAGGTCCGGGATGTCCCGGGGTGCTCCAAATGGTCCTGCTGACTTCTCTGTGGCAACAGACTGAAGCCCTTCTCGGGAGGCTGCGTCAGCTCTTGTACTAACCGGAGACTCTGACGTCAACTGCTTTGAGTAAAAAGGTGGACAATGTATTTGCCACAGTGATGACCTGGCTGAGGGGAAAGCTGGGGTATAGGCCAAACCCAGAAGAAACTGTCTTCTGTAGCAGAAGAATGCCCTTGTGGAAACCAGGAAGGGGGTGAACATTTTCAGCGTGTATTTTATAGTTCACCAGTAGTAATGCTAACAACTAATGTAAACTCATTAATTTGAAATAGTTGTGACCCATGTAACTGGGCTCGTCTTTTGCTATCTCTGACAAGAAAGAAAATCTTTCTGGGCATAGGGATGTTATGACAGTCAACTCAGTCTATTTAAAAAAGATTGGCAACCTTTTGCAAATTGAAATTGAATAGCAACCATAACTACCTCTTCGTGGAGATTTTAAAGCCAGAAGTTAACCAGAATATGGTCTATGCGTTTGAAAAACTATGAACGTTACAAGAAAGAAGTCCTGTTTCCCTGAGGCATAATTCTCTATTACTTCATGTGCAGATGTGAACATATGTCAAGTGCCATCAAATATGCTTGTAGTTGGTTTCTGATACAAAATGGGAAAAAATATTTTCTTTTCAAAGGGTATCTTAACGGTGATTTTCCTGAGGTAGTGGGTAATAATGAGTGTCATGAAAATGCAGGCTACTCCCCAAACGTATTTTGCCTTACCTGTGTGCTTCACAGGACTGGTCATACAATATATGTCAGTGTTATTAAAAATGGAGGCATGGGGTTTGCATGTGCAGAGGTGCAGGTGTGTGGATATAGCTATGGCGATACTGTGAGCATCTGTAAATTACGGTGTTGGTATGAAGGTGATTTTCTGCTTCATGCTGAACACATTGATGCCGTTGAAGTTCTAGCCTGCAATAGTCCTCAATATAAATCAATACAAATATTAATTTGCTGCAAAACTCTCATTACTTCAGTGAGAGCAGCGTTAGCTGATTCGTGTGCATGAACCGGTTTGTGTTCAAAGTGCAGGTAAAGTCTGTGGTTCTCTTTCTTTGATTGAACCTTCTGGCTAGAAGTGTTTTTAGCCTGGATTCTTGAGGAAATGAGGCTTACGCAGTCAGGCTGCCTCTCTTTCCCTCCTCCCCCACTAACTTATGAACCCACTGGCCAGTTTTAGCCAAGGTTGACAAAGAGATCATAGTCTCCAAGAATAAATAAGCTCCTACAGGTTTTGTAAGAACAGGCAGCCAAATAGTAGGGTGGAGAAGGAGGGAGAGACCTACAAGCCCTCCCAAATGAAAGAAGAGGTTCTCAGAGAGCGCAGGCAAGAGAAGATCCTTAAAACTCAGTTAACCACAAGGAAGACGGGTTTTGGGATTTGCAATCAAATGTGTAAAGCCTCTGCCTTCATTTGTGCCGGTGCTTGCAGCGGTACCCTTTTAATGATACTAGCGGTCTTTGTGCTGAGCAGAGCTGTTGCAGAGGACTACTTGCAGTCATTCCCTCTTACCTTCAGTCTCCACTTGCTTGTTAAGCATAGTTTTCATGATATTTTCCTTTTTTGACCTTTCCAAATAACAGATTTATCTTACTGAGTTGTCGGTACTTACCTTTGCTTCTTTTTCTTCAGGGAGAAGGAAATTTCCGTTAGCTATGCAGGTTTAGGTCTTATTTTAGATGGGTGTGCAAGGCAGTGAAAGGGTCATGGATGGTAGGTGGGGAAGGTGACACTCCTCACTGAAGCTGGCTGTTGTATAGAAAGCACCATAGAAATTATAAAAGGCAGTAAGAGAGAGCAAGAGAAGGTGTAGCGCTCTAGAGTATGTGGTTAGAGCTCATCTGGAAGGAGGGAGTTTGCAGTTACCATCTCTGCTGCTAGGTTTCTTGAGGCATTTTTTCTTTAGACAGGCACTTGATGAAGAAAGTGAAAACTGTCCTGGAAGCAGAGGTGACTACGTTTTATGTAAGAACCATATGCCATTTTGTCCTGAGCTCTTAGCATCTCATTTTGTTTTCAGGGCAGCAGCCCACAGGGCTCTTCCTGTATCCTGCTGCAGGTGTAAGCTGGTCTTTGGCATTACTCAAGGCTGGCCTAAGAGATGTTTGCTCTTTCTTTCTTCTCCCAGGCTTGACATTTTTGCAGTGTAATTAAGTCCTCCACTATTCCATGCATAGATGGTCTTTTAAACAAGTACTACTATAAAAAAACAGATTTAGCCAGCTTTCCCTAAAGCGCCAACAATACTATAAGTAGGTTTTCCTTTATCAGATATTTTAGCATGCCAGCTGTTACAATATATGTAATGTGTTTAATGAGCAAGGGAGTTTATTATTAGGTAATTGAATAAGACTCTTCTTTCTAATTAGTTATTTGCCTTTCAGTCCTGGATGTTGCCAAAAGATCCGCTGTGATCTGTGTCAATTGTATCTTGGTGTGCTTTGATTTGCTGTAAAGCAGCTGTGCATCTCCGGGATGCACGTGAGAATCAGGGGTGTGAAAGTAGCCAGCGAGTTTTTTATGTGAAATGAGAAATATTATCACCAAGTAATTAAGTAGCAAGTGAAGGTCAATTAAATCATAACATATCTGTAAACATGGCCAAATTCTGTTTAGTGGGTTTACTTATTGATGTAGATGTGGAAATACCAAATGGAAAAGTAGTGCAATAAGTTAATAAACGTGTAGCTTCTTTAGACGCTATAAAGAAATGATGGCAAATTGGGTTTTGGTTCAGTTCAACATAAGTTAATTAACTGATATACCTAACAGGTTTTGTTGATCCCAGTGTGCTTGTGATCTTAGACTGCTTTATGGCTTGAAACGAGATGCGGGTAGAGCAGCCCAAAGGAAGAGAAGGTGACACTGGGGAGGCAGCAGAACCCAGTAGTAGGCACCGGTGCCCCGCATTGCTGCGGATGCCAGGAGGAGACCACAGAGAGGACAACACAGTTTTGGAAATGCTCCGCTGGTTTTTCAGCGACATTTGTAAGAATAAAGCAGGCGCGTAGAAAGGGGAAAGCTGCGGGCAGAACTATGTGCTGCTGGTGCACGTAACGTGAAGCAACCTTCTTTCTAATCTTGCTGTTTTCTGGTATGATGATAAAAACCAGCTGGTACAGAGAGTATGGGAATGCCAGTGTTGTTATTAGGGTCTTTAAGATGGTGTTGCATGTTCTCTGGCTTGGCTGTTTAATTCAGACTGGCTTGGAGAACAGTGTTATCACACGGATTAAAAATCTGCTGTGCAGCTATAGACAAGGAAAAATGAAAAAAGACCTTAAGTGATCTGAAGGGAGGGCTGAAACGTTCTGATTTGGCATCTACAGGATCATTATTAAAAATGATTAGTTTGATTTTTTTTTTACTTTACGTTTCTTATGTGCATACTGTATGCAGTTAAGACCCCAGTTTAAATAGATAACCATAATTTATCAATAAATACAGTAACTTTAACATGCTTTCTCTTCCTCAAAGAATGTGGAGGGGATGTGCTTAAATTTTATTTAATTACAATTTTCTAAATGTGGTATTTTTTTCTGTTTTCTCGATAAGGCTGCATTTTTCTGACAATGAAGCACAGACCTCTTAAAAATCTGTGTAAAATTTACAGTATTAGTAAATCTTTTCTTAGTTATAGTTCTGCTATGCGTATGGCTTTCTCTTATACCAATCTTAAAATTAGTGAGTGGTAAATCAGAAGATATCAATCTTTATACATATATTTAAGCACACCTCTGCTTGCAAAATACTTGTATCTGTCTGTTTTGAGCTGAAATAGTAAGTCTTCAGTCTACAAGTCATAGTAACCACTCATGTCATAGCAGACCTCTACTGGATAACAAATAGATAACCATGGATATTGGAAGATGTTTATTTAAATGGTGGCTTTTGACATGATGTGTTGTGTTATTTGAAGCAAATTGTTCGACATCTCTGTCCCTTTGTTTTCCTCTTTGTGAAAGGGATGTAACTGTTGGGTTTTTTTAATTTGTATTCTCTTTTTCTTTTAGAAGTAGGAGAAATTAATAAACTGTTCAAGGTTAGTAAGGAGAGACAATACTTTCTATTAGACCTGTGAACATAGCTGGGAAAAAAACAGACAAACTTTTGTGCTCACACGCCCTTCTTTGGGTCGTATTTATAGTATAGAGTGTCTTGGAAATACAGAGCATGCTTGTCAATACTCACTCGTCAAGAAAAAATAGCATGTTAAAATATCTGGAAGAGGCTGCATCTGTAATGCAACTCATTATTCACCTAGGAGTCCATGAATACAGAGAGAGACGCGGAATATTTAGCGTGTGCTGTGCACTAGAGTTGGTGGACCCAGAATGCATTGGACGTAGAGTCATGCCTGCAGTGCAATGGCAATTTGCCTGCAGGTTCCTAACACCCAAAAAACTGGTAGACTAGGGTGGAGCGGTAGAATTAAGAGGAATTAAGAGCACCGTAGATTGCTTCTGCAGCTCAGAGAAGAGATTCATACCCAAAATTACAGAGGGACCTTTATGTACCTCTAGCAGCTTGCTGGTTGAAGTGTAAGTTGGAATCCAATGCTCAGGGGAAAAACAGGTCATTAATTTAGGTCCCCTGGATGTAGTACCTAAAGTCGGGTCTCTCCCTTTCGAGCTGTTGGCCCAGGTGTTTAAATTTGGGCTCCCCAAAGTGGAGGCAGGTTGCATGAGGAGCCCCTTGAGTGAGGGACACCTCCTAGCCGCCTCGCAGCTGCACCCAGAGCCCGGCGCTACGCCGAAGGCTTTGCAGAGAGTGGGTTACAAGTGCTGATTTGCACTGGAAGTGACTAACGTCTGCTCCTGCAGGGAGTGAGACTTCATTTCCAGCTTTTTTAAAAATAAGGCATGCCAGAGATTCTCAAAACCTATCAAGCACACAGTATTTTTGTTTTCATGCTAGGGTATCTGCTGAAGCCTGATGTAATCTTCTCTGTTAACTTCTGAGTGGGAAAGTGTGCTCTTTTGTTGAGGTTTTCTCTAGTCATCAAAGCTGACCCTTGAAAGGTATACGGTAACATCTGAAGGCACTCTTTCCTCACCTTTTTCAATTTTTACCTGTAATGCAGCTCTTTGGTGTGAAATTGGAGGCTCAAAAATCCAGTGAAGTTGATTGTTTCTTTATTCTTTAATAGATATTACATATATATGATACGTATTTTCTATATATGTTATCTGTTTTATGTTTATATATCCTTTGCCCCGCCTGCTGCTCAGCAAAGGTTTTCCCTTCAGCATCCCGCTTCAGTGTTTACGCTCAGTGCTTTGCTGAGGCAGGATGAACCGGAGCCCACTCAAGTGCTTTGCTTATTAGTGGTCTATTGAGCAAGGACTTCTGAATCCCCGATGCCATTCTGGTACATAAGCAGATAACCTATTTTATTAATGACAAGTTAGAAAGATAGCTTTGAGGGAGTTGTGGAAGTCAGAGATTTCCATGCTGGTTTTTTTTTCACAGGCAGCCACATCGCCTCCTCGCTAAAGTTATTTACTAATCTCCATACTAAATGTGGGTGGGGTTTTTTGGAAGGATTTTTTTTCTGCTCCCATCAGAAGACTTTCCTATAGCTTCACTTCTCATGTGCATTCTTCTCATTTCCAGCGTGGATTTATTCACTGCCAGTTTAGCTCCGTTCAGCTGAATGCCACCGTTATTCTGCAGCTGAAGCAACTGCGTTCACCCTTCCCGCCACTTCTCCCTGCCGCCCCAACTTCTCCCGGGACATTCACTGGAAGCAGGCATACCCCTCCTCAGCCTTTGTTTTACTCAGCTGAAAAACCCCACCACGCTGTATTTCTCTGCTTGTAAGACAGGTTTTCCTTTCCTTGAGTCACCTTGGCAGCCCTCGCCTGTGCCTGCTCCAGGCCAAATCCATCTTATTTGGATGTTGGTGACCAGCAGCATGCGCAGCATTGCAAGTAGAGATTCACCGCAAGAGAAGAAGCCTTGCCACCACAGCCGTCTGCCTTTCCTAGACAGTCCTTGTTTGATACATCCTTGGGGCTGTGATTGCCTTTTCCACGGTTTGTCAGACCAGTGTCTCCACCGTCAGTCAGTGGTTGATGAAAGCATCCATGACACTTGCCTCTGCCACGGCCAGCTCCATCCCCAGGTTATAGCTGAACACCTTCCTTATCTGTGTCGGCACTGATGTGTGGGGTTCATATACTTTGTTCTTTCATACTGGTTTTCGTTCTCCAGATTTCAGTATCTTCTGTCATACCCTGATTCTTCTCTCTTTCCATTGCCAAATGAGCTTGAGTCATCGGCACATTTCATTAGTTTATCTGGAGCTTCTGAAAAACACAGATCTGGTGTCCTGGAGATATGAAGCTTAGCAGTGTAATCAAAGTGGTTGGTTTCTGCATCGGTGACTTTATAGCCCCTCCAGCCTATGTCCCCATGGATGACTTCTGCTAGGACTGATCCCATGTCCAACTGAGCCAATTGTAAACCTCCAGTTGATTTCATGGGGCACTTCACTGTCCCCACATTTTCTGTACCTTTCAAAGTGCAGCGTATTTTGCCTGTTTCCAGTATGGTGCCTTAATGGTTGTTCCCCTACCTGGGGAATTAAGTGGAACAGGCTTTCCCTCTGTCTGAGGTATATACTTTTTGAAGCTGTATTTATAAATCCATTAACTTAAATACTTTGGGAGCTCTCAGCTGTGATATCACAACATGAATCCCTACCTGTAGGTTTCCACAAGAACCCTTTCGCAGGAGAAAAGCCATTGACGCTCATAGTCAAGGGTTCTTAAAAATTACCTGGCCAGTGATGTGCATCAATGTGTGCTGTCACTGTTTCTGTGAAATAGCAAGTGAGATTCTGTTTTTTTCTTGCTCCTGTGAGCTTCTTTTCAAAAAAAAAGAAGAAGGAAATCTGTAAGATTTATCTTCCCCTCAGTTCTCTTTATTTTGAAAGGAATGTTTCATGCTTTTGCAAAGGGTGTGTGTGTGCTGGACTCTGTTTTCTTTTGCTTTTTTTCCCTCTTCTGTCAAAATTCCATCTCTGTTTTCCATCAAGGATATGTGAAAAATATTTTCAATATATATCATTAAATGGTTTCCTTGTTCTTATACTACTCCCTAGGCATCTGCTGCTGATGCTTTTGGAAACAGGATACTGGGCTGGATGGACCTTGGTCTAACACAGTACAGCTGGTTTTATTTTCTTAAACGCTGAATCATTTGTCAGAAAAAGTGATTTTTATTTATTTACTTGTATGCAGCTGCAGTGGCTCTTGAGAAACGGAGTCTGCGGTTTGCTCTTGAGAACATGAAGGAAAATTCAGAGGTGTACAACAGCTCATCTAAGTAATTACAGAAGTGTTCCTAATTGTAACCTTCTGCCGAGTACAGTGACCGTAAGCATGCGTTGCAATGAAGTGTACAACTTGCAGAAAGTCTGCATGTTTGAGGAGGAGAAGAGCTGGAGACCCCAACAGCAGAGAAAGAGGGGAGCTACCCCAGCTTGCACTCTGGAGGGAAAAAAGGGCTGCCAGAGGGGAACAAAATCTGCCTGAGACTTGGTAGCTGTTGTTGCCACTGCTCAGGAAGGGGAACAGGAGAGAACTGGGGAGGGGGTCCAAATTCCATAATACCTTATCAAAACTGTAGATGGTGTTTTATTAAATAGTCAGTTTAGCAAAACTTTAAGGCCCCACAACTACAACCTTTCACCCCTTCTTTTTGAAACTTAATTTTGATCCTTAAATATTTTTTCCTTTTAATATGTAGAATAATAAAAAGTGTTCTTTTTTTTTTTAAGAAGCAGGCATAGAAATGTGAGCTCTATTTCCTTATAATGTTCATTTTTTTGTATTCCTAATTCGTATACCACTGAAGTCATAACAGATTTGTGGTATGCTGCAGTGAGCCCAGACGTGGCTGAGAATCATAGAAATACTGTTATTAATGACAATGAACTAATGAAGATGGTCTTACAATGATAGCCTCGGAGTGAGATCTTTTAAGATTCCTGGGCATTAATTTTACCTGTTTACGTGGCCATGTGTAAAGGTGAAATTTTTCTTGGGATCAGGATTTGCCTTCACAGAATTTCCAACCAATTTCTACATTTGGACATCAAAGTTTGACTTTTACTTTACTTTCACTGTACTTTTACCCATTTAATCATCAGAATTGATTCTGTAATTAAGTGCACTATCATCTGATTTAATTATTTTCCCCCAAGGTTACTGTTTTTCACTTACTGTTTTTTTGAAATTTTATTGTTTGATGCATTCACCTCTACCTGTATGTTCTTCTTTATATTTTTAAAAGGAGCTAGAAATTTTGAAAACCTTACCCTTATTTTTATGTTATAAATTGTCAGAGCATTTACTGGGCTTTGTTGACTTGTTGCTCAGGAGTTAGTTAAAGCTGGCTGAATGTCTGTCCTAAATACTTCCTGGCTGCGGTACTTGGAATGGCAGTTTTCACTTCTCCAGTGATGGTGAACTAGCCAACAGGCAATATATTTTTATCTGACTCCACTGTCCTTGAAGCACTTCCATTTTAAGGAATGCCAACATGTATTTTTATTTTAGGTTTAAACAAAGAAAAGTTTAAACTTCTGGAATATGAATTTATTTTTTCTAACTATAGGGCAGCTAAAGAGACATAGGAATATTAGTCTTAGCCCCTAATCTATTCATGGACATGAGCAGAAGAAAAGACCAGATGCAGTTTGTTTTGTGTATAAGTTACCATTCCAAACGGAAGATGATGTTTATCTGAAGACCATTAAATAGATGCTTATGTATAGCTAATTATTTGAACACACAAGCTCATGGCTGGCCTGCCCCATGTTTTGTGGAATCTGCCAGTGCTAAGGTGACGGGAGGGTGGGTTGGGTTGGATGGGGTTCTTTGCTGTCTTTTCTGCTGGGTCCTCAGAGATGGGCACTGGCTTGTAGACAGCACCAGCAATCCCACACTTCCCAGTGCAGCTACTCAGAGCCATCCTGGATAATCCCTCTTTCTGTGTGGGAAGAGGCAATGGGAACTGGGGGCATTGAATATTGCTGTGGAGTACGGTGAGGTGTCCAAGAGCTGAGGGACTCCACTGGCCTCCGTAGACAGCTCGCTGCTTGGATCCATGAGCCATGGTGCCTGCTTGGGCCATGCATGGGCACGGAGAAATGTCGCAAAATGACTCTCTCATTCCTAGATTGGCAAATGCTCAATTACCCGTACTCCCCTACAGCATTAAGGGGTTTGTGGGGTTTTTTAGAGTGTTGGAGAGCAGTGGTAGCCATCACATTTCCATCACAGCAGGGTTGTCATTGTCCTCTTAGCCGCAGTGAGAGATCTCTGAAAAATACTTCATTGTACATCTAGGATCTAGTGTGTGTGAGAGTTTGTTTTTAATAGCAAGCATAAAAGGTAGATTTAAAGCATTAGAATCATGCTTTAGAGGTCTTCGTAGGTTAACAGCTCTTTGAGTGTCTGCAAGAAGTACGTGATAAATTGGCAGACAGCTGTTTGATGATATATAAATTGTTTTCTGGTACTCAAATAGCTTAACATTTTCCAGCTATGATCGGATGTACCTGAAATTATTCAGCTTTACTCTGAGAGACCTTCACTTCCTCATTAATTCTAGTACTCCATGAGTAGTTAACAACTCTGTGTAAGGCTTTGTATTTCCAAAGAGCCATATTTAATTACCTAGTGATTTAATTACCTTTATGTTGGCCTTTATGTTGCGGTTTTTTGTTAAATGCTGAGAAAAGTTCTTTGTATCAGACTTGCTGCTGGTTTTCATTGTTTCCCTGTAGTCTCCAAACTGGTAATTCCACTTGTTAAACTGGGTTGGCTTTTGCAATCTCCTTTGTTGTGGGATTCTCCTTTGCTTCCCCCAGTACATTCCAGAAATTGTTTGCTTGCAGGCAACTCTATTTATAAGCTTGTTTCATTTCTCTTTGATGTTTGAAAAGGTTTTTCATAGCTCTTACCTTTCCTTTGGTTTTGCTATGATATGCTAATCAAAGGTTCCTTAACTAGTTAAAACTGAACGATTTATTTGTTAAATACAGCCAGCCAGGGGAATCCTTCAGGCATGCATCCCCATTCTTTGTTGTCTCTCTATTTCATTGTTCTCAGGATTATAGCATGGGAAAACTAATAAAGCATGGTCTACAGGATGGTGGGTGGCTGTACGTATGACGAACCTTGGAGTGAGGCCTCGATACCTTTAAAATCTCAAAGCAGAGTTGACATTTAAAGCTAATTTGGCATTCTCTGTTCACTGAAACTTTGATACTGGGACTACCATTGCTGAGAAGAACTCGGATAAATACTTGCTGATGAAACACTGGGCTTTCAGTGTGGGACGGTAAAGTAAAATAAATAAAAAGCCCGGTGACATCTACTGGAGGAGACAATTTTCTTTAAAAACATTAACAGCACTGCTGTAGTCTTAATGTCAGTTTAAAATTCATTAAAAGATGTCTTCCCCATTGACAGTTCCTTCCTTTCTACTGAAGTTACTTGCCAAGGAAGACTGAGATTATTTACTATATTTCACATGATCTTCTGTAGGAAGGCAAGATACTTCTAATTAGTTTGTTTTTAAGGTATCTAAAAATGTATGAAAACAAATGGAACTAAATAATTGTAAAGCTAATAATGACATGCTTGGGGTGCATTCGTGGTTAACTCCTATCCAAAGCAATCTCTGCATCAGAGGCCATGTCTTTGGAGGTATAGAGGTACCCTTATAAAAATCTCACTTTTTGTGTGTGGTTGGTCTGCCTATATATATAATCCACATATCCTGTAGTGTGCGGCTTGCCTACCAATGAGGGGAGTGCAATCCTTCCAGCCTCCTGCATCTTTTACCTGCGTGCTTGTGATCCATTTGGCAGTGCTTAGGGTCAGAGCTTTGCCCTTGTATGAAGATGCTCCATCTGGCTCATAGGTCTTCCAGAGGATCCCTAATGAGTTTTAGGTTCCCGTACTGTGTTTGTTGGTACCCTGATACTTAGCCCTACAGAGCAGCTTGTGTGCCCCCAAGACTGGCCTAAAGATGTGAAAATGTCTTTGAAAGTAGATCTTTCTTTTTGCTTTCATTGTTTTATTTATTTACTAAGTAGTATAGCATAGGGATTTAATAGCCTGAAGAGTGAAATTTTGTAGGCTGCCTTGTGAATGAGTGGTAGGTGGTAAATGACGGCTTGTATCAGGAGCTGTAGCTTTTGGGCATGATTTTAAATTACATTTGACAAAAAAACCCTAACTTAGTCTTTGTCTTGCTAACATGGCAAAATAGCTGCATACGCCAATGTTCATGCCGTCACTGTTAGTTGAGAGAGTCCTCTCTCTGCTGTGCTGGAAACCCATGATGAATATTGCTAGGTACTACAGGCTGGTTAAAATGGTAAAAATGTTTTAAAATGTTTTTAGTATGTTAGTGTTAAATTTGTAGAATCGTCTGAACTCCCTCCCGCCCTCTCTCCATCCAGACACTGAATCCCCAATGATTAAACAAGGGAGTCGGTTAAACCCTGTCTAGATGCTGGTTAGTGATCTCATATTTTGACTATTTCTCCTGATGAATGGTACTCATCCATCACAGTTTTTCTTCACTGAAAAGCAGCAGGATGGGAAAAAACACTGATTTGGCCATTTAAATACTTCTTTTCCAGACTGTCTGCAATTACAAAGGCTTTTTGAAAAATCTGAATCAAGATTGTTTCAATTATAATTAACATTTCGTACCATACTACATTTTAACCTGAATGTCCTTCAGATTGAATTTGACGTGCCACGGCAATTGCAATCACTTTATGGTGTGCATATCAGACAAATAAAAATAGAAAATAGAAACAAATACTTCATGGTTCCTGGCTGTGAAAGAGCCACTCTTGTGAAAAGCATGAGATCATTATGCATTTTTTTCTTCCATAAAACTTTGGTTTGGTTTGTGGAGTTTTAGTTTTAATATGTTCTTCAGCCTCATGACATTTATAAAGAATATTTAAACCAAAGTCCTGCGGTGTGGCTGTGATGAATGATTCTCCTGGGAATGATGAAGACACGGTTCAGCTGCACTGCCAGGCCAGGTGGTGAGCCGGATACCTTCTCAAAGTCTGTGTGCAGTTTTGACGACTTGGTGGTTGTGGTCTTCTCCTCCTTCCTGCTCCAGAGAGGAAAGTTCTCAGCGCTTCTGTTCTCTCCAGTCCTGCTCAGGATCAAAGAGGGAGAAGGTCTGTCAACCGCGGGTGGTGTAAGCTTCACCTAGGGTTTCTCACTTGGTTGTTGTTGCCACTTTGGCTTAAAAAGCAGTGATGGAAGCCTTGGCTGTGCCCTTGGCTTCTGACCGCATCCTGTCTCCTCCTCCTTGGCACCCAAACAAAGGGAAGCATTTGACAAAAAGATGTTTGATGGGAATCTCTGTCTTGTGACTGCTGCTCAGATAAGGTGCAGACACTGAAAACACTTTACCCACAAAGGAAAGTCATAAATTCTGCAGTCCTTTGGTTCCTGTTTGGAGAACAGTATTTCAGACCCTGTGTTAGTTTCTCCTGAGAAACAGAGGAGAGCGGTGCCAAACCTGTGAAGGCTTCCAGGAGACAGACGCTGAAAGCAGTCAGTTTGTCACTCTTGCAGGAGAGCCTGCTTGTCTCCTGTAGAAACTTTAAGGGGAAGGAAGAACAAGTCACAAAGGTGGTTCCTTTATCCAAGTGGGTTTGCGCATTTTATAGCAGATCTCGCCTGTCAGTACTTGATGAACTTCTTTTACCTGCTAAGAGTTAGGGTGGGAAGGTATCATCTTCAAAATGCTGAAGAAAACAAATCAGAGAAGAAATCCTTATTCAAGTCAAATGGTCATGACGTTTTTTCTTTCTGCATAGATCATTAGATCATTTGAGGACATGGTTTAGTGGTGGACTTGGCAGTGATAGGTTAACGGTTGGACTCGATGATCTTAAGGGTCTTTTCCAACCTTAACAACTCTATGATTCTATGATTAGGGCTTTGCTGTGACACTGGAAGGACTTGGTACACTAGTACATGATCCCTTTCGACGCAATTTGAAATACAACGAAGAATTTACCTTGAAATGATATTTATATGCTTATAGGCATTGTATTCTCCAAAACACTGTTCGGTAACTCTTTATTCTGTCTGTGGAGTGCATCAGCTGGGACGTGTAATGACTACTTGCATGAAAGTATTTCTGGACAAATGGTCCAGCAGATTTCATTTTTAACATGTTACTGAATGTTTTGTTTGCTGTCACTGTGTTTAAATACTTCTGTTTTTCCATAAGTGCTTGGAGTTCCTGCCATCATTAGCCTTTGGTTGGGTGTGTTGATGGGGCACACATGAGTGTTTTATATTACCAACAGTGTGCCATCATCACCACCTGGATTTAATCTTGGCCACCACTTTCCAAATAATATCGTCCTTTTCTGCGGTTTGTAAGTCTTTCAAAATGCAATTATCTGGGCTGAAACATATGAGTGACTGACTCAGAGTGTTTATTTAAAGTTTCAGTGAAACACTTCAACCATTTTTGAGAAACAGCTGAGACACAAATACCTTGTTTTTCCTTCTTAAGTGTTTCTTAAAACTGGTTCAATAATAAACTTGATTTCTCATTGTTTACAGCTGAACCTCGAAATCTAGCAGCAGAAGGGTTGCTCTGATATCAGTAATTTGCCTTATGCCGTTTCTGTGAAATTTCACCGAAATTTAGTCATTTTGTAAGTGTGAAAACTCGCCATCTATGCATGCCTAGCAGAGGCCGTGCGCGGGCTGGTGTGCAGATCAGCCAGGCTCCGTGTGCACTGAGCTGGCTTCAGACCGAGGACCGAGGGCAGCTCTCTCTGTGTTTGCTCTGTTTGGTGTCAGGTTCTGGTGCTGGGAGTCGGGAAGAGGCGATGCCGAAGGTGAGGAAAGGCAGAGGAAGAGGAGAGCTGGGACAAGGTGGGAGTTCACCCAGTTGAACTGGGTGGGAGCCAAGAGTTGAGGAAAATGTGTTGGAGATGTGCTGTCCAGGTAACATTAGTGTGCGCTCTCTTCCAGCCTTGTATTTTCCTCTGCCTCAGTGGGTGAACGTCACAGCTTTCTGGAGAGGGGGTCAGGTCTCCATCCAAAGGGTGCTGGTGCAGTAAGCGAGGTGGGCAGCAGCAGAGTTGGCAGGAGGTGGCCTCCTGGTCAGGTGTTCACTGCTCCTCTGGAGACCAGCGAGCGAGTCCCCAAAACTGGCATCTTCACCGCTAGCCCTTAGGTGGTTGGACTCCCAAAACCCAAGAGCAGTAGGAGTCTAGTGGAGCGCCTGCATGTGCCACGCGGATGCAGCGGCAAAGTGGAAGGAGGGCAGAGATCTGCAGCCAAAAACTGCAGGCACTTCTTGGCTCTTTAACCATATTTGGTCTCAGTTTATTCTGTGTAGAGTGGGAGTGATGCTGTCTAGTCTCACAAGAAGACTGAGAAATCCATTAATAATTTTAACAGAGCCATTCCTAATGTGATCCTATAGTGCCAGCCCTATGGTTAGGCCCAAAGGAAATGAATAGCTTGCTTGCAGGCCAGGAGATAGATGAGCGTGCGTTTTGTGGATAGTACTACTACCATAGTACTGTCCATAGTACTGCTACCCACTGACTATCAGGGTTGAAAGAAACACCATTCAACTGCCTCTTCGCTGTCTGGGAAAGGAGGCTGTGTAAAATAGTAGATGCAGTCATGTAGTTGAGATTGGTATCACCGCATCTACTCACAACACTGATGAAGACAGGTACTGTGGACATCAGAATACACTGACAATGTTGTTGCAGTATAATAAATGGTAGGGAGCCCAGTGTGTGTGTTCCACTGAAAGTCACGGATATACGCCTTGGAAAAGCTAGAGGCAGTATTTTAATTTGAGATTAACCTAGAATTTTATTTAGTCGGTGCTGAATCTGTCTTAAGGAAGAGAATAATTATCTGCTCCTTCAACACAGTATTGAGAAGGTATAAGCACTCTCAAGACCACAATCACATATTCTAGTACTTAGATGAATACAGCATTCAAGGAAGGTAGTAAGACATCCTAATGTGTCTTATCTTTTCTCAGAACTGTGATTTAGCTGCCTAATTCTGTAAGCTACCATTTGAGATAAATGTAACTGCATTATACTTCTTCCTATTTTTGCTAGATCTTCTGGAAGCTTCCTAATACCGGGTAGAAGGGCATAGGTAGCCGTTCAGCAAAAAGAAAAGGGTTTTTGGGGGTTACTGGGATGCCAGGGCTTCATTCTTTCCTCTTGCTTGAATTTCTGGACCTCTTGCCACCCTCCTCCCCTCCCTTTTCTTTTTTTAAGCTGATCTAGTTTGTTGATTCTCTGGGTATTTCTCACTGATAACTCTCATGTCCTGCTGCTTCAGGGCAGGGCTCTCACTGCCCCTCCTGCTTGTAGTGCTGGTTTCCCCGTTCCCTGAAGAGGTAAATCCGAGGTGTGTCGGGCTTCAAGAAGAGACAGAAACTGAAACGTATCACTGATGTTACGAAACCAATTCCCAGAAGAGGAGGAGCATGGACTGGGTATGGAAAAGGCTAGGAGAGGTGCCTGCTTACCTTTTGCTTTTCAGGTCTGGCACACTTGGTTGCTCTCTGTAGGTGGCCCTGTAGTGATATGGTGTCTTCTCATCTCGATAATTTGTTTGCCACTTCTCATGCGGTTATAGATAGTATGGTGGATTTTACACGTAATTCTTCTCTGGAAACACAAATATATTTTAATTTTCAGGAGTTTTTTCTTTAATTTGTGTTTTTTAATGCAGTTCCAAATACATGGGGTTTCTAAAACACTGAGAAGTTTCTGTGTGTTTTCATCAACTTTCCAGTGAGTTGAGAGCTGGTGTCAGACTCCAGCCCTCGCTGGCTCATCCTGGGAGCGAAGCCGATGATTTATTAATAACGCAGCTGCGGTTCCAGCGCTGCCGCTGAGGGCGGGTGAACACTCCTCCTCCGCAGAAGGACAAGACTGTACTTTTCACCTCTGCAATTACGTAAGGTGTCCTTGGCAATTTGTGTATTTAACTCGGCCCTTGCTTTTTCCTTTTGATTGTAAAGTGATTGGCCAAGAAAGTGTGAAATCCCCAACAAGGAGGAGGCCCAGCAAGCCCCAGCTGGACTGGGAGCCCCAGGGCGTTGTTTGGCGCACACATGGGCGTGGGGTGGCCTGGCTGGGGTGAAAGCGTCCCCGCAAAGAGGGGCAGAGGGACTCGCCGATGGCAGATCAGGTCACCCCCATAGCAGTTCATGGCTGCTGGGCATCCAGCTCCAGAGCTGGGGGCTGTGGCATGCCGGTGGCTAAGGTGGTCACTTGCTCCTGGTACATTAGGTCCGGCCTTCTCCATAGCACACCAGTGGGATCCTTGGTATGTAAGGGACTTGCTACATTGGGCTGATGACCTTTTCCATATGGTGGGACTCCTCCAAACAATGGGCCTTTTCCAAATCTCTTTTGATTCACTGCAGCTCTCAAATGAAGCATCTTCTCAAGGCTCCCTTGGGCAGGTGACTCGCTGTAGGAGGCTAACGTGGTCAGTTTTAGAGCACTCTCCTCCCATTTCTTTCTGATCTGGTCAGCCAGGCTTCTCATTGCCAAGGCATGTCTCCTGCTCCTTTTTGATGCCATATAACTGATTTTATGGCTTTTTCTGAGGCACGTTAATATTTCTGCTGCTTTGTTGAGGGAACCATTGTCAGCGTACCAGCCCATACCCTGGTCCTTGCTGGGCTGCTCACTGTTTGGGCTCACAAGCATCCCAGAAGCAAAGACCTCTTCTGACTACTTGCTCTCTCTTTTCTGACCTGATTACAGTGGAAGATGTGTGGTATGGACGTCAGAGGGTATAGTCTGTGTGCTGAGACACGATGGCTTTCTTCACAGAGAGAAATAAGGTGTCTCAGGGCTTGACTGTCAGTTCTGCAGTTATCTTTACCTTTTCACTACAAAGTGGTTTTTTCCAAGCCAGGGGAGTTTAATCTCAGTCCTGTTCGTACGAGCAAGCTTGCATTAAAGTCAGCATACGTCTGCTTGAAGGCTTTCACGGGAATTGTAAAGGAGGTGAGGAAAGAGGTGCGCCAGGAAGTGGCACCATGCCATGCCCATCTTCTTGCTTGGTCTTCTGCTGTTCTGCTACACCGCTGTTGCCTTTTCTCTTGCCAGCTGACCTGCGGTCAAACAACTTGCCTTCCTCTACTGGCATTACTTCTGGAATGGCTATTTTTGTCTGCTCTTGAGATATCGAGAAAAGCTGAAGAAAATTGCCTCTTTCCAAGCTCTTATCTTCTTTTACAGTTCAGTCAAGTTAAACTTAATGGTGGGGTATGTTGTTTACCAGCAAAAAATCCATGTCAGCTTGAGTTACCGTGTGGACCCACCTGCAATTTACACAGCTCTCTTCTGTCTTCCACGAAAACACTCGATCCTTGTGATGAGTGGGTGCGTTAAAACTGCTCAGCCTTCAGTTAACCGTGTGTAATGCTGTATCGTGAGACTCCATAATGGTTTCAGATATTTTTTCTATAATGCAGGAATCTGAAAATATGTTGACTTCTCCAAACGGGCAGAGTTGGAGGGCTTAAATCACTGCTCTGCTACTGCAACCCATCTTGAGTCGCATGGCAGGCTGCATCTAGTCCTTCCACGGGAGGACCTGAACGTTTGTTAGAGCCCTGCACAAGGCAACTTTGCATCCTGTGAAGGGTCTCACCACCCGTGTAATAGAAATCAGACATTTGAGGAATTTTAACTAAACGAGGTCATGCTTCTCTCTGCTTTCTTCATGTTTGTTCCATAGGGGTCTTCCCCTATACTACACACGGGCTGCCTCTCATTCCATGAAAGTTGCCTGTGTGCATTAGAGTGAAGATTTATTTCAAGGCTTGTCCACAGTTGCTTGTGATGTACTGATCGATGCCGGTAGCCAAACATGAAGCTAAGATAAAAATAACTGGTTTAGCTTTTGAGTGCTAGTGAGGGGGGAAAATGGGAAAAGAAAAAGAAAAGGAGCTATGTAACCGGGGAAGAAATAATCTTTATTTCCCTATTATTCTCAAATTATTTTCAAGGCAGTAAACAGAGAAATAAAATAAATTTATATTTGTTTAAATTGTTGTTTCTTTGTCTGAATTTTCTTTGTCGTATTTGTTAGAGTAATCTTGAGGATGTGTGTCAAATGACTTAACATTTCATAAGTGTCTTTTTTTTTGGTGTCTGCAATATCTGTTTGAGTTCTTTCTCTTCTGAGCAATTTAGTATTGAGTACACTTCCCTTGATATTGCAAGGCAAATTATTAAACCATTCTCTATAGCCATCCTTCTCAACATTTGTTTGAAAGAGCATCTTGAGAGACTCTGAGTTCTTTGTGCATTGCAAATGTGCTCTTCAGTAGAACATTTTGTCTTTTTCCATTTAAATAAATATCTCCTATTAAGTCTTTAGTGTTAAGACTCTTACATCATTTCGACATTCCATCTTTTTTTAAGACTTCCATTTTTCTTCTTTTTTTTTTTATTTTTTCTGTTGGTTACTGGCAGTTCTTGCTCTCTAACTTTATGAATAAAATGATCATTTTTATTTTACCAGCTTTTAGTTTCTTACAAATAATTGAACTCATTAGAAGAGCAGCTACTGCATTTTCTTTGCTTGGTGGAAGCCGCATCAAGCTGAAGTCACCTGAGAATTTTTTGCTTTCTTTTCTACTTTAAAGTAAGAAAGTGAATTTGCCTTCTACTTTTTCTTGAAACGGAAGTGTGTAGGTGCATATAAATATGTATGCACACTCACTAACTTCGGTGGGCGGACTTGCAAAGTGGCTTTAGAAATACAGAATTAATTTCTCAGCGAAGTTTCTAAGTTGTTTTTTTTGGTGGTTTTTGTTTGGTTTTTTTGTTTTTTTTCCAGGGAAATAGATCCAACAGCTGAAATATTTCAAGTGTAATATAAGAGATGCTTGTGTTTTTTTGAAATACATTTTTTCCATTAGGTCTTTGTGTGCTGGTAAGGTGTGTAGCAACAAGTGAAGTTTGAGGCATTTGAACTCTCCATCAAAAGCTTAATATTTCTGTTACTAGTACAGTTTGGTCCTTTTGAAATGATTTTTCTTTCTCTCAAATAGTTCGAGTATGTCTCATTTTCAAGATAAGGGATCTTATTCTGATCTCCATTTCTTTCTATAAAATTAGATCTGAATCTACTTAGGCTAAACGAATTGTGTTTTCATAAGCATGCGTATTTGCAAGTCAACATACTCTACATGTGAAATTATACAAAATTCAAAAAACGTTTGAAGCTTTTTTGTATACCTTAAGGAAGAAATAAAATGCTAAATTACATTTTAAAAAAATCTATGACTAGTCATTCTTCAGGCTTAACTAAATCCCCTAAGTCCTTGCACATATGCTTAACTCTATGGGCATGTGTAGTCCTACAGATTGTGGGAGATGGTACATATTCCCAGCAAGTGCAAAGGGAATACTTTAATGGAGGTGTGGTATCTGTTTTTTTACTTCCTGAGAGAAGTTAGGAAGCAGATAGACCTGCACAGGAAAATTGAATTCCCACATTGTGATGCTAGATGGAAAATACTTTTTAATTCAGTCCAAACTGAAGTCTAGTGGTTTTCCTTGAGTGTTCCTTTTGATGATTGAGCTTTCATGTCCTAAAATATATAGGGAAATGCATAAATGCAAGTCCTGTAGAACAAGAGGAATCATCCCTCTCTGCATACGAATACATAGTCAGTGTTTTCTCTAATTTTTTTTTTCTTTTTGCTATTTCTGCATTTGAAAAATGACATTTGAACTGGATGTTTTGGGGTGGTAGAGTTAGCGTGGCTGTCTATGCACAGGAGCAGAAGCTTAAGTATCTCAAAATACCCTGCCCTCCTATTGACTGGGTCTATTTTTAGCCTCAGGGAGCCCAGGCTTATTGGAATTGAGAAGTCCTGATTTATGCAATGGTGAAATTGTTAAATTGATTGGGTGAGGCCACACACGTTCCCAACCAGAATTTGCTGAGGGGTTGCTGGGAAAGAATCCCAAAGGAGAAGAAACAGTTTCTGCTGTTGTCCGAAACTCTTCCAGAGGAGTATTTATGGCTTAGGTACCTCCACAGCTGCTGACATTGCTGTCTCTGTGGCTATTCTTGCTGTGTGCTGCCAGTGCCCCAGACAGTGGCCTGTGCTAGCTCTTGCTCTGCCAAGGTTTGAACAGTATGTAATATCTTCAGGTATCTAATATCAATATCAAGCAGGTGATGTCTAGCTAACCAGCATGCCCACAGTTGCAAGTGCATTAGTTTATCAAAATGTGATCTGATCTTTACAACCATGTGCAAGTTTGCTGAAGCTGCATGATACAGAAAATTGCAATTTTTTTTTCCAGTAGGAGAGGTGATTGTGGCATCAGGTGATTATTACTTTTTAAAAAAATTTTTTTTTTGGTGTGTCTTTTCCAGCTCCAGCAAATGTTTGGATCTCAGTGTGTCTAGCTGGAAACGAGAAAATCTTTTTGCCCTTGTAGAACCAGTTGCTCAGATGCCTTCTAAAACCATTCATGTCTTGGAAGTCATATACTTTTTTTTTCCCCCATAAGACTGCATATTTAATCCTGAGAGATCATACAATTTCATCTGCATTTGTTAGTTTTAGCTTGTTTTCTTAAGGAAACAGGTTTTGCATAATTGCACTATCCATATTTTTGCCAGCATCATCCTCAAACTCTAATAACTTTTGAACACCCTGGCCAGTTTCAAGCGAAGTTGCTAGAAGCCGACATCTCAAAGACGTATCGCAAAGTTCTTACTGGTTATGCAAGAATCAGTGTCTGGGTAGAATAGAGAGAGCCAAATTACTACCCCATTAAGGAAAAGGCTAGAGCGAGCACTGAGCTGCTCCCGAGCGTGGTCTGCCAGCCGCGTGCACATTTTGGCTGGCCCTTCAGGACATGCACAGCTTGAGAAAGTTATATTTATCGTGTGAGTTGTTTCCTGGTCTATAGTTAGGAGAGGTGGGAGGGTGTTCTGGGGGAGAAGGAAGGAGGGAGGTGGCGTACAGGAGGAAGCTGGGAGTTTAGGGAGAACAGAGGTGGGTGGGGGGAGCTGGAAGCATCCTGGAGAGCGGGGTTAGGAACAAGGGGCAGACGTCTGCAAGGAAGCAGGCCTCCCTTTTTCTGCTCCTCATCTCATAACCTGCCTTTTAAAGGTGATGGGGTGTCCCATGTCAGATGTTAGGCTGTGCTGTGAGGTGGGGGAGGCATGCTCTGTTGTTTCCCACTAATAGTATCAATAAGTTGCCTCAATTAACTTTGGATTTGTACGCTCAGCTTCAAGCTGGACTTTCCCCATTTCAACTATTTAAGGAAAATATAAATAATTTGATTGGTTCAATGATGGATAACACTGCCACTTTGATAGGATGGCAGGTAGCCATGGCTGCTGCCTTCCCAAAGTGTGAGGTAAAGCATAGAGAATCACAGAATCATAGAATTGTTAAGGTTGGAAAGGACCTCTGAGATCATCGAGTCCAACCGTTAACCTAACTGCCTGGTCTACCTCTAAACCATGTCCCTAGAAGTCTTAAAAGTCTTAGAGGGAGTCTTACTTTAGCTGGTATGGTTTAAAAAACCTAACATGTATCCCTCAGGGTTCAAACCTGAGACAGGCACACTCACAGAAGACAACATGATGACATTGCATGATGATGCTCCTCCTGTAAGAGCAGCCTCCAAGGGCAAGGGGGTTGTCCAAAGGTGCAGCCCAGCTCCTCATAGCTGTGCATGGTGGGAAGACATGAGGCAGCCAGCATAAGCTGAAACTAGACAGGTTCAAACTGCATATAAGGAAAATCATCATGAGGACAGCCAAGCAGTAGATCAGATATTTCGGAGAGGTTGTGCAGGTTCCACCTGTGGAGGTTTCCAAGACCTGGCTGGAGCAACCTGGTCTGACCCCAGGGCTGACCCTGCTCTGAGCAGGTGCGACTGGCGACCTCTCAAGGTCCCTTCCAACCTGAATTAGCCTCTCCTTTTGCCAAAAAAACCCACTACATTGTGCTGCAGAAAAGTATCTTACAGCAGTTTTGGATTGACTGTATAGATTGGGGCTGTTAGATTTACTAGTGGGGCTTCTATGATAAGCATACTAAGAATATGTATTGAACCCCGTCTTAAAAGCAGAATTCAGTACCTGAGTGAAATGGTTGTGGATGCATTAGTTGATTCTCGGCTTAAGAGATAAGAGAGACATTATTTTGCCCCCTTCTTTTTTTTTAATTCAAACATCTTATTTTTATGAAAAATAAAGGCAATTTTAGTAAGTAAAAACTAACTCATTATTATGCATAAGCAATTCCCAGCCTGGATCTGGATGAATTATTATTATTGTTACTATTAGAGCAATAATAAAATACTGAAGAATGCTGTGGATTTATAAAATATTCAAGACAGAGATGTGGCCGTACAACTTGTAGACAGGAAATGGGTTCTTAGTGTCTTCATATGCAAAGTTACAGGGTGTTACTTCTGCACTCGCTTCATTTTCCTTATTTTAAAATTATAATTCTTAGCACATACCTAGCTTTTTAGTATACTCCAGTCTGTGGTCTGTCTTGTGCCATTGATGTTAGGCAAACTACCTATTGTTCTTAATAGGGAAAACTATTGATTTAAAAAAAAAAGTCAGTGGTGTGACATGGCTTGTTAAGGGATGTGGTTTTGATATTAAGCCAGTCAGGTAGCAGCTCCCATGACCATTGCCCCTGCAGAAGCGGAGCCTCTCGTTGCTGTGCCTGGGTGATGGGCACTGGAGTCCTTTGAGTTCCCAGCTCCTTGGTGCACCCTTTCCCTCTCCCACTTTTTTTCAGGAATAAAGCCTGTGGCACACCCCCAACGCAAGCCACAGCACGTTCCCAGTAGAAGAGTAGTTTTTCTGCTAAAACTTTCCATTACCTGCCTGAAATGTGGCCCTGCGCGTTAGGCTAGTCTAGTTGTAGAGCACAAAGGCAGAGAAATGAAAGGTCAGAGGTAGGTACCATCTTTGTAGGATGAGGGGAGTAACAACAGTGCTGGGAATTTAGTCTGAAATCTACTATCCATTGCAGAGAAGGAGACAGCTCATTGAAAGTGATTTTTTCAGGTGAACTCGCATGGGAAGTGCACAACAGCTTGTGATGTGCATGTCGATAACCTTTGCTTCACGGGTGACAGGAGTTTCTAGGGACCAAGTTTCAAACCAGTCTGTCTGTGCCCTCAGTTTCAGGACTCTGACTCACATGCGGGAACAGGTTAAAAGTTGTATGAAGCAATTATTTTCCCTGCTGCCTGCCTCATCCTGCTGAGAGAGTTTGTGCTGCCGTGCGCCGGCGGGACTGAATGTCTGTGGAGCAGCTCCCGAACTGCTGTGGTTTTAAGAGCTGTGATGAACCAAACCTTGCTCCACAGGCTTGATACTGATGCTCCCTGAAGTTAAAACACTCAGTTTTGTCTCTGTATTTGCTATGAGGTGGCCTGCTCGCATAGTAGTTTTTTGCAAGAATCCAAAGTGAACTCTTATTGTAGACGTTGACCCAACCAACATGTTGAATACCCCTGCATCTTGCGTACAGTTGCCTGTTCTACTGTTTGCTTGATACATGCTGTCATCTCAGTTGGGCTTCGTATTTGACTTTTTAATAAAGAAAAAAATCCAGGGTCCCATTTGACTGAGATGACACTACAAATTTGAATTTTTGTCCTTGCAGTGATCAGTAGTTGGGAATCAGCCAGGTTCCTCTCTGAAACTTATCTTATCAGGAGTTCACAGGGACATGGAGCGTTTGTTAAAAAAAGAATGAAAAGTTGATTATAGGTGTTTTCCTGCAACCATTGTAGGTCCAAAGAGTGAAAGCTGGTCTCAGAATTTATTTAATTTTGGTAGCTAGGGCTGGATTAATTCACTATTTTCAGTGCTCATTCCGCTGCGGTTTATTTTGGGTCATTTAATTTCAACAAGGCTTGATCTGTTTACAGCGCTTTCTATAGTAGCGTGACGGGGCCACGCAGCTCTTTTATAATATGTTCATTGCTAACCAGGAGCTTAAAAAAACTAGCAAATGAGGCACAGACATGAATAAGTTTAGAGAGGACAGTACATTTTTGTACGGTTGGATTATTTTGGAAAGTTTTCTGAAATAACCAATCTTTTGTGCACTGTGGGTCGCTTTGCAGAACTTGAAGTGATGGTATATAGTAGCCATGTGCTTTCAGAGGTAAGAGTGGAGGGCTGGCTGAAGGCACTCCTCAGGCTTAAGGTACTTCAAAAGTCACTGTGGTTGAGAGTTGCTCTCAATCCTTATTTGAGGAGCACTTTTGTTTCCATAGGTAGATATTTCCATCAGGTAGAGTAGTTTGATTTGATTTTGCTGTTTTGATTTTCAGATTTGCTGTATGAAGCATTCATATATAAAATAGATTAAGGTTGAATAGATCTCAGTTAGCAATGTCTTAATTAGTTGGCCTCATCAGCCAACGCAAAAGCGTATGCTCATTGCCTGCGCCGAGCATGCTCCAATGTAACGTTATGAAGGTGATGGCCTTGTTCCCCCTGAATGGAAGAGCCAGCCTTCTTCTGTGCCCATCAGATCGTGACTGTTTCTGGTTCTGCTCGTGCCAGCTGACAAAGTAACATCCATTTCGTGTACTTCATTAAACCAGACAGCATTAGCGACTCGCACAGCAGAAGTCAGAAGGAAGGCATGATGTCCTGAAAATGGCTGCATCTATGCTAGCAGGTTAAAACAGCACCAAGAAGTGTTCCTGAGCACCAAGACCTTTTTTTTTTTCTTAAATCTTTAGCTTTCTTGAACTCTTCTGGCCTCTGCCGTTTCCCATACTCTCGAGCAGTGGCCAGGCACAGTTCAGGAAAGGGCTGTTCTCAATGGTTTTATAGTGTGGAAATAGCCGTTTGCATTCCCGTCGGCCTCGGTGCAGGAGAACCTTCCTGAACATGTTTAACTTACTCCTGTGTACGTATTTATTACATCCTTACAGCAGATTAGAGGCCGAATGAGCAGTGTTTTGGCGTCTGAGTAAGAAGTATAACCTTAACACTGTTGTTCTGGGACATTCGAAGCGTATTGAAGGTTTTGTAGCAGTGTGTGTGTGTGCCGGTATGCATACACAGAGTCAGTGTACGTGTGTCCTGTGGGATGTTCTTGCATAGGGATCTTAATGTTTTCTTGGCTATGGGAGGATATTCCAGCTTGGCTACGAATTGTAAAGCCCTTATACCAGTGAATGGAAAGTTTAAAAAGCACTTTTTAAAAATGTCTCGATTTGGAAACGTACCTTCTGCAAGTTGAGTGTGTCAAATGCAGTTTGACTAATAATCTAGGTCCTCTGGTCACAGCTCTTAAAACTTTGTGGCTGTTTGTGAGCTGCGTCATCGAGGAGCTTCTGATCTCAGCAGGTTCAGCCCTGCAGCTGCACAACCTGCTGGTGCACCCTACGATTTCCCTTTCTGGGCAAAAAACGTACCAGCATGTCTTATGCTGCTCTACCTGCATTTTGGTCAGCATGCACTGCTTGTAGAGGTGTGCTCCATGTCCATCTGCTCCAACACAAGCCACCTCAGAGGTGACTGCCCACCCGTATTTTTATTGTCTCTTACTGTCTCATAGCTGCCTAAAAATTCCTGGTTTCAGGTTGATTGGGAGCTCTCTTTTTGTTGTGTGCCTTCACATTTAGCTCCGTGCACTGCTTCTGAATTTAGGCTGCGAAAGTACCAGCTTGACTTCTTTTATACTTGAATGGAAATAGTTCAAAGTTGTGCTGATGTAATGAAAACAGGAGGCCAGGAGGCAGTGAACTGGAATAAGGGTGAACGTATGAGAGAACACAAGCAGAGAGCGGCCACTTTAGATCCTTACTGCCATGAACACACAATTGTTTTTTTTAATATAATGTGCTTAAAAGCTGCATTTCTCTTAAAGAACGTTTGAATTTGTTGTTCATAATGTAATGTCATTTATAAAAACATTTATGTTACGGTAACACCAGATAGTCTAGCCAAGATACCATGAGAGACGGTTCAGGCAGTCTGTGTAATACTCAGAGTATTAATTGTATAGCAGTGATCTGTACGTTACAATGAAAATGCCATCACCTATTTTCAAAGTGTTTCTCTTTTTTCATGGCTAATAACCTTAATGATCAGTCAGAGGTAGCGGGCTGAGGCAGAGCTCAAGGCCGTCAGCTCCTCCCAGCCTGCTACATAGTTCCCAGGAAACACCCTGTATTTCATCAGTTCTTGCTTAGTTTATGGTGTAATATTTTGCTGGAAGGCATTAGATGATCATCAAAAGCAGCAGATCAATTAGTGTGACTTCTTTTTCCAGGGTCGTTGTACAAGGGAGAACTGCAAGTACCTTCATCCACCAACACATTTAAAAACTCAGCTGGAAATCAATGGCAGAAACAACTTAATCCAACAAAAAACTGCAGCAGCAATGCTTGCCCAGCAAATGCAGTTCATGTTTCCAGGGACACCACTACAGCCAGTGGTAAGTATATTTCTCTGATGGTGTTATTGGTAAGTAAAGTTGAAGACTATATTGACCTGCAAAAGTTCTCTAAACTAGTGTCAATAAAAATAGTCCCCATCTGTTGACTTAAGGAACTGCTCAGATGCTAGAGATATGTTCATTTATATTTGCATTTGAAGATACAATGGAGTGTTGCTGTAGATTTTATATATATTTTTATCCCAGACTCATTTGCTTTTTTTTTTTCTTTCTTTTTTGTTTTTTTCCCTTCATTCAGTTCATGTCAGGTTTAGTCTAAATTTGCAAGATTTTTACCTATAATCCTTTTGGAGGTGAAAATTTGTAGAATAATAATAATAATAATAACAACAACAACAACAACAACAACGATAACAACAACAACTAGTAAGCTATTTGAATAGGAATGCAGAATTCCCCTCTTAGGAGTCTATGGGTTTGAGTGGCTTTAAGCAGTGTTTAATCCCAGTACCAGGAACAAAGGTTAATGTCATTCTGGGTAGCGTTTTTTTACTCTCTTGAAATCTGAAGTGTCCCAGAATAAGACAGAGAACTGCTGGAGCATGCACTTTACAAACTCAGCGTTTTATCTTAAGGTAATGCGTATGGTGCCTGGGACACTTCAAATCCAGAAGGTAACATAAAACTAGAGTCTAGCAGGCATGAGCAGCGTCTTTGGATATACATAAAAACTGTCAGTTGCTCTGGGCTGCCTTTGCAGTTGAGCTCCTCATTGTACCAGACTTCCAGAGCATGGTTAGGCAAGTAATCTGAATTAAACTTTTCACACATGGCTGCTAATGATGTTTTCTCAATCTGAATGCCTGGTATAAGGCACTGGAGTGGGATTTCTTTCTCTAACTTGAGGCATCTGGAGTGTTGGCATCAACTTCTGCATTGGGCTTCCAAGGTCCATTCATAGTTTATCAAAAGACGATGGCACTTCTAATTGCTATTCACTTGGCTTGTTTCAGACATCTGCATTCAGATTAGATTATTTGGTTTTTTAAGTGCCTTTGTCTTTCCATGGGCTATCACAGGAGCCAAGCGTAAGCATCTCAGAGGAAGACATCTGTATTTGGTCACAGGAAGCTCACCCCAGATGTCTTTTTCAAATGTGTTCTTACAGTTGAAACATCTGCTGTAAGGTGGGAGACATGAACAAAAATTGCATGTCAGGAGTCCCTGAATGTCTGGTAGATGTTCATCAAAATGTATCTTGGTATATTGGCATAATGCGTTTTAATATTTCCTGTTTCTTTACTGCTTGAGTTTTCACCAGAAAAAGTTTTGATGAAGTAATAGATTCCACCTCTTAGTATTATGAGAAAAATTGAAGTGGCAAAATCGTACTTTCCTCTACTCACCCATTTCATCATTTGAACTTCACAGTTTCATTGACGTAATGCCTTCTGTACTGATTGCTGTGATAAAAGTGCCAGGTTTTATTTTTCTGTCTAGCATAAATTACCAGATTAAGATGACTCAGCCTTGACCAAATGGATAAAAAGTGAAAGAAAATTCCATAGAAGTCATTTGACATGTGGATTTATTCTTAAAATTATATCTGATACAAAGCTGTTATTTATATTATACATAACACATATTGTCCTCAATATAGTTGAACTGTTGTTTCATATGAATGTTCATTATTATGCTCTAAAGAATTTAGCTCATACTTGACATATAAACTGGGCTGTTTGATATCAGGCAGTTTTGATCTCTGATAAAAACAGAGCATTATTCACTTTTAACTCTCTAGGGCAGGTAGATGCCATTTCCGTACAGCTGAGTATCCTGGCTAATCTGCTGCTCAAAGCATCTTCTTGGTACTAACTCACATTCATTTATAATTTAGTAATTGGTTCCAAAGACAAAAAAAAAACAAAAACAAAACCAAAACAAAACCAAAACAGAAATAAACCTTCTAGCTCCTATGCTTTCTCTTGTGTATTTTCTACATATTGTGTGTGGCTGCCTTCCCTTCTCCAACAGAGGCCATGCAGGCCACCTTCATGAGAAAGCCACTCCTCCTTTGTTAAGTGTTTTTAAGTCTTTCCTTAGTGTTCTGCTGTTGCGTGGTTCATTTCTAGCTGCCGGCTTATTTGGGAACTTAATTTCTGACGAAGCTAATCTGAGATGTGTCCTGTTTTTCTGCGCAGTTTTTCCTCGTTTATAATTATAGCTTTACTCTCTGGGGTAAACATCAGCTCTGCAGAAGTAAAGCACTTTCCAGGTCTGACCGTGGTGATGTTCTGCCTCCACCCCCCATGGAGCTGGTGGTAACAAACTCACCATTCTGCCTTGGCAGGCCTGTGTTTCAGCATCACACAAGTGCTCTTTCTTCTGGTCATGACTTCTCTGACTTGCCGTAGGAAGGCATGAAACAGATTTTTAGACCCCTATCATTCCTTCCAATCAAATTTTTTCCTAAGATGAACTCTAGCTAAGCCTGAATAATCCCTTTCTAAATATTGTGTCCAACTGAGATTATAATATTTATTCTGCTTGCCACTGGTGACAGCTGAGCACACAAACATTCGCAAAGGTGAGGTTTTTCGATGTGTGAGCCATAGTAACATATAATTGCAGGAGGTGGCAAAATAAGGCATGCAAACAGATGGAAGTTACATGCCAAAGAGCTCATTATATATAGTCTTATTAGAAATATGGCTTTAATATAGTTAATAACGCTTCACCTATGAAATCTGGTACTTTGAAAAATAGCCTGTTTTCCCAAGGAAAACAGGTATTGAGAAAAAGCAATAAAATCTATGTTATTTCTGCTTTTAGATGTGTAAATAAGCCTGCAATGTAAGCTGGACCTCCATAGAGATTCAGGTTCAAAGTACGACTTCCTTTGCATTGGCAGCCTCTTTTCCAATAATAGAGCTACAAAGGCGGTTCTTCGTATGCCGCCTGGAATGTGTTACGTGATTAAAAGAAGAGAGTATGCCATGTGTTTTGCCAGCTGTTTGAAATTTTTTCATTAAGAAAATGAATCAGCGCCAGAAAGAACGTGCAAAAGACAACTAGTAAGCTCTTGATTAAGGGGTTGTTTTTTTTCATCTTGGTCTGTGTTTTCCTTTTGCAGCCCACGTTTCCAGTGGGTCCCACAATAGGAACGAACACAGCTATTAGCTTTGCTCCTTACCTAACGCCGGTAACACCGGGAGTTGGCTTAGTCCCGACTGAGATCCTACCCACGCCGCCTGTCATTGTTCCTGGAAGTCCACCGGTTTCAGTCCCCGGTTCAACTGCTACCCAGAAACTCCTCAGGACTGATAAACTGGAGGTACTGTAGACACTGCCGTGACTAGAAATACAATCCTCTGTTAGGCTGTGTGACAGATCTTGAGGGGAAAAACTCTTATTGTTTTAGAAACAATGCTTAAATTTAGTTGCTACAAGTAAAGACCTTGTAACCAGGCAGGATTTCTACACTTGCAGCCAGTGGTAATTAAACACTGTTACTTTTAAGGTAGTGCATTCGCTCAAATTTAATATACAGACACCAACATGAATTTTCATCTTTCGTAAAGTTCATCTCCTCCAAAATACCTCAAGTGTACATGCCTGTGAAGGTATGCCTTGATGAAATATCTAACAAGCACATTTTTATTGCAGTATTAATTCTGTCCCGCTTTTTATGCATTGATATTAGGGGAATTTTATAGCCTTATGGATCGATGTTAGGGGAATGGTATAGCCCTTCAGCGTTGAGCTACAGATGGAGATGTCGAATGTTACGATCCCTGCAGCAGGCTGAAGGGGCAAGCCCCCAGCCATGTGCAGAGCCTCCCTGGTGTTGATGGCTCTCCACATGGCTGGGCTCGGTGGAGTCTGTGATCCAAGTATACGAGAAGGCCAAATGGCTCTTGCAGAAATGAATGTCCTTTCCCAAAAGCCTAAGCACTAATGTCTTAGAGCACGTTTCTTCTTAGGAAAATCAGCATATTCATTCCTACCGTTTTTGAAAATTGTTTTTAAGGAGGGTTTCCATTTTATTTGTAGACTCCATAAAAAATACAGTGCACCTGATGCATATCTTCCCCAGGTCTCAGCAAGAGATCAGTGGAGCTGCAAGAATATAAAGTGTAGTCAGAAAGGGACTGAATATTTTGTGATTCCCAGCTAGTTTTGCAGGGGCAGTTACTTCAGTAAATGTCCTTCCTAGGTGTTTTCTAGACAGGGAAAAGGAAAGGCATTTGGGAATGCTTCTGTTGCCTGTCAAGTTCATTTAGCCACCATACTGCAGAGCTACCTGAGGAGCCAAGCACGTAAGGGCAAAATAGATGTGTTTCCCTGTCCCAGAAGAAGTTGAAGGGTTTATTAAATTGAATTCTCTGAAAAACTTGAACTAACCAGGGAAGGGGGCAGGTTTGTCTTTTGGGGGTGCGGGGCTCTCCTTGCCCTTTCGCGTTGGGCCGAGCTCTTCCCCTGCAACGCGTGTTGTTTTGCACGTAGGTGTGCAGGGAGTTCCAGCGGGGAAACTGTGCGCGTGGAGAGACTGATTGCCGCTTTGCGCATCCAGCAGACAGCACAATGATTGACACAAACGACAACACCGTAACCGTGTGTATGGATTACATAAAAGGTCGTTGCATGAGGGAGAAATGCAAGTATTTTCACCCTCCTGCACATTTGCAGGCCAAAATCAAAGCGGCGCAACACCAAGCCAACCAGGCTGCGGTGGCAGCCCAGGCAGCTGCGGCAGCTGCGACTGTGATGGTAAGTGCTGGCATATATGGCTGCCTTTTTTTGACAGAAGCTCTTTGATGCCTATTTTGCTTCGATTTAATGCTGTTTGCTTATACTTTCTTTTCTCTTTTGCCTCTTTTTTTTCCTTTTTTTTTTTTTTGGTAAAAGATAAGAATTTATAAAATTATTACTATTGCTTGATGGGAGGAAGCACTTTTTTTCTTTATGCCCGTATTTTAATGCTGTATTTCTATCCAAGACAGTGAAGCAAATGACGCTCTATACCACTTCTGTTCTCTGCCTTGATTATATGTTAAATTTGCCCCTAGTATTTCCAAGCAGAAATAAAACTGACAAGCTTCAATGTCCCCTGGAAAATAGGGGCACATACACTGTTTTAGCTCTTTGATGACAGATATACATGTGGAAATTTGGAAGAAAAGGAAGAAAAGCAAAGAGAGAGCTTTTGCCTCAGAGATTGGTAGTTGAAAAGAAACCTGTATTAGGATTCAACTTGCCCCACCTTAGATGTCAGGCAGTTAGATAACGGAGCCTAGCCTAGCCACCTTGGTCTCGCTTTATAGGTAGTGGAGAAAAAACAGCGCATTCATCTGATCTACCACTAGTGCCTGTCTGAGGATGAAAAAGAACTGCCCTCTGTAGATACACATCTATCCCCGCTGACTAAAAAGTGTTGACTATATCTTTTTGAACTTTGGTTAGATCAGTCTCACACCTAGAGAGTTCTCTTGCCTCTCCCGCTGTCATGGGCAAGTTACTTGAATCTCTCTATGATACAATTTTTCTATTAGAAAAACAGGGTTTAAAAGTAGTAAAAAGTGGGAATCCTTAGGAAAAAGCATAGTGACTATAGTCAGAAGAAAAGAGATTGAGGGCTTTCTATTTTCAGATATTTTAAGCTCTTACTGAAAATTGTTCAGACAAGTCAGCCCATCCATTTACCAGTATTGGATATCTCTTACGGTTGCTACCAGGAGAGTTGATAAATTTAAGTAGAGTGGTATTGATAAAGTTAAATAAATCAAGCATGCACGATCTGACTTGGGAGACAAAATTGCTCGCAGCAAATCAAAGAATCATTGTCCTCATTGCTGGCAGTGGACGAATAATTAAGCAGATGTGGTTTGTGGACTTGTGGGCAGTGCATACAATAGTTATAGACAATACAGTTATTCTCTGGGTAAAAAGCTGACCAGAAACACAATACAGTACAGTATATAACTACCCCAAGCTATTGTATTTAGCAAATTAGCAAAGACCAGACTTTTCAAGGGACAAAGGGTAAGTTATGCAAGAAAGTAAACCTCCAAACAGAACATTTCTTAACTTTTAATATTCTTTCTCTTATAGTATCCCCAGTCTCTGTTTCAGATGAGGTGATTTTTAGTTAAACTTTCCTGTGCTTGCAGAACTTGAATACCATCTGGAAATTAAAGCAAGTGAGATTTTTTTTTTTAAATTCTAATTAGCTTCTACAGTGCAGTATTTATTGTCCATTTAGAGAATGTAATATTTCTAGGCAATATACTAAAGAAGAAAGGAGAAAGATGAGGTTCATGTTTTAGTGCTTCAGTAACGGTTGGATATATATCCTGTGATTTTAAATAAGCTGTAATTGGAATTGCATTAGCCTCAAAGCAAGATGAAGCATCTTTGGAAACACAGAATTGAAATGTTAGCATTCTAATGTCATGGGAGAAGGCATCAGGGACCTGTAATTCAGGGTAACTTTTTGCAGAAAACTATGTACAAAATATTTTAATGGCATATTTAGACTACTAAACAGAAAAGATTCTTTACAATCCAGCTATTTTTTGTTTAATATAGATTTGAAACAATCAGACAGAGTGAATGAAAAATCACCGGAATGGCAATAACAACAAAAAAGTGGTAGAAAAGACACGTGCCTGCAAGGCCACTCAAGAACGACCAAGAATACTCAGTTGGGTCTAGAGAGCAAAAGTGAGGCAGAAATATGAATGCTTACCTGTAGGGTTCACTTGCAGGTTGCTCCCAGGTTGAAATTGTGTAGAAGAGGTTTTCTTTCCTGGCTGGGAGCTGGCTGCGTTGCTCTGGTCCAGAGGGTGCTCGTATAGGTGAGCATTGTGGATAGGGTTAGAGCACTGCAGGCAAAGCTTGTAAGACCATTGAAGGTCAATGAATTCTGCAGCCTGGGACCTAGCAGAAAATGCCCTGTCTGTATTTCTGTACATAGAAGTTTAGGAATTTTTACTCGTCTATCTTAGGTGACCCTGTCATTTGAAGTAAAAAGGAAGGGGAAAGACACTGTGAAAGAGGCTGTAGACCATGTACAATGCTTAAATGTGAAGAGCATTAGAAGGCAGTGTCATCTATCATTGTACTCGGGGAGCTCCAAATATTCATGTGGTGCATCAGCGAGTATAAAAAGTCACTGAAGAATGTACAGCCTAAATTAAAATGTGAATTCATCGTTGGTGTTGGAAAGGACCTCTGGAGATTGTCTAGTCCAATCCCCCTGCTCAAGCAGGGTGAGCTAGAGCAGATTTCCCAGGACATGCCTTGTTGGCTTTTGAAAGTTTCTGATGGTGGGGACTCCACAACTTTTCTTGACAACCTGCTCCATGGTTAAATAATGCTTACAATACAAACCCAAAAACTTATATTTAAATAGAATTTTTCATATTTAAATTTGTTCCCATTGCATCCTGTCCTGTCACAGGGCACCTCTGAGAGGAGTCTGGTTCCATCTTAAGTCCCCCATCAGGGATTTATATACATTGATGAGATCCCACTGCATCTTCCCTTCTCTAGGCTGAACAGTCCCAGCTCTCACAGCCTTTCCTCATATGAGAGGTGCTCCAGTCCCTTAATCATCTTTGGGGCCCTTTATGGGACTGTTTTCTAGTATGTCCATGTCTGTCTTGTACTAGGGCATCCAGACCTGGACATAGTGCTCCACATGTGGCCTCACCAGTGCTGAGTAGAGGGGAAGGATCACCTCTCTCGACCTGCTGGTGATGCTCTTCCTAATGCAGCCCAGGACACTGTCGACTGCCTTTGCTGTGAGGGCGCGTTGCTGGCTCATGTTCAGCTTTGTCCACCAGGACCTTGAGGGCCTTTTCTGCCAAGCCGATTTCAGCTGGGTGGCCCCCAGCATGTACTGGTGCCTGGGGTTGTTCCTCCCCAGATGCAGGGCTTGGTAGTTTCCTTTGTTGAACTTAATGATGCTCCTCTGTGCCCATTTCTTCAGCCTTTCCACATCCTTCTGAGTCGCAGCACATCTATCTTGTGTATAAACCATTCCTCCGAGTTTTACACCACTCGTGACTGGCCTCCAGCAGAACTTCGTGTTGCTGATCACAACCCTTCAGCCTGGTAGTTGAGCCAATTTACAGTCCACCTCGCTGTTTCCCATTTAGCCTGTACTAAATGTATTTGTCTATGAGGATGAAATGGGAGACAGTGCTGAAAACCTTTCTGAAGTCAAGAGAAACAACATCTGTTGCTCACCCCTCACTCACCAAGCCAGTCTCATTGTAGAAGGCCGTCAGGTTGGTTAAGCACAATTTCCTCTTCATAAATCTATGCTGACAACTCCCCATCACCTTCTTGGCTTTCATGTGTTTGGAGACGTTTTTCAGGAGGATTTGCTCCATCACTTTCCCAGGGACTGAGGTGAGGTTGACCAGCCTGTCATTCCTCAGACCTTCCGTCCTGCCCTTTTTGAAGATAGGAGTGTCATTTACTTTCTTACAGTCTTTGGGAACTTCCCCCAATGGCAGTGACCTTTCAAAGATAATTAAGAGTGGCCTTGCAGTGACATTGGCCAGCTCCCTCAGCACCCGTCAGTGCATCCTGTCAGCTCCTATGGGTTTGTGTAAATCCAGTTTGTTGAAATGTTCCCTAGCCTCATCCTCCTCCTCCAAGGGTAAATCTTCCTCGCTCCAGACTTTCCCACTGGTCTCCCACTGGCCTGAAGGACAATCCTACCAGTAAAGACTGAGGTGGAGAAGACATTCAGTACCTCAGCCTTTTCCATGTCCTGTGCCACCAGGTCGCCTGCCCCGTTTAGCAGCAGGCCCACATTTTCGCTAGTCTTCCTTTTGTTGCTGATACACTTGGAGAAGCCCTTCTTGTTGTCCATCACATCCCTTGCCAGATTCAACTCCAGGTGGTCTTTGGCTCTCCTAGCCCACCCCTGTATGCTCAGGCTGTGTCCTTATTCCTCCTGGGGCATCCGTCCCTGCTTCCACCTCTTGTGTGCTTCCCTTCTTGCATTTGAGTTTAGTCAGGAGGTTCTTGCACATCCATGCAGGCCTCCACTGTCTGGATCTTGCTCGTGTTCCAGGAGATATTATAGCATACCAGTGTGACACACGGCAGACAAATACTATGCCTCAGTATGTTTGATCATTTTTATTACTATCTTTATTTCCTCTCCATAGCCTTTTCCTCTCCAATCTGTAGCTATTGATTTATTTGCTTGTTAGTTATGTAGGAGATCAAACATTGAGCAGGAGATTACCTGATGGAACAGAAGGAGGCAAAGGAGGTTTTACTGTCAGGACAAAATGAAAGAAAAGGTGAAGGTGGGAGAGAAAAATGGACAGTCGATCTGAAAGCCTGCAAAGAAGGGGAGACTACATGGAAACAAGGTTGATGAGTAGGTCTAGAAACAGATCAAGTTAAAGCCTTCAGGTTGGGAAAACTGTGAGACTGAACTTGCTGTGAAAGGTGAGGGGAAAGCCAGCAAAAAGCTTCAAAACAGGGAGGTGAGGTTAAGAAGAGCATGGAGAAGTGGAGAAAGGCAATTGTAAACACAGAGATAATAAGTTAACGAGTGAGATCAGATAAGATCTGCATTTGGATAATAAAGGTAATTAACTGAAATGCTTTACTCTTAATGATGTTGATTTGAATTTGTGGCCTTCATCATCACATAACGCTGAATTCAGTTGTAATGTGTACACTTCCATCCGTGGTGGATGCAGAGTGGATCTGAGGCTGTGCCCCATGCAGACAGAGTGATGTCCCCTGTGGGGATGCCCATGGGGGGTACCACGTGTCAGCTGCACAGCGCCCTGCTTAGATGCAAGAATGCTCTCCAGAGCCTCACTTTGCACCAGGTGTTTCTTGTTCTGTCTGAGTCTTGGACCCAGACAGATGAGCAGATCCTGTAGATCAGGGTATGTAATCCAGAAATGTGCTGAAGGAGAGATGGGGAGGGCGTTGGGAAGCCTCGTGCAACGTGGGTGCACAAAGTCAGGAACAAAGAATAGGCAAAGCGAGGGCTATCCTGCAAAATACCCTGTTGGCACTAGCTAATCTTGTGACCACAAGCAGTTTGTAGGCATTTTGTGCCTTGTCCTCTTTTTTTTTCCACTTTTGTTCCCTATTTCCACATACTGATGTCAAGGTAGGCATAATCTGCGTATCCTAAAAAGAGCTAAATATCAGTCTGTGTTTAAAAAACAAAAGTAAAAATTCTGATTTCTAAGTAAATCTTCCTTTCCTTTCTAAAGGTTTGTAAGAATTATTTACACTGTAAAACTTGAAAGTAATATGAGAAGATTTTTTACAGAATGCCATCATATCAGCCATAAGTTTGATCTTATTATGGAAGTATACATAAATGTATATGCCTATGTATTATGCCTAAATATTTTCTTTTTAAAAAATTAATAATGCTGGACTAGTGTCATAACTCATACGTTAATGTTCACTTATGAACTGGGAGCAGTATTTTTACTCCCTGCTCCTGAAGCTAGTACTGGAGGTTTTAGCAAAATTTAGAAAATATGTTTTAAATGCTGAAAGGCTTTTTTCCCTCTCATTGTAATGTGGTAAGTTACAAGGAAAAAAAAATCTACAAAAATGACCCAGCTGTAGGGGAAAAAAAAAGGAATTAATGATAAGTTAGTGTAACTAGACGTATTACTTATTCTGCTTTGTATTGGAAAAGGAGAACCTCTCTCATTTGGAACGCCAAATCTATTGAATGATGCACTTCTCTCAATTAAAAGACCCTCACCTTGCAAGCACTGATATTAATAGCATTTGTAGTGCATTACAACTTTCACTAGTGCTTTGTATTTGAAACTGTAGCCTTCCAAATTGATTTTTCCGCTTCAAAATGTGACTTAACTAACTTATCAGGAATTCTTATAGGCGTATCCTTACAACATCCTGCATCTCTGTGAAGTGTTTATATGATGCTTAATAGTGTCTGCAAGCTGCTGTTTTACTCAACTTTCCTGAATTTCAAACATCTATATTTTACTCTCTTATATGCTTTTAACTAAGGTATAGTAGATGCATTTTTGCTTCAGTACTAATTCGAAATGTAATATTCATTTCTTTAGAAGACATTTTTGTTGTTGTGCATGCCTAGTGTTTTGTATGTTGTATATTGCATTCAGAATATTTTTTTCCTTCTCACCTATCCACAAATGCAATGCCGTTCCCATGATGCACCTCTGCTTGCTGTTTACCTGTATGTTAATTCGCTTGAATCCCATTGGCCCACTGCCATCATGTGCTCGCTGCCTGTTATTAAAAGACTCAGTCGACTGCCAAAGCAATGAAGCGACCTCTCGAAGCAACTGTAGACCTGGTACTTTGACCTTTCACCTTTTGCTTTGCATGTAGCTTTTTGTTTTGGTTTTTTTTTTCAGAAAAGCAACTAATGAAATTTGTATCGCTTTACTTTTGAACATCAACTGGAAATGATTTCACATACTCGTTAATTTACCGGAAACTCTATTTATCCATCTCATTCTCATACGTAATAAACGCAGACGATTTAGTTTGGTTCCTAACATGGTTTCATTTTTTTAAATATCCTCTCATGAAAAGTCAAATTGAGATAAAACTGCTTCTGTAATTGAAAACGCTTAACGTAATCCATTAATCTATATAATAATAGGAAACGATATTTAAATTAAAAAAAGAAAATACTTGGCAATGAAACACAAGTGG
Source organism: Platalea leucorodia (assembly GCF_965183815.1). NCBI lineage: Eukaryota > Metazoa > Chordata > Aves > Pelecaniformes > Threskiornithidae > Platalea > Platalea leucorodia. The sequence goes on from NC_138824.1 coordinate 57,659,700, forward strand.
TTTTTTCTCCCTATAATATTTGAAAACCTATTTAAAGGCAATGCCATTTTCGTTGCTTTAAAGGCCTTTCTTTTCAGTAGTTGTGCTGCTACAGTTTTAGGTTAATAGTACCATGCTTTTGCTATCAATAACAAAATTTCACTCATTTTACATTGCTGTGCTTTGAGTTAATATGCATGGCGAGGCATCTTTAGCCGCTTTAAAAAATAATAAGTTTTTGTATTTATGTATCTGTTACAGACAACGTCTTGAAAATGACACCATTTTAACTAACTTCCTTATTTACAGGCCTTTCCTCCTGGTGTTCTTCACCCTTTACCAAAGAGACAAGCACTTGAAAAAAGCAATGGTGCCAGTGCTGTTTTCAATCCCAGTGTCTTGCACTATCAACAGGCTCTTGCCAATGCTCAGCTGCAGCAACACGCAGCGTTTATCCCGACAGGTATGTTGTACCCACGTTGAACCAATTTTCTGTTGTTCCTTAGGTAGGCTCCGTCTCAGGCAGTTGCACTTAACAGAAGGTATTGTTATGCTCCCTGCCCTACTTGAGGTGAAGTCTGCACAGATATTTACATGTTATTTTAATTCCTCCTGCAAAGTGCGAGAATTGAAGCAGAAATTCCAACACGCCGTTAGGCTGCTTTTTACATTCATAGCCTCGTCCATCATTGTCCAGAGTTTGCCCCTTTTTTCCTACCTTAAATTGGCTGTATTTTGACTTTTATCTGCCAGCACTCTCCTAGGAGACGAGAGGGCAAGGTTCCGCTAGCAAAAATGCTGGGAAAAGCATCGCTCTTCCGAGATGCCATGGGAAGTGTGCTGTGGCCGAGGCGCATCCTCCTGCTCCCTCGGGTGCCGTTTTGCAGCCGTGGGGATTGCCCCAGCCGCGCAGGAGCGGAGCGAGAAGGGGAGCACCAGCTGTACCCTTCCAGTCGATACCTGCACGAAAGCATTGGCAAAACACATCGCTCCCCGCAGCTGCACTAAAGGGCTTTGGGGCATCGGATGCGTTTTCGTGGTTTTCATTTTGGAACGCCACCAGAACTTTTCCTGGCATTTGCAGCTGATAGCTGGGGTTATAATTCTTCATAAGGGTGATCTGAAGACGAGTGAATGTAATTAGCATTTCAGTGCTCGGAACTCTGTAAAAATCAGAGCATTCCGAGCTGGCTTGAACTGCACCGTGACTGGTGGCAGGGCTTCTCTTTAACACTGCGAAAGAAAGAATGTGCTAGGTATTCATGTAAACAATAGCAACATAACCCTCTAAATTATGCCAGTCACCCCTCCCTCCAAACTTCCCAAAGGTAGATATCCTGCCTAATGAATTCTGTGATTTCATTTGTAATAACAAATTACATATTTTTGTATCAGAATGTTATCAAGTGTGAACTTCCAGAATCATTTAAAACTATGTGTTTGCAAATGCGCTTGACATTTCAGCGATATTATTTTAGTTTATAGAAATAATGTCGGTTAAACAAGGAGTGAAACGCAACACACGATGATTTCCCGATCTATCAGCATTCCCATATGTTTTTAAAGATAAAAACAAACACAGATGGCTTTGACTTCATGGAATTTTGCTATAAGGCCTAGTAACAACCTTGAAGCCTGCCCCTGTATTTATAATAGTAAGTTAAAGCATGCCGTATTTTTAGCACATTGGTGCACCAGAATATCTCTGGCAGAAAACATACTGACATTTATGGGAGTGTTTGAAAAAAACAAATAAATTGTGAGACTGCCTATTTGGACATGAATGGAAGACTGCCATGCGCTTACAAATGTACAGAAATTTCCACAAATTTATTTTACATTGTAACCCTGAGAATTTGCAGTATGATATGCATTATTCCTTCTCTTAAGCACTCCCTTCCAGGGCTTATTGCTATTATTTGCAATTGCCAAGGATTTAAAATTAACTATGGAAAATACAGTAGTTTAAACCTTTTTCAGTGAAATAGCATTTGAATATTTTCCAGACTTTTGGAGTGCTCATGCTTCCTTAAGTAGCTCATTCTTTGTGCTTTTTATTGTCCATCCCTCTTTCCAACTAATGGTTGTAATTATAGTTTTATCTTACAAATTTCTGATGGTAGGAAGGGTGGATCTTGGAACCAAACCTTAAGGGCTAGGTTGTTGGCAAGCCCCGAAACAAGTGCATGAAAAAAGAAGGAACAGAGGGATAACATAGCAGATGGAGCCCAGGCCCAGGGTGGAAAAGCTTTCTCCCTCTGCTGAACCTCCTGCTCTTTGAGCACACCATCAGCACCTAGAAAGGATCTTAGACAGAGGAGCGGGTATGGGGGGAGGTTAGGAAAGGGGAAACCCCTCTGTAGGAGTGGGCGTCATGAGCTTTTCATTAAAGATGCTACGCCTGATATTCCCACGGTTCCTGGGAACGTTGGATTTGGTGGGTGTAAGGACTGTCATGCCACCCAGGTCTAAGGAGCAATGCATGACATTATCTGTTGGATTTTAAATGATGATGTGATATTTTCTGAACTGGTATAATTTTCAAATGTGTTCCTTGTGTGTGTTAAGTTAAATTTTAGAGACAAGTTTTGCTGCTGGAATATATATAAAACTTAATTGTTTTATATAACTTCTCTGCTTTCTTAACCACTTGCTCCCCTAATAAAAAGTGTGGGGCTTGACTTAGCATGGCTTACCTCCAAAGTTCTGCACTTTGTTTGTTTTACATCAGTTTGATTGCTTTGTCACCTTCTCCTTATTGTTTGGTGAATGATCTTGAAAACAACAGATCTTTTCTCTCTTCCCATTGCTGTTTGTTAGTGTTCCTGTAGCCTCCAGAGGAGGAACTTTGTGTATTCTCCGGGGACTGTTCTTGGGTAAGGTCATTCATAGTTACACTGCTACTGCGATGGTCCGATAAGGGGCTGCTGTAGTAGTTAGGCAGGAATACAGGAGGCATATTTGTCTTTGTATCAAATACGCGTGTACCTGGGACGAGTCTCCTTACCTGCTGACCTGCACCAGCTTGCTGTATGCACTCTACCGAAAATATGCTATTCTTTTTTTTTTTTTTTTTTTTTCTCTCATTTGGTCTTCCCAGAAAGGTTAAAGGTGGACTAGGCACCAAACCTAAACTGCATGGCAGGTGAGCAGTCCTTCCACAGCATCCTTGAGGTGCGCTGGGAGCCTTTTGCTGGAACATTAGACACTTTGAGGTGTTTAGCTTGGGGAATTGTCACAGGAGCGTTTTCTTTGGTCAGAAGCACCTTTCCACCTCAGGTGTTGTGTTAAGAAAACAAGTGCATTAAATTTGGCAAAGCCCCCGCAGAACAGTATCGGCTAATTCCATTTAAACTTCTTTCTCTGCTGCACATCAAAAAGTTGGTGAGTGTTGATCTGCGCAACACTGAGCTGTCTGAATTATGCAGTGAGTTCTGAAATTCCCAAATAATGTGATATTTAACCAAAGATGTATGGTATTTAACCAAAGATGTTTCTATAAACAAAAACCTGTTGCTGCAAAAGTACTAACTGAAAGGATAAAAGTACTAAATAAAAAAATTTATGAAGTATCTTGTATATATACAGAAGTGTGCCAGAAGTCACACAGTTATCTCAGGTAGGAGTTTAGTGAGAACGTAATCACCTTTTTTGTGTTAAAGCAAAACTATGAATGACCTTACAGTTTCATTTAACTAACTTACTTCTCTGTGGTTATGCTTGAATCTCACTTTGAATGTTAACTCTAAATGGCTAACCTGTTTCTTCCCTTTATCCACTTTTTTCACCTATCATTGCATGACACGCAGGGTCAGTTTTGTGCATGACACCCGCTACCAGTATTGGTAGGTTCCAAATTTCTTTATTGATCTCTTTTTATACTGTATATGATGTATATTCACTTGTTTCAAAAATCTTAGGCAAGATTTAGACAATGACTAGAACTAAAGGTTCGCTTGTCCTTCTGGTTGACTTTGCAGAGTGTTTAGATTTGTAGATGAAAAGCCACAGTTTAGATGTGATATCACCTGCTATAACAACTACACTGCAAAAGCATAATACCATGAATTCCAGTCTGCTTTTCAGTTTTCAAAGTTTTATTTCTCTTTATATTTTATATTGTCTAGTACTATAAAATCATAAAATACTGGGAAAAGCCAGCAAATTTCATCAGTGTTTTAAAGTTTCATAGTGGTGTGCCTATTTCTCCTTTTTGCTGTGTGTTCAAAAGTTTTATCAGCGTTTCCCAGAAATGCCTGCTTTGATCCACAGAGGTTCTGTTGAAACCCGTGATCTGAATCTCGTTCCTCCTTTAAATATATTTGCAGCTTGGAATTAACGTTTTGGGCATGCAAAATGGAAGTCCAGTGCAACAGCCTCTAAGACAGAAAAGTAATCTTCTTCTATTCTATAGCCCTACCCCAGTGATTTTTTTTTTTGTGGGACTACTCAGATAAGCAGTTAAAATATCAAGCCTTTAAAACATCAAGTTCAGAATTCTCCCATGAAGGTGCTGATTAAAATTCATTCTTAAAATGAGCAAAAGCAGCAGCTTTCACAAAATCAACCTTGCTTTTTTAGATGAAACAAAGTAGTATTTAAATCAGGAAAATTATTATCATCCTTCTCCTGATTTTTGCCTCAAAGCAGATGGTAATTTAACTCTGATAAAGTCTAACAGTTATGCAGTGCTAGTAGAAAAAAATGCATAAATTGGATTATAAAGGAAGACAGTGCCTATCTGGCTTACTTCAAAATGAAGATACATGAAAATAATTCATTTTTTAATTGTGTTTAAAAATTAAGATAAACATTTATCGGTTTCCTTCCCAGTACAAAGCGCTGTATTTTTTTTTTAGTAGAATTTTATTTTGGAGTGCTTTATATTGATACTAGGGGAAAACAAATTGCCCACGTAACTTCTCAGGTAACGGGCTATTTTGCTAAAGACCTTATTTGCACAAGTAATCCTGTTCTTAGAGATAACGCCTGCATTTTCAATGGTCCTTGCTCTTTTTTTTCTGGGAATCGCCGATTGTGTTGACAACCTTCCTTTAATTGTACTTGTAATAAGCTATTTTCCCTTTTTTTTTATTTCTCCGCCACGCTTTCTCGCTTTGCACTGTGATTGCATGCCATCTGCCGGTTTAACCCATGACGATGGCTTGCCGCTCTTGATATTCACCATGCCAAAAATACCACTTCTCTTACCATAATGCTGCACCCTCCTGTTCATTGCTTCCATGGTTCCCCTCCTGAAAGTACCCATGATGCACAACGCTACGGCCGCCACTGTCTCTGCAGCAACAACTCCTGCAACAAGTGTTCCCTTCGCCGCAACAGCCACAGCAAATCAGGTTTGCTCCTTTTAAAGCTTTCTTTCACAAGATCCCGAACTCTAAATGAGTGCTGAGATTTTTATTTCAATTTTTTTTTTTAACAAAAAAAATTCTCCCGGAGAATTTTTTTTTTTCCTGTGTTTACCCCATCAAATTTTACTTTTATTTTTAAGTCGTTTATAGCAAGTGTTTGTGGGACAGGTTGCACTTATTTAGAGTTAACATTTGTTGCAAATAATGATGTAGCTGTGTTTTGTGTTGCGATGTTTGTACCTAATTACTGTGTAATTAACCCAGCTGGAGTTAGAATCACCGTAGTACTGGACTACTTACAAAAGTCTATTATTAACTCCTAAGTTCAAAAGGAAGACCATCACACGTTTCAAACGGTTCAGGTGTGTTAACGTAGCCTTCTCCATGCGGTCTGTGGAAGTGACTAATTTGTAAGCATGGAAGCTCTCTAAAACTACAAGTGGGACAAGGTAGCTGAAAAAAAAATAGAGAAAAACAAAATTGAATGTTTTCTGTGAATGGTAGTGATCAAAACAGCACTTGAGATATTTATGACTATGCCTACTTTATGTTTGAAAGTGTATCTTTAACCTGGGAATTATATTTCCCTGAGGAAGGGCGTTGTTACGAAGAACCCCTAGGGTTATTGGCGGAGGCAGGCTAGGAAAGATGATACTTTCTCCTTTTCTTCTGTGGTTTGTTGTGTTAATGGCAGTTTTCATTTTGGTAGGGTTTCCCCCTCCTGTAGGACCTGATTCCCAGGGTAGATGTGCCTGTTGCAGCCCTGAGTGTGTAGCTTTGACTTCTCCATTGGGGCTGTAGACACTCCCACCCCGATGCGCCCGGCATCTGCCAGGAGAGGGGTTTGCACAGCGGTTGGGTCACTCCGGCTTTTCTGTTGCTTTGGGCACTTCCACCTGAGAGCTCTTTTCCCTCAGGTTTTGAGAGGTCAGACTGAGGAGGACGCGAGCAGATTTGCTCACCAAGCAAAAGCAAAAAGGGCTGTGTTCCCATCACCTTCCCTTGCGTTGCTCCTGACCAGACCGGCAAGCTGTTGCAGACCTAGTAGAAACACTCACCCGTTGATTCATTCCCCTCCACCTGCCAAGGAATTACAAAGAAATCACTGAAAATGTTCTGCTTAGTAACGTTATACCAGCAGATTTTTTTTTTTTTTTTTTTTACTGTTGGTCCCAAAACTATTTAAGTATTCCGTGGAAAAATAGAAGTTGCCACAAGAGTTTATTTCTAATAATTTAGGAAAAATATACTACCTCTGAAATACTACTTTCTAAAAGAAACACAAACCAGTCCATTTTCTCTATTTTTTTTTTTGAAAGGCTCATTTGCCAGCATTGTGGTGTTTCTGCTTCTAGCATTTTCATCAAAAGAGCGTTGTCATTTTGCGTGTTCTTTGCTGAGAGCTAGCTTGTTTTAATGAAAAAATGCTTGGGACGAGGAGGAAGGTGCAGCAGGCAAGTGGTGCGTTTCACTGTCCTTCCCAGAGCAGCATCTGCAGCAGAAAATTGTTTGCTGGTGTCCAGTGTAGTTTTGTGATCCCAAAGTGATGACAGTGGGACTTGAAGATGCCAAGGGACTGTAAGAAAACGAGGCGGTTTGGGGAGGGGGTCAGCTGGGGACCCTCTCCAGCATGGGATTGCAGCCGGGGCAGCTCCACCACCTGCACTCCGGAGCACCAGAGGGGCTGACTGTGGCTGAAGTAGAATAAATACATGTACACCTACAGAAGGAACAGTAAGCAGTCTTTATTTTTTTAGTTAATGGGAATACTTTCACATGAGTAACAAGTGCCACTAGGGAGACATAGGTGTGCCTTAATGCACTTTCTCATCTAGCAGGATAGCAGGCAGAGCCCCACCTTTCCCGGTGCACATTTTGTTTGCATTGTAGGATTAGAGCATTTTAAATTTAACAGGAGTTGTAAAAAGTGTCTGTCTGTATTTATTTAGTTGCATATATTTGTGTGTGTGTGTATACAGATAGCTTCATGCTGAAATTAGAGGATAGTTTAACAGGGGGATGGGTTTCCACTTGTTTAACTTCAGCCATTTGGAAGTTCGGCATCCAGTTCATCTGCTTTTCTAGAAGTCCGTGTTAGGGCAAGGTAAATTGCCCTGGAGGGTCCCGCCTCTTTCTCTTGCCTGTGGAAGGAGCGTAGGTGCGTAACCAAAGCTCTGCACCACTGCACGTGGAGCAGATGAGTCCCACACCAGCAGCTTTTCTCGTTGGCTTCTGTAGTGTGTGCCATCGCTGTCTTTTTCTTCTCACTCCTGTCTTTGTTTTAGTCATTGCAGATCTTGAAAGGCTACTGTAAAAACTGTGTATTTGAAAGTAAGGGAAGTAGTAGTAGTTACATCTTCTTTACAAGAGGCAAGTCTCCAAGTCTGCTGTTTATTTACAACCTCCTAAGAGTTGGAGACAAAGCTACAACGCTGGGAAAGGACCCATAGAAACTCTGTGGTCCTAAGTCTCAGTATTTCTTTAGCCCAAGAAACACAGAAGGAGCAGGTGATTAACGTGGGTTAAGACTTTGTTCGTGGTCATAACGTCCTTTGTTTGTGTCCTCTTGGGTGGATTTAAACTCTCCTGTGTATTTCAGAAAAGGACTTTTTTATTCCCATCTGTATAAAATTTCCTTTCCTGGTCTGTGCCACACTGCTTTACGTATCTGTGGGGTACAGTTTCCTACCCCACTTTTTTAATCAACCTGCAGCCTTCAGCCCATCTCATTTCAGCTCCCACAGCTTCTCCTCACAATGCCAGGCACAAAAAGAAAGTAAATTGTAGCAGGGCTTAATAATTTTGCTCAGTATCATTTGGCTTAGTATTCTGGCCTGGGGGAAGATTGCTGGACTTCCTTGGGTTAAGTGTGATGATCCTGGTGTCCTTGAAGCACCAGTGGAAGGCAAAGTCAACATCTCAAAAGTTACGGAGTCTCAGCTGATGGCTAAAAAACCCTAACTCTGTTGGGTCCAGTAAATTATTTAGTATGTGCTGTCAGCTTGTATTTTGAAAAAAGATGAACTATGTCTCATGTCTGCTCTATGTCCTTTCTTTCTGAAAATAACATGAATAACAGCTCAAAATGTGCCTGCATTGACACACACACACAGTTGGTCACGCTTGGCTGGCAACTCTACGCGTTGTGGGTTCAATGTATGGCCCAAGGCATGTGAGAAGATTGTGTTGGGTTAAACGCTATACCATAGTGTATCCGTGCAGGGTGACACCAGCTAAGAATATATGGAAAATTGGAAGTCTCTTGCTTTTCCTGACTTATGGAAGTTAGGTTTTAAAACCAAAATAATTTTCTTGTAGTGTACTTCAGAGTGGAGAAGAATCACTTTGGCTCAGTGTAATGAAAACAGGATGGAGCAAAAGTGCTTTAGCAAACCCTGTTTTACAAATCCTGATTAAAAACTGACTCAGTTGACACAAGAGCTGGTGGTGTTGCCGTTCACTGAGTGTAGACATCTTGTGAGGGGGTGTCCCCGCTTACTCTAGCTGCCAGGCTGTGATGAGAGGGGATGGAGGGGGGACTTCAGCTTGGGATTTCCAGTGAAAGGCAGGTGAACTTCCAAAGGTGTATGAGGAGTCCGGGAGCGTGACCAGTCAGAGGTGAGAGGTCCTTCCCCTTTTCCTCTTTCCCCCTTCACAACTGCTCCAGCCATTCCCACCAGAGTGGGGCTGGAAGCTGCAGCTGCTTAACCCCACTTCAGGGTTAGATCTTTAATGAACTTACATTCAGTTGTTGTTTGGGGATGCTGACAACGTTTTCTTGGAGGATGGAACCAGCAGAGTTTCAAAAAGAGTGAAATGACGGTGAGCAGCAGTGTTGGGCATGTATATCCTGGGTTTGGTCCTAGCTCCCTCTAGTGCATGCATGTAGGCAGAGGTATGTAAAACATCTTATTTAAAATATTAATACAGTAATTGTGTGTAAATATATACTTCAGAAATCTTTAACAAAGCGTTTAATTATTGCTCCTGTAGCTAGTGGACTAGCAGCACTCGAGCAAGCAAGGAAGCTGTTACCTGCTCAGCTTCGCTCACAGGTAGCCATAACATGTCACAGAGGATGATTGATCCTAACATTATTTCAGAGAGGTGTTATTCTGAATTCTGGGACTGAATTTCAATTTTGAATAATGCCAACACCTGTTTTGGGGAGCTTTAAATTTCTAAGTAGAAAGCCTTACTATTGCTTCATTTATATATATGCATTGGTGAGTCCTACAAGGATTAAAAGGTTAGGACTCAGCCCGAAATTAAGACACCTAAGTGCTGGTGTCTGAGTATGGGTGTCTACATGCAAGCTAGAAGTTTCAGTGACCATTATATACTGTGAAGGTTATCAGCACAGTCAGATGAAGTCTGGAGGACAGTCTGGCTCACCCTTCAAAAGTCACGCAGGGCTTGGTTCAGTTGCCTAAACATGTGTCTAATGACGTTTAAGATTGTCCTAAGATAACCTTGGATGTCTAGGTTATCCAAGACATTTTGACAAGCTTGGCAGATGCAATTCAGGACCTACAGACAAATCTGCACGCTTGTGAACCGGCAGCTGGACGACAGGCAGGAGACCTTAGCCCAAATGGGACTAAAAGCTGGGTGAGCAAATGACCTGAGCCTGCAGTGGGTGATCGCATGAAGTGATCTCCAGGCTCCGTCGGCGCACTGACGAGGTTGTATCACCCCACTGACTGCGATGGGAGACTAGACACCAGCGTTTCTGTGTCTTAATCTGTGTCTGCAGGCTCAGTAGGTGCTTCCTTAGTTCTTGGTTATTACAAGGCAATTACCAAATCCCAAATTATTTTAAAGAAAATAGTCTTGCTCACAGAACAGAACAGTACATAGCTTTATTTTCTGTAGCAATGAAAATGGGTCAAAGACTGACAGTATAAAAATAGCATTACAGAGAATGCTGCTTAAAGATGTTATTTAGTGACAACATTATTCTGCTGGTTATATGACCTTTAACCAAGAAGGAAAAATTAAAAGGTAGATCCAGTAGAAAAATTAAATAGTTGTAAGCCGTGTCTGAAAAGAAATATAAGATCAACAGGCTGGCTTGTGCTAAGGCTTGTGATTATCAAGCACAGCTGTTTTAAATTATGCATCAGCATTCGCACTAAATTAGGTGGCAATTATGCAGATATTAATTATGAAATCATTCTGTAGCCTTCAGTTTTGTCAAAATCTGTAAAAATACAATGAAGTGAAAATAAAAATAGTTATGTTACGTTCGAGTGCCACAGACAAAAGAACAATTGAAATATTTGCCCCAGAATTTAAAAAATAGTTAAGATACCATAAAATAAAAACATGCTAAATGTTTAGTGGGGATTTGAGACACCGTGCGTGGCAGCTCCCTCGGGAGGGAGGGGAGCCAGGACGTGCAGCAGCAGAGCACCGCTCCTTGCCAAGGCGCCTGCAAAGGCAGCCGCCGCTCCCAGGGGCAGATTCCCCTTAGACCGAATGTCATGCGGCACCTACTCAAGCTATTTTCTTCATCTGCATGAAGGAGAAGTGCCAGTTACTCCTTCTTGCAGATATTCCCTGGTGTCCCCGAAAAGGGCTTCCTCTCCCGTCTAACCACGGGAAGCCTTCTGGCAGGGCAGAGGGCTGTCGTCAGCGCTGCTGAGCAGTGGCGAGGCTTTTTCTGTCTCACGTTCCCTTTCCTCCTTGTGGAAACCTGCTGAACTTGTAAATGGGGAGAAGAGTAGCAATATACTGAGAAAATGAATTGAAAAATCTGGAAGGTAGTAGGAAACAGCGTTTTTTGTTGGTTAATAGCAAGCTTTTGAGAAGGAAGGTGGGAAGGGGAAACAAATGTTATTTACGTCTTTAGTGCTAGTATACAACGACGTTACAAATAAGAGCCTGTGCAAAATTCTTGTTAGTGATTAAGAAAAAAAAAGAAAAGAGAAAGAAAGCTTTAATTGCAGTTTCCAAGGGAGTGGGGGAACAGGTAGGAAAGCAATTCTCCTGTGAATGATAAGTATCTAGAGAATTTTTGTCTTTTTTTTGACTGCAAGTTTTGGTCTAGAAATTCCATGAAGTCCCACGTTCAATACTCCTGTAGAAGATTCTGTCCGAACAACAGAAAAGGTGATTTGAATAACAAATTCCAACAAAGGAGCTAGAAGAATAGGTTCCTTTCTCAGACGCGTTATCAGAGGGGATGTGGGCAGGGAGCGAGCCCTGGGCAGAACAGTGTTGGGCATCTAGCGAGCCCATGTGAGGTGCCATGCTGCTCCACGTAGAGGTACCGGCGAGCCTTGGCATCTGGGATGCAGGACTGGACATCTCACCTTGTTTCTGCACCACTGTGGAAAAATAAACCTAAACGATCCTTGATCATGAAGAGTCATTTTTCTGGGGAAGGTATTGAAATAGCTATAGCTTGTCACGGTAGGAAAGGTAAACATGAACCGCTTCTTGCCTCTTTCATGCTAGACACTCAAGCATCACAAGCCTCAATTCAATCAAATTATCTTGTCTGAAGACACTAAGCTACATCTAAGTAGCTGTAACTTTCAGAATTAACAGTTTGCAGAGTCAAGAAGTGAGAGTTTCCAATCTTATAGCCCACAACAAATCTCAAGCAGTGTCAAGAAAAGACCCTCTGAATCGCCTTGAAAGAACTGACGTTACAAAGGACGTGGCAAAATTTTGTTTTCTTAAACTGTAAGGCAGCAAAGAAGCAAAACCAGAAGATTACCCTGGAAAATCTAAAGGAACTCAGTTTTAAGTCTCATGCAAACTATAACCAAGTCTTTATTTTACTTTTGCTTTGGTCTCTTAAGATAGAGTGTTGTTTCTGTGTAGATGATGAGGACTTCTGGCAGGCTTGCATACAGAATTTTAGATCACATGCTCATATACAAGAAGCCAGTGGGAAGAAACGGAAAATCTCTGTTTTGGTTTTTTTTAGAAATTCCCTCCTCACACACCCCCACCCCTGTAGAGGACTGAAACCTGACTTCCCCTGGTAGCCTGCTAGATGGCAGTGTCACATAACATGAGCAGTAAGCAAAGGCGAACACCTACCCTTTTTATATAACAAAAACCAAGACATATTTCCCCTTCCTGTTAGAGACTGTTTTAGCTTTCATATCACTGTGATTAAAAAAATGTATTTGTGTTTGATATGATAGCTTCGTTTTGTGCTCTTGCTTTCAATTATTCAACAAATGATACTTTGACAAGTTGAGTAAAAGTCTTTTGTGGCATATATTTATTATTTAAACATAGGAAAATTTTTCTGAGGTCAACTCATTTTGTAGCCATTTGGGGAAAAATGAGTTTGTTTCATTGTGCTTAGCATGTACACACAGCTCATGTGAGTCTGTTTTTTTCCATCATAAAATTTTAACAACACAGTGCAGTGCAGAGCTCCGGACGCACTTGTTTGGGATTCTGTTCTTTGAAATAACTGCATCTGGACATCTCTAGATGCTCCAACTATTTTCCTTGAATTAAACGAATATCATATTTTTATCTCAGTGTATGATTTATTGCCCACCAGAAACGCCAGTCTTTGGCTTTGACTGTGCAGGAGGCTGCCCACGTAACCACAGCAGAAACATCTATTTATTTATTTATTTGTTTGTCGTACCTGTCATGACTTTCAGCTTGAGGCAGAGATTTGTTAACTTTGACTGACTTCATTTTTGGCGCAATATTATATGCAGTGACACACAATAGTATGCGTGTCTGTTTATGTGAGAGTGTTCAGAGAAGAAGAAAATTAAGGAAGCAGGAAGCAGTCAAAAGTCAGGAACATTAAGATTTCCTCAGAGAAGTTACAAGTATAGTGAGTTTTATAGAACTGACACAAGTGTTACAAGTGTGGTGTCCGATGAGTAACCCTGATGAACATAAATTTGGTACCTTTCTCTGTTTAAGTTCTGGATGTTGCAGTGGACCATCTCTTGCTTGGAAGGGAGTCTGGACTGGAGAGCCAGGTTTTGGGAGAGGAGGGGTTTCGGAGCGGTGGTTACTGCTGGGGAACCTGCAGAAGTGCTAGCCGTGCTCTGCATGCAGTGGCAGAGTTCGCCTAAAAGGGATGCTATATGTGTAATGGCAGCCACATCTTGCATGATTTGGGCATGCATGATGTGTAAGAGGAAAATATAAAGCAGGTTTTGTTAACAGAAAAAAAAAAAAAAAACCTAGGTGAGGACACCTAAGAAAATGCAGGTTTGGAGAAGTAGCACCCCTGCAAGAGGAATACGGGCACTTTCACAGGTAATGCACAGCTTGTGCTTGGCCTTTCACTCCTCACTGCTCTCAGTTCCTCTGCGTAAGCCTATTCTGGCAGTTTCTAAAATTCAAGAAGAGAAGGAAAATGACCTGAAAGTAGGAAGTGAAAAACACAGATGACTGCAGTAGCTCAGACCAGCTGAAAGGTAAAATTGAGTGGCTATTCAAAACGGTCATGGTACGAGTGCTCCTAAAATATTACAGCAGTGGTTTTCTCATTTCTATGTAGTCCATCTGCTGCCTATGTGATTAGTTAAAAATAGATTTTGGTAGAATATATTAGAGTATGTTATGATCAATTTTTAGTACTGCATTATTTATTACTTTAAAGAAGAATAAATAAAGCCAGATTGCTTTCATTTCTAAAACAACTAGTCCTGTTTCTTCAGAGTAAATACCTATTAAGTTGAACTTAAATATTAGACATTATTACTTGAGTAAATACCTATTGAAGCTTATAAGCATGCTAAGGAGTTGGCAGCACAAGTGGCTTTGGACTCTCTGACAGGACCTCATGAATATTAAATGAGAAGAATGATGCTGTTGAACCCTTGAGCCCTATGAGATCCCATAGTTGCCTTGATCTTTTCTGTAGATCGTCATGAAGAACTGGATTCAGACAAGGTCTTTGTCAGCTTTATGACACCCTAGTGGCCAGCAGCTTGTGCCTGATGGAATGAAAATGTGCTAGCAGATGTGTCCACTTCAGCATAGACATCCGACCCTCAGCCATTTGCAGAGGCATATTATCAACACATGGGACAGGCAGAAGTGGGCACGCTCAGATTTAGGGAAGAAAAGAGAGGATGGAGCAGGGCACCAGAATTACCATGTCAGGGGATGAGCTGTGAGAAAGCCAAGCAAAGAGGACCTCCACCCCTCAGGAAGCAAACACCTGATGCCCCCAACATTAGCTACTGTCTGGGCAGGCAACCAAGGAGATCATCTATGGCCTAGGCGTCTCACCTTTTGTGTACAAATCAGAGGTCACCTTATTGATGAGCAAAGTAGACAAATGTATTGGGGATGCATTGGATTAACAGAGAAGCAATAAGATAAAAATCCTCTTTTGCCCCTGAATTGAGGAGAGCTCCACAGTGAGAAAAACAAAGCACGTATACATTAAATCATAATATACTGGAAATGAGAATGAGGTTTCTGGCCGTCAAGACAGGAGGAATAGCAAAGGAAAGAAGCCAGCAACTCAAGGTGGAGCTCAGTGTGTTTATGGAAAGTGATGAAGTGATTGGCAGCGATAGCAGGGGGTAACAAATTGCTTTCAGCAGGTCCCTCCAACCCTGTTAGTAGTTCCTTTAGGTTTTGTTTAGATTTATTTGGGGGAGTGTCGGTGGGAGTCCTGGGGCCAGGGATTGGAAAGCTCAGTTCCGTGAAGATGCTGCTGCTGAAGCCATGGAGAAATAGGAGGTGAAAAAGTCCATCTGTAAGGCTATGTAAAAATTAAGTAAGACCAAGCATAACTGATATGATAGTGATTACTCTCAGTAAATGTCTGAATATTTACTCATCCTTTTCCACTTTTGATTAAAAAAAAAAAAAGACTGATTTATTTTGAAGAAAAAGAACAAGGCGCATGCCACAAAAGAGCATTCTAAGAGAAAATGAAAAATAAAGAGATGGAGGCATTTCCCAAAGGCATGGAGAAATATAAATAGTCTTGGGTTTCATGTCAAAGGAAAGAAATACTTGGTGTTAGTTTTATTTTTAGAAAGCAGGAGAAGTTATGAGGCAGCCTGATACGAGTCGGCTGTCTGAAAATATCTGTCGTTTTTAATGTATACCCTAGATATATCTGACCAGTCTGCTACTCGTGTGAAAAGCATGAAAATAGAAAATGTCACTGTGGTAGGATTCATCTGCCCTGAAGCAGGTGTGTAGAGGTTAAATACCTTGGTGTGAACTGTTTGCCACAGACTCTTACAGTTTGGTGGAGGAGGAAAAAGCATCATAAGTTCATAGTCTGTCTCATGCTAAAATAAGTTGCCTGAGGTAGGCTGGGAAGATGTAAAATAGGGTGACCAGCTGAGGCATACGTGTCTGAAATAATCTGAAATGAATCTTGTCTACAAGAAACTCCTATTTCTCCATTGCCCGTAAAATGAAATCTGAGCAGTCTAAAACATTTACTATTTATGAGTTCATTTTTGGAGGGATAAGTGCTTCACAATGTGGAGGTCGAATACGATCTTAATCCCCCCTTAAAAATGTATTAACGCCGATAGAGCAAAGTGTAGTTTGGAGAAATTATTTCAAAACTTCTGAAAGAGAAACATCTCAGAGGTAGATACAAAGGCATGTTTTCAGCTGATCCACTGTGACAGGTCTTTAGTTGAACAAGAGTTCATGTACACTGAATTCATGCGGAATGGTAAATTTTCTGTACTCTTCATTGTCTAATAAATCTGTATCTGGAAGCAGAATTTAAGACACAGGGAATAAAGAAGCTTCATGAGCTGTAGCTTCAAAACAGAAAATCTCAAGCCAAATGGTGTTCTTGACATTTGTAGTACCCAGTCATGATTCTAGGTAATTTGCTTAATTCTGTGAATGGTATCAAATAAAGCAGTGCACATAGTAGCCTGGGTGTCAGAAAAGAGTTCACAAGGGTAGAATTTCCACCTTAATTTAAAAGAGATTCTCAATTTTACCTTTTAAATCTTGAGGCAATAACCGGTCACAGCCGCCGGTGCTGGCTCTGAGGAAGTCCCAAGCTGATGTCGATGTATCTGCTGCGTACCGTGGCTTGGTAGCTCGGTGAGAAGCCGAGACCGCTGGGAGTAACACCTCTCTTGGTCGTCATTCCCATGGACCGCACTGCAGAACTGTATCGCCCTTAGGAGCAACCCTGGCTGAATTTAGGGATGTTCTGTGTTGTGCAGGGGGCTTAATGACCACTGTGGTCATTCAGAGGTCCTGAAGGTAAAGGTCCAAAAGAGCCATGCTCTGATAGAAAAGAGAGAAAGTCTTGGCATTTGGGAGCTGAAAATGCCACCTCTGAGGAACTGGAAAATTTGGAAAGGCAAATGCTTTTTGGTGGTTAGAAAGTAGTTTGCAGAAATTTGGGTTCACTCTGTGTATTTGCAGTTTCAGTGAGGTCTAGTAACTAACATTGGCACAATTTTAGTGATTTTAGTCTAAAGGGTAGACATCTTTCTGGCACTTCAAAGAGGTACCAAGCAAGAATGCAGTGGAGAGGGTACCCTATGTCTGTGATTGCCTCCAAAAAATGCCCTTTGCTGTTATTCAATCTTCCGTGCATTATGACCCCAGACTGTAAGTGCCAGGCCATTCTGCTTCTGCTAGAAATAGTGTTCTTATTAGATCTCTTACTGCAGCAGCAGAAGGTATGTTTTCTGGCACATCTGTATCCATACCTGTGGATCTTATTCATACAGAGCATGAGAAAATGCTTTCCCATTCTTGACCTATAGACCTTTGTACATGGGACTCATTGTGTAGTCTTATTTTTCATTTTTTTATGCTTATATATACCGTGGTAAAAGTGTCAATATGTTATCTCAAGTTGCTGTGAAGTATAATGATATAATAATATCACTGGAAATACGAGGAGTCATACATATGTACATTTGAGATGTAATTCAGTAGCGAACATGAAGGTCGTCGGCCCTATTTACAAGTAACGAGGGAGTGCAGACTCCGTAATAGGTGTTTCCAGGGATGGTCCTCGGTCGGTATGTTCTGTACAGCTTCTCCTTTTTCAGCATGCAAGCGATGGAGCAATTAGCAGCGATGCAGACTTAGATAGCCTCTGTCTTCCATCACAGCTTATTACTTCGTTTGTAGATTAAACAGAAGAGGTTCGCAGTGTGTTTTCCATGTAAAGTAGTTTAGCATTTTATGTTTCTCTGTCAGACACAGTGAAAAAAACAGTTGCAGAAGCTGATACATGTGTATGTAGCTATGGCAGAGTTGTGATATCTTTTGAGAAATAGGGTGTGAACATATAATTAAAGACTACGGGATACGTTTTACACTTTGTGGTTAAGATTAAAAAAAATAGCTCCTCATTTCTGCATCTCCACACTAGAGAAGCTTGTTCTGAAGGAGAGACTTGAGGTTTTTTTCCTAGGAGGACTCCTACGTGTACTAGAAATAGCCGGGGTGCAACATGCCCCAGTTACATCCCCTGCACGAGCAGCGGCGCGGCGAGGACGACGTGGTGGGAGCAAGCCGGCTCCGTAGCCGCTGGCAGTGGGAGAAGCCCGCAGCGGGGAGAGCTCCAGCTGCTCCTCCTGCACCCGCAGCCGCGTAAACAGGACGCGTTGTGCACAAAAGGAAAGTGTTGACATTGTCTTCGCTGTTTCCTGAGTTTCGAGAGGAGGGGAGACACAGCAGGAATAGGGACGGGGCGGTGGAGGTCCTTACCTGGCCTCTGCCACTCGCCAGAGCAGAGCAGAGACAGGGTCCCTGCTCTTTAACGCTGCCCAGGGCCCCTCTGTCCCGCCTGGCACGTGGCAGGGTGAGCTGCACTGGGTTTAATCGAAGCGCCAGGGATAGTCCTACCCTTTTCCCAAGATACAGCCTGAGATTAGGCCTTCTGCTTCCTCTGTCACGCGTTTTGGAGGAATTAGGTGCATCGGTCTTGGGGGGCTGTTTGACCTTTTAGGACGTCTTGGCATAAGGGGCAGTGGTCTGTCTCCCCGTACAGGGAGAAAAAAGCTATAGGAAAATGCAAGTTTATCCCCTCAAAAGTTGGCAGACGATGTAGGCAGCTGCAGTGTCTGAAATTCTGTTTTTTTACACTGAGTAGATTTCAGGTTGTGTCCCATTAAATCAGACCTTAGGATCCTTTAAATACACTTGCGTGATTATGGCTAACCCAGTATAGCTAAAGCTGCTTTATTAATTACACTGACATGTTGGGTTGTAACATGCTAAAAATATCAGTGCTGATAATCTTGGTCACTTCTTATTTTCAGCACGGCTGCATTCTTTGCACGTACTGTCAAATCACCGTGCTGTAGGTGGACCAGGGCTAGCACAGGCAGGCCTTTATTATTCCAGCAAAGGTATTTCTTTGTTATTTCAATAGGAAACAGAAGATAGGCGATAAGCTAACAAACTCACAATGGGTGGAAGTTCATTAAAAATATATGTCCTTGTTGTATGTATGATGTATTTAGATGTCAAGCCCTTTGGAGCAGCAGGTGTTTGTACAGTGTCATTACAATGGGGCCTCGCATGTCACCAGATTTTCAGTGCTGATGGCAATGAGAGACGATTTTTTGGCATGCCAAGCAAGTTAGGTGGGGTCAGGGAGCTGGTAGTTGTGTACAGAGAGCAAATCGCGATGGAGACGGTCCCTTGCCTCCCAGAGCAACGGGAGTTGTCACTCCTGCTGTGTCAGTGGGATGGCAAGCTCAGGCAGACGGGACAAGTTGTGAGTGCTGTAGGAACTGGGGTTCAGAGGTTTTGCATAACCTGCCTGTCTCCAGAACTGGGCTCTTCCCCTCCTCCTCCAGGAGAAAGGAGGGTGACTTTCAGGTGTGACAGCATTTACATCGCTCCTGCAAATGCTTCACCTCATTGGCAATATTTTTGTTGAACTGAGGTCTCTAGGCAGTTGTCTGTAGTAGTTAGGAGTCTTGGTGGCGTGCCACGCCATGCTGTACCTAGAACCTCTCTGGTTTCCGAGCAGGCTTCACGCAGTGGCTGCGAGGGTGTTAAAATGCGACGGGGCAGGGGACTAAACAAGCGCCTTCCCTGCAGAGGCGAGCGTGTTTCTTTTTGGCAGTCTGTATGTCAGAGGTAGTATCTTGCTGAAGTTATTTTCAAAACACCTTTTTTTTTTTTTCCTTTTAAAATAAATATTGCATTAAGCAACGGTCTAGCTTCGTAATACACAAGTAGGTCAAAGTGCTGTCATGACTGTCTTGCATACCACCTACAAATACAGCTTAAAAATATGTCGAGTGCCAAATTAAACAGGAGGAGCAGGCGATGCACTCTGGTTCCTTGACTTGTGCTTAACTCTGGAGCCCAGATTAGCAATGACGTGATAAAACATCACACCCCTGGCTTTTGACATCACTTTCACTGACAGCCATTTCAGGCAAGTGATGGAAATCTGGACTGTTTTCCAGTACCGCGAGCAGGTTGAGTCGGTTGCTGCATTTAACCTTCGCAGTATCGGAAGCGCGAGGGTTTGCGTCTGTAAAATGGTTGCTTCACCCTCAGTTTGAGACATTGTGGAGGTAAAGCAGCAAGGTTAGTGGCTAGCCAGGCTCACAGAGGTACCGTTACGATCATCCCCCTGGATCTCCTGACATAAGGAAGCGTGAAAAACCTCTCAAGTTTGCTGACCTGCAGATAATATTTTTAGGAAATAAGCAGCTGCTAAAAGTGCATTGAAAAGACACTTTAGCATGTTGAAAGCACCCAGCCCCGTACATTTTTTTGCTTGTTAGTGGTGAGGGGCCCTGCCTCCACCTTTTCCCTGGTCGTTCCTGACTTTGTGGGAGCAGGGTGGGAGCTGGAGAATCGCGCCCGGCACCGATGTGCTTGTGAGGCTCCTCGGGAGGCCAGGGCTGCTTCCCCCTCCGCTGACAGCCGGGGCGCTGAGGGCGTGCACCCTACCTACGGCCAGGCCCTTCCTTTGCGGCTTCGGCGCGGTCTCCAGTGTTTTGACACATAAAACACCCCCTCTGTGCGTTCTCACGCGCGTGAGGACGTGCGCACGGGAAGAGGACGACCAGGTTTGTGAAACGCAAACGCCTCCCAGGCAGCGCGAGGATACGGGATGCTGTCCCGTACGGGATGCTGTCCCATATGGGATGCTGTCCCGTACGAGCTGCGCCCAAGCTTAGTTAGTCCAGTGCCGGCCATCTGGGCGAACTGCTCTCCCCGCGTCACCTAAAAGCGCGATCATACTTTCCTTTCTCTTAACAGATAATCCTGAAATAGCTGGCAGGAGCGGAACGGAGTGTCACGAAGCCTCCCTGCGGACGGCCAAGCACGGCTACTGTACATACTACCCCGTCTCCTCCTCTCTAGAGTTGCCACAAACTGCATGCTAAGTCAAGAATTTGTTCTTACGGACAAATCACAAACTCGAAAAAGCTAGTGCTGCTATGTCATATATGAATATTAAATATGGTATGCTTACTATACTCCAACCTAAAATAGTTAACTACCTGATACCAGCTGTGATGTTTCAAGACATAAAGGGTAACATTTAGTTTTAAAGATTTTCTAAGCATAGTTTAATTCTTGCAAATATTGTCTTTTCTCCATAACTATACCTAACGGAAATGGTCCACTTAAGTTAGTCTCGTGAGATTCAGTGCTTATGAGTCTTTCGAGCTCAGCAATAATCGAGTTGTATCGGCTAAAAACTTACCCCAGTTGCAGGTTTTAATTTTCACCCGAACTATGATCGGGGTTTTTCTTCTCGGTTAAAAAAAACCTCTTGGTTTTGCTCCCCTAGCGAGTTGATTCCAAGACAGAGGAAGTGAAACGCAGCCCCGTGTCCTGCACATCACCCTGCCAATCTGAATATTTTTAGCCAGAAGTCCAAAGTAAAGCACAAATTCTTTAGATGCACATGGTTGGTGTTTGACTTGTATGGAGAAGTTGCATTTGAATCATAGCAGAATAGCAGAAGAAAATTAAAAAAAATTTGCACAGTATGAACTTCATACCCCTTTCAATCCCCAAAAGAACAAAGTCTTGAGAATATTATTTTACAAGTATATTTATAATGTTTTTAAAAGAGACTTTGCAGAAGTGCCTAAATTTTGTCACATCAGACTTGATGAAAGTGAGCCTGATGCCAACAGTCAAATCTCACCGGAAGCAAATAATCTTTCAAACTCATAGTCAGGTTACCAAAAAGATCCAAGCTGTTAAGAAGTAACTTCTAGAAGTGTAAAATCAAACAAAACCAGACCAAACTAACAAAAGGCGAAAAAGAAGGCGGTAGATTAAGAGATCTGTATGATGCTCTAATTTAATTAAAATTCAGTTGAGTCACTGAAACTTCATAGGTGACTTTAATCTAGACTATTAACTGAACACTAAGAATGTAGAATGAGATTCAGTTTAATAAATCATTACTGTATTTGCATTTTTTTTAATTGGATTATACGATTGTAACCAGATTAGAGTGGAGAAAAAAATAGTTCTTTTAATTGTTTTTCTTTGAAAACATATTTTATGTCACAAAAGTATGAAGATATCTTTAATACAATTATATACATATTATATATACATACATATATATGGATGAAGCAGATTTTAATGTTGTTTACTTTTTTAAATACTTTGTTGATTTACAAGGTAATTATATATGTATAATTAAAATTTCATTTGTTTGATTTGAGATTTGTTTCAAGCACTATCGTACCAAATATTTCATATTTCACATTTTATATGTTGCACATGTATCACATAAATGACATAGTTTTTAAATTATTGTTTAAAAAAACAAGACAGCTGTTATAAGTGGATATTATGTATAATTGTTTGCAGCATAAGTTTTCTATGTGGACATTATTAGTGATTGCAGTATTTTAACTTAACCTCTTCAGATTGATTGTAAACTATTTTAAACTTTGGCAGCACTGCCTGTTCTGAACGACTGAAGGCACTAACCATATAATTATTTGTCTAGGAAATTATTTTCCAGGCTAAATCTTGTTTGTCCGATGTCTAATTACTATCTATTTATATATAAAGCTGGAGATTTGATCATCCGAAAGAAAAAAATAATCACAATTCGATTGTAAAATTAACATAGTGCTTGTAACATTGCATTAGTTTTAATTTGTGGAAAAATAATGTATCTTAACTTGTTACTTTAGCAGTTAAGGTATCACCGTTATATACTATTAAAACACTAATATTTGTAGACTTTCTCAGTCATTATAACTAGGTAGTTGACACTGCAACTTGCCTATATCTGTCAAAGTTGTTTTTATTTTTTTATAATAGTTAATTTAGGCATTTGGGTAGCTTATTGTATAATACTAAATGGTAAATTATCCATGTTGTTTAAATATTTTATGTAGATAACTCTTCAAGACATTGTTTTGTGTGAACTTTTTATGTTTCGAAATAACTGTTATTCTATGTTTTTTACAATTAATCCAATACTACTATTTTTTGCCCATGGATGACGAAGCTTCAGATACATCAGGTCTTTCATCCAGATAAACTGACAGACAAAAAGAGAAAATGTATTTTTAATAAGAGATCCACTTTCCGACTTTATGACTTTGTAATAATCCTGAAAACTGTACAAGTACAAACCTATGCTAACAGTAAGGAGGCAATTACAGAGATGTGCAAATACATGTACAACAGATTCTGCATTTTATTTATTTATAAAGTAATTTTATAGACTATTTCAAAATTTGGGAAGATCTAAAACTATTTTTCTGTATAAATATTATTTGCCAAAACTTTGTTTATATTTAAAAAAAAAAGTCTAATGAAAATTATTAAATTTTAAATGCTTTGTTTAATTAAAAAAAAAAAAACAACAAATAAAACCCCCTAAAAGAACCATGAGATGGGCCAACACAGAGACAGTGAATACTGTAGCTGGGACATGGTTTCAAGTTACTTGAGATGTCTCAGTGTTTATTTTCTTCAAAGGATACAGCACCTCACCAAAATACCTTTTTGTTTGCCTCTCTCATCCAGCATAATTGATGACGCGTACGATGAATATTTCGGTAACAGTTAAAAGAACCCCTCCATTCACTCTTTTTCAGCATATAACTACTAGTGGTCTGTTAAATAGCCATTCTATTTCTGTTGTGACGTTAAATTCATTCACCCAATGTACAACCACTGAAATAAAAAGAAGCATTTTAAAATGAGAGCGGAGTCGGGGCAATCCTTTCTTGTGGCGCGGCTCTGGGAAGAGGGGCCTGGGGTAACAAAAATAGTCAAAGCGGAGGAGTCTTTAAAAAGTATAACATTTTATTATTTTATTTTATTTTATTATTTTATTTTATTTTATTTTACTGTAATTTATTCTTTTTTTTCCCTTAATTGCATGTTCAAGTAACAAATCCTTAAGTGCAATCCCCTGGTGCGGGACACGGGCAGACGCTCTCTGAGGAAGCACGTACTCTTGTCCTGCTGGAGCCGGCGTGCCGAGGACGCCGCGCTGCGCGGCTTTAGCCCCGACCCGTCATTTCGTGCCCTTTCTGCCCGCCCGTGCTGCGGGGGTGCAGGCAGGCAGTGGTTATCGCAGCGGTGTGGCTCGCAGATGCCTAACGCTTGGGGGATTTTTTTGCCGGCGCATCCTCTGCATCCTCTCTTCTTGCCTACATCTCGGAGAGTATTACACCAACCAATAATCCCTGTTATCTGCTGGTTCCTCTGGGAACGTCGCAGAGGAGTTGCGTGTCCGAGGGCAGAGATCGCCCGGCAAGCTACTGACAAGGAGGGATTAAAACCTCTGGCTTGCAGCTCCGTGGTTTCTTCACATGATCTTCTGTGATCTATTTTTTTAAATGCTGTAAAGAAAGGAAATAAAATGCCTGCAGAATCCAGAAGAGTTTGTGCCATAAAGTTGTGTACATTGCATCAGCACGGGGCTGGTTTGAAAGGAGCCCAAGGTCACAAGTGATGTGGAAAACCACCAGGCCAACCGGTCGATTTGGATGCATCACGGACGTACTGAGCCAGAAGCCTGCTGAGAACGAGCGTGTGGGATGGCGAGGAGAGAGGGGGATGACTTGCCGGGCCCGAGGAGGGCTGGAAGGGCTGCAAGGGCGTTGTAGAGCAGAAGCAGCAAACGATTCAAATTCAACTCCTAATGATCCAGGAGCGGAAACCCTGTCTGTTCACACTTTCTTAGGTTAAACCCCACCCTGGGCAGTTGTCAGCTGCCAAGAAGGGTCAGGACATGTCGATTTTCTTGCCCTAAAGCTGCTTTGTTTCTTGTCAGCTTTGGCACTTTTTTTGGCAGTGTAGAAGCGCTCCTGGGAGCCATGAGCTTTCGGGAGCCACACCAAAATGGCAATCTTTGTACACCTCTGTCTGTGGAGCATAACCCCTTCAGACGATGTCAGCGTTTCCAAAATGAAGCAAGATACTTCTAGAGAAGAGGCCTTAGAAACCTTTGATATTCCCCCCACCACGCACATCCTCACGGGCAGATGGTGGCCAGAGCTTTGATGCCAAAGGCTGCTGCCCTGCAGGGAGCAGTCCCTCGCCCCAGGCCAAGGCTGCAGCAGCATCGCGTTGCTCAGCATCAGCCTTCTCTAGAGCAGACCCGCCAGGCCCACGCTCACAGCGTTTGGCTATGTATCTCCTCTGGCCCCGTGTGGTGTAGCCATGACCATAAGGCATAATTATTATTTTCAGTACGTTTTGCTTGGTTTTCAGTTCAAAAGTCTGAAGTAATCGGAGGGCTGGGGTTTTTTTGCAGCCCGCTGGAATGAATAGCATGAAAGAAAAGGGGATGTGACATTTGAGGGATCAGAGCCTGCTGGGATAGCATTGCATGTTTGTATACAGCAAAGGAAGCCAAAACTGGTTCAGCCTTGTCTGCGCTGCATTTGGGGAGCGTCTGTTGAGCAAGTTACCGAAACAGCAGCGGGGTTTTGTTTCAGGAAGAGTTGTTTCGCTCCAGAAGAGAGCCTAGGAACAACCCAACGTTTCTGTACTATGGGTGATGATGGAAAAAAGGACTTGTGGGCAAGGCTGCTCGACAGTGTGGGCACTGAGACTTCTGCTAGTGGCATTTATTGCATGAATTCATGGGACCCCAAAAAATGCCTTGCCTGGAATTGCTGAAAACCTTCCTTGGCATCTGATCATATACATACCATGTTCTTTATGCCTGCAATCATTTCTCTAGCCAAGCCTTTTGTCAGGTAACCTGCCTTTTTAATGTCATATAATTGACAGTTCTGGAGGCTTGTTGCACGGGGTCAAGATGATTTTTATTGCTGGAGTGGAGGGGGGTGTGTGAGGGCAATACCAGCTCAGCTGTTGCATTGAAGCAGTTACTATTGCTGGTATGTAATATATTTGAGCAAATAGTGATAGGTATAGAATATATAGTTAGATTAGCTGTGAAGGAATAAATTGCAGAAATGTCTTCTAAATTCTTATTCTTCTAATTCTGTATAGAAATTGTAGAAAATAAATCATGTGTTTCCTTACGTGAAAATACCTTCTGCTGTAGCAGGGGAAAAAAATCGCGAAGAAACCTGAAAGGAAGATATTGGTGTGAGCTGCTTATGCAATGTTGTGTTGCAGTTGCGTTATTTCCACCAAAGCTTCTTACAGAGTGAGGAAAATACACTTGGCTTTATGATTTAGGAAAATCGCTACAGGAAAGACGCCCTGCTCCTCTCATCTTCAAAGAGCTGGATTTGGATACTACTTTTAAGGAAAACAAATTCTGGTGAGTGTCCTCCTTAGTCTAATTGTCACAAACCAGTCAGGGTGTAGTCTGCGTGGTGGGTGGTTCCTCAGAGGGTCACCGGACCAAAGAGGTGCCGGGATGTGGTGGTGACGGGGGTGACCACAATGCTGTAAGGTTCACCTTGTAGGAACAGCCCCCGGGGGTGGTCACGCCGGTGCGTGCCTATGCTAAACCCAAGCTGTGTTTACATTTGCCATGAATGCCTCTCCTTTTCACAGAGGGGTAGAGGGAGGAAATGCTTTTATTTCCCTGTTTTATGGTTGTAGTCACCACAGTGAAAGCCAGCAGAGCACATTCAGAGATGCTAAAGTTGGTAGCTGACGGCACAGCTCAGGACTGCGAGCAAGCAAGCTTTTCACGCTTGGAAAGCTGTTAGGGTGGGATCCAGCTTTCTCTCTGTAGCTGTCAAGTATCATTTCAGGGTACCCACTTGGCCTAAAGCTGCTGCTACGGAGGAGCACAGGTCTGGATGGATATCTTAAGTCTGCCAGCCCCATGCAGGTGTCTCAGATACTCTACAACACCTCAAGATGAGTTCAGTCAATGAATCCCACCTGTTTTCACAAGGGACTGTCAATCGTAACAATGGTTTTGATGGATTTTAAAACACCATCATGCACAAGAAATCACAAAATCATGACATATTGGCTAAAATGGTCTGATAGTTTAAAAAACCCTGTTCTTTTCTGTAGGTATTTGGAGTACATTCAGCTTGCATATTTCAGCTTTTTCCTCTCCTACCATGATGCCTTGAAATGTTTTTCATGTCGCCTAACATGCCCATGTGCTCATGGAGGTAAAGTTAAAGAGCAGCTCATAAAATTCTTGAGAAAGGCATGAAAATTGACAACATGAATTTTACAGATTTGGTGAGTTCAAGATGTTCTTATCTCTTACCATGTTATAGGGAGGCATGAAGAGATACGGTAACCCTTTGGCATGTAATATCATTTCTTCGGCCTTAATCTTCACATGGGCTTTATTCAATTATTATTATGCCAATGAAGGTGTGATGTTATCAGTATAACTTCGTCTGAGTGCAGTTGCAATGGGATGAACTGTCCCTGTATGCAAATAAATCGTTCTGTTTAAATGTTGCATGTGAAATGATTGTACCCTATTCTGTCCAATGTAGTTATGTTGCTTTAATTTCTCTGTCTGTAAGGCTTGATAACAAGCTGTCCTTGGACAGGTGTTAGGTAGAGCCTACACATTCCTTTCCAAGTTTAAGATAAAAGTGGTGAAAGGCAAGAGTCCTGTTTTGTGTCCCTCCTCAAGCCAAATGTGCTCAAAAGAAAAGCTACATAAGCAAGCACAAGTAAATGAGGACTCATGTGGAAAAGAAGTGGTCAGCTTTGAGCAGATTTCGGTAGGCTTTCTAACTACAGGATGTGATAGAAAGCATTTTCCCGTTCTATTGACCTTAAAAGTGATGACTTTATACCCATTCTAGAGGAGATAAATGAGATTGAACTCTTCTAATAGAGAATCAGTGCCCTCCTCCATGGATGTGAACTTTCCAAGACCAGTCGCTGGAGAAGTGCCGGGCTGATGGCACTGCCCATTCTTCAGCTGTCATCTCGGAGTCCATGGTAAGTGCTTATGGGCAGCAGTAGAAGCACACTGGCAACTCCTGCTGTGGCCTGTGGACTTTTCATTTTATTTCCTTTTAATTGGATGATGGGAGAGGCTGAACTTCAAGTCCAATTTTATTTGGAGTTGCAGGTATGTATGGAGATTTTTGTTTGATGTTTTTCTCCCTGAGTTACTTGTTCGATTGATCACACATCCTTTGCAGCTTTTAAGGGCCAAGCTACTTATATTTCAAGTTTGCTTCAGTCATCTTTAAATGCACATTTCAGATGTGCTCATTTGTCATCTAGATAAGTAAGTTCCTCTTGCACTTCACAGAACTTACTCTGCAGCAAGGTATTTCAAATATTCTGCTTTATGAAGCACAATCTAAAAAACAATTTATAACAACATACAGATTCTCCTAGAAATTATGCTAAGGCACATGGAGGACAGGGAGGTGATTCGACACAGCCAGCATGGCTTCGTCAAGGGCAAGTCCTGCCTGACCAACCTAATGGCCTTCTATGATGGAGTGACTGCATCAGTGGACAAGGGAAGAGCTACGGATGTCCTCTATCTGGACTTCTATAAGACCTTTGACACAGTCTTCCACAATATCCTCCTCTCTAAATTGGAGAGAGATGGATTTGATGGGTGGACTGTTCGGTGGATGAGAGGTTGGTTGGATGGTTGCATCCAGAGGGTAGTGGTCAATGGCTCAATGTCCAGATGGAGATCGGTGACAAGTGGTGCCCCTCAGGGGTCTGTATTGGGACCAGTACTGTTTGTTTAATATCTTCATCAATGACACAGACAGCGGGATCGAGTGCGCCCTCAGCAAGCTTGCAGATGACACCAAGCTGAGTGGTGCAGTCGACACGCCCGAGGGACGGGATGCCATCCAGAGGGACCTGGACAGGCTGGAGAGGTGGGCCTGTGTGAACCTCATGAGGTTCAACAAGGCCAAGTGCAGGGTCCTGCACCTGGGTCAGGGCAACCCCCAGTATCAATACAGGCTGGGGGATGAAGGGATTGAGAGCAGCCCTGAGGAGAAGCACTTGTGAATACTGGTGGATGGAAAGCTGAACATGAGCCGGCAATGTGCGCTTGCAGCCCAGAAGGCCAACCGTATCCTGGGCTGCATCAAAAGCAGCGTGGCCAGCAGGTCGAGGGAGGTGATTCTGCCCCTCTACTCTGCTCTGGTGAGACCCCGCCTGGAGTCCTGCATCCAGCGCTGGGGTCCTCAGCACAGGGAAGACACGGACCTGTTGGAGCAGGTCCAGAGGAGGCCACAAAAACGGTCAGAGGGCTGGAACACCTCTGCTATGAGGACAGGCTGAAAGAGCTGG
Organism: Platalea leucorodia; assembly: GCF_965183815.1. Lineage (NCBI taxonomy): Eukaryota > Metazoa > Chordata > Aves > Pelecaniformes > Threskiornithidae > Platalea > Platalea leucorodia. The sequence goes on from NC_138824.1 coordinate 57,688,676, forward strand.
GGTTGTTCAGCCTGGCGAAGAGTCTCCAGGGAGACCCGATTGTGGCCTTTCAATACTCAAAGGGGGCTTATAAGAAAAATGGGGACAGCTTTTTATCAGGGCCTGTTGTGATAGGACAAGGGGTAATGGTTTTAAACTAAAAGAGGGTAGATTCAGCCTAGATATAAGGAAGACATTTTTTACAACGAGGGTGGTGAAACACTGAACGGGTTGCCCAGAGAAGTTGTAGATGGTCCATCCCTGGAAACATTCAAGGTCAGGTTGGACAGGGCTCTGAGCAGCCTGATTTGTTGAAGATGTCCCTGCTCATTGCAGGGGGGTTGGACTAGGTGACTTTTAAAGGTCCCTTCCAACCCAAACTATTCTATGATTCTATAGAGAGAGCCTATAAGGCAAATGAAACTGAATTACATCAAATTGTCAGCCAACTCTGCGCTTCCTTAGTTGCAGCCACCCTGTTTGGGAGATGTAGCACGGTATATATGTGGATTGCCTAAACAGGGGCAATAGTTTTCTTCTGAGCATCTTTTTCTGTGTGCAGCAGAACAGAACAGAAGTATGCTTTTACCACACAAAATTCAGGCCTTTTGCATTCAGCCCCAGGCTTCCTGTATAAGCAAATGGAGAGAGAGCGACCAAGGCTTTGCCAGAGGGCAACAGCATTCAACTTCTAGGCAGGATTGCCTCTTCTGGAGCCTTCCCAGCCCGGCCGCCTACGGAGATGCCAAGGGTGAACCCCTCCTCCGTCGAGCTGGGGCACATGACGAGGTGCTGTGCATCCCCATTCCTGCCCCCAGAGAGCCAGATCCTTCTTGCTCTGGCTTTCACCTGAGCTTCTCTTCTGAGCATATGTGCACCACAGGAACCCCATGCCACCTGCCAGCTTCTGCACCTTTATTTTTGTCTGAGGGTGGTTGTTTTTTTAAAGCATCTTGTTCCTCTTTTCTTCCTTTCATTCTAGATATGATGTAGGCTTTTTTACCATCATGTGGTTGAGGACCATGTTTCAGTCCTTGCAGCATGGCAGCGCTTTAACAGATCATTTAGGCCCATTAGTTGCAATGAATTGATTTCTCTTGCGAGCACAGATTGAGCATGCTGCCTGAAAGGCAAGGAGATGATTTGTAAGTGACCTGTTCTGCAGTAATCAAATACCTTTCCCCACCACTACACACGCACATTAGTACAAATCCTTTATTGCTTTGAGAAACTTCAGGGGGAAAATGTCCTCTTGCTACTTATGGGCAGTATTAGCCAATCCTGTTTTAATCTGTGCACAGAGGCTTTTATCTTCACCCGCTTGATTCTGCTGGCCTTCCTTAGGAGACCCTTGGATCCAAATTAAGAGCCACGCTGCTCTTGGCCACGCAGAGAAGTTCCTTGCAAGCTTACAAAAGCCTGTGCGGGAGTCACTTCCAGTGGGACTGACCAGATGGTCTTCATTTTCATAACTAAAGCGGGAAACTACAACAGTCTGAGCATTTAAAGCGGCGTTTAATTACGGATTTGCTTTGCGTGGAAGTGGTCTAAACCTTCCTGGAGAGGATCCCACTTTCATGCAGGCAGTGCCTCGCCTGCTCCGTCCAACGTTTTAAGGTCAGGGAGAAGATGGAGAGGGCAGGCTGCAATCCAGGCTGGCTGCAAACAAACCCCGCTTCAGCAGCAGAAGCAGCTCTCTGCTTACAATTATTTGGCCAGAGAAATTTTCCAGTCTTTCACAGTGAATGCTGTCCAGAGGAAAGGTTTTGATGAGAGCTTGCAGGGGGACGGTGGAAACCCAATGGAAAGCAGAAGGTGTAGAGCAGCGAGGGGACATCGTACGGCGAGGAGCCAGTAGGGAATCCTTTTCAAATGGAAACCAAGTGCGGTATAATCATTCTCTTATTTGCGTCTCACCTCCATCTACATCAGATGTGCACTCTAAAAGACGTTTCACCACCTCTTGGTGGAAAGGACTTTTTTTTGGACCCGGCATTTGGGAGTTTTATGTCCTTTCTTGTTTATTTCCTCTCCCTTTGCTTTAATTTTAGCCACAAAGCAGAGACCAGCCTTCAGGCTTTGGTGAATGCAGGAGATATAGATACATTCCTCTTCAGGAGTAATTATCAGAGGGACTGCTTTCAAATCCAGGTTTCCTGTGCAATATAATTATTCTTATTTAAATAAAGGACTGCGGCAGTGCTACTCAGCAGCACCTCGCCATACAATGTGAGGGTTGTTTCCCCTTGACACAGCTTTCTTCTGCTCTTCTCAGAAAATGACTCTGTTAGAATCAAATGTTAGTCCGTCAAAGTGCCTAAAAATCAATGATCATTTTATATTCAATTGAATCCTTACTTTTTTAAAAATATCACAATGAAACTGCTCTACTTTACTTCCCTTTATTGTTACTATTATTACCTCATGAATACTGCAGAGAGAAACAGCTGCCTCTCCTTTATTTTTTAGCTTCTTTTGAAGATGTAGCTGGGTGTGGCTTCATGCACCAGGAGTCCATGCACTTGAGCCAATTTGCAATAAACCTGATAAAGAAAATGGCCCTGATAAGATGTGGTATTTGTAGAACTTGAATTTAGTTTGCTCAGCGATGGAAACGTCCCAACGTGAATTTTATCTAGAAACATGTGCTGCAGTGTCGTGGTGTCAGGAGCTTAACGGGGCTGATGCCCATTTGAACCATTGAGTTTGTGGTGGGGCTCCTCAGCAGCGAGACCTGCCGCAGCTGGGTTTCGCTGGGATTAGAATCTTATTACTGGAGCTGGATGCACAGCTGAAAGAAGTAAACTTGGGCTGAGTTACCCGAGCAGGGTATTAGGATAAGCTAGTGTGTGGATTTACAGAGACTGCCTGTGTGCTTGTGTTCTGCAGGAGCTGCAGGTAGCTGCTCTGTAGTGAAAAGTGCCCTGGCTGTTGGAAATGGAAGCAAGCATCTCATCTTTTTAAGCGTAATGATTTTTTCCAGGATCCCAAGGTGTCTGTCTGTGGCAATCAGCACATGGATAACCAGGTTGGCTGTGAACAAGCCATAGAAGGTCTCCTCAGGTGCCTGAGTAAAAGAGAGCAGCTTTGTCCACCAGCCCAATTACTAGATTTACTATAGGAACGTCCTACAGCCTCCTGGCAGAGCTGGCGGCAACAGGAGGGCCCGGAGGAGAGGACTCAGAGGCACAGCCCAGGGGATACGTCTTCATCCTGAGCAGTCCAGCACATCCCTGTGGCAGAATCCTAACAGCCTCACCAGCTATCCTGTTCCTGCACATGCAAAATAATATCACTGTTCAAAACAAAACCCAAAGTCTCCTAACATTTGGCATCAGCAGTAGCAGGACCCCTCTGAGAAGCTAATGAGTATGAAGAAGGAAAGTCTCTGGCCTTTGCAGTAAGTCCTGTTGGCTTCTCCTTGTTGGGATTTCTTCTGCCAAATCTCTGGTGGATGCTAGTGCTGGCTGCCCCGGAGCCATACCCTTCTGCCATGTTTCCTTCTTGCAAAACACAGGGGAACTGGAGCACATGCAAAGACAGAAATGTAGAAGTGTCTATTTCTACCACACTTGGAAAACGCCCTTGTGGGGGACCCGGGGGAGCGGGTGGGTTTTACAGGGCCCATTCAGCCAGCTGGGTTATGACAGAGTCTCCTCAGCTGCAGCCCCTTAAGGAGCCTGAGACTATTTTTAAATCGGTACAATTAAGGCTGCCGGGGAGGTTGATTAGCTCCCATGGGGCACCTACAGAGCTTGGAGGCAGCTGAGGTGAGACGGGGCTTGCCTGCAACGCGCCTGCCTGTGCCTGCCCTGAACTTCCCCTGGCTATCGATGGCTTCTGCTCCGCTACTGTCACTGGCAGCCAGAGGTGTTGACAAAGCTCCTGCCCCTTCAGAAGAGAGACCTGGCTGGATCTGTGTGCCTTAGGCCCCCAACCCTGCAACCCTCCTGCTGACTTAATGCTAGCAACGCAGGCTCACGTCTTCAGCTGTTCCCCCAGCTCCAACCAAGCCCCCCAGCAAAAGCTCCTCAGCCCTTCCCGGCAGCCCTCCACGTCTTCCCTGCATGGGCACGAGAAACAGGGCTTGGCTCGCTGCATCTTTCCCACGTTAGGAAAAGGCCAAGACCCTTACAGAGCATTTTGTACCCATTTAGGGGTGAACTTTGCATTTGTTTTGATGAAGTGAAAATAGCTGGAGGTTTAGGATGATAGCAGCTCGCAGCTGCGCCTGCTGGTACAGCAAACCCGCTGCGCCTGCCATGGGGAGGAGCTGCTCTGTGCTCTGCTGCTGGGAGCGTCCCTGGCCCCTCACAGACCGCTCCCTTTTTCCTCTGGATAAAGCTCGGATTAGCACCTTTTGCCAATCCTCTGCGTCCAAGGTTTGGGTTCATCACTGCCTCTTTTACCTCAGAGGAAAAATAAAATAATTAAAAAATCCCATTCCTCAGGCATTTACATTCCTAACAATTGAGCTTGCCCACTTTTGCCCCTGTGTGTCCATCTACCCGTCCACTGCAGATGGGAACGATTGCACAGGTAGAGCTGGTGGGGACCTGCCATTTAATTCGTTTTGCCCTCACAGAAATGAAGCGTCCGTGTGGGCGCAAGGCGAGTGCTGCAGCACTGCAAGAGCAGCACCTCGCCCCTCCAGTTGTAGCCTCGGAGGACACGAATGTTGTTGCTGTCGTTCCTCTTTTGTCCACCCACTTCCCTGTCGCTCCAGTGGCAAGTGAGGGGCTGGGAGGAAGAGTTTTCTTGCCCTGCCAGAGGTTCCCCAGGAGAAGGGTTTGCCCCTCACTTAGTACTGGAAAGCTCTTCCACTGCCTCTTTTGGCTGCAAATAAAGTGTATTTTTTAGCATGGCTGCAAGGAGACAGCTTCTTTCTTCATCAGTTTGCTCATCTGCAAGACAAAAATGGCAACGCCCTGGTGGGGGGTTTGCTGGGGAGACGTGCAGAGCTGCTGAAGGCTCCCTTCTCCCCTCTGCTGCTTCACGTGATGCTGCTTAAATCAAGGAGCAACACACAAGCACGGAGCTAGGACTGGACCAAAAGCATTATTTATTTTGACCCTGGCAGGTTGAAAGCTCTGGTATTTATACAGTAGTCCCACAAATCCCAGAGGTCATCTCCTCAGGTCACATAAACCAATGCAGCTTTAAGATATTGGAGTTTATGCCAATTTATAGCAGCTGAGACTCTGGCTGAAGGTTTTCAAGGCCGTGGAAAATACCGCAGCTAAGACTGTTCTTGCTCTTTAATTTCCTTTACGTCTTGTTAAATAGATGTTTCTTCCTCTAATCAAATGGTTCCGTGTAACACTATATCAGCATCAGAGACAATCCATTTCTTAGCCACTAGCTAAAATACCAAAATAAAGGAAATAAAAAAGTGCAAAGAGAGTTGTAAATAGTCTGTTTAACCAAAACACGCTGCTTTGTCTTTTCTTTGTAAATAGGGTTTTTCTGTGTGTGCTTGTTAACTATATTATCATCATTTTTATCTGGACAGCTATCTAATTTAGAACATGAGAAAATATTATTTCCTGCTCAAACAGGCAAGAATTAAACACTCTCTAAAAATTCTTGATCATGACCAGGTTTAAATAAAACTCAGTGGTGTCTGAGCCTGTTTACATACACACACGGACACACACAGGGAGAGAATACACTTACATGTCTACACACAGGTACTTAGACAATACATGCAAATTGAATTACCACTTTTTAAAATACAGCACCAATTTTTTTCCAGCACGCTTTTAATAATTTCAAAACTTTGCTTGTAAGAGTATTTTATTAAAAGCTAGTCCATAATTAGACATGTGGTGGCTAATTTGTACAGTTAAAAGAACATTTCAGGGCTACAGTGACCAGTAACTTTTGCTGCTCTTATCTCCCTCTACATAAAGAATAATATAAGGTTATCTGATAGAAATGTACTTTCTCTAAAAGAGGCGTGGGGCATGCCAGCACAGTGGTTACACATACAAGCACAGCTAACATACGTACGCACCCACCTCACCTTCAAACAAGATGGAGCTGCAGCACCCGCCGAGTGTAGCCCTGTGGGGAGCAGGGACACACATTTATCCCCCCCCGGACGGACACGCACCCACGCCAGGCTGCATCGCCACGCTCCCCACATGTGCAGTTAGCCCTAATGTGAACTGCAGCCATACCTACCCCACAGTGGAGACGTACAGGTATAGTGCTGTTCTGCATATACCACCATCTGACACCTAGCACATTTGTTCATGGCTGATCTGGAGCCACTACTGGCTTAGTTTCTCTTCCTCCGACATTAAACTGCAGCTGTTTCTTCTTGTAAAGAATTATTTTGGAGACCCAAATGGTTATTTTCTAGTTTTTGTTCCAAACAACTTCTAAATTACTTCAGGGACACAAATTCCCTGCTGTATCCCATTAGAGACTGTAGCCGAAAAGCTATATAGGATAACTTTTTTCAAACACCTGACTGAATTAGGTGCTCCTGAACCACCTTCACAGGTGGTTTTGGCACTGAAGGCCAAGAGCCACGGGGTGCTACTGCAGGAAAACCCTCCACACCATGGCTGCGTGGAAAGAAATGTCTCTTACCATCTGCTCTCCCAGCTCAAATTTGCATCGATTTCCTGCCAGCTCTCATCCAACAAGCAGATCTCATTTGCTGCATGCTACACACGTGACGATGTCTCTCTGGACCACCACTTTCCACGATTCCTCCCTGGATACTTATGTGCACTCCAGGTTATCTGCTGCCTGCATATTATCTGATGCCTTCACAGCTGAAACTACTGAGAACGGCCCATTAAAATGTTTTTAACTTAAAGGAATGACTGACAGAAAGCAACAGATCAGCTGAGCAGCCTCCAGCAGATACTGCCTGCAGACTTGCCTCTCCCTCCAGGTGTCCTTGCATCCCACCAGGGTGAGGAGCGCTGATGGGCTCCTGGATCAGCGGGAAGCCCGACCAAAGAGCACCGTGCCAGCGTGGCACTGCACCCCCGCAGACCCGCTTAGTGGCGCAAGCACCACTGCGGGGCTCTGGGCCCCAAAACTGCAGATTTGGAGCAAGTGCAGGGGTCTGAATACCACAGCCCCAGGTCTTCAGGCTATGGGTGGGTCTCCCACAGGGCTCCCTTAGGACTTCGTGGCCTCTGTGTATTCACACCGGAGTCTTGCATCTTTATCCAAAGACAGCGGTAAACACAATTCTGGACTTTTTCAGGATCTTCTTTCCTTTGTGTGGATGCAAATCAAGAATTTGATTTGTAAGCAATCAGTAGCTTTGATGCAAGAGTACATTTCATGACACAGCGATGCAAATTTTAGGAAGCAAAGGCAAATATAAGAAAGTTACATGGCGACATGTATTATTAATTAGGCTTTTTTAGTAAAGAATTAGATTTTACTAGCAGCTGCCTGGATGGGATGTGGCTGTTGAGGTGAATTATGTCCCACACCATGAAAAAGCTGAGCCATCACAATTTCTACCTAACTGATGATTTTTTTTCAGTGGGGGCATGATCAGTCGTACAGCCCTATCTAAACAGGTAGCAAGTTTTTGCAGATACGAGCTTCTCGGGGGAAAAAACCAAACCAACCACTACCTAGAGAATTAGATGGAGCAGTGCAAATTATGCTACTGATTACTATTTCAAGCTTAGTGAGTATTTATGTGCTGGCTATGCTAGCTGGCTCAGGTCTCTGTAATCTGCATTGCCGTCACTTTTGTGGTCACAGAGCAGATGCCTCTAAGCTGTATCTGATACACGCTGCTGCTGAACTTGCTAAAACCTAGTTTCTTCTGTAATAACAGTAAAGATAATAAATACTTAATGGATTAGGGAACAATCCAGCAACCAGTCACTTATTGGTCTATTACATCTGTTGGAACAGATGATGCTTATTAGATCTGAGGACGATACAAAGCTTAGAAGGACCTGCAAGTACACTGGAGGACAAAATTAGAATTCAAAATTGTCTTGACAAATTGGGAAAAAATAGTATGAAAACTATGATATAATTCAGTGAAGAAAAGTGAACAATACTGCACTTAGATAAGAATAATCAGCTTCACAAAATCAGGATGAAATGCAACTAGCTGAGTAAATGTTCTTCATGAAGGAGCTGGTTGGGAGAGGCTGATCGCAGATCACAAGCTCAACATGAATTAACTCCACCGTGGTTTTGCTGTAAAGAGGAGTTCCAGGTTATATCGGTAGGTACAAACAGAAGCCTACCCTGCCAAGAAAGTGAGTGAGTCCTACTTACTCAGCTCTGGGAAGGCCTCAGCTGAGGTACTGTGTCCAGTCTGGAATGCCCTGCTTCAGGAAAAAGATGCTCTAGTCAGAAAAACTTCAGGGAAGATGGAAATTCGATCAGACATCTAGACAGTGTTGCCCATGGCACTTCTATCCTGGAGAAGACCAAGGGGAAAATCTGATTTTATCAAAGTTCCTATAAGTCTGCTGAAAAGGGCACACGCAGCTTCATGACCTGAGTGAACTGGGCAAGGTGTAACAGTTAAACTACACAAAGGGAGATTCAAGTTGAATCTCTAACACAGTGCAGACAGCAACACGCAGGAATAGGTTGCTTAGGGCTGTTGTGGCACCTCCATCACATGAGGTCTTTAGGAAGTGGCTGTGCAGATGTCCGTCAGGACTGACCCTGATGCACTCAAACTGCCTCACAGGGGAGCATGACCTATGTGATCTCTTGAAATCCACTCATCAGCCTAATTTTAATGTGGCTCTAAAGAAATTGCAGTTTGTTTCAGTTGTAGCTGCTCATAGCAGTGATCATGACACTTTTGAGTAAGAGGCTTCAGTGCTGTCCCTCTGTAGGGGTGGAAGTAACACCCTTCATGGGTGATTTCAGAAACTGAGAACTATACCAACTGGTGAATGTTTATAGGGCTGGGACATCAGGATGCGATACAGCCAAAGAATTTGCAAATGCTGAACTTCTAATCAAAGCATTGGTGGGGTTTTTGTACCAAGAGGCAGAAAATACCAATCAATCACATAAATGCAATCACAGTTAAAAACCAGAACAATGCTGATTTCCTTCCTACAGCTCCTCAAACTGCAGCAATAGCCCTGCAGGCAGTGACTGAAAAAGGAGGAGTAATGGTCTGCTGGAGCCCAAGGAGCAATGGTGTGTTGGAGCCCAAAGGCTCTGTGCTAACTGGATCAGAGACCACTGGGAGATGATATGGCGAGTAGCTAGTGGGGAGAGTAGGAATTTGGTCATCTAGTTTCCCTGTCAGAGCTAACATACCATGAAAGCATGGCCTTGGGGAAGAGGAGTTGTGAGGACACTACATTAAAAAGAGAAGGAAGCCAAGAAGAAGCCACATGAGGAAGAGAAGTTTGCAGCAAGTGCAGAATCAAGAATTATGACACCATGAAAAAAACGGACCAAGAGATAACTCCCTTGCTGCACAGCTGCATCAAACTTTTTCCTTAAGTAAATACAAAATGTTATGTATTTTTTTTCCCCCATTGCTGAGCAACTGGAAAAGAGATCCAAGTGTGAGAAAAAACATTGACTTGGAAGGTGACAGGAGAACCAGAGAGAAACTGGCAGACACTGACTGCCTTGAGAAGACTGTCGCAGAGCAGTTCTGGCAGATTCATCAGTCATCTAATGTGCCCACTACGTTCATCCCAAACCCATGCGGAAATCTTGTTGGAATCTGCCCCAGAAAAGCTATCCTGATAAAGTTCAGCTCTGTGCAGTGGGACCAGAACTATATGAAAGCTCCTGAATAATTCTGGAAAAATCTAATTTTATGGATTTGTTTAGTGTGTTCCGAGTTGCTCCCAAATTATTTTGCAAGAATCTACCTGCAATGGATTGGGAATTCAGCCTTCACTGAAGTCCCAAGAGGAAATACAAAGACAGGCTGGAGCTAATTCTTTGTATTATTTTCCTCAGGCAAATGAGCTGTGGTTCTTCTTTAAAGTAGCATATGAATACCGTGCACTTGTAGGATAGGCCTCCCACTACAACACTGCTCTGAAAGTTTGCTTGAAAGCAGTAGTCACAGATTGCATTCATGTACAGCACTGAAGACCTAAAGAGGAGTATGAGAGCTTCGTATACCTCACCAACGCTGTTCCTTTTTGGTTTTTACTTGCATGAATCTTTCCTCCAGGCTCAGAATGATTACCGAGCTATTTTTCTCCATCCATAGTCAGTTGCCAAAACTTCCAATTTTATGACAAATTTATGATATTGGGTCTTCTTAAAGCACTAGCTTCTGGAATCAACAAAAAGAAGCAACAATATCTAAAGGCAAATCTAACAGTCAGTGTTGGGACGCAAACCCTCATGATTTTCAGGCCTTTAATGTTTATCTTTGAAGGCCAGTGGTTAGCAACTCATATGTTGATAAAGATCATATACAAAACTCACGATTCTGCAGCATTTAGTTAAAACTTCCTCCTCCACTAATTAGAGGTTGGGTTCAACAAGCTCCTAGAAGTGGCAACTCCAGAAGACCTTCAGGTAGAAAGAGACAAGTTACTCTACAGGTGAGACCTGCCTCCCCACACCCATATCCCCAAACTACCTCCTCTCTACATCTCTGCATTTGCCGAGAGAGGGAGCGTGGGCCCACACCTGAGCTGGGCACACGTGTCCATCTATTTGTGTATGGAGACGGGGTCAGTGTTTGCTGACAAACTGGCTGCTGAGTCTTTTTTGGGGGATCTCACGTCCCCCAGGCAGTGGCCAGCCCCCTTAAAACCTGCTTCTCTTCAAGGACCTTTCAGGGGTCTTAGGCGGTTTGCTTTGGGGACTCCGCGGAGCAACCAGCTTCACTGCCTAGAACAGATGACGTAAATCATAGAATCGTAGAATCGTTAAGGTTGGAAAAGACCCTTAAGATCATTGAGTCCAACCGTTAAATCCAAACACCCAGAACAAATGTGCCTACTCAGACATACACCAAAATGACCAACTCAGTTTTAGGACGTGTACTGAATTGAACTGATCTAAGTTATGAATTGACCACACATGGGACAAAGATTAAATGCTGCCCCTTTTAAGAAAATACATATATAAGAAATAAATATAAGAAAAGTGTATTAGAAATCTTATTTTACTTTACAGTGTAACTCACAGCAATTAAGGCATCTTCTGATTTAATTCAGTTCTGAATATTTTGCTGAAAATAACCATGTAAAAATAAAATATTATTGTGACTCTAATATTAATTTTTTATTGATGCCTACAAAATCTAATGCTTGTGAAATACAGGTCCCTGATGCTTATACTCTAGCTATTAAAAAGAAGGAGTTAAACTTACTTCCTTTCAAGTCTGACTCAGAAAAAAAAATAGCTATGTGACTTGTGACAGATATTGCAAGACTTTTGTACCTTAATAAAAACAGACTATCATTACCTTCACTTTCTCTTAAGTCTTGCAATTGAATTGATTTATTTTTGAACATGATAAGGAGAAAGAAAGAGTCAAATGGAATAATAAATTAGCTGTTTTCAGTTTATTTTACTGTGGTTTTTTATATCCTGAAACTGACTTCCCCTGTTTTGAAGCTACATCTGAACGACAGCTATTTAACTTAACTTTATTGGCAGATGAGTATTTCTTACAAAACTCAGATATGCAATGGAAGCTTTTCATTAAAATTAATAACACCACCAAGGTTTCCTGTTTGCTTTTATGGGAAGCAAAGGAAACTTTGTTGTGAAATGCCACAATACATCAGCAGAAATCCACCAAAACTCTGCTAAAAAACAATAAAAATCAGGTCACAAGCTAAATCATAATATTTTCAGTTAGATTTCTTGGTGCTTTGGGGAATGGTTCGATCAAATTTTCACTCTTAATAAAAAGAGGGGCCAGGAGCAATTATTCTTTTTAAATTTAACCACCATCTTCAATTAAACATGACGACCTTATTACGTGACAGGGATGGCTATCTGACTGCATAAAGTAGTTAAAAAAACATCAGCCCTACCCCTCGACAAGTGATCCTCTTCCTTTGAATGGTTAATCTGCAATGTCAGGAAAGAGCATTAATGAGATGATAACAAGAGAAAGCCGTCCCGATTTGCAGAGCTACCAAACTGGCCATCCTCTGAGATAAACTCATGGGACTGAAGCCTTAATGCTCCTTTCTGGTTAGAAAATTAAATTATGACTGAAAGAAGACTTTGGTATGCCTACTGCTGTCATCTCCATCTCTTTCAAACTGTAAAAAAACAAAAAAACCCAAACCCTGGGGACTGGAGCACGCAATTGAAAGTGGCAGGTATGGCAACTTAATGACTGTCTATTGGTGGAGCCACAGTAATTGTGTTCACACTTGTTGTCCTCTCTAGTTGTAAGGTAAATGCATTAATTGAATCTCGTTCTGCTGGAATGTAATCTAGTTTGTTTCCCTTCACAACACAAAACAGTCTCTTGGGAAGCAATAGCTGGGGGTTTAAATTGTTTCAAGCTGAGGACGGCGTTAACTCTGTTCCTCTTTCATGGTTGAGTCCCTGGCAGCTAGCAATTATAAAACAATTTGCATTTCTAGTTTGGATTCGCTTTCTACAAATTCAGTGAGCTGAACTGGCCCAGCACTGGTGTAAGAGGGAGAAAGGCAGCGTGGGTCTGAGCAGAGTCGGGGAGCTAACACAGCAAGCAGGCGGGGTCTGCTTACACCCCTATGGAGTTGCAGAAAGTGCAAGAGACCTTTTCAGATTTTGGCTCCCTGACTCTAAATATGCTTAAGTGAAGGCTATAAGCAATTTAAATTGAGGAGAAAAGAGCTGCCCATGCAACATTTCCCATCAGCTGGTTTAAGATCTCCCCTCTCAGCATGCTTGACTGCTGGGAATCCAAGTGCTAAAATCTCGATTTTGCCAAGAATTTCCTAGCGCTTACCTCAGCTTTGTGAACTGTCTTCCCAAAACCAGGTACCACGACTAGAGCATGACAATGCTGATCACCGTCACACTTATTACGCTCGGTGGATCAGCTGAGCTTTAGCCCCCGTGCACCCTAGGTTACCAGCTCAGGGTGCTAAGCCCAGGATGGTATCTCATCTTTGCACAGAGCACTCCTGACTTCAGTAAGGCTTAACACAGACACAAAAGTCATCTCACTCAGAACTCACTCCAGGCTTCACCACTACAAAACAAAAGCACACCTACTATACCTTCTAAAACAAGTGCTTAGATGTCCATAAGAACAAAACAAAAAAACCCAGCAAACCCAAACTGGCCTGCAAGCAGTGAAGTTAATGAAACCTAGCTTCCGTAACACGCTCTTCCAGTGCAGTGAGTTAAATCCCACTCCACGCCCTCCACCAGGCTGGAGACAGCACTTTCTGTCACCGGTTGGGCTCTTGGGCGATCAGAGCTGCCACCCGACTGCTGCCAAACAGGACGGAGGAGGTCCAACCTCCTTTCCCTTTACAAGTGCATTCAGGTGGTTCCTGCTCTCCTCTAGAAAGCTGCTGTTTTCATGAACAAAGATGTCAAACACCTACAATTTTGCAGTTAGTAAAAAAAACCGACAATATTATAGCTGGGATGAAAGGAAAATTAACAGTGTGATCACCTGAAAATGCTAACGATAGGGTAAGAAAAGTCAACCACCTTTCACTCCAGTTACTTGCATCCTGAATTTGATAACAACTTTATGGACAGTTCTAAGAAGAGAATTAATTTAGCAAGAAATATTAAAGACTAAAAATAATCTCAATCCTTAACACTGGCTACATTTCCTAAAATACTGTAATGAGACATGGTTAGGAGCAAACCATGTGATGACAGAACTGCATGGCCAGCCTAAATGTAAAAATACGACAGTAAGCAAGGACAGGAAATCACTGTTGTTCTACTAACATGCACGTTCTTTAGTCCCTGCACACATCACCCCACTATCATTAAGTGAAAAAACGCTTTGCTGCCCATCAAACTCAGCAATCTATGAGACTGAACACCTGGTGTGAATCTTTCCAGTGGGAGCATTCCTGTTACCTCTTTCTGAACCGTTGCCTTCTCACTCTAATCATCATCCTCATCACGAACCAGCAGTCGACAGCTTCTTTCTGAGGAGTACTGAACATCAGAAGATTGTTCCAGTCTCGGGATGAGTAAGAAGGGAGGCCCAAATCTCCTCTCTTCAACACAAATCACTTAAATCTATTTTGTATGATTGTACATCATCTTCCTGTTCTGAAGAACAATACTTTTTAAAGCCTGTTAGACATGTTCATCTTTCACTGTTCTTAACAGAAGGCGAAACCCTCAGTCCTCTGAGATAGCTCTTAGCTTTCCATCTAGATTATAATCAGCTTAGATCCATGCTCTTCTAGCAATATTGTTCATTAGCTTAAATGCCTACTCGCTTGAGCTTGACTCTACCCTGGTGTATTGGTTACTCATAACCCTCCTCCACATTTGCTTTTCCTAGGTTAATCAGGCAAATATTCCTAGTGTACTCTTGTCGATAAGCTTTGTTCTTTTCCAGTAACCCTCCTGGGTGCACTTCTGTACAAGTTCCTCTTTCCTGTAAACAGTTTATCAGAACTGGACACGCTAGTCTGACTATGTCTCACTACTCACCCAGAAGCTTGACTGTGTGCACACCATACTCACATTTGCTTTTCCACAACCGTGTTAAATTGGCAGCTTCCTTTCATCGCTGACTAATAAAACCAGGTATTTTCCCATTACTCTGCTGGAGGGTTCCCAGATTTATACTACAAATACTTATTAATCCATACATGTAGTATCTTGCATTTTGTGCTATTACATGTTCTTGCAGGCTCCTTTCTATTACTCGAAGATCTCAAGTCACCAACAGAAACGACATTATTCTTTGAAATTATTACTCATTTCTGACTAGACTGACCAGGCTCTGCAACATTTACAAATGGATTCTGACAGTCCTGTAAAAAATTCCATGTATCTCTTTGGTATTGAATGTATTTACATCACACAAATATGTGGGGTTTGGGTTTTGCTTTGGTGGTTTTTGACTACACGGGCATTGCGAGAAGCCAGCGAGTAATCTTCTTTCTTCTAGACAGACCAAAGCTATAGGCATCCTTCTAAGATAAATTTGTTTTGAAGCTCTGCAGTTCGAAGAAAAAAAAAAAAAAAAAAAAACCACAAACCAACAAACAACACACAGAGGAACAGCCGAACTGTAACAGCAGAAGGCCCAAGCAAAACACTAGAAAGCTTAAAGCACTGCATGGGGCAAGTATTTAACCAAAAGACTCAGACAGAGGACACATGGGCTCCAAAAAGCCAGAAACATATCTGCCACTCAAAAACTCCCAGTTGGGTTCAGAAACATGACAACAGGTCAACAAGGAAGCAGAACCAAACTTGCCTAGAAAGCAGGCTGACACCTTAGGCCTTACTTAAGATGAAGACGTGACAATGCGGAAGGAAGAACAGCACAATAAAAAATGTAGCCCCAGGAGTGAGCTCCTTTTCTGACAGCTTTCGGAAAGTATCTAAACAGCAGACTAATGGCTCTGGCTGAACCTTATGCCTCTAACAGAAATAAAGTCTTTTCTCCTTATATCAAATCATTGCAAACAGCAATGTCTGAAGAAAAAAATGAAGGGTTAAGGAGTCTGTCTCACAGCAGAAAGACGAGCGTCTTTCCAGATGCGAGCATCTTTCCAGAGTGATACTGGTTCCCAT
Organism: Platalea leucorodia; assembly: GCF_965183815.1. NCBI lineage: Eukaryota > Metazoa > Chordata > Aves > Pelecaniformes > Threskiornithidae > Platalea > Platalea leucorodia. Next base: position 57,704,348 of record NC_138824.1, read on the forward strand.
GAGAAACTGTTTACATCTTCTCATTAATCATCTTCATTTTTGTTACTATTTATATGGAGTATTTTTCTCAAACTGCACCACCATTTTTCCTGGCCCTCAATCTCTATCAGAATAAGGAGGCTGGCACTCATTAGCAACAAACACATAAGGGCGTCCCTTGCAAGTGCATGCCTGCATGACGATCGCAGTGCATTCGAAGGGAACGCTCACAGGATCGGTGCGTTAGATTTTATGAATCCCATTTACTTTTATCCACACGAGTGGGATTAACAGGGTGGCCTCGGGCCCTCCGCACACGGCGCCGCGGCCCGGCCGCAGACACCTTCTGCCTCCGGAGAACTGCCAGGTTTAAAACGGCAAGAACTTACCACCCCAGAGGCCCCCTCCCCCAGCACACCGGGAAGCGGAACAGGGGGAGCCGGCACAGGGATTTCCCCTCGGGCGGCTGGGAAAGGCTTCTCCCCCCCTCCCACCCACCTACCGGGACAGGGGGCAGCGCAGGGGCCGCCGCCGTTTCACCTAACCGCGCCGCACCTGCACCACCACCCCACCCCCCCCAGTGCGACGCCAGCTCCCTCTCGGTCTACAGGGCGACCCCCCCGCAGTTGCCCCGCCACCGAGCCCCGGCCCCGCCGCCGCCGCCGGCCCCTGACAGGCACTTCCGGCCGCGGGGCCGCCGAGCGCCCGCCCAACCCCGCTCGCCCCCTAGCCCGCGCTCCCATTGGCTCATCCCGCCCGGCGCGTGACCGCTGCGCGGCCGCTGGTTGGCCCTCCGGGAAGCGCGTGTCGCGGCGCTGGCCCGAAGAGCGGGCTGGGGGCGGGGGCGGGCCGCTGTCGCCACGGCGACAGCGCCAGGCGAGGGACGGGGAGGGCGGGGACGGGCGGCCGCGGCGCCGAGTCGCTGCTGCCGCCGGCGTCACGTGCGGCTCCCGCGCCCGTCGATTGGCCGGCGCCCTCCGGCGCGGGGGGGGGGGGGGGCACGACACACAGGACGGGCGCGGGGAGGTGCCACGTGACGCGGCGCCGCCCGCCCTCCTCCCCGCTCTTTCTTCCTCCCCGGCGCCCCCTCCGCGCGCCGGCCGGTTGGCTGTTGCCGTGGCGACAGGGGAAGGAGGGGGCGGGGCCGGCGCCCCACCTCAGCCGCGCCGCAGCCCGTGAGCGCGGCCCCGCCGCCGCGGCCGGGAGCATCGGCCGGGCGGGCGGGCGCGGAGCGGAGCGGGGGCGGCGGCGGCGGCGGCGGGCAGGGCGGGGCGGGGCGGGGCGGGGCGGGGCGGCCCATGGCGGGGGGGTGAGGAGGGGCCGTCGGCAGGTGCGGGTCGGGCGGTCCGGCTGGGCGGGCGGTCGGTCCGTCCGCGCTGGCGGCGGCGGGAGGATGCGCGAGTACAAGGTGGTGGTGCTGGGCTCGGGCGGGGTGGGGAAGTCGGCGCTCACGGTGCAGTTCGTGACCGGCACCTTCATCGAGAAGTACGACCCCACCATCGAGGACTTCTACCGCAAGGAGATCGAGGTGGACGCCTCCCCCTCCGTCCTGGAGATCCTGGACACGGCGGGCACCGAGCAGTTCGCCTCCATGCGGGACCTCTACATCAAGAACGGGCAGGGCTTCATCCTGGTCTACAGCCTGGTTAACCAGCAGAGCTTCCAGGACATCCGACCCATGCGCGACCAGATCATCCGCGTCAAGAGGTGACTTGCCCGGCGGCCGCTCCGCCGACGGCCGCGCCCGACGCCCACCTGCGGCCCGGCCCGCCGGGGCCTGCCAGCCGCCCCTGCCCCCCCCCCCCCCCGCCTTCCCCGGCTCCGTCCGTCCCCCCCTCCCCCGCACCGGGCCGCCCCGCAGTGCCCGGATCTCCGGCCCGGGGGCTGCCCACGCCCTGCCCGCTGCCCGCTCAGGTGCCTGCCCCGCGGCTTCCTCGCCCGCCTCCCTCCCGCCTTCCCGGCTGGCAGCATCCCCCCGCCCCCCCTGCGCCGCTGCCTCGCCCGCAGCCGCGGGCTCCCCGTGGGCGGGTGGCGGCCGGCAGCCGCAGGGGTGGCGGGGCGGGGGCAGGGGGCTCCGGCGGTTTTCGCTGCCCGCCCGCCCTCCGCCCCCGGTTTGCGGGTACGGCGCGGTCAGTTTGGGGCGCTCCTGCGTGAAGCGCGGCGGGCGGGCAGCGGCAGCCGCTGCCCCGGCTGCGAGCGGGGGACGAGAAGCAGCCCCCCGAATAAGGCGTGGGGCAGCCCCCCGGTGCGCTTTCGTAGCGGACGCGCCGCGGCTGATTGGCAAGGCAAGCGCCTGGGTGCTTTCGTGCAGCACACCCGTCTTCAAAGGCAGATACAGATCTGCCTTTTCGGGTACCTGCACAGGTGTTTCCGCGAAGGTCCCGCTCCTCTGAGAAGTGCGGAACGCAAAGCCTCTTCCTTGGGAAAGAGACGAGGGCTGGGAGCGTTAGGCCCTGCGTATGCCGGGGCTTCTCTTAAATTTCCCACAGTCGCGTTGCCAGCCACTCTGTTGCGAGTGAATCCACAGTGGTGAGACCCGGGTGCGTACTGCCAGTTTGTTTTTATAACCGCTACGTTGTTTGGATATGCGTCAATCAGTTAGATGTCAGCAGCTGAAATGCAGCCAGTCGCGCTAAAATAAGGGTAGATGCACCATCTGAAATCGTAGCAACCGTCTGAACCATAGCGTGGACGAGAAAATGCCGCTGGCCAGATCATCGCAGACCGAGATCTGTTACTGCCCGTGGAGAGAGGTTGTAATTATGTCGCGGGACTGGTTGTAGCTTTGGCTCGGACATCTGAAAGGGAAACCCTTGTAAATAACTTGGTTGGACCACAGCCGTTGGATTTGCATCTTAACGTAGAGTGCAGCATAAAAGGTGATAATGGCTAATCATACGGTCGGGTATGGTCTGTTCACAGAAACTACCATTCCACACCAAGGCCTGGGGAAAGATGTGTTTTGAAATTGGGGAGGAGGGTGAGTAGGGGAAAGGGGAGGGAGGAGACAAAGCGCCGATATTTTTGGAGACTTGCAACTTTCTCGTAGTAGGCATTTCTTAATGTGTGTCCTAACTTTTTCACTGGGGATTTCTAAAGACCAATGTAATGAAGTTATTTTTAATCGATTATGGAAAAATGCATTTTCCATATCCCTGCGATCCTTATCGTTCACACATACCTTATAGAAGAACAGTTTTTCTTTAGGTAGTTAGAGTTTATTAATTAATAAATGCTTTTGGTTTTCCTGTGTTTAATCAGTGATATAAATTCATTTAGTCTCTGAATGCCTAGCTGTGGCTTTTGCAGCTTGCATTGTGCTTTGCAATGGAGTGTCTGCATTCAAACCCCAGCTGACAAGCTGTAGGTAGGTGAAGCAGAATAGGAAACAACTTGTACTTCCATAGTTACATTGACTCAGCACTGCTCAGTCAGTCTAAATGCTGCTCTTACCCTTCTTCTGCCATCTCTTTTACTGCAAGACTTCAACTTTAGGTTAAGTACTTTGTGAAAGACATATGAGCAGTGTTTTAATCCTAAATCTCACTTATGTGAAGTAATCTAAAAGCAGCTGAAATCCTGAAAATTTTAGCAGGTCCTGAAAATTTTAATTGAGTTGTAGTTGAAAGGGATATGCTGTTGACTTGCAATATTAAAAAGATGTAGTTTCAGCAAGTGTACCAGATCTTTTCTGGTCAACTTACTTCATCTTATATTTGTGGGTTTTGTTGTTGTTATGTTTTGGAACTTGACTTAAGTTCGCAGGCAGTGCACGACCTAATGTGCTGTTGACTTAAGCTTGCATCCTTTTTACCAGTTAAACTGGAAGAATGCATATTTACAGATATAATATGTATCTGTACAAGGACTTCTAAGTTATAATTTACAGTGGCATAAATGCATTTAATCCCTCTTAAGAGACAAATAATCATAGTCCTGTTTACTTAGGGATTTTGGATGAGAGGTACCTGAAAATGACAATTACGTGCTGGTATTGATACAAAACCACGACCTAAAAATCTCTGAACTTTCATTGTACCTGAAAATCGATTGGCCAGGTCTCTAACCAGTAGGTATCTCTGCATTTTACATGTTGTCCTTGCTTTTTTGCTTTTTTTTTTTTTTGGATGAAAGAATCCCTGTGTTATTATATAATTAGAGAGTAATTAAAATTACTCTCCCAAGAAGTAGAAAAGCCAGGTGAAATTCCCTCTTCAGGTTAAGAGATGCACGCTTGAGCCTTCTGCTTCCCTGGTCTAACCACCACACGCCAGGCCAAACTAAGCTGAAGGAGCCCTTCGCTCCACCTGATGCAGCTGAGTTACTTTATAGGAATGAATGACATGCTCATGAATGAAAGAGAGGAAACAAGTGGACCTTTACTTAACTCTGAAGCTAGTGGTTAGAAGAGGTTGAGATCGCTCTTGCCAGTATAGTTTCTGTTCTCATTAAATGGCTATTTAATATTAACAAATGCGTAAATAGACTTAGAAACAGGACCGAAATCCAGGTCTCCCAGTTTGCAGAGAAGTCTCCTAATGGCAAAACTATGAAGTCAAGCTTCCTTGTGTAGTGTGGGAGCCTAGCATCCCTTTCAGGCATGGTGCACAGCTTTAACAAGAGTAGAGGATGCCTCCATAGCTTTTTCTTTCCTGGGAAATGGTTTAAATGTAAACCATATTCTTCTTTTTGAAGTAAAGAAAACATTTTTGTCTAGATCTTTCTAAGAATGAGTCAAGGTGCTTTACCTTCAGTGGGGGAGCCCTGTCAGTTCCGAGTGGATGGGTGCACCCCCAGCAGTTCTGCCTAGACATAAGGTGAGGAGAAGGAAAAGGTTTCAGCAGTGCTCGCTCTGCTCTGGGCCAGTTTCCCCACTGCGCAGCATGCTGCCAGCGTTGGATGAAGGATCTCGGTCATATGAAATCCCAGCTGCTGTTCTTCTTCCTCCAGATGCTGCGTCTAACGATAGTTTCTACCCAAGGAGTGGCTTGGCTGTAGCTCGTGTTGTACAAAGCAATCGCTTCTGCAGTCAGCTGTTCTTGCAGCGCCTGCAACTAGCCCTGTTTATCTGGAATGTGTGCTTTAGTATCAGTACGTGGGGGGCAGGATACTGATGAAAGGGGATGTGCCCTAGGAGAGTGAAGCTGTGGATGCCTTGTTTTGCTGGATAAGGAGTGTAATCAGAAGGCAGGAGGACAGCGGGGTTGTGTCCTAATGTAGGGTGGTGGGTTGTGCAGAATGAGGCCAAAGGTATAAGGCTTGTCTCTGGGTTTAAGAACTTGAGAGTGCCTCCGTGCTTGTTTGAAGCTGTTCTCGCTAGTGATGATAGCTAAGTAGACACTCTGGGAGCTCCTATTCATGGTACAATTGACGACTTATCTGAAATGCATTGTTCCAACCCCATGATTTTAGTGTTTCGGGCACCCAGTACCAGTTTCTGGATCCCCCTTGTGCCAAATGTGCCCGTTAAGCGTTTGCAAGAATCAGAAGAAACAAGGCTTAGGGTTTGTAGTGTTGGGAAGATGGAGTGTACATAAGGATAACATTTTTCATGTGATAGCTTTGAAGGATGCTCCTTGCTTTCTGTATACAAGAAGGATAAAGGGAATCAACTGCTGCTTTACTGCCTCCTGGTGAGATATTAAACAAAATATGTTACCTGTGCATTTGTAGGTGCTGCAACTCTGAGACCTTCTTTCCCTCCAAAATGGATTTACAAGCTTGGCAGCAAAGAACTGTCGGTTGTTTACATTGCAGACAGAACTCACTGTAGTTTTAGAACGAGCTGTTTTCTGGAGAAACCTTTTCTTTGTGAGAGCAAGGCAAAACTGGATGAGCGGGCCCATGCCAGCGAAGGCTTGCAGTGAAGTAAGAACAGAAGCTGTCAAATGAAACGGATTGGAAGTGGTACACCCCAGTTAGGTATCGAGGTTTAGAAATAAGTAGTGAGTATGCAGATTAAGCAGTGTATTTTTTTTTTTTTTTGTGGAAAGAGGAGTTAGGTAATTTCTAACACTTTTGTGTTTGTCTTTTGTGTGATTAGAAAGCTCTCTGAAGAGAATCTGCTGATATTTACCATATACTGAATTTTAATTTTGGATATGACTTTCCCAATGTTTTTCTCCCATGAAGGTATGTTTAAAGCTCGTATGTATTCTAGGTGCTTATGTAGCCTTCAATAATGTAATCTCTCAATCTGTCCTATAGACTTTAATATATATATCCTTAGTAGAACCCCATGACATAGAAAAGTATTAGTATTTCTATTCAAGCAGAAAACTAAAGCACAGAAATAGAAAAGAACTCACAAAGTTAATTCAGAGTTTTTCACTTGGCAATAGTTTCTCTAGATGTCTGACCAGTGTTTTAAAGATAGGACTGTTGTGTTCATGTTTTGGAGAATCTAACAGATTCTACTTAAAATAGCATTTTTGAGAAATGCTTTATCTCAAATAGTGGAAAAAAACCCTTTTCATTCATCTATTGCTTTTTCCCTAGGAAGCAAAGACCAGAAAACGTATTAATGTAGATTGGCTGAAAATGCAGACTAAATGATATAGGTGTATTGCTATGAAATATCACAGAAATGAGTCTCCAGGTTGACAGTGTTCTTTGTGGTGGTGTTTATCATCAAGATGAAAGTCTGCCTCCCAGTCTAGGGGTTCTGTGTGGTAAATTAAAACATACAAGAGATGCAATTATTGAAATTTATTAATTGTGAAATCAGCAACTCGAATCAATGATAATTGATGTATTTAGTGACTTAATGGTAATTAAGTCTGAAAAACTATACTTGAAATTACAAATTGCTCAAATGTCTAGTTTGAAAATGTTGCTTTCCAAGTACTATGAAAACTAAGTACTGTTTTTACTCAAAGACCATTTAGCACATTGGGGTCCAGATCCTCATTAAAACTAGATAATATGATCATAGAGATGACTGTCAGTAAATATATAGTTTTGAGGAGATGAAATAGTTTAGTTTGTTCTTTAGCTCTTCACTGTAGTAAGTACTCTTTAAGCAAGGTTGAATTTACCAGTTTTCTGAAACTCTATGTATTTCTCATCTTTATTTTATTTTAAGAAAATATTTTTCTAATTCTGAGAACTATTTAGAGAACTCTTCATAAACACTGCTATGACACATTCAACCACAAAAGTGGCTCCAGCCTTCCAGGAAGAAATACCTAAGTGTTCAGAAGTGAAACTTGGAAAATACTATTCCTTCTGAAGTACTGTACGCAAAAGGTTGATAAATGTCTAGGGACTTTCACAGGTGCTAGCCATGTAGAGATGTTAGAAATAAGAACAGAATGAAATCCTGAAATCTTTTTTAGCAAGAGGTTTGTTTTGTTTTGTGTGTGGGTTTTTTTGGTTTTTGGTGGTTTGGGGTTTTTTTTTTGTTTGTTTGTTTTTTGTTTTGTTTTTTTTTCTTCCCCTCCTTGCAATAATCTCAATGTAGTGGATTGATTAGAGTACTCATCTTTAAGTGAAAAAGGCAGGGCAGGTATTAAGCATGGCCCCCATCCTCCACAGGATGCCTGGCCAAGCTGCCAGCCACTCTTGTGCACCCATCAGATGAAACTTAGCACTTATTGCAAGAACAGATTAATGGATTTTTAAATCCTGTCAAACGCTTGTACGTATTTCTGAGAAAATGTAGAAACCTGAACGGAATTCTGACATGGTGCAGACATCGGCCATTGTGTTAAAATATTTAAGTACAACAGAAGAACTATTCTGGTGCCTCTTTTTTTTTTTTTTTTTTTTTTTTTAAAGGGACATGTATGGATAGCTGTTTCTCAGGTGAGAACCTTATCGATTTACAAGAAGAAAATGCAAATATTTTAAACATCTGTGGAGATATAAAGAAGTAGTAAACACAAGTAGTCAGTTGTATCAAATTGACCCTGTATATAACATCAGAACCTTCAGCTGTATGGCCATCTCCTGTGTCTTACTGGGGAAGTGATACGTAGACTGTCCCCTAGAAAGTGTCTATAATAGAAAGAATACAAGTTTGCAGGATACAGGACATTACTGTAAAATTTATTTAGTTTCAAACTCAGATTTTTCGTTTCTCTTTGTGCTGTCATGCTTTTAAAATAAATTTGCAACACTTCTTTCTGGCTCTGTAGAGTTTAGATTTTTTTTTTTAATGAATTACCTCTTTTTAATTTGAAATTAATGAACTAATTCTGTCAGATAAAATTATAGGTTTCTTGATTTAAATGGGTAATTCATACATAGACAAAACTCTAAAAAATGTGTCTGACAGTGTGCAATTTTAAGCTACAGAACATTATTTTAAAGTTGCTTGGCTTAGTCTTAAACTCAGATATTTCAAGGTGCTCATGCATCTTCAGAACATATTACCTTTAATATTTTCCTGTAGAAGCTTTTGAATTAAATTCCATATTTGCAGAGTTCTCTTTCTTGATAATCTGAAACATTCATGCTACTTTGAGTTACTTTCTGTGCAAACCATGAAAATTTGAGACAATGATTATAACCAGAGTCTTGTAATGTTTTTTTTTGGCTGCTTCTCCCCCCTGCCCCAGCTAATTGTATAGGTATTTCCAAGATTTATTTAGTTTTCTTTGTAAGGTAAAGTGACATGATAGCTTCCTTATGTGGGTGCTGAAAATAAATCTTTTTATCCCCTCCTGCTTTTTAGGTGTTCTTTGGACTTTTATTGCAAAAAAAAAAAAACCCAACAGGTAGGCAAGCTCCATTTGCATGCATGTTTAGTTTAGTGTGCTAGTTTAGAGTATAGCGTATCTTTTTTATGATGCCTGTATCACTTAGCATCATCTTGTCTTTTCAGGTCTTAATTGCTGCTAGTAGCTCATGTTGTTGTAGAGGTGTGTGAATAAATATGGATAGCTACAATTGTCAAATAGTAGAATAGTATGTGGCAAGACTTCTTAAATTTGTTTTCAGTTGTGCAGTGTTGCTTGATCGTGTCTGTGTTGTAAAAATGCTATTTAATGTGTTAAAGACCAAATAGAACAGTGACTTAATGGCTTTCATAGTTTAGTACAATAATATAGCATTACTGCTTGGGGTTGAATGTTTTCTATCTTGCTATTCATTAAGCTGTTTTGACACAGATTTTTGCAATGAATATTTGGAAAATTTTATCAAAAAAAAAATCATTGCTCATTAGAATTTCTGTTTTGCCTTTGAATTTCTGTTTTGCCTAGAGGACAATAATTCTTTAAATACTGTTTTTCATAGCCAACACAGTTGGCAGTAACTTGCATCTTTTTCTTTGAAAATAACCACGATTCTCTACGCTTCAGTTGGATAGTATGTGGATAGAAACAAATTTTGTTGTTTGGTCATACATAAAACATTCTGGGTAGCAGTATTTTTAGTTAAACTCTTATGTTAGCAGGCATACTTTTTGGACTGAAATTTCAAATATAGACATTCTTTGGTGATTGAAATTTTTTAGGTGAATAAAATTTGAAATGTCTGAGTGGGTGGCTTTCCCAAAAATCATTAAATCCATTCCTTTTCTAGTTTTTCCCTTAATAATTCAGTGTCAGGTTTGTATTTTTTGCACCTAGGAACAAACCTAGGTTTACTGGTTATTGAATTTCTGAAATATTGCAGTGTTGCTCAAACATCTCTTTTTTTTTTTTTTTCCTCTCTCCCTTTTTTTCTCTCCTTGTAAATTGTGTAGGTGGTATGTGATGATAACATTTTGAGAGAGAATAGGGAAGCAATTGGGACTGCCGTGCTAAATTATCCTGGCACGTAGTGACTTGTACAAAGATTTATGTGATTGTTAAGGTAATAAGAAATATAGCTATCTGCTTCTTCATATTCTCTTATTCATTAGGTTCCTGCTGGTCTGTTTTTTGGGTTTTTTCTTCCGGAGGTTTCCAGTACAGGGCTAGTATTTAGTTTTTGCTGCTCTAAGGCAAACAGTATACTCTAGGTACAGTTTACAATGATGAGTGCAACTCGAACACTTTCTTTGTCAATGGGTTGCATTTTAGCAGCTGTGTTGTCTTAAATCCTAGTCTAGACAAGAGAATTAAAGGTGTGATATGAGCACGTTATCCTTTCTCAACATCACTGTCATGCGGCTAGCGCAGTTAGTTGGTGCTGTATTCTTTAAAAATGCACTGGTGACAATGTTTTAATTCTTGTCTTGATTAGGCCTAGACTAGGTGAAAGACCAGGTGAAGAATAAAAAAAAAAAAAGAGTAAGTGTTTTTAGAGTGATTAGCTTGTTTTGAAACATTGCTTTCGTCATGTAGATAGAGCTTTAACGTCTTTTAAAATACTGTTATTATCTTCTGCAAAAAGTCAGGGTAATGAGGCAGACATTAAAGCATTTTAAAATATTAGAATGTAATAGCTTAGGGTAGTGGTCTGCGGTAAAATAAAATATAACTCTTATTTTATAGAATGGTTTAGTGACTTCCTGTTATTGTTCTGGTTAACAGGTAGCCACCTTAACTAAAAGATTAATAGTGTTTGAGATTCCCATGTGAGTATCAACTGAACTACAATTTAATTTGAACTGGAAATGAATTGGATCAGGGCGCTGAACTTGAAGTGCTCTGAATGTTGTGAAGAAGAGCTTTGGTCCTGGATTTCTGATTAATTGCAAGAAAAGATGCTTTCAAGAAATAGCCACATAGATTGCTTCTGGGCTATATGTGTGCTTGCTGTGATGAGCAAGTTTTGGTAAGAGAATGTTTGTACTGTTTGCCCTCTTACTCCTAATATATTTTACAGTGTAGAGGATAAATCAGGACTGATCAACCTACTTTATCTGATTAGATCTAGTTGCAGTTTCCCACATTGCTATAACATCTTTTTAACTGCTGTACAAAATCTTACTTGAAATGTTTTATAAATGTGCAAATAATGGGAATGCTTTTTGCTTTTGAAAAAGCCATGGACTTTATAAGACCTATCTAGAAATGCATAAATTAAGTCTTCCCTCAAGAACTGCTTTTCTTTTGAAATTTCCTTACCATGTTTTCAATTTCATTTTTAAATTTTAGAAGATTGTTGCTTTTGTCAGAACAAAACAATGAATATCAAATGTTTGGGTTTTATACCATTTTCCCCAAAAGTTATAAATGAGTGGGGAAAAAAATCAGGGTGGGTTTTTTGTTTGGGTTTTGTGGTTTTTTTTCCACCCACCCACCTCTGTATTTAATTGCACTTGGCCATGATGCAAAATCCTGGACGTGTGTATTTTTTGAACTACATGACAGCAGTTCTTGTTTATATACTGCTATTTGTACACTTTTTAAGAAGGTATGTTTTCAGTCTGTGGATTACTTTCTACTGCCAAAAGGACTTGATGTTGTAAAGAGTTTTCCTAGTAGTAATCTTCTACCTCCAGGTTCAAAGTTTGCCCCTCTTCTGCTGTAATAATTCTGCTGAAAACCAGTCAAACGGTGTTTTTTTTGTGGTTTTGTGGTTCAGGGTTTTTTTGACTTTAGGAATTACATTTCTTTTTGAAAATAATTTAGAGGGCAGAAGATGATCACCTTGAACTATTTCTTCTGGAGCATTTTATCAGATGCCTTTCATACCCCCCATCCCACTCCCCTTGCCCCCCGAAAAAAAAATAATCTAACTAGTCTGGGTGCTTCTCAGCCTCTGATCAAATTCAGGCTCTCCATCTCACTGCTTAAAGGCGGCATCTGCTCTGCTAGTCTCAGAAGCGGTTAGATTCTTGGTAGCTGACATGCAGGTTACTCCCTACAATGCCTGGAAGAGAGAAGCATGAGTCACCTTCTGCTGGGCTAAGGCTGCGGTCCACAACCAAAATCCAAGCAGTAATTTGGAATTAATTCTCCTATTGCTTTTGTCCGTTTGGGTGTGGTGTTATGTTTGGGGAGGTGTGGAGGGGGGTCAATGCAGTACCACTTAAATCTGTTCAATCTGCTTGGGTTCTTTAACAGATAAACTCCTCAGTGGGGGTTTTGGGGGTAGGAGAGATTGGTTTGGTTTTGTACCAAGAGTGCAGGATGCTGTCCAAAGCAGGGAATCCTGGCATTGATCTTCTGAACATGCAATGCATTGGAGGAGGTGCAATTCCTGCCCTCCCCCCCCCCCCCCCCCCCAGTGTCAGCCTTCTCTTTTCTTTAATGTCATTGAGAAATAAATGAGAAATGGGTCTTGCAAAATAGCTTAGTGTTTCTTTTCTGTGTCAGTTCTTTAGGAATCTGCTTTGCTCTGAGGTGTGTAGTCCTGTTGCAGCAAACCACTTGAACTATCTCCTTATGTATGTAGAATCTCTCCTCTTGAGAGTCAGACCCTCTCACTAATCAAAACACTTAAATTCTAAAAGAATGGGAGAAAAATGGAAGCCACTGTGTCATCATGGAGCAACAGCTGACTTTTCTTAAAATATTGTGGTCACCTGGACTGGGAGAGTATTCTGGTGACCATTCACTGCATGGGATATTGATAGTGCATTTTTGCAGTGACTTTTTTTATCTTAAGTGAATAAGCAGTCCTGAGAAATCCTTGGGTTTCAGTCTCTAGTATCTTTATTCAACTCGTACACCTGATCTTTTTCCGTTGTTGTTTCCTAAAAATTTGTGAATTTGCCTTCATGTATTTGTATTTGCCTTCACAGTGGCTCATCTTCAACAGGGAGATTGAAGAGTATTTTCGCGGTGTCGCTTGTAGCTTAGTGGTTAGGGCAGTCTTCTGGGAAAAGCAGATGTGAAACTCCTATAACTAAAGAAGTTGTGTGGTGCAGGTCTTTCACCTTCTTGATCAGTGCTGTAATCGCTGTACTGCTGTGTTAAATGCAAGAACCAGCATTGCCACTACTTAACTTTTAGTCCCATGGCTTTGGGTGGAAGTGATATCTGTTGTGTTTGTTATTGAGTATCTTACTGTTGGTGTGTTGCTAGATGGTGTGTTTAGTGTATTAGGCATCTTGAGGGACTTGGCTGCTTGCAGGCCTTGCCTATAAATCCCAAGAGAGCTTAGATGTGTGACCCTGTTGTGGTTCCAATATGTGGCTCAGCTGGGCTTGCACAGCTGTAGGCCTTCAGGCAGCTACCTTGTTTTGACAAAAACCTTAGGCGGATGTGGCCTGTCAAGAAATCAAGTGGATAGGCAGAAATTTTGTGGAGCAATCTCTTGGACGCACATCCCTAAATTCTTCTGGAGTCCCAGTATATTTACCTACCTCGATTTTGCATTTAGGCCCAGAAATATTTGCCATCAGAATGTTTTCCTCTCTTTACCTCCTGCTTTTTCACATAATTTGTATTCCTTACGTTTTCAGCAGTGAATTCCTGAATGCTTTTGTATGGATCTTGTTAGTAGAGGGTATTGCGTAGACCACAGACTTGATGATCATATCATCCACAGCATGGGCTTGACAATTCTTGTACTTCAGATGCCTTCCTTCTCTAAAAAAGGAGTTCTAAGCACAGTTTATATAGCTGATTGTGACATTATATTTGGAGTAGAATCTGCTTAGATGGTTATCCTCATACACATAGTTGTCTGAGGGATGATAGACTCTTTCCTAGGAAGAAACTGGAGAAGTAGATGAT